>NC_141693.1:876240660-877541584 GCF_964263255.1 Lissotriton vulgaris | reverse complement strand
GGGCTGCCACCCAAAAAAGAGGGGGGGAAAGAAAAATATTGCTACAATATCAGTAGTGGAAGAATGCAACCATCCAATCAAGAAAAAGGTAAAACTTAACATAGGGAGTAAAGCCACTGAATCAGACATTAGTCGAAATTGTTTGTTTGCTACACACAAAGATTTATCATCACTTCACAGTCACTTTTCTTTTGGGTCTTGGATGTGGTTTCTTTGCTCACTAGGACACATAGTACTGATTGTTATCTTGACACTATATCAATGTTGAAATCTGGCAACGCCCAAGGCAAGTCCATCTGCACCGGTCCTGTCTGAACCGCACCCAGGGCCAGGAACCCTGGTTGTTGATCCTGGTTTGGTTTAAACTTCAGAACACACATCTTTGTGACCAGGCATCTCCTGTTAATGGTTTTTGTTCTACCCTGGTTCTTCCCCCTACCCACCCACCGATAATCTACTGTGCCCCGCCATGCTCTTAATGACGCACCACACAACAGAGGGAGCATTCACATGTGCCTCCTGCAAGCTCTTGTGCATTCTACCATACCTTAACCCCAGCACTCCTGTACAAACAGTACCTTACTCACTCACATTCACACAAACCAGCCATACACTCATACAGATCAAACACCACTCAAACACCACTCAAACAATTCCCATTCTCATGCATGCCCAACACCTGCTCGCTTACCAAACACGCCAAGGAGGTATGGGGCCTATTGCACAACCACTCTTCAGACTTGGTGTTTCTCACAGAAACATGTCTTAACCCAACCTCTGCACCAGACGTTGCTAGAGCCTTCCCTGCCAGCAACAAGATCATTAGGCAAAACGATCAGCTGAAGGCCCGGAAGTGGAGTCCCCATCATAATCAAAGATACCATCAGCTGCACCACCAACATGGAACACCTCTTCTTCAAGATAGGCATCACAGCAAACTTCTCCCTGGGCGGAACCCTCTTATGCTGAGCACCAGGACTACACATCAATTTTGCCAGCAACATCACAAACTTCATCGCACTCCTCATTATTAACATCAGCATCTTCATTCTCCTCAAAGACTTTAACTTTCACATAGAAGACCGCACTGACCCAAACCCTACGGCCCTTCGAGAAAACCTTAGAAACCTTGGCCTCACTTAGCACATAACAGATTCCATCCACACCACTGGGGCAACTCTTAGATTCTATTTTCTCAGCAATCAGTAACATTACAATAAACAAGCCAGCAACAATGACCTGGACAGACCAAGCTCTTGCTAATCCCACACCGTCACAGACCTACCACCACCGGACCTGCCTGCTGCAGCTAGAAAAGCATCTCCGAAGAGGAGAGGGCCTTTACCCTTTCCAAGCATGAGCCTGAGAACACTAGTCTGCTGAAAGCTACCAAAAACCTGAACCGCTGTATCACCGCATTCAACGACACCCTGGTTCCCCTCAAGCACAACCCAACTGCAAGACCGGACCACAATCCAGGTGGTAGACAGAGGAACTCAGGCTGACAAACGTCACTGCAAGCAACCGGAGAGCAAATGGAGAAAAAGTCAAGACACCACAGATATCTTCAAATTGCAGTAAGATGCTAGGACAAGCGAAAACAGAACAAGCAGCGTGCAAGAACCAAGTCACTAACTGGATAAAAGCCAACTGTCACAAGCTCCGACACAAAAAAGAAGTGATCTTTGGCAAGAACATCCCACCATGGAACTTCAACTGGTGGATGGCCAAACTCTGACCAACACCCAGAACCCACACCAGGAACCCTGAAATAATAGGAACCTATTGGACATAACCACACAAGTCAACACAGTAACTGCATCCTGCTTATACATCCAGAAGATGCCGGGGCAAGATCCTCAAACGGGCCCCAAAAAATTCTAGAAAAACTGTCACTCTTGCTCTTGTCACCAGCAAATTGGACTAGGAGTACACTATATAAGCAGGATCTCCAAGCTACTTAATAGAAGACGAAAAACCATCCAAAACTAGTCAGCCAGACTCCTACAGAGAACGCACCACAGGGAACCACACTGTCTCCTGATTCACAAACACCTCAGTTCAAACTCCTCCCAGATATATAAATATATATATATATATGTATTTTCAAGGCCCTACACAACTCAGGTGCCACCTACCTGAACAGTTTACAAAGGGGGGTGGTGAGGAACAGAGTGTCTGAGTTAAACAGACCACTCTTACCCAGTCCAAAGATCAGGGCTTTATCCATCACCGTTATTTATCTCACTGCCCCATCCCAGCTCAGAACCTGGCTATATGCAAATCAGTCTGTCCCTGGCCCAGTGCATCATGGGAACAGGGCAGACTAAACTACCAAGCCAATTCTTCACCAGAAAGGAGACAAGCTACCGGGGACCGGTTTCTGGCATTTCAGCCTTCTTCGGCCCGGCTTGCTTGAATCCTGATGGAGCAGTGAGAAAGGGACTCATGTCTGAGTATACCCTGCCACACCTATAGTGGCCAAAAACGATTTACAAAAGGGGGTGGAAATGAACAGAGTGTCTGAGTTAAACAGAAACCGGTCCCCGGGAGCTTGTTTCCTTCCCAGTGTAAGAATTGGCTTTTGTAGTTTGGTTTGCCCTGTTCCCATCATGCACTGGGACAGGAACAGACTAATTTGCATACAGCCAGGTTCTGAAACTGGGATGGTGCAGTGAGCTAAAAAACGGTGTTGGATCCAGCCCTGATCTCTTGACTGGGTGAGAGCTTTCTGCTTAATTCAGAGACTCTGTCCCTCACCACCCCTTGTTGTAAATATTTTTGTCCACCCTAAGCGTGGAAGGGTATTCTCAGATGTGAGACCCTTGCTCATTGCACCATCAGGATTCAAGCAAACCGGGCCGAAGACGGCTGTAATGCCAGAAACCGGTCCCCGGGAGCTTGTTTCCTTCCCAGTGTAAGAATTGGCTTTTGTAGTTTGGTTTGCCCTGTTCCCATCATGCACTGGGACAGGAACAGACTAATTTGCATACAGCCAGGTTCTGAAACTGGGATGGTGCAGTGAGCTAAAAAACGGTGTTGGATCTAGCCCTGATCTCTTGACTGGGTGAGAGCTTTCTGCTTAATTCAGAGACTCTGTCCCTCATCACCCCTTGTTGTAAATATTTTTGTCCACCCTAAGCGTGGAAGGGTATTCTCAGATGTGGGACCCTTGCTCATTGCACCATCAGGATTCAAGCAAACCGGGCCGAAGACGGCTGTAATGCCAGAAACCGGTCCCCGGGAGCTTGTTTCCTTCCCAGTGTAAGAATTGGCTTTTGTAGTTTGGTTTGCCCTGTTCCCATCATGCACTGGGACAGGAACAGACTAATTTGCATACAGCCAGGTTCTGAAACTGGGATGGTGCAGTGAGCTAAAAAACGGTGTTGGATCTAGCCCTGATCTCTTGACTGGGTGAGAGCTTTCTGCTTAATTCAGAGACTCTGTCCCTCACCACCCCTTGTTGTAAATATTTTTGTCCACCCTAAGCGTGGAAGGGTATTCTCAGATGTGAGACCCTTGCTCATTGCACCATCAGGATTCAAGCAAACCGGGCCGAAGACGGCTGTAATGCCAGAAACCGGTCCCCGGGAGCTTGTTTCCTTCCCAGTGTAAGAATTGGCTTTTGTAGTTTGGTTTGCCCTGTTCCCATCATGCACTGGGACAGGAACAGACTAATTTGCATACAGCCAGGTTCTGAAACTGGGATGGTGCAGTGAGCTAAAAAACGGTGTTGGATCTAGCCCTGATCTCTTGACTGGGTGAGAGCTTTCTGCTTAATTCAGAGACTCTGTCCCCCACCACCCCTTGTTGTAAATATTTTTGTCCACCCTAAGCGTGGAAGGGTATTCTCAGATGTGAGACCCTTGCTCATTGCACCATCAGGATTCAAGCAAACCGGGCCGAAGACGGCTGTAATGCCAGAAACCGGTCCCCGGGAGCTTGTTTCCTTCCCAGTGTAAGAATTGGCTTTTGTAGTTTGGTTTGCCCTGTTCCCATCATGCACTGGGACAGGAACAGACTAATTTGCATACAGCCAGGTTCTGAAACTGGGATGGTGCAGTGAGCTAAAAAACGGTGTTGGATCTAGCCCTGATCTCTTGACTGGGTGAGAGCTTTCTGCTTAATTCAGAGACTCTGTCCCTCACCACCCCTTGTTGTAAATACCTACCTGAACAGTTGCATCTCGTTCCACCAACCACCCTAATACCTCCATTCTGCAGACTCTTACTTGCCCACATACTCGCACAAATATCATGCATACACAGAACCAGGTCAGTAGTACAGGGGTGCGATTATATTGCTCCTGAAGCGTGGAGCAACCTCCCACTCCACAATAGAGCCTCCTCCTCGTTTCTTGAATTCTGCAAGAAGCTAAAGACCTGGCTTTTTAATTAACCAACCAACTATAGGCAGGGCTAGGCGTACCCAGCTGCTAAGTGCCAGGATACCCTTGAAGGTGATAACGCGCTTTACAAATACACGAAACATTACTATTAAAAATGCAGATTCCTTTTTGTATAGTATGGTCTGGCCGGTGCCTATATTCAATTGGTTGGCATTGATTTTGTACAGCCTTTTGAGCTGATATTCTAAGACGTGAAAGAGACCGATTAGAAATTGAGTTACTGGTTGGCTGGGGTGTAAGCCCTGGTCAAGTAGCAACCAAAATCCTAGTCAGGGTAAGGCACAAGCAAACTCCAAATTAACTTGCACTCACCCTCTGGTAGCTTGGCACAGAGCAGTAAAGCTTAACTTAGCGGCAATATGCAAAGTATTTGTGCAACACCTGCAGTGCCTTGCATTTCTTTGCCCCAGAGAACATCACAGAGCTGATAGTTCTCCATATGGTCCTGGATGCGATCGATGAAAAAAAAAAAAAAGCACTTTTTTAGGTCCAAACAATAGAGGACGCTCCAGTCCTTAGCACCAGTTTGTACAGAAAGAATGCACCGCAGCTGTACTGAAAGAGCTTGAAGCTCACTTATGCGATGAGTTGAGGTGATCACACTGAGAAAGAGTATCTGCAGCGTCAGGAGACGAGGGGGGACACCTGCTGAATGGCTCAAACATGGCTCAAATGGGATACACAACAAAAGTAGGGTCCAAATTAAGGTCCCCTGTGGCATCATGAAATGCTGAGGCAGAAACATGTGAACTAAACCTTTAAGAAAATGCATCACAACATTCCCACTGCACATCCTTGCTAGGCCAAACAAAACAAACAGTAGCACATCAGATAGCGTGGCCTGAAATGGGTCCATGTTACAGGTGCCACACCAAGCCACAAACTTCTCCCATCATCCAGCATACACAAAAGAGCGCCTGGCTTTGAGGATGACATCCACTACTTCATGAAGGAGATCGGATACAGTCAGCTCCTGCCACTCAATCTCCACACATGCAGGTGCACATTGCACAGGACCAGGTGCAAGACCCTGCCTAGCGTCTGTGAAAGGATAAGTGGCAGCCTGATTGGTAGTCAGATGTTCATGCCCATATGTTGAGCATGACACACTCTTCTGGCCCAATCTGAAGCCACTAGGATGACTTGGGCTCAGTCATTCCTGATCTTCTACAGAACTAGGGGCATAGGTGGGAAGGAATAGAGGAGTCCTGTGCTGCATTGTAGGTGAAATGAGTCTCAGAGAGCCTTCTTCGAAATTTCAGTGCACAAAAATCATTGACACTGCGCTTTCTCAGAGGCGGAAAATAGAGCCAGGGTTCTCACCACTGCTGGAAGACACCCAGTGCCACCTCTGGATGCAGCTGCAATTCTGCGGGGCACTGCAGGGTTAGTTAGTCCAGCCTGTTTGGTTCAAATCTTTCTATTAACATTTTCAAGGAGGTGCATACAACAAACGTGTGGAAAAACTGATAAACACTCCTGGGCTTAATACAGTCTTCCAATCACACTAGAGAAAGTCACATAATACAGATCAGCCCCCTTTAGAAACCTCTCCCCTCTCCCCCTCCCGTTGCACCATTGTGACTATCTGCGTGGGAGAGCTAACACGTTAGGCAAATGGTGACGCCTCCACTTTCAATTTATAGACCAATATGACGCACTCAAATCCCATTAATCTGGGCACATATACTTAGTTAGGTCCAGTGAAGACGTCATGTCAACCCCAGTGAACCATATCAACACCACTCACGTGTTAACAAGCCACACGTTATCTCCCCTCGCCTCCTTCCTGTAGCTGCTAAAATATCCTCCTAGGTAAACTAATCTTGGATTGTGACCAGTCTAGCAAATCAATTCATCATCGTCCATCCGTACTTCCTGGAGTAACACACCCACACCACACAGATTTAAAATCTGTGAGTTGTAACACTCTTAGCTATCCAGGACAAGTGATCTCAAATTTAGTTGCCAAGATCTCCAGGCATGGTTTCCAAATTTTAAGGAACTGTTCACGCTTACTCGCCATTACCATAGATATTTTCACCATGCCAAGGAGCTCCAGTACTTTATGTATCCATATTCTATAACTTGGTATTTCTTTGCTATCCCAGTACCACAGCACAACCTGCTTGGCCGCGCAGAGCAAGAGTGATCAAGCATCCCAGTGAAAAGTTTGTCAAATAGGATTGTTTATCTGACACTCAAAGAATGACAAACTGGTAGTCTGATCAATGGCGTATTGAGCATGAGGTAAATCTCAATTAAGACGTCCTTCCAATATCTCTCTTGCTTTGGGCAGTTACACAATAGGTGAAGGAGAGTGCCAGTGTTCCCCCAGTCCCTCCAGCAGGCAGAGCTGCAATCCACATTCCATGGGCTGGCCAGAATGTTGCTATTTTTAGCAGGGTTTCTTTCATTGCTTTGTTTGATGCACTCTATGTTGCCTAGAGAAAACATGGTTCCATTCCCCGAATGTAAGCTGTCCCTCCAGGTGTTTTTCCATACTCTTTTGCCCAGCAGTTTTGCCCACCATCTTTCCTGCCCGGTGAAAGCTATAAAGCTCACAGAGCCATTTGTCTTGGTCCTTCATCAATAACCATCTCTGAAAGAGGGTGCATGGTCTCCTCGCACCCTCACAGACTTATTTCATGACCCAATGTTAAAGAGGATAGTAGTGCAGTCTCTCAGTCAGGGAGTTCAAATTACTGCTGAAGTTATTGAAAGGGCTTTAGTCCCTTCTCGCCATATAGGTCTCCTATCCTTCCACAACTCGCCCTTTGCCACATTATGTTCTGGTATTTCTCACGAGCAAGGGAAAATCCTAGTTACCCAGAAATAGCTTAAGGGACGAGAAGAAGGTAGTCCATCTCTTACACATAGCCATTACATCCCAAAGTCTCCCGCATTGTGCGAGTCCCCAGGGAAGAATGTAAGCCCCATGCCTGAAGTCGCTGATGTCGCCATATCACCTTCCATGTGTTCACTTGCAACAGCTTAAGCTATAAAACAACAATTATTTTACTCTCAAGCTTTGACTCCATTTGGTTCAGCTTTGGTTCACAAACATAGCACAGTTGAGCAAAGCAGCAACAGTCAACAAAAAAGAAAACATAAGTCCTGCCCCCCACCCTCCTTCACATGGAGATATGTTACTTTGGAGGCCATCCATGGTTTCATACAATTCCAAAGACAATGATTTCTGATATTCTGTATATCTGTTAAACAACCACTCAGCGACTGAAGAGGGAGGACTGAATAAGATAAGGGACAGATCAGTCATCTTCACTATAGTCACTATACACAACCAGGATAGGCCATCCATATGCCATGTTTGGAGAGCCACCTTCAAGGGTGCAGCAATTCTTCATAATTAACCTTTGGTGTACGCTCAAGATAGAGAACCGCTTCCCCACAAATACAGGATTTGAACTAATCTTCCCTGCAGAGCCAACTGCTGAGTAAAAGAAAGAGGGAAGTTCAGCTCCTGAGACCTCTGTAAGGTTAACCTTGAAGGCCGATAGTCTGTCATAGCAGAGAAGGAAAAGCGCACGCTGGGTCACCAGAGTAAACAAGATGTCATCAGCGTACAGGCATATTTAATGTCCCTGCTCCACCCCCCCCCCCCCGCAACTACATCCGCTGTATATCTCCAGATGTTCACACCCTATTCACCCACAGTTGCATACTCAAGGGGAACAGTAGGGGTGGCTGGGGGTTTGGGGGGTTAGGTGTTTAATTGGACACCTTTGTCTGGTACACTATTCTATGGGAAAGCGGCAGAGGAGTCCCTATTCACAAGTACACTGGCTGACAGAGTAGTAGCTGCTCCGTATCCATGTCCTCACTGTGGGCCCAAAGCCACAGGCCTCGAGCACCTTCAGGAGATGAGACCAATTCCCCCTGTCAAAGGCCATATTGGCATTGACAGACATCAACAGGGCCTCTACCTTGGCCCTCCCTTGTCTAGAAGGTGAATCACCGAGGGTCCTCTACCAGGAATAAATCCTACTTGATCTCGTTCAATAAGACTTGGCATATGGGAGCCCAATCTTGCAGCCAAGATGCTAGTGAACAATTTCATCTCCACATTTAAAATTTGGATGGAGTGTTGTAGAGCATTTAGGACCCTAGTGTCATTTTCCAGATTCATGCCCTTATATAGGTATAAATCACCATGTCCATATATAGGCATAGAAATCATAACCATATTTAGACATAGCTCATGCATTCCAAATACTGCATGGCTACTTCCACTAGTTCCGAAAAACCACAACGATTTCTTGGAAAACTCTGCTTCAGCAGCTAGGGACTTCCCCTTGCTTGAATATTGATTTATCCAAGAACTCATGGAGTTTTCAAAGAACTGAGACTCTTTCAGGACGTTATTATGTCCACCTTTACGTCAATCTCGGCACCTTCAAGGTATAAATATGCCCACACTTGCCTTAACAAACACACAGTGGTTTGGAGCAGTTCGACTATCTACTTGCCAGACGCATCCTGCTACAGCAAGTGCCGAAGGAAGCCGACCCTCCAACAGACGCACAGAGAGACGCTGTCTTTTCTCTGGCCGAGAAATCCAGCTGCAGTGTTTCCAAGCTACCCTTGCGGGTTGGTGGGAAATAGAGTCCTGAGACTGACCTCCTTCATTCTAAAACTAAGGTACGGAGCTGATTAGAACCCAAGAGAAATCTTGGATAGATTCTTGGCAAAAAGAATACTAAGTTTATGCTACACCTCACTTACTGCTTCCCTTGTACTAGACTCAGGTTAGGTACATCGGGGTAGGCGTATTTTAGAAGCACCAGTTGAGTACGTTTTAGCCTTTGTCATTTATGTATTTATCTATGGTCTAGGAACCATACAATGCTTTTACAGTATTATTTTATCCTGCTCTTCATACTGTACGCATTATACTTTGCAACAAGTCTTAAGGTTGTAGCAGTTCATTTCTTCTGCACAAGAAAGAAGACTGTTCAATAAATACTTTTATTGAAAACGCCGTCTCTCTATTCTCTGCACATCTGGTGAAACGAAGCATGCACGAATGCCTGAGTTAAATATCTATCTACTGTTTCCACGACTCTGAAATTCAGTTTTATCTTGGGGAAACAAAGTTGTCATGTTAATGCGGTTGTCGGAAACTAAATCCCTTCTTGTGAATTCGAGAGTTTCTAGTGACCTCTGAGCTAGCTGGCACTCACAATTAAGTCTAATATATTCAATAGCGACCTAGTAGACAGAAGTCCTACGTCACATCTGTAGGATATATTATTCCAATGTGCAGAGCCTATTGGGAATATAGGAACTACACTACAGGAGTGATTAAAGGTACAACGCTTCGGATAGTTTCCTGGCTTGGACAACAAGACCTCTAATGCCTACCCCATGGTGTCTGTCAACATCTGACCGTCCCCAATAGAGTTATAAAGATTAGTCAACATGGGTGTTAGTAGTGGGCAAAAGGCTTTATAAAATCCTGCTGTGAATCCGTCTGGTGTTGGTGTTGGTGCCGTATTCTGATGGAGGCTTGCAATGCTCCTGATCACCTCATCTAGCCTAATGGGCTTGTCCAGAGATCACCTATTGCCATGTCAGACAGTCAAATTGGCTCACTCCAAATATTCAGCAATGTCCTCATCTCCCCCTTGTCATTTGTATACAGGCCCCTAAAGAAGTCTCAAAACCTTAGGGGCAGGGAGAAACCCACACTGCGGGGTCATCTCTAAGGGTATGTGCAATAGAGAGAGCAGCAGCGGCAGGCATAAATAACAGCTTGAGACCACTTGATATGAAGCGGAGGTCTGACGGCCCCAGGTCAGGGGCAATTGACCATCAACTTGACAAGAGCCAAATAGCGTCAGATTTCAATAGAGGAGGCATGGCAATGCTAAAGGGCATCTACTCAAAGAGCATACGCTTCAGGAAACAAATTGGGCAAACTACTATACTAGCTGGCGACTCTGGAGGTTTCTAGTAGGGTGGTCCCAGCCATTAGAGATGGCTCCAGCGTCTTATGTGAGGAACACACTACAATTGCTCAAGAGTTTGTGACTTATCAGCAACTGCATGAGGCATGCCCAGCCCCTCTGCATCAACGTAGCCATCCCTTTATTGGAGATATTCCCCCTACCATCTATCTCACCATCCTTGGCCAGAGAGTTAGATCTGCTGCTGTCTGTAGAAGAGATATGGCAATAACTGATCTTCAATCCGGTAAGACCTCTGGTCCTGATGGGTTTCCCATAAAGTTTTTTAAAAACGGTACGGAGTTCTTTTGTCTTCACATTAATTGGCCCTTTACGCTGAAGCTCGGTTCCTTTCCCCCCCCCCCAGACCCGATTTCCATGGTAATGAATGGGTCTATAGACTGCTCAGCTTAGAGTGGGGCAAACGGGGGAGTGGCCGAAAGGGGCTAAGGCATGGTCAAGCGATTGGTTTACTCAATGTATAGGGTTTAGAGCATCCTAGGGAGACAGATTCTACTTGTTTCTCTGCTTTGCACAGGATGTATACCAGGCTGGACCATATTTTGGCAGGGACCCATCCATTACCAGCAGGTAATCACCTCACCGCTATCTCCACTCTGTCTGGGGACGGCAGTTCGCGGGAACATCCTCTTTAAATACTTCTCCAGCCCTTCATTGGGAGCATATATTGTTGACTGGGGGATTAGTTTGAGTACTTCCCGGTCCCTCCACGAGGATAAAATAAATTGCACCCAAGGTGAAACCTCCACCTTCCTCTCTCTTCCCATTTTCTCACCCTTAACATTATACATGCACTATTAGGCCCTGCATATGTCCCCCCTAGAGTTTCCCAGTGCCTCGCTTGTCTGGAAGGGCATATTTCTTCTTCCTCCTGCTCACCGCTGCATACCCCTTCACATTGCCAGGGAGCCCACGGGCAGACTCACTCCCCTCAGCTGCATCATGCTTTATTTCGTTCTCATGCTATTGTGTCCACAGGAGGTTTAGTAAGGGCCTTCCACCACTGAACTGTCTTACACTTATATGGGGGAGATCTTTTAGGTAAAAAAAATCCCAGCCCTCCCATGGAGAACTTTGTGGTCCATCGCAAGCATCGTAACGTATTGTAATGTAATGTATAGGCATTTATATAGCGCACTACTTACCCGGAGGGTCCCAAGGCGCTTCGACTGCTGCGAAACCCATCCTGGCTTCTCTGAGAGATGGTCCCTTAATGGGTATCTCCAGGGTGAGACCAGGCATCCCCGGCGGTCTGGTGGGGCCGTTAGTGAAGATGAGGCAAGCTAATGCCCAGAGTTGCCGAGTGTGATCGCTGATCAGAGTGGGCACCGAGGCGAGAGAATTATCGAGTCCGCTGACCCTGGTCCAGAAACCTGCCGCGCCGGGAATCGAACCCTGGTCCCGGGCCGTCCTCTGCTCTCGGGTCTGCCGCCTCTAACCAGTGAGCCACACTACTTCAATCGTCCATCGCAAGCATCTTTTGTGCATCCTCAAATGATTGTACCTGCTAGCGCACACCCTAGCGCACCCCCTACCAGTATTCAACTCCTTTCCCGCACAGCCTACACATGACTGGTCTCAAGTTACTTCTTGTTTGCAGTGTGTTCACCAGCAGATCCTGGTAGTTGTGAAGCGTTTTTACCTCAAAGGCGGTAGAGTCCATGGAGGGCACCACCATTGAAATGTCCTCCTTTGCCTACAGTAGTAAACATAGGTCAGTATATCGGGAGCTTAATTTTCCTTCCAAGATTTCAAAGCCACTATGTGTGCGGTCCAGAAGGATTTCCTCCTCCTGAAGGATGGCAAAATGTGTTCGACAAGTCACTTGACATACACCTCCATGTCCTTCCCTTCTGCGCTGTCTGTTGCAGCCCCAACTAATACTGTGGCGCTTCAAACGGTTCTCTAAATCCTCGAGGTGGAACTCTAGATTCACATTCTGTTCCCACTGGGAAAGGAGTTCCTGTTCCAGTTCGTACTCTCATGCCTCCTAGGCTGTTTCAAGATCCACTACTCTTTGCGCCATAGCGGACAAGTCCTGCTTACTGTCCTATATCTCCATAGCAATTTCTCCCTTCAGGCCTGTGATGTCGTCACATATGCTCCAGTACAATTCCTCCTTAAATGAGCGTGTCACAGGTGACTCCTGAGTCTTGCCAAGCTAGTCTGGCCGCGGGCCAGGGGTCAACATCTGGTGCAATTTCTGGGAGCTCACGCACGTCAATATAACTTTCAAGGAAGTGTCCTTCTTACCTTTGAATAGCACCATGTCAACCGGAGCTGCCCATGGAAATGGGAAGTGTGTAGCCAGCAGCTCACTTCAGAAACCCCTGCGGGAAGACATCTCCATACAGGTTGCAAAAAGCAAGCCCCGTTTGCAGGCTACGTGCCCTGGTCCCGGGTGAAGCAGTTTGTGGGCCGTGGGGGAGCAAGTAGGGAATTAGGGGACTGTGAAGCCAGCAAACCTCCATCTAGATCGCTTTATCCAGGCCCCCACATTTGTGACACAGAGCACATATGCAGCATTCCATCAGAGGTGCGCCTCAATCCAATCCAACTAGTGGTTTGAGCAGGTTCTCAGCTTCCCAGTTCCTCTGACTCACGGTGGTGTGATAGTTGCTCCTTAGTGGAGGCACCGATTGAGGTCCACATGGCGACCAGAGTATGTTGCACAAATGCCAATCACCAGGTGGTGCTATGTGGCACTCCCCCAAGACCCATGCCAGCCCGTGGCCAGGTGCCCTTTAAGTCAACAGAACCGGAGTATGGCAGGCACCATCTTGCTTCTGCTGCAGCAGACACTGATTCTTCAGGAACAGACATGGCGCTCTGGAGAACAGAAGCGGGGGTCACCACACATCGGACCGCAGGGAGACACCCTCCAGGAGCCCAATAGAACTCTGCACGGCCAGTAATGTCAGTGGGCCAAGTCAGAGCTAACGAGATGAAAGTCTGCTTAGGCAGCCATCTTGACTTTGCCCCACCTCCCTCCACCCCATCCCTGATGTTTAAAGATCTTACTAGATGGTGTACGATTAGGGAAATGGCCTTACAACTCAACCGGGCCCAGAGGCACAAGGCCTCCTTACGCAGAGCCGAGAATCCAAACCTCACCCTGCTGGTTGCAATAGCGCATGGAGGTGGGGGGTTGTATGGGAGGACCTGAACCAGACTTGCCATGATAGATGGCTGAAAGGCTTTCAACGGCAAGCGAATAGCTCACAACTTCAGCAAGTTGATGAGTTTTTTCTCCACCTCTCCCAGGTGGCATACCAACCCAGCAGTGACCTATCTGTCACACCATCACCTGTGAGTGAGGTAGAGAAAGGGGTCTGCTGTTTGTCCAATGGCGGTCAAGCACCCACCACTGAAGGTCTTTTCCAATCTCCTCCGACATCTGGATAGAATCTGGCAATTTTCTTTAGTTCTGAACCCACAGACTTCAGATCTAACTACAGAGCCACCCTGTTTAATCTATCTGGGATGGTTCAAGGGCAGGATGAACGAGGTCCGCAGGACAAGAAACCTCAGAGCCACTCTCCTTGAGACCGTGGAGAGATACGCAAACAGGATCATGGTGCAAATGTACTCTGCTCATTATCCAGATAGAGAAGGATGAAAGTGCACTGCACCGGGAATAGCTCAGTTGAAAGAAAGCCTCAGTGAAGGAGCTGTATGACCGTCTAGAAGTGGTCCATGACTGACTGGTGGACCCGCCTTAAAACCAGTCATCAGGGTAGGGGGAAGACTGGGACCCCCAACCTCCAAAGCTTTGCTACAACCACCACCATAACCTTATTGAACACCAGAGGGGCACTTGTGAGGCCAAAGGGGGCATAAAAAACCAAAAATGCTTGTGGCACACGTTGAACTGCAGATAGCAACTGTGGGACTGCAGGTATGAGATATGAAAATAGGCGTCCTGCTGGTCCAACAGCACCGTCCTGTCTTCTGGATCCAGGGCAGCTAGAATCTGGTTCGACATGAGCATCTTGGATTTGTCCTTCCGCAGAAAGAAATTGAGAGTCCTCAAGTGTTTCGCCTCTTGCTTTCATCTGTTTAACTAAGACACTAAGAAAGGATTCCAGCAGCCAGATGTGTGACAGGTTTCAGTTTTTACTTGAGCTATATTAATTGCAGGATTGCCAGGATCCAAACCAGCTCAGCTGATAGTAACAATGTTGTGAAGTGATGATAATTGCAGCCTGGAAGAAAGACCGTAAAGATTTGGTGTTCATAATGTTGTTGCAGATACTGAATATGCCACGCCCATGGCCCTTTAAGCCGGTCAAAGTCATCAGAGAAAGATGAGTGGTGAACGAAAATTCGAGTGTAGCGGAGGGAATCAAATGAGGATTTAAGAGTAACATCTCAGATGGAACTAAAAAAATACTGTGAAGGTTCAGATACCTGACCAAAATAAGACTTTAGGTGGAATCAGGGCAACATGATGCATAGGTTGATTATAACGTCTGGCATTAGATGACTGAAAAACATTGGTAGCCTCAGAATAGAACTGTTGCACTCTCTCATACTTCTCTTTTGTTCTAAGTCTTGTGCTGATGCACGAGATTTTTCAGAAGGGTGTGCTACAAGATGCCACTTAGTGCATCTGTTAATGCTTCAATTGTCTTTCATTGAGAGATGTTTCGGAGTACCAGGTTCAACAACATCAGGCCCATGCAAAACCAATAATGGTAAAGAGTTGAAATTCCTGGAGATTTGACTAGGAGTTTTGTTAACCCCAGAGGGCCCCCCCTCCTTTTGGATGTGAATCTAGAGCAGGTGCATGGTCCATCATTACTGTAATAATGCTATGAGGTTTGCACATGTCATCCAGAACCACAGGTACTTCAAGTATTTTGATTTACAGTTTTTCCAATTTGCAGATACTTGCAGGTGCGGAATTCGCGACAGTGGGTGGTGATATTTAAGAGTGGTTGATGGCCCAAACACTGTACAGGTGTGAGGAGCCTTCAGAGTGGCAATACTAAAAAGGTGGCTGGGATGAATCCACCGAAGGTGACCAGCAACATCCAGCCACCAAAAATGATGCACCATTGTAGCACAAGTCAACACTTACTTCTAAATAAGGTGCATTCTCAATGTCCTTGGCTGGATTCCCACAGAGTATTAACAGGAAGCCACCTAATGAAAATTCCCTTTGCAAGAAATACATGCATGCTGTGTGAGGTCAACCCAAGCAAGATATGCTGTGTACGTAGTTTACCTTGAATGTCATATTTTTGAAGAGTAAAGTAAATAAGCATCTCCTGGCTAGGAGATGTCCCTTAGTGCACAGCGCTTTGGCCATAAAACTGGCATAAAGTGTTCATCTGTTTAAATTTTTGAAGAGGACATTGGCATTGAAACAGTAAGAGGAGAAAATTAAACCCTGCAATAAAACGTTATGAGAACATTCAAGGAAACCTGAAATAAATGTTAAATAAAGACCCGTTAATAAGTGAATGAGCAAAACCACTTACCTTCCAGTCAGAACTCAAAGACGTCCTGGTAGGGACACCAATATGGTGGGCAGTGGAGATGCGGTGTACCAAAAATGGCTATTAAGAACATAGCATGGCAGAGTTTAAGAAGTCTGCAACGTATTCTGCCTGTCATGAGAATGTCTGCAGTGTGAACATGTTTACAAAGTGGTCTGTGCCCCAAAGCTTATCTGCAACCTGGTATGCTAGTGCATGACCCTGCCTATAAAACCCAAGGGAAGCAGACATATGTGGGAAGACAAGTCTGGTTGCAAACTTCGTTGTTGGTTCTTCTGGGACATGGAGGTACACAATAATGTGATGGGTGGAATGCTTGAATAAATCTCAACCACTGTAATTACACTGAGCCGCATTCCGATCCACCAGTGTTTTGTTCACTGTGCCACCCCCTTCGGGAACCTGCCATATGTAAATCAGGCTCGGTCCTACTTCAATAGGAACTGTCCAGTCTGAACTGTCAGGCCATGCTACTTCTCAATGAGTACAAACGCAACACCAGAACAATTCTGACCTGCCTGATGCCCAGTCAGTAGGGCAAAGCTGAATTCCCTTGGCACAATGAACACAGGCAAAATGTCTGGCCAAACCCAACGCAGAGGCGTCTTCATTATGGAGTTAAGTATAATGATGTTGCTGGTCATGCAAGCTACATTCAGTATCGAACTTGTATGCTGCACTCCACAAACCACTACTAGTGCTAAACTTAGACCAAATACAGAATTTACCACTACATCATTCAACAACATTGAAATGCTTAATCAGAGGTTTCATACGATAGACTATTTAAACAGGCAGGACTACAGCTGGCTGATTCTGTTAAACCCTTAGGCATCACTCTAGACTCAAAACTGGACATGTTCAAGCACATTAAGATCTCAGCGAAGAGTGCCTTCTTTAACCTTCTAAACAAAATAAAACCTTTTATCCCGCTCTAAGATCTTAAGCAAGCCACCCAAGCATTGGTGTGGTCAAGACTAGACTATGGAAACGCAGTCCTTTCCGGAATAGCTAAAACACACCTTGCTCCCCTGAAAACAACTCTCAATGCGGCTGCCAGGATGGTCACTGGAGTTAAGAAATTTGATCATATCTCTCCTGCTCTCAAAGAACTCAAGTAGCTTCCTATAGAACTGCGGGCGAACTTCAAAACATCCTGCCTCACCCACAAAGCCCTTCACACAGGCAAACCCGAATATCTGGCGGCCAAACTCAAAAAAGCTGAGCAGAACAGGACCCTCAGAAGCTTCAACACCTTACTCCTCATCCCGCAAAAATCCCGAAAACAGAAAACCGCCGCCACGTCCTTCGCCTGTAACGCGCCTAAAATCGGGAACTCCATTCCCCTGCATATCAGAACTATTCCATCCTTTGCTAAATTCAAAAGACAACTCAAAATCCTTTTCCTTGACCGATCCCTGACGAACAGATAGGAGCAACTGGAGCCTGGAGATTCACACTTCCCTACCCGGATCAGATGTCAGTCAGGATCTTGATATGGACCCTCCACCGCTTTGGCACTGTGACTTATTGCTGAACTGTCTTGCCTTACTGTACTTTGTGCTGCTATCTTTTCCTATGGTATGTAACCGATGTGAAGCGCTCCGATACCCTCCGGTCAGGCTAGCGCTATATAAAACTTCTTAAATAAATTAAATAAATAAGATGCAATAGAACGCCTTACCACTGCATCACTTCAAATAGTTTCGAGGTTAAATCCCAGTCAGACTAGTTTATTCAAATTAACCATCAAACACTTAATGTACTTCCACCAAGGTCGAACCCAAACCAGACTCAATAGAAATAACAGGACTTTACAATCTAAACCCAGTGGAACTTCAGATACCATACTCCACAAAAAGTTCCCTCAAATAAGATTCTATAGCTATGCCCCCAAGTTCAGACTTATCATGCATAAGTATACAGCACGATGTAGAACCTAGATCTTTTGTAGCCTTATATTTTGAAATCACAGGTAAATATTATATGTATTAATCTTCACCATGTGTGACTTACAAAAGACCAGGTTTGGAAATATTTTGTGGCAAAAAAAAAGAAAATGTGGTTGCACAGTGAAGGCAGGGTTTCTATGCCTCAGACCCCAGTGATTCCTCACTATGACCAACATTTGAAAACATTTTGTGACGTTGGTTACCACTCCAAAGTTGTTTTCAGGCATGAGGAAATGGTGCTCATCAAGATTTTACTTTTGAGAATCTGCTGAGCTATGCTTAGACTAATTTAGCACATACGGGGGCCATTACTTAGTAGATGCCTACCATTAAATGCTACAAAGATCTGCACAAGAAATTAAGTCAATTGATTTTATGTACAGTTATGCTCCGTTCTTATCCGCAATGCTGTATGGTTCTGAGCTGTGAGGGTACCAGAACTTGGGCAAACTAAAATGGACTGAGGCCAAGTACACAAAAACGTTATGTTTACAACACCAGTACACCACCTACTCCTTTAATATTGGACCTAGAGATCTGGCTATTGAACATGAGGCTAAGTTAAGGCAAATCCTTTACTAACCTCAACTGAGAAGCAACCAAGCCCTAATCGTTTATAAGCAAGCCCTGTGTAAAATAATGGATATTCCTGGTGTATGTAAAGGTCTGAGGCTTGACTAACAATACTATGCTTCAATGCCTGGGTCTGTCACATATATGGGCCAATCAGTAGTAAAACTGGTCTTATTTCAACTGAATTGTACAAAACCACCTAATCTGGAGGTACAACTAAAGACTTTTTGGTTATTAAATATAATCCTACATTTAGAAATTACTTAGGTGACATCACACCTCTGATGGTAAAGGCATTAGTAGGCAACATTTAGACCAGCACTTTACTGTTAGCTATATTTTCTTTAAAATGGTCATCAGATATATACCAGACCAAACGCAGCCCATTCTGCCATTTGGTTGAAGAGTCCGAGATCTGTATTGGAAACTTAGTTTTAAGTGGCAGATGCCCTTGATAAAGAATATGCATTCCTAATTACTAAACAGCATGGCGCAATTTAAAATAGGATAGATTAATAGTTTTTGCTGCTTCTCATTATATACTATTATTATTCCGGAAAAGGAAAGAACAATTTATTAGTTACAGGAGGATCCGTTTTTAATACGAGTGTGGTTATAGGTTGTACCTTTAAAATATTATGCATAGCTATATTTGTGTACTGTGTAATATTAATGTTAATTTTATCTGTGTAATTTGACACTGCATATAATGTTTTATAAATATGTATCCACAATTAACTTCATTGATTACACTGGTCTCCATTACAGCATTTGTTGGCATCACAGCACTACTACCATAAAACATTTAAAAATATTGATAATTATCTTTGTTTCATGACTGCACGATTAAAGATTTTCACAGAATTCATATAAATGGCACAAATGTCAAAGAACACAGGCACTAATAGCAATAACCTGGTCTATGCACTTTTCCACAACTTGAATTGTCAATGTCCACAACATTTAAAATGATGGCATCAAACTCAAGTTAGTAAGCAAGATATCTTAAATACCTTCTAAATTCAGAATCTGCAAGTAGTTCTTCCACAATTGTTCTCTTCCTTTGTTTCTTAGGAATTCTTGAATGATAGAAGTCAACAGCGCTGTCAACAACAGTTCCGACCTGTAGACATTCAAAGTTAAAATTTCAATTGACTAAAAACTTGGAAAGGATCTAAAACATTGCAAAAAACCTTCATGCACTCATTGGCCGAATAATTTCATGCAACTGTGCATATTAGTGTTAACGCTTTTGTGCATTTTATTCAAAATGCACATTAATAGTAAGAAGATCAGTTAATTTACACTTGAAATTATATGTGTATACTGGCATGAAATCACTGCAGCTCAAACTAATTTGCTATGACTTGCTAAAGTGTGTTTTCCTGGCTTATGCTAACTAAGCCTCAGTTAGGCCATGGTGCAATCTTGTCCAAAATGGATGTCACATCATCCTATTTATTCTCGGTTTGTATTTCTGCCGACACTATGTGAAGCAAGATGGGGTCTGTTTATATCCGAGTGATACCATTCTTGAAGAGAGCGAGTAGCTTTGTTACTTATTTTCAAGGACCTTATGCTGGCAAGTGGTATTGCATTCATTTCAAAACGATTTACTTTTGTTTATGTAACTAGTTTGTCTGACACCTCCAGATGGCACTAACTCAAAGCGCTTGAATCAATATTAATGTAGTGTGTTAGTGCTATGGTGGTAGGGTGATATCAAGATTCCTAATTCTGTAATTTGATTTGTTAGAAATGCAATTCTTTGCTCACACCATGGTGACTTGGCAGTTCTAATGATTTATGAAGAAAATGACTATAGAAATCTATGAATTTGGGGGAGCTTTTTGGTCTACTAGGGATACTGCATGATTTATTAATGACTTTGCTGCACATTTGAGAAAGCCAATGTTCAAATGTGTCTAACATTCTGCATTGTTATTCTGTTGAGAGCCTTCATGGCAATGCTTTTGTGTGTAAATGAGATTTGCTGCATCTGCACTTTATTTCTGTATTGTACCTTTTGAATTTTATAACATTTATTAGCTTTCTAAATTCTGATCTAGAACTCGCTTTTTGGGTCAGACCTTTCTTTATTGATTGCGTTTGGAAATGCTGTTTTGAATCTGGTCTTTGGGACACACTGACTCACGATTCGAGGTTAACAACGTCCCTGATCCACTGAAGTCCTGGGCGTGCCATTAAGTTGTAAAAGTTTAGGGGTACAGCGTGACCACAGTTGTGTGGCAGTAAACAGCAGCAACCATATTTTTTGCTCAGGCTAACATTACCCACAGAAAGTGCCCAACTCGGACAGCGATAATCCTTGAGCTTTTACTCTCCAGAAGCGAAATAAATTAACAGCCTACTCAACCTAATACCAGTTACATTTTTGTTACTTATGAAGGTCGTTCTCATGATTTCAGTAGAAACCTGCTTGCAATCTTTATATGAAAATCTACTCTGTGATCCTTACTAGAGACTTGGGTATAGGAGAGAATAAATTAGGGCCCTGAAAGTTCATACTGTACTTGTCACCACCAATGAATTCAAGAGACCTCCTGGTCAGTTGACTCATGAATTCACAGACTATTCATTTTTCTTAGATCAATAAATCTGGAGTTGACACAGTAGTGCTTCTGTTATGTTTTATCATCATCCCAGCTGAATAAGCAGGAGAGCAAAAGGCTCAAGGGGGTCACATCTAATAATCTTGCTGTAGGTTCACTGTGTTGGATTTAAATAAGCAATTTAAAAATAGCACCCAGGGGCTAAAGCACAATCTCGATGAGTATATCAATGTAGTGTTTGCATCCCCAAACAAATCAACCATTATATCAATATTATACAAATTGATTTCTAGAATGGGAAGTACAGAACTGAACAATACCTCTTAATAAATACTATAATGTGCCAAGTTGGCGCCACTTTCAATACCTGGAAATACTTAGGAAAGCCTTCTCGATCGTTCTTCTTGTAAAATCGCTTTGGATCAATTGCAGACCTCATCTTCAATGCTTTCAGATCATTCTTCAATTCATCAGTTAATTCTGGAGCCTTCATACCAAACCAGCCCTCACCAGTTGTCTTCGCTCGTTCTTCCTGTAAGGCAATATGAAGAACAAATAAAACCCTGAATGTAAAAGACACAAGTTACAGAATCTGTGATACGTATGAAATAGGACAGTCTGCATTCTTTCATTTAAAAGCAGTGATCAACTATAAAGCATTATTTAGCCCGGATGTCACTAGTAATTCCACCCTGTGCAGGACAGATGGTGCTACTAGTGCTCTGAATCGCTGGTTTACATTACAGCAATCAATATGCATGTAATATTGTGACAATTCATAACAAGCATTGGAATAGCCAATAGGCCTCGCTTTTTGGACTTTATAATTATTTAGTTATGCAGCACAATATCCTTGGTGCGATAACATCAGCTGGTGCATGGCTAAAAGCTTATAAGGTCCCAAAGGCGAGACCTATCAGCTATGCTTGTTTTTTGAAGAAGGGTCAGTGAAACCACAAGGTGGAAGGGTCCTATAGGATAGGACTTCGATTTGATAACACAAGTATAACAACGCAGAACTTCAAGAATATTTGCCATTTATAAACTAGCCAGGACAAAATGTACCATGCAATCAAAGTAATAAATGTTAGTTTACAAGTGACTGGTTGCGTGCAACTATTAAACGAACAACGTTGATATGTATTTTTTTGTGTCTTGCTAGGGATTTTAGAAAACCGGGAAGTAGTGTTATCTCAGTTCTTTGGGCGTCCCGGGCAAGACAATTTTTGGTGGCCCCTGTATAAATTTGAATTATACTACCAATTCCCTGATAATTCATGCCCTACGTGATGCCAAAAAAACCTGCTAAATTTTATGTTGAACTTTAACAGTGGCAAACAGTTAAACAATATCTTGATCCAGGACCCCAAAAATCCTTACTATGACACTATTTAGAGAATCTGAGTCGGGTTAAAACTAGGCAGATGGAGAGGTTTGAGACCGAGTCGGTGGTAGAGGTAGGCAGAGGGATAGAGTTTTGAAACCGAGTCAGGGATAGAGCTGGCAGAGGGAGAGAGGGGTTTGAAACTGAGTCAGGGGTAGAGCTGGCAGAGGGAGAGAGGTTTGAGACGGAGTCAGGTTAGAGGTAGGCAGAGGGAGAGAGGATTGAGGCAGAGTCTGGGGTATAGGTAGGCAGAGGGAGAGAGGATTGAGACAGAGTCGAGGGGAAGAGGTAGGGAGAGGCATTCAGGTTTGAGACCAACTGAGTGGTAGAGGTAGGGAGAGAGAGGGTTGAGACGTTAGCGGTAGAGGTAGGGGGAGAGAGAGAGAGAGAGAGGGTTGAGTCAGAGGTAGAGGTAGGGAGAGAGGTTTGAGACAGAGTCAGGGGTAGAGGTAGGGAGAGAGGTTTGAGACAGAGTCAGGCAGAGAGAAGAGGTTTTAGACTGAGTCAGGCAGACGGAGAGAGGTTTGAGACATGGTGAAAACAGAACGCGGAAGAAAGCTGCGTTCACCGGAAGTCAACGCCTTAAAAAAACAGGAACCGGAATGTTTTTACGACTTGCTCGGAAGTGTATTAGGATACCCCTCAACATAAACAAAAGTGCATAACAGGGACTGCAGCGCGTCGTTTTGCCCTGGCATTTCTAGAATTTCTGTACAAAAATCATGGGTATTTATGATTCTGTATAAAATGACAAAGTGGCAATACAATAAAAAAATCTCCTACCCAAAACTGCCACAACACCTTTAAACTGTTCAACGATCCGGTACCATGAAAGCCTCGGTCCCAACAGTAGTGTATATATTTTGTCACACTAATACATGAAAGAACATGTAACCAGCATTGGCGGCGAAAGTGATCGCGGGCTGCAAGGGTGCCCGCGAGCGATGCACTTAATGACCCATGATGGAGGAAAGCCAGAAGGCGGCTGCGCACATGCCAGCGCACGTAACAGCAAGCTTGAGGCCAGCAAAAGCGTGTGGTAGCACTTTGAAAACTCACTTACTAAATGTCTCGCAGAGCAGCGCATGCGAGACCTAAAAAAGAACACTTTTCAGAAGGTTATTGAGGTAACTTTACATCAAGTAAGCAATACAGGTTAGTAATCATGACTCATCAGACTGGACTCTTAATTCTTTATTTTGTTAATGTGGCACCAAATACCTAAAATCCTCCCTACATAGAAGAAACTATGGTGCCTCCGTCACAAGCCTTAATGTCACATTTGGGGGGGGGGGGGGGGGGGGGGGGGAGCATTAGATACTGCTTCCTTTAAATGAAAGACTAAACACCAATAAAACAATCCCTAACTGACTCAGCACTGACCACCAAATCAACAGTCCATTCATTTCTGTAGTCTGGTCACAACCGCAAAAAAAATCGCGTGTCTCCAGCACCATTCGAATTACTTATTTGGATAAATTATTGTCCTAACATAAAATGCAAAGGGAAACTCCAACACTCAAAAAAATATATACTACAAACAGGTTAGCATTTAAAATGTTATCCAGATTAATTAGATGTTATGTGGGGCACATTTAAAATATTTTTGTCTAACTTTAAGCTATGATGAAATTTTGCTTTCCGCTACAGCAAAACTGTTAAACAGATTTTCAAAAATTATATGAAGTTGAAACATTACAGAGAATAGATCTGGTGTGAATACAACATAAGCTACCCATATTAGGAGTTATTGGTTGGTTATAGGTCAGTTCCAGTAGCAGAGGGCACATAGGGGAATATATGACGCAACTCCGCTTACAATCACTCCGCTTACAATCACTCCGCATACCATCACCGCAAATGTTTTACCGCGCAAATACAATCACTCCGCAATTTATGACAAAGCAAACTTTTGCCACGACTATACTTTTACCACGCATGCCATTATAACGCAAAGGCATGTGTGGTAAAGGTATACTCCTAGTAAAAGTTTTAAAGTGAAGTGAGAGTACCCTGCAAAAAACACTAACCTACACAACACAAACACTACCCTACACTATCAATCAATCAGTGACACTTATAAAGCGTGCTACATACCCGTAGGGTCTCAAGGCGCTGGGGGGGGTGCCGCTACTGCTCGAACAGCCAGGTCTTCAACTTCTTCCTGAAGGAGAGGTGGTCTTGAGTCAGGCGCAGGTCGGTCGGGAGGGAGTTCCAGGTCTTGGCGGCCAAGTAGGAGAAGGACCTTCCTCCTGTAGTCGCTCTTCGGATGCGGGGGACGGCGGCGAGGGCGTGGTTGGCTGATCGGAGGTGGCGTTTGGGAGCGTAGAAGTTGACTCGGCTGTTGAGGTAGCTCGGGCCTTGGTCGTGTAGGGCTTTGTGTGCGTGGGTGAGGAGGCGGAAGGTGATTCTTTTGTTGACGGGGAGCCAGTGAAGGTCTCTCAGATGTCCGGAGATGTGGCTGGTTCGTGGGATGTCGAGGATGAGTCTGGCTGAGGCGTTCTGGATCCGCTGGAGTCTCTTCTGGAGCTTGGCGGTGGTACCGGCGTAGAGGGCGTTGCCGTAGTCCAGTCGGCTGGTGACGAGGGCCTGGGTGACGGTCTTCCTGGTCTCGGTGGGGATCCTCCAGAAGATCTTCCGTAGCATGCGTAGGATGTTGAAGCACGCCGAGGAGACGTTGTTGACTTGCCTGGTCATGGAGAGGGAGGAGTCCAGGATGAAGCCCAGGTTGCGTGCATGGTCTGTCGGTTTGGGTGCGGTGCCCAGGGCGGGAGGCCACCAGGAGTCGTCCCAGGCGGAGGGTGAGGAGCCCAGGATGAGGACCTCCGTCTTGTCCGAGTTCAGTTTCAGGCGGCTGGTCGTCATCCACTCGGCTACCTCTTTCATCCCTTCGTGCAGGTTGGCTCTGGCGGCGGCGGGGTCGTTGGTCAGGGAGAGGATCAGCTGGGTGTCGTCGGCGTAGGAGATTATGCTGAGGTTGTGTTTGCGTACGATGGCCGCGAGGGGGCTCATGTAGACGTTGAAGAGGGTGGGGCTCAGTGATGATCCTTGGGGGACGCCGCAGATGACTTCGGAGGCCTCTGACTTGTACGGTGGTAGGCGGACTCTCTGTGTTCTTCCGTCGAGGAAGGAGATGATCCATTCCAGCGCCTTGTCCTGGATTCCGATGTTGCTGAGGCGCCGTACTAGGGTGCGGTGGCAGACCGTGTCGAATGCCGCGGAGAGGTCTAGGAGGATGAGGGCCGCTGTTTCTCCATTGTCCATCAGGGCTCGGATGTCATCGGTGGCGGCGATGAGGGCGGTCTCGGTGCTGTGGTTGGCTCGGAATCCGGACTGTGAGGGGTCGAGGGATCCGTTCGTCTCGAGGAAGGCGGCCATCTGCTTGTTGACGGTCTTCTCGATGACTTTGGCTGGAAACGGGAGGAGCGAGATGGGGCGGTAATTCTTGAGGTCGGTGGGGTCCGCTGTTGGTTTCTTGAGTAGAGCGCTGAGTTCGGCGTGTTTCCAGCTCTCAGGGAAGATGGTGGTGTCGAAGGATGTGTTGATGATGTCTCGCAGGTGGGGTGCGATGACAGCGTCGGCCTTGTTGAAGACGTGGTGAGGGCAGGGGTCGGTCGGTGATCCGGAGTGGATGGAGTTCATCGTGCGGATGGTGTCTTCGGTGCTGATCGGGGTCCAGGCGTGGAGGGTGGTGGTGGGGGGTGGTTGTTCGGTCATGGTGTGCGACACGACAACACTACCCTACACTACCTTACACTACACTAACACTACCCTAAAACACTACCTACACTACACTAACACTACCCTAAAACACTACCTACACTACACAAACACTACACTAACACTACCCTAAACCCTAAAACACTACCCTACACAACACCCATACCACAACGCTAACCTAAATCCTAAAACACTACACTACACATACAATACCCTACACTACACAAACACTACCCTAAACCTTAAAACACTACACTACACATACAATACCCTACACTACACCAACACTACCCTAAAACACTACTCTACACAAAACACTACCCTACACCAACACTACCCTACACTACAAGACACTACCCTACACAAACACTACCCTACACTACACAAACACTACCCTAAACCCTAAAACACTACCCTACACTACCCTACACAAACACTCCCCTAAACCCTAAAACACTATCCTACACCAACACCACAACACTACCCTAAAACACTTCTCTACACTACACAAACACTACACAAACACTACCCTAATACCTTAAAGATTAACGCCCATCCCAGGCCCCTTCCCCCTTACCTCTCTCCTCGTGGTTTCTCTCTCCTTTTGCTTCGTGCATCACGTCCTCTTTCTGTCAGGGGCGGTGCACGTCGATGTGAGGAAACGGAAAAGCCTGATTCCTCACAACGACGTGGATCGTATGTGCATTTACCATACATACCTTTACAACGATTTTCGTTGTAAAGGCATGCGTGATAAATGCACATGCGGTGTAAAAAAATGCAGAGTAATGGTATGCGGGGTAGTAGGACAATGTGGAGTAAAGGTATGCGGAGTCAAAGTCTGCGCTATAAAGAATTTGTTAAAAACGATATTTACTACACGGGGACATGCCTGGCTATACGGGTCACACATGTATACAAAAAAGGGGAAAAAACAATAGATGGATTGCTTTAATTAATCTCTGCCAACTGACTGATGAGTCCTAATAAGGGCAAAACTGGTATTTGGTTGCTTGAGTTCCTGTTCAGGACTGGCAGTTCGGGCTAGATTTCTCATTAGAGCAAGAGTCAAGACTGATTTGCAGATGACCGCCACTTTTTTGTCAACTTATGTGGGGACTCAGTCGCCATTTATCATGAACAGCACTATATGGCTGGCAGCTATCCGCGATCAGCGTGGACTGGAGCTGGTTGCAGTGTGGCAGAGGTGAGACTGCGAGGAGGCCCGGACCCTCTGTGGCACACAGCAGGTCAAAGCCAAGGTGCTGGGACACAGGGACCTGCTCAGCGATGAATCATAAGGATGCTAGACCCAGCAGCAAGTGCAGAGATGGCATTGTGGGGATGAGCACCGAAGTGGGGTGGCCGTCCTTTCCAGCAGCAAACTAGTGCATTATTCATGCTTCTGAATTCTACAAGCATTACTTGAGCTGTTGAGGCACTGCCCTGCTGGTTGTTTTGCCCATTATTAAATTATTAAATGGGATTTATAAAGCGCACTGACACCGTGGGTTTCCTGGCGCTGTGAGACATCAAATTCCAGAACTGAGGGTTAGTGCAGGGTTAACAGGGTGGGGGGAAGAGAAAAGTTTTTAGCAGCTTCCTAAAATGGAGGAGGGAGCTGCTAGATTTGATGCACAGGGGAAGGGAGTTCCAGAATTTTGGGGCCAAGAATGCGAACCTTCGTCCGCCGAATTTATTGGTTCTGGTTTTAGGTATGCTGAGTGATTTGAGATGGGTAGAGCGGAGGTTGCGATTTGGACAGTAGGGGGTGATCAGAGAAACCAGGAAGGCAGGACTGGGGCAATTGAGGGCTTTGTACGTAAGACAGCCCAGCTTAAAGGCCACCCTTTGTTCGATGGGTAGCCAGTGCAGTTTGTGTATCATGGGTCTGGCAGATTGCCATTTGGGAAGTTTGAAGATGATCCGGGCTGCCTGATTTTGAACCACCTGGAGACGGTGGAGGAGAGTTTTGGGGAGTCCATGGTAGATGCTATTAGAGAAGTCCAAACGGGAGAGCACAAGAGAAATGATGACCTGTGTCAGGGCCGGCGTGGGAAGGAGATGGCAGACCTTCCGGATCTTCCTAAGCTGGAAGGAACAGGATGAGATCACGGAACTAATGTGGGGTCGGAGGGAGAGCTCGGCGTCAATTATAACGCCAAGGCTTTTGACAGAGGTGGAAGGGGACGGCGGGGGGCCCAATTCGGACGGCCAGAAGTGAGTGCCCCAGGCAGAGAGACTGGCGCCTGGGAGGAGGAGCTCAGTTTTCCCGGGGTTCAGCTTCAGTTGGTTGGAATTCATCCACTCTAGTATGTGGCGCATAGCAGAGTGGAAGTTGTCTATTGCATTGTGGGAGTTGAGTGGAAAGATGATCTGCAGATCATCTGCATAGTTAAAAACTGTAATGTCCCACTTGCGAAGTGAGTGGAGTAGGGGACAGAGGTATAAGTTGAACAGCAGGGGTGATAGAGAGGAGCCCTGAGGGACTCCACAGGTTGTGGGGGTCATAGGTGCAGAATAGGGGCCCAGGCGGACAGCTTGGGATCTGTCAGTCAAGAAGGAACGGATCCAGCTGAGAGCAGAGTCGTGGATGCCAGCCTGTTCGACACGGTTAAGCAGGATGTTGTGGTCAACCGTGTCGAATGCGGCGGAGAGGTCTAGGAGGACGAGAGCCTGGGGGGTTCCTGAGTCGGCATTTCTTCTCAGCGTGTCGAGTACAGCCAGAATGACAGTTTCGGTAGAAAAAGAAGGTCTGAACCCGGCCTGATTAGGCTCCAGATAGCATGAAGACTCAATGAAGTTGGAGAGGCACCTGGTGACATGTGCTTCAAGGAGTTTAGAGAAGTAAGGCAGGAGCGAGATAGGGCGGTAATTGGACAATTCCGCTGGGTCTGCGCCAGGTTTCTTCAGTAGCGGGACGAGGACTGCTTTTTTGAAGGAACTCGGGACAGTGCCTGTGCTGAGTGAACAGTTCAGGAGGGGTAGAATGCATTCCGGTAAAGAATGACAGACTCTTCGCAAGACTGATGGAGGACAGCCGTCAAGCGGGGATCCAGATTTTATCCGGGAGGCAAGCTGTACTAGGGAGGTAACATTGATGGGGGGAAGTTCAGTGAGCGTAGAAGTGTTGTTAGGTGGGGTTTCCAGAGCGATGAATTGAGGGACCGTGGGAATGGATGCCTTGATTTTATTGATTTTTTCGGTGAGAAAAAGGTTGATGGCGTCACAGGATTCTTGGGTGGGAGTCTGGCCTGGGAGTGTTCTGTCGTCAGATGTTAGTTCGTTCATGATTTTAAAGATTTCTTTTGATTTGTTATCTGAGGAAGAGATTCTATCCGAGAAATGGGTCGATTTGGCAGAGACTATGGCTATTTTATAGTCTCTGCGAGCTGAAGTATATTGTAGTCTAGCTGGTTCGGAATAGTTACGTCTCCAGGCCCTTTCCGATTGACGTACCATCAATTTAAGTTTTTTTAAATCATCCGAAAACCATCTGTGGGAGTTTTGATGTCTGGTCGGGGGAAATTTGGTGAGAGGGGCAAATTTGTCACTTGCTGACTGCAGCCAGAGGGAAGTAATGTTTTCTAGATTGTCCACATTGATGCATGGGACAAAGACAGGGCGAGTGTCTGACAGGTTCATGATGAATCCTTCAGCGTCATAGGCATTCCATTTGCGGGATAGACCACCAGCCATCCTGGGGGTGGGGGAGTGGCCGCTAATCGAGAAGGTAGTATCAATTAGATGGTGGTCGGACCAAATACAGGGTGAGACGGAAGGGGAGGAAAGAGTGAGGTTTTGGGTCCATATTTGGTCTAAGATACGGCCCTTGATATGTGTGGGCGAAGAGATTTGTTGCGACAGGTTCAGGCTGGAGAGGGCCTCAAAGGTCTCCAAGGCGTGGGGTCCAGCATCGGGGTCATTGAACCAGTAATTGAGGTCGCCGACAAGGGCGAATCTGGGGTGGGAGGTGAGAAGGTTGATCAACTGATCAGACAAAGTGGCTGCGAAATTAGGCATCGGGTGAGGGGGGCGGTAGAGAAGGAGAAAGGTTAGGGCCCCGCTATCTGTGTTCAGGCTGAAGATGAAATTGTCAACTCCCGGGAGGGGGATGGATAAAGTCGGGGTGGAGTACAGGTGTTTGGAAATTATGGCGGCTACCCCACCCCCAGGACGGTTTCCTGGCCGGTCGGCGCGGAGGATGTAATAATCTGAAGGGAGGGCTGCCAGTATGTCAGGGAGTGAGTCTGCGGTTAGCCACGTTTCAGTGAGCAGGAGGACATCAGGTTTTTCGTTCGAGAGAAGAATGAAGATATCAGCATGGTGTTTTACCAAAGATCGAGTGTTTAGGTAAAGAACTCTGATAGTGGAGTTGCTCTGAATGGGCAAGTTGGACGATACGGCCAGGTTGATGAAGTGCCGATCTGGTTGACCGATGCCGGCCATGGTGATACGTCTGATGGTAGAGGGGGAAGGTGAGAGGCTGGGCGACTGCCAGTCCCTTAAAGCAGTGGCCGAGTATGTAATGGTATGGCCAGCATGACCGGCCCCTGGGCCCGGTCTGGCGCGGACGGGCGCAGACGGGCTTGCCTTAGGCGCGCCTTCGGCGCGCAAACGGCGCGCCCGCTGCGCTCGTCCGCTGCGCTTCCGAAAATGGCACATTTTTATGTTTGTCAGGAAGGCGGTAGGGGGGGCGTGGTCTAAAAGGGGGCGTGGCCCGTGATCTCGGCGGTGATGGCGGCGTGGTGTGTGCCTTTTCCCAGGGTCCCGCGGGCAGCGCTGAGACCACTGAGGGCAGGAGAGTGTGGCCCCAAGGGGAGCAAAGGTGCAGCAGGTGAGGCTAAAATGGGGCTTTGTATTTTAAAAAAAGCAAGTTGCGCCTACTCCCGGCTTTTCGCCTCAGGAGGAAATGTCAGACCGCGCTCGTACTCAGCGAGGTCTTTTATGAAGATTGCGGGGGGCGTGGCCTAAAAGGGGGCGTGGCCCGTGATCTCGGCGGTGATGGCGGCGTGGTGTGTGCCTTTTCCCAGGGTCCCGCGGGCAGCGCTGAGACCACTGAGGGCAGGAGAGTGTGGCCCCAAGGGGAGCAAAGGTGCAGCAGGTGAGGCTAAAATGGGGCTTTGTATTTTAAAAAAAGCAAGTTGCGCCTACTCCCGGCTTTTCGCCTCAGGAGGAAATGTCATGACATAATTAAGCAGTAAACTCCCGGAGCCTGGGCCCTCTGCTGTAAGGAACTTTGGCGATGATCGGAGATACAATCTAACACAGTAGCACCTATGGTATTGGACATTCCCCTGTGCCACGCCATACGCAGAGCCTGCATAAAATCTGGCACTCTGGTTGGGGTAAGGATGGGAGGGGACACATGGTGTTTACTTTGACCCAGCGATTAGCCTGCATTTGGAAATTCTTGGCCTGAGAAAAATCCAAGGAGGTAGGGACACTTCCCCCGGTTCTTCACTTTGTGGAGGAGGGGGCGGGTAGGAGCCCCTTCATACCATATTTCCGGAGGACCTCAGAGGTTGGTTACTGTTTACATATATGTGGAGTTTGCTTGTTTTGAGGAAACCTATGCCCTAACACATTGCTCTGGATACTCAACTGCACTTCCACACACTGCCCGCCTGGTTCATACTCATCTCAGATGGTTACTATTGTCTCACTGAACGTCAAGTGCGGAATGTCCCGATTAAGTGAGGAACCACTTGTAATACCCTGAAGCCACTCAGCTAGACGTAATTTTCCTAAAGGAAATCTGCTACCTAAAAAAAGGACCAATGAAGACTTGGGCATGGATTACTCCATAAAGCCTTTCAATCTGCTGATCACACTAAGTAACAGGTGTAAGAAACTGGCACTTAATATAGAACACCAAAATGAGGTATAGCGTGTATAGAGCCCAGGTGACTCCAGATGTAGGCAGAGGTTAAAGTTGGATAGAACCTTACTCTCTATTTGTGGTAGAGTGGTGGAGCAGTAAGGCAGTATCAGAGGACAGTGTTAAGCATTTGATGTACACACAGTCAGCAAATTAATTCACACACTCAATAACTGAACTCTAGGCCAATTGTGTTTGTATAAAAATATATATACTGTTTTATTTTTAGAACCAAGCAAGTCTGGCACAGGTAAGCATTAAATACTTTCCAGTAATAAGTTACTGGATACAGAACAGTTTGAAAATGCAATAGAAATTGTACTTTGTTTGATTTACAGGGGGTGCAGTAGGTTTCAACACCTAGCAGATACAGTACAATAACATTAATAGGCTTTTTCAGTAAATTACAGGTAAGTTAAGCAGTTACTTTTCTTACTCAGTGCTGGATACCTGGATTCAGCACTTTGACATATCCGGTAAACAGGTAAGCAAATAAGTTTTGGTTATTTGTGGGAGCATACATCGTGCATGTAGGAGATCATTCCATTATTGTGGGTTACCTTTACGCGCCCAACGAGCGTCAGGAAACCTTTCTTCCTCAGGTGCCGGCAGAGGTCATGTCCCATCAGGATCAGAGGGTGCTCCTGTGTGGGGATTTGAATCTGGTGTTTCACAATGAGCTAAACAGGAGCCGGGGGCTCGATTGCTACAGGAACTGGGCCTCCGAGATCTCTGGCGAGACCTCTACCCCCAGACCAGACTACACCTTTTATTCCCATGGCCACAAGACTTGCGCCCGGCTCAGTCATTTTTTGGGGACTGCGGGAATCCAGACTTTGCTTACGGACATTCAAATAAAACCCCGTTCCCCATCTGACCATGCCGCAGTGTCTCAGGTCCTGGGTCTTCTGCCTTCACAGAGGACATTCCGGCCGTGGAGAATGACAGAAACCCTCCTTCAGAGGTCTGTGGTTGTGGAACAGATCACCCCAGCAATCACAAACTACTTTGACCTAAACAATACCGCTGATACTTCCATCTCCTTTCTCTGGGAGGCACTAAAAGCAATGATTTGAGGTGAGCTAACCACAATCTCTGCGGCCGATGAACTTCGTCGGCACAAGATGGAGAATAATAATAATAATAATAATAATAATAATAATAATAATAATAATAATAATAGTGTTACTTCTATAGCGCAAAAAGCTACCTCAAACAGAGGTGTCCCGGCGCTTAGCGGTAATCAGGTGAGCAGATGAGGGACAAGACTAGCCTAGCCGAAGAGCCACATCTTCAGGTGCCTTCGAAAGTCGGATTCAGAGTCCAGTATACGAAGATGTAGAAGTAGTGTATTCCATAGCATAGCATTGATCGACCCTAGCGCCTTGAGACCCTCTGGGTGAGTAGTGCGCTATATAAATGCTTTGATTGATTGATTGAGCTGTCCTGACCGAGAAGGCCCTTCCTCCCTTTCTGGCCTTGGAAAACCGGGGACGCGCAATAGGTGCTTGGAGTTAGATCTAAGAGTGTAGGCCGATTAATGCGGGAGGAGTCTCTTTCTGGGGTATCTAGGTCCTATGTTGAGCATTGCCCGAAAAGCAAGGGTCAAGGCCTTGAATTCAATGCGCTTTGCAACCGAGAGCCAATGAAGGAGCTTGATGTGAGGGGAAATATGATAACAGAAAGGCACTCTGCGAATAAGTCTTGCTGCTGCGTTCTAAATCATCTGAAGTCTGTGAATCAGATATTTGGGGAGTCCCAGGTATAGACTGTTAGCATAATCTAAATGAGATGTCACCTTCGCATGGACTACTGTCCTCCTGCTGTCCTCTGGCAAGAGGTGCAGGAATGTTTTTCAAGTTTTCAGCTTGCCAAAGCAGATTGTCGAGACATGATGTATGTAGGTTTCAAAAGATAGAGCGGAGTACCACTTGACACCCAAATTTCTGGCTTCCTCAGCCAAAGAAGGCACAGTTCCCAACTCAGCCGGCCACCAGAGTCCTGCGAGCAGGGGAGAGGGCTGACCAAGAAATATCATCTCAGTCTTGTCTGCATTTAGCTTCAGCTTGTTGTTGTTCATCTAGCTGGTGATGTCTTTCAGGCAGCCCGTTAATCTAGCAAATGAGTCCCTGGACTGATCCCTAAAGGAGAATATCTGCTGTGTATCATCTGCATGGAAAGGAAACACAAATGCACATCTCACGTTTGAAGGCAGCTCACAGGATTGTATTGGGACATGGCTGAGTGCGCTCTGCTTAGACTTAGTCATTCCTTTCATGTGGGAGGCGGCAAGGTTGGGTACCTGCAGGCCAACCAACTTCGTGCCCAAAGGCAAACTGCTGGGTAGAAGTCTCTCTGGGCGCATGATAACCACAAAATCATAGGGGATGCCTTCATCTTCCACCAGTATTACGAGTACATCTACACCCAGCAGACCCCGGATGGAAATGGCCCAGACTCCTACCTCAAGGGTGCCCACACTGCGTGATTGAGGCTAGATCGACCAATCAGGAAAGAAAAGGTTATCATCAACCATCTTAAATTGCAGGGAAACTGGATGTCTTACCGGCTCAGTTTTACAAGATGCTCCTCTTGATTCTGGCGCCCATTTTGACCACACTGTTGAACGCGATCACCGGACCGGGAATGGTTCAGTCTTCCATACTGGAACATCTACAGTTGTAATTTCCAAATCTGGGAAACATCCCCAGCAATGTGGGTCCTATTGACCAATATCTCTCCTGAATGTAGACATCAAGCTTTTTACAGGCCTTTTAGCATCCCAACTGAATCCACTCATGCTGTGGCTGACCGACCCGGACCAGGTAGGATTTGTTCCACACAGACAATGTACTGACAATACCAAGTGAATCCTCCACCTGCTTGATAAAGCCAAATGCTGCTGGCAATTGAAGCAGAGAAAGCATTTGACAGAGTACACCAACCGTACTTGGAGGGAACATTTGCTCACTTGAGCTTCAGGCCAGGATGTTGGTCCTGGAACCTAAGGAACTACAGCCAACCTAAATCAACCGTACGGGTTAATGGCCAGACTTAGGACCCATTTCCTATTTGTCATGGAATGAGGCAGGGATGCCCATTCTTGCCTCTATTATCTCTTTTTATGGAGCCCTTAACCCAACCGGTCCGAGGCAATCCGTGCATTACAGGAGTCATCTTTGGCAGGTAGATGCATACCCTTGCTCTCTATGCAGACAATGTAATTGTTACATTAGATGACCCTCGGGAGGCTCTCCCTGCCTTTTTGGATAAACAGAGGCTTTCGGCAGCGCAGCGGGCTTCCGGATAAATATACAGAAGTGACATGCCCTCAACCTCTCGGTTCACCAGGAAACAGGGACTTTTCTTGCGCACCGGTATCTGATTCAATGGCAACACACATCTAGTCTATATTCAGGAATACATCTCTCGCGACCATTCAAGAGACATCCTCCTTCAATTATCAAGCACTCCTCCAACACTTCAAAAGAGACCTGTCATAGTCAAAACTTTATCCCCTCGCCTGGCTTGGCTGGACAGAAGCAATAAAGATGACAGTGCTCCCAAAAATCCTCTTCCTTTCTCAGGCGCTACTGATTAATGCACCCGCCGGCATGCTTCAGACCCTGCACAGCAAATTGAACAGCTTTGTGTGAGCTGAGAAGCAGCCTCGGATGAAGGGGACTGTGGATTCCGAACGTCCTACATAACCAAGCTATCCAACTCCGATTCATGGTGGATTGGTCCAGTGAGGAATCCAAAAAGTGATGGCTGTTTATAGACTGAGCAATCGGGTGTACCTCTATTTGGAAGATCCCGTTCTTGACCGGTCTGCCGAGGCCATGGAGTCTTTATTCCTCACCGATTACTAATGTAGTCTTGAGAGTGTGGGAACGAGTTGCATTGCGCAAGGGGCTTTCCACATTCACCTTTCCGTTGACCCCACTGGTCAACAATGAGGCCTTTGCCCCGGGCCTAGGTAAAGTGGCATTTCGCCACTGGCAGTGCCGGCTGTCGCTCTGTTGGACACCTATTTGATGAAGAGGGCACACTTAGGGGGTGACTATGCGCTTCCGGAGTTGGAAAGGATGCAATACCTGCAGATCAGACACTGGGTAATGCATCCAAAAGGTGCATACTGGAGCTCAGTGGCCCCTCACAGCTTTTGAAGAATGGTTCCTCATGAAAACTAATGATGAATGCCTTGTTATAGACCTATTCGGCCTTTTGCGACACGCCCCCCTCAGCGGCGAAGACGCAGGGACAGAAATGCTAGAAATTCAAGTTGGGAAGGCTGCTCACACCTAAGGAATGGGAAGAGGTGTATTACGCGGCACGCCATACGGAGCGTAATTCCGCCAGTATTGAGACATCTATGATAAAATAAAAACAACACATACGTGTACCTTACCCCAGTGCTTCTGCAGAGAGTTAATCCCTCTCGTAGCGCAGATTGATGGATGCCCTATGGCTCCCCAGGACACAGGTGCATTTGGTCTGGGTATGCTCTTAACTCACACAATTGGGAGGAAGGAATATGCTACTTACCAGTATGCATCTGTTCTTGGCATGTAAGGCTGCTGACATTCATATCTTGTGCATAGATTGCCGCCTAGTGTTAGGTCAGGATGATTGCACTTGTTGTCTTGGAAGAGTCTTCGAAGTATCACAAGATAGGTGACTCCTCCCTTGGACTACAGTGCGCATGGGCATCCTCTCCATCCTCAGATTGTTTTTCGCCATAGTGGCAGAGATGGAGATAGAAAAGTAAGAGATGGCCTTGCCAGAGGGAATGCTGCAGGAGGAGGGCGGGCTGGAGGAGGGCAGGCGATATGAATGTCAACAGCCCTACATGCCAAGAACAGATGCATACTGGTAAGTAGCATATTCCGTTCGAGGCATGTGGGCTGCTGAATTCATATCTTGTGCATAGACTGTATAGCAGTATCTCCTCTAGCGGTGGCTACCTGTGTCATCTGCAGCAGTTTGAAAAAGAGTTTTGAGGACAGCCTGGCCTACAGCAGCTTGCTGTTTTGTTTGTACATCTACACAGTAGTGTTTTGTGAAAGTTTGTATGGTGGAGCATGTGGCTGCCTTACAGATATCTTCAAGGGGAATATTTCCTAGGAAAGCCATCAATGCCCCCATTTTTCTTATGGAGTGTGCTCTTGGGGGGACGGTTAAAGTGCATTTTGCTTTTTGATAGCATATTTGAATGCATTTAACTATCCATCTGGCTATTCCTGATTTTGAAATTGGATTCCCTTTGTGTTGTGGTGCAAAAGCAACAAACAGTTGTTTTTTTTTAGTAAAGGATTTAGTTCTGTCCACATAATAAAGTAGAGCTCTCTAGTGTGTGCAGGGCTCTTTCAGCTACTGACTGTGGATTTTGAAAGAACACTGGCAGTTCTATTGATTGGTTGATATGGAAGTTGGATACAACCTTAGGCATGAATTTAGGGTTTGTTCTAAGAACCACCCTGTTGGCGTGTGCCTGCATGAAAGGTTCTTGAATTGTATGCGCTTGTAATTCACTCACTCTTCTGAGTGAGGTGATGGCCACTAGAAAGGCAACTTTCCACGTTAGGAATTGTACTTCGCAAGAATGTAAAGGTTCGAAAGGAGGGCCCATGAGTCTGGTAAGCACTATATTGAGATTCCAGACTAGGGAAGGGGGGTGCCTAGGAGGAATCACCCTTTTAATGAACCTCCATGAAAGCTTTGATTGCTGGTATTCGAAACAGTGAAAGGTGTTGTCTGTTTTGAAGGTATGCTGCAATGGCAGGAAGGTGTAGCCGTATTGAAGAGTATGCCAAGTTACATCTTTGTAGGTGTAGCCGGTAACATATAATGTTCTGTATTGATGTGTCCAATGGATTGATTTGGTTATTGTTGCAGTAAATAACAAATCTTTTCCATTTAGCTGCATAGCACACTCGAGTGGTTGGTCTTCTTGCCTCCTTAATGATATTCATGCAATCGGGGGGCAAGTTCAGATATCCAAACTCTAAGACCTCAGGAACCAGATCGCTAGGTTCATTTGGTTGGGATCTGGGTGTCTGATTTCTCCATGGTTCTGAGTTAGAAGAGGAGGTGCAAGGTGCAGTCTTTGATGGGGAACTACTGAGAGTTCTAGGAACGTTGTGTACCAAGGAGGTCTCGCCCATGTGGGAGCAACTAGGATTAGTGTGAGGGAGTGTTGCCGCAGTTTGCGTGCTACCAGCGGGATCAGTGGTGCTGGGGGAAAAGCATACGCAAATCTGCCTGACCAGTTCATCCATATCGCATTGCCCTGTGACAATGGATGTGGGAACCTGGCGGCAAAGTATTGGCATTTCGAGTTTTCGTTTGTGGCGAACAGGTCTATTTCTGGGTGACTCCATTCCTGGAAGAATGGTTGGAGGACCTGGGGGTGAATCGCCCATTCGTGTAATTGCTGGCTGTGCCTGCTGAGCAGGTCGGCAACTTGATTGTCCCTCACTGGAAGGTGTTCTGCTAGGAAAAAAATGCTTTTTGGAATCGCCCACTTCCAGATGCTCTGTGCCAGATGGGACAGCTGTGGAGAGTGCGTTCCTCCCAGTTTCTGGATATAGTACATTGCGGTCATGTTGCCCGTCCGGATCAACACTGTCTTGCTGTACAAGTATTTCTGAAATGCTTTCAGGGCTAGGAATATTGCTAGCAACTCTAGTTGGTTGATATGCAGCCTTTTCTGCTTGTTTGTCCAGAGCCCCTGTACTGTGTATTGAAGGAGATGGGCTCCCCAGCCTGTCAGTGATGCCCCGCTGTTAGTACTAGTTGTGGAACCGGCTCTTGGAACAGTCGCCCCTTGGAAAGGTTTTGTGGGTTCCACCACTGCAGAGTTGCGAGTGCGACTGTCTACCAACACTAGGTCTTTTAGTTGTCCTTGAGCCTGGTTCCATTGCCGTGCTAGGCATTCCTGTAATGGGCGTATTTGTAGTCTGGCATGGGGGACAATGAATATGCAGGAGGCCATCATGCCTATGAGCTGCATAAATACTTGAGCTGGCAGAGTGTGTTCTGGCTGAAATTTGTGAATGAGTGTCTGCATACTAGCTATCCTTGTTGAGTTTGGATGCGCCTTTGCCACCGAGGTGTTTATGGTGGCTCCCAGGTACTGCTGTATGTGGGACGGTTGCAGATGTGATTTTGTGTAGTTGATTGAGAATCCCAGGCTGTGTAGCAGCTGGATTGTTTGGGACATGTGTGCTGCGTATTGTTGGTACGATTTTGCTTGTATAAGCCAATCGTCCAGGTAAGGGTACACATGGACGTGCGGCCTTCTGAGATGCGCTGCAACGGTCGCTAAGCATTTTGTAAACACTCTTGGAGCCGTGGTAACCCCCGAAGGGAAAAACCTTGAATTGGTAGTGTTGCCCTTCTATTGTGAACCTGAGGTATTTTCTGTGGGCTGGATGGATGGGTATGTGGAAATACGCATCTTTGAGGTCCAGTGTTGCTAGGAAATCCCCCTGTTGTAGAAACGGGAGCACTTGTTGTAATGTGATCATATGAAAGTGCTCCGACAGTATGTATTGATTTAGGGGTCTGAGGTCCAATATTGGCCTGAGAGAGCCGTCTTACTTGGGAATGAGGAAATATAGGGAGTACACTCCCTTCCCTTTGCTGTTGTAAAGGGACTAGCTCTATAGCCCCCTTTTCTAGCATGCAGTTCACCTCTTGTTGTAATAGGGTGATGTGTTCTCTGGACATTGGACGATGTATTGGTGGTATGTTTGGTGGTGTAGAAGTCAGTTCTAGGCAGTAGCCAGACTGGATAATTTCTCTCACCCACCGGTCTGTGGTAATTGTGTTCTAGACAGGTAGGAACTGTTGTAGTCTGCCTCCGACCGGTGTTATGTGGTCTGGAGGTAGTGTGATAGAGTCACTGTTTTGAGGCAGTGGAGGCTCTGGTGTTATTGCCTCCACGTCCTCTTCCTTTGGTATTGTTACCTCAGTAGCCTCCTCTGGTGGTGTTTTTAGCAAAGGAACTTTGTGCGTTACTTTTATATGAGGCCGTTGTTTGTGAGGCATGTCCTCGTGTGTTTGCCCTGTATGAGGAGCGATGAAAGGAGCCCCTTTGTTGCTGAAATTGCAATGCCCCCATAGATTTTACTGTCTGTGTCCTTTTTCATTTTATCCAAAATGGTGTCAACAGCAGGGCCAAACAGAAAGTCCTGGTTAACAGGCTGGTTAAGGATAGTGGATTGTACCTCATTTTTAAAACCAGAGATACGTAGCCATGCATGTCTGCAGAGGAGAACGCTAGTGTTGATTGACCTAGCTGCAGTGTCTGCTGCGTCAAGCGCGCATTTGATGGAGGCATTTGTTATGAATTTACCTTCCTGGATGAGATCTTGGGCTTGTGCTTTGAAGGGCTCAGGTAGGTGTTGCATTAGGGACTCTAGCTGGTCGTAATGCGCCATGTCATACCAAGCCAGTAGAGCTTGTGTATTAGCTATCCTCCACGAGTTGGAGGCTTGTGCTGCTACTCTTTTCCCTGATGCCTCTAATATCTTTGACTCTTTTTCTGGGGGAGGTGCTTCCCCGGTTGTTTGTGAGTTGGCCCTTTTACGTGCATTGGCCACTACCAGTGAGTCAAGTGGTAACTGCCCTTTGATGTAAGTAGGGTCTGTAGGGGCCGCCCTATACTTTTTCTCTATTCTGGGGTTGATTACCCGTGCCCTGGCTGTGTCCTTAAATATGTCAGGTGCATGTTTCAGAACTCCCTTTTACATGGGAAGTGTTTTGACACTTTTTTCAGATGTAGGAAAGGTGTCAAACAAGAAGTCTTCCTCAACGGGGTCATTATGCATATCCACGTTGTGTAACTGTGAAGCCCTGTCTATGAGCTGATTAAAAACTACTGTGTCGTCAGTAGGAGACGGTTTAGTGGGATAAGAGGACATGTCAGGGATGGGATGGGTGTTATAAGGGTCAGTTGGCTCATCCCATGGTTCTTGAGGTTCAGGGTCCTGTGGGAAGTCATTTTGAGGCTGTGGCTCATCCCCTGTGTCACCCTCGTTGTCCCCATGATGAGAGGGAGAATAAGGATTATAAGGATTGAAAGGAGTAGTAGGCATGAAAGGTTGAAAAGGACTGAAGGGTCTTGAAGGAGAAGTCCCAAAGTCTTTTTTCTTTAGTGGAATAGGGGACTGAGGTTCAAAGTCCAAAGGCCTCTTTTTCCTATGCAGGATGGTAACTTTACCAGTTTTTGGATCAATGTACATTTTTGCCTGGTCTTCAGAGGGATCTGGGTGGGAGAGTTGTTCCTCAACAGTCCTGGTTTGAGTCTTAGGCTTTGGTTTGTAGACTACTTTAGGTTTAGGAACCGTTTTTTTCGGTTCGGGGTCTTTCTTCGGGTCGACTGTGTTTCGGGTCGACGAGTTTGTTTTGCTCCGTAGGCTTCTTCGGAGAAGTGCTGTCTCCCGAGTCGATGGTCTTGCTGGTATCGACTGGAGTCTTTTGTTTTTTCGTCTGAGCGTCTTTTCTGGAGTCGATTGGCTTTTTCGGATCGACTGGAGTCTACGGATCCGTTGTTTTCGGTCCGAGAGGACATTCTGGCTTGGACGCGTGTCTCGGCACGGGGCCTATTGTCGGTTCGACGTTTTTCGTTGCCGAAGGCTTGTTTGGATCGGCGACGACCTTTGGTTCGGCGCCCTTGGGTTGTGTGGCCTTGTTCGGGTCGACAGCGTGTTCTAAGTCGACAATTTTGGGCTGGATGGCCTTTTTGGGGTCAACAGTCTTTTTCGGCTCAACGCTCTTTGGCTGTACGGCTGTTTTCGGATCGACGCCCTTCGGGTCGGTGACCTTCTTTGGCTCTGGAACCTTCTTCAGCATGATGTTACTGGGCCCTGGGGTTTCAGAAGGTTTCGGTTTCAGAGCTGACTGCTCTCCAACATAATTTCACAAGTTTCTAGATCACCGCTAGTGTTCTAGTCCATGCGGACCGCACATAGATGGCGTTCTTCTGCTGTCCCCACATTCGCAGTGGTTTATCGTCCATTTGTCCAGTGGATAGCTATGCAGAGTTTCACCAACACGAGCAGAAGCATGTTGAATTTATGCTGCATGCAGGTTGTGGCCCTGGGGTAGCACCACATCTCAGGTACTTAGGTGAGTGTGATGGGTCAAACTTGGATAAGCACAGGAGTGAGGTAGGTGCCGCTGCCAGTATCTTCAAGCCTGCAAACAAATACAGTACATGTGCAAGTCTACGCAGTTTCATGTGTGTGCCCAGGGCTGGCATGAATCTGTATTGGTCCTCATGCACTAGTTGGGTTACTACTCTGTTCAGCCTGGATGCCAGAACTTTGACTAGGACTTTGGTGTCCACTCCCAGCATGGAGTCGGGGGGGAATAGAAGCTTGGCGAGGTAGGGTCTCTGCCCGGTTTGAGTAGCATTACTATTTGGGCTTGGAGTATCCCGGTCTGCTTTGCCTCTCAAAGGGTCTCCAACAGCTTTGGGAGCAGCAGGTCCGCAAACACCCTGTAATATTTTACTGGGAGGCCATCTGGCCCAGGGGCCTTACCGCCTGCCATGTCTCGCACTGCCTCTTGGAGAAGGCTCTCTGCCCCAGAGTCTCCCCCTGCTCATCAGTGAGTCACAGCAGGGATATTCCAACAAAGTACCGTGCTATGTCCCCCCCCTTTCGGTCGCCCGGCCCGCCGCATACGCCCAACAGATGCACATGCAACCGCAAGTTTATGGCAGACTCTGTGTGTGTGTGTGTGTGTGTGTGTGTGTGTGTGTGTGTGAGGGACCCATCCAACTGGCTAATTGATAGTAAGGAAGGGGGTGGGCGCTCTCTCTTGAGAAGCCAGGCTAGCAGCTTCCTGGTTTTATCACCTTTTTTTTATGTAGGTGTGTCAATATTCTTGCCTAACCGGGCAGTCAGCCTGTCCCATATTTCTCCCACTCGACGGTGAGCTCAAAGCCGTTCCTCATCTTCAGTTCCTGAACCAGGGCTCTCCCTCTGTAAAGTGTGAGAAGTCATTCTCAGCAGCCACAAGGTCCCTCTCCAGTAGTCTCAACCCGCCCACCTTTGACATGCATTCCCCCCCCCGAAGCACCACTTTTATCGTGTCCCACTCCATGCCCATGATGTCTGTAGACAACTAGTTATGTTAAAGAAGTTAGCAATGGAAATACTGAGCTCCGAATGGATATCCCATTTTTCAGGGCACTGGGATGGAGCCGCCAGAGCGGGACCGCGGGCCTACCGCTCCCAGCGCTCCATTGTAATATTACTGGGGCATGAGCAGATAGGAATCTCCCAAGTATACATATGCTTTGGGCATGTTCAGCTACCTCCCCGCAAAGCAAAAAGCAATTGAGGCGGCTATAGAACGCATGGGTCGGGGCAAAGCATGTATTTACACACTACGTTGGGTGTACCATCCTCCACCAGTCAACGCACCCCAGCCTCTGCATCACCCCCGAAGGGCCTCTACCATGTTGGGTTTTGTGTGCGGTTTCAGGGGGAGTCTATCGATTGACCCCTCTAACACACAGTTAAAAGCACAGGCCCACAGGAGAGGTGTACCTGCATGGGACATTATTAATTCTTCAGGCCTAGGTAAAAAACGCCATTGTCTGTGATGGGAGCATAGAACCAATGTATCTCCCCTCTGTCTGCGGTATACCTCAGAACCCTAAATGGAGTTAGTGGGGCTATCCAGATTGCCATCCCCCGGGAGTAGTTAGAGTACGTTGCATAGAACATCTGGCCCCTCCACTTCCTGTGTAGCTTTTGGGCCTCATTATCAGTTAGGTGTGTCTTCTGCAGCATTGCTATGTGGGTCCGCTGCCTAAGGAGATATGTTTGTGTCCTATACCATTTAACAAATGTGCTATGCCCGTGCATTCCAGGTAACAATATTAAAAACATCCATCTCTAGGTTACGTGGTTAAACTGTGACTGTTAAGGCCTCTCTGCCAGAGCGGTCGTCGCATTAAAAACTGGTAACTAAACTGTTCCTCCCCACCCACCGGGTAAACATATGATAAAACACTGTGTCTTCCCAATTTGACACTAGTATTGTAACACCCACTTAAAAGATCAATACTGAACTTCTCTGGCATTCAGCCTGCCAAATGAGCAATATACCAATTAACTCTAAAGGTTAAACTAACCACACCCTTTTACAATCAATCACACCACACTCACAATGTGCCTATTCTTGCATGAGGATGCAGGGGAACCCCGTCCGTCCACAGAGGCGAGTAACCGGAATTCCTGTGCCCCCACTGCTACTACATTCACTCAGTCACTAACATTCATAAGGCACACATTCTGCAGTTCTCGACTAGCCGGAGTGAACAGAAGGGTATAGAGAAAGGCCCAATGTCCATACAGATCTTAAAACTATCGAGGGGAAAATGGAAAAATGGGGGAGAGAGGAGGAATAAAAGGGGGGGGGGGGAACACTTGGGGACAGTGGGGTAGAGGAGAAAAAAAAAAGAGGGGGGCTAAGAGTCGAAAGGAGGTAGCAGGGGGAGGTGGTAGGAATGGGAGTCTGTAGTGTAGAGCTGTAGAGAGGGTGAAATGGGCATGAAAGAGTGAAGAGAAGAGAGGCAGAAGAGGTGGGGCGGTCCGCCAGTCCCAGCAGTCAAGCTGATCTGCCAGGGTGCCATAAGACAGCTCAAGTCCACTGTAAGTATTCTCAACAGATGTCCGGCGAACCACTTGAGGAGAGTCCGCTGAGTCACAGTTCCTCAGTATTACCACAGTCCGCCGATCTCCTCAGGGGCTGGGTTGCTGCAGCCTAGATTCAAGCAACATCAGATCCACACGGCATGTTAAAGTATTGGAGGTTTGAGAGGTATCCTCCACTATGTCCTCGGTACGGACTTTGGAACAAGCTGCAATCACCACCTACACCCGCGCTCTGGCCTCTTCGTGCTTTGCCATTCGGAGTGCCAGGCTTACTCGGGCCGCCTGGCCTCCTTCACTTTCCGAACTATTATCCACTACTCTTTCGGTGTACCTGGAGGATTGCTTATTTCAGCAGCTGTGTTTCTGAGACTTGCATAGCGACCAAGGTTCTGCAGGTAGCCTGCCAGAGCCCTTCGGGGCAGATATCCGTTCCTCCCCTCTCCCCTCCAATCATCCCATTTCAATATAGACAATGGTTCTGTCGGGTATGAACCTTATCGCTTCAAAACATGCGCAAATTTTCAACATATGTTTTGTCATAATTATGTCAATTATTATGACTTCTAGAATAAATCATTAAATGCAAATCCAAACAAGCAAAAAAGGTCATAAAAAGTTTTATTTATTAAATTGTTTTTCATTCACGATTTGTTTTTTCTTATAGAGACCCTATAACAATGCATAGAACATAACGCAAAAAAAATCAATCAAGTAATACTTTATAATAAACGGCGCATCAATTCTGGCCAGTGAGATGTGACATTGTGCAAAAGTGACATAGCAAATGGTGATTTATATACACGTGAGTGAGGGAAGGGAGGGAAGGAAAGGAAGGGCTTCTCAAGGCCAGTTTCTAGTTAATAATTATTTCGTCCAGTATGCCACAATAGTTAGCTATGGTAACCTGGACCCAGTTGACTGGTCCTATGGCATTTTATAGTCGACGTTTCGACCCTGTTGACGCCTTGATTATGGGTCTCGAGCGGGACTTCTTCAGGACAGGGGAAGGGGTAGTGATGTTGCGCCTATTGTTCCTTTGTAAGTTGGACACAGGGGAGGTTTAATCAGTTATGATTTCCTCTTATGGAACGATTAATCCTGTCGGAAGAATCTGTGTGGAATCATGCTTTTATTAATTAGCTTGATTCGTCGTGTTCAATTCAATCGGTATTCATCAATGGCTGTGGATCGGCCGTAAATAATTTGGCGATCATTAAACAGTGGTTTCTAGGTCAATCGAAGAATAAGACATATTGGCGGTGCTGCAGTTAGATCCACCACTGCAGCCCGACAACACGGCGGACTGTGACCGTGATTGGGCCCACGATTGGACATCGAAACCACTGTTGCTGAACTATGCGTGTGTAATCAGGAAACATACGGATGGTGCGGTTCTCGAAGACTGGGTCGCCGCTGCGCCGGGCCTCCTGAAGGATGTGATTGCGATATCTGTAGTTGAGGATCTTAGCAATGAGGGTGCGAGGTACAGCCCCATCGGGGGAGGGGGGGGTTGCCCGAGCCAGGTGTGCCCAAACACACAAACACAAAGCAGGAGGAGAGTGTCGTTGCGGGGGAGTCATTGTCTTGATCTATTTTTTTTAGGAACAGTTCGGGCTCAGAGCCCACCACAACCTCCAGGAAGCCCACAAAGCGGGGGTTAATTCTGCGAGAGCGTCCCTTAGGCGTCCTCAGCCCAGCGCACCAGCATGGACGTTTTTGCAGTTCATTCTGTTAAGGCAGCCTTTAGGAAGGAGAACTTTGGTCTCCAGTGTGGACTCCTTTTGGTCCGTGGCTAGGGATTGCTCTGCAACCGCCCATAGGTCAGCCCGTAGGTCGACCCGTAGCAGGCCCACATCAGATGAAACTGCATCAATCTTGGCCTGGACCAGCTGACTAGAGACCTCTATAGCTCCGAGAATCTGGGTACCTGAGGACTCGCCCGTGGGGTCAGCCGTGACAGGAACAGCGCCTCTCGCAGGCTCTGAGCACGCCGCAGTGCCCTGGGCCGTGAATTGGTCCATTTTAGTTGGTTGGACCCCTCTTTGGGGCCTGTCTTTACCCATGCCAGTGGTTCTCTATAGCCTAAATGTGGGCCCAGATCCAGTCGAGGCAAGCTCTCCTCCAATCTCTCACTTCCAGAGTCCACCACAGTCCGTTCTAGTAGGGAAGAATCCAGCCAGCCTCGTGCGTTCAAGCCCTGATGAGAAGGTCCAAAGTTTCAAAGGGCATGGAAGTCCGACCCAGCCCACTCTGGCACGTCCACCTGGCTGTCACAGCAACCCAGGCCCTCAAACACTCAACTCCTATTTATACGGCATTGGTGGTAGTGGGATGCTGCAGGTAATGCGGTAAATTGGCCCTGCCTCCTCCGTGTTCCACCACTGTGTAAGCTCTGATGGGTCGTGTGAGAAGTTGGCCTGGTATATGATGATCACTAATTCTAGTGAGCACCTTGTACCAATCCAAACGACCCTTATGATGATTGGTTGTAAGCCAACCTTATAGACCAGCTATCCTAGGGGTAGCATGGACAAAAGCAGTCTTAGGCTAAACTCAAGAGGGCATGTGAAGCCAGCTGTTTTACCATATGCAATCCTTTAAATACCAAATGAAAGGACACCACACAAGTTATATATCACAAAATATATGTATTTATTTCTAGAATAATCCCCTATACTCTTTATGAGCACAGAAGCACAAGCGTTAAACAAAGAACACAGTATAACATACAATAAGCGGCACAATTATGGATAGGCCGGGTGGCCACTCAAACCATATATTAATAAAGTGGTATAAGTACCACGTCATGAACAATGAACAGGCCTAGGGCCTTGGGAATCGCTGGGCCTACACTGGACTAACGAAGGTTAGGACATAGGAGGCCCACAGGATGCGGGTGTAGTGTCTATAGGCAACCGCTTTTACCATACAAGTCAATGGTGCGTAAAAATCAGAAAGTTATAGGTTTGGGAGTCTTCTGACTGGACTATAACTTAGCCACTTAAAACTAGGACACTAGAGGTGTAAACCAATACAGGAGCACCAGAGTTATATTGTTACCTCACCCACAGAAAGCGGGTGTATAGGTGCCAAAGTGAGTCGGGTTTCTTCGTGAAGTTCTATGGAGCCTGGAGGAAAAGATGCTGCAGGCGGCCAGGAGACAAGAGTCCGGGTGGATCGAAGATGTAGAGTACCTGAAAGCAGAGGGGACAGAGTTCAGGTCACTAGCCAGTGACCAGCGAGGAACCAGGAAGGAACCAGGCGATGTCAGGTTGCGATCAGGTGATGTCGAGGTGTTTGTCTCCGCTGCCACTTGGACCAAGAAGGATCGAGGACGTCCAGAAGGTAGTCACGGGCTGACCCACGAAGGCTCTCACTGTCGGTGATGTCGGTACTCGAATCGGAGTCACCAAGCCTTGGCATATGCAACCCACGCAGGGATCGAAGATGTCTTCTGGATCGGACCGGGCCGGTCAGATCGGTAGCTCCTTTTCAGGGGAGCTGGGCCAGTCTGGAGCAACCAGACCAGCAGTGTAAATTTAAAGGATTGTCGTCACAGAGGCCACTAGCCAACGGGCAAATGACCGGACAACGCGTCGAGCAGGAAAATGTAAAAGGGCCCCACGCAGCACTCGGTGAGTGTGGAGAGGTGATCTTTGGTGCAAAAGCTGCTCGGGCTGGGGCTTCTCAAACCCCAATGCACAGCTTCGAGGGTGCCTCGGGAGCTGCACGGGAAGCACTTCGCTGGCTTTCCAAGATGGCCGGTCACACGTCTCTCGTCGCCTCCACGGGTCTCAGCTTTGCTGGGACTGTGGATCGGGCTGTTGGAAGTCTGGGAGTCCAGGTCTTGTCAGTGTCTGTCGTTCGAGCTCCGGCGGGAGCAACGGCAAAGAAAACCTTTGAGTGCTGATGGTGCCTACTTGCACAGGGTGGCCACTCCTTGACCACAAGGGAGATTCTTCAGTCTTCTACGAGGTGTAGGATGTCGAAGGGTCCAAAGTTTTGTTTCAAAGTTTCAGTCAGGATGATCTGATGTGCATTGGCACAGCTTCTACCTTTATTCCAAATCAGGGGGCTGGATAACCTGCTAGGTCCCTCCTATGGGTGGGAACCAGGAAGGGGGTAGTTACACCCCTTTCCCTTTGTCCAGTTTCGCGCCAGAGCTGGGGCTGGAAAGCCCCAGCACCGGTTTGAACTGGGCTTTGCCTGGGACACCTTGTGCGCCCCAGGCAGTGTCTAGTTTCATTCAGCCCTCCCTGCCCCAATCCACTATCTCCTGTCTGGGGTAGTGTAGCACCTCCCTGTGACAGGAAACCTATTGTCCAGGCCTCCCCTGCCGGAGTTTCGATCAGCAGCAGGAGGCCAGACTTGTGTCTGTGGCAGCAGCATCCATTTTGTGATGCTGAGGCTCTGGTTGATTTTAACCGCGTTTAAGCAAAGCAACATGTCTTCTCCCTGTAGAAGGGTGGAATGCTACCCCCGTCGCCAGAACTGGCGTGGGGGTAGTATTCTAAAGATTATGACACCTTACACAACATGTTTTGATTAAGCCAAACCAAAGTTAGCAAGTAACCGCGAGGATTATAATGCACTTAAGAGTATATGGTATAGCAATATCCCAGAACAGCTAAGGGACTTGGTTCTGAAAGCTGCAGACAGGCTCAGCTCATGCTAGAGCACCATCTCACATAAAACCAAGCACTCTGCCTCCAGGACTGTTAAGCCCGCCATAGGAGTGACTTATAGGTGTATATGTGTCCAGATATAGGTTTAGATAAGGGTATACTATATCTAAGCAAGGGGTGATTACACAACCTTGCCCCAGCTGAGTGATGAGCCAGTTGTGTCAGTTTGGATGGCCAGCCAGGGGTGGCAAAAGATATGCTGCAGCCACTGGTAGGCCTTGGATGCCCCTATGCCCTGGGTACCTATAGTACACTGTACAGGGGCTGATAAGGTGACCCAATATCCAATTGGAGATGTACCTAGGGTACATGGAGTCCATTTCAAAGAGAGAGTAGATAGCCTGGGACCCCAATTAGCAGGATCCCAGGCCAACTAAGTCGAAAACCAGCTAAACACTCAGCAAAAAATCTGGGGCAACCATAGTCCGGTATCCACCTTCCTACAGGCCGGCCCCCCAATGGCTCTCATCCCGGTCCGCTGTCCCCAGACACCACCACAGGAGGCCACATGCTCAGGGCCCATCTTCGTCACCAGTTCCCAATGTAGACGAAGTAAAGTCTCCTAGCTCCTAGGGAAGAAGCAGCAGGGCTACCTGTCCCCTTCTGGATTGATCTTGGCAGGCCAGGCTGCATTCTCACCTTCGCTCCCTTTGCCAGGACGTCAGTCGACTGGGGTCTTCAAGCCGCAGCCCGCACCCCACTGCAGCAATTCCTAGGGTGCTGAGTCTGTCATCCCAGGCCCCTCCGTCTCAGCAGCCTCCGAACAATGTCGATTAGCAGCCACAGCTAGACACATGGCCCGCGGTGGCAGCCCTCGGCGCCAGCACCAACCCGCTGAGTGGCCCACAGCCCTTCCAGGCACCGGCCTAGGGCCCGGTCAGGAGTTGTAGCCTCAGTCAGCCGCCGCAGGCCGCTAGTTCACCTCTTTGCGCCTCAGGCCATCACAGAGTCCCCCGATCGTCAAAGGGGCTTCGCCGTAGCAATCAATCAGGTCCTCAACAGCAGGCAGCAGGCAGCCGGCAGCCGGCGCCTCAGGCCCCGATACCGGCACCCACCGCCAGAGGCCACTGCAGATGTTCACCCAGGAGTCTGCTTGAACCAGGACTGTCTCAGGATATATATGATTCAAGGGGAGGGCACCCTGGGTACCGATGGCAGCATGAGAGCAAGATATTAGGCAGGTCTGCCACGGAGCCCTTCAGGAAGTGTCCGATGTGGCCGCCATGTTGGCCACGCCCCTAATGCTGTATTTTCTTAAATAAAATGAGCCATGATGACTAATCTCTTTAAAGTGCCTGCACAAGACCCATTGCATCTTCGGACCAATTTAGCAAAGAAACGACAAAAGCAAAAATGTCCAATTATCAAATGCACTTTTTGGTGTTACTGAAACAAAACACTTTTTGCAATCTCATGAATGTCTACGAATGAAGCTCAACACAAGGAATCAAAGAAGCATTATAAAAACAAGACACTTTTGAAAATAGCCCCCTTAAACCAGAAAACAAAAAGCCTTTTGATAAACATAGGAAAATAAATCAAAAAATCTAGAATCCCAGGATTTCTAGAGAAAAAAAACACCAGTTCTGAACACTCCTGGGATATGTCTAATTTCTGGGCATTTTCTTCCATATTAGAGAAAACTCTAGTTTCATATGGAAGGAAGGCATGGCGGAGTCAGGGCTTAGCACTTAACAAGGAAACAGAAAAACATTTGGGTCAGATAATGAAGGAAGATGTCTTAAGGATCAAAATGTTATCAGGGTCTAGGGAGTTGGAGAACATTTTTTAAAGGTGTGAGATTACAGTGTTCAATGTAAAACCATTTTTTCTAAAGACCTCTTGCTACTGCATTTACTTGCGATGCAAATAGTGGTTGAAGGTTTTGGCTCCAAAATGAACCTGTCTATATGACTTTATGGTAACTGTGGTTTATTACATCCAAAAGAGGAAACTGTTGGTCAAACATTTTAAATCATCTCTCTGCTAGACAGCACTGGACCAATACATGTAGTAAAACAAAATATTGTTTTGTTTTCTATGTAAACTGTTATCCCATCACGGTTCTGCATGGTGCATTGTGAGTACAGCCAAGACTGGAATATATATTTTTAACATACCCTGCGCTTTTTCTTCAGCTGTTGAATGGATTCACTGTATGGTGGAACACACTCCTTTTTTTCAAAGTCTGGGGTTATAATGCTTCGCTTTAGGACCTAAAATGGAATTGAAAACTAGCATTTTATAAAATAAAACAACAAATACCTCATTTTTTAGGTTAATTGATGCAAGGACAGTGATATTTACATAGGCACAGTCTTTCGTACAAAATAATCAGATTTACCCAATAGCAACACGTGAAATCGTACAGTTAACATGAATGCTCGTGACACATGGCTAAATTGGACCTTGAATGGACATGTGAGGCACAGGATGCAATTCCTTTAACCTATTGGGTGCAATGTAAAAGTACAGCTCTGGATTATTAGTCAGGCCAAATAGGACCGTTTTAATAGAAAACCAAACACATTTGTAGCTCACGTTTCTATGTGGGGTTCATCTGAAAAAAATAGTAGACTTATTTCCAAGGAACTTATTTGCAACCAGCCTTTTAAGCAGCACACTTACCTCTTGGTTGTGTTTTTTCTCCTTTACTTTAAGTGAACAGGACTTTGGTGTTTGTTTCAATCCATCAAAACTGATGTATAAACCTCCAAGGTCTTGGATATTGAGGCCGGTGTCTATGGTGGTTGACAGTACGCTGCAAAAGAAAACATTGGTTAAAGTAGTGTTGCAGACCACAGGTTTCTAAAACGTAACTTCAAAGTTTTCCCTATTGAATACTCAACTGGGTTAAATTTCATGTTGAATGTCGACTTCTAGCATTTTAAACCAATCCCCATCAGTTATGGGCATACCAGATCCTGCTCCCATGTGTCTCTGAATGGACTAAGCGGTAAGGTCATGTCATGCAATTTTAGAAAAGTTGCCACTCTGTTGCCCTAATTTTTCCAGTGAGCTTTTACTGCGGTTGGCCACAAGGCGGCTTTCTATCCTTCTGTGGTTGTTACCTCTCCCTGGCAGGAAGGTCAGACCGAGTGTGAGCTCAAAATGGTGAGCTTCAAAGACAAAGCCACCTTTGAAAGGTAAATGGTGGACACACAAGCGAGGGGCTGCTGTTTTGTTCTGGCAGACATGTTGAAGTCAGGAGCAGAGAGGAGGAAAACCTGTACCACACCAGTTTTCCCATGGATGTGTAGCACTTAGGTAGCCACACTTCTGGGGTGAGCTAGGGAGCTCGACACATACTGAGGAGTATCCATCCATCTGGGGAGTGCACTCTGGGATAGCGAGAAGCCACTCTTCACAGGAAGTAATCAGTTGGAAGGGGACCTGGTAGCCCATTGTGGAGTAGTCACCGCCTCCTCCAATAGCAAGTTCTGGGCACTAAAGTAGCACTCCTAGCACCCCGACCACACCTGTACTGGAGAGTTAACCAAAGAACGACTGCTCTGCTTCTCCCTGGACCAGGCAAAGTGGCTGCACCCTAGACTGGACTGCTCCTTGGCTCGAAAAGAGAGGACTGTCTGTGGTGACCTGCTCAAGGTAAAAGTCATTCCGAGCCTCCAACAGAAGAAGTTGGTTGACTTTCTGTTACAGCTACAGTGGCACAAAAGCTGAAGTAGACTGCCTTGGTGAGTTGGTAGCCCGTCGGAAGCGCCGGAGGGACGCGGCATAAGGGGCTTGAGATACACTGAGCCACTTGCGGACACGTGATTACGTGACACGGGGTCCCCTGTATGATTGCCGGTACGCTCTGATTTGGCAACCATAAGGTCCGACTTAAATATAAGTGTGAAAACAAAGAATTGAGAACCCCAGATTGCCCTGATGAAATTGCTGAAAGTTGAGCAATGAAACATGTCGGCACTATCTGAATATGGATGGTATATGAGTACCTAATTTTAATCTGGGAGGCTTGCAGCACCAGAATAAAGATAGAGAGCTAGCATCCCTCACCATACAGTTTTTAATTGTTTGAACCTAACACGTTGGTTTACTTTTCTTTGGGGTTCTTGGTGCATAGGTACACGAATTACAAGAGTGCACATTGGTATTGTCTTTTTCCTTTACAAACCACTGTTATTATTCATACCCTTTGATTTACTTGGCCTTTTTCTTACACACTATACACAGAGAGAGTGACCGATGATGAGAAGTTGGTACACTGGTAATTGTTAACCAGGAACCCCCTCGGGAGTTTCGACCGTGAGGCACTCTTCTTTCACACATTTTTTGTGGTTATTTTGTGGACCTGTGTCTGTTTTTCTTTCTAAATTTACATCTTTGACCCATGAGATTAGTGTTATCTAACACACTTGAATGATCTAGATGGAATATCAGATCCCCCATGTTGGTCATATAGCTGAGGTGTATTGATCAGTAGGTAAGGCATATTTTGTTTACAGCTAATAAATCCTGACTGCAGATGTGCAGCATGAGAGACCGAATCCGAACCCTCACAAGTTTCACCCAAGTCTACTGGGCACAGGAGAGTCGTCGAAGTGCAGTTTGGGCATCCGAGTCAAGAGTTAAAAGAAACTGCTGGAGACCAGTGGCAATTAGTTTTTTAAGCTGGATTTCAACCTGACTTTGTAAGTAATAGTTTATTGTTTGGCTAATAAAAACCTTAACAATTTTCTCGTAAGAAAGCATTTCAACAAACAAAATTTGTGATTAAAAGGACCGAAAAAACATATCATAAAACATTCATTCCTAATGTCAAAGCAGTCGGGACAATCAATGATGCTATCAAATACAGTAAGTGGGCGAAGTCTTCGATCCAAATATTAAACTTAGACTGTCAATCTCAAGCTAATTGGAAGTGTTGAATTCCAACCAATTAGCCAATTGATCGGAGATTTTGACAATACATTCAATATACAGGAGGAGAGGCTTAGGTCCTGGGTGTTTTATTGCTTCAGTTGTCCAACAATATTCATTCTTTAATATCTTCGTAGCAAGTGAGTCTTCGAAGGGCTGGTTCAGTGTGCAAATTATATCAAGGTTACTCTTTCTGGTACATAAAGTGCCTAAGACGTTTTAAAAATAAAAATAAACTGCTTTGATCACAAGGTTTGTTGAAAAACTATCACAATTACTCCAATAAAAATCTGTGTTTGCCGAAAAAGCAATAGAAAAGGGGAATAGGGTTCAAGGAAGCATATTCCAACAGTTAAAAAGCCAGTTTTGCGAGTCACTGTAGTTAAAAGGAAGCTGTTCAGTGCTCAGTTATTGAATAAGCAGCGAAGAGGATGTATTACTGTTAAGGATTGTACTACGGCCATAATGAAGTTAGCCTAAGTATTTGTAGATCGCGGAGAGGGAGTGCTGTGAAGTTCTTTTTGTTGCCATAATGTGGATTGCTAGTCGCTGGATGTCAAAACTTTTCCCGCGCCGCTTCCACGAATCGTACAAAACGACACACTAACTTTAGGTCTCCAACTCAGAGGCAGGCTTTTACTGCCTTTCTGCAGGATCTTATCCCGTTATTTATAAAGAAGGGCTTCAGAAGTAATTGCTGTTCATCTTGCAGTTCTCTGTAGATGCAGAGTAGGTGTAAGACACTGATCAGCTTTCCCACATAAGCGACACATAGTCTGAGTTAGTGATCGTTTCCAGGGTGGGAGATGCAACAGGGTTGGTAGAATGCAAAGGCGGTAATACACAGGTATTTTTCTTTCATTCTCCTGTTGAATCGTGCTCCTAGATAGGATCGTGGAGATGGCCTGGCGTAGCTCTGCAGAACAAACCACCCATAGACCCTTTCTTTGAGCTCTGCCTTGTCTTACACTATGGACAACCTTTTCCCGGTCTAGTTTACAAGTTGTTTGAAATAGTTATGAGTCCCTGAGGCCGCCAAGAGATCTTCAAGGCCTAGTCTGTTTACTGATGCTGTCAAGTAGCCCACGCTGCGTATCCCTTTCTTATTCAAGACATTTGTTTATTTATTCCCCCTTTTGTTAAGTTTGGTTGATGGTGGCCGATGAGCTCCGACCAAGCGTTGAAATCCGGTGGAGCTCATGCAAGTGGGGCACAACCAGACAAGCCGTAGAGTGCACCCGGACCGGGCCTCTGCTGCTTGCCGGGGCTCAATCTTCGCAAGAGCAGAGTATGACTCCCACTCGCTGAGCATGCTTTACTTGTGGCGCTCCTGATCGCGGCTGCTTTTATGTCCGAAGGTGGGAAGGGCTTGTATAGGAAGAACTGGTTTGTCCGGACTGAGACTGTCGAAATAAAGAACAAGCAATGGCGTTGCCAATAGGTCTCGCAGTAGGAAAGTTGGAGCTATTACAATTGCAAATAACAATGCCTTTTATTTTTGTTTTCATTTTAAAAACATAAAGGGCTTTGTCATTTACAAAACCAATAGCTCCAACTTTCCTACTGCGAGACCTATTGTGCACTGCACAGTGTGGGTGAGTGGCGTTGCGTGGGTGAGTGGCGTGGCGTGGGTGAGTGGCGTGGCGTGGGTGAGTGGCGTGGCGTGGGTGAGTGGCGTGGCGTGGGTGAGTGGCGTGGCGTGGGTGAGTGGCGTGGCGTGGGAGAGTGGCGTGGCGTGGGAGAGTGGCGTGGGCGAGTGGCGTGGCGTGGGCGAGTGGCGTGGCGTGGGAGAGTTGCGTGGCAGAGTGGCGTGGGCGAGTGGCGTGGCGTGGGCGAGTGGCGTGGCGTGGGCGAGTGGCGTGGGTGAGTGGGGTTGCGTGGGTGAGTGGGGTTGCGTGGGTGAGTGGGGTTGCGTGGGTGAGTGTGGCATTGCGTGGGTGATAGTGGGCTTGCGTGGGTGTGAGTGGCGTTGCGTGTCTGAAAGTGGTGCTGTGTGGGTGAAAGTGGCACTGCGTGGGTGTGAGTGGCTGTGAGTGGCGTTGCGTGGGTGAGTGTGGTGTTCCGTGGATGATAGTGGGCTTGCGTGGGTGTGAGTGGCGTTGCGGGTCTGTAAGTGAAAGTGGCACAGAGCCTTTGATGTGGCCTGGCGCCAAGAGAAATGCTGCTGCTGCTAATTAAATATAAAAAGTGTTTAGGGACTCACGACTGCCGAGAGTAACAAGACAGTGCTGGGAGGGGGTCTGCACACCAACTGAAGTGCTCTGGTTGCACGGCCTGCGGCCAGCCGTGTGAAGTGATAAGCCTTTGAAGTACACAGGCATGCTGTGACGGAGGTGTGAGAGGTCTGGCAGGGAACAGATGGCCTGGCTGTGAAGCAGGGGGCGGGGCAGCGCTGGGGAAGCCTGTGGGAGGGTGATTGATGCCTTTGATGTGGGGAGGGAGGAGAGCCTTTTGCGAGCCTGCAGGAGAAATGCTGCCGATGCGCGTGCATGTTTAATCACGTGATCTTAAAGAAAACCGCGGCTGAAAGCCCGTGGTTTGAAGAGGATTTTGCCGACTTGAATTCTCCCCATTACTGCGGAATGGTAAAGGTGAGACCTAAAAAAAAAAAAAAAAAAAAAAAAAAGAGAGAGAGAGAGAGAGAGAAAGAGAGAAAGAGAGAAAGAGAGAAAGAGAGAAAGAGAGAGAGAGGCTTTTGGATGGGGGCGGCTATTTATACAGTTTTGTACTTAAATTTCCACACAGTGGTTCAAGTTCCTAACCTGTCCATGATTGGGCTTATAATGTATCACTGTTTACGTCCTTCCTTATATCGCAGCTGAAACGTGGGGGCGGGGGGTCGGGCTGCTTCATCAAGGTTGTAAATATTTGCAACAACCAGTATCAATTGTATTACAGATCTAATAACCCACATAAATTACACTCTAAAGAATTAATAAATAAAGTCCTAATATTATGCAGTTACAGCCTCTAATTTATTTCTGAATCGTGTGCTATACACATCAAAATGTCCTGGTTGTCAACACCTCTTTAGTCAAAGTGAGAATACAATCTTTAAAATCCTTTTAATGCTAAATATGTGCTACTACTATTACAATTAGTTTAATTATTTTATATACACCAGTTGGCAAAACAGGACTGTACCTTATTATCGGTTAGAACATCCATGTTTAATTCGTGCCCATATCCACCTTCTCAATGACATTCAAGATGTCATATTAATGGCATATGTATTCCTATTACGGATAAAATATATGCACATTTACATTCTTATTGGAGGTCCGAAGTTTACACTTTTACTTGTGTTTACCTCTCAGGTTTGTAATGTATGTGCGTTATCGCAGTCTGGAAAGAGTGATGGACAGCCCATTTATGTGTGTGCATGCAGAGTCAAATTAGGGGTACATGGTGTCTACCTAAACATTCCTGTTGGGTATACAATCTATGCAAGGTGCAAAATCAAGACAAACTATTAACCTAATTAGCAAATCAATTAGCCCCTGCTTAGTTATATCACAGTTAATTTCTAAACACTTTCTCTTAAGAAGTCATTACCTACATCTTAAATTCATTATTTCCTAGGAAAGAGAGAATACACTCGCATCACATATTAAATGCAATTTACATATTCTTGAGAGAAATCGTGTACATTACGTCTTTCCTTAATATATTGTACAGTCCTCTTTTAATCAATCAATCAATCGAATAATTTGTAAAGCACACTACTTACCAGTATGGGCCAGAGGATGAGGATCTCCGTCTTGTCTGTGTTCAGCTTAAGGCGGCTATCCTCCATCCAGTCGGCGATGGCCTTCAAGGTTGGCTTTGGCGGTGAGGGGGTCCTTGCTGAGGGAGAAGATCAGTTGCGTGTCGTCGGCGTAGGAGATTATTTTGAGGTCGTGATGTCGGGCAATGCATGCGAGAGGTGCCATGTAGACGTTCAAGAGCGTCGGGCTGAGGGAGGATCCTTGCGGGACGCCGCAGATCTCCGAGGCTTCGGATCAGGCGAGGCAGACTTGCTGGGTTCTGCCGGAGAGGAAGGAGGAGGTCCAGTCCAGGGCCTGGTCTTGGATCCCTGAATTGTTGAGTCGTGTGTGTAGTGTGCGGTGGCAGACAGTGTCGAAGGAGGCGGAGAGGTCTAGAAGGATGAGGGCCGCCGTCTCGCCGTTGTCCAGTAGGACCCTGATGTCGTCTGTGGGAGGCGATGAGGGCGGTCTCGGTGCTGTGGAATCCTGACTGGGAGGGGACCAGGAAGCTGTTGTATGAGGTAGCGGGTGAGCTAAATGTGGACTATCTTTTCGATGACCTTAGCTGGGAACGGAAGCAGGGAGATGGGCTAGGAGGTTTGGAGTTCGCTTGGGTCCGCCTTGGGTTTCTTCAGTCGGGTGTTAATCTCGGCATGTTTCCAGCTCTCAGGGAAGGTCGCGGTCTCGAAGGAGAGGTTGATGATTTTGCGCAGGTGGGGTGTGATGGAGCTGCCTACTTTGTTGAAGATGTTCCTTCACGATGTTGAAGAGCTCCTTGCTGTTGTGTGCGTTGTTGTTGAGGCGGTCTTTGAAGGAGGTCCTCTTGGCGGTCCTGATGAGGTGGTGGTGGTGGTTGCGGATGGAGTCTTTGTGGGCTGCGGGGCTGCTCGGCTACTTCTCGCTGTACCATATATTCCCTAACTTCCGGCAGGTGCGCTTTGACGCTAGGAGTTCTGGGGTGAACCAGTTGGCTCTCTTGCTGGTGTCTTTGAGGGTTTGCTTTTTCAGCAGGGCTAAGGTGTTAGCGCAGTCATCCATCCATCCATCCATCGCCTGAGGGTGCGCGCACCGTCGTCGGGGTTGATGGGTGGGTTGAGTGCGAGCCTTGTCTGTAGTTGTGCTTCGGTGATTTTGCGCTAGCAGCGACGGGGGGTCTGTATGGTGCCGTGATGTGCGGCGGGTTTCCGGAAGGTGAAGTGGATGCAGCGGTGGTCGGTCCAGGTGGGTTTGGAGACGTGGCTGAAGGAGACGTGGGGGCTTGAGGAGAAAATGGCGTCGAGCTTGTGTCCGGCGTGGTGAGTCCGCGCCGTGATGAGCTGTTCCAGTCCGAGGTTTTTGAGGTGGTCTATCAGGGTGGAGGAGTTGCTGTCGTTGTTATTCTCCAGATGGAAGTTTAGGTCTCCGAGGAGGATGTAGTCAGTGGAGGTCAGGGCGTGCGTGCTGATGAAGTCTGCGATCGAGTCGCAGAATTGTGGTCGGGTGGCCTGTAGACAAGGGTGCCTCTTAGGGTGGTCTTGAGGTCCGTGTGGATCTGGAAGTGCATGAGTTTGGCTGTACTGAGAGTGTCATTGGAGTTTGTAGAGACCCTGATGGTCTTCTTGTGGACGATGCCAATTCCTCCTCAGACTCCCTTGGTGCGGTCTCTGCGGGCGATCTTGTATCCGTCGGGGATTGCTATGGCAATGTCTGGAGAGGAGGCTTTGTTCATCCAGGTCTCCGTCAGGAAGGAGACGTCTGGTGATGCGGTGTCAATTAGGTCCTAGAGGTCAACGGCGTGTTTGCGTGCCGAGCGGGTGTTGATCAGGATGCATCGGAGCTGGTTGTGTTGTGTCGTGGCGGGTGTCTCGGCGTCTTTGATGCAGGAGAAGTTTCAGTTCTGGCAGGCGAAGGGACCGTGGGTGCGCTTCGGGGCAGCCTTGCAGCAGGTGAGGGTCCGTCCTGAGTGGAGCACATTGAGGGTGCTGGTGTCGTATCGGAGGCGGTCTTCATGGCTGGTGCGGGGGCCAGGGGTTCTGGTGCTGGGCGAGATCCATGCGCAGGCGGGCTTGCCTTAGGCGCGCCTTCGGCACGTCAGCAGCCACCATTTAAGGGGAGGTGGGAGGGAGGAGCAGCTGGGAGGCAGAGGGCAGCGCATGGGCACGGAGGGGGGTGGAGCCGCAGGGGATACAGCAGCGGGAGCGGCGAGCAGGGACAGGTCGCCCCCCTTCAAACTAACTCACTTCTATTCAACTTTCAACCTTAAAGCAATTAATTTTGTTAAAGGTCAAACCACACTTATTAATTGATAATGCTAATGCAGTCAAGAGCAACGTGAGTATGTGGCCAGCACTCCTCTCTATGAAAACTGACAACAGCAACATGTTGAGGGAGATGATAGTCTACCATCAGGGACTACGACACTGGTCAGAAAAGAATGAAGTATGAATGGAGCAATTTAGAAAGGTCATTATAGAATACCTAGGCCTTCAGTGTGAAATTTGAATCCAGGTCTAATGTTCATATTTGAGGGTTTATCCAATTATTACATTTTTACTACATAGGTTTTTCACAGTAAAAACATTTTCCCCCTTAAAAGCTAGGACTATGTGGGAGGAGTGGGTTAGACACAAAGATGGCAGACACAAATCTAGGTGGTAGAGTAACTGTGAAGCTTGCTCCATTAGCCTCAAGCAGTGCAGCATGTAGGTTCTGAACACAGGTCTGGCAGCAGAAGTCACAATACTACGAGAACTGTGGCAAACGGCACTACTCCCACTGCCTAACTCTAAAAGAGACACAGCTGCCCTGCTTGGGTGGTGCTGGAGAATGAAGGCCACCTTGACACAACTACAAAGACCAAGAATGCTACAACTGGTGAAGACAGCAGGCAATGACCTTCAGAGCATCAAAGTGATCCAACACAACCTCACTACACAAAAGATAAAGAGCGATATGGTTTCGAGAGACAGTCTGGCTGCAGAGATATACACTCCTGATTGAATCACAACCACCATAAACCTTTTAACGACTAGTGCTGCTTCCTTGTCCTTCCGTCACTAGGGAAGGTGGGATCTTTAGATTATACGCCTTAATCTCTGAATAAGCCCGGAAAAATTGCAGCAATAAGCAGAGAAATTGGATTCTACTGGACATGCTCTCTGGTGCAAATTAAGACAAAACTAAGTGCCAACCTCCAGCATAGCAACTCTGAGATGGCAACGAAGAACCAAGGCTAACCAAAACAGGTACATTTTCTTCAAGACACGTGAACGGTTTGGAAAGGCATGGCATGGTCAGATCAAGAGATTAGTGATGCTCATACAAGCCATGGATCGTGCGGCCCGGTGGATAGCATACTTACAATAAAAAGTGGAAGTGCCCTCAAAATACAAATACAAAATGGAGGAGGTAAACTGTCCAATAAATATCCTCCAACTGAAGGTTGAAGAAAATCATGCAAGAAGGGACAAAAGGCAGTTCAGAAATAGTAACAAGGAGGTGGGAAGGGGGGGTAATATGAGGGACAATGTTAAATGCTATTTGTGCAGGCATTATCCTTGAAAGGGGAAGAGGGTGAGGGCACAGGGAAAGTTGGCCCATGCAAACCACATCATGAAAAGCTTCCAGGGAAATCCTGGCAAAGATGCCCGCCTTCCAACAGAAAGAAAACTTGATAATGGAAGCAAAGTGTAACGACCCAGTGAATATTCAGGGCAACAGGCTCTTTGTACTGTAGGACATCGAGCAGACAGCCTTAGACAGGAAAAATCATTTTACATCCAGAAGTTGAAGAGATGGCAGAACAGAACAGGGAATAAGATTTTGATGGAAGTAGCACTGCAGATTGCAAATTCAGAGCAAAGGTGAGAATTACAAAATGAAAGAGGGTATAGCTGCACTGGGCATTCGGCCATCCCAGGAGGAAAGAACGTCAACCACCCATATCAATAAAAGCATTCTTTGGCTCTGGTAAGAATGAATGGCTTAAGCAAAGAAATTGGTCCAGAAGAGGACAAAGGTCCTCAAAGACAGAAAAGGCAATTTTCCCGAAATGAGAGCGCCTCTTCATAGGGACCCAAAAGTGTCAGCTTTAAATTGAAAAAAGCCATGCTGTGGACGATTCTGTAGATGGACTAGACAGAAGACTGATGGCTGAAGACATGATTATTCCCAGGTTGAATGCATTTATTTAGTGCAGGTTAATAAGTGCAAAGAAGCAGCAGCTCACATAGTAAGTTGGAAAAGGAATAACTGTGGACTACAGTCTCCGTTTTAAGAGCCTACCTTTTTTATTTGAAGTTTTAAAAAGTTTTATATCCATAGTATTTGCTTCAGATGCCCTTGAGGCAGTTGCGAGAACAATGGGGGTGGGTGGGTTCTATTTGGGACATGGATTTAGTAAGAAGGGCCTTTTTAAAAAGGGGGGACTACATATTCATGACTTTTAGTAATTTGGTACAAACCGAAGTTAGTCACAATTAAGATGAGGAGACTATCTAACCTGGTAGAAGGTGGAGGTCGTGCTGCTACAAGAGAAGCACCTGGCCTACATATAGGCAGGGGCACAAGACTAGAGTGCCACTTAGTTGTCTGTACTGACTGGTGAGGGAAATTGAAGCCCTGGAAAAGGCTAGGGCACAATGCAGATAACCCGCCAACCCAGCCTTCTTTGAAAGACAATTAGACACAACTAATGCAATACCAATGGAAAGCAAACCAAAAAGGTTATACATATGGTTATATTACAAATATATTTTTATCATTGGGGTGGTGCTAGAGGGCGTACGGCAAGATGGCTGCACCTTAGTGCAGCTGAACACCCAATCTGTCCATAATCCTGCTCAAACTAATGCCTAAGCCTTGAGGGTACTGTGGCCGAAAGGTGGATGGATCAGGAATGGCAGAGAAACGATGCTCCACCCGTCGTAAATCGCAGCCGCCTCGATGACTACATTGCGGCTGTGTGAATCGACGGAGGCCCCTGCCGTGAACTTGTAGGAGAGACTGCTGGGGTGGCGCTGCGTCGTGCCTGCACAGGCTGGCGGCACCTGTGTGGAGCCCGAGATTTGACCCAACCCCCCGATCAGGGGCCCAGTTTGTGCTGTCAAAATCTGCCGGTGGCAGGTCCAGGAGCTGCGGCAATGGAATTGATGGTACCTGCTCCTGCACTTTCGGAGCCCCACTACTGCGACACCGTATGCTCTATTGCCATCGCGAGGCCTGGAGAGATCCCGGTTTGGTGGCTGGAGTGCAGCGCAACCGTGAGTGGACCAAGCTGGCCTGTGCGAACTGGGGCCTAAGCTACCGAGCTCAGCTGCGGTGCTCCAGCCGAGTGGACTTTGTGCAGCCTGCCACAGATGAGAAGCCTTGACCGGTGGAGCCCCTGTGGAGGGCTTGACTGCCACAGTCTTGCGGATAAGGAACTGTAATGATGCCAGACTCACTGCGCTACGCCGCACTTGTGCCAGGGGTCTCGAAGCGCTGAAAACAGGCGTATAATGTATTAAAGCCTCCAAATTGACGTGGCATGTTGCAATCAATAGGCCTTCCCTGCCAAGAGACTTTGCTGCGTATAGCAAATTAGGTGGCTGTGGGCTTTTTCCTATGAATGTAGGCAGGCTATTTTTGGAGGCCTGCACCACTGAAGCCATCCCTGAGAGATTCCTGTGATTTCCTGAGGAAAGTCCCAGGGCTTGTGTGGGATCTGTTACACAGCACTGAGCACTCCGGACCTGCGGATACTGCTGTGACAGTCTGGCTCGAGTCCTGCAATTCCCTACCCCCTCAGCGAGCCCATGCTAAGGAAATAAATATGCACTGGTGAGGCTGGCACAGGCAGTACCTATCTGCTCCTGGACTGGCGCGCGCTGGGGCCGGAGGCAGTGGGGAAATAATTGATCCGCCTTTGAACATTGCATGTGAAATTGGAAGGCACTGGAACGTCTTGCATTGCTGGCTGGTGGCCTGTTGCGTACGATGCGCCCCCCTGCTGTATGTAAAAGCCCTGCCGTCCAGAAGTGCTGTGGGGTATATGGTCTGCTCCAAGGACGGGATCTACGGGCACAGCTGTGACTCAAACTGTGGCCAAAATGGGTAAATAAGACTAGAATCAATGCTGTCCCACCTTTGAGCTGCGGAAGCTTGGAAAATCGCACCAGAGGGCTACCTGGGACTCTGAGCTGGATGCCCCCTCTGAGGGCACAAAGTCACTCGAAGCCACACTCCTTAATATGCAGAGTAGCCTGCAATACATTGACGAAATCAATGCTTTCAATCTCAGAATGATCATATGTCTGCAAAGCTAGACAAGCATGGTGCCAGACTGGGAGAGGCTGAAAAGCGCCTCTCGAACACAGAGGACAGGTTACATAAAGTTGCATCCAAAACCCTTGACATGGGAAAGGTGCTTGCGGTCATCCAGGCAAAATATTAGGATTAAGAGGCCAGGTCTAGATGCAACAACCTAAGGATTACTGGCCTGCTGGAATCGACCAACACAGGGAGATTGGAGTCCTATGTCGAGGAAATGATCTGTGAGATCTTTGGAGCACAGAACCTGTGTGATGCGGATTGTCAAGCAAGCCCATTGTTTGCTGGTGGCCCACCTGCCCTAGTGTGCCCAGCCTGCTGAATTGTATGGACCGTGACTCAGTCCAGCACCTGTGCCGTGAGAAACGTACCATATCTTTTCGGAGGGGAATGACTGTTTTCTACCCGGATTTCACTGCCATGGTCCAAGCGGCAAGGAGGGAATTCCAGCCAGTAAAGAGACTACTAATGGCAGAGAACGTTCCAAACACCATGTTATACCCAGCCCGACTGCGCATCGGTACAGAAGGCAAAGCCAGTACGCAAAAAATCATTCAAGCGGAGCTGACAAGACACTTCTGGAACACCAGATCAAAAAGAGGACTGAGCCATGGATCCGCACAAACTATTGTGGCTATTTGGGTCCTATAACTTCCACACAGAGATGGATTGGTTGCCAGAGATCAGGCCGGAGGGTAATTAACATGTGGGAATTGCTTGTACAATGCTTATTCTGTTTGCCTACTGATCGAATATCTGCCCATAGGTGCGCAAGTACTGTAATAATATTGTTGCCTCATATTTTATACAAAAGAGCCCTCCAATGTATGGAACGTAACTGATGAGCGAGATATCTGTGCTCGTTCGACCACCTCCCTTTCACCTGCGAGGTTGAATGCACTCTGGTGTTCCCCCATGGGTGTACCCTGCATCTATTTGTGGATTATGTTCTGCAATTGGGTTTTGTTTCTGGGATGGCTTTGGCAAGTTGAGGGTGCTGAAGTGGGTGGGGGAGGATTAGTTGTTTACGTTTGATACAGGGGCAATGCAGGCCGCATGCGTTGGTAGATCTGTTTCGCAGTGCTGTTGGAAATATTTGTAATAATCACAATAGCAGGCCACAAATAGGTAAGGTAAAGCCCTGGTGGTACTCTTAAGCTGTTAACTTGGAATGTGCGGGCCTGAATAACCCTAAAAAGACTTTTAATGCTAGCGTATTTAGACCGGCATGACATCAGGTGGCGTTCTTACAGGAAACACACCACACTAAGCACACAAAACAGAATGTGGGGGCACGCTGGACTGCGGTCAGGGTTGCATTGTCATATTTCCCATACTCGAGAGGTGTGCTGATATTGATAAGGAGGGGGACTTTGTTTACACTGACCCATTTGGAGAAGGATGATCAGGGGAGGGTGGTCCTGCTGCAGTGTTGCTTGAGAGGGTACGAGGCTTCTATTTGTAAATTCCTATGGCCCTAATGTGGTCGACCCCGCGTTTTATAATGACATCTGGAGACAGATGGCGGCGTTGCCATCTGTGGCGGCGATCTGGGGTGGGGATTTAAATGTGTATCTAGACTCGCAATTGGACAGGTCCGCCAATAAGGTATGGCTAGCATGCCGCACAGATGATTAGCGAGATAATGTAGGCGGAAGGCCTTGTGGATGTGTGGCGCAGCAAACGGCACCGAGGGCACATACATGTCCACTATGCATGGATCGCGGTTCAGATTGGATTACTGGTTTGTATCTAAGGAGGTTAGTGCATGGACTACATCTGTCCGCCATCTAGCCAAGACACTCTCTGACCACTCCCCTGACCTTTTGGAGTTGCCGTACCGACTTTCATGAGGCTGGCATTCCAATGGCACCTACAGGCGACGGCACTGCCAGACCAAGTATTTCTTGTCACGACTGGGTCAGCTAATCATTTCTCTGACAACGAAGGTACGGTTGAGGGGTCTGGACCCTGTTGGAGGTCTTCAAAGTTACAATCCACGGGAAATGCATTACGGGCCCAAGATTGGGTTCTTAAAGTCGCTGCAAACTGTGCTGCCCATGTTGGAAGACAATATACGCAAGATGAATTGTGAATATGCACAGGCCCCCACACCCTCTTTGTTGGACCAACTAGGAATTTAATATCAGAATATGATGAGGTGGCCGAGCAAGAATCGGAGCATAGATCCAGGAGGTGGGTTGCACTGCGATATGGCGAAGGTGGCAGGCCGAGCCGCTCTTTGGACAGTAAACTGCGATCTTCTGCAAGTCAAGATCACATTGTAGACATTTTAGATAAAAATTTGGAGACTTATACTGCCCCGGGCATCAGTCAGGCTTTCATGAGGTTTTTTTCGGGACTATGTGGACCATTCACACCGGTGAAGCAATCCGAATTCACCTGATACCTTGATGATCTAGCACTGGGGAGGCTGTTCCTAGACCATTGTGAGTACCTCACACAACACTGCACATTTGAGAAAGTTAAAGGGGCCATAGTGTAGCTCGCCAATGTTAAGGGGGCCAGCCTGGTGGCTAGCCAAGCAAATTTTATAAGGCCTAGGTGGACCTGCTGCCCCCCAGCTACTGGAGGTTTACGCTGAGGCATATGAAGTGGGTATACCCCCACCCCCCTTCTCGGGGAAGACCTAATAGTTAAATTGTTAAAAACAGATAAAGTAGCTAATAGAAGAGTTATAAAGGTCACTCTCCATGATAAATATAGACACTAAAATATTAGCTACAATAATTGATAATAGACTGCAACCCCTGATCCCCAATCTGGTTCTACCGGACCAATCGGGTTTGTACCCAAGAGATCCACAAAACACAATTTATGCACAATATTTGCTGTTTTGCATCAGCTTCTGGATGCAGCAACAGTCTTTGACTGCTTGCTCTGGGATGACATGTTTGTGGTGTTGCAGCGCATGGGGATGCCGCGTTCCTCCTGGAGTGGGTGGGTGTATTCTATAACAATCCTGTTGACAGAGTGCGTGTAAACGGGGTGGTATCAGATCCAATAGCCATCTGCAGGGGCACAAGGTAGGGATGCCCTCTGTCCCCGATGTTGTTCTCTTTGGCGTTCGAGCACTTGGCCTGCAAGGTAAGACAGGATCATGCCGCTGCGGCACTGGGCTTCAGGCAATGCCCGCTAGTAATTTCCCTGTATGTTGAAAATAAGATACTGTATGTTAGGAAACCTGTGCTTTATTTGGGTCCCTGTTAAGAGAGTATGTCGGCTTCGAACAACAGTCAGGTCTTGGCATAAATTGGAGCAAGTCTTTGGTGTTTCCCCTTACAGAATGCACCAAGGAGTTGAAGTTTCCGCTGGTTTGGTCACATAAACCTGTGCGATATTTGGGATTCTGGGTGCACAGAGACCCTGAAATTGTAATCAGTATGAACTACAGTCGCATGATCACTATACAAGGTGATCAGGTCGCTAGATGGACCTGCCTCCCTCTGTCCCTTGCAGACAGGATAGCCGTCACCAAAATGACAATTCTGCCTAAATTATTGTATTTATTTGTGAATATCCCGGTACAGCTGAACATAGCCATTTTTCAGGCAATGCAGTCATGTTAACTGGGGCTTGTATGGACCGGAAAGAAATAGAGATGAGGCTGGGAAACATTAGCGCTACCATTTGAAAAAGGGGTGCTTTGAAGCCTCAGACATGCATCTATATTGCCTATGTGCACAAGCTCTTTTTGTGCATTATTGGTACTTCCCCCCCCCCCACCCCCCCCCCCCCCAACGTTACCTACCACACCTTGCAGTAGAGGCTGAAAATGTACATCCAATTCCACTGACGGCCATGGTACTATGCCATAAAACGCTGAGAAACAAGAAAGAGTTTGACACGGTGGCGTGCACTTTTTTTTAAAATAATTATTTTTATTGACATAACAAATAAAAATCAGCACTTGAAGCAAAAGGTACAAGTGACAGGTAGGAAGAGTTCATTCGACGACATTATGACAATACAGACCAGCAATCAAAATAAAATCACAGAGCTTTAGATTGTACATTTTATGGTAAGGACAAGTCATCAAGAGTAGTGCTACATGGTGGGCTGCAGAATTCCCCACGGTATGTGTTCCAGGCCCCCCAAATTAATGACCATTTCTTCGGGCACCCCCTTGCAACAGACCGTTTTTTCCCGGAACATGCTCCAATCCATGCTTTTCTTCCATTCCGCGAGTGTAGGGGGGTTGGTGACTCCCCATTGTTGTGCTATGTTCCTTTTAGCCAATATAAGTCCCAGTGTTACCCAAGTCCTGCCCATTCTCCTCAGGTCTGTAGGTTCCAATACATTTAATAGGCATCTCTTCGCCTCGAGGCGGATATCAAGACCCAATACTTTGCCTAGTACTGTGTGGATTTGACGCCTGTATCTCTGAATGAGGTCACACTCCCATATTAATACATAAGTGTTCCTTCAGAGCCACATTGCCGTCTGCATTCACCCCCATCAGCCCTCCCCATTCGGACCAGACAAGGCCCAGTGCCATATATCCTATGCAGGATTTTGAGATGGACTAGCCGTAACTTTCAAAGTATTATTGCAGACATTGGCGGATACAGTGACCGCACTCCCCTGTTAAGTTCCCTTGGTGTTTATTTCTATAGACAATCCGACTGAGTGTGCACAACACTACTCCAGCACCTGCTGTCGTTGGGTGCAACCTGCTACGCAGATAATTGAAGAAGCTTAACTTTTTGGAGTGGTGCACCGCTCGATAATACAAGCATTTGCAATGCAATCGGTCTCGCATTGGAAAAGTTTGAGCTATTGGTATTGTAAATGACAATTTTTTTTATCAATGTGTTGGTTTTGAAAATAGCGAAATTAATAGCTTTGTCATTGACAATGCCAATAGTTTTAAATTTCGCAAATGTGACACCTATAGCATCTGTACTATATGTGTTGTATTTACGTGAAATAGATGTATTGATATAACAAATAACAATGGCTTTCATTTAAGTATTAATTATTTAAAAAAAATAAAAGTTATTGTAATTTATAATGGCAATAGCTTAAACTTTTGTAAATGACTTGTGAAGATTATGTTCAGTGTATTATGTAGTGACGACAATCCAAGAACAGAAGTGAAATATAACATTTTTGTGACATTTGTAATAAAGCTTGAAACATTGAGAGAACATATTTGAACCAGTTGTTGAATGGTTGCACAGATTGATGCTGTGGCTTTCAGTGATGCTGTGGTGGCCGAGTGTGTGGCCGAGTGTGTGGCCGAGTGTGTTCTGTTCACAAGCTTGAAAGCAGCAGTTACATAAATCGGGAGCTGCAGCATGCCCATGGCTCGCCAGGGCATGTTGCAAATAAAAATAAGCCTAATGAGTTCGGATCGCATTACAAAGAAAGGCAGTAACAATGAGGTAGTAAGAGGGGGTGGGAGGGGGACAAAATGGAGAGAGCTCCGACACGGAGAGCCAGAAGATGATTAATTTGAAATAAGGCTTTGATTAGAGAACAGGCGCGGAGCCAGGTGGAGAGGACGTGGGCGGGGGATGGGTGGGGTACAGAAGGAAACTACAAGAATTTGCGAGAACGAGGTGGAAAGTGAATGACAGAGCAGGAAGGTGCGATTCGGGGCGCGGGACGGGGCACAGCAGTAGCTCAATTGGGGGAAGCATTTATTAAAAATAAAACAAATAAAAAAGGAATGAAAACTGTGGTTGGGGCAGGGAAGATAAGAACTGCAACAGACGGAGATGTGTTTTTATCTACTGTTTATAGGGAGTGTTATGATGTGTCTCGTTCTCGCTCCTCCTGTCTGTCTACCTCTTTCTGTCTGTCTGCATGCCTGACTCTCACTGCGCATCGGAGTGCCTGCCACTCGGGGCCACGCGCACCTCTCTTTTTGGCAAATAGCGCTTGTGCGCCGGGGTTAAATTTGACAAACTCGAATTACTATACATTATGTTAAAAACCCTCCCCTGCCACGCAAGAGAGTGAATTATTAAATAGGCTTCTATTTAATTGCGAGAGAGAATTGTTGTAGTCCAATCAACTGACAAGTTATAAGAGAGCAGAAGGGAAAGGAGGGTGCTGTACATATAACGTTGACAGGAAGAGGGAAGACAAATAGAATAAAGTGTGTGAGAGGCAGGGAGTACGAGAAAGAGAGAAACAGGAAGGGAGGAATAGAGACATTGAAAGGAATAGTCAAGAGAAGAGAAAGAAAAAACTGGAGGTTAGAGAGTGTGACAGCGCAAGGATGCAAAAAACGGAGAAGAAAACGAGAGACGAGCCACTGGTAAGGGAAGAGAGAGTGTGAGTATGCGAGAGAAGTGCTTAAACAGTGACCAGGTAGGAGAGACCCTGGGGGAGGAGTGCGATAAATTAATAAAAAAATAAAATAAAAAAAACGCGAGCTGTGCGAGGAAGAGGCGAGAAGGAGAGGGAGGGAGGGAGGGAGGGAGCGGGGCGGGTTGTCGCAGCCCTAAAAGGATGTTCTGGCATTGCGCAGAGGGGCGCGGGGAGCGGCTTCCTTTGAAGTCTAATTGGGGGGGGGGGGGGCGAGTGAGCGGCAGCCTTTTGAAGTCCGATGCCGAGGCACAGACAAATGGTGGTGTGTGATGTGGCTGGCGATGATGTGCACGTGTCTGGCTCACATGAACTGTACGCGATCCGCAGCTAGGTAGACTTTTCGGACCGCTTACTATAATCTCGCCTATTCATCCCTACGGGATAGAATAGGCGAGACCTAAAAAGAATGGTAGTCAAATGAGTCAATAAGTCATAAGGTTTTTTGTTAGAGTGGTCTTGAGCAATCCAACGTGTTTCGTTCATGAGAATGAACTTCTTCAGGGCTGTAAGTTTTAAGAAAAACACAAATATGTGCACAAGTGAACATAAATAAATACATGGCACAGAATTTTCGTGACGAAGTGGGCAAGGAAACGGAAGAGTGATGCGGAAGGGGAAACGTGATGGATAAAGGAAAAAGGAAATCGTGACGTTAAAAGGATCATAATTGGCAGGGAATCCAGACAGAAAAGGGGGGGGTGAGGGGATAGGGTAGCAGCAGGATAAGTGAGCTGGATCAGGTTAAATGCCTGAAATATCATGAACATCAATATGATAAAAATACCACCATGTGCATCATGGTACCAAAGCTATGCTGTCCTGGAGTTGCCTATATGGAAAGTAGTCAAATTGCATGGGAGGTGTGCGTGAAGTATGTGCATAGGTTGGACTTACAAGGTATATGTCAGGTGAGTAGGAAGAGAAACTAAGTCCCCCCCACCATATTCTGGGGTTAGCGGGGGCTTTTGAGGGCCCCTTCGTTTAACTGTCCCGAGGCAAAATATGCAGGCATACAGTATGCACAAAAAGGTGGTACGTAACAGGGACACGTACGTACCAAAATATCACAATCCTGGGTAAGGAAATGGAGGTGGAAGTGTGCAGTCTGGGCTGCATGGGCCGCCTTGATAATGGCTGGTATGCGCTTGGTCTGTGGGGAAGAAGAAAATATGTGAGCGCAAGCAGTGCATGAAAAAGAATTAAAGAAAAGAAAGGTGGCGGTGCAAGAGATTTGTATGCTGAGGATCTTGTCTGCGCGGTGGGTGGGAAAACTCCGTCCCCTGTGGTGGGGCGCGAGACATGCATGCCTGGACCGTGAAGCGCGCAAGGAGGAGGGGGGAAACGCAAGCATATCATGGGGATGCCTGTTATAATTGGGCACTCCAGGGTCTCACTACAGATCGGAGGGTGGTACGAGCAGCATATGAACCGAACCAGGTAGAGGCCGGGTGAGGACACTGGTGGTGACACAAGCAGTGGTGCCAGGGGGAAAGGTAAAGCCAAATCTGACGGGGCGGGAAGCTTGTGAAGTTGGGGTGTCCGAGATGTGCCTGGGCGCACATGGCAAGTGATGCAAGGTGGAGAGGGTAAAGCTGGACATGAAGAGTGGAGGGGGGCCAGTGGGAGCAGGACACAGGAGGGACACCAAAGTCCCGTACCGTGGAAAGACCTCAAGTGAAGGGTTGTGAAGTGACTAGTGGTGGCCATATGCAGAAAAGCCTATCTGCCGAGAACGGTTGGCGTTAGGAAAAGCTCGGGTGTGCGTAAGCACACAAGGCATGTAATGCCAAAGTCTGACTCTACCGAGTGTGTAAATAAAAGTGCAAATGCAAGCACGGCTAGACCTATGCGTCTAGCGGGGCGCACATATCGCATAGCACCAAAGGAAAAATGCACCGTGTGCAAAGTTAAAAATGCACGAGGGGCAAGACGTATGTCGAGCGGGGCAGAGGTCGGGCCTGTGTGTCAGTTCAGGAGCTGTGAGGCCTGGCGCGACAAAGACATGAGACCGGGGAAATCAGCATGAAAATAAGAATGACAATAAGAAAAGGGACACGAGCGCTAGCATACGTGGGGGTACAATACTGGACCAGACACAGGCCGGCCAGGCCTGGAAAGCAAGAAATCGGTCGTGGGGCCACGTACCTTAGAGAAGAAGTAGTGATGAGCTGCCCGCTACAGTGATGCGAGTGATGGGCCGGGTAGAAGCAAGTCCGTTAAGTAGCAAGCAGAATTGCAAGTAAGATGAAAAGCATGCAGAGTTGCACGTAGGAAATGTCTGGAGGGGCGAGAGAGACTAGGTGTAGTAGCTGCAGTAGGAGATACGGATGGATCCATGTCTCTCGTATGGGAAACCCCGAAGTGGCAGTGTCAGCACTGGAGAGGCATGGAAAGCTAGGTGTACTAGCGGCAGAAGGAGATGAGGATGAATCCGTGTCTCAGGTGTAAAGAACCCGGAAAGGGGCAGTGTCAGTACTGGAAGACCCAGTGCGTCTGAGAATGCGGAGAAGTCCTGTAATTGGCAGACTATTCTGAAAACTCTAAAATGACCTGAGCTACGCGGGTGCTGTGGTAGTGTTCAAAGTGGCCCGATGGGGTGATGGTGAAAGAGCGCAGAGGCTGATGGCACTGGGGGGAGCCCTCCGGCAGCCCACCTGCCATTGAAAACCCCACATAATAGTAGCCGCATGTCTCCTCACAAAAGGCTGGAAAAGACAGCATGAGCCCGGTCGGGGATGCCTGGTATGCCGTGGTAGGCTAAGCTGGGGGTCTAGGGACAAGGGACAAGGGATGGAGATTAGACATCGATGTCCAAAGGGTAGGTCCAAGGTGGTGGCCATGATGCAACAGAAGGGTGATGGAAAAGGAGGTGGGCTGGCAGGTCATCCGGCAACGGTGGATGAAGAGGACAGGTGGGCCCGCAGGTGTGGAAACAGATGGCAGGCAGGCCTGGGAAAAATGGGGAGGACAGAAGAATATGTCAAAAAGGCAGTGACGTGGGTGACATGGCAATAGCCATGTACCTAAGGTCATAAGTGCAGGGTGGTTACATGTAGAAGGCTGAGCAAAAGGGGACTTATCTCAGGAAGTAGTGAAACTCTTGATCGGAGTTGTGCCCACTCTTGACCGCACCAAGCCTACATATCCACTTGGCCTCTGCTCTTCTGAGTGTCAGTTCCCTATTACCACCCCGGTTACTAGGTGGAATACGGTCAATACCAAAGAAACTGAATTTGATGGGTCCCTTGTGAGTTGTGCGGTAATGTTCAGTCATAGGGTATCTATCATCATTGTTGATAAGGGCCCTACGGTATTCTTGGATCCTGGTCTTAAGACTGCGAACTGTGTTGCCTACATAGATATGCCACACGGGCATTCCAGTATGTAAATGACAAACTGTGTATTGCAAGTTATGTGATGCCTGATTCGGTGTGTGTGACTTGAATTGTAATTCAATTCTTTGCACTTGTTTTGTCCCAGACAGCAGATGTTGCAATTGGTGCAAGTAAAGAAACCTTCAGGTGGGCATGGCAACCAGGTGTTAGCGGTTGCTTTGCCAGTAGTGACGTAGCTGGGGCATAGGGAACTTTTCAAGGTGCGCCCTCTTCTGAAAATCAGAGAGGGGTGGCTGTTGATGAGGGGGCGTAGTATTGGGATTTCGACAAGGAGGTGCCAATGTATCCTGAAGGCCTTGAAGATCCGATTGCTATGTGCAGTGTAGTCTGTGAAAAAGTCTATCTTGTCCTTCGCCTTTTACTTTGGTTTGCAGCCGCCCCTTGTGGGTGTTTGTTAGCGAGTGGGTCTGCTCTTGGTAGTGCAAGTACTCTCTGCTCCGCTCTGTCCAACACCCATTGGTCATAACCCCTTGATTTGAAGCGTGCCTTGAGATCAGTGATGTTCTCCCTGAAGCCCACTTCCTCGCTACATGTTCGTTGTGCCCGGACCCTTTCCCCGTAAGGAATGCTTGAGATCACTGATTTTGCATGGGCACTGCCCGCATGTAGTATGCTGTTGCAGGAGGTGGATTTTCGGTACAATGAGCTGTGAACCACTCCATCTTTCACAAAGAAGTAAATGTCCAAAAATTCTAAGTGTGCTGGGTGGTGTTGCATGGTGAGCTGAACGTTGAAGGCATTATCATTAAGGTGTTGCAAATATTCATGTAGGAGTGACTCGGAACCAGACCAGATACAGATGATGTAGTCTATGTACCTCCCCCAGTACACAATATGTTTGTTCGAAGGCGAGGCACGTCTCACCCAAGCATGCTCCTTCTCATACCAGCCAATAAAGAGCCCCGCGTACGAAGGAACGCATCTAGTACCCATGGCGGTCCCCTGCCATTGGTGGTGCCACCGCTCATGTTTGAAAAAATTGTTGGTGCGGATCAACTCTATCATGTCCATGATCATGTTGTTGTAAGCATAGTGATCCGCCCCTTCAGTGTCAAGGTAATGACGGGTGGCCAACATGACAAAGTGTTTTTCAATGCATGTGTAGAGTCCTACCACATCCAGTGTCACAAATCTAAGTTACTCTGACCATGTAAATCCTTCCAACTTGACAAGAATGTCCTTATTGTCTTTCAAGTATGATGGTAGGTTGGTGACAAGTTTCTGGAGGCAGTGGAAGTGTTCTGTGTTGGCGATTTCATACATCTGCTGTAGATAAGCAAAGGTCACTGCAGCTCCCCCTACCCATAAATCCCCGATGGTGGAGATCCCTATGAGATCTCACTTCTCAAAGCCCTTTGACTTCCAAAGATCACCTAGAATCTCAGAGTCCCGGAGTGGCGTGGCGGACGTCAGTCTCTGTCCCCAACAAAGGCTCCTGGTGGCTGTGTGCAATACATGTACCGAGTGTTTCGTCGGTCCAGTCAGGGGGAAGGATTTTGGTCTAGAGTACAGCGCTCTGTAATAGTTTCCACCTGGGAGAAGCCACCGGTCCATAGCATAGCCTGGATCATCCATACTGCGGTAGGTGCCATGATTGATTACTGCAAGGTGTGCCGCCCAGTAATATTTCTTTAGGTCTGGGAGGCTGATTATACCATCATACCAATTAAGGGTGAGTTTGTGAAGCGCTATTCGAGGCTTCCCCTCCCACAATAATTCTCTGCATACTCTCAATTTCTTTAAAGTAACTCATGGGCACTGAATCTGGAAGATTTTGTAGCACATATAGGAAGCCAGGTAGGGGCATCATCTTAGAAAGTGCCGGCCTGCCCAGCAGCGAGAGAGGGAGTGCCTTCCTTCCATGTGGTAGATTCCCGCTTCAGCCTTTTTAGTGGCGGGAGGGAGTTACGGCTGTAGCATAGCTGGGGGTCGGACTTCACAGATTCCCAAGTATTTAAAGCCCTCACTGGTGATTTGGATGGGACACTTCTTAGGGACAGCAGGGTGGCCTCCATGCAAAATGTAAATACGAGACTTGCCCGAGTTAATGAAGTATCCGGAAAACCTACTGAAAATTAAAAGGATATCAAAAACCGCAATCAGCGATTTTGTGGGAGCCGGTAGGAAGAGGAGGATATCATCGGCAGATAGCGAGATGCGGTCCTCCCATCATGGAGCCCACTTCAATCCACGTATAACAGGGTCTCCCGGATCCATACCGCTAGGGGTTCCAGCACCAGGGCAAACAGGAGGGGAGAGAGTGGGCAGCCCCGTCGGGGACCTGTCCCAGTGAAAAGAGTGTAGACTTTTTGTTGTTCACAATGACCTGTGCCAATGGTTTAGAGTATAGGAGTCAAACCCACTGGATAAACCCATCCCCAAATCCCATCTTTGTGAGTACAGCAAAAAGGTAGGGTCATTCTATTGTGTCAAATGCCATTGTGGCATCCAACGAAACGAATAGTTTCTTACCTGTCGGTGTAGTTTTGCAGCGTGAATCTTTCTGGATTCACTATGCTGTGCATTATTCCGCGATCTGGTGGTTGGGTCCGGATTCGTAGTCTTTTTTCTCTTTTTTTTTTTTTTTTTGTAGCCCAGGTGGGCGTCGACGTCCCACCATTTGGTGCACCTTCGTGACGTCGGCACGCTTCCTGCGGAAGCTCCCACCCTTGGGCGCCATCTACAGATTCTTTTTTCCGCCGTTGGGTCTGGATCGTCGCATGAAGCTCCGGAGAAGTTTCAGGAGAAAAGAAGGAAATACACGAGTTTTTGGAAGAAAAAGGACCGAGGAAGGTCGGAGAAGAAGACCTCCTAGAACCAGAACGGAGAAGGAGGAAGAAAACATCGAGGTTTTCGACAGCCAAGGAGAAGGAGCCGGCAGGGGACCCCCTGACCGAGCACATGGACAACACTCCATTCAAGTTCTGCCGTAATTGCCACCACAAGTACGCGCAGAAGGACCAGCATCCAGTCTGCAACCTCTGCCTGCCGGTCGACCACTCCAGCGAGGATTGCAACGCCTGTTCAGTCTTCACGCCGAAGACTTTGAGAGTTTGAGAGAGACAGAGGGTGGCCCACCAGACGATGCAAGGGAAAGGGACCACGCCGACGCTTTACGACCTGGGCGCCTCCTCCGAGGAAGAGGAGAACATCGCCGAGGGACCAGATGACTTCACGGTCGTAGAGACCGATGTGAGACCTTCAAAAAAGGTAGGAGAGTCTACGACCCCGAAAACCCAGACAGGGCCTAGAAAGCCTGAGGGAGAATCCCGAAAAACAGAGGCTAAGTCCTCGAAAGGAGCACCGGCGACGAAATTTTCGACGTCCGAAGTTGCATCCTCCGAAAAGCCCAGCGGATCCTTCGAAAAGGACTCCCAGATGGCGAAGACCAGCGAAAAGCATAGGTCGTCGAAGCAGGCCCTCGAGAAGGGACCCGCGAGCGAGAAGACGCTCAAAATGGCCTCCACGTCGAAGGCGCCGTCGAAGAGACCGGCCGAGAAGCTCGACGCCGAGCAGGCGGCACAGATGGAGAAAAAGAGAAAAAGACTCGAGGCCGAAATGGAGAGTATGCTCCAGAGGAAGAGAGACTTCGACGAGAAAATGAAGAACTACTCGATTCCCTCGAAGACCGCGACTGCCGCCTCGAGCACCGCAGCGCCAGCCGAAGAGGTAGAGTTGCAGGAGGACTTCGAGGCCGAAGAGCCGCCGAAAACTCCAGACCCCACAGATGAAGGGGAAGAGGAGGACTTCTACCGCTCGGAGGGAGATTACCTCCGCGAGAGCTACTACTCAGAATGCTCGGCGTCCTTAGACGAAGAATGGCAGGATCTCGAGGCCGATAACCCCGAGGAACCTGTGGAGACGTATCCGTCGAGGCCTTCGCCGCCAGATGACATCGGGGCTTACTATGAAGTCGTCTAAGAAGGCTGCAACCGTCTACAATGTAAAATTGGAGGAGGAACAGACAAAGGCAGACTTCCTGCTGGAAACATTGCTCCCCTCACAGACAAAAAGCAGTTTCCTGCCCATGCTGAAGAGCGTCACTGCACAAGGAGCTGAAGCCTTCAAGGAACCGGCTACATGCAGGTCGGTGACCCCGAGGACGGAGAAGAAATACAAGTTCTCCTCCGGGGACCCCCCTTATATCCAGGGCACCGTGGCAGCGGACTCTATTATCGCGGCAACTGCCAGGAGAAGGGCTAACGTGTAAGAGCTTGCTTTCACGAGCCAGTCGTCCAGGTAGGGGTACACGTGTATACCCTCCCTTCGCAGGTGTGCGGCCACCGCCGCGAGGCATTTGGTAAAGACCCTTGGTGCTGAGTTGTCCCATCATGCCATGCACTATCCGTAGGTTCAGGGCTCTGTTGCAGTGTGGCATGAAGCCAGACTGGTCTGGGTGTACCAGGCCATCTATTACTTTAACAAGGCGATTGTCCAGTCATTTAGCAAGAATTTTGGGCTCAGCATTTAGGAAGGTGATTGGTCTATGCGGTGTATAGTCTGACCTAGGTTTGCCTTCTTTATGGATTGTGAAAATCGTGGCTATTCTCTGGTCAAGCGGTAGAGCCCCCCGTTCCCTACTTTCGATGAACATGGACCGCAGATGAGGGGCCAGTTTGTCAGGCACCAATTTGTACAGCTCGATTAGCAGGCCGTTGGGGCCCAAAGCTTTGCCTACCTGGAGGCACCTAATTGCTGTTGCAATCTCATCATTTGTGAAATCACTGTCTAAGAGTGCTCTCTCCTCAGTTTGCAGGATAGGGAGGGCAATGTCCCCGAGCTTGTATTGGGAATCCTCTTCCGTGTATGATATATACTGCTATAATGGGCTTCAAACATGTTAGCTATGGCCTGAGGGTCTGTCAGCAATAAGCCATCATTATCAACTACCTCCGCCACCAGTCTAGACGCCATATTTTTATTGTCTAGCCATGCTAGTAGCTTCCCAGCTTTGTCACCGAGATCATACACCCTACCCTAGGTTTCCTATGCAAGGTATTTTGCCCTCTCCGTTGCGCTCGTTTTGTATTCGTCTCACTTGAGCTGTAAGGCATGGATCTTTTCCTGCGTTTTTTCCCCCTTCTAGTTCCTCTTCCAGTCCGAGGATTTCACGCTTTACTACTACCAGGTCCTTTATCCTATCTTTACGTGCACCAGCTATCAGGTAAAGAGCCTGCCCTCAGATCACTGTTTTAAATGCCTCCCATAACATCTGGGAGTAGTCAACGGAGGCCTCGTTCTCCTGATGGTATTCGTCCATAGCCTGTAGCAGAGCTTTGCGTATCCCAGGGTCTCTGAGATGCCACAGGTTGATGGGGGCTACCCTGCCCTCCCCACCCGTCCCAGCGTCATATGAGCCCATATCGGGGAATAGTCGAATATGCCTCTCACCAGATGTCTAATTTCTCGAATAAATGTTAGTTGCGTTGCTGGAATGATAACATAATAAAGACGGGAAAAGCTATTGTGTGCACTCGAGTAGAACTAGTGCTGGACACTGTTGGGGTGGAATACTCTCCATGTATGTATCGGTAAGACTGAGTGTCTCTAGGAAATCAGGCAACCATCTGGCTGCTGCGCCAATGTCTTGCGGGGGATGTCTATCCAGCATACCAGAGACCACAGAGTTAAAGTGCCCTCCCATCAACAAAAGGCCCTCCGGTAGGGAGAGGAGCACCGGCCCCAGGTATTTGAACGTGCGAGATTGCAGTCCCGGTGGGACATACAGACATACAGGTGACTGCCCCTCCCACTGACCCGTGACACCAATGTAGCGCCATAGGCCATCCGCCCATGTGGATTGGCCAATGAAGAGAAGGGAGCCCCGCATCAGTATACCCACACCTCAGGAGCCGGTGGTAAAGCATGTGTGTGCCACTAGCTTGTAGGCGCATCTGTTTAGTGCCTTGCAAGTATTGCCCACCAGGTGGGTCTCCTGGAGGAGGACTATGTCTGGAGCATGTTTCCTAATGTATTGAAGCACAACACATCTCTTGATCTTGTCCCGTAACCCGTTCACATTCCAGTTCAAGAATTTAAGATTGTAGTCCCCATGCATGTGTACGTGAGTGATATGAAGTCGTCAGTTTCTCCCATATAGTGTTGCCTTCCCATGCTGATTCAAGACAAATAAAACTACATTGCTCCAATCCCAACTACCCCCCTCCCTGCCCCCCTGCACTCCGGACCTGAAACTGCCCAGGATTCCAACTTGCAGAGTGACCGGTCGCCCAAATAGGAAACTAAAAGTAGAAATGTGGGTGGTGAAATGGTGCTACATCCCCTCCCACCCCTCACAAAAAGATCAGTGTCTCTTCCGCTCCTCAAGAGGGGCAAGTCATTAGAGTCATTCAATGTCAGTTGTTATCAAGCACAGTGAGACAGTGACATCCCCCATGAATCAATATCTGAGACTGCCACCGATGCAGGGGACCATACTTTTGCATAGTAAGTTCTGATGTGCCCCTGGCATGTGATCTCTCCTTGTCCAGGCAAGGTCGCTAGTCTCCGTGGCCGGAATGATGGTCCTGGACCCCTCACCAATCCTCTAGCCAGTCTGATGCCGATTCCGGGGTATCAAAGAACCAGACCTTACCACCGGATTCCACCCGGAGGCATGCAGGGAACAGTATAGCGTACTTTAACCCCTTGTCCCGGAGCGTCTTCTTCACTGCCAGGAAGGAGCGGCGTTGCTTCTGGACCGCCTGCGTGAAGTCCGGGAAACGGGTGATCGTAGCTTTGTCATACTTGAGCGGCGGACCCGCTCGGGCATTTTGAAGAATGATGTCGCTGTAGTTCAGCACTTGTGCTAGCATCGACCGTGGGGGGAGCCCCAGGCTTCGGCCGTCCACCTGGGACCCTGTGCACCCTTTCAATCACGAACAATTTTGACAGGGCTTTAGTTTGGAGGTGGGTAAGTATAAGTTCCTCAACAAAGAGGTCTGGTGCCTGCCCCTCGCCAGCTCCAGCACTCCCAGAATGTGCACATTATTGCGGTGGGTGCATCCCTCATAATAGTCGAGCTTACCCTCAGCAAACTTCCGAAAGTACTGCAATTCACGCACCTCAGCCTGCAGGTGGGAAGTGTCGTCTACAAGGCTTGTGGCAGTGATCTCCAGTTGTTTAACCTTTTTAGGTCTCGCCTGTCGATGCGCATGCGCATCCAGCAAGCGAGACTATGGTGGCTTATCCACTCTTTATCCAACTTGCAAGGAATCGTGGCGATTCCTTGCAGTGCACGAGAAATTTAAGCTCAATGCGCATGCGCATTGAGCTTAAAAGCGCGTGCACATGCCCCCAGCCGCCTGCCTTGCCTACTCTCCCAGCTGGTGCCGCTCCACCCCCTGCGGCATCAAAGGCTTTCACGGCCGGCCGGCCATGCTTTCAGTTTCACGACCGGCCGGCCGTGTGAAGTACATTTCAAAGCCCGCTCTCCCTGCTCCGCCCCCTGCTCCGGCCGAGACGCATTTCTCCTCCCTCCTCCCCCCTCCCCACCCTCAACCCCTCACCCTCAACCCCTCACTCACCCTCACTCTCACTCATCCTCACTCAACCACCCTCAACCTCACTCATCCTCACTCAACCACCCTCAACCTCAACCCCTCACCCTCAACCCCTCACCCTCACTCACCCTCACTCACCCTCAACCCCTCCCCCTCGACCCCTCCCCCTCACCCTCACTCACCCTCAACCCCTCACCCTCAAACCCTAACTCACCCTCAACCCCTCACTCACCCTCACTCTCACTCATCCTCACTCACCCTCAAACCCTCACCCTCACTCACCCTCACTCACCCTCAACCCCTCACCCTCAACCCCTCACTCACCCTCACTCTCACTCATCCTCACTCACCCTCAACCCCTCACTCACTCACCCTCAACCCCTCACCCTCACTCACTCACCCTCAACCTCAACCCCTCACCCTCACCCTCTCGCTCATCCTCACTCACCCTCACCCTCACCCTCACTCACTCACCCTCAACCCCTCACCCTCAACCCCTCACCCTCAACCCCTCACCCTCAACCCCTCACCCTCAACCCCTCACCCTCAACCCCTCACCCTCACTCTCACTCATCCTCACTCAACCACCCTCAACCTCACTCACCCTCAACCCCTCACCCTCAACCCCTCACCCTCAACCCCTCACCCTCACTCACCCTCAACCCCTCACCCTCACTCACCCTCAACCCCTCCCCCTCGACCCCTCCCCCTCAACCCCTCACCCTCACCCTCACTCACCCTCACTCACCCTCAACCCCTCACCCTCAAACCCTAACTCACCCTCAACCCCTCCCCCTCGACCCCTCCCCCTCAACCCCTCACCCTCAACCCCTCACCCTCAAACCCTCACTCACCCTCAACCCCTCACCCTCAAACCCTCTCACCCTCAACCCCTCACCCTCAACCCCTCACTCACCCTCAACCCCTCACCCTCAACCCCTCACCCTCAAACCCTCACTCACCCTCAACCCCTCACCCTCAAACCCTCACTCACCCTCAACCCCTCACCCTCAACCCCTCACTCACCCTCACTCAGCCTCAACTACTCCCCCTTACCCTCACTCACCCAAAACCCCTCACCCTCACCCAGCCTCAACTACTCCCCCTTACCCTCACTCACCCAAAACCCCTCACCCTCACTCACCCTCACCCTCACTCAGCCTCAACTACTCCCCCTTACCCTCACTCACCCAAAACCCCTCACCCTCACTCACCCTCACCCTCACTCACCCTCAACCCCTCACCCTCACTCACCCTCAACCCCTCACCCTCACTCACCCTCACTCACCCTCACTTTCACTCACCCTCACTTTCACTCATCCTCACTCAACCACCCTCAACCTCACTCACCCTCAACCCCTCACCCTCACTCACTCACCCTCAACCCCTCCCCCTCAACCCCTCACCCTCACCCTCAACCCCTCCCCCTCGACCCCTCCCCCTCAACCCCTCACCCTCAACCTCACCCTCACCCTCACTCACCCTCTCACCCTCAACCCCTCACCCTCAAACCCTCACTCACCCTCAACCCCTCACCCTCAACCCCTCTCTCACCCTCTCTCACTCATCCTCACTCACCATCAACCCCTCACCCTCACTCACCCTCACCCTCACTCACCCTCAACCCCTCAACCCCTCACTCACCCTCACCCTCACTCACCCTCACTCACCCTCAACACCTCACCCTCAACCTCAACCCCTCACCCTCACTCACCCTCACTCACCCTCACTCACCCTCACCCTCACCCTCACACAGTGCAATAGTTCTCAGACCATTTCAGTTAGAGCTTTTAGAAATGTTTATGGCTTTTTTTATTTGTAATACTTTAGCATTGGCTACAGGAAACAAAAATGCTAAACATTTACAAAAAAACCCATAAACAATTCTAAAAGCACTAACTCTAATGGTGCGAGACCTATTGCATTTCCAATGCTTGTTGTTTATCTTCGCCATGTCTGCCCGTATCAGTGACGTCTGTGGAGAGTACGTCCATTCGTTGTTCCATAGATGACCGAACCCTAGAAATGGCCTATATGACATCTTTGAGCGTGAGTTCTGAGGGTTATTCCTCTGTTGCACCACTCGCCTTATCACTGGCCCGCTGGTCTTGGGGTGAGGCCTTTGGTAGTGTGAAGCAGTCCAGCTAATTCTGTTGGACCATTCTCGGCCCCTTCGAGCCAGACATTGTGGGTTGCTCAGGCGTTGCTCCCAGCTTCTTTTACTAGCCGCACCACCTGTGGCGCTCCCCGGTGGTGATTCGTTAGGCAGGGGACGTAACTGGTGCCTGTGTTACCAGTGTCCTCGTTTGGGGGGGGCGGAGGCTTCCAATAGCAACAGGTCTGCGCCTACGGCCCTTCAGGGTAGTCCACCAGTGTGCCCGGGGCCCCTGGCGCACCCAACCCCAGGATCTAGGCTGCAGCGATCCGCGAAGGAAGTGCAGCCCCAGCCAAGTCAGCAACGTTCCAGCTCTCAGTCGCGTTCCAGTCCTCTGGAGCTGCCTCAGTTACTCCCCATCACTTGTCCACTGTGGCACCAGGCCGGCTTGGGCAGATTCAGTTGTGCTCTTGGGGGCTTCCGCTGCTGGGACCATCCAGGATGGAGTATGCCCGTATTGTGGGCGTGGCACAGCTACAGGAAGTTAAGGCAACAAAAGCTTGTCCAGGCCAGCCACTATTAGCAGGGCATCCTCGGCTGAGGTCGTGAAAGTTTTGGGGACGAAGGAATCATTAGCTGCTAGGAAGCGCTCCACCCGCGTAGTGCAGTACGAGTGGGCGCTCTCACCGCAAGAGGGGGGCCCCAGGGGGAAAATAACCCTTCCGGCTGGGCCACCAGCTGGTGCACGACCGGGCCCGCTGTGTATTGTTACGTTGTCTGCTACTGTGGGTACGCCACTGCCTGGCTGCCGCTCTTGTGGAGGCCACAAACGCCATTTGTCAGATCTCCGGATACCATGGGCGCACCACCGCAATCACGGTGTCGGCAGAGTCAGCAGGGGCTCCGATTACAGGTCAGAGGCTCGGAGAGGGGATAAATGTGTCGGATAGTCGAGGAAAAGGGGTTTAGGATGGAGCTAGTCTATCCAGCAGCCGCCATGGCACGCTGCTTGGCCACGCCCCCTGGTTGCGTGCACTGTTGGCTCGTGGAGGGCCCTGGGTACTTGTGCAGGACATAAAAACCTTTATGCACCAGCCATGCCAATCGGTGCACATTCGGATATCTCGGTGGCGCACTAGAAGGTGGCATTGAGCATATTGTCGGGGCAGGTATTACTAAATTGGGGGACATGTACCCCAATGGAATGTTTTTATCCCTAAATTACTTCACAGCGGGGAGCCGATACAATGCCAAGGGTTTTGTCTATACCAGGCTGCGCATGGCTGTTAGGGCACTGGACCCAGGATTCCCAGAATTGCTTTAACAGTAGGAGAATCTACAGGGCTCATCACCCGGCTGTATAATGCTTCTCAAAGAGAAAAAGAGGTGTAAGGCTCTACCCCTCTTGATAAATGGAATAAGCAGTTAGATGTGCTGATGATCTGAGAGTACTGGGTAGCATGCTGTGCGCTGACTGGTCGCCTTACGGCAAATTATAATCTCTGTATAATTCACTTTAAGTTTCTGTATCAAATGTATTATACACAGATGAGGCTGAAGAGATACGGTCTGCGCGAGGACGCTAAGTGTGTGAAATGTGGCGTTGATGGGGCAGATTTTGCACATCTGCCTTGGTCATGCAATGAATTCTCAATACTGAATTCTGGATGAACGTTACCCAGACACTCACGATAATTATAGAGGATTATAAAGGAAACTGTAGAATGCTCGCCCGAGATATGCCTACTGGGTCTGGTTAAAAAAGTTTAAGCCAAGCAACAGGCATATTGTAGCAGTTACTACTTTATTGGCGAAACGCAAGGTTGCTAAACACTGGGGTGGGAGAACAGTACAAAGGTGGAAAAGTGGTTGAAAGAGCTTGTTTATTGCAAAGAACAAATGGACACTTCGGCAGAGGAGCTAATGGAGGCTTCTAGACCTAAAGACTTTTGGGCCCCGCTCACATGCTATTTGTTCGAAAACCCAGATGAGATACAGGACTAGTTTCTGAGTGAACAGCACTGTGCTGAATATAATGCTTTATTTTTACATCATACATATCAGCTGACAGTCTTGTTTTATTTGTGGAAAAACAGCACTGCATGGCACTAGTTCTGTATCTTTTGAATTTTTGTTTATGTTTGTTGTTCTTTTCTTACTCGCCTTACTTGTCATATCTGTTACGATATGTGGTATACAGTTGCGATGATATGGTACTCCAAGTGAAATTGAATGCAGAATCATACTCTAAATTTAATCACAGACATAACACATGGATTACTCCAAATGCAAATAATGTATGCAAAAAATGGCCACATTTAATATAAACAATTTCTATACAATTGTTTGCAATAAACATTCTCTCATTTATATGTTCTTTTCTGACAGTCCAAGGAGATAGGTGAAACAGATACGTGGATTAGATTTTGTAGGGTACAAACATTAAAATGTCTTTGTTCAGTCAGTCGGCCAATCTATTGATGTCCTTAACCAGCCCTACCTAGATGGTTCTGTATCTTTTTCTGCTCCTGATAAGAGTCTAGGAAGGGCTACAAGGTTAACATAGATAAATCACTATTGATGCCCTCAGTGTAAATCATGGTAATTAAAAACAAAAACACAATTTAAAGTCAGGCACAAAAGAACGAGTTACTTACACTTGTTAACTATGTATCCGTAAGAGACATAGGTTAGTTGTAGATTCCTTACCTTTGAATTTCCCCCAGATGTCAGACTGGATCCGGAGATTATTCTTAGCAGCACCCCTGAGTGTTGGTAGGTGACGTCTGTCGACTCCGCGTCCGTGGTAGTCAGGATAACGTTGCGGTGCCTAATGGATGCTGCCCCTGCATGCAGACATCAGTTATGTCAAGACTTTCCACGCCAGAAGCGCAGAGCCATGAAAGACGCTGAACAATGGTGCGCACCAACTAGGGCCCTGTAAGGGAGTCCCTATCCTTAGAAGTCCGTTCGCAGAGCAGGGAGGATGGGTGGGGCAGTAAGGAATCTACAACTAACCTATGTCTCTTACAGATAGATCGTTACCGAAGGTAAGTAACTTGCTCATCTGAAAGAGACAGTTGTAGATTCCTTACCTTAGAATAGCTACCCTAGCAATACCAACCCCGGAGGAGGGTCTGCAAACCTAAATTCAGACAAAAAAGTCATTGAGGACCGGACAGGCAAAACAGCCGTCCCTCCAACGAACTTGACTGTTTAGACAGTAATGTCTGGTGAACTTGTGCAGAGATGCCAGTGTTGCCGCCATACAGATATCAAGGAGTGGGACTCCATGTGCCAATGCAGTGGTTGATGCCGTAGCCCTAGTGGAATGAGCATGCAGCCCCACTGGAGGATCCTTCTTCACTAAAGAGCAGCAGAACTTTAAGCAAAGGACACTCCATCTAGGAATAGTATGTTTTTGAACAGCCTGACCTTTCTTGGTACCTACATATCCAATAAAGAGTGGATCATGCACCCATAAATCATTGATGGGGTCAAGGTAGAATGACATTGCACAGACGTTGGAGTCTCTCCTCCTCCTTGGAAAGGTGCTGAGGGGGAAAAAGGTGGGCAAAGTGATAGATTGTCCTACATAAAAGGGTATAACCACTTTAGGAAGAAACAAAGGCCTTGTTCTAAGCAGCACTTTGTCCAGATGCACAGAGAAGAAAGGGGGCTTGGAAGACAGAGCTTGACGCTCTCTCACCCTGCGAGCAGAGGTGATGCCACAAGGAAGACAGTTTTGAGAGTAAGTAGCCTGAGAGAACTGTTACGAAGAGGCTCTAAGGGAGCACACACAAGACAAGCGAGAACAAGATTCATGTGCCACTGGGGCATTATGAAAGGAGATGGAGGAAATAGAGGAGTAGCGCCCTCAAAGAATCATTCATTTATTTTTTGTTTGTTAAACTTTACTTCGGCTATTACAGCCATAAAAGTGCTTTAACACAGAGAAATACAAGCAGGTAAGAAAAATCAGAGGGGTAGTCCATTTGAAAATACACGCAGAATGTATGGGCTCACTTTTTAGGGAATAGGGCTATTACTATTCATCAATATAGGAAAGATTTTAAAAATATAAATTAATATCACAACTTTAAAACAGATAAAAATATCGAATTAAAAAGTGGCTAACTTATCCTTGACTAACCATCATAACATTTATTTCAACCCTATTAGTGCGGCAAGTGTATAGGTATCTATAATAAGTCTCACGTAATGCTTGCACAAAGATGAACAAACTACAAGCATCGTTAACTCTCGTTGGAGCGGTCAAGAAGATAACTGCGTTTTAACCACATTGCAAATCAAAAAACAGCAAAAACTGGGTTGGTGTCGGTTTTTAAAATCCTATAGATTTCTGTATAGTTTCTAATACTCAGGTTCCTGCACAGTTAAAGAATCTATTTACAATAGGAGACTTGAATAAGGATGGCTGATCTGGCAGCCGAAGAAAAGCGGAGATAGCAGCAAGATCGCCTTTAAGAGTGCCCAGAGCAGAACCATGCTGGGCCAAATAAACTATGTACAAGAAGACCTCTGAAAGAGGGGCAGAAAGGGGATCCACAGCCTTTGCTGTAAACCATGACACGAGCTTGTTGCATCTACAGGCGTATACCGATTTAGTGGGGGGGACGCCTGGCTGCCGAGATGAATTTACAGACTTCAGGCAGAAGTTCGGAAGCGGTCAACTGTCGCCGCTTAATCTCCACGCAAGGAGGAGGAGACTGAACAGGTGTGGGTGAAGAACCGTCCCCGGCTGCTGCGACAGAAGATCTCCCGAAGGGGCTGTCTGATTGGAGGATCGAAGGCCATGCTCAGGAGCAACAGGAGTAACAGGCTCTTTGTGCCCAGTCCAGAGCCACAAGGATAACTTGGGCCCGGTTGCGCTTGATTTTCTTGAGCACTCAGAGCAGAAGTGGTACAGCCGGAAAGGCATACAGGAGGCCACAGTTCCACTCCTGTCAAAAAGCGTCGCTGAGCGAGTGCCACCTTGGAAACTCCAGCGTGCAATACTGCTGAAATTGCGCATTCTCTTCGGTAGTGAACAGATCTAAGCAAGGCTCTTCCCACCGCTGAAAGAGACCTTGCACCATCTCCGAATGAAGACGCCATTCGTGATTGACCAAGCACCGATGGCTGAGGTAATCTACACAGGCATTCAGAGAACCACCAGGGTCATGCCCTGATTTTCCAGACATACCCAGGGCCAAACAGCTTCATGACATAAGGCCCACAACCCCACCTGCCCTGTTTGTTGCAGTACCACATGGCGGTGGTGTCGTCAGTGAACACCTGCACCACTTTCCATTTGAGAGAGGAAAGGAATGTCTTCAGTGCCAGTCGGCTCAAACGGAACTGAAGCAGGTTGATATGGAGCCCTGACTCCACCGGAGACCGGACGGCTCTGATCTCCGCCTCTGCCAGATACCCGCCCCATCCCAGGAGTGACGCATCTGTCACTACCATTGGATCTGTTTGGGGAATGGAGAGAGATCTGCCTCTGACCCATGCTTGGTTTGTTATGCACCACTGCAATTGTTGTGCAGTTCCCTCTGAGATCTGAATGTAGTCGGAAAGATTACCCTGATTTGCACCCACTGCATATCTCGTGTATGCCAGCTGGCATAATCCACCATCAGGATGCAGTTGGCCATGAGTCCCATCAGTCTCATTCTCACTGAAATCCAGGATAGAGACTGAAACAAAGGTATCATAGCCCGAACATCCCAGACTCGCTGCTAGGGAGGATAGGCCCCAAACTGCACTGTGTCCAGAACAGCTCATGAAAAGGAGCATCTGAGAGGGAGTCAGATGCGACTTCCGCACGTTTATAGTGAACCCCAGCGAGTGAAAGAGGTCACTATAGTCTGGAGGTGGGAAACTACAACCTGGGGCAAACACGCCTTCAACAGCCAGTCGTCGAGATAGTGGAAAACTGGAACCCCTGATCTACGCAGAGGAGCTGAGACCATCGCCATCACCTTCATGAACACCAGAGGGGCACCGGTAAGGTCCAAAGGGGAACACAGTGAACTGAAAGTATTCATGGCCCTCCGTGAAATATAGATGGCATCTGTGGGGTGGCAAGACAGGAATATGGAAATAGGAGTCCTGCAAGTCTAACGCCACCATCCAGTCTCCGGGGTCAAGGGCAGACAGGACCTGAGCCAACGCGAGCATTTTGAACTTCTCCTTCTGGAGGAAGCGGTTGAGGGTCCTGAGGTCCAAAATAGGACAAGGGTCATTGCTATTTCCGCTATTTTCTGGAGCACAAGAAGAACAACCAAAATCTACTCCTGGTGCAGGGACCCCCTCTATAGCCCCCTTTGTCGAAGACTGCTAAAACTTCCTGGCAGAAAAGTGTCAAATGATCCTCCGACGTGCGATCAAAAGACGGTGGCATGGAGGAAGGGGTAGTCTCGGAGGGGAGGGCGTAGCCCCTTCGGACTATTTGCAAAACCAAACTGTCCGGGCCTCCAAAAACTTTTGAGACCGCTCCTGCAAAGTTTTCGGATGCATGGCCGGCAGTCTGAGCACAACTTTGGGTCGTGATAGCGCTCCAGAGACAACAAGCACACAAGGTGTGGGTCCTTCACCAACATCATCTCATGACAGGACCCGCAAGGCTTGAAACCGGTCTGACCTTGGCACATCCCTTGCGCACCAGGAGTCGATACTCGAAAGGAAGCCTACAAAACACCGCAAATGGCTAGCCAAAAAGTGGCTAAAAGGTAGCTCTCTCTGGATCTGCACTAGGCTGGTGGGGAAAAAGAAAGAACCGACGTCAGAGCAGAGGGGCGGCGTTGAGTAGGAACAGCCAAATCATCCCAGCAACCACGACGCAGACGCTGAGTCGACCGACGCCACCTATTGATGCGCGGGGTACTGCTAAGAAAAATCTCCGGATCCAGTCTGACGCCTGGGGGAAATTCGAAGGTAAAAAAACTATAACTGTCTCTTTCAGATCACCTAAATATCTGTGAGCATGTATTACTTAGAGTTTGTCAAGATTATATGCATCCAAAGTGGCCTCATAGTTGGAGGGGGTTAAAAAAATGAAAGATGTAAGCACACATCTCATGGATGCCAAGGTAAGCAACTATGATATAACTTATTTGTAAACAGTGGTGCTCAAATGTGTGCATCTATGCACACACGCACATTTTTTTTTAAAACCCAATCCCCAATTAAAAAATAAAACTCCATCCTCCTATCATTTAAAGGCCAGTCGTAGGCTGTGTGTGGAAAGGAACACTTCCCAGTATATTAAACTACAGTTGGCACCAAGAAGACACAAGGAAGGGTTGGGACTCGAAAACTAAAAAAAAAAAAAAAAAAAAAAAAAAACAACACATTAAATAAAGCATCCTAGCTTCAGATTGGGGAATGCTCAAATAGATATTTCCATATATAGATCATGCCACCAAGGAAGAATCTTATCGACCAGATCTGGCTACCCAAGAAAAAAAAGACAAAGTTTATACTACTGCCAGGTGAGCATTACATTCGGAAGTTGCAAGACACAATATCCTTAGAAAGATGCTAACAACATTCCTCCCCCACGTCCCCAATGACACCATTGCAGAATAATCAGGAATTCACCCTGCAAATTATGTAATGGAGGGAATACTGGATGTTGGATCCTGGTAGAACTCTACCAGAGGGGTCAAACCAGTTCATTTGAAAGCTGAAAACATGCTTTTGACTTAGATGAATGAAGGTTTAAGGTATAATCCATTATGGCACTTGGTATTGCTACCAGGAAAAATAAACTATGAAGTTCATGTCTACAAATGAATGCACAAAGGGTATCATATCAAAAGTACACAAATTAGTCACATTCCCGGTGACACAATCTTTGAATAAATGGAACACATTGCTAGACAGGAATATTCAATTTAACATATGGAGAAATAATTTATTGAGATGCATCATCTAATATTAAATCAGTACGTCACAGAGAATGGTCTGTCAAGGTTGCAACAGGTTTGTGCCTATTCCCAAATAAGTTGCACAGGATATTTATATGGATGTTGGGAGTGCGGTGGAGTAGAGGGGGTACCCTAAACTTATTTGGGAGGGTGGGGGGGGGGGGGGGCACCGTAACCAACTGATCTTTTGAAAACGTATCGTAACCACAAAGTTAAAAAAAAAATTGGGTTTTTCGTTGACAGCAAACTTGGAACACAGACCACATGACTGGGAGAACGTCCCTAAAACAAAGCTGAAGTTAATATTTTAGCTTTTGGGTCTGGCGATAATGGTGTTCGCTAGACAATGGAAAATATGAACAAATATTCTCAATTGGTATGCTTAGTTGTGGGAGAGCATGGCTGTGAAGAGGCTCACAAGCTGCCTGAACCAAGATGAAAAAATGTCAGTGGTATGCAGCCAGTGTGAATGTTTAAAGTGATGCAGAGAGATTACTTGTCAGCCTAGACTCAGGGTGCTTCGCCTCTTCAATTAAGTAACGCATCAGTAAGAAAAATTAGGATGCTATCAAGGCCAAAAACTGAGAAACCAAACATTGCTTTTGCTGACTCGTGTGGATATCCACCACTATACCATGGGAAAGAGCCCTGGTCAGGGAATCGTTTTTGGGTTTTCTTTCTTCTTGATTTTAGGTTGAATCATTTAGACTCTTAGTTGATAAACAGTCTTTGTCAATTTGAAGTCAGGGTGGAAAATACTGTAAAGCAGAGATCGCATAACCAAAGAGTAAAATTTAAACAGATGCCAAAAAATAAAACATTTTTGGCGAAGAGCAATGAGTATTATGTTTAGACACATGGAAATATCCTATAGTACAACCATGTAACTCTGAGGTACTAAGAACAAAATGTGAAAAAGGATAAGGGGTGTAGCGCTCTCTTTCTGTATTGAGCTTTCCAAAGTGCACTCTTAATTGGTTACTTCTGTATCACCCACCGGGCCCCAGACAAGTCATCCTCCAAGATCCTGGAATCTTTTGATACTGCAACCGACCTCACATTAATAGGAAACATTAATTGCTATTTGGAGACCCCCACTGATAGACACAAAATTCTTCTTGACACAAAATTCTTCTTGACATGACAGCCTGTCTTGATCTATCCCAGGTAGTAGGTCCCAACCACTCTGCTGGTGACTGTCTTGATGTTGATAGTATTTTCACCAACAACTCTTCTATATCGGATATCAGTACTCTACCTTTAATATGGTCCGACTACCTAGCAGAGAGGTTTGATCTTAACGTTGCACATCACGCTCAACAAGGTAGGTTCCCCTCCAAGGAACTCTATACTTTTTTTTTTTTTTTTAAACCTTTATTTGCAATAAGTAGTGGAAGACAAGCAAGAGACCATCAGTGACGTACATACAAAGCATACAAGGATTCAGGTGTAGTGTAGTGCAGCGGCATACATGAAATGTCCAGGTGCCATGTCCAGATGGGGGAACATAGCGGGCAGAAATGAAGTCACGTTAACAGCAGTGGCATGTGACGTTACACATCAGTACAGAGCATACAAACACATCAATAATGCGAATAACAAGCATATACCTCTCCAAGGAGGAGAGCAGCGGCAGGACCGTGGGTGTGTACTCACAGTTCAGCAGTCCCTGAGGTAAGGCATCACAAGCAGCACCACAAGGGAGAGGGCCTTAAATCCCCGCTCCCCCGCCGACGATCATATAGCATACTCCATACATCTAAATAAGCAGTAGTGCAAATAGACAGACCCTCTCATCGTGTAAACTTGACATGTGGCAAATAAACGTGTAATTCCAACAAATGAAACCCCATTAACCCACCCCAACCCGATCCGCACTATCCGAATCAGAATCCTGCACAGCCCTGGTGAGGAGGTACACCTGCAGTGGGCTCCAAAAGTCTCTGGGCCTACAGCGCACAGGCATCATTTCTGCGTAAACATTATATTGGTCCTGACAATAAAGGATATCTTTCAACCAGTCCTCGAACTGCGGTACTCTGCCCCGTCCCCAGCAACAGGCCACACGCCTCTTGGCCAGTAGCAGAGCTACATCCACAAACCTACGATATAACGCTGGCACCTTCTTGGTATAACCCAACAATAGGACCAGAGGGTCGAGTGGCACCCCATTGTCGGTCATAACCTGAAGAGCATCATGGACTTGCACCCAGTACTCTGAAACAACCCCACACTCCCACGCCAAGTGAAGAAAATCGGCACCTGGCATATGACAACGAGCACATCTATCATTCTCCGCTAGCCGGAACCTGAGTTTCCTAGCCGGAGTATAGTAAAAACGCTGTATGAATTTATAGTGTATGATCTTTAGGCGGCAGCTAGAGGAGATGTTGGCGGTCACACCACAACAATACGTCCACTGGTCATCAGTGATGGAAATTCCAAGCTCAGCATCCCACTGGGCCCGCGCCCGCCCAGGCGAGGCAGCTCGTTGTTTCCTGATGGCACCATACAACCTAGACACCAAGTGACGCCCATCAGAAAGTAACAGCACGTGAAGTGGTAGGGTCACACCCGGCTCCCCGGGGAACTCGGGTTACAGCGACCTCAGGCCTTGTCGTAGCCGGACATAATAAAACATTTCAAGCGGGGAGTATGCCCCACCCCCAAAGAATTGCTCCAGGGTACGGAAGGTGCCCTCACGAAACAGGTCACCCCAGGTAAGTATCGCAAGACGCCTGCACAGGCGCTGGAACCCAGTTTCCTGCAGAAGAGACAGAGCAGGGTGATATATCAGAGGCAACGCAGGCGAGTAGAGAAAATCAACATCTAGCGTCTTTGAGACACGCTTCCAGGCATCAACAGTGCAAGTAACCGTTGTTTGGTGTGTGTCAATATCCCCAACATTACCCAGGACCATGCCCTCCAATGGGAGAGGATGAGCAACCCACTGTTCAGCGGCCACCTGAGGCATAAACGGCGTGGGGCGCATCCAGTGGTAGGGGTAGTGCGCTTGGGCGCTGACATAATATAGTTCAAAATCAGGGACGTCGAAGCCCCCATTGACATAAGGCAGCGTCAGTGTAGACCACGCCACTCGTGGCTGTTTGCCCCCCCAGAACAGCCGAAGCAACTCCGAGCGGAGACGTGTGAAAAAATAAGCCCCAGGATGATACGGAATGTTTTGAAACAAGTATAGGAAGCAGGGTAACACCACCATTTTTATGAGAGAGGCTCTACCCGCCATAGACAATGGTAAAGACATCCACCTCGTTATGTTATCCGCTAACTTAGTTATAGCCACACCGTAATTAAGCCGTAGCGTCTCCTCTTTGAGCAACGACACAACAATACCCAGATACCGCAGCTCCGAGTCACACCACTCCAGGGGGTAGTCAAGTGGGAAACGATGAACCGCTGCAGTGAGTGGAAAGAATTGGGATTTCTGACAATTGATATGAACTCCAGATATACCGCCAAAGACAACAAACTCACGTAGTATCGCGTTAAGATTCAACTGCGGATCCTTCACATAAAGGGTAACATCATCAGCATACAGGGATATACCAATCTGCCGCTGAAGACAATTAAACGCACTCTGTTGATGCAATTGTCGAACCCTACATGCAAGAGGCTCTATAGCAATGGCGAACAGGAGGGGAGAGAGTGGACACTCCTGCCTGGTCCCTCTCGTGATCGGGAAAGGGGAGGACAACACACCATTCACAACCACTCTGGCCATAGGGTCAGTGTAAAGTAATTTAACCCATGAGATAAATATTCTGGGAAAGCCCATCCTGCACAGAACGTCTATTAAATAACCCCATTCCACAGAGTCAAACGCTTTCGTCGCGTCTAGAAAAATAGCAGCCACCGGGAGCTCTGGAGCTATGGTTGGAATCCAGGAGAACAATGTTCGAAGGTTATGGGACGTCGCCCGACCAGGCACAAATCCTGACTGGTCAGGCAGCACTATAACGGGCATAAGTTTAGAGAGACGCGTTGCCAACACCTTGGCCAGAATTTTAACATCGCAGTTGAGCAATGAAAGAGGCCTATAGGAACCCACGTCAAGGGGATCTTTTCCAGGTTTGAGCAAAGAGGTGATAGCAACTTCCCTCATAGACCCTGGTAGGCGCCCTACCTCAAGGGATTCTTCGAATACCTCCCGCAATACCGGAGCCATAATATCCACGTAACATTTATAAAATTCGGCGGGGAGACCATCCAGGCCTGTAGCCTTGCCATTATTAAGAGACATGATGGCACTCCTGACTTCATCAACCTCCAGGGGCCTACCCAGAAAAGCCCTATGATCGTCAGAGAGCCAGCAAAGCGACAGCTCATCTAAAAAAAAACCCATATCTCACATCTCCTGAGTGCTGGGAAGTGTCTAAGTGTGTGTAGTGTTGCAGAAACGTGTCCTGAATAGTTGTCGTGTCTGTACAGCGCGTACCATCAGCCAAGACCAGTTCCAAGACATCCGAACTATGCCTCTGGTGTCTCGTAAGAGCAGCAAGCACCTTCCCCGGTCTTTAACCTTCACAATACCTTCTAGCCATCCAGTATTTCCCCCTATGCTTCGCTTCCCTGGCCGCTTCTTCCTCGTACTCCGAAAGTTTACCTCTAAATTGGTGCATGAGATCAGGGTCAGAGCCATCAAGCAGCCTACGCTCTAGGTGTCGTAGGTCGGCTTCTAAGTCAGCAAGCGTACGAAAAATAGTCCTGAGTACCCCACAACTCTTGGAGATTGTGACCCCCCGGATCGTAACTTTAAATGCCTCCCATATCACTTCCACACTGTCCACAGACCCCCTATTCCTCGGGAAGAAAGCCTCTATTTCCTCGCCCAGCTCTGCCTTAAAGATGGGGTCCAAAAGGGCCGAAGGGAAAAGCCTCCAAGGCGGTTGCGGTCGGTGCAATCCAGGCACCGATACCACAACCCTAACTGGACAGTGGTCCGAGTATGTCCTGGGGAGGTGTGTCACACCATGCAATCCAGCCACTAGTCCCCTGGAAAGGAAGATATAGTCCAACCTCGCCCAGGTACGGGCGTGCGTCGTGAAATGCGTGCCCTCCTTAACAGTGGGGTGTACATATCGCCAGCTGTCTACCAGACCTGCCTCTTCCACAATGCCCCGCAAGACATCCCTGGCCTGGACGTTGTACTGATGACTCCCCTCCGATCTGTCTTCAAGAGCCCCCATTGCCAGATTAAAATCCCCCCCCCCCCCACACAATATGGGAAGCGTCTACCGCAAGTACATGACCCCATAGTGCAAGAAAAAAGGCAGGAGTATCAACATTCGGTGCATAACAATTAACGAAAAGCACAGTGATCTGCCCAATCCTCCCCCACAACAGCACATATCTCCCGTCGGAGTCTACGTGTGATCCCAACTCCTGGAAGGTAAGTGATTTCTTGATCAGTATTGCAACCCCCCTTGCATAAGAGGAGTACGATGAAAATCTCCTCACAGTGGCCCACCTCCCTCCAAATGTATGTGCCGGTGACCTGCGTAGATGTGTTTCCTGCAGAAGCGCCACCTGTATGGCATGTCGGTCCAGATAGTGCAGCACATTACGACATTTCCTGGCATCATTGAGCCCACGCACATTCCAAAACAGAATCGATATCCTATCCAATACCTCGACCGATATTACTCACAAGGAATACGTGCCAGGGAACCCTGAATCCCCGCATCAGGCACACCACACGAGCAAATACAGTAGGCTGTAGCCGCCGCACACTCTTTCCACCTAGTAACACGAACATCACAGCCATCCATGCCGTCTTCCATACACAGAACCAACCCCCCCCCTCCCAGAACCAAACAGAGCACAACCGTGCAACAGGCACGCAGCACCACTCGATAACATTCCGCCTGCGTCATACCCACCAAGTGAATGAAAAATTACCAACGCGTCCCCTCCTCCCACCGCCCACCTGACCAACCCCAACCTGCCAGGACCCCCTACCATCCCCCCTCCCCACACCACAGACATCCATCCATCCTTCCAGAAAATCAGTTGCACAACAAAATAAAGTGTAAACATTGAAGGGGTATTCCCGTTGGGGGTGCCCACCAGAGGTGCACTTCACCACCCTCACACACTGAGCAGTCCGGAGGTCCACCCATCCGCCCCCAAAAGCACATGTCTGTGGAAAAACAGCCTCTAGCGACAGGTGCAGCAGTACCAATATGAAGTGTTCAGCTCAGTCATCACGCTATCAAAAACCTGATCAGGCGTCCTCCTCCTCTCCCGCCGATTGGTGGTCATTCTGTCCCAGTCCATCCTGGCGGCCAGCAGCAGCCCGTTCCCTCTTTAGCCGCTTCACAAAGTCTTCCGCCTGCTGCGGATTCGTGAAGAAAGTCTGCTTCGCTTGATGAGTGACCCTTAATTTTGCAGGGTAGAGCAAGGCGTAGTCCACCTGCAGATCCCTAAGCTTCTTCTTAACTGCCACAAATTTACGCCGTTGCTCCTGCACCATGGGAGTGAAGTCCGGGTAGATGGTGAAGTTGACTCCCTCGAAGGAAAGTGAGCGGGAAGTGCGAGCTGCACGAAGAGCCGCGTCACTATCCCGATAGTTCAGGAGGCGAGCAATGATAGGGCGCGGAGCCGCGCCAGAGGCCGGTCGCGGTCCGAGCGACCGGTGTGCCCGCTCCACAATAAACTGGGTAGAAAAGGCCTCCGCCCCAACCGCTCCAACCAATAGTTTTTCCACATACGTTTCCATCTTCCCAACATTCGTCGTCTCCGGCACACCTACCACGCGAATGTTGTTGCGCCGACTCCTCGCCTCCAACTCCTCATTCTTGGCAGCTATCACTCTTAGGATATTGTCCATCCTCGCCAATTGAATGGTATGAGTGGCCGCAGTGTCGTCATGATCCGAGATTCGCTGCTCCGCCGTAGTCAGGCGTTCCTCATGGACATTAAGTTTCTGTACTACCGCGTCCATGCGGGAGGATAGTTTGTCCACTTTGTCCACTACGGTGGCGAAGCCCTGCCGCATCTCCTGCATCATCTGCTGGAAATCAGGGGTGGCGGGCTGCGAGATAGCATCAGCGACAGGCGGAGGGGGAGGTCGTGAGGTCCCAGCCTCCTGTACTAGGCGTGCGCCCCTCCTAGAAGCCGTGGAGTCAAAGGAGAGCTTAGGTTGCTTATTGTCTGGTTTGCCCATGTTGATACACACACAGCGTGCAACAGCGACGTGAATAGAGAGGCAAGGGGGTTGATCCTCGAGAACAAGTCCACGGTCAACCCGGTTATGCACCCAACAGGACACGCAACGCAAGAAATGTCAAAAGTGGGGCGTAGAATGCTCACCTCCACACAGCACCGCCAGCACCCTCAGCTTAGACACAGCATGCCGTCGCTGCCAGCAGGGCAGCCGTACTGACGGCAATCGGATGTAGTCCGGTAGGGCACTGCAGCGACCCGGTCCACCACACCACAGAGTAGAAAGGGTAGTGCCACTCACAGCCCTCGAACAGGGACAGCGCGTAGGAGTCAGCTCCAATAACGTCTCTCAGGGACCAAGGCGGTGCAATCCAGGATCACCAGGCAAAGTAGGCGCAGTAGGGGGCAACCGTGGACTATGGCAGGCAGATGGTGCCGGCGCCGCAACATCCAGTGGAGGACTCCGCCGTGAAGACCAGCATGGCAGGCTCCGCAATATGGCGACCGCTGCGGTGAGAAAAGGCGCCAAATGAAAAAAGTCCATGTTCACCGTGCCACGCTCAATAATGCCACATATAAACCTTTTTCCGATGTATAGTGCACTCTTGCTCACACCATGCAGATTCCAATCGGCTAAAGCAGCACCGCATATGGGGGGCACGAGCAGGCGTACATGCCCCGCCACTCCCCTCCGTGCAATGGCCGTGTCCAGTTCCAGGGATAGATCGTAGCCCCCACTGCAGGTCCGCTGCCACAATCCCTGGCGCCACCCGCACTGGCGCCTCTCACCTCGCGCTGCCGTCCAAGGGCCACAGGGGCAGCCACCGGTCGCTACCAGCCAAGCAGGCACGGAGAAGCACCGAGGGGGGAGGGGAGCAGGCCCTCACCCACGTGTGCAGCCGCGGACAAAAGTGGGCCGGCACGCCGGGCCGCAGAGCGTCCGCTCTCCAGAGCGTGCGGCGGTGAAATTTCCGGACCTTCCAGCTTCGGCAAGGAACCTCCGATTGGGACAGGATTTTAGCCGAGGGCAGTCCGTGGCCAACCAGAGCAGAATCCGGGATCAGGGCAGGGAAAGGCGACGGTCAGACAGGATTCCTAAACGGATGAAGGCTCCGGGCTGCAGGAGCCTCACGGCAGTGCGGCCATGCTGCAGTGCGCCCTCTAGCGCCCCTCCGAACTCTATACTTAACTCTGGCACTAGATACAGCCTGACAGATTCAGTCAAGCATTGTTAGTATGGTCACCCTTGATAACAGAGAATATTTAGGTTTCAGTAGTTAATTACACATTGGCGGACGTCAGCAGTCAACTCTTTAGCCCCAGTAAAGGCCTCCCATAGCAAGAGACACCATACCTCGGCACCTTGGATCACGGAGATCCTTAGGATCCCCCAAAAAATATGTAGAAGGCAAGAGTGCTTCTGGAGGAAGGATTATCTAGAGTCAGAGAAGAACAAATATGAGCAAGATCTGACTGACTACAAAGCATTGATAGCGAGGGAAAAGTCCCTATACTTCACACACAAAAATGAAAGAAAAAAGAAGGCGCCAAGAATTCATTTAAAGAACTCTTTCAAACGGTAAAGAAAGGGCCCTCTATAAAAGAAGAAACAGCTGGTTACAACAGTCGGAAATTGTAGAAAAATTTGGTTGGGATCTTCCAAAATAACGTTTTTAGAAGTTTGCAATACATTTTCCTCCAAGAAGGCTACTTCACGGTTGGAATTACCCACTCTCCCCCCTTCGGCCAATAGCAAGAGTTTTCCTAAATCTGCATATCCAACTATAGAGCCAGTCACTTCTCTTATTAAATCCACAAAATCTGGCTCCACCTTGAACCCCACCCTGTCCCCCCCCCCAGGGCGCCCAAAGTCACCTTAAATGATCTTATTCAATCTTACAGCTATCTTCAGCACATGTTTGCAATCTGTTACTTTCCCAGGCAGTAGAAGGTAGAGTCAGTATTGCCCCTCTTAAAGAAACCTTCTCCAAGTCCCACAGATACTAATAGTTATCGGCTCATTTCTTGCCTGCCCTTACCAGCCAAGATGCAGAAAAAATAATGAACTTCCAGCTTGCCACCTTTATACCTGATAATAATCTCCTAGGCCCCACAAAATACAGGTTCTGATCGGGGTATATCACCGAGATGGCCTAAATCAAGGCAACAAAAGAGATCAGAGAGACTCTTGAACAGGGAGGCAAAGCGACCCTCCTTCTACTCAACCTGTCAGCAGATTTTGATATGGTTAACCATGAGCTGCTGACAGGCTGAGTGTATGACATCCGAATTAGAAGAGTAGCTTTTGACCTCCTAAAATCTTTTCTGGTCGGGTGACAACACGTTTCACTCAATGAGTTTACTTCTGATCCTTTCTCTTTGTCTTGTAGAGTGCCGCAAGGCTCTCCACTGAACCCAACTCTGTTCAATGTTTTAGAGTCAAAATTGGCAGATCTGATTAGTTCAGATTTTTGCTCACTTCATATGTCAATGTTGTTTCTTTAATGGAGAGTGATGCGGACAGAGACTCCAGATTTCAAGACTGCAGGCGGGCAGTCCATGTATGGATGGCCAACAATTGCCTAAAGTTGAACTCCGGGAAAATTGGGAACTCATCTTCATTTTGGTTCCACTCCTGGTAGCCACAAGAGTTAGGAACCCTCCTAACCTCAGTCAGGAAGGCCTGTAATCTTGGGAATAATCATGGATGATAGACTCACATACAGTCATCAGGTAAACTCTATTTCTTCTTCCAATTTTTCTACAACATCAGGATGTTAAAAAAGATCTTAACTTTCCTCCCAACCTCCCGCCAAAAACACACAGTAGTCACCTCTACGGTCCTCTCAAAACTTTACTACTGCAATGGTTTAGATTACAACATACAATAAGTCAATGAACTTCAGATCCTGCAGAATGCAGCAGCACGGCTCCTCCTTGGTATTCCTAAATTCAAATTTGGCTCCATAGCACTAAAGCAGTTACACTGGCTGACAATAAGACAGTAGTATTTAAGGCCCTCTGTACTGCCTTTTAAGTCTTGCATGGCATTGGACCGGCTACCTTAATAAGAAATTTAATTGATACAGACTATCGAGAACCATCCGGTTCGCCGTGGCCAATAGCGTCAGAGTCCCCAAATTCAGATTTGCTTCATGGGGAGGAAGACGTTTTGTGACCAGCACATCACGTTCCTGTAATGCCCTTCCAATCCAGTTGAAAACCATGAACAATCTGCTCATTTTCAGGATAGCCTTAACAACCTGGCTATTTAGCTCTCTATGACCTTTGGTCATAGCCTTATACTCTTCTGATAATAGTTGGTCTTGTGAATCTTTGGGGTTAAGTTTATGATGAAGCCAGCGCCAAGACACCTTAGAGTCAACGCGCGCTGTATAGCGCTGTATAACTAAATTTAACATAATGCACAACTTCTAAAACTCTGTAGACATTCACTAATCTTTGTATGCATCCCTGCCCTAAAAGCCACACTATGGACCTGCAAGCAGATTTACTCACATTTCAAATTCTGCCATACTGGAGAAATTTTAAGTCTGAGCAATGCCATTAATAAAATGTCACTTTTTCCGATTCAGTTAATCGGAAAGGGGATTTTGACCTTGTTAGCTTTGCTGTTTGGATACCCAAATTTCTCAAGGATGCATACATTGCTTTGCAAATTTTTGTCCCTAGTGTACACCGGTTTCAAGTGCATCCATAAGTGGAAAAGTAGTAGAGGTGTAGGGCAACGGTGGTTTTAAAAGCAAAGATGAAAAAAGAACTGTTTTTCGCTTAAGCATTCTAAATTTACAGCCTAAGAAATATCAAATACGTTGCAATGATTTGAATTATAAAGGTTTATAGACATAGGACGCTAATTTTTAAAGTGTAGACATGGATAAGGTTTTTTATCACCACAGTGAACATGTTTATAAAACATTAAGGGGGGTACTTACAAGCCTGCTTTTGGCTTCTGCAGTATGTCTCCACTTTCATCCTCATCAATAAAGTTGTCTTCATCATCAGCTTCCTCATGAAAAGACTCCTCTTCCTCCACTTCAATTTCACGGTCATGTGCCTTCTCTTTATCTATGTAGAATCTTTTATCACAGCCCAGTCCAGGGGCCCTATCTATAATAAACATCTCATTTCCAGATAAGGCTGAATCTTCTGCAGGAAGGGTTGAAAATATTTTTTCTTTACTGCTCTCCACAATGCAAACCTCAGTTTCATCTTCTGAACCAGCATCTGATAGCTCACCTTCATCACCACTTGTAAGCAGCAAAATAGAATCATAATTTTTCCAGACTTTGCCCATAGGTTCAATTCGGCTCTCCAATTTAGAACTGTCAATTACATTTTCACTTCTGGTGTCTGTATTCAGGGCATCTGATTCGATCACTTTAATAATTTCACAGTCATCATCATCGGTAGCTCCTGTATCAATTATCTGGGGCTCTAAAACAATTTTGTTTCCTTTTTTAGAAGATACTTCCTGTTTCTTAATGGAGCCTTTAACAGTTGTTTGCTGTGGAAGACATTCAACTACATCTTTACAGTGAGTAGCTTTTAAATTAGAATCTTTTTCACTTTCTAGCGCTTCAAACATAGATTCGGCTTTACTTTCGTCCACAAGTTGGTCCATCGTAGTTAACTTGCTACGAGCTGTGGCTCTGGTACGTCTTTTTTCTGTTACCTTAGGGCTTCTGGGAGTTACATCCACTTGGAGGTCATCACCCTGTGATTCCACTTCTGACCTGGACTGTGACTCACTATTACTTCGATTGAAAGGTTTCCTTTGCGAACTGCGTGACACACTAGTTGGAATAACTGATAACACATTGGTATCCATGGATGCTTCTTCTAGACTTGCCAATTTAGAGTTCACTATAAGCTTGTGATTGGTTCGGTTCTGGGCTTTTGCAGGACTATCATTAGTAAGCCTCCTGGCTGTTCTGTCTGGGGAAAGTTTGGAGTGCCATGATTCTGTATCAGAAATCTCATCAGATTTGCTCTTGGTCAAAATTTGACACTCAGGGATAGACATCTTATTAAAATCATTTTTCTGTTGAACAGTGTCAGCTGGAGAGTTTGGAATTTTAGCCCTAGTCACCCTACTACGGGTGGGGCCAGCTGAAAAGCCAGAGCACCACGATTCAGCATCAGAAAGGTCTTCAGCTTTATTCTTGGTCACAATCTGACATTCTGAAGCGGACTCCCTGTTAAAGTCTAGCATTGGCGGAAGCGCTTCCACTTGTGATTTTGTGATTCTACTTCTAGAAACTCTTTTAGTATTCTGACCTGCAGAAATGACTGAGCAACAGGATTCGGTGTCTGAGATATCGTCAGTTTGGCTCTCAACAGCGGGAGTTATCCTTAACCTGGATACGCTTTGTCGACTTCTTGTACGCCTAGATATAGAACAATTGGATTCTGCTTCGGAAATGTCAGCTTCTTCTTGCGATTCTGAGATGTGTTTAGATGCAGAAATATTCTTTGTGTTTCCTACCTTTCGCACACGGTCTTTCTGAGAACTCACTATAGCTTTTCTATTGCGTGTTGTTCTTTTAACACTGGGAGCCTGAAGTCCAGAGTGTGTTGATGTTGTGGATTCAGCTTCAGAGGCCTCTCCATCAGACTGAGTGTCACCACTTGATGTAGTCTTTGAACCTCCTTTACAGGGAAGATTAAGCTCAGGCATAATCGTTTTGTGTGGCGTTTCACCTGCATCTTTGTTCTCAAAATTAAGTTCATCTTGGACAACTGATTCAGAAGTTGCTTTAGCTCCTTTTGCTTTCGTTCCTCTTGTTTGCCTTTGGGAAGCCGCTGCACTGGATTCAGTGGATGTTTGCTTAACCAAACAAAGAAACACATTAAATCTTTATTTGTTTATTCACAAAAACAAAATTGAGCAACTTTTACTTTTTAAACGGATCATCTGACAAAAAAAACTGTTTCACATAATCAAAACCACATTAAAAATACATAATGCACCATACATTAACATTAGTTTGCAAAAAAGATGTTTGCATATTTAGAAAGATGCACTTAACTTATGCCTTTTCGTTTTTCATGTTGAAAATTCGTCAGTCACATTAACAATTTTATAGCAAGGTCCGGAGTTCAATACTATGCATAATCCTTAATTGCTCTTAAACACAACAGCAACATCAAAAACTAGAATTAGAACACAATAGAACTCTAGAACACTGAACATGCATATAACATCAGAACAGTCAGCCATCTTCCTCTTCTGCTGCTGCTCAAGCACAGATAAGTACATTCATATCATGAACTTTTGTATTGTTTGTGGTAGGTTTTGGATATTGTCATTAATATTAGAGTTATGTGATTTTGGATGTGTGTAAAACAATTTTTGATAGATTTAATTTATGATATATTTTGAGAGTTTTTTTAGTTCTTGTATCAATATTAAGCAGTATTTTAATAGGAGGGAGTAGGATTGTCTTCATAGCGTATTGTTTATCTTAAGCCTGATGTTGAAGTCTCTGCGTGTTAACATTGTTAAAAATAGAGGGCTTTCGGAAATTTACGGTGCGGTTGTTTGAAATATCATCACTCACTGGGGCGCGTACAGTGCTTGCCGTGCGCGAGGCTGGCGCGCTGTTTGGAGAGCGCACGAGCGGTCTACACCATTATTTTGCTGGCGCTCGAGCACGGCTGCATGCTCGAGTCTCCCGTATTGTGGCGCATGAAGGAAGGGTGTAATTTTGGATAATGGAGGCCGCCATACACACGCAACGTACGGCGGCCATCTTGAAAGATTGGGCTAATTGAATACAAGTGTGTTAGTATGTAGTCGGCCATATTTTGGAAAATTTGACGATCGGAAACTGACTGAAAGCTTGGCAGTTTCAGTCAGAATTTGACAGTACAGGCGGAGGTCGTTTTTTCAGAGAGCTGGGTGAAGAAAATTGGAATTGTTCTTTGGGAAGTTGTTTTAAATATTAAAGTGGATTAGAGAGACATAGTTAGGGTGTGTTAATCTGCTTAGGTTATTTAGGTGGTTTTTACTCATAAGGGAGATAGTTTGAGAGTAAGGCTAGAATTAAATCAATTTAATAAAGATGGAAAATAGTGAAGGATCAGGATTTGAAGAAAGGATGAAGCAGTATATGCAGAAAACGTTTGGGGAGATGTCAGCTTCATTTGATAGAAAATGGAGATTAGTGCAGAGAAACGTTTGCAGGCTAAAGACTATAGAAAGAGGTCAGGTGAGAATGTAAGTTTTTGCGCAACTGAAGAAGTGGAGGTTGTTGCTGGTGGTTCAGGAAAAAGGAATCAAAAGGTCGCAAAAAGGAAGAATGTAGAGAGAAATAAGGAAAAAGGTTGCTGAACGCAAGGTTCAAGCTTTTGATGATGCCATAAAAAGGCAAAGAGTGGTGCTATAAAGGCGCAAAAGAGGCCATAGTGTTGAGGAATGAGACTCGTCCTCTGCCAGTGGGGATGTAGAGTTGACTTGCTCTAAAAATTGAGAACTGATGAGAAAGAGGTTCCCCATAAAAGGAGAAAAGTGGCTGAGAGAAAAATAAAACTGGAGATGGGCGATTCTGTGAATTCTCAGGGTGAGGAAATATTTCACCCACTTTTGATTCAACATCCTCTGTCTCCTCAATGGACTCCTGCAGAGCATTTAGCAAAGTATGTGAGATACTGGATCAGGAGGGAGATGCCTAAGAAAGTGCAGACAAGGCTATGGTCGGAGTGTCCAAGACCAAGTTTGGATTGCAAGGTGGTATATACACCTAAATCGGACCCTAAAATTATGACTTTATTAAATAATTCAGGAAGAGATCCGAAAAGCGGTCTAAATAAAGGGTCTGAAAGGATGCCTGGATGGGTTGATGTGTGCTTGGTCCATTTACAAAAGTTTTCTAACAATTCCAGAGTGGATGTTCAGGAGTCATGTTGATGGGTGCAGAGGGCAATTTGCCTTCTTGGTAATTCTAATCCAGCCTTATGTGTTGAGAGGCGGAAGAGCATCTTGTTAAAGATTGACCCTAAGTTGGCAGATCGGTTGTAAAGGACATGTCTAGTTATGTTGGTACCTTTAATTCTTTGCAAAAGCCCCAGAGGGATATCGAAAAGGTTTTTGGTTATGGCAGGGAGAATGTGGGGTCGATTGCCCAGCTGTGGTCAAGGAATTTCCAGACGATTTTTGGTAGAGGTTTTAGGCCCTATGGTTCAGGATTCGGATATGGTTTCTCGAGATCGGAATAGGGTAGTTTCTACACACAGAGGCAAAGATCGAGGTTTTGTGAAATGTAGGCGGGAAGAAGAAAAAGGTTCATCAGGTAAGATGTTTCACAGACCCCATTTCTAACCATGTAAAATTGGGCGACGGACTAGCTCAGGTTGTTTCAAGATGGAAGGAAATAACTCTGGATCCGTGGTTATTGGAAACAGTGGCAGGCTATCAAATTTTATGGAGATTCCTGTTCAGGAGAGGTGTCCGCCTGTTTTAAGATTCTCTAAGGAACTGAATGATCTAGTTACAAAGGAGGTAGAGGCATTGGCAGAGAAAAGGGCAATAGAGGTTGCGAGGATGGTGCCAGGGTGTTTTGTGAGCAGTATATTTTTGTTGGAATAAAAGGGCAAGGGCATGAGACCAGTTATAAACGTCTGAGAGATGAACAATTTGGGTGTGTTACAATAGTTTCAAAATGGAGGGAATCCATATGATAAGGGATTTGTTGAGAAAAGGGGATTGGATGTGGATTTGAAGGATGCTTATCTGACTGTTCTGGTGTGTGTGGAGCACAGGAATTTCCTTTAATTCAGGTGGAAAGGAGTTAGTTGGAGGTTCTAAAGTTTGCCGTTCGGGTTGACGTCAACTCCTTGGTGCTTTAAAAAAGTAATGAGGCCAGTAGTAGCGTGGTTGAGGGCCAGGGGAATTCCACGGTTACTTTATCTGGACAATATTCTTATTAGGGCCAAGGAGAAAGGTTTGGCAAAAGAGCAAACAGAGTTTGCAAAGAGGGTTCTGGAGGATCTAGGTTTTGTTATAAACAGGGAGAAGTTGTGTGTGGAGCTGGCGCAGGTGATGCAGTTTTTAGGTTTTCCGATTCAAACATTGGAATATGTGTTCAAATTACCAATGCAGAAGGTGAAAAAGATTCAAAAGGAGGTAAAGAGAGTGAAGAGTGCCGAATGGGTCACGTTGCATCAGTTGGTGAGATTGCTGGGTCTACTTTCAGCGTCTAGTCAAGTGATTTTTCCCGCTCCCCTTCATTACAGAGGTTGAAGGCTTTTCATTTGAGGCAGGGGCGAAGTATTCACAGAAAGTGGGAATGAATCGGGAGAAGTTGGATTGTTGGTTGATGAGCCTGGAAGCGTGAAATGGAAGAGCAATATTTATAGAGGTACCAGAGGTGGAGATAGAGTTGGATGCAAGTCGGTTTGGTTGGGGAGCAAGGTGTGGGACACGGTCGACGGGGGGACGGTGGTCCAAGGAGGAGAGGGAGCTTCACATAAATGGTCTGGAGCTCCTGGCAGGATCGTTTGAGGTCAAGAGTTTCATAAAGAATCCAGTAAAATTTTGTGTCCTGCTAAAGATGGATAACATTTCAGCAGTGCAATAGTGAACAAGCGGAGGGGTCCTCCATCAAGGGGACGAGTGGCATTAGCAAAGGAGATTTGGAAGTTCTGCTTGAAAAAAACAGATTAAGGTGCAGGCCCAGTATAAACAGAGGTTGAGCAACACAGAAGCGGATTTCCAGAAGTTACAGCAGAGGCGGGGTCCTCTGCAGGTGGATTTATTTACGGACAGACTGAATGTGCAGTTGATGGATTTTTTTAGTTGGAGGCAGGAAGCAAAGGGGCAGATGCTGCTTTCCTACAGGAGTGGAGTGTGGGGAGGCTTTATGCCTTTCCGTCATTCTCCATGATCCAGTGTGTTGATGAAAGTAAGGAGAGAGAGGGCAGAGTTGGTTCTGATAACGCCGTTTTGGCAGGCCCAAGTGTGGTTCCCAGATGTGATGATTTAGTTAATGGAGGATCCTGTTTTGTTGCCAATTTTCCCGAAGGTTTTATTGGATGCACAGGAGAACGTGCACGGGGGGTGGAGACAGGACAGTTGAGTTATATAGCTTGGCTGATTTCAGGAGAGTTTGGCAAGTGCATGGATTATCAAAGAAGGCTTTGGATCTCATTGAGAGTTCATGGGCTTCAGGAACAACAAGGGTCTACAAGTCAGCTCAGGGAAAATGGTGTGGTTGGTGTGTTGAGAGGGGTTTGGATCCCGTATCAGCTCCTCTAGTGGAGATTGTGAATTATTTATCAGTTCCGTATAAAGGTGGTTTGGCTTAGAATACAGTGAATTTGAGCAGGTCTGCAAATTCAGCTGGGCATGTTTGGGTGGATGGTTGGAATTGCCACCAATGGCAAAGTATGATGCTCTTTGGGATGTTTCGGTTGTTCTAAAGGAGTAGGACAGTTGGGGTGTAAATTTGTCGTTGAATCTTAAGTTGTAATTGTGGAAATTGGCAATGCTTTTGTGTTTGGTCTCTTTTAGGCAGGTTTCAGATATTAGAGATGTGGAGGTGAATTCTAGGAGTTACCAACAGGAGAGTGTGTTTTGAGTTGCGAAAAAGGACGAAGACTATGTCTAGGGCAATGTGTGTGGTTCATTGTTTGAGAGGGTACGAGTTGGGAACAATTGGTTTAAGGGGGTGTGGTTGTTCTCAGTTGTTAATTTCTTTCAGGAGGCCTTTTAGGGCAGTTTCTGCTCCAACCTTGGCTAGGTGGGTGAAAGAGGAGATGTGTAAGGCTGGTGTGGATGTGAGCGTTTTTGGGCCACATTCTGTCGGGGTGCTATGGCTAGTAAAGCGTTTATGAGAGGTTCCAGTTTGAGTGGCATTTTGAAGGCAGCTAATTGGTCAAATGATTCAACTTTAAAAAAAAAAAAATTTTAAACCTGTGGAAAATGTGTTGGAGAGAGTTTTTCGTGAGCTTCGAACATGCATAATATTGGCACCCGGGCCTTGCCATAAAATGCAGATTTTCCACAGTTTTAATGGGAAGAAAATCAATATTTTATTAAAGGCACGGAGGCGAATATCATCCCTCCACTTACCCTCCCCCTTTTAAAATGTTTTTCTTTTTTGTTTAGGTTAAAGCAGAGAAGATGGATATCGGGGACAAGTCTTTGGAGGACGCAAATGGATTGGCCTTTTTAGTTCTTGGGATGGGACTTTGTTGGATTCAAGGCTAATAAAAGAGAAGATGGCGGACTGTTTTGATGTTGTATGTATGTTCAATGTTCTAGAGTTCTATTATGTTCCAATTCTAGTTTTTGATGTTGCTGCTGTGTTTGAGAGCAATAAAGGATTATACATAACATTTGCCTCTGTGCCTTTAATAAAATCATGATTTCTTCCAATTAAAACTGTGGAAAATCTGCATCAACTCCGAATAGGTCGCAAGGCAACTCTTTCAAAGCCTGAGAGACAAGAGAATGGGGATGACTATCTTAACTCTATCTAGTCTTCAGCTTTCTAAATCAGAATATTCAACCAAGATAAAAGCCCTTGAAATTCAGTCTAGTTTGAACACAGGAAAAAGGATGTAGCCACTTTGGCAGCATATATAATTGGTAATCTGAAGCCTACTACAAGAAAAGGGTATGTTTTCACACGATATCCATCTAAAATCGCCATTTGTTTCAATTTATGATTGAGGAAGTTTTAAATGCACACGAATAGTGGCAGACCTTTATCCAATACCTTTTAAAGCACATTTGGCCCAAAAAAGAAAACTAACAGGCAGCATACCAGTGTGGAAACCGCAAAGAATGTTTTACCTTGGCAATGTTAATAGTAGGTCATGTTGAATTTAGTTTGGCCAACGATACCAGAATGAGAAAACTAAGCAGTTTGCATTTCTATTGGCATACAATATCATACTTCAGCTCAATCAACTCTCTCAGGTCAGAGTGGACGAATTTTAACACACTCAAACTTGGTGATTAACCACATCTGAAGAAGAAGTTTGGAAGCCATCACTAATACGTATCGGTCCTCTAATCATCACAAGAAAAGTTGTTAGGACACTATACTTTAATTAAAGCCATTTAAAATGTTCATCTGGCGTTTGGGCTCTATATATATATAATAATTTAATACAAATATTACTTCTAATGATACATTTTTATTTGCCAGGCAAACTATCCTAACCCCTTTGTCAAAATCAGTCACTTTTTTGTAAAACAAACTCCCAAGAGACTTGTGACTTTTTAGTAGCAGATGTGTTGACTTTCGAAACTGGTTGCCAGGGTTCTAAGCCCAGCAGCATCACTAGATAGACAAAATATAGTGATAATATGCCTCCATGTGGAAACATTTGTAAAGTGCAGTTGTGCAAAAGATCATTCCCTCAAAAACAAATAACGTTGCAAATAAAAAGTAAATGTGACCTAAATGAATCCTAACAAAGACGAAATACAATAAGAGTGAGAGACAAGAATACAATCTTTCAGCAGTAAGCGGGGGTGAAGAGATTGCACGAGCAATGTAAATTTGAAGATGAAGAGAATGCAACTCTTTCCCCAGATATTGAAATGGGCACTAAATAAATGATGACCTTAAAAAGGATCTGTGACAAAGATTCCAGGTGTGATGGAAAACATTCTAAAAAGTCAATTTATTTAAGGAGGAGTAATGCCATGGACACATTTAAATAGATTACAACCAAAAATACTTCATACAGGGCAGTGAACATATAGTGCAACATGACATTACCACAAAATCACAAAAAAATATTTTCAGTTATTGCACATAGAGGGATACAAATGCATACGATTAAAAACAAAGAAGGCTTACCTTTATAATAAAAAACCCTAAAAGGAAGGACAAGATGCAATAAAAAAAAACATAAAAACAGTCTAAATAAAAAAAACGTGATTTTGATCTTCTACGGTCAACTCGTTTTCTACAAGTTTTCATAAATGTCTCATATGCTGTCCAAAGCATTCCCCCCTCCTGGGAGCACTGCAAGCTCAGGAGAGGGGAGCAGCGGCGGATTTACCCCCTCCCACTTACTTAAGAGCAGCAGTAGGAGTTGCTCAAAGGGGAAACCCCACCCGCATACCTGCTTGCCCCTCCCCCCATACCTGCTTGCCCACCATACAAGCTCAAAGGCTGTTCCTCTCACGTGTGGGAGTGCCTATCAGAGCTGTGTGAGCCTGGGAGAGAAGAAGAGGTAGGCCTGCCTGAGCAGCACAAAGCTGCACTGTGTGCGTGCACACAAGTGCATTTTTGCATGTGTTCGTTAAGGTCTGTGTGTTTGTATTAGTGAGCATGTCTGTTAAGTGCATGTCTGCAATTGCATATCTGTTACTTTGTTTGTGTGCTTGTGATATAATGGGCCTGACAACAGTGGAAATCCATGATAAAATGCTGGCCCTGTCAATGTGGTGACGATTCCATGCAAGGTGCCAGCCCAGGCACAATATTGGCATTTCTTGGCAACAAATCAGACCCCGGAACAATGATAGCAATTCCTGAAAACACACTGGCACATTAGGAAATCCAGGAAAAATGCTAGCCCGGGAATAATGACGGTAATCCCCAGAAATATGTTGCCCATTACACAACAGCATAATTCCTGGCGAAATACATTCGGTCTCCATAGTGGTAAGATCCCTAAAATCATCCACGTTTCGGTGATATTCTTATGCATTATACCACCTTCTTCTTGACAACACTAATTTTGTAACAAACTGTCTTCCCAGCTATACTAATGCACTTAACATTTACCATCAATAAAAATGTTTCCTAACATTTCTGAAAAAGTGCCTTTCGATATGGGAGGTATGCCAACCTGATCTAGTCTTGATATCCTCGTAGGAAGTGACCTAAAAGTTTCCCAATCCTGCTCTCACCTTGTAAGTAGTCTCAAAGAGAAGCCTCCCATTCTTAAATTAAAACACTACTTCTCAGAAGTATCTTTTCCAGAGGGAAGGTTCCATGCAGGGCAGTCATGTTTTAACTCCACCCTAATTTGTGTACTTATAATGGAGATATATTCCCTATCCTTACATTTAAAAGTTAATCAGCCATGGACACTCCAGCCTCGCATTTAACAGTTAAAGTACCATTATTAGACACTTGTTTTAATCTCTCGCCTATCCCCTAGCATTCTCATATGTACATAGCCCATAATACACCCTGGATACTCCTTCCAGTTCGGAAGACAACAATAGGCAAGGTACGCATACGCAGGAGCTCTCCCTCAATAAATTAACTAGAGACTGGTCCTCCTGCTATATGATCATCTTCAGGCAGTCCTAGGTTTTTCATACAAGCACATTTCCAAACTGAGGGGGAACACAATGGGTTTCCTTTTTACCTCGGACCTTGGTGTGGTGTTACGTTAGCTCAGTGATACTCAAAATATGGCCCTCTTGACCTTTTACATGCCCCTCCCCCCCGTGAACAGCAGCACAAGCTGCTGTTTAGTGGCTGATCAAAAATATAGTTTTTAAATGTTAAATGAACGGGCAAGCATATATTAACCTACAAATAAATGCTTGCCCACTTATTTAACATGGTTTTATACATCCTTACACAATCCCTGACCCGCCCAGACCCCTTACCGCCACCCTCCCGGCATCAGTGCGGCGCTCGGTCACACCACTGACTATACTTTGTGGCCCCGGGGCAAATGTTTAAGAGTATCCATGCTTTAGCAGATAGAGGTCATCTTTATTTCAATACCATTTGAACCTTTGCTGTACTTACTAGAGTTGGAAATACTGCATTTGAAAGACAACTGCAAACTAATTCCTGAACACGTTTCCCCTTTAACCAAGGGGAACCAGTGAATGCAGTGCGTACCCACTGTCCATTGGGTACACCCTTCAACCCTTAACAATAATCTAAAAAGAGGTCAAATTGGTTTACATGCGTGGGGTATCCCATTTTCTCAGGGGCGGCTGGTGGAGCACTGCTTTAACAAGGAAATGATTGCTTGGCGTAAACACAGCTGATATATACCCCTAGGGAACTACCAGAACAAAACTGAAGAAATATGCAGAGCAGGACAGCTACCTACAGCTTTTAACAACAATCTACAATATTTATTTTGCCTATGGAGAGACCTCAGAACGTAATACCACCTCCAAAGACACTCCCCTTCAACAAAAGGGGAGCCATACATGCTATGTAGTCTTCTCTAACTGATCATCACTGCCTCACACTTTGTCCTTTAGGTTGAGATGAGAGACGGTGGCAGAGTCTCAATTCTGCTTAGCTTGCTGAAGGAAACGCGATTGTGCCTCGCACTACTTGAGTACTGATGCATGTAAGAACTGTGATTTGCCTGCATAACCTTTTTTTAAATTCATTGTTGATGTAATAACGATGTTTTAGCCTGTGTACTCATTTTAAAATCCCTTACTCACTTTAACTGCACGCATTTGTAAAATCCTCACACTTGCTGCTTTGTGCAATAGATACCTTCGCCCCCACCCTGATTACAAAGGGGAGGGAGCACTCATAGTAAAGGGAAAGCCTGTGCTCGTCATTACTCCTGCCCGCCCCGATCCGACGCGGTAGCCAGTACCGTTGCGCGGAGGGCGGGTCAGGGAAAGCCAGTCACTTCCTGCGGGGGCACTTCCCGAGCGGTTAGCGCTCTAGTGGTTGCTTCTTTAGGGCCTATTTAGCCATCGCCCCCTAGATACGCGCAGAGATCGCGCGCAGCGTCGCCGAAGCGACGCCGAAGACCAGCCAAAGAGCTGCCCGTCTGCGCCTGTCCGCGACAGGACGTGGCATAGGGGCTAGGGCCCATGTATTATGGACCCCAACATTACAGGTACTCGTTTCATTACCCATCCCGCTAGCTCCCTGCACCAGCTACAACCCACGAGGATCTGTGATACTCGAATATCCTGTAAGCTACTCGAGGGTTGCTTCTCATGTCTACAATGTCATTATCAATCAATTGTGGCAACAGACAGCACCCACGACAATGTAACCACATTAGCATCTCCCCTGGAACTTAAGTGTCTTCTCCTTAACGTACGGTCCCTTCCTAAACATCAACTTCAGATCTGGGATCTGATTTTTTCCCAGCAACCTGACATATGTTTTCTCACTGAAACGTGGATGAAACCCCATACAATAACTGCAATAACATTAGGGGTCCCAGCAGGTTACAAAATCATACATGTGGATAGGCCAATTAAAACAGGAGGTGGATTAGCCATCATATTTAAAGACACTTATAAGATAGCAATGTTAGAACAAAGCTCCACCCCTCTGCTGGAAATCATGGTATTCAAAATTAACCTAGCAAGCAACATCTCATGGAAGGGCGCACTAATATATCGCCCACCGGGACAGAATCCAGACTTTGCTCTGTCTCTTCTGGAATTACTGGCACCCCATGTCAGGGCAAAGGAGGACTTTTTTCTCCTTGGTGATTTTAATATACATATGGACAACCCTGAAGACCTTGAAACAATTCAACTAACAGCCGATCTGTCCAACCTTGGACTAGAGATAAAAAATAGTGGTGCGACTCATATAGCGGGTCACACCCTCTACTCCATATTTTCCAACTGCACTAAAATCAGGTGCCTCCCTGCTACAGAAATCCACTGGACAGACCACTTTTTGATTGAGTTCTATCTGGCAGGACCAACCAAACAACAACCCAGAACACCACCTCCTCCTATCTACCGTCGCCAATGGCATAAAATATCAGCTGAAAATCTGCGTGAACATTGGCAACAACCTCAGTTCTCCGAAGTAGACTCAGCCGAAGTGGCACTGGAAAAATACAATAATTCTCTTAAACTAGCTATTGACACCCTTGCCCCGCTAAAACTTCATAAGCAGTACCCCCCCACCAAACAAGAAAAGTGGTATACCCTTGACCTCAGGAAAGAAAAACAGAAATGTAGGAGGCTAGAAAAAGCGTGGAGGAAATCTAAAAATGGGCAGGAAAGGAAAATGTTTTTAGAGGCTCAGTCAAATTACTACAAAAATATAAAACTTGCAAGAAAAAATAATGTATCCCTACAACTAGCTGAGGCGGGAAACTGTCCGAGGGAATTATTTAAAATCCTGCTAAGTTTTGTAAAACCGACAGCCAGTGAGAGCCCTGACGATGCCTCACAGACACTGTGCGATGAGATCTCCATGTTCTTTGAGGACAAAATCAATTTGATTTACAATAAAATTATCGCTTCTCAAGGCACAGAGACCCGGCCCTACCCCCCATGTGTACCCTCTGCACATACTAAAAACACCTTTCTTACTATTCCACCAGTCAGTGATTCAGATCTTCCATTCCTCATCAACCACATGAAATCCGGCTCCCCAAATGACCACCTTCCTGCTAAAATGGTGGCCCCTTTGATTTCCATCTTGGGACCCTCCATTCAGTCAGTTATGAATACCTCACTGGCGAAGGGACAAGTCCCTAGGGAATGGAAGATAGCGGTGGTAAACCCTATAAGGAAGAAAGCGGCCTCCCCCTGGACAGACCTTTCCAACCTCCGGCCCATCTCCCTTCCTACCCTACATCGGTAAGATGACAGAGAAGCACGTGAACACCCACCTATCGAATCACCTCGAGGCAGCAGAAGGCCTGGACCCCTCTCAATCTGGGTTCAGGCCAAACCACAGCACCGAATCGGCCCTACTAGAAGTGACCAATAACATCAGGATGACACTGGATAGTGGGGGGTCTATGATTCTGGTGCTGTTGGATTTGTCTGCTGCTTTCGACACGGTGCCTCACAAAGTGCTTCTCGACCGTCTGAGGAATGTAGGGCTGGGAGGTGCAGCCTTGTCTTGGGTGGAAAGTTTCCTCTCCTGCCGCTCTCAAGAAGTCAGGCTGGGCTCCCATAAATCCATCTCTAGGGAGCTCACCAGGGGTGTGCCACAGGGCTCATGCCTTAGCCCCACATTATTTAATGTGTATGTGGCCCCCCCTGGCCGAATTAGTGAGGCCCTATGGGTTTACCCAGATATCCTACGCTGATGACACCCAGCTTCTGTTTCCCTTCAAAACTTTTACACCTGTCCTGCAAAAATCCTTTGCAGAAGGCATGAGGGCCGTGTCAAGATGGATGGCCGAGAACTGCCTACAATGCAACGTGGGCAAAACTGAAGTTTTATTGTTCGGGGAGGCAACGACATTGTGGTCTGGGGAGTGGTGGCCCACAGAACTAGGACCAGTTCCTGTCCCGAAACAGACTGTCAAAAACTTGGGGTGTTATTCGATCAAGCCTTGACTTTTAAACATCATGTCAACCAAGTTGCGGGCACATGCTTCAGGGCCATTGGACTATTGAAAAAGGGTGTTCCCCTATATACCTGATAGTCACAGGAAAACCCTAGTCCAGGCACTAGTGATAAGTAGATTGGACTACTGCAATGGCCTTCTTTTGTCAACTAATGAAGGCCAATTAAACAAACTGCAAGTAGTCCAAAACACGGCGGCGAGACTAGTCCTTAATGTTCCATCTAGAACTCCCTCCCATTCTCTACTAGCTAAACTCCACTGGCTGCCAGTGCGGCAACGCACGAAGTTTAAAATTCTGTGTACCATTCAAAAATGCCTGACAGGAAAGGGCCCCAAATATCTGACTAAAGCTTTTCAACCCTATGTCCCAGGCCGATCCCTACGATCGAGCAATCTCCATTTACTACAGGTCCCTAAAATAAAAAAAATCTCGTCAGGGAGGTCGTGCTCTGGCACACACAGGACCTGCTCTCTGGAACTCCCTTCCCCCCAAACTCAAACTCATTACCAACCACCTATCCTTTCGTAAAACCCTCACGACTCACCTTTTCACTATTAGTTAATCAGTTCATGCCTCGCTACCTCTGTAAGTGACTAGGCATGGTATAAATCTCCTTCAACCAGCATAAGCGCGGAGATACCCCTTCAGGGATTTATTCAGGCGCTATAAAAGCACATAAATAAAAGACAGATATGCAGCACCAGAATAAAGAAAAACAAGCATTTGCAATGCAATAGTTCTCGCATTAGGAAAGTTTGAGCTAATGGTATTGTAAATGACACATTTATTATTTATGTGTTGGGTTTTGAAAATAGCGAAATTAATAGCTTTGTCATTTACAATGCCAATAGTTATAACTTTTGCAAATATGAAACCTATAGCATTTGTAATGCAATAATGCAATATGTGTTGTATTTACGTGACTTCGATGTATTGATATTACAAATAACATTGGCTTTTAATTTTTTTAAATAAGTAATACTTAAATAAAAAAGTTATTGTAAATTATAATGGCAATAGCTTAAAGTTTTGTAAATAACTTTTGTGAAGATTATGTTCAGTGTATTTTATTGTGACGAAAATCCAAGAACAGAAGTGAAATATTAACATCTTTTTGTGACATTTGTAATAAAGCTTGAAACATTGATAGAACATATTTGAAACAGTTGTTGAATGGTTGCACAGATTGATGCAGTGGTGGCCCTGAGTGATGTTGTGGTGGCGACACGTAATGCTGTGGCGTTCAGTGATGCTGTGGTAGGGCATAGTGATGTTGTGGCACCCCTGAGTGATGCTGTGGTGGTGCTGAGTGATGCTGTGGTTATGCGATAGATAGATAGAGTGAGCTTTTGTTTATAATAAAGTTGTACATTTTGTCTTCGACCGCCACTCCACCTCTGTGTTTTTCTTTTGCTGAAACTCCTTAACGGGTTCAATACAAAAACTATGTATGTCACATGAAGAATAATAAGTGAAAAAAATCCTTTAATTTTTCACTGTTGAAAACGTGTTTTTATTTGTGAAGTGATTCTGCTTGTTACATACACGTTGAACGCTTTTTGTTGCCAACATGCAGAATTAAATGATAAAAAGGCACATAGTGTTCCTTGGCGACCACAATGATGTCTGCTAGGCTGTTGGCTAATATTGTGGTGTGTGCTAGTGTTGTGTCGTTTCTAGTCTTGTTAGCTATGGTGTTGGGTCCTATGTTGATTGTGTCTATTTTTTGGGCGGCTATTGTGGTTTCGTCTAGTGTGTTTTTGTGTGAGAGGGAGGGTGTGTGTGTGTGTGTGGGGTGTGTGTGTGTGTGTGAGGGTGTGTGTGTGTGTGTGTGAGTGTGTGTGAGTGTGTGTGAGTGTGTGTGTGTGTGATCAAAGGGGGGTGTGTGTGATCAAAGGGGGGTGTGTGATCAAAGGGGGGTGTGTGTGATCAAAGGGGGGTGTGTGTGATCAAAGGGGGGTGTGTGTGATCAAAGGGGGGTGTGTGTGATCAAAGGGGGGTGTGTGTGATCAAAGGGGGGTGTGTGTGATCAAAGGGGGGTGTGTGATCAAAGGGGGTGTGTGATCAAAGGGGGTGTGTGATCAAAGGGGGTGTGTGATCAAAGGGGGGGGTGTGATCAAAGGGGGGGTGTGTGATCAAAGGGGGGGGGTGTGATCAAAGGGGGGGGGGTGTGATCAAAGGGGGGGGGGTGTGATCAAAGGGGGGGGTGTGTGATCAAAGGGGGGGGTGTGTGATCAAAGGGGGGGGTGTGTGATCAAAGGGGGGGGTGTGTGATCAAAGGGGGGGGTGTGTGATCAAAGGGGGGGGTGTGTGATCAAAGGGGGGGGGGTGTGATCAAAGGGGGGGGGTGTGATCAAAGGGGGGGGTGTGATCAAAGGGGGGGGGGGTGTGATCAAAGGGGGGGGGGGGTGTGATCAAAGGGGGGGGGGTGTGATCAAAGGGGGGGGTGTGATCAAAGGGGGGGGTGTGATCAAAGGGGGGGGTGTGATCAAAGGGGGGGGTGTGATCAAAGGGGGGGGTGTGATCAAAGGGGGGGTGTGATCAAAGGGGGGGTGTGATCAAAGGGGGGGTGTGATCAAAGGGGGGGTGTGATCAAAGGGGGGGTGTGATCAAAGGGGGGGGGTGTGATCAAAGGGGTGTGTGTGATCAAAGGGGTGTGTGGGGGGTGTGATCAAAGGGGGGGGTGTGATCAAAGGGGGGGGTGTGATCAAAGGGGTGTGTGTGATCAAAGGGGTGTGTGTGATCAAAGGGGTGTGTGTGATCAAAGGGGTGTGTGTGATCAAAGGGGTGTGTGTGTGATCAAAGGGGTGTGTGTGATCAAAGGGGTGTGTGTGATCAAAGGGGTGTGTGTGTGATCAAAGGGGTGTGTGTGTGATCAAAGGGGTGTGTGTGTGATCAAAGGGGTGTGTGTGTGATCAAAGGGGTGTGTGTGTGATCAAAGGGGTGTGTGTGTGATCAAAGGGGTGTGTGTGTGATCAAAGGGGTGTGTGTGTGATCAAAGGGGTGTGTGTGTGATCAAAGGGGTGTGTGTGTGATCAAAGGGGTGTGTGTGATCAAAGGGGTGTGTGTGTGATCAAAGGGGTGTGTGTGTGATCAAAGGGGTGTGTGTGTGATCAAAGGGGTGTGTGTGTGATCAAAGGGGTGTGTGTGTGATCAAAGGGGTGTGTGTGTGATCAAAGGGGTGTGTGTGTGATCAAAGGGGTGTGTGTGTGATCAAAGGGGTGTGTGTGTGATCAAAGGGGTGTGTGTGTGATCAAAGGGGTGTGTGTGTGATCAAAGGGGTGTGTGTGTGATCAAAGGGGTGTGTGTGTGATCAAAGGGGTGTGTGTGTGATCAAAGGGGTGTGTGTGTGATCAAAGGGGTGTGTGTGTGATCAAAGGGGTGTGTGTGTGTGATCAAAGGGGTGTGTGTGTGATCAAAGGGGTGTGTGTGTGTGATCAAAGGGGTGTGTGTGTGATCAAAGGGGTGTGTGTGTGATCAAAGGGGTGTGTGTGTGATCAAAGGGGTGTGTGTGTGATCAAAGGGGTGTGTGTGTGATCAAAGGGGTGTGTGTGTGATCAAAGGGGTGTGTGTGATCAAAGGGGTGTGTGTGTGATCAAAGGGGTGTGTGTGTGATCAAAGGGGTGTGTGTGTGATCAAAGGGGTGTGTGTGTGATCAAAGGGGTGTGTGTGTGATCAAAGGGGTGTGTGTGTGATCAAAGGGGTGTGTGTGTGATCAAAGGGGTGTGTGTGTGATCAAAGGGGTGTGTGTGTGTGATCAAAGGGGTGTGTGTGTGATCAAAGGGGTGTGTGTGTGATCAAAGGGGTGTGTGTGTGATCAAAGGGGTGTGTGTGTGATCAAAGGGGTGTGTGTGTGATCAAAGGGGTGTGTGTGTGATCAAAGGGGTGTGTGTGTGATCAAAGGGGTGTGTGTGTGATCAAAAGGGTGTGTGTGATCAAAGGGGTGTGATCGAAGGGGTGTGTGTGATCGAAGGTGTGCGTGTGTGATCGAAGGTGTGTGTGTGTGATCGAAGGGGTGTGTGTGATCGAAGGGGGGTGTGTGTGATCGAAGGGGTGTGTGTGATCGAAGGGGTGTGTGTGATCGAAGGGGTGTGTGTGTGATCGAAGGGGTGTGTGTGTGTGTGTGATCGAAGGGGTGTGTGTGTGTGTGATCGAAGGGGTGTGTGTGTGTGATCGAAGGGGTGTGTGTGTGTGATCGAAGGGGTGTGTGTGTGTGTGATCGAAGGGGTGTGTGTGTGTGTGATCGAAGGGGTGTGTGTGTGTGATCGAAGGGGTGTGTGTGATCGAAGGGGTGTGTGTGATCGAAGGGGTGTGTGTGATCGAAGGGGTGTGTGTGTGTGATCGAAGGGGTTTGTGTGATGGTGGGTGTGTGAGTGAGTGATGGTGGGTGTGTGTGAGTGAGTGATGGTGGGTGTGTGTTAGCGAGGTGGTGTGTGTGTGAGAGTTGGAGTGTGTGTGTTTTTGTGAGCTAGAGAGAGAGGTGTTGAGGTAGAGAGATGTATAGAGAGCTAGAGGTGGTGAGGGATATAGAGAGAGATTGCGAGAGATGTGAAAGAGAGATTGAGAGAGAGGCTGTGTTGTATAGAGATATAGAGAGAAAGTGAGTTCTGAAAATCTTGAGGTATGTTTTTTATAGAGTTATAGAGTGTTTTGGAGTGAGAGATAGAGTGATGTATGGAGGGTGAGCAAGAGTCATATATTGCGGTAGAGTGAGACTGGTGTATGGACTGAGAGCAAGAGTGCGGTTTGTAGTGCGGGCATGAGAGAGTAGGCTATTTATATTGAGTGATTTGGCAACAGAGAGTGTGAATTGGCAATTGAGAGAGAGTGATGTGGTAATTGTGATATAGAATGAGGCTGTTAGTGGGTTTGAGAGAGCGAGAGAGATTAATGTGGCGACTATGAGAGATAGAAAGTGATTTTGGAATGGACATAGTGCAAGTGTGGTGTTTATGGAGAGAGTGATGTATGGAGGGAGAGAGAGAGTGATGTATGGAGGGAAAAAGAGTGCTGTGTGGAGTGAGAGAGAGAGAGTGTGAGTGACATGCTACCCGCCCGCTAACCACTTCAGCGCTGCATAATGGGTAGTAGGCACTATATACATACCTATACCACGCCATACTATGGAACCTTTTGCAATAGAACATCAGTGACCTGCATGTCTGGAAGTGAAACCAATGACGCGGTTGCACGGCGTTCCCTATCTGGGACGCTTCTTTGGAATGTTTCTATCTATCTGGGTTGAAGGTAAGTTCTGGATTTTGGGCGGGTGAATTGGTGACACAGTGTCGGCGGGCCATGGGTCAGGCGGTGCAGTAGGAAGTGCTGCTCTTTGCAGTTTCCAGTAATTGGGGTCTCCTTGAATTGTTTCGGCTCCTGCTTGTTATGTTTATATGCCTTAAAATGCAAAAATCGGCCCCACCTACAAACAAATGTATATTCTTGAGGAGAAAACGGCAAAAAAATAAATAAAAATATCCTGAATCGAAAGCCCACACCACACACAGGAAGAACATACTCGGTAAAGAAAACAAGCAGCTGCTGCCCGAGGATGTTATCCAAGCATTGGAAATACATGCACGCTCTGAGGCTGGAGTGGGGGCTGAAGCAAGGAGAGGCACCCAGAGGTGCCATTAGGAATGTGTAAGCACTAAGCATAGTGGAGAAGGGTGGAGGGGGCTGCTCTGTCCAGACTTTGCAGGGGAACGAGGGGTAGGGCGGGTGTGAGAACAGCTTAAAATCTTGCACAGGATGAATTTATATAGGAACAAATATTTTGTCTGAGCTGCTACAAACTGTATGGGTAAGGGAGACTACAAAAGCATTCCGTATTTCCCATTAAACCTAGTCCTTGAAATACAGTGATATTTTATTGTAGTTATTTTTAAGGCACTTGGTTTGACACTCCTCTATAAATGGAAACAAACTTTCAATGTACGTTGTTTAGTTGGGAACTTAGAAAAATAACCATCAATATATCTATATTTTTGGTTGTTTGTGTAGTATAAAACGTCAAATTATATTAACATTTGAAAAAAGTATTATAGTAAATGTATCTATACAGAGACCTTTTCTAAAAGTTATTTTGCCTCAGACATGTTTGAGTCCCTGGTGGTATTTTCCTCATGACGTCTGTTGGGTGGGACACAATACAGTGTAATTTAGAGTAATTTGCCTCAAAATACGAATTGGATAAGCCCACGTGCTTTCAGGCCGTGCTGCCCATCCAATTAAGTCATGATTCTGGTGTGGTTTCTTGGGAGAAAGAAAGCAGAGTTGCCACTTTTACGATCTTCGCTGCCTTAAATATCACGTTACTGAGTTGGAAAGACAACGCAATCCTGCCCCAGCCTGTTTCAAGTGGGCACAGGCCAATGGACAGAGTCCAAAAGCAGACACATCCGCCCGACTTCCCAGCTCCATTTACAGGCTGATGACAGCCCTTTCACATACTATGTTACACAAACACACACTCACGCACTCAGCACACAAGCAAGGTTTTTGTTTAAGTAGCTGGCCCTTATAACTTTCACAGGAGAAAAAAAAACTGGTTTGGGTGCTGGGAACACGGGTAGGAAGTTTCTGGAAGAAACAGTTTACAGTGATCACTTCTTCTAACAAATCTCTCGAACAGGCTCAGCGGCTGCTCCATATATGGCCTCGTACTAGAGGTCGCCTTTAAATAGGTCAGTAATATACACGCACGTGAATGCTGTAAGCACACAGTGCTAATCCCGCGATAGCTCTGTAATGAGAGGCATGTGGAGCAGAATGCTGCCTTTGCACAGCCACCCCGCCAGCTCTCAGCAACAGACAGGGGTGGGCGGGTTATTATTCTAGCCACGCTTTGCAGCTTCCGACGATGATAGACAAGCAGCCGCATTGTGCAGCAAGCCAAAAGTTGCATACTCCCGTGTAAAAAGATGCGGCAAGACAGACGTGATCATAAGGAGCAAATAATTTGCAAAAATCAACCAAAGACACTTTCAGCAATGGCAGGCAATATACAAACAAGCTCTTGGCATTGCTGTGGGGAGGAGCAATGCGACACAGCCTGGCGGCCGTGAAAAGTGCGAAATGAAAGCCTTTGATGCAGCAGGGGGCGGAGCGGATCCCTTTTAAGTGAAGCTGCTGGCGGCACCACGCTGGGGAAGCAACAGATGGCTGGCTTTCATGTGCACGCGCTTTTTAGGTCAATGCGCTTGCGCATTGAGCTTGCTTTTCACGGGCACAGCATCAAATCGCCGATGGTTAAGCTCTCGTTAAGCCCCAATATCTCTTGCAAGCTCAATGCGCACGCGCATTGACAGGCTCGACCTAAAAAGGTCTGCATTTTAGCACTATAACCTTGCGTCAGAACTCGATGTAACTAAGTTGGCTATGTACTGAAAAGACAGACGCCAAGCCTGTCCGCTGCTTCCCATACTCCATTAATCACCTACAATAGAACGTAAAAAGGGGAACGTCTAATATGATTATTATTGTAGAGAGCTGCAAAGAGTTTAATTTGTGATGGTTGATAAACTGTTCAAGGACTTTTCATCTTTTGACAACTTAAAATGTGCATACAAAGCCAGCGTAGCCAACAAATTGTCATTTTACCTTCGAGATCCATCACTTCGTTATGGCCACTTCGTTATGGCCAAGCAGAAAAGCAGGCTTGAGAAATTGTTTCCAATACAAGTTACTCTAATTATTTTTTGACATTCCTGGTTTGTCGCGGACTAATGAGTATGACTTAAGCTTTTTTTTTTTTTTTTTTACTCCTCATCTCACCGTGTCAAGTCTTTGTGGAACATTTACAGCCTTACTATCTCTCTGTGGGCCACGAGGCTTACCACACTGTAACTTGGGTCACCAGACCTCCTCCCCTTTAGTACCGGGGACATGGTGTAATCATTGGAGTGTCCGGATCAACCTTAGGTTCCTTCCCAATCTCATTAGAGGGTGCCAGATGTTAGATGCCTTCTCCTCTGCCATTTCATATTCCAACCGGGCCATATTGAATGTTGCATTCAATATGGCCCGGTTGGAATATGAAAGGGCAGAGGAGAAGGCATCTAACATCTGGCACCCTCTAATGAGATGGGGAAGGAACCTAAGGTTGATCCGGACACTCCAATGACTTAAGCTTTTAACAGTATTCTTAGAATTTAATTTCCCCCCCGACATTTGAAAAAGAAAAGGTAGTTATTACTCAAGGTTGCAGCAACAGGCTGTGAGAAGTCCTCTGACATTCTGCATTAAAAGAAGCACAATGCTAGGGAGATAAAGAGCAACAAGTTTTGTTTCCAGTACAATGAGAGTTGCTTTGATCCGCATAATGATATCTTTGGCAGCCAGCTAGGTTGAGATGTCAGCAAAGCAATACCTTTTTTGGCACCCCTGGTAAAGAATAAGGAAAGTACTCTTTTTAGGTTTTGCATCAATGTGGTCACTAAGCAGTGCACTGAAGCAAAGACTATCGTGGGTGTACAGAAAAATGGTCATCAGACAGGATGCTAAGCATACAACCCTTACTTACATCTGTTGAAAAGTGTACCTTTACGGTTACACAGCAAATAGTACTGGTACACCAATGCCTGCACTGACTATGCCAGCCCGTGGAGAAGCAATCATTTAAAGATGGAAATGAATCCCTCTGCCAGTGCAACCATTGTGCCTACCCTCTCACCTCCCCCAAAACACCTGATGTCTGACTACACCCTCGTTTCACCCCTCCCTACCCCTGTACGGCACTTAGGCCCGGTCTTCTACTTTCCACCTCAGTCTCTCTGGCTTGCTCGCTCCCCATTCCTCCGTCTTCTCACAGGGTGCCAAAGTATTCCGCAGGAGAGGCGGTGCAGTTAGCAGATTACCCCCCTACACCCCGATAGCAGCAACACGAGATGTTCAGCGAGTAAGCCAACCACCTCTATGTGCTCCCTCACTTGAGTCCTCCTCTCCAGGCTGCCCTCCTACTTGTGAAATGCCAATTAGAGCTATGTGAGCCCAAGAGAGATGAGGTAGCTCTGCGTGCATACACGCAAGTGATTGTGTCAGTGAATGTCGGTGTGTTTTAATTTGTGTGCACTGGTCTGTGAGTGCATGTTCGCGATTGCATGTATGTGGCTTAGTGTACATATGCCTGTAAGATGATGGGCCTTGTTCAATGGTGGAAATTAATGGCAAAGTTATGGCCCTGTCAAAGTGGTGATGATTCCTCATGACATGTTGGCCCTGGAACAATGGTGGTAGTCCCTGACACCAATGAGGCCCCAGAACAATGTTAGTAATTCCTGGCTACATGCTGGCCCTGGCTCAATTTTAATTCCAGGTAAAATGCCAGCCATGGCATAAGGATGGTAATCCCTGGAAACATGTTGACTATTACACATCCACATTCAAGTACTACGGTTATCTATGTGCTCCCCCAAGTACATAAAGATGTCGACAATCCTCCGGGCAGCCCAATAGTCTCCGGCTGCGGGTCCATTATAGAACCACTAGGCAAATACATTGATATGATAGAGCCACACACACAGAGACAGAGCCACGCACACACACACACAGAGACAGAGCCACGCACACACACACACACAGACAGAGCCACGCACGCACGCACACACACACACACACACACACACACACACACAGAGCCGCGCACACACAGACAGACAGAGCCACACACACAGACAGACAGAGCCACACACACACAGACAGAGCCACACACACACAGACAGAGCCACACACACACAGACAGAGCCACACACACACAGACAGAGCCACACACACACAGACAGAGCCACACACACACAGACAGAGCCACGCGCACACACACACACACACAGACAGACAGAGCCACGCGCACACACACACACACAGAGCCACGCGCGCATACACACACACAGACAGAGCCACGCACACAGACAGACAGAGCCGCGCACACAGACAGACAGAGCCACACACACACACAGACAGACAGAGCCGCGCACACACACACACAGACAGAGCCACGCACACACACACACACACACAGACAGAGCCACACACACACAGACAGAGCCACACACACACACACAGACAGACAGAGCCACACGCACACACACAGAGCCACACGCACACACACAGAGCCACACACACACACACACACACACAGACAGAGCCACGCTGTTGGACAGGCCTCGTGGAAGGCCCGCTCCCTCCCCGCATGATAGGGCCCGGACACCGGCTCTCCCTGTATCCTCAGAAAGAATCATCCCAGCAACCCACCGAGGCAACCCACAACCCGTCCCCAACGGGGCGACTTCTCCCAAACACCCAGTTATCGACTGGCCCGGGCCTCCATCAGCAACATTGCCCCGGCCCAGCCGCCATCTTGGACACTGCACCACGAGGCCGCGTGGCCGCGGCTCGACCCCAACCCTGGGCCTGGCCAGGCCCCGACATTGAGGCACCACCATCCACCCAGGAGGTGAAGAGACCACTTGGCAGGTCAATGGGAGAAAGGAGTGTCGATGGCTTTCCCCCGCCAGGTGCTGATCGCCCCCAGCCTCCCCGGGCGCTGGCTCCACCCCCCTGCTGGGTGTCTGGACTCCCTCATCCCGGACCTCCCGACCTCCAAGCGCGAGGGTCCGGACATCAAAGAAGGCCAGACCTATAACTGGGGCAGCTCCAGAGCAGGAAGGCAGTTGTATCCTGGAGTCGAGAGACACCTTGAAGAACTCATCCCTGACGGACTGCTGGCGCTGCCGCAGCCCTGCCTTGTGAAACTACCTCTGAAGCCTGCTGGCGCTGCCGCGGCCCTCTGCAACGTGAACCATCATCCAAGCCTGCTGGCGCTGCCGCGGCCCTCCGAGAACTATCATCCAAGCCTGCTGGCGCTGCCGCGGCCCTCCTTCGAGAACTATCATCCAAGCCTGCCGGCGCTGCCGCGGCCCTCCTTCAAGATCCATCATCCAAGCCTGCCGGCACTGCCGCGGCCCTCCTTCGAGAACTATCATCCAAGCCGGCTGGCGCTGCCGCGGCCCGACCTTGCAGACCCCTAAGCTCGAGGATTGTGAGCTTCCCTCTTGCCACTCCTGTACCGGACCGGTACCAAGACTGTCCCGCTACCCCTTTCCCTACAGAGACTAGAATTGAGAGGACCCTCGTGTCCAGACCTCACTGTATCGCTGATAACCTTGCTTCAAGAACCGTATATAAAGTGTGTTGACCTCATCCTCGTGTGGTGTCCATCTGTGGGGGGGAAGTTACGTGTCTGTACGATCGCTGGAGACGGCCCTCACCGGAGGCCTCTCCCCCTGTCCTCGGCCGACCCTCCGGGTCCCCGTCTAACATTGGTGGCAGCGGTGGGATCCGAACCAACGCGTAATCGTACAGAGAGTAACTCACCCCACGACTCGACCACAATGACAACAAAAGAGAGCGGAACCACAGAAAACTTCCAAATGGAGAAACTAGAAGAGTACAACCACAGAGAACTGAAACAATTTTGCATAGAACTAGGCATTGCTACCACCGGACTGAGCACGAAAGAAGACTTCAAAAAGGCCCTGGAATCTTGGGCAGAGACGGGTATGGCCGTACCCCAAAACCAAAGCCGCGAGGCACCGGAAACGAGCACCACTCCGACCGAAGAGAGAAGATCGGGTCTCTCCCCAGAGGAGATCCGAGAACGGGAAAAAAGCAGGCTCCACGAATTGGAACTAGCTCGACTTCGGTTAGATGTTGAACTGAAATTGGCAGAACAAAAAATAACGTTGGAACACCTGCGGCTCCGAGAGGAACGGGAAGAGAAACAAAGACAGAGAGAGTTAGAAGAGAAAAAGCTAGCCTACGAACATGAGCGCAACCTAAAAGAAATAGTACTTCGGAAACAGAACAAAGATCTCGGGGTTCCCGAACGCCCGAACACTCCTGCTACCACAGACCCTAAAGTCCACATTCCCAAGGATGTCGTCAGAGAGTATTACAGGAACGATGACATCCAGCAATGGTTCAAAGCCTATGAGGTAGCCATGACCTCCCACCGGATTCCCCGGAGCGACTGGGGAGCCGGGTTATGGGGGAGGTTCATCAACGAGGGGCGAGACGCCCTGCTGCAACTCCCGGACCATCAGGTGACATCGTACGACCACATGAAAGCCGCACTCCTCACTCGATACGGACTCACGCCCGAGATGTACCACCAGCGGTTCCGCGACTGCAAACGGATCCCGGGTACGACTTGGGTGGAGTACGTGAACTTCTTCAGCCGAGCCTTCGAGGGGTGGATCAAGGGCAGCAAGGTGACCACATACGAGCAACTCTTTGACCTTATTGTGTGGGAGCACCTCTCTAACAATTGTTTCGTCGAGCTCAGGCAGCACCTCCTCGACAGTAAACTGAACCTCGGCAACTCGCCGCCGAAGCTGACCGATGGGATAGCACCTGAGTTGCCCGAAGCGGGCCCAGCGAGCCGAACAGAACCACCCAAAGACCTCATCGCCCCCGAGGGGGAGGAGGAGGCCAGGGTCGGGACAGAGACGCCGTTCCGGTGGCTCCCGCCAGCAACGCCCCGCCCCCGGCCGGCAGGGGAAACCCCCCGATGCGTCCAGGTTTTCGAGCCAACGTTACCTGCCCCCGATGCCAGCGACCTGGCCACTACGCCAATGATCCTAATTGCCCGAAGAACCAGAACCCGATGCCCCGCCAGGTCGCTGCCGCCGCCCTGGGGGGAAGAGCAAACTCCCGAAGACCCTGAAGAGTACGAGGCCGACCAGCCTGAGTGGGAACCAGCCGCCATGTCCCTGGTCTGCCTAGGGGAAAGAGACATGATCCCGCGGGCCCCCCTACCCGCCAACACGCAGAAATACAGCCAGTGGGTCAACATTAATGGCCGCCGGGCTGAAGCCCTACGCGACACCGGGGCCAGTGTGACAGCAGTCCGCTGTCATCTGGTGACCCCGGATCAGATTTTGCCAAACATCCTTTGCCCCGTCCGGTCAGCCGACAACTCAGAAAGCCTGTGTCGGATGGCCTGCGTCCCCTTTGAGTGGGGAGGAGTGTCCGGAATGCTGAAAGTGACTGTCCGCGATGATGCCCCTGTGGACTGCCTCCTGGGGAACGACCTCGAAAGTTCCCCCTGGGCCGCCGTCGAAAGAAGAGAGCACCTGGGGATGTTGGGCCTCCCTGAATGGGCCTGCATAACGACCCGGTCCATGGCCGCCCGCGCCATCCCCAGTCCTGAAGAACCGGAATGGCCAGAGCCTCCTCCCCCGATCATCCCAGAGGGAGCCGCCCTAGGAGCCAATCCCCCAGAACAAGATGAAGACGGGCCCGTTCAACTCCAGGACCTTCCCGAACTGGCCCAGTGGCGTCAAGAGGGTGGTCCCACCCCGGAACAATTCCGCCAGGAACAGAGAGCCTGTCCCTCCCTCGAGGGACTCCGGCAGCAAGCCATCGCCCAGAGCGCAGGAGACACCTCCGGGGCCCACTGGATTTATTGGGACAATGACCTGCTCTACAGTGAGCAAAGAATCACTGAGCTAGGGGCCAGTCGGGTACTGGTGGTACCCCTCCGCTTCAGAGACTTCCTTTTGAACTTGGCACACGATGTCCCCCTCGCTGGGCACCTGGGGCAAGACAAAACGTACAACCGCTTGGTAAATCACTTCTACTGGCCCAAAATGCGAAACGATGTCTCCAACCACTGCCGGGCCTGCCCCACCTGCCAGGCCAGCGGGAAGAGCGGCCAAAAGATCAAAGCACCCCTGCAACCCTTTCCCGTCGTCACCACCCTGTTCGAACCGGTGGGAATGGACATTGTGGGGCCCCTGGACCCCCGCACGGCACAGGGGCACCGATTCATCCTGGTCCTGGTGGACCACGCCACCCGCTACCCCGAGGCCATTCCTCTCCGGACCGTGACAGCACCTGTGGTAGGCCGAGCCCTGATGGGGATCTTCTCTCGAGTGGGTTTCCCCCGGGAAGTCGTCAGCGACAGGGGCACGAACTTTATCTCGAAGTACATGAGGTCTCTCTGGCAGCAGTGCGGGGTCACCTACAAATTCACGACCCCTTATCACCCGCAAGGAAATGGACTGGTCGAGCGGTTTAACCGCACTCTCAAAGGAATGATCATGGGCCTGGAAGAGCCCCTACGTCGACAATGGGACGTGCTGCTCCCGTGCCTCCTATTCGCCTATCGAGAAGTCCCACAGAAATCCCTCGGCTTCAGCCCCTTTGAGCTCCTGTACGGACACCCAGTCCGGGGTCCCCTCAGCCTGGTCAAGGAAGGATGGGAGATGACCCCCCCAAAAGACCCCTCCAGATGTGTATAAGTATCTCCTGACCCTCCGCAACCAGACCCGGCGATTCAGGGAGCTCGCCAGAGTCAACCTTGAGGCCAGCCAGGAGGACATGAAGAAATGGTACAGTCAGCATGCCTCCTCCATCGAGTTCGAACCGGGACAGCAAGTCTGGGTGATGTCGCCGGTCGAACCCTGTGCCCTGCAGGGCAAATGGACAGGACCCTTCAAGGTGATAGAGCGCAAGGGCTCCGTCACCTACCTGATCGACATGGAATCTCCCCGGAACCCTCTACGAGTTCTCCACGCCAACAGACTCAAACCCCACTTCGTACGCTCGGAACTCAGCCTACTGATGGCAACAGACAGTGGGACGGAGGAAGACTCCGAGCCCCTCCCTGACCTACTGAGAACCCGTGAACAGGATGGCTCAGTGGAAGGGGTCAGACTCTCCGACGCTTTGACCCCAGAGCAGCGCCAAGACTGTCGAGCTCTCCTGCTACAATTTGCAAACTTGTTCTCCCTCACCCCCGGGGTCACCCCCTGGTGCCTTCCCGACGTGGACACCGGGGATAGTCCACCTATTCGACACAGGGCGTACCGGGTGCCAGATCGGGTGCGCGCCTGCATCCAGAACGAAGTCACCAAGATGCTGGCGCTAGGAGTGATCGAATCATCCGACAGCCCCTGGGCCAGCCCAGTCGTACTGGTCCCCAAGGCTGCCGCCCCGGGCGTTGCTCCCGAGCTCCGGTTCTGTGTGGACTATCGGGGCCTGAACGCCGTTACCAGAACCGACGCTCACCCCATCCCCCGGGCAGATGAGCTAGTTGACCGTATGGGGGCGGCCCGCTACTTGAGCATCTTCGATCTAACAGCGGGCTACTGGCAAATCGGCCTCACTCCCAGGGCCCAAGAACGATCCGCCTTCTCTACCCCGGATGGCCACTACCACTTCAAAGTGATGCCATTCGGCATGAAAAACGCTCCAGCTTCCTTCCAGCGACTCGTGAACCAGGTACTGGCGGGCCTCGAAGATTTCAGCGCCGCCTACCTGGACGATATTGCTGTGTACAGTCGCCACTGGGCAGATCACCTCCACCACCTCCGAGAAGTCCTGCAAGCCCTCCAGCAGGCCGGCCTCGCCATAAAAGCCAGCAAATGCCAGGTTGGCCAAGGTTCCGTGACCTACCTCGGACACCAAGTGGGGAGCGGTCTGGTGGCACCCCTTCAGCTCAAGATCGCTGCCATCCAGTACTGGCAACCACCTGTCACCCAAACGGAGGTCCGAGCCTTCCTGGGGCTCACCGGATACTACCGGCGGTTTGTAAAGGACTATGGCAGCATTGTGGGGCCCCTCACGGAACTCACATCCAAGAAAAGCCCCAAAACAGTCAACTGGACTTCAGACTGTCAAACGGCCTTCGAGAAGTTGAAGGCCGCCATGTGCACCGCCCCCGTGCTCCAGGCCCCCGACTACAGCCGGGAATTCATAGTCCAGACGGACGCCTCCGATCATGGCGTTGGGGCAGTCCTCTCTCAACTCAACGCCGAGGGAGTCGATCAGCCAGTAGCCTTCATCAGCCGACGCCTGCTGGCTCGAGAACAGCGCTGGAGCACCATCGAGCGGGAGGCCTTCGCAGTGGTCTGGGCCCTCAAAAAACTCCGGCCCTACCTCTTCGGTACTCACTTCAGGGTACAGACCGACCACCGACCCCTGCAGTGGCTGATGCAAATGCGGGGGGAAAACCCAAAGCTGTTACGATGGTCCATCTCCTTACAAGGGATGGACTACACTGTGGAGCATCGCCCTGGCCAGGATCATGCCAACGCGGACTGCCTGTCACGCTTTTTCCGCCTCGGCGAGGAGAGTACCCAAGAAGATGGGTGACTCTCCCTGCCTTCAGCTGGGGGGACGCATGTTGGACAGGCCTCGTGGAAGGCCCGCTCCCTCCCTGCATGATAGGGCCGGGACACCGGCTCTCCCTGTATCCTCAGAAAGAATCATCCCAGCAACCCACCGAGGCAACCCGTAACCCGTCCCCAACGGGGCGACTTCTCCCGCACACCCAGTTATCGGCTGGCCCGGGCCTCCATCAGCAACATTGCCCCGGCCCAGCCGCCATCTTGGACACTGCACCACGAGGCCGCGTGGCCGCGGCTCGACCCCAACCCTGGGCCTGGCCAGGCCCCGACATTGAGGCACCACCATCCACCCAGGAGGTGAAGAGACCACTTGGCAGGTCAATGGGAGAAAGGAGTGTCGATGGCTTTCCCCCGCCAGGTGCTGATCGCCCCCAGCCTCCCCGGGCGCTGGCTCCACCCCCCTGCTGGGTGTCTGGACTCCCTCATCCCGGACCTCCCGACCTCCAAGCGCAAGGGTCCGGACATCAAAGAAGGCCAGACCTATAACTGGGGCAGCTCCAGAGCAGGAAGGCAGTTGTATCCTGGAGTCGAGAGACACCTTGAAGAACTCATCCCTGACGGACTGCTGGCGCTGCCGCAGCCCTGCCTTGTGAAACTACCTCTGAAGCCTGCTGGCGCTGCCGCGGCCCTCTGCAACGTGAACCATCATCCAAGCCTGCTGGCGCTGCCGCGGCCCTCCGAGAACTATCATCCAAGCCTGCTGGCGCTGCCGCGGCCCTCCTTCGAGAACAATCATCCAAGCCTGCCGGCGCTGCCGCGGCCCTCCTTCAAGATCCATCATCCAAGCCTGCCGGCACTGCCGCGGCCCTCCTTCGAGATCCATCAACCAAGCCTGCTGGCACTGCCGCGGCCCTCTTTCGAGAACTATCATCCAAGCCGGCTGGCGCTGCCGCGGCCCGACCTTGCAGACCCCTAAGCTCGAGGATTGTGAGCTTCCCTCTTGCCACTCCTGTACCGGATCGGTACCAAGACTGTCCCGCTACCCCTTTCCCTACAGAGACTAGAATTGAGAGGACCCTCGTGTCCAGACCTCACTGTATCGCTGATAACCTTGCTTCAAGAACCGTATATAAAGTGTGTTGACCTCATCCTCGTGTGGTGTCCATCTGTGGGGGGGAAGTTACGTGTCTGTACGATCGCTGGAGACGGCCCTCACCGGAGGCCTCTCCCCCTGTCCTCGGCCGACCCTCCGGGTCCCCGTCTAACATTGGTGGCAGCGGTGGGATCCGAACCAACGCGTAATCGTACAGAGAGTAACTCACCCCACGACTCGACCACAATGACAACAAAAGAGAGCGGAACCACAGAAAACTTCCAAATGGAGAAACTAGAAGAGTACAACCACAGAGAACTGAAACAATTTTGCATAGAACTAGGCATTGCTACCACCGGACTGAGCACGAAAGAAGACTTCAAAAAGGCCCTGGAATCTTGGGCAGAGACGGGTATGGCCGTACCCCAAAACCAAAGCCGCGAGGCACCGGAAACGAGCACCACTCCGACCGAAGAGAGAAGATCGGGTCTCTCCCCAGAGGAGATCCGAGAACGGGAAAAAAGCAGGCTCCACGAATTGGAACTAGCTCGACTTCGGTTAGATGGTGAACTGAAATTGGCAGAACAAAAAATAACGTTGGAACACCTGCGGCTCCGAGAGGAACGGGAAGAGAAACAAAGACAGAGAGAGTTAGAAGAGAAAAAGCTAGCCTACGAACATGAGCGCAACCTAAAAGAAATAGTACTTCGGAAACAGAACAAAGATCTCGGGGTTCCCGAACGCCCGAACACTCCTGCTACCACAGACCCTAAAGTCCACATTCCCAAGGATGTCGTCAGAGAGTATTACAGGAACGATGACATCCAGCAATGGTTCAAAGCCTATGAGGTAGCCATGACCTCCCACCGGATTCCCCGGAGCGACTGGGGAGCCGGGTTATGGGGGAGGTTCATCAACGAGGGGCGAGACGCCCTGCTGCAACTCCCGGACCATCAGGTGACATCCTACGACCACATGAAAGCCGCACTCCTCACTCGATACGGACTCACGCCCGAGATGTACCACCAGCGGTTCCGCGACTGCAAACGGATCCCGGGTACGACTTGGGTGGAGTACGTGAACTTCTTCAGCCGAGCCTTCGAGGGGTGGATCAAGGGCAGCAAGGTGACCACGTAAGAGCAACTCTTTGACCTTATTGTGTGGGAGCACCTCTCTAACAATTGTTTCGTCGAGCTCAGGCAGCACCTCCTCGACAGTAAACTGACAACCTCGGCAACTCGCCGCCGAAGCTGACCGATGGGATAGCACCCGAGTTGCCCGAAGCGGGCCCAGCGAGCCGAACAGAACCACCCAAGGACCTCATCGCCCCCGAGGGGGAGGAGGAGGCCAGGGTCGGGGCAGAGACGCCGTTCCGGTGGCTCCCGCCAGCAACGCCCCGCCCCCGGCCGGCAGGGGAAACCCCCCGATGCGTCCAGGTTTTCGAGCCAACGTTACCTGCCACCGATGCCAGCGACCTGGCCACTACGCCAATGATCCTAATTGCCCGAAGAACCAGAACCCGATGCCCCGCCAGGTCGCTGCCGCCGCCCTGGGGGGAAGAGCAAACTCCTGAAGACCCTGAAGAGTACGAGGCCGACCAGCCTGAGTGGGAACCAGCCGCCATGTCCCTGGTCTGCCTAGGGGAAAGAGACATGATCCCGCGGGCCCCCCTACCCGCCAACACGCAGAAATACAGCCAGTGGGTCAACATTAATGGCCGCCGGGCTGAAGCCCTACGCGACACCGGGGCCAGTGTGACAGCAGTCCGCTGTCATCTGGTGACCCCGGATCAGATTTTGCCAAACATCCTTTGCCCCGTCCGGTCAGCCGACAACTCAGAAAGCCTGTGTCGGATGGCCTGCGTCCCCTTTGAGTGGGGAGGAGTGTCCGGAATGCTGAAAGTGACTGTCCGCGATGATGCCACTGTGGACTGCCTCCTGGGGAACGACCTCGAAAGTTCCCCCTGGGCCGCCGTCGAAAGAAGAGAGCACCTGGGGATGTTGGGCCTCCCTGAATGGGCCTGCATAACGACCCGGTCCATGGCCGCCCGCGCCATCCCCAGTCCTGAAGAACCGGAATGGCCAGAGCCTCCTCCCCCGATCATCCCAGAGGGAGCCGCCCTAGGAGCCAATCCCCCAGAACAAGATGAAGACGGGCCCGTTCAACTCCAGGACCTTCCCGAACTGGCCCAGTGGCGTCAAGAGGGTGGTCCCACCCCGGAACAATTCCGCCAGGAACAGAGAGCCTGTCCCTCCCTTGAGGGACTCCGGCAGCAAGCCATCGCCCAGAGCGCAGGAGACACCTCCGGGGCCCACTGGATTTATTGGGACAATGACCTGCTCTACAGTGAGCAAAGAATCGCTGAGCTAGGGGCCAGTCGGGTACTGGTGGTACCCCTCCGCTTCAGAGACTTCCTTTTGAACTTGGCACACGATGTCCCCCTCGCTGGGCACCTGGGGCAAGACAAAACGTACAACCGCTTGGTAAATCACTTCTACTGGCCCAAAATGCGAAACGATGTCTCCAACCACTGCCGGGCCTGCCCCACCTGCCAGGCCAGCGGGAAGAGCGGCCAAAAGATCAAAGCACCCCTGCAACCCTTTCCCGTCGTCACCACCCTGTTCGAACCGGTGGGAATGGACATTGTGGGGCCCCTGGACCCCCGCACGGCACAGGGGCACCGATTCATCCTGGTCCTGGTGGACCACGCCACCCGCTACCCCGAGGCCATTCCTCTCCGGACCGTGACAGCACCTGTGGTAGGCCGAGCCCTGATGGGGATCTTCTCTCGAGTGGGTTTCCCCCGGGAAGTCGTCAGCGACAGGGGCACGAACTTTATCTCGAAGTACATGAGGTCTCTCTGGCAGCAGTGCGGGGTCACCTACAAATTCACGACCCCTTATCACCCGCAAGGAAATGGACTGGTCGAGCGGTTTAACCGCACTCTCAAAGGAATGATCATGGGCCTGGAAGAGCCCCTAAGTCGACAATGGGACGTGCTGCTCCCGTGCCTCCTATTCGCCTATCGAGAAGTCCCACAGAAATCCCTCGGCTTCAGCCCCTTTGAGCTCCTGTACGGACACCCAGTCCGGGGTCCCCTCAGCCTGGTCAAGGAAGGATGGGAGATGACCCCCCAAAAGACCCCTCCAGATGTGTATAAGTATCTCCTGACCCTCCGCAACCAGACCCGGCGATTCAGGGAGCTCGCCAGAGTCAACCTTGAGGCCAGCCAGGAGGACATGAAGAAATGGTACAGTCAGCATGCCTCCTCCATCGAGTTCGAACCGGGACAGCAAGTCTGGGTGATGTCGCCGGTCGAACCCTGTGCCCTGCAGGGCAAATGGACAGGACCCTTCAAGGTGATAGAGCGCAAGGGCTCCGTCACCAACCTGATCGACATGGAATCTCCCCGGAACCCTCTACGAGTTCTCCACGCCAACAGACTCAAACCCCACTTCGTACGCTCGGAACTCAGCCTACTGATGGCAACAGACAGTGGGACGGAGGAAGACTCCGAGCCCCTCCCTGACCTACTGAGAACCCGTGAACAGGATGGCTCAGTGGAAGGGGTCAGACTCTCCGACGCTTTGACCCCAGAGCAGCGCCAAGACTGTCGAGCTCTCCTGCTACAATTTGCAAACTTGTTCTCCCTCACCCCCGGGGTCACCCCCTGGTGCCTTCCCGACGTGGACACCGGGGATAGTCCACCTATTCGACACAGGGCGTACCGGGTGCCAGATCGGGTGCGCGCCTGCATCCAGAACGAAGTCACCAAGATGCTGGCGCTAGGAGTGATCGAATCATCCGACAGCCCCTGGGCCAGCCCAGTCGTACTGGTCCCCAAGGCTGCCGCCCCGGGCGTTGCTCCCGAGCTCCGGTTCTGTGTGGACTATCGGGGCCTGAACGCCGTTACCAGAACCGACGCTCACCCCATCCCCCGGGCAGATGAGCTAGTTGACCGTATGGGGGCAGCCCGCTACTTGAGCATCTTCGATCTAACAGCGGGCTACTGGCAAATCGGCCTCACTCCCAGGGCCCAAGAACGATCCGCCTTCTCTACCCCGGATGGCCACTACCACTTCAAAGTGATGCCATTCGGCATGAAAAACGCTCCAGCTTCCTTCCAGCGACTCGTGAACCAGGTACTGGCGGGCCTCGAAGATTTCAGCGCCGCCTACCTGGACGATATTGCTGTGTACAGTCGCCACTGGGCAGATCACCTCCACCACCTCCGAGAAGTTGTGCATGCCCTCCAGCAGGCCGGCCTCACCATAAAAGCCAGCAAATGCCAGGTTGGCCAAGGTTCCGTGACCTACCTCGGACACCAAGTGGGGAGCGGTCTGGTGGCACCCCTTCAGCTCAAGATCGCTGCCATCCAGTACTGGCAACCACCTGTCACCCAAACGGAGGTCCGAGCCTTCCTGGGGCTCACCGGATACTACCGGCGGTTTGTAAAGGACTATGGCAGCATTGTGGGGCCCCTCACGGAACTCACATCCAAGAAAAGCCCCAAAACAGTCAACTGGACTTCAGACTGTCAAACGGCCTTCGAGAAGTTGAAGGCCGCCATGTGCACCGCCCCCGTGCTCCAGGCCCCCGACTACAGCCGGGAATTCATAGTCCAGACGGACGCCTCCGATCATGGCGTTGGGGCAGTCCTCTCTCAACTCAACGCCGAGGGAGTCGATCAGCCAGTAGCCTTCATCAGCCGACGCCTGCTGGCTCGAGAACAGCGCTGGAGCACCATCGAGCGGGAGGCCTTCGCAGTGGTCTGGGCCCTCAAAAAACTCCGGCCCTACCTCTTCGGTACTCACTTCAGGGTACAGACCGACCACCGACCCCTGCAGTGGCTGATGCAAATGCGGGGGGAAAACCCAAAGCTGTTACGATGGTCCATCTCCTTACAAGGGATGGACTACACTGTGGAGCATCGCCCTGGCCAGGATCATGCCAACGCGGACTGCCTGTCACGCTTTTTCCGCCTCGGCGAGGAGAGTACCCAAGAAGATGGGTGACTCTCCCTCCCCGCATGATAGGGCCCGGACACCGGCTCTCCCTGTATCCTCAGAAAGAATCATCCCAGCAACCCACCGAGGCAACCCGTAACCCGTCCCCAACGGGGCGACTTCTCCCGCACACCCAGTTATCGGCTGGCCCGGGCCTCCATCAGCAACATTGCCCCGGCCCAGCCGCCATCTTGGACACTGCACCACGAGGCCGCGTGGCCGCGGCTCGACCCCAACCCTGGGCCTGGCCAGGCCCCGACATTGAGGCACCACCATCCACCCAGGAGGTGAAGAGACCACTTGGCAGGTCAATGGGAGAAAGGAGTGTCGATGGCTCTCCCCCGCCAGGTGCCGATCGCCCCCAGCCTCCGCGGGCGCTGGCTCCACCCCCCTGCTGGGTGTCTGGACTCCCACATCCCGGACCTCCCGACCTCCAAGCGCGAGGGTCCGGACATCAAAGGAGGCCAGACCTATAACTGGGGCAGCTCCAGAGCAGGAAGGCAGTTGTATCCTGGAATCGAGAGACACCTTGAAGAACTCATCCCCGACGGACTGCTGGCGCTGCCGCAGCCCTGCCTTGTGAAACTACCTCTGAAGCCTGCTGGCGCTGCCGCGGCCCTCTGCAACGTGAACCATCATCCAAGCCTCCTGGCGCTGGCGCGACCCTCCTTCGAGAACTATCATTCAAGCCTGCTGGCGCTGCCGCGGCCCTCCTTCGAGAATCATCCAAGCCTGGCGGCGCTGCCGCGGCCCTCCTTCGAGATCCATCAACCAAGCCTGCTGGCGCTGCCGCGGCCCTCTTTCGAGAACTATCATCCAAGCCGGCTGGCGCTGCCGCGGCCCGACCTTGCAGACCCCTAAGCTCGAGGATTGTGAGCTTCCCTCTTGCCACTCCTGTACCGGACCGGTACCAAGACTGTCCCGCTACCCCTTTCCCTACAGAGACTAGAATTGAGAGGACCCTCGTGTCCAGACCTCACTGTATCGCTGATAACCTTGCTTCAAGAACCGTATATAAAGTGTGTTGACCTCATCCTCGTGTGGTGTCCATCTGTGGGGGGGAAGTTACGTGTCTGTACGATCGCTGGAGACGGCCCTCACCGGAGGCCTCTCCCCCTGTCCTCGGCCGACCCTCCGGGTCCCCGTCTAACACACGCACACAGACAGAGCCGCGCACACAGACAGACAGAGCCGCACACACACACACAGAGCCCTTATACACACACACACACAGACACAGACAGAGCCACACACACACAGACACAGACAGAGCCACACACACAGACACAGACAGAGCCACACACACAGACACAGACAGAGCCACACACACAGACACAGACAGAGCCACACACACACAGACAGACAGAGCCACACACACACAGACAGACAGAGCCACACAGACACACACAGACAGAGCCACACACACACACAGACAGACAGAGCCACACACACAGACAGACAGTGCCACACACACACAGACAGACAGAGCCACACACACACAGACAGACAGAGCCACACAGACAGAGCCACGCGCACACGGACACAGACAGAGCCACGCGCGCACACACACACAGACAGACAGACAGAGCCACGCGCGCACACACACACACACACACAGAGCCACGCGCACACACACACACACACACACACAGAGCCACGCGCGCGCACACACACAGAGAGAGACACACACACAGACAGAGCCACACACACACACAGACAGACAGAGCCACACAGACAGAGCCACACGCACACAGACAGAGCCACGCGCACACGGACACAGACAGAGCCACGCGCACACGGACACAGACAGAGCCACGCGCGCACGGACACAGACAGAGCCACGCGCGCACGGACACAGACAGAGCCACGCGCGCACGGACACAGACAGAGCCACGCGCGCGCGCACACACACACAGACAGACAGAGCCACGCGCGCGCACACACACACACACGCACACACACACACAGAGCCACGCGCGCGCACACACAGAGACACACAGACAGAGCCACACACACACATACAGACAGAGCCACGCACACAGACAGAGCCACGCACACACAGAGAGCCGCGCACACAGAGCCACGCACACACACACAGACAGAGACACACACAGACAGAGCCACACAGACACAGACAGAGCCACACAGACACAGACAGAGACACACACACACACACACAGAGCCACACACACACACACACAGAGCCACACACACACACACAGAGCCACACACACACACAGAGCCACACACACACACACAGAGCCACGCGCGCACACACACACACAGACAGAGCCACGCGCACACACAGACAGACAGACAGACAGAGTCACGCGCACACACACACACACACACACAGACAGAGCCACACAGACAGAGACACAGACACAGACAGAGCCACACACACACACAGAGCCACGCGCGCACACACACAGACAGAGCCACGCGCGCGCACACACACACACAGACAGAGCCACACACACACAGACAGACAGAGCCACGCGCACACACACAGACAGACAGAGCCACGCGCACACACACAGACAGACAGAGCCACGCGCACACAGACAGACAGAGCCACGCGCACACACACACAGAGCCACACAGACAGAGCCACGCACACACAGAGCCACGCACACACAGAGCCACGCACACACAGAGCCACGCACACACAGAGCCACGCACACACAGAGCCACGCACACACAGAGCCACGCACACACAGAGCCACGCACACACAGAGCCACGCACACACACAGAGCCACACAGAGCCACGCACACACAGAGCCACGCACACACAGAGCCACGCACACACAGAGCCACGCACACACACAGAGCCACGCACACACACAGAGCCACGCACACACAGAGCCACGCACACACACACAGACACAGAGCCACGCACACACACACAGACACAGAGCCACGCACACACACACAGACACAGAGCCACGCACACACACACAGACACAGAGCCACGCACACACACACGCAGACAGACAGAGCCACGCGCACACACACACAGACAGACAGAGCCACGCGCACACACACACAGAGCCACACACACACAGAGCCACGCACACACAGAGCCACGCACACACAGAGCCACGCACACACAGAGCCACGCACACACACAGAGCCACACAGAGCCACGCACACAGAGCCACGCACACAGAGAGCCACGCACACACAGAGCCACGCACACACACAGAGCCACGCACACACACAGAGCCACGCACACACACAGAGCCACGCACACACAGAGCCACGCACACACAGACACAGAGCCACGCACACACACACAGACACAGAGCCACGCACACACACACAGACACAGAGCCACGCACACACACACAGACACAGAGCCACGCACACACACAGACACAGAGCCACGCACACACACAGACACAGAACCACGCACACACACAGACACAGAGCCACGCACACACACACACAGACACAGAGCCACGCACACACACACAGACACAGAGCCACGCACACACACAGAGCCACGCACACACACACAGACACAGAGCCACGCACACACACACACACAGAGCCACGCACACACAGACACAAAGCCACACACACACAGACAGAGCCACACACACAGACACAGAGACACACACACAGACACAGAGACACACACACAGACACAGAGACACACACACAGACACAGAGACACACACACAGACACAGAGACACACACACAGACACAGAGACACACACACAGACACAGAGACACACACACACACACACACAGACACAGAGACACACACACAGACACAGAGACACACACACAGCCACGCACACACACAGAGCCACAGAGCCACGCACACACACAGAGCCACGCACACACAGAGCCACGCACACACAGAGCCACGCACACACAGAGCCACGCACAGACAGAGCCACGCACACACACACACAGACACAGAGCCACGCACACACACACACAGACACAGAGCCACGCACACACACACACAGACACAGAGCCACGCACACACACACACAGACACAGAGCCACGCACACACACACACAGACACAGAGCCACGCACACACACACACACAGACACAGAGCCACGCACACACACACACACAGACACAGAGCCACGCACACACACACACAGACACAGAGCCACGCACACACACACACACACACAGACACAGAGCCACGCACACACACACACACACAGACACAGAGCCACGCGCACACACAGACACAGAGCCACGCACACACACACACAGACACAGAGCCACGCACACACACACAGACACAGAGCCACGCACACACACACACAGACACAGAGCCACGCACACACACACACAGACACAGAGCCACGCACACACACACACACAGACACAGAGCCACGCACACACACACAGACAGAGCCACGCACACACACACAGAGCCACGCGCACACACACACACATACAGACAGAGCCACGCGCACACACACACACACATACAGACAGAGCCACGCACACACACACACATACAGACAGAGCCACGCGCACACACACACACATACAGACAGAGCCACGCACACAGACAGAGCCACGCACACACACACATACAGACAGAGCCACGCACACAGACAGAGCCACGCACACACACACATACAGACAGAGCCACGCACACAGACAGAGCCACGCACACACACACACACACAGAGAGCCACGCACACACACACAGAGCCACGCACACACACAGAGCCACGCACACACACAGAGCCACGCACACACACAGAGCCACGCACACACAGAGCCACGCACACACAGAGCCACGCACACACAGAGCCACGCACACACACAGACAGAGCCACGCCCACACACAGACAGAGCCACGCCCACACACAGACAGAGCCACGCACACACACAGAGCCACGCACACACACAGACAGAGCCACACACAGAGCCACACACAGACAGAGCCACACACAGAGCCACACACAGACAGAGCCACACACAGAGCCACACACAGACAGAGCCACACACAGAGCCACACACAGACACAGAGCCACGCACACACACACACAGACACAGAGCCACGCACACACACAGACACACAGAGCCACGCACACAGACACAGAGCCACGCACACAGACACAGAGCCACGCACACAGACCCACACACACAGACCCACACACACAGACACAGAGCCACAGACACACACAGACACAGAGCCACAGACACACACACACAGAGCCACGCACACACACAGAGCCACGCACACACACAGAGCCACGCACACACACACACAGACAGAGCCACGCACACACACACAGACAGAGCCACGCACACACACACAGACAGAGCCACGCACACACACACAGACAGAGCCACGCACACACACACACAGACAGAGCCACGCACACACACACACAGACAGAGCCACGCACACACACACACAGACAGAGCCACGCACACACACAGACACAGAGCCACGCACACACACACACACACACACAGACAGAGCCACGCACACACACACACAGAGAGCCACGCACACACACACACACAGAGAGCCACGCACACACACACACAGAGAGCCACGCACACACACACAGAGCCACGCACACACACACAGAGCCACGCACACACAGACAGAGCCACACACAGACAGAGCCACACACAGACAGAGCCACACACAGACAGAGCCACACACAGACAGAGCCACACACAGACAGAGCCACACACAGACAGAGCCACACACAGACAGAGCCACACACAGACAGAGCCACACACAGACAGAGCCACACACACACAGAGCCACGCACACACACACACACAGAGCCACGCACACACACAGACAGAGCCACGCACACACACAGACAGAGCCACGCACACACACACAGACAGAGCCACGCACACACAGACAGAGCCACGCACACACAGACAGAGCCACGCACACTGTTGGACAGGCCACATGAAGGGCCGCTCTCCCCCGGCTCAACCAGGCCCGAGCCCAGTCACGCAAGTACCACACACCACCATTGCACGTCCTCCGTCCCCTCAGGGACCCCTGCCCTCGAACATGTTAACCTCGTGGGTCCGATCCACTGCCGGCCCACGCGCCCAGCCCGGGCCGCCATCTTGGACACTTCACCACGAGGCCGCCTGGCCCCCGATCGACCTCAACCCTGGGCCTAGCCCGGCCTCAGACATTCCGGCACCACCCTCCACCCAGGAGGTGAGCGGGCTACTTGGCAAGTCAATGGGAGAAAGAGGTGCCGATGGCTCTCCCCCGCCCAGTGCCGCTCGCCCATCGCCTCCCCGGGCACTGGCTCCACCCCCCTGCTGGGTGTCTGGACTCCCTCATCCCGGACCTCCCGACCTCCAAGTGCGAGGGTCCGGACATCAAAGCACGCCAGCCCTATAACTGGGGCAGCTCCAGAGCAGGAAGGCAGTTGTATCTTGGAGTCGAGAGACGTAAAGAGGAACTCATCCTGGACGGACTACTGGCGCTGCCGTAGCTCTGTCCTGTGCACCATCGTCCTGCCTGTTGGCGCTGCCACAGCCGTCGTAACCTTCATCCTTCATCGTCGTCGGGATCTGCTGGCGTGGCCGCGGACCGTTGTAACCGTCATCTTTCACCGGGACCTGCAGGCTCCGCCGCGGACCGTCGTCCTTCCTTCATCCATCTCGGGACCTGCTTGGCTCCTCCACGGCCCGATCATCTAGAACGCCGAGCTCGAGGATTGAGAGCTATTTTGTACTCATTGGTAACTAAGACTGTCCCGCTACCCCTTTCCTCAGCCAGAGATCAGAACCGAGGGGACCCCTGAGTCCAGACCTCCTTGTATCATACCAACGTAACCTAAGAATTGCATATAAAGTCTCGTTAACCTTCAATCTTGTGTGGTGTCCGTCTGTGGGGGGGAAGTTACTTGTCTGTACAGTCGTTGGAGACGGCTCTCCCTGGAGACCTCTCCCCGTAATCTCGGCCGACCCTCCCGGTCCGTCTAACATTGGTGGCCAGCGGCGCGATCCGAATCACCGCATAACGTACAGAGAGTAGCTCACCCCACAACGAACCACAATGTCAACTAAAGAGAGCGGATCAACTGAGAAGTTCCAAATGGAAAAACTAGAGGAGTACAGCCATCGTGAACTAAAGCAGTTCTGCATCGAACTAGGTATCGCTACCACCGGACTAAGCACCAAGGACGATTTTAAGCATGCCCTAGAATCTTGGGCAGAGACCGGGGATGTCGAAGCCCCTGAGCAAAGCACCGCGAAAAAGACCAACACGGCCCCTGAAGGGCAAAGAACCAGTCTCTCGCAAGACGAGATCCAAGAAAGAGAAAAAACCCGACTACACGAACTAGAAATGGCCCGACTCAAGATGGACGTAGAACTCAAGTTGGCCGAACAAAAAATAAACTTAGAGCACCTATGTCTCCGAGAAGAAAGAGAGGAGAAACAGAGGCAAAGGGAGCTCGAGGAAAAGAAACTAGCGTACGAGCACGAACGGAACCTAGCCGAGATCAACCTGCGCAAGCAGAATAAAGAGTTAGGGGTGCCCGAGAGACCACACACCCCAGGGACCACGGAGAAAAAAGTACACATCCCCAAGGATGTTGTCCGAGAATATTTTCGAGAAGACGACATCGCTGTGTACAGCCACCATTGGACCGAGCACCTCCACCACCTCCGAGCAGTGCTGCAAGCCCTTCAGCGAGCTGGTCTCACGATCAAGGCCAGCAAGTGTCAAATTGGACAAGGGTCTGTGACCTACCTCGGACACCAGGTGGGAAGCGGCCTAGTGGCCCCTCTACAGCTGAAAATTGCCGCCATCCAGAACTGGCAGCCCCCTATCACCCAAACCGAGGTACGAGCCTTCCTGGGCCTCACGGGCTACTACCGAAGGTTCGTGAAAGACTATGGTACCATAGTGGGGCCTCTCACCGAACTCACGTCAAAGAATCAGCCCAAGAAGGTGAACTGGACCCCAGAGTGTCAAGCGGCATTCGAACAGTTGAAGGCCGCCATGTGTTCCGCTCCTGTGCTCCAGGCCCCAGACTACAGCCGGGAGTTCGTCGTCCAGACGGACGCCTCCGACCAGGGCATTGGGACGGTCCTGTCTCAAGTGAACACCGAAGGCCTTGATCAACCGGTGGCCTTCATCAGCCGGAGACTCCTACCACGGGAGCAACGCTGGAGCACCATAGAGAGGGAAGCCTTCGCTGTGGTATGGGCCCTCAAGAAGCTCCGGCCCTACCTTTTTGGCACCCACTTTCGGGTACAGACTGACCACCGACCCCTGCAGTGGTTGATGCATATGCGGGGGGAAAACCCAAAATTGCTACGCTGGTCCATCTCCTTGCAAGGTATGGACTTCACAGTCGAACACCGGCCTGGGTCAGACCACGCCAACGCGGATGGCCTGTCCCGGTTTTTCCGCCTCGACGAGGAGAGTCCCCAAGAGGATGGGTAACTCTCCCCGCCTTCAGCTGGGGGGGACGCATGTTGGACAGGCCACATGAAGGGCCGCTCTCCCCCGGCTCAACCAGGCCCGAGCCCAGTCACGCAAGTACCACACACCACCATTGCACGTCCTCCGTCCCCTCAGGGACCCCTGCCCTCGAACATGTTAACCTCGTGGGTCCGATCCACTGCCGGCCCACGCGCCCAGCCCGGGCCGCCATCTTGGACACTTCACCACGAGGCCGCCTGGCCCCCGATCGACCTCAACCCTGGGCCTAGCCCGGCCTCAGACATTCCGGCACCACCCTCCACCCAGGAGGTGAGCGGGCTACTTGGCAAGTCAATGGGAGAAAGAGGTGCCGATGGCTCTCCCCCGCCCAGTGCCGCTCGCCCATCGCCTCCCCGGGCACTGGCTCCACCCCCCTGCTGGGTGTCTGGACTCCCTCATCCCGGACCTCCCGACCTCCAAGTGCGAGGGTCCGGACATCAAAGCACGCCAGCCCTATAACTGGGGCAGCTCCAGAGCAGGAAGGCAGTTGTATCTTGGAGTCGAGAGACGTAAAGAGGAACTCATCCTGGACGGACTACTGGCGCTGCCGTAGCTCTGTCCTGTGCACCATCGTCCTGCCTGTTGGCGCTGCCACAGCCGTCGTAACCTTCATCCTTCATCGTCGTCGGGATCTGCTGGCGTGGCCGCGGACCGTTGTAACCGTCATCTTTCACCGGGACCTGCAGGCTCCGCCGCGGACCGTCGTCCTTCCTTCATCCATCTCGGGACCTGCTTGGCTCCTCCACGGCCCGATCATCTAGAACGCCGAGCTCGAGGATTGAGAGCTATTTTGTACTCATTGGTAACTAAGACTGTCCCGCTACCCCTTTCCTCAGCCAGAGATCAGAACCGAGGGGACCCCTGAGTCCAGACCTCCTTGTATCATACCAACGTAACCTAAGAATTGCATATAAAGTCTCGTTAACCTTCAATCTTGTGTGGTGTCCGTCTGTGGGGGGGAAGTTACTTGTCTGTACAGTCGTTGAGACGGCTCTCCCTGGAGACCTCTCCCCGTAATCTCGGCCGACCCTCCCGGTCCGTCTAACACACACACACACAGACAGAGTCACGCACACACACAGACAGAGCCACGCACACACACAGACAGAGCCACGCACACACACACAGACAGAGCCACACACACACACAGACAGAGCCACGCACACACACACACACACACACAGACAGAGCCACGCACACACACACACAGACAGAGCCACGCACACACACACACACACAGAGCCACGCACACACACACATACAGACAGAGCCACGCACACACACACACATACAGACAGAGCCACGCGCACACACACACACATACAGACAGAGCCACGCACACAGAGCCACGCACACACACACATACAGACAGAGCCACGCACACACACACATACAGACAGAGCCACGCACACACACACACATACAGACAGAGCCACGCGCACACACACACACACATACAGACAGAGCCACGCACACAGAGCCACGCACACACACACATACAGACAGAGCCACGCACACACACACATACAGACAGAGCCACGCACACAGACAGAGCCACGCACACACACACACAGAGAGCCACGCACACACACAGAGAGCCGCGCACACAGAGCCACGCACACACACACACAGACAGAGCCACGCACACACACAGAGCCACGCACACACACACAGAGCCACGCACACACACAGACAGAGCCACGCCCACACACAGACAGAGCCACGCACACACACAGAGCCACGCACACACACAGACAGAGCCACGCACACACACAGAGCCACGCACACACACAGACAGAGCCACACAGAGCCACACACAGACAGAGCCACACACAGACAGAGCCACGCACACACACACAGACACAGAGCCACGCACACACACAGACACACAGAGCCACGCACACAGACACAGAGCCACGCACACAGACCCACACACACAGACCCACACACACAGACCCACACACACAGACACAGAGCCACAGACACACAGACACAGAGCCACAGACACACACACACACAGAGCCACACACACACACAGACAGAGCCACGCACACACACACAGACAGAGCCACGCACACACACACAGACAGAGCCACGCACACACACACACAGACAGAGCCACGCACACACACACACAGACAGAGCCACGCACACACACACACAGACAGAGCCACGCACACACACACACACACACAGACAGAGCCACACACACACACACAGACAGAGCCACGCACACACACAGACAGAGCCACGCACACACACAGACAGAGCCACGCACACACACACACACACACAGACAGAGCCACGCACACACACACACACACACACAGACAGAGCCACGCACACACACACACAGACAGAGCCACGCACACACACAGAGCCACACACAGACACAGAGCCACGCACACACACAGAGCCACGCACACACACAGAGCCACGCACACACACAGAGCCACGCACACACACAGAGCCACGCACACGCACACACAGACACAGAGCCACGCACACACAGACACAGAGCCACACGCACACACAGACACAGAGCCACACACACAGACACACACAGACACAGAGCCACAGACACACACACACACACACACAGAGCCACGCACACACACACACAGCCACGCACACACACACACAGACAGAGCCACGCACACACACACAGACAGAGCCACGCACACACACACAGACAGAGCCACGCACACACACACAGACAGAGCCACGCACACACACACACAGACAGAGCCACGCACACACACACACAGACAGAGCCACGCACACACACACACAGACAGAGCCGCACACACACACACAGAGCCACGCACACACACACAGACACAGAGCCACGCACACACAGACACACAGACACAGAGCCACACACACACAGACACAGAGCCACGCACACACACACACAGACACAGAGCCACGCACACACACAGACACAGAGCCACGCACACACACACACAGAGCCACGCACACACACAGACACACACACACAGAGCCACGCACACACACAGACACACAGACACAGAGCCACACACACACAGACACACAGACACAGAGCCACACACACACAGACACACAGACACAGAGCCACACACACACAGACACACAGACAGAGCCACACAGACACAGAGCCACGCACACGCACACACACAGAGCCACACACACACACACAGAGCCACGCACACACACACAGAGAGCCACGCACACACACACAGAGCCACGCACACACACACAGAGCCACGCACACACACAGAGCCACGCACACACACACAGAGCCACGCACACACACACAGAGCCACGCACACACACACAGAGCCACGCACACACACACAGAGCCACGCACACACACACAGAGCCACGCACACACACACAGAGCCACGCACACACACACAGAGCCACGCACACACACACAGAGCCACGCACACACACACAGAGCCACGCACACACACACAGAGCCACGCACACACACACAGAGCCACGCACACACACACAGAGCCACGCACACACACACAGAGCCACGCACACACACACAGAGCCACACACACACACAGAGCCACACACACAGACAGAGCCACACACAGACAGAGCCACACACAGACAGAGCCACACACAGACAGAGCCACACACAGACAGAGCCACACACAGACAGAGCCACACACAGACAGAGCCACACACAGACAGAGCCACACACAGACAGAGCCACACACAGACAGAGCCACACACACACACACACAGACACAGAGCCACACACACACACGCACACAGACAGAGCCACACACAGACAGAGCCACGCACACACAGACAGAGCCACGCACACACACAGACAGAGCCACGCACACACACACAGACAGAGCCACGCACACACACAGACAGAGCCACGCACACACACACAGACAGAGCCACGCACACACACAGACAGAGCCACGCACACACACAGACAGAGCCACGCACACACACACAGACAGAGCCACGCGCACACACACAGACAGAGCCACGCGCACACACACACACAGACAGACAGAGCCACGCGCACACACACACACACACAGAGCCACACAGACACAGACAGAGCCACACACACACACAGAGCCACGCGCGCACACACACAGACAGAGCCACGCGCGCACACACACACACACACACAGACAGAGCCGCACACACACACACACACAGACAGAGCCACACACACACACACTGACAGACAGAGCCACGCGCGCACACACACAGACAGAGCCACGCGCACACACACAGACAGACAGAGCCACGCGCACACACACACAGACAGACAGAGCCACGCGCACACACACACAGACAGACAGAGCCACGCGCGCACACACACACAGACAGACAGAGCCACGCGCACACACACACAGAGCCACACAGACAGAGCCATGCACACACAGAGCCACGCACACACAGAGCCACGCACACACAGAGCCACGCACACACAGAGCCACGCACACACACAGAGCCACGCACACACACAGAGCCACACAGACAGAGCCACACAGACAGAGCCACACAGACAGAGCCACGCACACACAGAGCCACGCACACACAGAGCCACGCACACACAGAGCCACGCACACACACAGAGCCACGCACACACACACAGACACAGAGCCACGCACACACACACAGACACAGAGCCACGCACACACACACACAGACACAGAGCCACGCACACACACACAGACACAGAGCCACGCACACACACACACAGACACAGAGCCACGCACACACACAGAGCCACACACACACACAGACACAGAGCCACGCACACACACACACAGAGCCACGCACACACAGACACAAAGCCACACACACACAGACACAGAGACACACACACACAGAGACACACACACAGACACAGAGACACACACACAGACACAGAGACACACACACAGACACAGAGACACACACACAGACACAGAGACACACACACAGACACAGAGACACACACACAGACACGCACACAGACACAGAGACACACACACAGCCGCGCACACACACAGAGCCACAGAGCCACGCACACACACAGAGCCACGCACACACAGAGCCACGCACACACACAGAGCCACGCACAGACAGAGCCACGCACACACACACACAGACACAGAGCCACGCACACACACACACACAGAGCCACGCACACACACACACAGACACAGAGCCACGCACACACACACACACAGACACAGAGCCACGCACACACACACACAGACACAGAGCCACGCACACACACACACACAGACACAGAGCCACGCACACACACACACAGAGCCACGCACACACACACACACAGAGCCACGCACACACACACACAGACACAGAGCCACGCACACACACACACAGACACAGAGCCACGCACACACACACACAGACACAGAGCCACGCACACACACACACAGAGCCACGCACACACACACACAGACACAGAGCCACGCACACACACACACAGACACAGAGCCACGCACACACACACACAGACACAGAGCCACGCACACACACACACAGACACAGAGCCACGCACACACACACACAGACACAGAGCCACGCACACACACACACAGACACAGAGCCACGCACACACACACACAGACACAGAGCCACGCACACACACACACAGACACAGAGCCACGCACACACAGACACAGAGCCACGCACACACAGACACAGAGCCACGCACACACAGACACAGAGCCACGCACACACACAGACAGAGCCACACACAGACAGAGCCACACACAGACAGAGCCACACACAGACAGAGCCACACACAGACAGAGCCACACACAGACAGAGCCACACACAGACAGAGCCACACACAGACAGAGCCACACACAGACAGAGCCACACACAGACAGAGCCACACACAGACAGAGCCACGCACACACACACAGACAGAGCCACGCACACACACACAGACAGAGCCACGCACACACACAGACAGAGTCACGCACACACACAGACAGAGCCACGCACACACACAGACAGAGCCACGCACACACACACAGACAGAGCCACACACACACACAGACAGAGCCACGCACACACACACACAGACAGAGCCACACACACACACAGACAGAGCCACGCACACACACACACACACACACACACAGACAGAGCCACGCACACACACACACACAGAGCCACGCACACACACACATACAGACAGAGCCACGCACACACACACACATACAAACAGAGCCACGCGCACACACACACACATACAGACAGAGCCACGCACACAGACAGAGCCACGCACACACACACACAGAGAGCCACGCACACACACAGAGAGCCGCGCACACAGAGCCACGCACACACGCACACAGACAGAGCCACGCACACACACAGAGCCACGCACACACACAGAGCCACGCACACACACAGAGCCACGCACACACACAGAGCCACGCACACACACACACAGAGCCACGCACACACACACACACAGAGCCACGCACACACACACACACACAGAGCCACGCACACACACACATACAGACAGAGCCACGCACACACACACACATACAGACAGAGCCACACACACACACATACAGACAGAGCCACACACACACACATACAGACAGAGCCACACATACAGACAGAGCCACACACACAGACAGAGCCACGCACACACACACACAGAGAGCCGCGCACACAGAGCCACGCACACACACACACAGACAGAGCCACGCACACACACAGAGCCACGCACACACACAGAGCCACGCACACACACAGAGCCACGCACACACACAGAGCCACGCACACACACACACACAGACGGAGCCACGCACACACACAGAGCCACGCACACACACAGACAGAGCCACGCACACACACAGACAGAGCCACGCACACACACAGAGCCACACACAGAGCCACACACAGACAGAGCCACACACAGAGCCACACACAGACAGAGCCACACACAGAGCCACACACAGACAGAGCCACACACAGAGCCACACACAGACAGAGCCACACACAGAGCCACACACAGACAGAGCCACGCACACACACACAGACAGAGCCACGCACACACACACAGACACAGAGCCACGCACACACACACAGAGCCACGCACACACACACACAGAGCCACGCACACAGACACAGAGCCACGCACACAGACCCACACACACAGACCCACACACACAGACACAGAGCCACAGACACACACAGACACAGAGCCACAGACACACACACACACACAGAGCCACAGACACACACACACACACAGAGCCACAGACACACACACAGACAGAGCCACGCACACACACACAGACAGAGCCACGCACACACACACAGACAGAGCCACGCACACACACACACACAGAGCCACGCACACACACACACACACAGACAGAGCCACGCACACACACACACAGACAGAGCCACGCACACACACACACAGACAGAGCCACACACACACAGACAGAGCCACGCACACACACACAGACAGCCACGCACACACACACACAGACAGAGCCACGCACACACACACACAGACAGAGCCACGCACACACACACACAGACAGAGCCACGCACACACACACACACACAAAGCCACGCACACACACAGAGCCACGCACACACACAGAGCCACGCACACACAGACACAGAGCCACGCACACACAGACACAGAGCCACACGCACACACAGACACAGAGCCACACACACAGACAGAGCCACACACACAGACACAGAGCCACACACACACAGACACACAGACACAGAGCCACACACACACAGACACACAGACACAGAGCCATACACACGCACACACACACACAGAGCCACACACACACACACAGAGCCACACACACAGACAGAGCCACGCACACGCACACACACAGAGCCACACACAGAGCCACACACACACACACAGAGCCACGCACACACACACACACACAGAGCCACGCACACACACACAGAGCCACGCACACACACACACAGACAGAGCCACGCACACACACACACAGACAGAGCCACGCACACACACACACAGACAGAGCCACGCACACACACACACAGACAGAGCCACACACACACAGACAGAGCCACGCACACACACACACACACAGACAGAGCCACGCACACACACACACAGACAGAGCCACGCACACACACACACAGACAGAGCCACGCACACACACACACAGACAGAGCCACGCACACACACACACAGACAGAGCCACACACACACAGACAGAGCCACGCACACACACACACACACAGACAGAGCCACGCACACACACACACACACACACACAGACAGAGCCACGCACACACACACACACAGACAGAGGCACACACACACACACAGACAGAGCCACGCACACACACACACACAGACAGAGCCACGCACACACACACAGACAGAGCCACGCACACACACACACACAGACAGAGCCACGCACACACAGACAGAGCCACGCACACACACACACACAGACAGAGCCACGCACACACACACACACAGACAGAGCCACGCACACACACACACACAGACAGAGCCACGCACACACACACACACAGACAGAGCCACGCACACACACACAGAGCCACGCACACACACAGAGCCACACACACAGAGCCACACACACAGAGCCACGCACACACACACACAGAGCCACACACACAGAGCCACACACACAGAGCCACGCACACACACACACAGAGCCACACACACAGAGCCACGCACACACACACACAGAGCCACGCACACACACACACAGAGCCACGCACACACACACAGAGCCACGCACACACACACACACAGAGCCACGCACACACACACACACAGAGCCACGCACACACACACACACAGAGCCACGCACACACACACACAGAGCCACGCACACACACACACAGAGCCACACACAGACAGAGCCACACACAGACAGAGCCACACACAGACAGAGCCACACACAGACAGAGCCACACACAGACAGAGCCACACACAGACAGAGCCACACACAGACAGAGCCACACACAGACAGAGCCACACACAGACAGAGCCACACACAGACAGAGCCACACACAGACAGAGCCACACACAGACAGAGCCACACACAGACAGAGCCACACACAGACAGAGCCACACACAGACAGAGCCACACACAGACAGAGCCACACACAGACAGAGCCACACACAGACAGAGCCACACACAGACAGAGCCACACACAGACAGAGCCACACACAGACAGAGCCACACACAGACAGAGCCACACACAGACAGAGCCACACACAGACAGAGCCACACACAGACAGAGCCACACACAGACAGAGCCACACACAGACAGAGCCACACACAGACAGAGCCACACACAGACAGAGCCACACACAGACAGAGCCACACACAGACAGAGCCACACACAGACAGAGCCACGCACAGACAGAGCCACGCACAGACAGAGCCACACACAGACAGAGCCACACACAGACAGAGCCACACACAGACAGAGCCACACACAGACAGAGCCACACACAGACAGAGCCACACACAGACAGAGCCACACACAGACAGAGCCACATACAGACAGAGCCACACACAGACAGAGCCACACACAGACAGAGCCACACACAGACAGAGCCACACACAGACAGAGCCACGCACAGACAGAGCCACGCACAGACAGAGCCACACACAGACAGAGCCACGCACACACACAGACAGAGCCACGCACACACACAGACAGAGCCACGCACACACACAGACAGAGCCACACACACACAGACAGAGCCACGCACACACACAGACAGAGCCACGCACACACACAGACAGAGCCACGCACACACACAGACAGAGCCGCCCACACACAGACAGAGCCACACACAGACAGAGCCACACACAGACAGAGCCACACACAGACAGAGCCACACACAGACAGAGCCACACACAGACAGAGCCACACACAGAGAGCCACACACAGACAGAGCCACACACAGACAGAGCCACACACAGACAGAGCCACACACAGACAGAGCCACACACAGACAGAGCCACACACAGACAGAGCCACACACAGACAGAGCCACACACAGACAGAGCCACACACAGACAGAGCCACACACAGACAGAGCCACACACAGACAGAGCCACACACAGACAGAGCCACACACAGACAGAGCCACACACAGACAGAGACACACACAGACAGAGACACACACAGACAGAGACACAGAGCCACGCACACACACAGAGCCACGCACACACACAGAGCCACGCACACACACAGAGCCACGCACACACACAGAGCCACGCACACACACAGCCACGCACACACACAGAGCCACGCACACACACAGACAGAGCCACGCACACACACAGACAGAGCCACGCACACACACAGACAGAGCCACGCACACACACAGACAGAGCCACGCACACACACAGACAGAGCCACGCACACACACAGACAGAGCCACGCACACACACAGACAGAGCCACGCACACACACACAGACAGAGCCACGCACACACACACAGACAGAGCCACGCACACAGAGGCACAGAAAAACCGGGACGACAAGCAGGGAACAGAGGCACAGAAAAACCGGGGGAACAGAGGCACAGAAAAAACGGGATGACAAGCAGGGAACAGTAGTAGTAAGCAGACTAGAGAGCTTCATGGAAGGAGTAAGGCAATGGGCACACCAGGAGTAAGATGCAGACTAGAGAGCTTTGTGGAGGGAGTAAGACTTGGATTAACGATGTGTTTGAGAAGAGAAAGGCATGGACTACAGAGGTACATGAGAGGAGTAAGACAAAGACTTGAGAAATGTATGAGAGGAGTAAGAGACTACAGAGATAGAGGAGAGAAATAAGATGCAGACTATAGAGGTGGATGAAAGGAGTAAGAGACAAGAGGTGGATGAGAGGAGTAAGACACATGCTGGAGATGCTAGAGAGATCCAAGAGAGGAGTAAGACAGACCAGAGAGCTGCATGATGACAGTAAGATGAGGACTAGAGAAGTGCATGAGAGGAGTAAAACCCAGACCAAAGAGGTGCATGATAAGATAAGGAATAAAGATATGCATGAGAGGAGTAAGACAGACAAGACAGTGGCATGACAGGTGTAAAATGCTAACTAGAGAAGAGCATGACGCACACGAGATGTATGAGAGAAAAAGATACGGTTAGAGAGATGAGATGCATGAGAGAAGTAAGACAGACAAGAAAGGTAAAAGTGGAGTAAGACAGAATGAAGAAACGCACGAGAGGAGTAAGAATAAAGAGATGCATGAATCAGAGGATTAAGACGGAATACTGATGCTTGAGAGGAGTAAGACAGGATAAAGCGATGCATGAATGAGAGGATTAAGACAGAATACAGAGATGCACGAGAGGACAAACAAAATAAAGAGCATGCATGAGGAGTAAGACAAAATAGAGATGCATGAGAGGAATAAGACAGAATAAAGAGAAGCATAGGAGGAGTAACATGCAATAAAGGGATGCATGAGGGGTAAGACAGAATAAAGAGATGCACAAGCGGAGTAAGACGGAATAAAGAGATGCATGAAAGGAGTAAGAGACTAGAAAGGTGCAAGAGGAGTAAGATGGAATAAAGAGATGCAGGAGACGAGTAAAACAGAATAACGAGATGGATGAGGAGTAAGACTATGCCATGGTAAAACCGGTCTTGCAGTGGTAAAACCTGGCAATTGATTGAACTACAATTTAAATCTAAAGCTGGGATGACAAGGCAAAGTATGGGCTCAAAACAGTAGTATCTGAGTGAAACAGTGGTGTCACAGCAGGAGAATTTTTTTTTTTTTTTTTATGTTCTTATATAGCGCTCGACTACCCAGAGGCATCTCGGCGCTTGCCTTGGGAACCCGTCCTGGCTTTTCCCTGTGAGATAGCCCCTAACGGGCATCCCCAAGGTGAAAGCCAGGCATCCAACAGCGGGGGGCCGTTGTGGAGATTAAGAAAGCTTAATGCCCAGAGTTGCAGAGTGTGAACCCATGATTAGGTCAGGCACCGAAGCGAGAATTATCGAGTCCGTGGGCATTTGAGCTCAAGACCCTGCCGCGTCGGGAATGAACCCTGGTCTCGGGTCTGACCTCTGCTTCAGGGTCTGCCTGCTCTAACCAGTGAGCCACACTTCTCCACTGGCACTGGCTGGATCTATCCATGTCGAGGCAGCAGAAAGCAAAAGCACACATTTGAAAGGACAATCTGGAATTCTGGAGGAAAGGTTATTATTTGATGAGGAATAAGGTGTTTGTCAGAAAACACTTCTCAGGATAGCAACGGGTAGGTGTGAGGATGAGCAAAGAGCAGTGAAAGGACATAAGCGGTCTAAACCATGGACACCAAGACACGAAGAAACATACAAAGGGCCCAAACCACAGAGAGATTCCGAGGAAGAGAGAAGCAAAAGAGACCGAAGGCACAGTGAGAGACTATGGGACAGGGAGAGACATGCACGAGATCAAACCACATAAAGGCTCCAGGATAGAGAGAGAGAGACGCAACGAGTGGCTCAAACCACAGAGAAAGAAGCAGAAAAGACACAAGCAATGAGAGAATATCAAGTAAACAGAGGTACGAGACGAGCACACAGACAGACACCATGGCCGGGGAGACTCAGGAGGGGTCCAAGCCACAGAGATGCTGAGGCAAAGACAGCAGCGTACGAGATACAAGACAGAGCTGAACAACCCACTGAAGTGCCAGAGACACCAAGACAGAAGACACAAGCACATACCGCCCCCGCAAGCACTGACTCATAACAGTGACGCCAACCCTGCGCCCCCTGGCCCCCAGTACTCACGATGGTGACACTGGCCTTGCACAGGTCGCGGTTCTCTTCCTGCTGGGCTTTGCACTTGAGCTTGTAGGTTTCTAGCTCGATCTCGAGGACCTTGTTCTCCTGCTGTAGAGACTCCAGCCGGTTGCTGAGCTCCTCCAGGCGGAAGGGCGAGATGACGATGCCAGACTTGCTAGAGGAGGAGGATGAGCTTTGCATGGCGGTGGAGCCCGCACAGTCTGTCGCTCTCGCTGGCGCTGTCCACCATGGTTGACCCAGGCCGGCGAGAAGCATAGACGGCGGCAGAGTGTTCGGTCGCTTACACTGCGCATGTGCACCTACCCTCGGTTGTTGGGACAGAGGGTCTCCCAAACCACGTTCTAGTGGTTGAGCACGGTGCCAACGCCGGGTCTGCGAAGAGCCCGCTAGGGGCCGATCAGGGAGATCCCGGACTGCGGCAGGCTCCGACGAGGGGAGGGGGAGGGAGGAAGGAAGGGGGAGGCACCAGAGGGAAAGAGAAGAGGTGGCAAGAGACAGAGCATGAGGAAGACACCAGGGGAGGGATCGTGAAAGAGCCCTGTCCTTTTCAGACTGGGGGGGCGTGTTTTTCATGATGACATCACAGCGAGGAGGAAACGAAAAAACACGCCCCCCCAATCTGAAAAAGACTGGGCTTAAACGGAGTGACGCCCCTCTCCTCCAATGGCTGGCCAGCATTTACGAGGCCAGCCAATGGAGAAGAGGAGCGGGTTCAAGCTCCCTAACTAAAAAACATTAAATCTTCGGACCGAACTGCGCAAGCGCAGCCTACGGTCCTCGACCTAAAAAGGACAAGAGGCTGTGCGGGTGGGGGTTCAAATAAGCAAGCAAACGAGAGACCAAGTGAACCGATTACAAGCAGTGGGGCACGGTTCACAAAGTATTTGAGAGGTCTATCGCAGCTAGATATCTGGGAAAAATCCCCTCCAGCAGGGCCTGCCTCTCCTGATAAAACCCATCCACCCTCCCTGCTACCTCGGGGTGGGCTGTGCGCCCGACCCCGAAGCAGAAGCACCCTGGAGAGCAGGTCAATGCAGGCCTGCTGGGGGAGCATGAAGGGTATTGACAAGTAGACCATGTGCTTATAGATAGCATGAAGCGGTATGTGAGAACAATATGAAATCAATTAGATGCTAATCTCAGGATCGGCGCTTTAATGAGCCACTTCCTGCTCGTAATCTGCTTGTTAAAGGTGGCGGAGGCAGCAGGGTTATCATGTAATTAAACCTGTAATGAATGGGGAGGGGGAAGCCTGGTCGGTTGTCACCGGGGGGGGGAAGGGGGGGGGGGGGGGAAGAGAGCTGGTGGGGAGTCAGAACTAGAGGCGAGAAAGAGATGCATGTCGGGGAGAGAGCAAGGTATGTGGAATCGGTGAGATGGAAGCAGGAAAACTGTGGCAATGAGGAGCCAGAAGAGACAAACTCAGAAAGAAATAGGCAGGCATAAAAAAATAAAACAATAGAGGCTAACAAGCATTTGCGGGCGGCATGTGGCGCCCGTGTTAATAATGAAAGAAAGCGCTGTGACCTGTGTGAGGAAGAATACTGAGCTGCGCACGTTCCATTGTTGAAGTTAGCAAGCAGCAGCCGTTTTGAAGCACTCGTGCAGTTGATGAAACATGATGAAACATGAAGCGTGGTGCCGTGAAGCAGAGAGGTTGTGAGAGAAAAGGGGAGCAGGAGGTGGGCCCGCGAGTGGTGCGCTCGCACAAGCACCACCAACTGATCCGCGCCACTAAGAAAACTGCATTCAAGGACCGGCTGGACAACAACTCACACAATTGCAAGTAACTCTTCAACATCGTCAAAGAGCTCTCCAACCCCAACGCCGGAAACAACGACATCACCCCATCGCAAGACCTCTGCAATTCCCTCGCCTCCTACTTCCACAACAAGATCGCGGACATACACAACAGCTTCAGCACCCAACCGACGCACGCCACAACCGAACCACCGCCCCCCACCACCACCCTCCACGCCTGGACTCCGATCAGCACCGAAGACACCATCCGCATGATGAACTCCACCCACTCCGGATCTCCGACCGACCCCTGCCCTCACCACGTCTTCAACAAGGCCGACACGATCATCGCACCCCACCTGCGGGACATCATGAACACCTTCGACACCGCCACCTTCCCGGAGAGCTGGAAGCACGCCGAACTCAGCGCCCTACTAAAGAAACCTACAGCGGACCCCACCGAACTCAAGAATTACCGCCCCATCTCGCTCCTCCCGTTCCCAGACAAAGTCATCGAGAAGACCGTCAACAAGCAGCTGGCCGCCTTCCTCGAGACGAATGGATCCCTCGACCCCTCACAGTCTGGTTTCTGAGCCAACCACAGCACCGAGACCGCCCTCATCGCTGCCACCGATGACATCCGAGCCCTGATGGACAACGGTGAAACAGCGGCCCTCATCCTCCTAAACCTCTCCGCGGCATTCGACACTGTCTGCCACCGCACCCTAGTGCAGCGCCTTAGCAACGTAGGAATCCAGGAGAAGGCACTAGAGTGGATCATCTCCTTCCTCGACGGAAGAACACAGAGAGTCCGTCTACCACCGTACAAGTCAGAGGCCACCGAAGTCATCTGCGGCGTCCCTCAAGGATCCTCGCTGAGCCCCACCCTCTTCAACGTCTACATGAGCCCCCTCGCGGCCATCGCACGCCGACACAACCTCAACATCATCTCCTACGCTGACGACACCCAGCTGATCCTCTCCCTGACCAACGACCCCGCCGCCGCCAGAGCCAACCTTCACGAAGGGATGAAAGACGTAGCCGAGTGGATGACGACCAGCCGCCTGAAACTGAACTCAGACAAGACGAAGTCCTCATCCTGGGTTCCTCGCCCTCCGCCTGGGACGACTCCTGGTGGCCCCCCGCCCTAGGCAGCGCACCCAAACCGACAGACCACGCACGCAACCTGGGCTTCATCTTGGACTCCTCCCTCACCATGACCAGACAAGTCAACGCCGTCTCCTCGTCATGCTTCAACATCCTGCGCATGCTACGGAAGATCTTCCGGTGGATCCCCACCGAGACCAGGAAGACGGTCACCCAGGCCCTCGTCACCAGCCGACTGGACTACGGCAACGCCCTCTATGCCGGAACCACCGCCAAGCTCCAGAAGAGACTCCAGCGGATCCAGAACGCCTCAGCCAGACTCATCCTCGACATCCCACGACACAGCCACATCTCCGGACATCTGAGAGACCTTCATTGGCTCCCCGTCAACAAAAGAATCACCTTCCGCCTCCTCACCCACGCACACAAAGCCCTACACGACCAAGGCCCGAGCTACCTCAACAACTGCATCAACTTCTACGCTCCCAAACGACATCTCCGATCAGCCAGCCACGCCCTCGCCACCGTCCCCCGCATCCGAAGAACGACAACAGGAGGAAGGTCCTTCTCCTACCTGGCCGCCAAGACCTGGAACTCCCTCCCTCCCGACCTGCGCCTGACCCAAGACCACCTCTCCTTCAGGAAGAAGCTCAAGACCTGGCTTTTCGAGCAGTAGCAGCACTCCCCCCCCCCCCCCCCCCAGCGCCTTGAGACCCTCCGAGTAAGTAGTGCGCTATATAAATGTCTGTGATTGATTGATTGAAGCACGCTTGGGAGAGCAGTCTTCACTTTTTAAGCACTGCACTCGTGCTCACAAGGTGGATGCCGCCACAATGCTTGAAAATTGAAGACCAATGGTTAAAAAGGTCCTCTTAGAGCAGCGCAAGCCTAGGTGAGACCTCAAAATGACTACTTCCATGAAGCAGGTATACTCAATGAGAAAGTCATCCTACGAGTCCATCTCAGATGTTTGGTCACAAGAGCATGCAAACGTTCATGGTATAACTCCAGAGAAACTTTAGTCATGCCCAAACAGAAACAAGAGAATAAACGTATTCCCTTTTTCCCTACCTTCAGCCCCTCCAGCAACAAAGAAATCAAGATCATATAAGGAAAATATAACACCTTCCGCACTCGAGACTTTCCAAGATCCATCACTGTTCTCTTACAAAAGAGGCCAAAACTTGGCTGATCATCTAGGCCACACCACTATGTGGCAAAGGACACACTAGAACGCCAACTCAATAACATCCACGTGGGGTCTGTGCCCAGTTCTGGGACATTACAAATGCCAAAAAAGTGTAGTTTGTCCCTTGACATCTAACACCAAAGACTTCAAAATAAATTAACATTCCTACCCACTCAAGAGCTTCACCAACTGCCGCTCAAGCAACGTGATTTATGGTAAACGATGCCCGTGCAATCTTGTATACATCAGATAAACTACACAGATGATCAATCTGGTCATTCAACACAAGAGCTGGATCCACTGTAAAGTACAGAACGCACCTCTGGTGTCACACTTCCTTGACAATGGACACAATGAATATGATTTACCAAGCAAGTTAGTGACCAACCGACACTACCCCTTCGGGAGGTAATTTACAACTACTTCTAAACAGATGCGAGTGCAGATGGATCGCTCGCTGTAACTCAGTGCAACAGGGACTCAATACCCTTAAAGAATAAACCACCATAAGCAGTTAACAAATCATGAGTCCGAACGCCTTCACATGTCTATCCCCCCTCTACACCTATAACAAATTGCCACCCTATAGCTCTAGCCTCTACATTGAAAAATCCTCTGGGGGTCATTATCACTATCTGCAGTTGTACACAACACTGACCTTATTTATAACACTATGGCTGGCTAGCCAGGTATCTACATTAATTGTACTATACTGTCTTTTTACAATAATTGTACTATAATGTTTGCTTTCATCAGAACTGTACCCGAAAAGTACATATAAATTCTGATAGTCCTTATTTACAAACAAAATAATCCATTGATTGTTAATATAGAATCAATATATAATCATGGATAGTTTTTCCTGTTGATGTTTTCATTATATTTCATAAATATGATTTGTTGATTTCCTCTATATATTGTGCAAATCACTTTGGTCTCAACATATAAAAGGATATAGATGGCCGCTGCAGAGTCTCTCTCTGTCCTTCCCTTGCTCTGCTCCCCCTATGTCTCCTTCTCCGCGCTGTGCATTGTCCTTTTTAGTCTTTTCTCTTTCCACCTCTCCGTCTCCCTCACGCCAGAAGTCATCGAGCACGTTGGCCGCCTTGACGTCACCGGGACCGCTCAGCTTTTTCTTTCCGAGTTTCTGCACCTTCTTACCTGCACCGGACTGCAGATCTGTATCGAGATGACAGAAACCCGGTTCCTCATCCTTGGCACAGCCCGTGCTCACAAGTACGTTTTTATACCCACCCCGGCACGTGTTGCCTGCCTACACCGTGCCTTTTCAATCCCGTATTCTGACATTGACATCCCCCCTTTTTGTTTCCTCTGATTTTTCCAACAGCTGCCCACCCTTGCCGCAGCCTCTGTTGGTTTCGCCAGAGGCTCATCCCAATTAATTCTATGTCAGGACCGGAGGCTTCAGATTATGCTATATCTTCCTTCGCTTTATTAACATAAAGAAACCACAGCAGCTCAGGAAAAGATATAATAAGAACAAAAAATGCTTTAAACAAAGCATTGACGTAATGTTCAACAAAAAAATCGACAACTCCCAAGAGTCTCTTTGCTTATAATAATAGTCCATAGTCCTTTGTCTCTGTCCATCATCACTATATAACCGGACTTCCCATCATCTTCCTCCTCTTTCTTCGCTGCTCCCGCAGCCAGATAAGTGCTTTTCTGTTTCGACTTCTTTTTATTGTGATTGATTGTCTTGTGTGCGGTCTTTGGGGACTCCTTGCATGGTTTATTCCCTTTCAGAGTCCCCGGTTGCAGGAATGTTCTATCGTTCCTACGCGACTTTTTTCCCACTTGTGTGCGGTGTGTACATAGACCGCAAGGGGGGCGGCCTGACGTCTCGCCGACCCTCCGGCGCGCCTCGGCAGTGCGAGGAGCCACGCCGTGGGGTCTGCTTGCGCAGGGGCCGACCCTCGCGTACCCCTCTGACACCTGGTGATCCGGGTCTATACTTTACCAATTTTGACGCCCTCTGGGGTCTGTATAGCGGTTCTGACCGCGTGAATCGCCCTCGGGCGAGATCTGTGCACCTCTTTTCCGTGTGTGGCCTAGCGCGCTTGAGGGGTACGTAGACCCGGTCCCGGCGAGGAGGGTCTGCGCGCTTGGGGGTTGGTGCAGCCCACCTGCCACGTCAGCTGGCCCAAAAACGTGATCGCAGCCGCTGGGCCTGCCCACATTCGAGAACTTTCTCGGTTGCCGCCCTCTTGGGTGCCCCGCATTTGCCCCTTGGTTCCGAGATGGATGGGGAGTACGATGAGGAGGCCTGCCCCTATCTGCAGGATGATGTGTTTTATCAGGCAGTGGACAACTCCATCTATCGTTGCGTGACGGAGGTGGTAGGGCCCATGGAGGACCGCCTTTCTGCCCGCATCGTGGAGGAGTGTGCGAAGCTGGCAGCGGCGCAGGTGCCTCCGTCCCCCGAACTCCCGGGGACGTCCTGCGGGTTGCCACCCGCTCCGAAGAGACCCCGTGGTGAGGGACCTTCATCGGAGGCCCAAGGCGTGGACAAGGGCGCTTTCGAGCGACTTCGTGACGCCTTCCTGGCCAAGGCGACGGCGGTGCCTCCGGCGCCCTTGGTGGACCCTGGCACTTCGGGCGACGTGTCTACGGCGCCCGCCTCCCCGATCTACGACTCCCCGGACACGGATGACGACGGGGAGTCGACCCGCTCTTGGCTCCCGACACCTTCAGCGAAGGAGATGCCCCGTGACGAGTCGGGCATGCTGGACCCGGAAGAGATCGTCCACCCCCGATCCGCGGCCTGGGCCCCGGGGGAGATGGTGGCGAAGTTTGTCGCGGGCAGGCTGCGCAAGCCCCTGGAGAAGGAGGCGAGGGGTTGCCTGCGCGGGGAATGCCCTCGGCCTACTCTGGAAGGGAAAGTGGCCATGACACCAGAATTGGACCCCAAGATGGCCACCTTCCTGGCGAAATTCATGAAGGACCCCAGGAAGGGGATACACCGGTCCTGGCGGGCTGCCAGGACAAGCTGTTGGATGCGGTCGGGCCCGCCACGAAGATCCTTGATATGGCGGAGGAGGCCCGAGCGAATGGCACCGCCATTTCACCGGAGGTGCTCTCCAACTGGGCCCAGAGGGTGATCGTATTTTTGGGCAACGCCAACTGTGCCCTATCCACGGAGAGGCGGCGTTCGCTCCTTATCAAGCTGGATCCGAAGCTGGGGGACCTGGCCTCGTCGGAGGCAGGTGCCGTGGCCCAGGGTGGCCTTTTCGGTGAGCCTTTCATCCGCGAGCTGGGAAAGTTCGTGAATACGTTCACGTCGCTGGACAAGGCCCAGTCCAGCATCAAGAGGGTGTTCCACCAGCGTTTTTCTGGAGGGGCCGGTCGCGGCAGGGGCCGCGCGATCGGCCGTGGTCAGCAGACCAGCAACCGTGGACAAGGCTCCGGAAGAGGTCAGTACCAGACCTCGGCCAACTACACCAACTTATACCCCACGAGGGGACAGCGCTATGGTGGCAGAGGGTTCAAGAAGAACTCCGGACAAGGAAATGCCCCCGGTAAGTGTACTTTGCTTGGATCATGTTCCGATTGGGGGGCGGCTGGCAAGCTTTTACGGGGAGTGGGAATTGCTCACTGCCGACGCTTGGGTTTTGCAAACTGTGAGAGGTTTCCATATAGAGTTTTACGACCAACCAACTCAGGCGAGGCCCCCGCGCCCGATGTTTTTTTCAGACTCCGACGCGCGATTGATAGACGAGGAGGTCTCAGACTTGCTGCGCAAGGGAGCCATCCGTCTATCAACGCGCCACCCACATGGGTTCATCAGCAACGTCTTCTTGGTAGACAAGACAGATGGGGGCAAGAGGCCTGTGATCAATCTCAAGGAGTTCAATGGGTGGTTGGTCTACCGTCACTTCAAGATGGAGGGGATCCACCTCCTTCGGGACGTGCTCCTCCCTCGGGATTGGATGGTGCGACTGGATCTCAAGGATGCCTACTTGGTCGTTCCCATCCACCCCCCTCATCGTCGTTTCCTACAATTCCTGTGGGACGGCAAGGTGTTCGAATTCACCGCCCTGCCGTTCGGTCTTTCTTCGGCCCCGTGGTGCTTCACGAAGGTCCTCCACCCGGTAGTGGTGTATCTCAGAAGTCAGGGGGTCCGTATGCTGGTATACTTAGACGACATCCTCCTCATGGGGCAGTGCCCAGAGGTGCTGGCAGGACAGCTGCGCCAGGCGGTCGGCCTGCTTCAGAGACTGGGGTTCGGCATCAACGGCTCCAAGTCGGTTTTGGTTCCCACTCAGCAGATCACCTTTTTAGGTTTTGTGGTGGACTCGGTACGGGCGGTCTTGAGCCTTCCGGGTCGGAAGGTCGCAAAGATACGTCTCCTGCTTCGGCAGACGATCGCGAGGGACCGTACGTCACTGCGCCATGTCGCCAAGGTGGTGGGTCTTCTATCGTCCTCCATCCAGGCGATTTTCCCAGGCCCGCTGCACTACAGGGCTCTTCAGCGCCTGAAGGCGCAGCATTTGCGCCTTGGGATGTGTTACGATCAGTGGGTCCCCCTCACGGACGAAGTGAAGGAGGAGATGTCATGGTGGCTGTCTCACATGGAGGCATGGAATGGGCGAGCGATCTTCGGGTCGGCTCCGGACTTGATCATAGAGTCCGACGCCAGCAGGTCGGGCTGGGGCGCCCGGTGCGGGGATTTTTCCACCGGCGGCGCCTGGTCGTCAGAAGAACAACAGTTGCATATCAATTGTTTGGAGCTCCTAGCGGGCTCCTTCGCTGTTCGCTGTTGGACCAAGGATTCGGTCAAGGCCTGTGTCCTGCTGCGGATGGACAATATTTCGGCGGTCCGGTATGTGAACCACCTAGGAGGTCCTCGGTCCCGCGCCTTGGCGGACTTAGCGAAGGACTTCTGGGATTATTGCCTGTCTCGTCACATTGCGGTGACGGCGGAGTATCTGCCAGGCCAGCGCAATCAGGTAGCAGATTGGCACTCTCGACATCTCAGGGATGCCAGCCAGTGGAAACTGGATCCGGGAGTCTTCCGGTGGCTACACTCCCTTTGGGGCCCCTTCTCAGTGGACCTCTTCGCGTCCCGTCTCGACCACCAGCTGCCGCGGTTCTACAGCTGGAGGCCGGACCCTCTGGCGGAGGCCACGGACGCGTTCTTGCAGGATTGGAGTCGGGAACAGCCGTTTGCGTTTCCCCCGTTCTCCATGATCATGCGAACGGCGGCTCAAATACGCCGCCAGGGTGCGGAACTGGTGTTGGTTACACCGCTGTGGAGGTCTCAAGTATGGTTTCCGGTTCTTCTGGAACTTTCTTGGGATTTTCCAATCCTACTCCCCCCGTTTCCTCTGCTCCTGACGAGCCCGGACCGGGAACCTCACCCTCTCGTCATGCAGAACACTCTCCGCCTCGTGGCGTGGAGGCTCTCAGGAGACGCTGGACGCTCCCGGGCCTTTCGGGGTCAGCTGCGCACTTGCTCTCCAAAGCATGGGCCGATAGTACGACGAAGCGTTACAGATCCGCTTGGCTTAAGTGGATGCGTTGGTGTTTACGAAGGGATTTGGATCCCATGGTCGCAGGCCTTGTTCCCGTGCTGAATTTCCTGGCTCATTTGGCCGACAAGGGTTTAGCGTATAGGACGATCAATGCTATCCGGTCGGCGATATCTGCGGGCCATGATAACATCGATGGCCATCCGGTAGGGGAACACCCTTTTGTGTGCCGGCTTCTGCGAGCGGTTCGCCTCGCACTGCCGCCGGAACCCAGGTACTCCGTCCTTTGGGACGTCAATTTGGTTCTGAATCTGTTCCTGTCGTGGCCAGCGAATTCTTATCTGTCTCTTAAGGAGCTCTCGGCGAAATTAGCCATGTTATTAGGTCTGGTCTCTTGTAGGCGCGTCTCGGACGTGCGCGCGCTGGATGTTTCTGCACGCATTTTTTCCCCGGATGGGGTTACTTTTACGGTGGGCCGACGCACTAAGACGTCGTCGCGTTCCATTTCTTATCCAGCCTTTACTGATACTCCTAAGTTGTGTGTCGTGCAATGCCTCAAAGCATATGAGGACCTGACTTTGGATCTGCGCCCTCCGGGCGAGCGTCAGTTGTTGATTGCCCTGCGGAAGCCACACAAAGCTGTCTCCTCCCCCACTATTGCTCGGTGGGTGCGTTGGGTCATGCAGGAAGCGGGCATCAATACTTCTCTCTTTGGAGCACACTCCGCCAGGGGGGCCATGGCCTCTAAGGCATTCTCGGTGGGTGCTCGTCTGGAGGACCTTATGCGAGCTGCGGATTGGTCCTCGGATTCCACCTTCAAGAGGTTTTATTTTAAGCCGGTGGTGGATTTGGCTCAGTTGGTGGTAAGTAAGCTTTAAACTAGCATAATCTGAAGCCTCCGGTCCTGACATAGAATCGAAATTTGCCTAGCTTACGTAACGGTAAGTTTCAATTCTATTAAGGACACGGAGGCGAAGATTATCCCACCCGGGCTACAGTGGTGTCTCTACCCACCCGTATGGCAGTAAGTAAAGCGTTTTCCTTTACGTTGTCAGTACTGTGTTGTTCACTGAATGCTCCTCGCCTTGTTGTCGCATTTTCCTGGGCCACCTCGCTGATGCTGTTCCTTTTTTGGCAGGCAACGACTGTGCTAAACAGGACCAATGAGGCTTAAGCGTGATCTGCGCGAAGAAAGAGGAGGAAGATGATGGGAAGTCCGGTTATATAGTGATGATGGACAGAGACAAAGGACTATGGACTATTATTATAAGCAAAGAGACTCTTGGGAGTTGTCGATTTTTTGTTGAACATTACGTCAATGCTTTATGTTTAAAGCATTTTTTGTTCTTATATCTTTTCCTGAGCTGCTGTGGTTTCTTTATGTTAATAAAACGAAGGAAGATATAGCATAATCCTCGCCTCCGTGTCCTTAATAGAATTGAAACTTACCGTTACGTAAGCTAGGCAAATTTCGATTCATTCTAGTAGTCCTACGCTGCCATCATCGATATTGTGGCTCCTACCTCTCAGATGAGCTCCTCACCACAATTAACTCCACTACCTCAGACTTCCATCATCTTCATCTCTGTGGATCCTTACCTCTCGGACGAGAGGCTCGCTCAATCACATTGCCCAACTGGTCAGCCACTTACTTCAGTGAGTCATTCATCTCATCTGGGTCTTTTACTCCCAGGAAGTTTCCTAAATTGATTGCTCTATGGTACTCGCTAATTTTCAGCCGACCAGCTATTTCTGTTCTTTCCTTCTCCCTCCCCAGGTATCACTCTCCCATCCATTCCCTCGTGACCTGGGACTTGACCCTGTTGGATCACCGTCTCTTGCTTTAACATTGATAATGTGATTATGTTGTCTCTGCTTTGCTTTTCTGCATCCTCCTACGCCCCCACCCACCATTTTACAGTTGTCCTTTATTTCTCTCCACCCACCGGGCCTGGACTCCTCTCCTGTCCCTTTTATGCAGAACTCCTACAAATGCATTACCTGGTCCTGAAGATGACCTTAGGTTTTTTCCAGGTTGAAACGCCGTCGACCAAATCAGCACTACTATCGGCATTACTTTTATGGTTCGAATAAACCAATTGCATCCATAATTATGTACTAAAATATGGTACCCATCAGAAGTCCCTTGTATTTATTGATAATCATTTTCTCCTGCGACCTTTTTGCGCTGTATATATTTATTTCACTTGTGCCTTTCACTTCGTTTCCTCACGAGCACCTACATGCACAAGTCTATTTAGGTTACATATACATTCAATATAACTAAGTTATATTGTTCTACTTTATACTTGTTATCTCCACTCAATACAGACTAAATGTTGCATTGAATTACCATAACTATTAATGTCCACTTGTTTCCTCCTTTTTTTGTAACTTTTAAATGCATGCCTTCCTGAAAGAAATTTGTCCACGAGCAATACCTGTTAAGACACTGTTTGCTAAACAGTGCATTACACAATGGCGTAATTCTTGGCAAAATACTGGCCCTGGTACAATGAAGGTAATCCCTGCAAAGATTATGGTCCACACTGGTGGCAATTTGTGGCAGCATGCTAGTCCAGGAACAATAGCGGTAGTCCTTGGCAAAATGGCCCTGACACAGGTATTTAGGAAACAGCTGACGACTTGTCTGTTTCCACAGTAAATTAGTGAGGTCACCTTGTTTTCTTCTCCCCCCCCCCCCCTTAAACCTATGACTCCCTCTTTCCGGACTGGATCTGCTCAGCGCTAAGACACCCTCAGGTAATGCGCGCTTTATAAAATCATTTCATTCATATGGTATGATAGTGCCAAGGTGCAAAGGTTACTCATTTTGAATACATTGAACTTCAAACAAGCTCAGAGAACAGAACAAGCAGTGAAAATGAACACATGTAACAGGTATGTTAGTCTACATGCTTAGTTAACCGCCCCCACAACCATAGATAAAGGTCTGCCATTGCGCTCATTTATGGAAAAGGGTTGAACAAGGGGAAGTCTATTGAATTTGTAAACGTCTGTTTTTCCATGTTGTTGATATTTAACATCTTTAACAAGCAATCGCACAGCCAATGTGACGCCTTTTGGATCCATTGACTTTGCCAATGCTCTTAGTGTTGCTGTGTAGCATTAGCCAAAATAATAAAAAAACAAAAAATAAAGGAGGGAAAAAGGCACAATAACAGCCAGTACCTGCAGCATTTCATAGGTGTGCGCATGTATGACGCATGCATGACCATGCAAGCATGCGACTACGAAAGTATGTTCTATTTTTTTTTTAATTCATCAAGTCAAGGGAGAGGAGAGGAGTTGGCCTAACGGCAAGGGCGGTCGATCTCTAATCTGGGGAACCGGGTTAAAGTCTTGGCAAAGGCGCACAACATCCTGGGATTCTGGGCAAATCACTTAATCTCCCAGTGCGGAACAAAAATGGATGTTCTCATGTAATGCAACTGGTGTTCGTGTAAAGCGCTCTGAAACCTGATACTTTTGGGTCAAGTTCGCGCTATACAAAACTCAGTTAAAAAAAAGGGGGGGGTCGTAAAAAGAGAAATGAGTAATGAGCAACTAGTTGCATGGCCCTCAAAAAGCCAGAGGTGGCAATCCTGGAGCATTTTGGGGAAACAATTGAGAGTGAGCAAGTTAGCAACAGAGGAGCTTGACAATGTGCCAGGGTGGGACCAAAACAAATGTTTTTAAAACAGGATGGGGAAAAGCAATAGACTAGCTTAGGGAGACAGGATAAAGGAGCAATATGAAGCACTCAGGGTAAAGGTTTGTGAGCTGGAGAGGTTATAAGCAGTTTGGACCGCTGAGTATTTAAGCAACTATTTGTATCAAACATCAATTAACCTGATGGATACATTAAAAACATTTGGGTTTACTGAAGATCAATTAAATAAGATCATAGGAGGTAACTCAAAAAGTATAAGTACCTTAACTATCTAAAGAGGGTGGTGAAAATGGAATTCCCTTTGGAATTTAAAAAAGAAAATGATACGTGCTGACCTACACTCTGAATTTGTAATCGAAGATTGTAAAAAGGGTATTATACCCTTTGGCTTACAAGTCAGAAATCAACTGGGTTTATTCGTAAAAAATGAAAAATGTAAGGAACATTAGATTTAAATAACCAGTCGCTGTAGCCATGATTGAATGCTGCGGACCATTGAGACGGCACAATAAATTATCCTCTTAGAGAGAAAAGTAATAGAAGCTCTTGAGATTCAACTAAAATAAAGTACAGCATTGGATGAAGCAAAAAAAGAAATTAAATGAAATTCAAGTAGGCATAACAGGCTACAGGGAATACTTGATAAACAAAAAAAAACAACCTTCATAAGAATATTAATAGATACAACATTGAAAGAGTATATCCGTACCTTCAAAAAGTTTATTATGGAAGAGTGGAGAAAGAAACATTACAGAAGAAATGTTCATCCAAATAGAAGAGGAGGTAAAAAAACATGAGTTTTTCGGATACCTCATATAAGAGTTCCGAATCGGAGTTAGAGACCCCAGATAATCTTAGATTTAGTAAAGAGAATAGGGACAGTGGAGCGAGCGCCAGTAGAGAATACTTTCTTATTTTTTTGGGTCAACATCAAAGGCGATAGAATCAGAACCAAGGGGGAAGAGGAATCAGAACCAAGGGGGAAGAGGAAAGGGATCCTATCAACCCCAACCAGGAAATCAAAGGAACCAATATATGAGAACGAGAAGCCAAAAACATTGGGAATACATAAGGATAATAAGCTACCCCATCATCAATCTCTCATCCAAGAATTTATCCCAAGCAGACATTCAAGTGCTGGAAAAGGGGTTAGGCTTCGCTCCTATCAGTAGACCTAATAAGTATGGTATTGCGAGAGATATTAACAGGGCTCGACAAATCTAAAAAAATCTTACTTGACCTGCAGGCCGAGTGAGTAGCCTTTTCTACGCGACCTAACGGCAATGCACTCGACCCACAAACTGATCGTATATGCATTTTCCTGGGTCTTCAACCATATCCCTGTCATATGGGGGCGTAAGGCGCGCTTTTAATACTGCAAAAGTTGAGTTTTTCCTTCCGGATCGCAACAGAGGGGTAACCAGGCCTTTAAGTGGGCCGGGTCCTGCCAGTGCTCAAACCCGCAATTTTAAAAAGCAGGTGCTGATACGGTTCCCTATCACTATAGGATCTCCGCTTTTGCCCTCACCCGCCAGGGGGGAAAAAAATATGAATTTGGCAGCATTATCACCCTTCATTGCCTTTGAGGTAACTTCAAAGAAACGCATTATATATAGTACTTTCCCAGTCTCATCATGTCGGAACGGAAGTATTTTCAATATTATATATAGTTATACCAAAGGTGTTGCCTATTTATCTTATGCAAATAACGATTGACAAAGTCAATAATACTATATTGTTGTGGGTGTCATGTTACATGTTGTCATATGTCAGCATGCAATGACAGAAGCAGCAAAATTCCAGTGCTACGCACAGATCTTTAGCTTAGGTGTTTTAAGCCATGCCAATAATGATATTGACCATGCCCCTTTGAGAGATCCCCAGTTTATTCATCCTACTTAAAACTCTGGGCGTAACACAGGCTATAGTACGTTGCATCGCTGCAACAGGTGGTCCCTGATTTAAACTAAAGCCTTTGAATACTGTGACACATGACTCTTTGACCTGGGACCTGCATTACGTTCTGCAGGGACCCCATAATTTTGTGTTATACCACTAATAGGTTCCCTGGTTTTGTTTAGGAATGTTGGTGACTGTATAGAGACCGCCCATTATCTCTCACCTTAGTACCAACACTTATCAAGTGCCTTCACTTATCAAGTGCCTTCATCCAGAATTCACTTATAAGATTTCTCCATCAGCATTTTAAATGAAGTCTGGGGCTAGTGCTGCTTGTCTCATGCAGGGCCATAATGCAGGACTCTGCACCCTCTGTAGCACGAGGGCACTCCACCCTTCAGAGTTCCCAGGCACCATTCACTCTAAAACCTACTTATACGAGTAAGATATGGAAGGATATGGTACTCATCACATTTTGCAGCGGCATTCCCTCATTTGCGCTACACTGCCAGTCTAGTGGTTTCTGTGTGTGAGGGCAGGACTCTTCCACCCTGCTTATTCGACTGTACATGTAAAAGCCCTTGTGAGGTGCTCCACATATGTTTGTGTTACTTCAACATTTATTTTTCACTCGGACTCTGATCAATCGAGGTATGCCTTCAAAGTATACTTCCACTTCATACCCCCACACATAGCAGATAGAAGTTACAACCTCATAACAGGTAAAAAGGGAGCATGACTATCACGACGAGATATTATAGTAAGTATCACGTCTTTTTACCTGTTTATAATATTCATAATGTTTACTGCCCACTGAAATATGCGACAGTTAACTACTCTCTTCATATATGCGCATATATCTTAACACACTAAGGAGACTGAAAGATCTTATGCAGGCCGTACAAACACAAAAATAAAACAAATAAATGCTCGAACAATCACTTTTATGCAGTTTTTAAAACAAATGTGTGATAAACTTTGCAGGATTTCCACTACAGGAGACATTAGAATATATTTATCTAGTATGTAATCCACAAATTGGATGTTTTCGTGCCAAATGTTAGTAACGCTCGGTCAAAACTTAAACAGAACCTAAAGTTTTTCTAGGAAACGTTTAAGATCAGTGTTTAGTAGGCCGACAGTCTGTAGCTTTTCAGAAAAACACAATTAAATACCCTTCTTTTAATTAATAACTTTTAGGCACGAGCTTCAACTGTGTAACAAAGTCTTCCTCCCTTACTGGGGTTAACCCAGTGAGGGTTACACACCAACACGGCAACCATTCTTTCCTAACCAGTTCAGCTGAAATCCAGGGCTGATTGTATCAACACCCTCAGAGGATAGGTGGGATGGGTGCGATTGTGTGGCAACCACCATGGGGGACTAGGTCTTCTCTGGCGATTAGTAAGGCGGTTACAGGCAAACACATGTCATAAACAACGCCAGTCTTCACTGAGTAAGCCATTTCTCTGCAGATGTATATAAGGTTGGTGACAAGTGTTTCCAGGCTATGCCTAATGCAGTGTAGCCACAAATGCAGATTTCAGGATAGTGAGCATTTAATGTAGGATGTTCAAAACCCAAAATACACAATGGACTCGCCTCCAAATCGCCCTGCACTCCGTCCCGACTCCCGGCTCCACCGAAGAGAGAGCACGCGTGGTGGCGTGCTGCTGCACTGCTGCACTAAAGGCAGCACAGCGTGCGGGGGCAGGCCAGGGCCTTCATTGGTAGCGCTTTCGCGCGCTACAAGATTGACAGCCCTGGGAACCATAGAAACAATAGGCAGCGCACGACACCACCACCACTAAGTTAGGTGGTGCGCGCATGCATGCTGCCCCCTAGAGCCTTCACCGTGTGAACTTAATACTTGAATGCCGTCGTTGCCGACATTGTAATGCTGCCCCCTAGAGATTTCACCTGCTACTGCAGTGCCAGATAAGCACTCGCCAGGCCGGTCAAGTAGGCCTTGAAACTGACTCGCCCTTAAGGAAACTCACTCGCATTTGCAAGCGGGCGAGTACATTTTTCGACCCCTGATTAACAACCTTTTCAGAAAAATTAGATTGAGGAAATTCTTTGAGGGGGAAGGATCCATTACCTGTTGATAATAAATCTGGTTAGAAATCGCGATCGACTTGGACCCCACAGAGAACACTTGTTGGCAGAGAAGTAGAAACCTTTGAAAGGGTAGTTTAAAAAGGTATTTAAGATCTCCTTGAAAAAACATTTTTATCCAATAATAATCTGCCCAAAGATCAGAGAGATGCACTGAAAAATCTATCCATGCGAGATAGTTTAATAGTGAAACCTGGGGATAAGGGAGCCAGTATTGTTATAATGGGCAGGGATGATTATAATAAAAGAATATACTTACTCCTACAAGTAGAAGCTCACTGTAGGAAATCCAACTACAGTGAATGAAAGGAGTTGGGGAATAAAGTGACAAGGCTACTATGACTAGCAAAAGATGATGGAATAATTTGCCAGCAAGAATATGACTTCTTGACTAATGAACATCTAGTAATACCTGCCCTTCGCAGGTTACCAAAGGTTCATAAAAATATCAATGATCCCCCGATGAGACAGATTGTCTCCAGTACTAATTCTTTGACTGAACCTTTGAGTAAATACGGAGACCGTTTAAGACCTCTGGGGCCAGATGTAGGTAATCACATATTACGGATTCCTAAATACCGAATTTTACCGATTCGGTATTTAGGAATCGGTAAATGTGATGTAGGTAATGATTCGGTAAATGTTATCGAATCGGTAATATTCGGTATTTACCGAATCGGTAATTCCCATTCATTCCCAATGGGAATTACTGATTCGATAAATACCGAATCGGTAATAGGGGGAAGACTTACAAGGGTGGCAGGGTGTCACAATGACACCCTGTTGCACCCCTGAATAGGGCCTGGGTGCACATGTGGCACACATACATGCCCCAAGGGCACGTATGTCTGCCGCATGACACTTTTAAAAAAGCACAAAATTGCTTTTTTAAAGGTTTTCGATATTTACCACCAACATGTAGTTGGTGGTAAATAACGAATCCTTAAATGCAAAATGCACTCACTTCAGTGCTCCCTACATTAAGGATTCGGTATTTACCGAATCGGTATTTAAATTGCCATTCAGTAAATTACCGAATCCTTAAACCTGCCTCCTACATCTCAAACCCTAAATACCGGTGGGTAACGGCTGAAATTCAGTAATTTCAGCAGTTACCGACCGATATTGGGCTACCTACATATTGCCCCTAGTGTGTAAACAACCATCATATATTAAGTACACAACTGATATGATCAGAAAAATAGAAGGTGTCCATTTGGATCAGGAATGGTTGGTATCCTTGGACAACGAATCATTATGCATGAACATACCTCAAAAAGACACTACTGAGTTGATTTGTAAACTGTTAGAGGACAGTGAAGATTATCTAAATCTGCATGTAAGATGTATAGGGGACTGTGTTGAAATGGTTCTAAACAAGAACATCTTTTTATTCAATGGGGATTTTTACAGTCAAACAAAGGGGACCACTATGGGGAACACATGTGCCCCCAGTCTGGCCTGTTTGTATGTAGGCAATTTTGAAGAAAAGCATGTCTTTAATGAAGCCAAATCATTCTATGAAAATGTGAAACATTGGTCACGTTTCATAGACAATGTTTTCTTTATATGGCAAGGTGATCAAAGTACATTAGGAGTTTGTTCAATGGATCAACTGCAGTGATGTAAACTTGAAGTTTACAGCCACCATTAGCCAGACTGTCTGTAATTTGTTTTAGATATTAGCAGTAAGGCATTCGTTAAGTTAGAACTAGAACTCTACACTAAACCATCTGACAGAAATACAGTGTTGCATTACAATAGCAACCATCCTAGCTCCCAAAGGGATAATGAAACCTATGGACAGTTTTTGCGATTAAAAAGAAATTGTACCAACAAAAAAAAGATTTTGAACATCATGAGGATACCCAAATAAGCTAATTAAACAGGCATACAAGCGTGCTAAATATTTTAATAGAGATAACATTATTATAGACCAGGACAAAATAGAAACTGATGTGGATCAAAGGATAGTGGCTGTAACTAATTTTTCAAGTGAAAGTAATAAAATCAAGAATCTGATAAATAGATCATGGACCCTATAGAATGGTGTAGGCAAACCGGAAATTCCTAAACCTATATTTGCCTTTAGAAGAAATAAAACAATCCGCAATGAATTGGTCCATGCATACAAGGAACTAAAGGTACCTCAACAAACTAGTTTACTAAATGGTTAAAAAAAATAAAAAGAAGGAAATTTCCCTTGCGGAAGTTGTGTGAATTGTGAATCTATGATTCAGGGTGATTGTATAGAATACAATGGCATGAAACAGATACAGATCTCTCCTGAATTGCAGAACCAAAAATGTTATTTACCTCATAATGTGTCCCTGTGGTAAAGGGTATGTAGGGGAGACCAGCAGAGAGGTAAGAATCTGATTGAACAAGCACAGGTCTGCCATCAGGACCAACAAGAAAAATGTACCATTCACCGAAGATTGGCAACAAAATAAACATACTATGAAAGATATAAGATGGGCAATTTTAGAAGGTGTTAAATGACCAATCAGAGGTGGTGACGTAAATATAAAAAGGAGAGCAATTCTATATGAGTAAATTTGACACATTTAAATCAAGTTTAAACAATAGGGAAGAATGGGAAAGGTTAATACTGGAGAAGCAAATGACAGATGCTCATGACAACTAGGATAACCAGTAATGCGAGCAGTAAGGGAATGCGGAATAATCATCAGGTATGTCCTAATTACATATGTGATACTGTAAAAAAATAAACAGGGGTAGTGTTATCTGAATTATAACAAAATTATCATAATAGGATATGGTTTAAGAAAAAAAAAAACCTCTTTAGATGTAATTATTTAGATAGGGATAATTTGTGCTATAAACTTGGACAACAATAGGTGGTGTGGTCGCAATATAATACCCCTAGGCTAGTTGGTTATTAATATGCGAAAGAATGAAGATAAATATTAATAAAGTTCAATAGTCACCGTTTAATTATGGCCATGCTCGTGATTAGAACAGGAAGAGGTTAGTATGAAAAATATGGTCCCCCTTTTTTTTTTAAAAACCCAATTATGCATAGATTGCATTCTCGCATAGAGTCTATGCCAAACAATTCATGCCTTTGTAATGTGGTTCTCCGCGACCTGCCGTATCTAAATAAAGATGGAATGGAATTGAATAGATCATAACATGATGTTTTGCTTATGCAGCATGTTTAAATAAAGTTCTAAATTTATTCAAACTATGTGGAGGCCTTTTCGGCCCACATAGCGCGTATAAAGTTTAAATTGTATTATAATTAGGAACACGCAAGTATACGGGGTCTGAGTTTCAGCGCGTATAAAGGGAACCTGCAGCGTGTGACTCTGTTTCACTCCTCTGAAAGATAGAAGCGGGAACTGACATCTAGTTTTCACTAATCACTCCCATTGAGTTTGGGAGCCTTGAAGAAATCGCTGTCAGGTAAAGAATGTTAATTGAAAATACAAGCCTTAAAAGGAGGAATGAAGTCACTGTTTACTGTGCTGCAAATTAATATGCCCAGTAAATCCAATTGTTTTGTAAATTTTATAAAGAAACCACAATCACGTTTAATAGTTATAATAGAGAAACATGCTGGACAAATACGTGGGCTTAAACTGAGTATTAAATGAATGTGTTCAACATCGCACTCGTAGAGACAGTGAATATGTTTAATTAAAAGCCTGTCCTCTATTTTGAATTAGAAAAAGGCCTTACAATAGTATTTTGTAAAAAAATTTTGATTCACAACGGTTAACAAAAAGTCACCATCCACACTATAAAAAGGTGGGACCTGAGAAACACATATTATATATAATAAATACACACACAAACATATATATAGAGATTGTTATAAGCTGCTATTAAATCCTATTGTCATTTAAAGTACAGTAGAAAAAGAGATGTGGTACATCGGTAAGGAGTGCACAAGGTTTCTGGAAGAGGTCCGGGAGCATTGCGCTGTACTCAAGAGGGCTGGGAGTTGAAAGTAGTACGGAGCTAACAAAGCTTCATAATCAGCGCGTGGATACTACACAATATTGGCAATTTACATAAAGTTACAGAATAATGGCGACAATTTTAGAAGCCAAATGGAAGGAAACGGCAAATAAACTATTTTTTGCTCCAAGTGAAATTGCTGGCACAAGTAAGTAATACAGCGCCAACACATAACATAACGGATGAGAAAGATTCAATTGCTCTTCCAGCAATTAGAAAAGTTACACCGCAAAGAGCTGTCTAAATGGTCGGAAGCAGTGTCATTACAGCGCTATATCGAAGTAGAGAGCGTACCTCGAGGATTGCGGATATTTACAATTTCAACGTATGAAGATCCGGATATGTTAGAAGAATGGTCCAATAATTCAAATGTTTGTTCGCTTACAATAATGTGAATTTTGGTGAAATTTGCATTAAAGGACAGGGCCAAACTTCTTGAAGAAATTGACTGTTTGTTCATAGAGTTGAACAATTTGGCATCAAAAGAAGCAGTGGAGACATTCAGCAAAAATCTGATGACCCGCCTGGAAAAACTGGAGACTAAGATTACTAAAAAGAAACAAAGAAAATTGTTACATGATTTTAAAGATTACCAGGCAGGGCGGACATTAACTTTCCATAAGAAATATGATTATTTGAATCCAAACAGGCTCAAAGGGCAGGGCAAAGAGTAACCTCAGTATTAACAACTGACGTCAGTGAAAGTGACGTATCAGATGGAAATTTGTCAGATGTGTCAAATTCAGCATTAAGCCAAGGTACAACCAAAGAAACTCAGAAGAAGAATTTTTTACGACAATTTCAAGTAATGAGCAAAGGAAGGACTCAACATCTTCAGGAACAAAATACTCAAAGGGGGAGAGGATGCAGCAACAGAGAAGGAACTAGAGGAATAAACAAGCAAAAGCAAGGAGCAAAAAGCGGAGAAGTCGAGGGAGGAGCTTAGCGCGCATCTAAGATGGTCGCGTGAGCAAAGGGCTCCCGAGACCCTCGCCGCCTCCTACATGTATCCTGTCACAGATCCTGATATGAACGACGGGTTATTGCGGATATAACCCTGCTGATCTCATTGCTTTTTTCAAAAATCGATTTGGACGCCGAGAACCAGAATTACTCCGCTCTGATACCTGAAGGCCTACTTCGAGAGAGAGCCCGGGACTCAAGCCTCTGGAATACCCAGGGGGCAGTTAAACAACAACGGCTAGTGGAAGACGGCTGGTGCCCCTGGTGCACTTTCGGTTTCGTTTTTTCTGCTCTTGTCTACTTAAAGACGGCTGCCCTTTGCTCTTGTCGGCCCATGATCCAGTTTGATCGAACGCTCCTACAGGGCGCCCTGTCTTTTGACTTTTCACAGCTTAATCCGTGAGGAGCCATTCACACCAGGTCCCAAAGGCCCCTTTGGGGCACGCAGCTCAACATGGCGAGTAAGCTTGACAGCGAGAGACGGACGGTCAAGATTACGTCCCAAGGAGGCGCCACTCAATCTAACAACATGGATCGATATACTCGCCCTAAGGGTTCCCCCAGTGGTACTGGTAAAACTCCCGAGGACCTTGGAGGTGGCCCCCCAGAAGCGGAAGAGTTGACACTGCGAGACATAATGGGCGCCATTGCGAGCTTGAAACATCCATGGGCCAGCAATATGAGACATTGACCTCCAAAATAGACACAGTGGCTATTGATGTCAATTTGATTAGGACGGACTTGGCTAAAACTAATGAACGGGTCAAGTCGTTGGACATCAAGACTGCCAGTATTACAACCGACGTGTCCGATCTCCAGACGGAGGTCCGAAACTTGAGAACTTCAAACGATCAGTTCACCCGCCGGCTGGATTACTTCGAAAGTCGTGCGAGGCACAACAACATACGCATTATCAGAGTTCCGGAGAAGTCTGCTGAACAAACGATGGATCTCCTTGTGGAAGATCTGATATTAAATCATCTCGCCCCCAAAGGCCTCAGCTATTTCTCCGCGGTGGAGCGTGCCCACAGAGTTCCGGGCGGAAGACATAAACCAGGCGCCCCACCACGGCCCATAATTGCTAGAATCTTTAATTTCAGGGACAGAGATGCCATCCTGCAGGCATCGAGGACCAACGGCCCCACGAAATTTGAGAACGAGTCTATGAGTTTCTACCCAGACTTCACCCAATCGGTACAGAAACAGAATGGGATTTACCGGGGTGAAACGGAGACTAAGAGACTTAGGCTTGAAATACGCCATGCTCTTCCCTGCCCGGCTATGGGTTGAGCATAACGAACGTGTGCTCTTTATTGATCGAGGTAGTTAGTGACTGACTAGACACTTTATGAATGCATCGAGACCGCACGGAACAACCTGGAGGTGCGGAAGGTGGCCAGATGGAACAGGAGGAGTGAGCAGGATCGGCGTGTGCAGTTCATGGACTTTGCAGCAGTGGTTCGTTGAAATCTTGGGTTAATGTGAATATAATGATTATATACCCAGAGGCGGCGGGGTAATTGGGACTCTTCCTCCTCACGGGGTGTTCCGCTTTCTTCTTGTAGATTAGTTTTGGGGTAGGGCGACAGGCACACTGCAAGTTGGGGTGGTTTTTTGGAATAACGCAGGGGTGCAGGGAGGGGGGATGTGTGTTTGGGGTTTTTTGGGGGTGGCGGGGGGTCTTTTTTTCTTTTTGTATTGTTACAGAGGCTACGAATCATTGTACAATTTGACTTTTGTGTCCTTCTCACTGTTTGGGAGATTTCGCCAGCATTCATGGGATGGGGGGTAGGGGGTTGAAGTATTAAGTTGGAATGTCAATGGTTTGGGAGACACGATAAAGCGGGGGATTGTATTGCAGTACCTGAAACGCCTTTCCCCTGATGTAGTGCTATTACAGGAAACGCACTTGGTGGGAAACACATGTCACGCAATGAATAGGCAAGGTTATCAGCTGGTCGCACACTCAGGGTTTACCTCCGGATCGAGAGGTACTGGTGTTCTTGTTAGGAACTCCCTCCCCTTGGAAGTGGACGATACCATCCTAGATGATAGGGGAGACGATATGCCGCTATTACTGGTAGATGGGAGGGGAAGACGATCTCTATACTCTCCGTATATGTTCCACCGGGTTTACAAACCACGACATTCGCCGACTTGGGGAAGATGGTGTTGGGGCTCCCTGAAGGGATTTTAGTTGTAGGTGGAGACTTCAACTCTGTTGTTTGTGGTAGAGAGGATCGTAACACCCTCCGGGATCTTACAAGATCGCAATCCTGGCTTGGCAGCTTCCTGGAGATATTGGGTCTTGTAGACTGTTGGAGACTGATGCATCCCGGACAGGCCCAATATACCTAACACTCTGGTGCAAATGGGAGCCTCGCGAGGCTTGATTACGTCCTCATGCGGCGGCACAGGCCGTATCGGTGAGAGAGGATAGACACTTGGCCAGAGGCATTTCGGACCACTCCCCACTATGGCTTCTTATTGATATCCAGCTGGGAGCCGGGTTGCCACGATCAATCCCTGGAATCTCCGGAACCCTGAAACCCGGGCGGGTGTGGTCAAGACGATCGATCACTACTTTGCTGAAAATGTGGGATTGTGTCCTCATCTATATCGTTGTGGGAGGCCTTTAAAACTGTGATTCAAGGCCAGACACTTGTTGAACGCCTGTGCTACGAGACGTAAGAATGAGGAGGAGCTACGTCAGCAAGCAAGATGGCTGCTTAGGCTACCGGCTCCATCGACCTTCGCAACCCGCCGCAATATCCTGCATGTTATCCTGACTTAACGTCTAGTCTCTGTGTGCATGAACTGTCCCGCACTCATGGTGAGATCCGGAAACTTTTATCGGCTTGTTTGACGTAGTTACATAGAGTTTAAGTTTGCGGCCTGCTCCAGCGGTGAAGCCGGGGCCTGGAGTACTTTCACAGCCGTGCTGTAGTGCAACAACATCGGCCAGGAGACTCAGGCTGGGCCCGGTCGACCCGAGTGGAGGCTTTGTTTCAGCCCGAATTTGGTGGCGATCGTTTTCATTGCTCAGTATCGACGGAGGAGTGACTGCATGCTGCGGGTGGGGGTCCCCGTCCCGCGGACCCGGTTTGCGCCCGCCGGGGTTCGGGGTCACTGTCCTGCGGCCTTAACTGGGTTGACCGTGGCTGCGAACAAAGACTGGTCACCCTTCGCATTTGCACGTTTGAGATTGGGACTGTTCATCTCAGAGGGAGAGTTCGTCTGCATCTACAGTTCCTGAGGACTCACTGCCTGCTGGTAGCCGTGGGCTGATTTCTGCTGACTCTTTTCTTCTTTATTGCTTCTTTGTGTGCCTTTAAGTCTCGCTGGAAGGGGTTCGTGTTTTCCTCGGAAGGGCCAAGGTTAAGATCGGCTGGGTCGGGATGGGTTGGCATGGCTTTTACAAATGTTGGACCTGCAACTGTTTGCTCTAAGAGGCTGGGCGGTGTCTCACGGTACCCTCTAATTTTTCTACATTGCGGTCATAAGTTTGTCTTTTAGTGATAGGGGGTGGCTGTTTCAGGCGGGGGGTCTAAAGGGGCTGGGAGCCCACATGGATATGCCCTCCTCCGTTCTTCTTTTTCCTACCTTTGGGGTTTTAGTTATTAAGGGCGATAGGCACACTGCTAGTGGGGTTAGGCTGTAGCCATTTGCAGGGGTGCAGGGTGAGGGGCGGGTTTATTTTGCCTTTTATTTTCTATGGCCATTCCTTCTTTCTTTCAGGGTCAGTATAGCTACGAATCATTCAGATTCTTATCGTATGCTTGTATTTCGTGCTTTTGCTTTTAGGATATCCTGATTTATGGGCGGGCAGGCCTCGAGTATTGGGGCAACATGGAAATGTATATTGTGTGTTCTTTTGTACCGACATATATGCTCTGGCGCCAAATCTCCATTATAGTGGTCATTACATGCATATCCTGTCTCTTACCCTGCCCCCCGCATTCTCCTGTTTGAATGTATGGCACCTGATCCTCTCTTATATAATATAAAATTAAACCTCTATCTTATCCTGAAATCCAGCTATGCATTCTAATACAAGTTTTAGTCTGAATCGCTGCCGGACCTTCGGGTTGTCGGCTGATGAGCTGTGTCGTATTGAGATATCAACGATTTTAATTTGTCTAGCGGCCGGCCACCGCGGTTGTAGGCCCAGGCTTGTATTTCTACTGAATGCTAAAATAAAGGTTTAAAAAAAAAAAAAAAAAAAAAAAAAGGAGGAGGTTGTGCGACTGGAGTCTGAAATCCCTGCCCTGGAGGCAGAACTAGAGTCTGGGGTCACGCAGGATAAGTTACATGTCTTGAACCTCAAACAGTTCGACTATAGAGCCCTGGTGACAGGCGCCGCTAAAGCCATGAGTCGCAAGCAACAGGGACGACTATAAGATGTGGGTGATAAAGCGGGGAAGTTGATCGCATGGCTGGATAAAAAGGAAGATTGAGTCAAGTTGTGCCAGTTGCTGAAAGAGCGGATGGCGTGCGTGTGGTTGATCCGCTTGGGATAGTGGAGGGATTTGCATGTCTGTAACGGGGTGTCCCCGACCGGGCTCCCTGTTCCAGGATCAGGACACGTACCCTTGCTAGAGACTACGCCAAGTACTGCCATTAATTCCTCTTCTGTCCCGCAGCAAACGGACTATCGTGGGGCAGGTGACGAGGTGACAGCAATCCAGGAGAGTGAATGTGACTGGCCCTTTAATTTCCAAGGAACGGACGAGTGGGCGGATCTACGGAGTGACGGAACACCGACAAAAGCGGAAGTCCGGGATGAGGAGGCGTGCTTGTACACCTGGAGCTGAGAGGAGGTAAACGAACGGCGAAGGAGTGAACAGAGCGAGACGGAGGAAACCTATTGTGGTGGACGAGGAGCCCCGACTGCCGAGGATACGCCTGGAGGCCAACGATTCCACGAGCCGCCCAGCCACTCACCCGGGGGAGGTGCGTGGCTTGCTCAGATGCGTAATCGTTTCAGGGGCTGGGTGGGACGAAAGGGCGGTCCTGTAGCAAAGTAACGGACCCCATAGTTCCACGCTATCCCTATCCCGAGCACAAACCCCCCCCTCACTACCCTCTCACTGAGATAGGAGGACCGGAGCACATGTGGGTTTGTTTCCTCACTCCATTTTCCCGGAGACCGCTGTCCGAGTAGAACATCCCTCTCACGAGTGCCTTTTGTTTGTTTTCCCTCCGGTACTGGGGACGAGCTAGTGGCAAGACAGACCCCGACGACAGCACAGCCCGACGGAGCCAGTCCGGCTATCGGAGGACTCAATACTTAGATCGTAGGAGAAGAAGGTCCCGGAGCCGATCTCCCCGTAGAACCCCTGTATTTAGACAGACCTGTTCCAACTACTTGTTGAGGTCAATAAAACCTGTTGTAACTAAAACCCGCTTGTTGCCCTTCACTGGTAGCACGAGGAGCCTGGAAAAGGTTACAATGTCACTTTCAAACGGTATACGCGCCAGTCTCAGACAGGCCTGAGGAGGACTCACATTTATTGCTCAGAGATATCGCATTGCCTAGCTTGTCTGATTCTGATAGAGAGCTTATGGAGGCGGAATTTTCCAACGATTAAATAGCGCTCGCTATTCGCTCCATCCGCTCGGGAAAAGCTACAGGCCCCAATGGCATCCCCATCGAACTGTACAAGCTGTGTCCTGACAAAATGGCGCCATATCTCCGCACGATGTTCCTGGAGTCGCGTGAGGCTGGATCACTTCAGAGACTGGCTTCCATTGTCGTGATCCATAAAGAAGGGAAACCCCGAGACCTGTTTGCGTCTTAGACCTATATCACTCTTGAATGCCGAACCTAAGATCCTGGCAAAACTGTTAGCAAATCGGTTGATTAAGGTGATTGAGGACCTGATACACCCGGATCAGTCCGGATTCATTCCTACTCGTAACACCGCGCTGAATTTGCGTCGACTTCATGGCGTCCTCGCGAGGGCAGAGACGTTGCGTGAGCCGGCCATTTTGGTCTCCTTAGATGCCACGATGGCCTTTGATACCATGGAATTGCCGTATTTATGGGCGGCCCTTGCGGAGTTCGGTTCTGGCCCAGGGTTTATCGGTTGGGTCAAACTCCTCTATGAGAACCCGCTGGCCCAGGTGGTGGTCAATGGCAGGGTTTCAGAGTCCTTTACTCTCGGGAGTGGCACGCGGCAGGGATGCCCCCTGTCTCCGCTATTGTTTGCGCTCGCCTTAGAACCCCTAGCCGCATGGCTGCGGTGGGAACCATCGCTTAAGGGCATTAGATGGATCCCCGACTTTGAGGACCGCATATCTTTATATGCGGACGATAACCTCCTGTATCTTACTTCCCCTCGGAAATCATTGGGTATGCTGATCGATGTCCTTAGCTCCTTCGGGAAGAATTCCGGCCTGGTGATTAATTGGGCTAAATCTTGTGTTTACTTGCTTACTGGTGAGGTACCTCCCGTGCTGCGTAACTGCCAGATACAGATATCGCATACCGGCTTTAAGTACTTGGGGATATACGTGTCGCTTGACCCTGCGGTTCGGTATCAGCATAACTTGCTCCCCCCGCTTCTTCGACTGAAATCCGACATAGCGACCTATTGTGGGTTGTCGTTGACTCTGGTCGGAAGGTAAGCCCTATTCAAGATTATGTCCCTGCCCAGATTTCTGTACGCCCTTCAAAACACACTCGATCTCGTGCCCGCCAGCTAAATCCGCGAGATAGAATGCCTTCAGAGGCGGCTGCTATGGGGCGGACGCCCCCGCATTGCCTTAGCAAAGTTAACACTGCCCTGGTATGATGGGGGCATTGCGTTGCGGGACATCAAACGCTATTATTGGGCTTCCCAACTGAGTGCAATTAACCATGCCATGTACGGCCCTGCGTCCAACCCAGCATTCGAAATGGATAAATGGCAGCTCCCGGGAGGGAATTACAACAGGGCGCTATACTCCAAATTGACTGGCAAGACATTAACGGGACCCACCGGAGTTGCGGTGCGGATTTGGTATAGTGCGAATGTAGCTATGGGCTGGTCGGACAGATTGACCCGAGCGACTCCGCTCTATGTCACTGAAAAATTAGGCAGCTTATGGACTACCAAGGGCTTTGAGAAGTGGGACCTCATCGGCATCAGTAAAGTTGGGGATATCTGGGTCAAGGACAGGATAAAGACCTCCGATGAACTGAAAATTGAATACGCGCTAAACGATAGGGAGTATTTCCGTTACATGCAGATCCGGCACGCGATTGGCTCGGTCTTCCCGACCGGAACCTTGATCCTAGAATCCTCCCCTCTTGAAGATAAAGTGCTTGATGGACACGTCCCGGATAGCACAATCTCCCTGATATATAAAAAACTCATTAATGACCGAACGGATCTCCTTTTACAACTGCGGGAGGCTTGGACCGGTGATGGATTGGAGCTGGATGATGAAGATTGGCAGACTGCAATATCCTCTCCTAAGGAGGTTGCGATTCCGGCCCGTCTTCGACTGGTGCAATTAAAGATCTTACACCGTATCTACATTACAGACCCCCGGCTGTTGCGTATGGGTTATTCTGTGGATGAGTTGTGTAAGCGCGGGTGTGGTATGGTGGGTACTTTCCTCCATATTCTATGGGAATGCCCCGAGGTCGTATCATTCTGGAACCGTGTGCATGATGTCATGAAAGAAGTTACGGGTGTTTTGTTGATGCCCGAGGCCCGACGGTGTTTGTTGAATGTGTGGGAACCTAATGATTACAACATGGCGCAGACACAATGGGTCACTCTTGGGAATATGGTGGCTAAGAGGGACATTGCACAGTTATGGGGGTCCCAGAGGGCACCGAGGATCTCAGCCTGGACAGAGAACATGGACTGGTGCATGTTTCGTGAAAAAAACTTGTATGTTGCATGTGGTAGGCCCAAGAAGTGGGGCAGCATATGGAACCAGTGGAACCTGTATCGCGGGGAGACCTGTACTCCTCCTCTCATAAATAACCCGGAGATCCCGCAATCCCCATAGCCTGGTGTTCCTTCTACAGTGTTGAGCTTCGTTGCTACCATGATTGCTTACTTTCTGTTCCCCCCCCCCCCCCCCCTCCTTTTTATTGCTTCATTCACTGACTTTCATATAATTTTTCAGACGCGGCTCTTCCCCTCCTGGAAGGGACACTTCACACAAAATTCCTGTTCTGCCTCGCTATTTTTATGGTTTGTAGTTTCTTTTTTGTTTATTTATTTATATTTATATATATATATATATATATATATATATATATATATATATATATATATATATATATATTTATTAAAAAAGAAAAACCTTAATTTATCCTGCACTTTAACATATACTTTTATGACATGTCAACTCATTCGCCGCCGGACCCCCGGGTTGCCGGCTGTAGTGCTGTGTTATTATACAATCCTATGCTACTGTTTGCTCTGGCGACGGCCGGCCCTTTTGGTTGTAGGCTCGCAAATGTAATATTAGAATTTTAAATAAAGGTTTTCGAGAAAAAAAAGCGGAGAAGTCAAGCCCGTGGGAATGCGGATAAAGGGCAAACAACAGCAGAAACAATGAATGTCATTAATCTTTCACAACGACAGCTATCATTGGAAGAAAAGGAACTCCTATCACTAGGTCTGTCTTTTTGTCCTTCAGCTAATATGAATTTTGTACAGACTAGGATAGACTTATTTTACTTTTCTCGTAAACTTAAATTGAAAAAGTGGTTTAAAACCAAACCGGTAACAAGCATTGGAAATGCAATAGGTCTCGCATTAGAAAAGTTGGAGCTATTGGTCTTGTAAATGAAAAATATTTTATTTATTTGTTGGTTTTTAAAATAGCTAAATTGATAGCTTTGTCATTTACAATGCCAATAGTTATAACTTTCGCGAATGTGACGCCTATATCATTTGGAATGCAACATGTTTTGTATTTACGTGACTTAGATGGCAGCTCTGGTCGTTAGGCCACATCTTTATAGAGCAGGAGAGTGCAGCAGGGGAGAGAAGCACAGCAATGCAATAGTTCTCGCAATAGGAAAGTTTGAGCTATTGGTATTGTAAAGGACACATTTTTTATTTATGTGCTTGTTTTGAAAATAGCCAAATTAATAGCTTTGTTATTTACAATGCCAATAGTTTTATCTTTCGCAAATGTGACACCTATTGCAACACAATATGTGTTGTAGCACTGAGTGGGTTGAGGGGTGTGAGGGTGAGGAGGTGTGAGGGTGAGGATGAGTGGGTGTGTGAGTGTGTGAAGGTGAGGGTGAGTGAGGGGGTATGAGGGTGTGTGAGGGTGAGTGTGTGAGGCTGAGTGAGGGTGATAGAGTTGTGAGGGGGGGTGAGGGTGTGAGGGTGAGTGAGGGTGTGTGAGGATGAGGGGGTGAGGATGAGTGAGGGTGGGTTAGGGTGTGAGGGTGGGTGAGGGTGAGAGGATGTGAGGGTGTGTGATGGTGAGGAAGTGTGAGTGTGAGGGTGACTGAGGGTGTGTGAGGGTGAGGGGGTAAGGGTGTGTAAGGGTGAGTGTGTGTGAGGGTGTGAGGGTGAGGAGGTGTGAGGGTGAGTACATTTAACCCGCAGGAGCTCTTGATAATGGGGCAAAAATAGTGTGTGTCAATAGCCCTTCACAGTCTTCATCGGTTGGTTATCAGTAGAGTTCAGAATCGGTTTTAAGGCACTCACTATTGCACATGCACCAATATGTGGTTATTAAACCAACTATATAAATGAACAAGATTCACATTAATATTTGAGCCCTAAACTTGCACCCGCAGAGCAAAACGATGCAGATGCCACCTCAACAAAGAGAACCAGTGCTGCTGAAAGTTAGTTTACTCCTTTCACTTCGCTTCTAGACTTGTGATTGTCCACCCCTACTATTCCAGAGAGGAGTAATTTGTTAGCTTCTCGGGGCTGGTGAAGACTTTATTTGAACTGGCAGCACAAGCTGTTTTTTGTAGCGGGTTACAAAAAACAGTTTCGAAGGCCCTAGATATAGCAGAGAAGTTAACGGAATAGAAAGAGGCGAGGGCATCCTTTTCCCTTACCAAGACGACTTTGGGCTAACAAAAGCATTTTGGAGCAAGTAACACAATTCAGCATGTGCTTATTTTAAAAGGAGGAGCCTTCGGGTAAAACGATATTATTGCAAAGCAACCAGAAAGCGGCCTTCGTCCTCAAATCACCCGTCTGGGTCGAGATAATTGAATCATTTCAAGTCTCGCTTGCAGCTTTCATTAATTATAAAGAGGCCTGAGAAGGCGAGGGGCGAGCAATACAACCCCCGTGCGGCGTCTGGGTGCAGCCGTGTGCAAGGGGCCTCACCAGAGAGGAGCAGCGGTGCTGGGCGGCTCACAAACACTCAAAGAACACAACTGCAGTAGAGAAAGTGCAGTCAAAAGTACAAGGCACCCAGTGCAAAGCACATTGTAGTAGGCGTTTATCAGGTTTTGAGAATAATTAGAGGGCTGTCCATTGTTGCAGCCCCACCTCCCGTACTGTGAGAACTGGCACGAGAAAAGAACAGATCCTGGGCCAGGATCTTGCTCGGAGACCACCTCATCGAGCACAGATGGATTGCATTTGCAGAAGTGGTATATTATTTTTTTTTAAGGAAGGAGGCGCCATTTATTCAATACCTCGTCTGAGTTATCACTTCAGCTGCTTGAAAAGGCAAAATGCCTCTGCGTTTGCATTTTAAGATATGAGAACTGCACAGTGAAGGTAGCGCGATAATCAAGCGCGCGGCTGGTGGGCCTCCGCAGCATTGGGCTTGGTACCAGTGTCGTCGGAGGTGGGTAGCGTGCATAGTGCCTTCAGCTGCACACCTACTCCTAGGATTGCATTGCAGAAAGAACACAATCGAAGCACTCCTCTAACCTGGCTAAGCACAGCTCCTAATGGAAGGTAAGACTCTCCCTGGGAACGGTCCCCAACTAAGCTTGGTTTCCCGCCAGCGCATTAACCTCATTCTGAAAGCTGCATTTACTGCTACAGTAAGTGAAGAAACATAGCATGTGAAGTTAATGTGGTGCCTTTAAATTATTTGCTTAGTGTTGTACTACCTTTAAGTTTGTAATTGTGACACACTTACCTTAACACAGAAAATGGTCAGCCTCTCATTTGTGATAGGAAAATTATTATGGGTAGGGGAGTGGGCCATGCCTGCTTAATAAAATTGAAAGAATTCATTCTTTATATACATAACAAAGGTAAACAAAGAAGAAACGCTATTATGCTTACTAGAATGCATGCCTCGCATATGGGAATACTAACAATGTGGCGAGGAGGTCGTGACGTGTCTTTACTCTGCAGGAGTAAAGGCTACAGAGAGTCCCTTGAAAACACTTAATTGAACAGAGACAAATCCATACCTGTTACTATATTAGCACAATCAACATTAGGAAAACTGTGTAAGCTTGTTTTACGCTATCTGCCATGTCATTCAGCGTATCATCCGAGCTGTGACAAACAGGCAAACACGGCAGATTGCTTAAATATCCAGATTGCTCAAACATCGTTTGAATATGTGTTCACTAGTACACGGACAAGGCAGACATACGGCAGAATCAGGGCATGTCCAGAACGTATTAAAATCCCAAGATACTGTGTTACTGTGGAAAGAAAAGAAGTAAAGTAAAATACTCTTCTCACTTCGTACCTCTGGGTTTCTGGTTGTGATTTCCTGTGTATTGCTTCAACAATAATTTCCGGTTTCCTGTTCCGGCAACTGTATTAGGAAGATAAGGGGAGGGGGGAGGAGAAATGCGACACGGCGGGCAGGGGAGGGGCGGAGCGGGGAGAGGTGCGACACGGCAGGAAGGGGAGGAGGAGGGGGGAGGAGAGTAGGAGGAGGAGGGGGGAGGAGAGTAGGGGAGGCACGGCCTAGCGGCCGTGCAATCAAGAAGTGAGGGGGCGGAGCTGGGGGAGGCGGTGACACAGAGAGTAGGCAAGGCAGGCGGCTGGGGGCATGTGCACGCGCTTTTAAGCTCAATGCGCATGCGCATTGAGCTTAAATTTCTCGTGCACTGCAAGGAATTGCCACGATTCCTTGCAAGTTGGTTCAAGAGTGGATAAGCCCCCATAGTCTCGCAAGCTCGATGCGCATGCGCATCGACAGGCGAGACCTAAAAATGAAGTCAAATGATGCAAGGCTAAGTAATTTGAATATAGAGGACATTGAGGTATTGCATGCATGTACTAGTCTTGATGAGGATTGTTAAAGTCATGATGATGCCATTCTAATTTAGTGGATTTTGATTTGGGAACCAACCGATGCAGCTCGTTTAAACCAAAATCTGTGTTCCTTCTCAACATTCAATCTGAGGCAATAGAGATCTTTGAGAAGGGGGTGTTAAAAGATCTTAAGAAGTTGAGATATATTTTCCTTATTTGCAGCCATGAATGTATATCTTATTCACAACTAAAGGCTTTGGAAAATGTAAGATCAGATGAGTCTATTGTCATTAGACAATCAGATAAAGGTGGGAACATCTGCATTTTGGATAACAATGATTATCTGATGGAAGGGCATAGACAGCTAATGATGATAATTGTTATTTTATATCAAGCAGACAAGAAATGTTGACATCTAACAGCAGATTTGGAGAAATGTTATTTGTGTGGCGAGAGGGAGGCCTACTGGAGTGGGACGAATACAATTTCTTAAAATGTACCCACCCCAGGATTCCTGCGTTATACCTTCTGCCTAAATTGCACAAGGATGCATTACACCCTCCAGGCAGGCCGATCGTTTCCTCGATAGGCTCTTTGCTAGAAAATACATCAAAATTAATTGATTACTGTCTTAGACCCTATGTAATGGGCCTACCGGCCTATTTACGAGATACTACGCCCTTCCTGACTGTCATTGATGGCATCCATTTAGAGGACGATTACATCTTAGTCACCATGGATGTCACTAGTTTGTACACTATTATTAAACATGATATTGGTATTGCTGCAGTGACACTTCCTTAAGACACGGTTTATTTCATTGCTATTCCATTCTGAGATGATTTAGATATGATTTTGCTTTAACAAACAATTTTTTTTATCTTTGATGATCAAATCTTTAGGCACTCACAGGGCACGGCAATGGGGACCTGCTTCGCCCCAGCTATGCAAATTTAGTCATGGGCGGGTGGGAGGAGCAGGTGGCCGTACAGCTTGAGGAGTTGGATAGCTGTGTTGTCCTGTGGCTGCGTTTTATTGATGGTGGGTTTTTTTTTTGGAAGGGTAATGTAGAGTCTGCTAAGGAGTTCATTAGAAAACTAAATAACAATAGTTACAATTTATCTTTTAGTTAACAGATGAGCAAAACAGAGTTGCTAGGTGTACAGGGGATGGTTAAAAATAAACTGGAGACAAAGTTGTTTTGCAAAAAAAAAAAAAAAAAAAAAAAACGAACAAGTGGAAACAACCTGTTACAGGCAAGCAGTGCTCATCCTCCTAAATTAGTGTACAGCTTCCCTTACAGAAAACGTCTGCCTGCTAAAGGCAATTGTAGTACCATTATTGACTTTGAACAAGAAAAGGATGTGATGAGTCAACGGTTTCTTGAACGTGGGTACAGTAAAAAAGTGATTGACCAGGCTGTAACAAGGGTAGAAAAGGCAGCACGTACTGAATTACAACATCAGGTGAGAGACCTCCAGGAAACAGAGACAACACGATTTATAACAACTTTTTTACATCAAGCATCAGAGGTTCGGAGAATTTTGAAAAAGCACTGGCACACTTTATTGACAGATGATGATCTGAGCAAACATCCTAATTGCAATCCCCAGATAACTTTCAAAAAGAGCAAATCATTACGTGATGTTTTAAGTGTGAATCTAGTGACCAAAAAAGACAAACCCAAAAATATGGGTCACAGTGGATTTCGTCGCTGTGCTAAATGCAAGGCTTGTAAGAATAGCACAGATTGTAAAGAATTTCAAATTCCCAATTCAAAAAGGCAGTTTGTTATCTCTAAAGCTGTAAATTGTAACACAACTTATTGTGTGTATGCCTTAATGTGCCCGTGTCAAATGATGTACATAGGCAGTACAATTCACCAGGCTTAGAAGAGGGTACTCGAACTTGTGCGTGCCATCCGACATAATAAATCAACAATATCCGGTGGCACTGCACTTTTTGATTCTCATTTTCAGAATGAAAATCTATTAAAAATGATGGCGATTGATGCTGTTGACTTAGATATCAGGGGAGGTGACAGAAAACTTACTCTGAGAAAATTGGAGTCTAAATATATTATTGATTTTGACACCATGATGCCCAAAGGATTGAATTCCAATGAAGAATTGACCATACACTTGAGCCGTTAAAGTATAAAATGATGTTTGATTTGTAAATTTCCTTCTGAATGACTTTTAGTGGTAATGGATTTATTTATTATTTTTTCACAGGCACAGACACTTTTTTGAAATACAGGTTTAGTGGTGTATCGGTATAAGCATCTATTTTCCTCCCGGTCATCGACAACACAAGATGTATTGTTATGAAGACTTGCTTACCATTGCAGAAGATATTATATTTATTGTAAATTTACTAGGATCAATTTCAAGTTTACTTAATTTTTTTATTTTTTTATTTGCCCACTGAGGCACCATTTAGTAAGAGCTACTCTCCATGATATGTTAGTATGAGAGCATTTTATTTAATACTCATTGCGACAGATACAGAACTGATGTACGGTTGAAATTATGGAGTATCTGGGAAAATCAAGTTACAACATGAATTATGTCAAGTATTCGGAAACATGTAAGGATGAAAGCCCACTGGGGCGAGATTTACGAAATGATCTTAAGAATAATACATTTCACAATTTATGCTATTATGGCAATACATAAATGACAAGGCAAAGATGGCCGATATAGAAATTGTATTGTGAGATGGCAGATACCCTTTTCACAATAATCACATGGTGTTTTATGTGGTCACCTTTTCACTGTTTATGCTTGTATTTAAATATGGAGTAATGTGTAAAAAAACGTTATTGCCTGTGAGCAAGGCGTAAAGCCGAAACGCGTTGGGATGGTCATTAAATGGACTTATTTTGAAATATCCACGAGCGTCTGGACATTCTTTCTTTAACAGAGTGAGTGCTTGCGATAATTACGGGGGTGTCCGGTAACCCTGTCCAGACCGCCCGCATATGACAGCTTCAAAGCAGAACCGGAATTGCAGCAGAATATTATATATATCGAACTCCACAATCCTGCAGCACACAGTCACCTAAACGGATACGAGCGCAAAACAGGTACAGACTACAGCAATGGGTAGTGGATAATAAGGTGCCTTTATTCAAAGAGGGGGATCAGCATTATGTCCGGGAAAGCCGGACTTGAGATATAAATATATATATATATAAATAAAAGGAGATCGTTATAAGCTGCTATTGAATCCTATTGTCATTTAAAGTACAGTAGAAAAAGATGTGGTTTATTATTTAGAAAGAAGGCCCATGGTCTCGAATTAAGTTGGCAATGGAGAAAGATTAGTGAATTATACACTTGTTAAATATAGGAGGCCCTTGTATAGTATTCATAATAAATTGATTTAAAACAGCATTTAAATTTTCAGGTGCCCACAAACTTTAAAATTGCGTATAGGTGATGGTGCACTAGAGGCTGAAATGAATGGCAACCCTTCATTTGAATTCTTCCGACGTAGGAACGTCTACACACTTATAACGATATATTATTTAATATTATGAACTAAACATCATTATGAGTGACCTGTCCCCTTTGAAATTTTCAATTACAAATGAACTTAACTTAGCTCTTTACATTATAAAAAGGTGCAACGGACCAAGAAAGTGAAGAAATTTGGCGATTTGGCAATGTAATGGATTTTAAAGGAGTTTGTAATCATTGTTGGGAACAAAATAAGTGGAACAGGTTTATTGAACTGAAGGTGAGCACTATATTGATGTTAACAAAAGAGAGGGTATAACTATATAATTCATGAGTGGGAATTAGCCCTTCTGACTGGAGTTGTAAAACTTCACAGGCCCTGTTGACCGCAAAGAGATTTACAAATATACCTGTGGTTTAAGATATAAAGACCAATCAGGAGGTAAGACGATACCAGTACACTTAAGAAGTGAAGCACTTTTATATAAAGAACAGAATACTAAAAGAAGGGGTTTTCTGTTACAAAGGGAACAAGTGCTGAGAAGCATGAAAGTTATTAAGTGCTGACCTTGGACAATCATAATAAATGGTAATTTATCACTGTTTTTTCATAGAAAACTCGTTTTTAATTACATTTTTTTAACTTATTAAAATTAAGACAAAATCTATAGATAACTCATCTAAAGTTACATGGAGTACTCCGGGTTGAATGGGAAGTTTATTTGTGTGCGAGTGGGGACGTCGTCACTGAATTCTATGTAAAGATGTGATGTGCATGTATTTGATTTGTAACTATGACTCATGTACATTTTTTCTTGATGATAGTTGTCATTTACTACAGTCCTGAAGAAGGTGGCATATCGATTTTGTCCACCGAAATGCTGTGTCGACAACTTTTAATTGTATAACTTTTTGGACTGACATCTGCGATTGTTTGATTAAATATTATTTCGTTTTGCGGATTTGCACTTGGAAAAAATGATAGACCTTTTTTCAAAGAAGATTAACTGTTTTGTGTGTCCCTTATGTCTACACCAAATTAGCACAATGATGTGAAAAGAAATGGGCAGAGGAAATTATGTGCCAGTGGAACTTAATTATATTATGTTTTAGTATAAAGAATTTGTAATGCTTTTACTTGCAACGTACTTGTACGCTGAATTAACAGAATACATTTTATAAATGTTTTCAATACATTTGGGTTCATTGTGATGTGTCAGTTAGTGATGCAGGAGTTCAGTGACCAGAATTAGAAAACGGGCTATCCTCTTGTTGATATTGGAGGAGGATAGCAACACACGTGGGAGAGATAGGAAATATATGATGTTTCATAGAGTGCTGAAAGAAAAAGAAAAAAGTAATTAACTAAATGAGAGCAGCGGAAGAATACAGGTCAATCAATCCAAAAGGTTGGTAAAGAAAGTATGCTTCAGGGGAGGTATGAACAGAAGAAATGGAGAAACAAATGTAAGCTGGACCAGACAAAGCTATCAAATAGCATTGGCAAATCAAATAGGTGTACCTTTGCAAGAGCTATTGGCATTGTTCGTGGTTTATTTAGCCATGTTGTGCAGCAGTGATTTTATAGTTCTATTCTGTATTATACTTAAAAGTAGTTATGTTTGTTAATACCAAGCTGACTTGTAGTACAAGTGAAATTGCCTCTAGGTTGTATTGGTAACCATATCAGAGTTATTTTATTCTTACTTGAAGGTATACAACTAAGACTGACAATATCTTTTATGATATGACCTCTTAAATATGTAATTGTTGGTCTGTCTTTAAAGTAGTCTCCAAATCCGGAACCGGCTAGGAGTCCCAAAAGTCTGTTCATTATTCGTCATATCCGATGGCTAGATGAGTTATATGTAGTAATGAAAGCCTATCTTTTTTGTTCTCGTTAGTCAACAGTGTATCAAAATTATTCACTCTTCTTTGTGTATTATTAAGGTGCTTGATGTATTCTCTATGTGCCATCCTATTTGTCATTAGTTTGAGGTCACGTGTACACTCGCCCTCTTCACTACAGTTCCTATTGTACCACTTAATTTCTGGGACACTTTATTATTGTGTACACTATCTATATGCCAGCTTGTCATTTTCCAGAATTTGAGTGGTGTTATTTGCAGTAGGAGTTCAGTAATATGTCCAATTGAGATGCAATTAATCGTGCTGGCCATGTTCGCTTGTATGGTATACATCCCTTTCTTTTCAAGGAATTGTAATGCTACAGGCATTTATATACTTAGGGAGATCATGCGGTGATCATTGACTCCATGTTGCTTTAATTCACGGTTTCACCTTATGTCTTTCTGGCCCGGTCTTGCCTCTGCAAACGCAGGCAGGCCTGTGTTACTTGCGAACAAACAAATGTTTATATTTTTCACTTCACAGAGCAAAAGAAAGAAGCTGCTGGAACATAGTGGGGGCTGGGCAACCCAAGGATGGGAAAGTGAAGAACTCTGGCTCAGCTATCATCAGAGCCTGGCCAGCTCTGGCGAGTGATCTCTACGCAGAGTGCAGCCAGCACCCACAGTGCAGATGAAGGGAGGGGTAGCTTCTAGAAGTCTCTCTCTATGTTACTAAAGAGTATAAAGATAGAGACCTCTTGGTGTTTTGGGCAAGAACTCTTTTCAAGAGTGGACACACCGCGTGGAAACGGCATCCCGGTTGAAGGCTCTTGTCAAGACTGTCCGCGGGTTCTTCTAGTCGTGCTGACAGAAAGATGCAAGACAAACAGCCGGTGAAGTATTCCATGTTCTAATGACTTATTTTTGTGTGCATACAGTTATCTTTCTATGCATTTATTCTTGTGAATCTACATTTACCATATGCATTTATTTTACATATGCATTCTTACTATTTGGGAAGTTACTGCAATAATTATTTATTTTTAATTAGCAAATGAGTGTGGAGCTTTAGCTACATTGTAGCTAGGTATTGTAAAGTGTGCTGTCTTATTTTGAAGAACGTTCACATGGTATCCGGGTGCTTTGATGTCCTGCTTAAGTGTTCTGAAGGGAAAGCAAGACAGGAATACACATTGAAGGAATTTGAACATAACTGCACTAAATACCATCCAATGGGCTTTCAACATGCCTCTAAATTTTGTGGTAGCCAAATAAATTGATAGTACTAGGTGCTTTTGGTTCTATACTCTTTAGGGATTTTCTATTGGAGGACAGTTTTTTACCTAACGTGTAAATTGAATGATTTTGCTTTTCTAAATTTTTTATCCATAGCCAATATGCCTGAAAAGATTACAGAAATGTTTTTGTTATCTCAGAGTCACAGGATTTTACTTATCTAATTGATATGTCTAGTTATTAATCTGTAATATTTATGATTGCATGCTGTTTTTAATGTTTGAAATGCTTAAATATAACATTTTTCCATCGATGCTTCATTTGTTTCTTATAATTACATTGTGTACAATATGTAAGATGCTTATGTGAAATGCAATGTTTTTCTCAGAGATGTTCTCATATGTACCAGTGTCAGTGTTGTTATTTTTGTACTGTTTGTGGAGTGTGGTTTTAAACTCCTTGCGAGTAATGTCACTTTATTGTGCACAGATTATTAATATTTTGCAGCTTGTGTCTGCGCTGTTTCGCTTACGTTTGTTTCATATTTCTCTTAACAGCCTTGAAAAAGTCCCTATGTTTTTGGGACAAAACACGCTGGCTGTATCCTTGTCTCCGTTTTAAGCGGAAGCAAAGAAATAAAGAATGAGCACTCCAACTAGATGTGTGTGTCGTGATGTTTGATGTCAATGATTGAAATTCCTTAGAACTCTGTTTCTCAACTCTCCTTGGGATATTAGACACCAAGTTATGGTCCTTCAAATTGTACACTTGCATTTGAGTGCTTCTCCCTCTTTATGTGGAATACACACTAAAAGCTGGTGCATCAGGTTTACTAAAATTGACACATGAATGTCATTTATACTAGAAAACAGCAGTATCATAATCACAGAGGTTACTATAATGATTGTTTAGTTAACGCTGGCAGACCAGCATTAGACCATCAACACGATGCAGAACGAAATCATAAATACTATTAAACAACAAGTGATTACCATTGTTTTTTCTTTTTAGCTATTCTTTTTTTTTGTAAACAGTTTTTATTAGGAAAAGAAAGAAAAAAAGGTACAAAGCAATGATAAAACAATAGTCGGATGTACAATACAAAGACACATTTTGCAATACAGAGATCAGTCGATAAGCACCGTTCACTTCCCAAAGATGACCCAGAGTGACAGTACCAAGCCTGTTCAGTAGGCTAGAACTAAGGTATATAAGCATTCAAATAACGAGCATACCAAGTGGCATCTTGCAATCGAGTCGGTAAATACATGTTTTAGGGCAAGGGCGCAGCATCACTCCTAGGCTCATCCAGCAATAAGGATCTTTCACGTTGCAGTTCAGTTGAAGGGGATAAACATATATTGCCTTTGTAATCATTCCACTTCCCCCACTTATGATCCCATTTCTTGGGGCACCCTCTATGTTTAAACACATCATTTCCGGCAATCATTGCCCTATTCATGTCTATATCCAAATCTCGCAAGCACAGGCCGCCCCACTCCCCATCTCTGCGCAATGTTGCATTTCGCAATGGCTCACCCCATTGAGGCCCATGTATGCTCAATTTGCGTGAGGTCTGTGGCCTCGCGCACATTAAGAAGGCATAGCTGGGGGGAAGCCTTCAAAGTCTTGCCGCACACCCTCTCCATCTGTTTTGTAACCTTATCCAAGTATTGCTCCACTGTTGGGACAGTCCCATAAGATATCAAAGAAGGTACCCATCTGGTTGCAATTTCGAAGGCATAAGGGATCAGGCCTCCTACCCAGCTTAAACAGAAGCTTTGCAACAAAGGACACACAGTGGAGGATTTTCAGTTGGACGAGGCACAGCCTCATTGGGATAGCCACTTCTCTAGAAACCAGTACTCATCATCCATACTCCCCAGGGCCGACTTCCAACCCTGCTGCAGGCGTTGCATAGGATCAGGGCAATTATTTACCAGTTCTTTAGGTCTCGCCTAAGCCAGCGCATGCGCTGATCTGGCGAGACTTTTAGTAAGGGCTCGAGAAAATGCTACCACTGTGGCCTAGAGCTTGCGCGCACGCACGTGCGCAGCCGGCAGCTTTTAGCACCCGAGGCGCCATCTGAAGCGCGATGACATTCACTTTTAGTGCCGCCGCGCGCGCACCACTCGTGTGCTTTGTTTTTTATTTCCTTTTTGCGCGTGCAAACAACTTGCTCACCACTCAAGTGTTCCCGGGCTTGCTGTATCGGAATAAAGCATGCGCCACCTTTCTCATATGGATGCAGTGGCCTGCTCCATCTTGCTTGTTTTAACAGATATAAGTGCAGCGTATGAGGAGCCATTTTTATCTCATTAAATGTCAGTTTGAGTATTACCTTCAAGTTCTTGAAAATGATGCTCTTCGAACAGGTTTGTCACCGCCTACACCCTCTCCTTCTTCAACCCACTCCCCAATCGCCACCAGTATGGGAATGATTAAAAAAAGTGAACCTTCATGAAGAAAGGGGTTTATATCCTCCGGCAGTTCATTAAGAAAGGCAGGTTTTTAGACTTCAGTGAATGTGTGAGGGGGCACGGCAACTGGGCAAATGCACTCTTTGTAGGGTTTGCCAACACAGTTGTAAGTGCATTCATTCATTGTTCACACGTGTGTTCATGATGTCCCAGCCCATGTCACTCAAAAGCCAGACATGCAGTTCACATCAGGCAGGCAGACACACAGCACACAGAAATGCCAACTTCTAAAAGTGTAATTTCTAAAATAGTCATAATAAATCTGCGCACCCCATTGCGTAGCATTTATTATTCCTATTTCAAACATACCAAACTTGACCACGTTGCTCCTCTCATATCAGAAATTACCACTGAAACACTTTTCAGGGAATCCCCAATGCATTCCTATGGGAGGGCAGCCTCACAGTAGTGAGAAACCAAAATGGTTGTTTGTCACTACCAGGACATGTCACACACTTAAGGTACATACATGTCCTATCTTAACTACAATGCACCCTGTCCATAGTGCTAGTTAGGGCCTACCTTAGGGTGACTGACATGTGGTAAATAGGGGGTCACGTACATGGCACACACTTTAGGTGCCATGTCACAGCGACAGTGACACTGCGCGCACAGGCCCTGCAATGGCAGAGGCCTTAGACAGGTTTGAAAGGCTACTTTTGTGGGTGGCACATCAGCGCTGCAAGCCCACCAGTAGCAGTTAACTTACCAGACGTGGGGGATGAGATACCACTTTACAAGGGACAGACAGGTAAATTAAATAGGCCAAACAGGTGTAGACCAATCTTACCATATTTAACACAGAGAGCACACACACTTTACACTGAACACCAGTGCTAAAGAGGCCTAAAACCACAAACACCATGTCAGAAAAAAGGCTAGGAGAAAGGCAAAAAGTTTAGGGATGACCCTGCAAAAAGGGCCAAGTCGAACAGTAAGGGATATAGCCTTCATGGGAATAGGGTCAAGTATCAATCTGTCCTCCAGTGGAGAGGATCCAGGCAGAGGAAGCTCCTTGGGCATGGCAACTGTGACGGCATGGCTGATGGTTAGATAACTGAAGGTATCAGTGGGTGCCAATTGATACTTGGTTTTGAGGTTGGCAATTTGGCCAGTCTTCCCCCTCACCCACATGATCCCCCACCATTGAAATGCCAATCATATCCCACCTGTCAAAGCCAGGAAACTTACTAAGCTGAGCCAACATATCTGGTTCCCAGAGTGGCGTAGCTTTTGTAAGTCGGTTGTGCCAGCCCCATTTCTTAATGATTCCATACCAGACCTCCACTGTGCGTACGGTGGGCCCCGTGAGGCAAAGCTTACGGGGATTCGGGTACAGTGCTCTGTTGTATCCTCCCCGTCCCAATAGCCAGTGGTCTGTGAGAACTTTGTAGTGATTCTTGATGAATCAGATAATATCTTTATTAAGGCCGAACAACTTGCAGAATAATCGCAGCACAACACAGAGCATCAGGAATGAGTGCAGTTTCAGAGAGTGCATCACAAGTCATCCAAAATTATTACGTCAGCATACAACTTTATATTTTCGAACATGAAGCATACTAGTCGCACCTGGAACTTACTGGGGCAGGGGACTTACTTTTGTCATACACATGTAGTAACAGAAAATCTTAAAATAAAATGAAGAAAAGTGAGGTGGTTTTGAGAGGGGTGTGAAGGAGGAGATGGTTGGGGGGGACAGAGGGGAAAAGCAGCTTACGAGGTATATTGTAATGCAGGTAGTAGGATACGATTGAGTGGGGGCAGGGAAGAAGAATATGGAGGGTGAGGGAGCAGCAAAAATGTTAACACACTGCGTAGATGACAGGCACTGTCATTATGCATTTTTAGGTTTCGGCTGCAAAAAAGTTGCGCAAGCAGCTTTTGCGCAGGAGAAATCTTTTGAGTTACAGTATGTGGCTCTGGAATACGCCCTCTGTTTCATTGGCTAGCTCCATAAATGGAGGCTAGCCATTGGAACAGAGAGGCGTCCGTCATGGCCGGACCAGATTCGGGGGCGTTCCCGAGAATTTTTGGCTTTTGGCTACGTCATGCTACGTCAGCCAAAAGCCGGGAACGCCCCCGAATCTGTTCCGGCCGGGCCGGGCTTGCTGCTGTCCTGCCTTCCTCCGTGTCCCTCCTCCCGCCGTCCCCTCTCCCGCTCTCCCCCCTCCCGCTCTGTGTGGTCCTGCCTTCCTCCGTGTCCCCCCTCCGGCGTCTGAAGGTCCCCAGATGTCTTCAGAAAACCAGACTGAGGCCACCTAAAAACCTCCCTGTCAAGCAGAAAATACCAGTTTTAGTAATGCGCTGCAGGGCGCTCTAATGGCGCCTGGAGGCGCTATGTTTGTCCAATATAAAACAATGCAAGAAATACATTTAGCAAGCGTCTGGGTGAGTAGCAGAGACTCTCAATTATTTAGCAAACTTCACTATAATTAGACACCTTTTCGTTGTTTTAATTGAATATTTTCATATATAGTTGTGCTTTGTAAATGCTGTCCTGGCGCTGATCAGCACACCTCCCTCTAACGTGGTGGCGAAGAAATAAAATCAGGTGTGCACCGCACTGCAGGGGGTGAGGCCACCACGCGCCACGGCTCAAATTGTGCTTGGCAGGAAGTATTTGGGGATCGCTCTGGTGAACAAGGGAGCTCTTGCGGTTGTGTCCGAGGGTCGGCTGTCGAGGTGGACACACTCCCCTCGTTGCAGTTATCGCGGGGAATTCCCGTCTCGGGGGCGATGCCATTCCTGGATGCTGAAGCAGAGCCTTGGGTCTAGTTGTCAGAAAGTGGTGGGGCGGAGACGGAAGGGAGGGCACGGGTGGAGCTCGTATGAAAGTGGAGCAACATCTAAATACAAGGATCCTTAGGAGCGTGGTGGAGCTCAGGGGCCAGCGAGGATGGGTCCCCTGGAGACGGGTGATTCAGACCCAGGGGGGGTGAGGAGTGGGCAGGAGCGCTAGGCCAGGTCATCCAGTGGCGTAGTAGGGGTACCCTGGTCCCTCGTGCAAGAAAGGGAAATAAATGACTCGGGCCGCTGGATGGGTGAAAACTACAGAAACAACGATTCTCTCGGCCCCAGCCCCCCTGCACCTGCCGCACTATTGACAGGTTAGCCCCTGGGGTCACTGCGGGATCAAGCACACGGGCGAGGGGGGCAGAAGCACACAAACTTCAACAAGTTTCACCGTGTGAGTTGGCAGCTCTCCGGGAGCACTGGGCCGCTATACCTTGGTGAAGGAGCCTCAGGCTGGTTCATCAGGGTCGGGTGGAGCTTTCGGGCAGGAGCCACAGGCCTCATCGCGGGATGAGGCTCGAGGAGGGTACGGGAAAGCAGCACTAGGCCGCGTGGCCATTATGGGATGGGCCTTAGGCTGGGGCTTCAGTGGACGGGACAGCCTTGAAGTGGGGCGGGTTCTTCCTGGTCTTAGACCTGTGGCGATTAAAATCAGACATTGAAATAATCATGCCTCACTTCAGCAACAAGAGCCGTCCAATCCTCGGTACCTGTGAACATAGCGCCGAGAGCTGGGGTGACACGGGTCCACGCACATAGCGCTAAGCAGAAGAGTGGACTTGGCAAAGAAGGCGCTTGGCACGGTCCAGGGAGCATCAGAATGGGCATTGTGAGGTGGAAGTTTATAAGGAGGGTGCAGGTCACTCGCTGTGGCGCTATGCAGCGGCCCTGGCAACATGAAAGGGAGCGGGGGCTGGGTATATTGCGCCCTATGTGGGAAGGCGCTGGGCATCAGGGGGCTGTATGTGGAGGGTGCTTGGCGTGTAAGGCCTTACAGCGGTCTGTGCACACATGGGTACAACACAGACACCACGGGCCGCAGGTGCTATCTAAAGAGGGCGCTGGGCACTCCCCGGATACCGCGGGGTGCGAGTGCTGAGGCAGAACATGGGGGTTACTTGTACGTTGGCGCACACATACCAAGAGAGGGAACTGTGAAAAGAGGTGGGTGCTTTGCGTGAGGTTGCTGAAAATACCCTAACGGCCAACGGGCGACCTCGAATTTGGGAAACCGAGTTCAAGTCTCGGCAGGGACACCCAACATTCTGTGATTCTGGACAAATCACTAAATCTCCCCGTGCCTACCAAAAATGAATGTGTCCACCTGTAACGCAACTGGTGCTCGAGTTAAGTGCTCCCAAACCTTCGGTCAAGTTCGCGCTATATAAAACTCCGTAAAAAAAAAAAAAGTACTGTGGAGGGCAACAGGCTCTGGGCACGTGGCAAGTTCGACTTAATGCGGAAGGGTCCTAGCCAAACACATGAGGTGCCCAGTACGGTAGCACAGATTGGTAAATAAGGTCCCACCTGGATGCTATGCATAAAGTGTACCAGGCACACTGGCAGCAATGTGCACACAAGCTGCTTGGCACACATGTGGAGTGTGCGTAAGTCGCAGTGAGCATACGAGGTGTACTGAGAAAGAGGGGGCTAGGTATCGGTAGTAGACACAAGGTAACGTTAGCGCTTGGCATCGCTAGCACAAGGCACCACTAGACGGCGCTTGACGTAGGGGGCACAAGAGAATCCTATCTAGAGGTTGGCATCAGTGGGCACAAGGGAACACAGTCTAGAGACAGTGCGTGGCATCGGTGGGCAAAAGGGAACGCTATTCAGAGACAGCGTTTGGCATCGGTGGGCACAAGGGAACCCAATCTAAAGACAGCGCTTGGCATCGGTAAGCACAAGAGGATACTATTTAGCGCTTGGCATCGGTAGGACCAAGGGAATTCTATCTAGGGCTTGGCATCGGTAGGCACAATAGTATTCTATCTAGTGGCAGCGCTTGGCACCAGTAGGCACATGAGGACATCATCTAGCGCTTGGCATCGGTGGGCACTTACCCTGTGTGGACTTCCTGGCTCCGGTCGACGCCCGCCCCTTGCTGCTTCTCTCGGGCTGGAATGCAGTGTGAAGTCACGACTCCTCGCATGCCTGTTGAACTCGTATTTCCCACACTGCGCCCCCTCCCCGCATTTTACCTAGAGATTGCCCCTCCCCGGGCTGCCTCCTCCTCCCCCCTTGTAGTGCACCATTTATTACCGTTTCATATGCATATATGAGCTCAAAGAAAACGATGTCTGTTGATGTCACCCGGGGCCACTTGGCACCCTCTCAGGTGCGGTTTTAATTGAAGATCTGGTTTGTATTATGCCAGCCTGTCTCTATTACCAGAGTGTCCTCGCCCGACCTCTATTTAGTAGGTGGGTGGTTGGTACTTCAGGTCACTCTGTTGTATAAGGCTGCATGTTAGGGTTGTATTGCTGCAACTGCAACCCAAGTTATGTTTGTTAAGGAAGCTTGCTCTGTAACTTTTCTTGCACCGCAACGCTTTTGTTGTACATGCAGGTGTGTGCTGGAAGGTTGCAGTTCTGTGGAGCTATTGTTCTGTGTGAAGAAAGTGTGCAGTGCTGCTGACCCGACCTGCACTGTGTGTGCAAGTGCAGTGTGCAGCGCTGCAGGCCGGACCTGCACTGTGTGTGCAAGTGTAGTGTGCAGCGCTGCTGGCCTTACCTGCACTGTGTGTGCAAGTGTAGTGTGCAGCGCTGCAGGCCCGACCTGCACTGTGTGTGCAAGTGAAGTGTGCAGCGCTGCCGGCCTTACCTGCACTGAGTGTGTAAGTGTGGTGTGCAGCGCTGCTGGCCTTACCTGCACTGTGTGTGACCTTATCTGCACCCTGTGTGCGAGGGAAGCGTGCAGTGCTAAAGACCTTATCTGCACTCTGTGTGCGAGGGGAGCGTGCAAGTGTGTGTAAGGCGCTTGCATGGCTGCGCTCATGCTTTACCCCTGCCACGTAGGTGTGGAACAACGCCTGGTGTGTTGCTGCTCCTCCTGTTATAATGAATGTGTCCACCTGTAACGCAACTGGTGCTCGAGTTAAGTGCTCCCAAACTTTCGGTCAAGTTTGCGCTATATAAAACTCCGTAAAAAAAAAAAAAGTACTGTGGAGGGCAACAGGCTCTGGGCACTTGGCAAGTTCGACTTAATACGGAAGGGTCCTAGCCAAACACATGAGGTGCCCAGTAGGGTAGCACAGATTGGTAAATAAGGTCCCACCTGGATGCTATGCATAAAGTGTACCAGGCAGCAATGTGCACACAAGCTGCTTGGCACACATGTGGAGTGTGTGTAAGTCGCAGTGAGCACACGAGGTGTACTGAGAAAGAGGGGGCTAGGTATCGGTAGTAGACACAAGGTAACGTTAGCGCTTGGCATCGCTAGCACAAGGCACCACTAGACGGCGCTTGAAGTAGGGGGCACAAGAGAATCCTATCTAGAGGTTGGCATCAGTGGGCACAAGGGAACACAGCATAGAGACAGTGCGTGGCATCGGTGTGCAAAAGGGAACGCTATTCAGAGACAGCGTTTGGCATCGGTGGGTACAAGGGAACCCAATCTAAAGACAGCGCTTGGCATCGGTAGGCACAAGAGGATACTATTTAGCGCTTGGCATCGGTAGGACCGAGGGAATTCTATCTAGAGCTTGGCATCGGTAGGCACAATAGTATTCTATCTAGTGGCAGCGCTTGGCACCGGTAGGCACATGAGGACATCATCTAGCGCTTGGCATAGGTGGGCACTTACCCTGTGTTGACTTCCTGACTCCGGTGGACGCCCGCCCCTTGCTGCTTCTCTCGGGCTGGAATGCAGTGTGAAGTCACGACTCCTCGCATGCCTGTTGAACTCGTATTTCCCACACTGCGCCCCCTTCCCGCATTTTATCTAGAGATTGCCCCTCCCCGGGCTGCCTCCTCCTCCCCCCTGGACCACCTTCCCACCTCGCCCTTCTTGCCTCCGCCCCTTCCCTCGACTCAGCACATCCCCGTTCCAGGCCCCTCACCCTCCGCCGAGACCTCCTGGCACGGGTCAGCCCAGCCTCAGCCCTGTGAGGGCACAGCCTATCATGGCGCTTCAGTTGTGCCCCTGGCACAAACCTCAGCTTTTAACCCTCCTCTAGTCCAATCCATCCATCTTTGATCCTCCATTTGACAAAGTAGGTTGATATTTGCGATGCAGAATTTACAGGCAAGTGGGTGGGTGTTGACCAGGATGCATTGCATCGCGTAATGCATTCTGGGACTTGTAGTGCACCATTTATTACCGTTTCATATGCATATATGAGCTCAAAGAAAACAATGTCTGTTGATGTCACTAGGGGCCACTTGGCACCCTCTCAGGTGCGGTTTTAATTGAAGATCTGGTTTGTATTATGCCAGCCTGTCTCTGTTACCAGAGTGTCCTCGCCCGACCTCTATTTAGTAGGTGGGTGGCTGGTACTTCAGGTCACTCTGTTGTATAAGGCTGCATGTTAGGGTTGTATTGCTGCAACTGCAACCCAAGTTATGTTTTTTAAGGAAGCTTGCTCTGTAACTTTTCTTGCACCGCAACGCTTTTGTTGTACATGCAGGTGTGTGCTGGAAGGTTGCAGTTCTGTGGAGCAATTGTTCTGTGTGAAGAAAGTGTGCAGTGCTGCTGACCCGACCTGCACTGTGTGTGCAAGTGCAGTGTGCAGCGCTGCAGGCCGGACTTGCACTGTGTGTGCAAGTGTAGTGTGCAGCGCCGCTGGCCTTACCTGCACTGTGTGTGCAAGTGTAGTGTGCAGCGCCGCTGGCCTTACCTGCACTGTGTGTGCAAGTGTAGTGTGCAGCGCCGCTGGCCTTAACTGCACTGTGTGTGCAAGTGCAGTGTGCAGCGCTGCAGGCCAGACCTGCACTGTGTGTGCAAGTGTAGTGTGCAGCGCTGCCGGCCTTACTTGCACTGAGTGTGTAAGTGTGGTGTGCAGCGCTGCTGGCCTTACCTGCACTGTGTGTGACCTTATCTGCACCCTGTGTGCGAGGGAAGCGTGCAGTGCTAAAGACCTTATCTGCACTCTGTGTGCGAGGGGAGCATGCAAATGTGTGTAAGGCGCTTGCATGGCTGCGCTCATGCTTTACCCCTGCCACGTACGTGTGGAACAACGCCTGTTGTGTTGCTGCTCCTCCTGTTATAAATGTCTTTCTTGTTACATAAATTCTGTTTTCATGAGAAGGATTAGTTTCTTTAGAAAACAAAGTATAATTTGAGGTATAACACTGCAGTAGGTGCTAGACACTCAGGCACAAGAACAAGCGTAATGTAGGCAAAGGTGGCACTTGTGCAAGTATCAAAGGTAAAAACATGAGAGGTAGCAAACCTTGTGTTACAAGGGCAAAGTGGTGTGAGCATGTTACAAAAGGGCACCAAACACAAGTACACAACGTTCACCATCATTGCACGCTCAACATACAGCATGCTTACAAGTAACAGCATTATATTTTCCACGGGTTCTTATTGTATATTGATCTACAGCAGCATGAATCATATCTTGGCATGACACAATAGGTGTCCTATTAGACCTCTAATATTAACACAATAGTTTGGAAAATTGAGGGCTGTGTGGGCTGAGAGAGCTGTGTGGGCTGAGAGAGCTGTTGGCAATGTAAATAACAATGCCATTTATTTATAAGTAAAAAAAAAAAAAAAAAAAATGTCATGAGCAATGCCAATAGCTCTAACTTTTCCAAAGGCGAAACCATTGCATTGTAAATGCTTGTTTGTAGTTTTATAAAGCGCAAATTCGACCTGAAGGTATTCAAAGGCTTTACATGAGCACCAGTTACATTACACACATTCACGATCCTTTTTTTAGGCATGGGGAGATCAAGCAGCTTACCCAGAATCACAGGATCTAGAGCCAACCCTAAGGCTCAAACCTATTTCCCCCGTTCCATAGTCAGCAGCTCTGATCGTCACGGTAAGGGTACTGGATGCTCCTGTACATCACAGCAGCTTCTATCACTGATATTTGATGTTGAAAAGCACCCCTAAATCTTAGCTCCTCACCCGAAGTTGTATGACAGTATTAAATCATTATACCAGTCCAAAGGATAACTACATTAAAGTCCAAGGAAAGACTCTCTGGCGTCTTGGTGAAGTGTAATGAGAAACGCAAGTGACAGTGAGTTTCTGGAGGAGGGGCGGTACAATGCAAGTAGGGAGTTGTTCTTTTTACTGCAAGCCAAGCTATTGGTGCTGTAAGTGCAGCTCAGTTAGGAAGAAAATATTTAATGATGCTTAAATATTGAAGTGAAGAGGTTCTGCAGAGCATGGGCTAACCCTAGTCTGACAGAACTTTACATAAACTATAAAGCCCAACTTGATTTAATCATCTTAGAATCCTCCTGTCGACCTAAGGAGAAAAGAATCCTTTTGCTTTAGAAAAAGGATTCTTATCTCCTTAGGCCGAGAAATTTGTGTAAAGTTGTAAAATAATCGGTTATTATACAGAAACTCATGTCTGAGATTTGACGTCGCTGGCACATCGGGTTTTTGCTTTTATAATAAACGAAATGCAAACATTTAGGGGCATTTGCTCAAGATGCATGGTTGAAAATGACGCTCTCTTTTACTGTTCATGACGTGCTAACAGTGGAAGGATAACATTAAATCAACAATTACTCTGTGCAAGCTCTATTGAACAGAGTAGCGCAGAAAGAGAACAAAGTGAAAGTGACGAGCTGACCAATGAGTAGCAAGCAAATAAGAGGTTCGATAAAGCCAACCAACTGCAAGTATTTGGAGGGCTAAAATCCCCTTTTTAGAGTTTTTTTTTCTTAAATAGATCGTCCCAAGCGACGGAGCGCATTCACTGACCATCGGCTTGACCTAAAAAGCACGCAAATAATAACACAAAAAAGCAACCAATTGATTGGGCCAAACCGCACTGCAAGTTATTGATATAGTTCACAATAGGCTTTTGCCTACCCAATAGTTAAAAACTGCCAATAGGCTAGACCTAAAAACCACTGGGAAAGCCAAAATGCAGGATCTGGCTTTTCCAGTGCTCGTTTCTGAAGCTTCCTCGGTCTCTAAAATATGTAGTGTCTCCCATGGGCTTCCTGATTGCTTGATGAAAAGGTGGCAATGAAGCACGCTGTTAAGTTGCCAAGTTCTCTGGCACTTGAAGTACTTCTCTGTGTCTATTCAATTTCTACTGTTAGCGATTAAATTGGGGAACACAACTCGGGTTACTTTTATAAACAACATATTTACAGCCTTCCGTGGCTGATCTGATCAAAAAACAAACAAAAACGTATTATACACAATACCGGATTCTACTGAAAAACGCAAAATAATCAGTGTACGATCTCAATATTTATAGTTACAACACAAAATAAATAAAGCAAAATGTGGTGCATGATCCAGTTGAAAAACGAACCTCTTGAAGTAGTCAAATTTTAACTGTTTGCAACTGACAGTATTCTGAAAATAAGTATTTAGCTTGGAATTCTAAAAATAAGGGAGTTCTTAAAAGCGCTGAATGGCGACCACATCGGCAATTCTAAAGGAATGAAATATAAAACGTACCAGCTGGATATCTGAATGACGGAAAGGCACCACAATACGCAAGTGGGAAGCATTCAGTCTACTACTGCTGGGGTTGGTCATGGGGGAGAGGGTGCAAAGACTATACATTCGTCGCATGTACAGTCCGTTTATATTTAAGTGGTATTCTCGGGTTATAATTTGACGCATTGTTGCAAAGGGAACCTATGGGATGCGAGTCTGAAACACAGCCAAAACAAACACGCCAATTTCATTTTAGAAAATGTAAACGTGGGCTCAAAAACTAAGCAAACTATTTGTAGCTGCCTGTGTCCGAATTGGCATAAAAGGTCCCACACACTGTGTGACTCCTTGGAGCCTTGTGAATCTCACAGTCTACCAGTAGGCACAATATGATCCACAACCCCGCACCCACTTTAGGCAGACCATGTGTGTAAGGATTAGAAAACTTTCAAATGCAAATGATCCACGTATAGAGAACTACGAGGAGTTACCCGTTCAACGTGCCAAACGCTTGGTATCATCATCCAAACCTCGCCCCTCCAACTGAGCAGCTATAAAGGGTAAACACGTGCCCACAGGGCTCAGTCAGTTATTACCTGGGCACCCGAGTCTTCCGATTCTGCCGATGGCTCGATCACAGTACCTCTCCTGGTGGCCACCATGTTTTACATTCGGCTCCTCCCACTAATGACGTTCTCTGGGAACGTGCGTCAGTATCAAGCTTTCTTCCTTGACGATATTCACACCACGCGGATCACCGTTCGCCGTCGACGTACAATATATCGTCATCACGCTGCAATCACGCACTTATTCTTGATATCAGTCACTGGCTTCATCAGTCTGTACTCCCGTGATGCCCGCTTCTGTGACCCGTGCCTATCCCTCAAGATGGACTGTCTGTTAGGGTGCTTGCGATCACAGTACCTCTCCTGGTGGCCACCATGTTTTACATTCGGCTCCTCCCACTAATGACGTTCTCTGGGAACGTGCGTCAGTATCAAGTTTCTTCCTTGACGATATTCACACCACGCGGATCCCCGTTCGCCGTCGACGTACAATATATCGTCATCACGCTGCAATCACGCATTTGATTCTTGATATCAGTCACTGGCTTCATCAGTCTGTACTGCCGTGATGCCCGCTTCTGTGACCCGTGCCTATCCCACAAGATGGACTGTCTGTTAGGGTGCTTGCTATCAGTCTTCGCTTTTTTTTATTTATTTTATTTAATACGTTTTCATATAGCGCGGACTTTACCCGAAGGTGTCAGAGCGCTTCACAATAGGAACAGTAGTGGAACATGGGAAAAATTGCAAGTCAGCATTTTACAAGAGCAAACGTTACGTTACATGAGGCAATAGTGACAATTGTGCATGTATCGAGAGCAAACAAAATACAAGAGGTAGCAAACGATACGTCACAAAAGAAAACAAGCATTTGCAATGCAATAGGTCTCGCCTTAGGAAAGTTGGAGCTATTGATATGGTAAATTACAATTTTTTTATTTATGTGTGTTTTTTTTAAATAACGTAATTAATAGCTTTGTCATTTACAATGCCAATAGTTATAACTTTCACAAATGTGACACCTATAGCATTGGTAATGCAACATGTTTTGTATTTACGTGACTTACATGTGTTGATATTACAAAAAAAAAGGCTTTTATTTCTTTTGAATAATTAATACTTAAAAGTGATTCTAATTTATAATGGCAATAGCTTAAACTTTTGTAAATAACTTTTGTGAACATTATGTTTAGTGTATTTTATTGTGACGAAAATCCAAGAACAGAAGTGAAATATTAACATCTTTTTGTGACATTTGTAATAAAGCTTGAAACATTGACAGAACATATTTGAACTAGTGATGCTGTGGTGGTGCTGAGTGATGCAGTGGTTGCGCTGAGTGATGCAGTGGTTGCGAGTGCACTGACAGCTGGTGGTGTGTGCCTGGCTAATGATGTGGTGGTGTCCCCGAGTGCTGTGGCGGTGTCCCCGAGTGCAGTGGTGGTGCCCCCAAGTGAAGTGGTGGTGCACCTGAGTGGTGTCCCAGAGTGATGTGGTGGTGTCCCAGAGTGATGTGTTGGTGGTGTCCCAGAGTGATGTGTTGGAGGTGTCCCAGAGTGATGTGTTGGAGGTGTCCCAGAGTGATGTGTTGGATTTGTCCCAGAGTGATGTGTTGGAGGTGTCCCAGAGTGATGTGTTGGTGGTGCCCCAGAGTGATGTGTTGGTGGTGTCCCAGAGTGATGTGTTGGTGGTGTCCCAGCGTGATGTGGTGGTGCCCCTGAGTGATGTGGTAGTGTCCCTGAGTTATGTGGTAATGTCCCTGAGTGATGTGGTGGTGCCCCTGAGTGATGTGGTAATGTCCCTGAGTTATGTGGTAATGTCCGTGAGTGATGTGGTAGTGTCCCTGAGTGATGTGGTTGTGTCCCTGAGTTATGTGGTAATGTCCCTGAGTGATGTGGTAATGTCCCTGAGTGATGTGGTGGTGCCCCTGAGTGATGTGGTGGTGTCCCTGAGTGATGTGGTAATGTCCCTGAGTTATGTGGTAATGTCCCTGAGTGATGTGGTGGTGTGCCTGAGTGATGTGGTGGTGTGGCCGAGTGATGTGGTGGTTTCCCAGAGTGATGTGGTGTTCCAGAGTGATGTGGTGGTTTCCCAGAGTGATGTGGTGGTGTCCCAGAGTGATGTGGTGGTGTTCCAGAGTGATGTGGTGGTGTTCCAGAGTGATGTGGTGGTGTTCCAGAGTGATGTGGTGGTGCCCCAGAGTGATGTGGTGGTGCCCCTGAGTGATGTGGTGGTATCCCGGAGTGATGTGGTGGTATCCCGGAGTGATGTGGCGGTGTCCCTGAGTGATGTGGCGGTGTCCCTGAGTGATGTGGCGGTGTCCCAGAGTGATGTGGTGGTGTCCCTGAGTGATGTGGTGGTATCCCGGAGTGATGTGGTGGTATCCCGGAGTGATGTGGCGGTGTCCCTGAGTGATGTGGCGGTGTCCCTGAGTGATGTGGCGGTGTCCCAGAGTGATGTGGCGGTGTCCCTGAGTGATGTGGTGGTGTCCCCGAGTGATGTGATGGCGCCCCCAAGTGATGTGGTGGTGCCCCCGAGTGAAGTGAATATATATCAGTGTTTAATAGTCTGTGTATGTGGATGTCAATGCATGCAATGGCCTGCTAGTGCGTGTATACCCGCACGTCAAAAGGGGACTATACACAGATGGCTAATTGTACAGCCCTGGGCGTGTGTGGATGGAAAATCATCACAGTGAAGATGTTTGTATGCAATCTAGGTGAGTAAGGTCACTGCCCCCTTTCCTGGCAGTGCTTCCTGCTGACGGACCACTGGTCCTACTCTCACCTTGCCCGGGCTCGGGCTTGGTGCCACGGTACCGGCCCTCGTACCTGGAGACCACCACCTGGAAGCTTTTGGTCCGCAGGTTCTCCAGCATCTCCTCGAAGCTCTTCACCAGCCGACCGTCCAGCGTGGCCTTGAACTGGGCGGGCTCGGGCCTGCTGGCCTCCGCAGTCACAGGGCTGGCCTCCGCAGTCACGGGGCGGCCCTCCCGCACCCAGTTCCGGAAGCCGCCGTTGAGCACCGACACCCGAAGGCCCGGAACATCCACCAGGCCCGCGGGGCGTAGAAGGAGCCCAAATGGTCGCCGTCGTAGACCACCACGTGCGTGCTGTTGCCCCCGCCCAGGCTGCCCACGTAGTCGCCGAACAGCTGCTCACCGGGCAGCATCACCTCGTAGATGTATTAAAGGCATGACAAAGTGGTTTGCTGACAGAAGCTGAGTCACTATAGTTGACAAAGGCCAAATTTAGAAACCTGCTCACTACTTTACCAAACTTGGAACACCAGTATACACACTTAATATGCAGCACTCCAGGCTGACCCTCGTGTGCCTTTAATTCACCACCGCAGCCCAGGAGTTTCTTCAAGTTCCCGCCGTGCCGCCGCGCTGCCTGCGACGACCCGGAAGCGGTTGGGCAGCCGGCCAATCGCAGCTCGGCCCCAATCGGAAGTCCCGCCCCCATCGCGGCGCGAGAGAGAAGCCACTGTCCGAGGAGCCCCGAGGGCTCCTGATCGAGTCCCGGTCCCGAGATGGGGGACCGGGTGAAGAGCGGCCAGGCGCATGAAGAAGGCGGGGCTCTCATGTGGTGAGAGAGCGCCGCAAAGCGCAACCGCCGCCTGAGAGGCACGCCGAGCACCGCCAGAACAGGTGAGTGTGTTGAGGAGGAGGAGGGGTGAGTGGGGGTGGGGTGTGCGCGTGTGTCTGTTGTAGTGTGTCTGTGCGTGCGTGTGTCTGTCTGCGCGTGTGTCTGTTTAAGGGGGGGTGCGTGTGTGTGTGTGTGTGTATGCAGTGTGTGTATGTCCGCATGCGTGCGTGAGCCTTTCTTTAAGGGGGGGTGCGTGTGTGTGTGTGTGTATGCAGTGTGTGTATGTGCGCATGCGTGCGGGAGCCTTTCTGTGCATGGGAATATCAGGGACGGCGACGTGCGTGCTCACAAGCTACAATCTCCGGCAGGAGAAGCTCGTGACAGTCTGCTGTCTACATTCCCCTGAAAGTGATTGCATAAGTTGTCTCGCCCTAGACGCAAAAGCTTCGCTTTTGCTTCGTCTAGGCGAGACCTAAAAAAGGTCTTTATGCTGAAATATTCATTTATTTATTTGGAGAGTTTTATATAGCGCTGGATAGACCTGGATGTATCAGAGCGCTTTACATGAGTACCAGTGAGTTCCAGGTTACAAATTACGTCAGTTACAGGGGCATAGTAAAACATAGGGTAACAAACCGTGTCACACAGTAAAGGTGTGTTACTAGAGCATAGAATGACAACGACACATAAAAATACAATTTTACATGGTCAAATGAGTAAATAGAGCATAGAATAACAAAGACGCATGTCCTATGCGGCATAGAAGGTAAGGGGGTAAGAAAAGGGACAATTAATATCCATTCCATGAACTTGTAGCTGCAAAGAAAGCAAGGGTTGCATTAAACAATTACCCAGAATTCATAGTTAATAACATCTTTTTTTATTATTTCCCAGTGAGAATTTCAGGTTGTTCCTTTCTAAGAAAACCTGTTATTCTCTTCTTTCAAAAATAGATAATGAAATGATTCGTCTTGAAAAATTTATCTAGAGTATTTTTTTTAAATGTTATGTTGCAGCTGACAATGTCACCTATTACGTCATTTTAAGCTCTATTTTTTCAGTGTATATGTATGTATATATGTATATGTATGTATGTGTGTTTGTATGTATGCATATGTATATATATATATATATATATATATATATATATATATATATATATATATATATATAAGAACCATTTAGATACAGGTTTTAGGATGATAAGAAGAAGATGAGCAGGTCCTGGTACCTGGGGTGGACAGAGGTCAATAATAGAGTGCCACATGTCCCCCTTCCGTGGACAGTGCTGTGAGCGGATGGCGGTGCTTGAAGAGCTTGGCGGGACCCCTCCAGCAGCGGTGAGGGGTCATTATTAAGCCCGATAGTCGTGAGCCTTGGGCATCCGCTCTCGGGTGACGTCCTGGTGCCAGCTCTTGTGATGTGTGCACACTGTGACAAGTGCCGGGTTTGTAACACTGATCGCAGCCTGTGCCTGGGCGGGACCAGTGTTTCTCTTGCAGCCGCGTGCCTGGGGGCGCCGGTCTTTGGAAAGAACCCACTTTGCGTTGTTGTAGCTGCTGCTTGCTACATGTTGGAATGTGTGTTCCAGCAGGGCGGGTGCGAGCTGTGGGGCCCCTCGGTGTCTGCCAGCCTCAGGGTGGAGCCCTCGGGGACGGGTGAAGACCCCTCCTTCCTGTGCCAGCAACCCCCTTCCGGTGGCAGCACCCCTTTCCAGTGCCAGCACCCCTTTCCAGTGCCAGCACCCCCTTCCGGTGCCAGCACCCCCTTCCGGTGGCAGCACCCCCTTCCAGTGCCAGCACTCCCTTCCGGGGGCAGGCGTGCGGCATGTAAACAAAACATCAAGACAGGGAAAAACACGATACATGTAAACCCTCAGTACAGGCCCCACCAGGGAGACCGAGGTGGGGACGGTTTACACCCCGAGCTGATACTTTCCTGGATTTGGGGGAGCCCCCACCCTCCGATTTAGAATAACACCTCTGTGGACTCCTATAGTGTCCCTCGAGGTCTTGCCATAGTGTTTTCTCAGACCCTCCCGGAAGGTGTGGGGCCAGGTTGGCATGTCCACATGAAAGCGCCACATGTCTGCTCATCAGCTCGTGCCCAGGTGCGTGCCACTCAATAGTGCCTTGCGAGGCTGGTGTGCTTATTGGCGCTTGCCACACACAGGCTGTCCAGGCGTCTTGGACATTGTGTCCACGGTTACAGCCCCCCTCATAGGACGCACGCCACAGACCGAGCTGTGTCTTGCTGCTGATACAATATTACTGCAGCTCTTCATGTGTAGACTCCGAAAGGCTGAAGGAGTGAGTTGGCCCTGCAGTTCCGCCTGTGCAGCACGGCTGGGCTCTGCTGTGCAAGAAGACAGTGTTTGCTCTGATATGTACACATCTCACCCCACACCATAGAAGTGCCCAGGCACTGCTGCCGGTGAGAACGGCCGCACAATCGTGTTCTGTATGCAGCCCCGGGCCACACTTTGCGCTCCGTGGCCTCAGGCGCGTTGTAATCCCGCAGCGCTTCACGAGCCGAGCTGGAGTGAACTCACCCGTGCCAGGAATGCGCTACTCGAGCTTCCGTCAGGGCGGTGCCTGCAGAGTATAGCGCCTCGGGTTACAGCTCTCTGCGGCCCTCATGCTGGTGGTGTCTTTATGAATCTCCCGCCCGTCAGAGTGTGCTCTCTGCTGTCCCGTCTCAGACTCTGCTCACTACTTTACCAAACTTGGAACACCAGTATACACACTTAATATGCAGCACTCCAGGCTGACCCACGTGTGCCTTTAATTCACCACCGCAGCCCAGGAGTTTCTTCAAGTTCCCGCCGGGCCGCCGCGCTGCCTGCGACGACCCGGAAGCAGTTGGGCAGCCGGCCAATCGCAGAGCGGCCCCAAACGGAAGTCCCGCCCCCATCGCGGCGCGAGAGAGAAGCCACTGTCCGAGGAGCCCCGAGGGCTCCTGATCGAGTCCCGGTCCCGAGATGGGGGACCGGGTGAAGAGCGGCCGGGCGCATGAAGAAGGCAGGGCTCTCATGTGGTGAGAGAGCCCCGCAAAGCGCAACCGCCACCCGAGAGGCACGCCGAGCACCGCCAGAACAGGTGAGTGTGTTGAGGAGGAGGAGGGGTGAGTGGGGTGGGGTGTGCGCGTGTGTCCGTTGTAGTGTGTCTGTGCGTGCGTGTGTCTGTCTGCGCGTGTGTCTGTTTAAGGGGGGGTGCGTGTGTGTGTGTGTGTATGCAGTGTGTGTATGTGCGCATGCGTGCGTGAGCCTTTCTTTAAGGGGGGGTGCGTGTGTGTGTATGCAGTGTGTGTATGTGCGCATGCGTGCGGGAGCCTTTTTGTGCATGGGAATATCAGGGACGGCGACGTGCGCGCTCACGAGCTACAATCTCCGGCAGGAGAAGCTCGTGACAGTCTGCTGTCTACATTCCCCTGAAAGTGATTGCATAAGTTGTCTCGCCCTAGACGCAAAAGCTTCGCTTTTGCTTCGTCTAGGCGAGACCTAAAAAGTGACGTCTGTATGTTACAAAAGTGTACAAAGTACAAATAGAGGTATAATACTGCACTACATTGCAGATACTCAAAACAAGAACAAACGTTACGTTACATGAGGCAATGCTGGCAATTGTGCATGTATCACAAGCAAACAAAATACAAGAGGTAGCAAACAATACATTCCAAGAGGGTAAGTGAAGTGTGCATGTAACAAAGGAGTACAAAATGCAAGTAGAAGTATAATAATGGCAGACTCTCAAACCACAAGAACACATTGGGAAGGCACTTCTAGTCATGTAGAACAGAGTTTCCTATAAAGGAGGGACTTCCTTCAGATAATAGAGAGGGCGTGAATTAAGTTTGGAAGTGTCTGTGAAGGAGGAGAGCTTTGAAGTCAGTTTTGAAGGCCTGGGAACAGGTGGTGGTCCGGAGCTGAGGCAGAAGTGAGTTCCAGATTCTCACCGCGTTGCCGGAAAAGGATTGGGCCATCGACCTTTCCTTCTTGAAAGTGGGAGGTTCAAGCAATAGGTTTTCCCCATTACGTGATGGTCTAGAGCCTCCAGAGAGTTTCAGTTTATTCGCCAGGTTGCGAGGAGAGGAGGAGTGCAAGGCTTTGTGGGTGATACAGGCAGTCTTGTAGATAGATCTTGCCCCGATGGGAAGCCAACGGAGGGTGGATAAAATGGGTGTGATGTGGTCGCTTTTTTTGGCCCCATATATGAAACAAGCTACTGAATGGAGAACAGATTTAAGGGGGGACAGGTGGGATTTGGGGAGGCCGGTAAGAAGAGAGTTGCAGTAGTCCAGTCTGGAGAGAACCAGCGATTGGACCAGGGGTTTAAGGTCATGCTCCGGGAAGAAGCGACAAAACCCCCAAAGAAGGCGCAGTTGGTATCGAGCAGACTTTGCATTGGAATTAATGTGGGAGAGTAGATTGAGTTTTGTGTCGAGTATGACGCCAAGGGATTTTGCGCTGTCGACAATGATGAGTTTATTGTTAAGTTGATTCATCTGATCTATCCATGATTGACCCTGGGGAGGAGAAAGTGAGGAGGAGAGGAGTAGGAATTCAGTTTTTAAGGGATTCAGAATCAGTTGATGAGTTAACATCCAGTTTTTAATGGAGTCGAGAGTAGAGCTTAGGATGGAGAGATCGTGAGTAGAGGCAACCTTGAGGAAAATTTGAGTGTCGTCCGCATAGAGATAATAGTGGATCCCGGATTTACTTAGGAGATTTCCCAATGGTTCTGAATAGAGATTGAACAATGTGGGTGCAAGTATAGAGCCTTGAGGAACACCTTGACCTACCGCCAAAGGAGATGAAGGACTATTCGCTATTTGGATCATTTGGGATCTATCGGAGAGGAAGGAAGCAAACCATTTAAGTACAGTGCCCTCCATGCCAAATCTCTGTTGAAGAGTGTTAAGGAGAGTGTTGTGATTGACAGTGTCAAAGGCTGCAGAAAGGTCAAGGAGAATAAGAAGACAAGATTCCCCGGAATCGAGTATCCGCAGCGCGTCATCAATCACTTGCAGCAGGGCGATTTCAGTGCTGTAGTTTTGATTGAAGCCGGACTGGAAATTGTCAAGAAGATCATTTTTCTTGATATGACAAGAGAGTTGTTCACTGGTGAAGTAGTGTGGCTCACTGGTTAGAAGCGGCAGACCCGAGAGCAGAGGACGGCCCGGGACCAGGGTTCGATTCCCGGCGCGGCAGGTTTCTGGACCAGGGTCAGCGGACTCGATAATTCTCTCGCCTCGGTGCCCACTCTGATCAGCGATCACACTCGGCAACTCTGGGCATTAGCTTGCCTCATCTTCACTAACGGCCCCACCAGACCGCCGGGGATGCCTGGTCTCACCCTGGAGATACCCATTAAGGGACCATCTCTCAGGGAAGCCAGGAAGGGTTTCGCAGCGGTCGAAGCGCCTTGGGACCCTCCGGATAAGTAGTGCGCTATATAAATGCCTATACATTTACATTTACATTTACACATCTTTCTGTGATTTTCGCAAGAAAAGGTAGGTTAGTGATGGGGCGGAAGTTGTTGAGGTTGTTGGCATCAGCAGTGGGTTTTCTAAGCAGAGTGGAAGGGAGCCTTGACAGAGGGAGAGGTTAACCAAAGTGTTCCAATAGGACAGAGAATGGGTATAGAAGTCAATGGCAATGGCACTAGGGATGGGGTCAAGAGAATGGTTGGAGGGCTTTGTTTCTAGGGTGCATTTGAGGAGGGCATCTTCGGAGATGGGGTCAAAGTTCTGCCAAATGGCTAAGGATTTGCGCTCCTCTGGAGGGGTAGGATGAGCCACCTGATCCACAAGTGATTTCACTTTTTCTTCAAAGAATATAGCGAATTCCGCTGCTTTCTTTGTAGAATCCTCCACCTTGGAGGATGGGGGAGAGCAGTTTGGATTCTTGATGAGATCAAATAGCTTTTTGGGTCTATTTTTGGCGAGTCGAGGAGGGTTCTGAAGTGCGTCGCTTTTCCAAGGAAGATGTGCTTGTGGTACTCGGATCTCGCTGAACAAAGCGTGGCCAAATTATCGGTGGACGGTGCTTGTCTCCATTGTTTTTCCAGAGATCTTAGATACTTCCTTTCTTCATAGAGAGATTTGTTGAACCAAGGTGCCGTTTGTACAAAATGATGGTGTGGGTCACTGGGTTTGCTTTGGAAAGTTCCTGAAAGCAACACAAAGTTACACTATGCGCTACTTTGCTGCAAGAGTTCCTTTTATGGGTGATACATTGAGGTTTCCATTCAACGACCAATGGGTTTTATCACAAATCCCTATCTTCCGTCAGTCGCAGACAGTGATTCGCATTAAAACCTTATGCCTCCTCGAGGCAGGTGGGCGTAATATGGAGAAACGTTTAAATTTCTTCTTATTTTTCCAACTTTCCCTGTGTAGTGAATAGTCCAGCTCACATACAAAGTGGGAACATTTTTGAATGATAGTTTTTGGACTGGAAGGGCCCCAAACAAAACCTGGTACCAAACCTTGCTTTAGAGAGAACATACATACACCCTTGCACAACGGTTAAAGTTGTGTGCATTGGGGCATGGCAGCCAAAAGTTCACCAGCACTAAGGGAGAGAATATATGTGCCATTTCTTTGCAGATATGACACATTTTTTCTCTATCCCTTTGGCGCAAGGCACTGCAGCCCCATTGGTTGATACACTGCATTGCTTCCACTATTAGTAGATTTGGGTCCTTGTTTGTTTCCTTCAACTGCACTTTAAGGTTTCATTTGCCAACACAGCAGGAGTATAATATTTCAACCTTTTAAATCTGGCTTGACAGTGAAGCTGTTGTCCTAGACACCGCATGTTTTACTGAGTCCTAGAGCTACCTTGTACTTTTACGTATCATAATTTTTAAAGGGGCCTTTACATGAACATCCAGGTTTTTCTACCTATGATTTTGGGACATGAGTGGCAAATCGCTCATTTTAAAACACGTTCGGCCTATATCATTGGTGAATACAAAGGAATAGCAGACAATTCGATATCATGCAGAAGGGGTGAACGTTCCCCTCCAATACATTGGTGATAAATAGTGCATTTGAAAGTACACCCGATTGCTAATTAATTGCCTAAACCTGATAGGATTTAACAAGACAATTTTACAGAGTGTTGGGGAAGGCTAGGGGTTCACTTCCTGCTAGGAATAAGGTAAATGTGTAATAGTCAATTTTATTGGATGAATTACTGTCCTGAATTTTGACCTTCTGTCTTGAATTTTTGTCCTGAATTTTGACCCTTTGGCCTGAATTTTTACACTCACCGTCCTAAATTTGCATCTAGGCCAGTTGGTCACCCTAGTGCAGAGCCGTGTTCTTGCGTGTAATGATGGCCCAAGCACTGTCATAAACAAGCCAAGTTCAAATGAAATAATTAACTAGTAATTCAAAAAACGGTATTAAGAAACAGATACATGCTCCAGTCCTGCACAGCTTACCTTTTTATGTGTGCGCATTACGGAAAAAATCCTATCGGGCAATTGTAGAGAAAGACTTCTGGATGCCAAAGGTACCAGTGCTTATTAGTAAGTACATCATGATGCTACTTGATTGTGTACATACCCCGAGCAGTGGAAAGTAAAAAAAAACTAGACAGAAGCAGGAAAGAAACTTGACAGACATCGGGATTAGATAAAAAAATTAATACTAATTGATGGTAGTCATTATAACAAAGTACAATTGAACCTCAAGTAAGAGCATTGATAGGAAGGGAACATGAAAACATTAAGTAGCTAATCAGATGCTCCTTCCGTGGTGGTGTTCTCACTCAATGTTGCCTATGTGCAAAATTATGCATAAATAAAACATCACAAATCTATGAGCATACAAAATTGCACAATATGATGGAATATATGTGTATATGAAGCGAGAAATTTGGTGCACATGGTTGTTACATCTCGAAAGTTTACATTGGGATGGAGCTTATTGAAATAGGCTATGCTGGTTTACCATTACTATGTGCAAAGATAAGCGTGGATTGATCATCGTGGATCAATGGACATTTGAAATGATACAATCTAATCACAAAAAAATACAATAGTGTACATTGTTATTGCACAATTCAGGTTCACATAAAGAATAAAATGTATCAGCGGAGCCTATCCATGCTGTACCATGATGCATAGACCGGTATGAGTGAAATTCAAAATCTGTATTGAGGTTCTGTGTCGGAATGTCAGATAAGCCTGTGCGAGCTGATGTCGGAAATTAATCTAGTATCAAATTTTAATCCCTGTGGGGTGGGGAGAGTGGAGCACATTTGTTGCTGAAATCGGTTCCAAGCTTGGAGGTACGTCCTTTTAACTGTGGGAGGCGGCTGAGATGGAGTAAAATAGCTATGGATGGGGAGAGATTGTTAGCCATGGAGGTTCTTCTAGCAGCTTCCCTGTCCACTTTGGATTCTTCCGCCCTGACGAACAGTGAGCTGTAGGGCCTCTTCTGTAAGCTAATCAAGTCTTTGGGCAATCTTCTCCAACTCCCAAGCAGGCCTCTCACAGTGGGTGAAGTTAATAGACCCAAGAAACAATCCAACTGGTATACCAAGAAGTGTAGGGTGACAAAATCGGCCCTAATTTCAGCTGTTAAAAGCAAATCCCCGGTGGAGATTAGGTTCGCCAGAAAGGAATATAACCTGACCATCAATGAAGCTAAGAAGGAATGGGAGGATAGGTACTGGAATGACCTAATTGCAGCAAGCAAAGGCAGAGATGCTAGAGGCTTTTGGAACTTGGTAAGGGCAAGGGAGAGACCTGACTGTTCCCTTATAACGTGTAATATTCCTGCCCATACATGGTATAATCACTTTCAATCCCTTTATACTTCCAAGGAGGGGGCCTCCCAAGCGACTACTCACAGAACCTCCTTGTTAGCCGACCTCTCGGGAGACTCATTGGGTGATCCCTTTACTCCAAGAGAAGTTGAAAGCGTAATCAAGTTGCTGGTGCCCCTAAAAGCAGCTGGGCCCGACGGGATACAGGGCGACATGATGCTCGTGAACAGGAAGGAGTGGGGGAAGCTGGTTTCATCTCTGCTAAACGCCATCAATAATGGTGCACCTGTTCCAAAGTCTTGGAAAGGGGCGGAGGTCGTCCCGATATTTAAGAAGGGGAGCCGGGACGACCCTGCAAATTACAGGCCTATAAGCCTAATTGTTTCATCTCAAAAGGTAGCGGGGAAAGTTCTACTGGGAAGGGTCCTCCAGTGGATAGACGAAAATCATATTCTATCAGATCTTCAGGCCGGTTTTCGCTCCGGCACAGGGACCATTGAACATGCCTTCAGACTGGTTCTTCTATACTGGAAGGTGGTGGTGCTGGGCAAGGGTAGTCTTTACTTGGCTTTCATAGACCCGAAGACTGCCTTTGACCTAGTACCACGTGAGGGGTTATGGAGAGTCCTGTCTGAGATGGGGTTGCCTTCGTACATCTTGTCCCTCCTGGTCAGGTTACATACTGACAACTATGCGCAGGTGCGGTGGGGCAAGAATGGCGAAAAAACTGACAGGATCCCAATAGAAGGAGGCGTCCGCCAGGGATGTGTGCTTGCCCCCACTCTGTTCTCTCTTTATGTGAACGGAGTGGTGGAGCATCTGCTAAAACATCCTGCAGACGCACCCTCTCTGGCGGGCAAGCGAATCTCCACCTTGCTTTTTGCCGACGACACCCTCCTCATCTCTAAGACTCCTGTGGGTCTGCAGAGTCTCCTTAACAGCTATCAGGAGTTCTGTTCCCAAAGGGGCCTGTTTATTAACACTAACAAAACAAAGTTCCTGGTCCTAATCCCACCCAAAAAAATGGGCCGCCCCCCGGTGTTGAATTCCGTGACTCTGGAGAGGGTGTCTGAATTTGATTATTTAGGCATCCGTCTGACAGACTCAATGCATTGGAACTCACACATCCAAAAGATGCTTTTAACCCATAAAAGGGGGTGGTGCCCTCCTGAAGGAGCAACACTCCTCTACAACCAAGCCTATTGCCCCAGCCCTCGAGATTTATCAAGCTAGAGGGGTTAGTGCTGCTTTGTAAGGGGCGGAACTGTGGGGCACTTGCAACCTTGAAGTTTTAGCTAGATCAGAGACCAAATTCCTGAAAGACCTGTTGGCTCTCCCCCAGAGCACCCCTGCAGTACCTGTACTAATGGATATGGGTTGTAGATCGATCAAGGATCAAGCCCAAATTCGCCCCTTGCTGCTCTGGGCTCGACTGTGGCGAGTGCCCGAGCTAGCCCCATATGCAGAGGCCTTAGCAGAGGTCATGGCTCTGGAGGGCTGGTCCAAGATTAAGTGGCTGAGGGACGTGAAACATCTGCTAGGAGCTTTGGGGCTTGGGGATGCGTGGGAAGCAAGGACTGCCCCCCCCCCCCCCCCCCCAAGGCAGTTCTAAAGAAACTCTACTGGAGTTGGGTACTCTGTAAGAATTCCCTTGATGTAAAACATTGTAAATCCACGGAGGAATTTCTGAATATGAAGGAAGTGGTGGCCTACGAACCCTACCTTGACATTATTTCCAATCCTATTGACAGAGCTCTGTATTTTAAATTTAGAGTAGGGACGCTACCTGTAGGTGATTTTACCTCCCGTTGGAATCTCGCCTACCCCCGCTCCTCCTCCTGTGCGACCTGCCCATCACGTGTAGAGTCGGTCGCTCATATTTTCTTTGAATGTCCCGCATATGCACGGCCTAGGCGGAGATGGCTCAAACCCCTATGCAGGCAGTTAGGTACCCGGCAGTACAGAGAGGCGCTGCGTATTTTAATATCTGATACTTGTACCCTGGTTGCATGTTGTGTGTCCAAGTTTCTAAAATGGGCATGGATAATTCGTCTGAATAGGCTTTCTGTGACTACTTAATGTTTGTTTTATCTGTTTTGGTTAATACGATTTTATCGGTGTAAATATAATGCAGTTGTTTTTATATGATTTTAAAATTGTTGTATCTGCTTTTATGATATTTTTATATCGAAATAAAGCCATTCATTCATTCATTCATTCATTCAAATTTTAATCCTCTAAGTTAATATCTGTTCATCATCTGAAATGATGTGAGGCTTGATTATAGATCTGGCAGAGATAATAAATCAACCTGGACGTGAATTATTGTGATACATGTTGTTTGGCTAATCATGAAAACTAAACATGAAGATTGAATATTGCTTTGTCAGAGAATTATTTCTATCTGAATTGTCCTCCTCAATGGACTTAAAACCAGTCAGTTAGAAACTATTGCAGAATCGTTGCAGTGCTCTTGAGCCTTTTCATGGGTTCTTTGACCTTCTCAAGTAGACTTATTCTGACAGTGGCTCATACTTGTTCCAAGGTGTTGTCCAAGATCTCATGGGGATACCCACGTGTTGAAAGTGAGTTTTGCACTGTTGCAAAGTTTCAGTCAATACATCCTGGGTGGATGTTATACGTTTAATACATGTGAATTGTGAAAAGGGTAGAGGTTTCTGCAGTGTGGGTGGATGAAAGCTGCCGTAAAACAGCATGTTGTTCCGGCCTGTGGGCTCTTTGAAAACCTTACTGCTAATGCCTGTGACTGTGAACCTTATGTCCACATCTAGATACGTAATATGAGATTTGTATTTATCATTGGGCTTGGGTGGAGCCCTTTCCATGGCGTGCATCCGAAGTTCGTTAAAAAATGTCTTGATGTTACTTGCAACACAGTTAACATTTTGATTTGAACTTAGATAAATTAGAGTGCATCACAATCACATCCTAAACATTGTCAGTGAAGCTTTCCCAATAGCTTATGTGAAAACCAAAAAAAACTTTAAGAAGTATTTTGGAAACTCCACCCCCATATTGGTACTTTCAAGTTCTGCACTTGAATGGGTAAGTGTTGTGTGCTTCTGCTGATGAAGTGTGTTTGTAGTGCACTGTTGGAAGCCAGAGTCCCCATCCCGCATCACTGTCACTAAATGCGAGACCCAGGACTCCCCACCCAACGTTAGGCCAAGTAAGGACACCGTTTGAGATATCCCTGCTCACCCCCATAGTAGCTTGGCACGAGCAGCCAGGCCTATCTCCCAGACACGAGTGTACAGTATGTGCAACCACACCCACAGCACCCACTGGTGACACCACAAATTGACTCCACACGAGTTTGATTAAACGAGTATAAACTTTATAGAAAAAGATATATGATCAGACCACACAATACAAAAGTCAACATATAATAAAGGGTAATGTTCGTTCCGGCTGGCTGGTAGGTTCAAATTCCAACCACGCTTTCAAAATGCTATGCTGGTCGCAATGCTAAAATCACACACGTTGCAATGGACAAACAATAATGCACTTCATAACAATACAATCCTGTGCTGGGCAAAGGAGAAATAATACAATGCGTAACAATACACCCCAGTACCTTGCAATGGGAGAAATAATGCAATGCATATCACTACAATCATGTACTGTGCAATGAAGGAATAATGCAATGTGTCACACCCCAATCACGTACTTTGCAATGAAGAAATAATGCAATGCGTAGCTACAATCATGTACTTTGCAATTAAGGAATAATGCAATGCGTAGCTACAATCATGTACTTTGTAATGAAGAAATAATATAATGCGGGCAGCTGCAACCCTGTACTTTGCAATGGAGAAATAATGCAATCTGTAGCGCTACAATCGTCTACTTTGTTATGCAGAAATGATGTCAGGCATCATAAGACAGTCTGGCAGTTTATTAGCAGCAATATTGGCAAAGTGTATTACGACAATCAGCCTCTTCGATAACAGTTGCCCCCTACACGTATCCACGATGACATGAAGTGCAGCTTCTCACTCTGGCCCCAGTACTGCCACTCCATAGGTCTGTACGGGCCCCAATCTGAGCCGAAGCAAAGGCTTACTTTGGCAGAAGGACTGAGAGGCTGAGAGAGTGTCCCTCCGAGCCCGCACCCCACCCAGGAAGTGATCCACGTTACCTGGGGGCGTGACCCTACTCTCCTCCTTCAGTGAACTGGGCCTTCCATGCAGAACTTTCATAAAGGGGCTCAGCAGATCAGCCTGGCAGCTCAGCTCATCCGGGCCTTCCGGTCTGGCCACTGTTAGGAAGGTCTGAGGTGGCCGCAGGGCACACGTACCCCACGCCCCTGAGATTACGTTACTCCGGGTGCACGTTCACTACAGCACCCTCCGGGTCTCTTCTGGCATGAAGCCACACACACAACGCTGATGGGACTTCACGTCGACTCTGAGGGCACGCTCACCAGGCACTTCTTCCTGCAGTCTCAGTTGGCAACTAGACATGCACACTGCACAGCAGAGACTCACTTTCTTCTGGTGTACAACATGATGAGCCATCACCTCCACAGTCCCAAGTTGCACCAAAGCAGGCACACTGTTTCACCTTGACTTACTTCAACTCCGGTGATATCCAGGCGCTCTTCACTAACACCTTTGGCTGCACCACATTTGGTGTGGAATTAAGTGGTGTGTATTGGATTGTCACTGTGATTTACTGTTTCTCTCCTTAAAAAGAAACTGTGTTGAAAGGGCCACATTTAACATTACAAACCCTTGTTTGTGTGGAAGAATTAATAAAAATAATGTATTCACGGCCAGCCTTTTTTGTGTGTCTCTTGTTTCTAAGGGTAGTTGCTTCAACTTTCCAGAGCCAAGCTTGAAATGAGGCTTTCCAGTTTTTGTTTTTATGCCTTTCTCGTTATACGTCCTTATGTGCAAGGGTAAAGAGTGTTTATCTGTCTCCAAGAAGCATGCTGAAGGGGAATGAGCAGTAGGGATTTCGTAGCCCGAGGTGATGGTTTGGATTTTTAGGACAACAGTCGGCTATCTTAGAGCAAGAAACCCTTCGCCAGGCTTTATTACTGCACACAAAATGACACAAGCGGGCCTTTGGACACAATCGTGCTTATGGTGTGCTGAAAAGTATCCCTGGGCAAAGCACTACACTACGCTTGCGTAGTTTGCGAAGTTTGCGCTACTTTGCACTATGCGAATTACACGTAGCACAGTGCAAACACGCGTAGCTTAGTGCAGCTGGCATTTTTTGCTTGCTCCTGGTCCTCAACGTCAAGTTGGCGACCGCGAGCAAGCAAAATGACATTCCGGAAAGACTTTTTCCTCGTTCGCGATCAGCAACATCAAGTTGCCGATTGCAAGAATGGAAAATAAACCTCCTGGCGAGATTCTCAACGCGGGGAGGTCAGGTTTCTCATTGCGAGTGGTCGCGTATGCTCGTGACCGCTCACGATGAGTAACTACCAGTCCGCGTTGAGAAAGCTGCCGCTCGAGTAGAAATCTACACGAGCGGCAAAAAACGACCGCTTGCACTGTGCAAGATGCAGTTTGCACTGCTTGCTCAGTGCGGACAAGCATCCTGCACTGTGCAATCAGTGCGAACAGCATTTTGCACAGTGGACTGCGCAGTTCACGTAGCTCGCGTAGTGCACTTTGTGTAGCTACGCGTAGGGCTACTTCGCGAACTAAGCCCAGGGTTACTGAAAAGCTATTAAACCTCATTACAAAAAGAAAACAGCGAGGCATTTACCCGCATTACTAGTCCAGTACGAAAAAGAAAAGGAGCAACCCCCTTTAATCCGAGATGTGCTGAAATACTTGTCAGCAGTCGCTGACTTGCGGTGTGGACAATCACAGCATGGCATGTTTGGGCAAGCCTGAGGCACATAGTGTTGGTCACACAGCCGGCATGCTGTATTCAATTCAATTCAATCAAGCTTTATTCAGTATGTTATATACAACCATTAAAGCATTCTAGTCATAAAAAATTGCTTAATATTAGACCCTATAGTTCTCTTTTTTAAAAGATAAATATAAAGACAATACAAGGCCTATTAACGCCGTCATTTGTTATCTATACATGTACCACACCATTGTTAGTCACAAGCTATATAAACAATAGTAATGTACACCTATCAAAGACAATTCAATACCTACTAATACACATCTCTACCAATACAAAAACAATGATTATATAAACTTAAATTTACAATCAGAATAAAAAATGCAATATTTGATAATATTTAATCTCAATAAAAAATTATGTGAACCAATCTTTAGAGGGAATAAAGTGCATATATACAGTTAATAGATCATTTTTAACAAAACGTTTTGGCGCCTGAGCAGATAGTAGGGAGCCTACGTGTTTTCATACGTTAATGCTTCAGATGGGAATTATCCTTTCTTCTCCTAATTGACATTTGGATAAAAGTTATTACTGCACTGCAGACTTTATCGTTTTCCAAGCTAGAGATATAATACAACCTGTGATCTGAAAATAGAGGTCTAAAAGCAAATTTTCTAATATCCTGATAAAAATTACAATGGAGTAAATGTAATGTGGTCTGTGGTAAGCATGGGCGGAAAATCCGTTTCGCTCGCGGATTTTGCGGATTTTCGGTAAATTCGCAATCCACGAGATTCGCGAATCTCCCGCAAAATCCGCAAATCCGCGAGCAGCGGATTTTGCTCGCACTGCTCGCACTGTTCGCGTGAGTTCGCGGCTTCCCAGTACAACTTCGCGCCCCGCGAATAAGTGCAAAATTGCAGAAATACAATCTTAGCAAAACTGAAACTACTTACCAGGTTCAAAAGTTCAGGCTCATCATTAGTAGCCATTTCCTGTAGTGCTTCCTGAGGGGCCCCTCCAGAGTTCAGTTGCCAGTTGCAACTATTATGTGACCCTGCTCTGAACCTCAGAATAGTTACACATATGCCACAAAGGTCCTGAATTACAGCTAAGGGAGACAAGCAGGAGCCAGGCTGGCAGTTCAAATCCATTAATCAGCCCCTAATTCATTATTGTCAGTTGGGGCAGGGCAGGTGTTGTAACTAATTTTGCAACAATGAAAGCACTTAGCAAGTGCAAAACATCACTAATCAGGAAGCACTAAGGAAGCAGGTGCCAGCTAAAAAATATTCTGTGACACATTAATCAGCCCCAAATTAATTCAGGTCACTTGAGGCAGGGAAGGTGTGCTTGCGTTGCCACAATAATGTACACTGACTGGACAACCAGAGGGTGCTGTGATGAAACAGAGGGTGGCATGGGTGGGCCAGAGGGTGGCATGAGTAGTCAGAGAGTGGCAGTGGTGACAGAGAGTGGCAGTGATGAAGAAGAGTGTCCCAAACAGGCTGGACACGTAGAAACAACAAGTTCGCGAAACTTGCGACCCGACAGGTAAGTTCGCAATTTGCGACATTGTACAAAACCCTCGCGAACTGGCAGAAACCCACGCAAACACAAAAAAAAATCCGCAAATTCGCGAGAATTCGCGGATTTTGCGGATTGCGAGTTCGCAAATCCGCAAAATTCGCGAACGCGAGATTCGCAAAATTCGCCCATGCTTAGTCTGTGGGGACTTTACATCACAGGGGCAATTCGGGAGATTATGGCTCCCCTTTCTCATTCTAAGGTAAGCGATCTGGTAATGTAGAGTGCCCAGCCTCAATCTTGTTAAATAAAATCTTTGTTGTGGATTTCTAACTGAGATGAGGTACGGTTGGGTACCTATCAGGAGCGGGCCTTCACAATACGATCTGACACACAGCCTTAAACCTATTCCTGCGTCTCTTACCAGTTCCTTTGAGGTAGCTAACTTCATTTTTAAGTCCTCTTTGCTGTAATCCTGGATGATCTCTAAATCGGTATAATCAATCTTCACCTTACAGTCTTTTAAAAGGTTAAAAATATACTGTAACCAGGGGATTTTTTGCTGTAATCAAGGGCTATGCAATCCTTAATTATTTCCTTAGTGAACTTGGTCTCATCTTGAGACCAAATCCCATGCCAGAACGTGAAAGCTGCTGTGCTGATTGTGTCGCTAATGTAAGGTACACATAGCTCCTTATGAACTATATGTGTGGCAGTTGACTTAGGAACTGCTAGGACCCTTTCTAGATATTTTAGGTATTTGCTGTACCCCAAAGTGCAGCTCCATAGCATGTTCCTGTAATACACTTACTCCTATATAGTTTGAGGATTTCCCTCATGGGCTTTTGCCTATTTTTGTGGCAAATCTAAAAATACCCTCGCTAGCTTGTATAAACTTTAGCTTACATAAATCAATATGTGCACCCCAGGTGCCATTCCCATTGAAAAGGATGCCTTAATAGGAGAAAGATGTTATTCTTTCGATATGGGTTCCTTCCACATGATGCCACCTACTCTTAATTCTGCTTTTCCCACAAGTCATGACAAAGGCTTTGCTGAGATTCCATTTGAAATCTTTTGCAGTCATGAACTGGGGACATTTTTCTATTAAGCTTTGGAGACTGTTTGCAGTCCTTGATAGTAGGACTGCATCGTCTGCATATAAGAGTATTGGAGTTATACGTGTACCGACTCTAGGGGCATCAGCCGTTAAATTCTGTAGAGATAGGTCAATATTGTTCAAATAAAGAGATAATAGGAGAGGAGCAAGGACACAACCTTGCTGTATCCCGCGAGTAACTCTAAAATCAGTAGTACATTCGCCTTTTGGGCCAAAGCGAACTCTTAAGGTTATAAAAGCATTTGCAATGCAATAGGTCTCGCATTAGTTAAAGTTAGAGATTTTGGTATTGTTTATATTTTGCTGGATTTGTTTGTTGTTTTCTGTACTGAATGTGTTAGCTAACTACAGTTTGTTATGTATCTGTGGAGTAAGTATGTGTATTATACATTTTTCATTGAATATTTGCTGGTGTAATAGTATATGTACTACTAAGAAGGGGGACCCCTGGCAACGTAGGGGCAGGTTTACAGGGGAACAAAGGAAGCACCAAAAGCAAAAAGGTTACCTGCCCCAAATCTTCAGATTAGGCCCCAAAACGGGGTCCTTCAATAGGCACACTACCACCGGAGCAGATCAAGTACAAGAACGGTCAATCACATCAAAAATTACAAAATATATAACAATTTTATAAATTTTTTGACAAACATATAAAAAATGATTAAAGACTCATAATTATAATAGTGTAATATCAGAACCCAATAGCACACAACTCTCAAGCATCAGGTCCCACACTCCTAAACCATACAACACACTAATTGCTTCAAATACTCCCACAATTCACCAAACCTACTCATACCTCAATCACAAAAATTCATAACACATTTAATAGTAAAAACAGATGGTCAGGTGACAGTATGGAACAAGTCATCTTGATGGTGGGAGTAGGGGTGGATGCAATCCAGCTGCCCCCTCACGAATAATGCCTTGTTTGTGAGGGGGCAGGAGTGTGGGACCTGATGCATGGGAACTGTGTGTTATTGAGTTCTGATCTGCTCTGGTGGTATTGTGCCTATTGAAGGACCCCGTTTTGGGGCCTAATCTGAAGATTTGGGGCAGGTAACCTTTTTGCTTTTGGTAATAGTATATGTAGCATAAGCTAGGGTAGCAATAATGTGTATTTGTAAACCATAGAAATAGTACAGATAAAAAATCTAAGTGCCAAAATGTATAAAGTAAAAGCACCATGGATAAAGGCATATATTGGACACTAAATAGAAAAGTAGACAAGAAATAATAGGCAGATGCTGCATGTGGCTGTGCCCTGCAAGGCACCAGAAAGCGCATAGAAACGTATAATAGAACTTATAGGGGCATCTCATTGTACACTACTATTTGTAAAACATTGCAGAGGGTATCAATAAAAATTGGTATTTGTTGCCTCTGTTTGTTGTTGTATGTGTAGTGGGATAATATTTATAAAAAATTGGTATACAAATATAGTTGCACGTTTAAAGCGCTGCTTATAAACATGCAAAACAAACACTAGTTAAAAATGTTCTGTGAGTTGCCTTAAACACTAACCTAATGTTAGAACAGCAAAAGCGGCTCGTAAATATAAGCGAAACTGACTCAAAATGTATTGCTGCGATAGCAGAAGCAAAAGCGCCAAGTATGTAAAAAAAAACATTGGCATAGCCAATAGGTCTCGCCTTTGGGTCCTTATAAGTGTTTAGCCATGCAACAGTGGATGTTGTTGCACCAAGGATATTGTGCTGCATAACTAAATACTTATAAGGTCCCAAAAGCGAGACCTATTGGCTATGCCAATGCTTGGTATTTTGGAGTCTCCCCTCTGCTCTTCTCTGTTACGAACTTTCTTATACTAGGAGATTTCAATATCTGGATTGATCGCCTAGAACTCTGAGATTAGATCAAGCTTATTGAGGGTTGTGCCACATGCACCTTACCCAACATGTAATACTCTCCACACATGAAAGTGAGCACACATTAGACCAGATTTCTCTTCTTTGGACAATGTGAAGTGCCGAGATTCTTTACCTCAAATCCTGGAATGACCATTTGGATGCTTTCTTCAACTGGTTGGAGCCGGAGCATCAGTCATGGAAACCCATTCAGAAATATTTTAAGAGCTACGCTTGGACAAAGAGTACACAGGGAAATCTTTAACATATATTAGTTTCTTCCTTTGAGTTCACAAACAGATGTTCAATTTACAAATTCATAATCTGAATCCCGGATTAGATATAGCATCAATTAAATAAATTACCATCTGCTGCTCAAGACCAACTGCAACTTGAAATAAGCGTATGTTGCGTTACTGGAATTTGAATAGCGCTTAGAAACATTGGACTATCACCCCGTAACGTTCTTATTCTGGGCACGCTTTCGTACGGTTCTTTTGAAGGCCATTATTTGTGGATGTTGCTTGATAGCACTTTGCTATCTGTGGTTAGTAGACTGTTGCTGAGTGTTGTGTAGGTTAGCCTGAAAGTACAACAAGTTCGTTCCATCTTAGGTTGTGTAAGGCTTACTATTGAAGCGCCACAAGCTCGTGCTGGGCATCGCAGGTCGCTGTGGGAAGGGCGGGGCCACGCCCCTCCCTTGGTGAATGAGAGATTTACTCGCGCAGTGTAATCTCCAGTGCCTTACATAATATCATCGACTTTCACTTAAAATAGACACACTCAGTGAGAGACGGCCAGATTCCACGTGCGTCAAGAGGGCCTGTCAGCTGACATCACAGGGTGTGGATAGGGGGAGGGCGGGTGTAAGCAATTGATAGAGCGCAGGTTCCCCTGCCCTTTATTTACCATACTCACCTGGATCCATAAAATATATATATATTCAATTTGAACTGGTAAAACCTACAGTCATATCAAGTTTTGTTTAACCTTTCAGGACCTATACCATTGGACTTACCAATCCTAGTCACCGGTACCTGAAAACCTAAAGGATCAGGGTATTAGCATAATTGGTAGAAATAGAACATTTGCACTCATAAAATAACCACAACTTGGGAAAGGTTTAAACTCTTTATCTAAAATCATAAAAATGTCATAATCCAAGCATTGAATATTAGTAAATTCTCAATTAGGAAAATAATGATTAAAATGAAAATATGCAGAGTTTTTATAAAGCAGTCTTTACGCATTTGACAAGAGGGTGGAAAGAGAGAAGGAATAGTACAATGACAATACCCACATTTAATATTTACCTAGAATGGTGTGAAGAACTAACCCTGGCCACGGGTTAGTTTAAAATACATAACCCCTAAAGTGCAGGCACCATAAAGGCAAACAGGTGCAGATCAGAATCAGGACAGGTGATGCCAAATTGGATCAGGACAGGACCACCAAGGGCTAAGACCAGCACCCGCAGTTAAAGTTGCAACGCCTGTGTTACTCCCTCTCTGCAGCTAACTGCCAAAACCCGGTAAAAGTTATCGATTTCTCTGACAAAGTGCTTCGCCAGCACTTCAGCTCTCAACCCCCGATCTGGGTTTTGAACCTTCTGACAGAGGGCTCCGCCAGCACCTCTGCTCCCGATCACCTATTGAGTGCGTTGGGTCAGTGACAGGTCAGCTATTTGGACAAGTTGGACAAATTAACTAGCTAAGCCTACCCTAGTTATACTATTTTCCAGGTCAGTGTACCACCCACCCAATGTTGCAAGTGTAAGGATCCCCAATTTTGATTGGACAAAAGAATGAGGAGAGGTCAACACACCATACCAAAATGAGACTTTTAGAATGAATATTAATGTTTGCATTCCCGCCCATCAATTTATTGTCCCACGTATGTTTTATTCCACCCGGCAGTGAATGTATCAATAATAATTACAATGTAGTCCATATTTTAGTTCAGCTTCCTTCACAGGGGCAGGAGTTGACGTTCCCATGAATAACTTCTAGCAAGTCAGGAGTTGGCCGAGTTTCAAAGGTCAGTGCTTCATGGACTTGAGCTTTTCTGCGCAGTCGCAGTTCCTCCAAAGATGGAGTTCAGAAATATATGTCAGGCTCAAAGTTCAATCCATATGAGAAATAGAAAAGAAACAGTTTTAGAACAAAGAATAACTGAATGTACTGTATACCACATAGCTCTACTCTATTCCCATTACTTTATTTTAACTATTGCGTTAAAAATTAGGCAGAACGAACAGCTGGGCAAAAGCAGCAGTGCAAGCTTCATGTATGCTGTAACACAGAGCAGCCATCTCAGTTTTAATGCGCAGAAGCAAAAGATTCCCCCCAAAGCAAAGAGTACGTCATGTCACGAGAGTGTGACAGACGCATGCGCAGTAAGAAATCCCGTGTAGCAGCGGCCATTGTATTTGCATGCGGATTAACGTTAGTAAAAGCACATATACAAGCTTCTTCTAGATACCCAATGTTTTGTGAAATGCAATATTAATAAGACAAACATATTGGTTTGCGCATTAACGTTATGTCGAGAAGACTGATTACAAGCAAGTCGCATAAAGGGCCAATCCTTGCTCCATCACAGGGAGGGAGAGCGAGAGCAGGGAGATGAGAGAAGAGGTGAAGAGAGAGGCAGAGGGGAAAAGAAGTGGTATTGAGAGACGGTCGATATAAAGCAGAGACGAGAGAAACAAAGGGGCAATATGTAGGAAAGAGGAGAGGGGGAGAGAGCGCGTAACAGTGGGAACCTGACTAAAAGTAGAGAAAGGGAGTAGGTGGGAGAGACAGGGTCTGAATGTAAAAGAGAGAAAGAGAGGATGTGGCGAGGGAGAAAGTCTGGGACAGATCGGTAGAGGAAATGGGGCGAAGTGAGGGGCGTGAGTGAGGCTAGTGATGGTGTTAGGGAGAGACCGGATAAAGAGGCTGCAGAATGGAGGGGTTGGCGGTACAGGGAGGGAGAGAGGGAGGGTAACAGGAGGAAAATCACTGCATGGGCAAACCGGAGTTTATTGCCAATGTGTTTGATGTGTTCATGTCTGGAGAGTGTTGCTCCGTGTTTGTTTACAGCGCTGCGAAGATGAACCGAACATAGGCGCATAATAAGTTTCTGGCGTTTTATTTGGGGGGTGGTGAGTGAGCGTTGTCCTCAGACAGTTGGCTGAGTCCCGGAGACCCTTTGATGGGTGCATCTACCTGAAACCCGGCAAGGAGAGCCCCGGGCCGCTGTATATTCTCAAATGCCGATCTGCACATGGACAGGGCCCATTCAAGGAAAGCCCAAAGCCGGTGTTTATTGCCAATGTGTTTGATATGTTCATGTCTGGAGAGTGTCGCTCCGTGTTTGTTTACAGCGCTGTGAAGATGAACAGAACATAGGCACATAATACGTTTCTTGCGTTTTGTTTAGGGGGTGGTGGGCGAGCATTGCCCTCGGTCAGTTGGCTCAGTGCCGGAGACCCTTTGATTGGCGCCTCTACCTGAAACCCAGCAAGGAGAGGCCCGGGCTGCCGTGTGTTCACAAGAGCCGATCTGCACACGCACAGAGTCTTCAAGGGACGCCCAAAGCCGGAGTTTATTGCCAACGTGTTTGATATGTTCATGTCTGGAGAGTGTTGCCCCGTGTTTGTTTACAGCACTGCGAAAATGAACCGAACATAGGCGCACAACACATTTTTGGCTTTTTGTTTGGAGGGTGGTGCACAAGCGTTGCCCTCAGGCAGTTGGCTCAGTCCCGGAGACCCTTTGATTGGCACCTCTACCTGAAACCCAGCAAGGAGAGGCCCGGGCTGCCGCGTGTTCACAAGAGCCGATCTGCACACACACATGGTCTATTCAAGGGACGCCCAAAGCCGGAGTTTATTGCCAACGTGTTTGATATGTTCATGTCTGGAGAGTGTTGCCCCGTGTTTGTTTACAGCACTGCGAAAATGAACTGAACATAGGCGCACAACACGTTTTTGGCTTTTTGTTTGGAGGGTGGTGCACAAGCGTTGCCCTCAGGCAGTTGGCTCAGTCCCGGAGACCCTTTGATTTGCACCTCTACCTGAAACCCAGCAAGGAGAGGCCCGGGCTGCCGCGTGTTCACAAGAGCCGATCTGCACACACACATGGTCTATTCAAGGGACGCCCAAAGCCGGAGTTTATTACCAATGTGTTTGATATGTTCATGTCTGGAGAGTGTCGCTCCATGTTTGTTTACAGCGCTGCAAAGATAAACCGAACATAGGCGCATAATACGTTTCAGGTGTTTTGATTTGGGGTGGTGGGCGAGCGTTGCCCTAAGACAGTTGGCTCATTCCCGGAGACCCTTTGATTGGCGCCTCTACCTGAAACCATTCAGAAAAGGGGGTGGTGATGAACAGAGTGTCTGAATTAAGCAGACCACTCTTACCCAGTCCAAAGATCAGGGCTTGATCCATCACCGTTATTTATCTCACTGCACCATCCCAGCTCAGAACCTGGCTATATGCAAATCAGTCTGTCCCTGGCCCAGTGCATCATGGGAACAGGGCAGACTAAACTACCAAGCCAATTCTTCACCAGAAAGGCGACAAGCTACCGGGGACCGGTTTCTGGCATTTCAGCCTTCTTCGGCCCGGCTTGCTTGAATCCTGATGGTGCAGTGAGAAAGGGACTCATGTCTGAGTATACCCTGCCACACCTATAGTGGCCAAAAACGATTCATGAAAAGGGGGTGGTGATAAACAGAGTGTCTGAATTAAGCAGACCACTCTTACCCAGTCCAAAGATCAGGGCTTGATCCATCACCGTTATTTATCTCACTGCAGAATCCCAGCTCAGAACCTGGCTATATGCAAATCAGTCTGTCCCTGGCCCAGTGCATCATGGGAACAGGGCAGACTAAACTACCAAGCCAATTCTTCACCAGAAAGGAGACAAGCTACCGGGGACCGGTTTCTGGCATTTCAGCCTTCTTCGGCCCGGCTTGCTTGAATCCTGATGGTGCAGTGAGAAAGGGACTCATGTCTGAGTATACCCTGCCACACCTATAGTGGCCAAAAACGATTCAGAAAAGGGGTGGTGATGAACAGAGTGTCTGAATTAAGCAGACCACTCTTACCTAGTCCAAAGATCAGGGCTTGATCCATCACCGTTATTTATCTCACTGCACCATCCCAGCTCAGAACCTGGCTATATGCAAATCAGTCTGTCCCTGGCCCAGTGCATCATGGGAACAGGGCAGACTAAACTATCAAGCCAATTCTTCACCAGAAAGGAGACAAGCTACCGGGGACCGGTTTCTGGCATTTCAGCCGTCTTCGACCCTTCTACCTGAAACCAGGCAAAGAGAGGCCCAGGCTGCTGTGTGTTCATAAGAGCCAATCAGCACATGCACAGGGTCTATTCAAGGAACGCCTAAAGAGGGGGAGGGGGGTTGAAAGACATTACCTGCTGCCCCTACTGCTAAATAAAGATTGGGGGTGTTTTGTATTCAGTTAACTGTAATACAGTATTTTGGGGGGACTAACGATGCTACTGTTGTGTGCTTTCACATAATATGTTATCCAGGGGTCGGTGAGTGGAGGCTGTGACGTAGCAAGGTGGGCAAAAACCAAGAGGAAAACTGGACCCTTCCTCCATTGCCTAATTAGGGGGTAGCAAAAAAAAGCGGCAATGGAAGCGATCGCGAAAGCGATCGCTATTGTAAACAAGGATGTGATTTCAAGTATCACGCCCGTGTCTGGGCACGATCATTGCTCCTCCCATGGCCTATTGGTGTCTAATACGCGCATGGTGTGCGTAATAGACACCAATAGGCCGTGGGATGGAGCATTGCGCACGCCTTTGGCCAATAGAGTGCAGTGATTCATTAAAAGACGCACGCTAAGGACAATGGGGTAGCTGAAAAGGTCAGCTTAGATTCCCCATTTTTCACCTACAAAATGTCTCGCGCTGTGCGGGCACTGCTGTACAGTGCACCGCTAGGCGCGAGACCTAAAAAGGAATATATTTGTGATAAATAAATTATTATTTCATGTGGGGCGCCCATCCCTCGCAACGTTGGCCATAATTTAGCATGGTTAACTAAATCAAAAGCACTAGTGAGGCCAATGAAACAGAGGTGCAAGTGACCTTCTTTTGCAAGAGTATATTACCCTATCAATAATTCGAGGTTTATGCACTGCTCTACGGTTCGAATACCCCTTCTAAAACCATACTGGGCATCAGTTGAGATTTTATTCTCATTTGCCCAGTGTTAGATCTGGCATCTTTGGCGTGGTTTCCCCCTATCTTTTTGCCTCTACCTCCTGTATTTTTGAGGCTGTGCTGGATTTCGTTTTTGCTGGTTTAGATGCTTTGAGCACTTTGCCACTGCTGTTCAGTGTCAAAGTGCAAGTGCTCCCTGTGTAAATTGGTATTATGATTGGTTATCCATGATTGGCACATTTGTGTCACGAAGAAGTCCCTGGTAAAGTGCACTGAGTGTGCCAGGGCTGGTGATAACAAATGCTACTAGTGGGCCTGCAGCACTGATTGTGCCACCCACATGAGTAGCCCTGAAATGGTGTCTCAGGCCTGCCACCGCAGTGCCAGTGTGCAGTCTGTGAACTGCCATGTCCTCCTGGTTAGTGTCCCCACAGGCCAGGCCTAACCCTTCCCTTTCTGTACACATTGGTCACCCTTATGGAAGGCCCAAGGTACCCCCTTGGGCAGGGTGCAGTGTGTGTGAAAGGTAGAGCATGTACTTGTGCAGGTGACATGCTCTGGTAGTGAATTACAGCCATTTTCGTTTTTCACTATTGTAAGGCTATCATTGGGGATGCTGGCTACAGTGGCTACCAGCATATCTTCCCATATGAGCAAGATAGGACATAAAAGTCTGGTATCCCTGAACTCAGAATTTAATAACACATATTTTAGGAAAGGTTGTTTATAAATCCTGTGTTTGAGAACAGCCCTTTTAAAAAGTTGCTGTTCTCTTGTCTGGCTTTTCTGTGTGCCTTGGCCTGTGTATGAATTGACTGTCTGGTTTCTGAGTGGGCCATCCCTGGGCTGAATAGCTCCATCTGCATCTAGAGTAGTGGGAGGGGATAGCACCTGGGCCTGAATAGGGCTGTGCCTGCCTTCCACAATGCTGGCTTCACCTCCTGCTGGGCGGCTGAAGACCCTGCCCCTCTCTCTGAAAGGAAAGGAGAGGCCAGGAATACAAAGTGCTCAAGGAACACCCAGAACTGGTTCAGACCGGGCTCAGAGTTTTCCTGCACGAAGGGATAAAAGACTTTTAGAGGTATAAGTACAGGACCCATGACTACAGAAAATTAGATCATCCTGGAATCAAGAAGGAACCTCTGCCAAGGAGAAAATCTGAAACTGAAGAAGGAAGACTGTCCTGCTGTTGCTCTGCTGGACTGACCTGCTGTTGCTTTGCTGCCAAGGAGAGGGGAAGGACTTTGCTTTGTGCTGTGACCCTTTGCTTGAAGGAATCTCCAAGGGCCTGAGAAGAGCTGGCTCCCTGTTTTGAAGTCCCAGGAACCAAAGGACTTCACCCCCAGCTTCCCTGAGCTCTGATGAGAGAGCTCTGTCCTTCCTAGAGTGTTTGGGCCAGTTGTGGTGCCTCTGGAAGTTGTACCTGTGTTGGGGAGCTGAAAATCACGCTTTTAAAGAACTTTCTGCAAGTTTTTTCGCAAACCCGGCAAAGCGAGAAAATTCCCGCTCCTACGAAGACCGAGATCGTCGCAGCGCCTGTTGCCGCTGCTTGAAGACGTCGCACCCTTCGTTAGTGGGAAGATTTCCGCCGCTGCGAACATCGTCGCAGAGCCTGTCGCCGCTAGGTGAGATCACCGCATCACGTTGTTGCGAGAATCGTCGCTGAGCCATCGCATCGCGGAGCTGCAAGAGGAAGATCGCTGCTGGACCGCGCATTGTCGCCCCGGAGATCGTCACAGCCCCCGAGAATCATCACATCGTGCCTTTGCGGGAGAAAACTTCCTATGAAACCTACGCACCGGAATCCATACAAGTCATCGTCTTCCTCCCCATACAGACCGCATTCGTTGCAACATATCCGCTGCTGCAGCGAGACTGTCGCTAACGCCTCCCCAGGGTCTCAGGAGCAACGCATCGCTTGTTTTCCATCGCTACAGGTTCTGTGCTTGGAACTTTTTATCGCTAACAGAAGGTACTGTGGCTAAACGTGACGCAACTGTGAACTTTTCGCGCAACTGTGGATTATTTCAACGCTAACATTAGGAACTCTTTTTCAACCATGTTCTTAAACTGTGTATGTTGTATTTTTGTCGTTTTTGTCTTGTGTAGTTTAGATGAAATACGTTTATTTTTCTAAACTGTTGTGGAGTCAGTTTGTGGTGTTGTCACTGTGCTACTGTGAGTTTTGGTACAAATACTTTACACATTGCCTTTGATAAGCTTTGACTGCTCGTGCCAAGCTACCAAGGGGGTGAGCAGGGGTTATCTAAAGAGTGTATCCTCCTTACCCTAACTAGAAGCAAGGGTCCCTATTTGGAAAGTGGTATCTACCTCTGCCAACTAGAGACCCCCAGTTCTAACACCCAGCAATTCCAATCTTTCTAGCATGATTCTACCCATCAGTTTAGATGTTGAATCAAACAGAGATTTGGGTCGTTAGCATTTTGCGTTCCCTCTGTCACCTTTTTTAAAGAGAGGGAAAATAATAATTTCCGTCCAAGTTGCAGGTAACACTCCTCCTAATGTAGCGTTAAAAACACTTGCTAGAATTGGTAACCAAAAATCTATATTAGATTTAAAAATATCAATAGGTACTCCATCCGGACCTGCTGCTTTACCATTTGCACTTTTGTTTGGGCGATTTTAATTTTGTTTAAGGTGATCGGTGCTACCTTAACAACATCAACAAAGATAAAATTACTGTTACAATCTTTCACGAGGGTCTCATTATTAGTATTAAAAATGTGCTCAAAGTGCATCAACCACTCATCCGAGGTTACTAGGGTTTCTATCTTTGTCGCTGAAATAACCTTAAAAAAAGGTTGATCTATTGTTTTCCAAAACAGAATTGAGTCGGGTGTCTCAGCTGCTTGAATCAGTTTTCCCATGCCCTCTCTTGGATATCTATTTTTCTTGTTTTTAGTGTTTGTTGGTAGTTTTTCCGTAGAATACGAATCCTCTCTCTGTCTTATTTTGAGTGCTTCCTTTAATTCTTTATTAAATTTTGAGCACTGCTGATCACACCATCTAGGATTAGGATCGCTATTATTTTTGTTTTTTATCTTCAAATCCCCAGAGATAGAAAAAGAATGTGGTAAAATGCACTTACAATATCTATGTGTGAGGAGGATCTATCCAAGCAGGTATTAATATCATCTTGATTTTTCTGGATTATATTTTCCATAAATATAGTGGGATTAACACCTGACCATTTAATGGAAATTCCGTTTTCTCTTTAATGTTGCACACAGTTTTTCGTGCCTTTTTTTGGTTGGGGCAGACTTAGTTTCAGAATCAAAGATAATGGATGGTGGTCCCTAAACGGGCTTTCCTTGATATAGAATTTTCCACTAGTCCCTTGCAATTCCCCGATACTAGGGTACGATTAATATTCGACGAGGATCTAGCTCCTTCATACACTTTGATAAAGTTTTCTCATCGTGTTCATCTAATTCCAAAATGTGTAAGTGTGTTTATATATAACAGTATTAATCGCTTCTCCATATGGATTATGAGGGAAATGGGAGCTTGGCTCACCATATTCGTCGCTGTGACCACATTATTACCCTATTGGGAGTTTGCACTTTTCACAATTAAAATCACCAGCCCAGACTAACAATGAATCTCCCCCAACCCCTTTAAACAATCATCTAGCTGTTCTTCCAGTGTCAGAATTACCCTATGTCTTGTGCTGTCAAAGACATTATTATCAAAATTAATTACTTCTATGCACTGTTTCCCTTTAGTGCAAAAACATAAAATATGAAAAAACTGTGATTTAATATTAACTTTCCGTAGGATTAATGGCGATGTAACAGAGATGAAGGCCGCTAAGCCTCCTTTTGCTCTCCCCGCCTTTGAAGGAATCGCTTGAGTATGGATTGTTTCAAAACCATTGATAAAAAAAGGTTCTATAAGCCTTGTTTCTTGTAGAAAAATTAGAGCACAATTCTGCATCGTTTTAAGCCATTCTCTGTTATTCACCTTACATTTTACCCCTGTAACATTCCATGACATAATGGTTAAGTGCCCTTGTAAAAAGAAAACATTTGGGTTATTCTTTACGGTGCTCCTAGGGATACAGTCCTGGATACTAACTGAAGGGCGCACTGCGTCCTCCCCCTGTCAATCGGTTTCGCTACATCTTCTAGGAGGGGAAAACCTATTGTAGGTGGGATGTATCACAGATGGATCTAAATAATGGGGTGTATTACTAGTGTGTTGTGTAGGCTCATTTCTCGGTTTATAAAAGTAACCAAGTGGGACAGCCATGATTGTGCCATCCCAATGGTTAAAAGGCCCAACATATTTGGATGAGGGTTCTTCCAACAGGGACCCCACGATCTTAGGACTTCGAAAATGTACACTACACAGTCTTCCTGACATGTCTTCCTTGTAATGCCCACTCAACTAACTCTTCTTAGCCTTATCATAGTCTGGTAGAGAGTGTTAGCCCTACATTTACAGCCTGATTCATGAAATCCGAAATCTGCGATTTTCAAATTGCGATTCACAGCGAATCGCAATTTAGAAATCGCAGATCGGCATTCATCAAAATTACCCAGTAAATAATGCGATTCGCACGCGGCCGCAAAAAGCGTTAGCGATTTACAGAAATCGCAGAATAATCGCTATTTCCGTCAACATCCGTGTAGAAATTGCGATATCGCTAATTGCGATATCGCTAATTGCGAGATTGCAAAATGCGAGATCGCAAAATTGCGAGATCGGAAAAACGGGAAGTCGCATTTCGAGCACAGTGATGACATCACAACCAGGAAGCAGCCAGTTCCCACCCCCATTCAGAACAGTGAGGCTGATCTCAAGGCTGCAACTTACTGAGCTCCTACCAGGACACCAGCAAACTTGCAAATTCACAACTATCCTTACTGCAGCAATGGCAGAGGAGGCTGTACCAGGGCCCAGCAACACCGGGCGCAAGAGGAAGATGAAATTCTCCGAACAGGAGTTGGAGCACCTCATTGATGGGGTGGTTGACAACCACGCAAAACTTTTTGGGAGAGAATCCAGGAGGGTGCCAGAGCCGGAGAAACGTTGAATCTGGCTTGGGATAGCGGCCCAAGTCAACTCTGTGGGCGTGGCACACAGGTCACTGGAGGAGCTCAAGAAGAGGTGGTACGACCTCCGAGGTCGTGCCAAGGAGAGGGTGGCCGAGAGGCTGGGTGAGACCCTGGCCACTGGAGGGGGAGAACCCACAGTCCCTCCCAACACCCCCATGGAGGACCGCGTTGAGGATACTTTAGAGCCAGAGGTGGTCATTGGGGTCATCAGATTGGACTCATCCCGCCCCACCCAAGAGAGCCAAGGTAAGTTGCATCGACTGCGACCCTGTCCTCTATCAATGGCCATGACCCTATAGCCTCCCATAATCTTCCAAAGTCATGCCATCCATGCACATTAGGTAATGCCGTAAAGCATTGTGGGACATGTAGTCTGCCCACAATGTACAAGTACCCCAATGCAGCCAGACATGTCCCAAAGTACGCAATGCCACAGCCAGTCAGGGAATGTCATCCAGCATGCATGTAGCAGCTGCACGTGTGACAGATACATGCAACTAATGAACGTCCACTTCCCCTCACAAGTGGCGCTGACAACAGCAGCGACAGTGACAGGCTGCTAATCGACGAGCAACCAGAGGATGCCGAGGAGGTGGAAACAGCGACACATCCTGCACCAACAGGTGCAGCACCCACCCCCGCAGCCAGGGCCACAGCATCTGCGCCACCACCATCAGGTGCAGCACCCACCCCCGCAGCCAGGGCCACAGCATCTGTGCCACCACCATCAGGCGCAGCACCCAACCCCGCAGCCAGGGCCACAGCATCTGCGCCACCACCATCAGGCGCAGCACCTACCCCCGCAGCCAGGGCCACAGCATCTGCGCCACCACCATCAGGCGCAGCGCCCACCCCCGCAGCCAGGGCCACAGCATCTGCGCCACCACCATCAGGCGCAGCACCTACCCCCGCAGCCAGGGCCACAGCATCTGCGCCACCACCATCAGGCGCAGAACCTCTGCCTACCTCAACTTCACCACCAGCTGGACCCTCTACATCTGGTCCAGCGACTGCGGTCACAGTGCACACACCCACTGTGGGCAGCCAGCAGAGCAGGCAAAGCAGGGCTCGCCAGCACAACAATGCACGCAGCGGCAGGAGGGGGATGGTCGTGCGCGTGCCAGGCTTGAGCATTGAGCGTCGGATGCTACGCATACACCAGCTGCAGGCACGACGCCAAGGGGCGATACAAATGCAGCTACATAACATTGGCCGCAATGTGGCAAATGTGGCAGACAGAATGGACCGCATGACGGCAGCCATGGAGGCCAACACAGCTGCGCTCATATCGCAGCGCAACACCGCCCGCCGCCGCCACCGGCAGCTACTGACGCGGCTGTCCGCATACACCCGCTCTAACTATGTTATAGGGAATGCGACCTCCCAGCTCTCGCGAAGGTCCCTGGCGCAGCAGCAGCAGTTGATCCAATGCTGTGAGGACGTCGCCCGAGTGTTGGAGCTCGTCACCACTGCCGTACTGGCACTCCATCCCACTGGGCCAGGCAATGTCGGGGGGGACGATACCAGCGAGGGCACCTCCAGTGTGAGCAGCCTGTCTGCCTCACAGGTTCCCGTGTTACGCCGGAGCACCAGGCCCACTGCAGGGTCACGTGCCGTGGCAGAGGAGGAGCCGGAGAGGCGCTTGGGTGCTGCGCGCCGGAGGCGCACTTGAGTTTCATTTACTTTTGCAGGGACATGCTGACACTACAAGCCTATCCTGTGTTTTGTTCGCAGCAGTATGGGGCAATACTGCTTGCATAGAAAGGATAGAAACTTAACACTAATATTGTGAATTCAACAATAATATTTATTCTTGCATCATACATCGGCCTCCTGTCATTATTTCCATTTGCATGCAATTGTGAATTGCTGGGTGAGGGGAGTGGGTGCACTAGAAACTGTTCATTGTGATGTGGTTGCGGCGTCTGTGGCCTTCAGCTGGGTTTTCCCCGCATGCATGACGCCCATGTGCAGGTGGCCGGTCGTCCCCTTCCGACTCACTGCCAGAGATGTCTACAGGTATCCGGCGCTTGGTAGCAATGTTGTGTAGTATTGCACACACAGCCACAATGCGGCAGCACCCATCAGGACTGTAGTACATGGCCCCACCTGTCTTGTGCAGTATGCAGAATCTGCTCTTCAGTAGCCCAAAAGTCCTCTCAATGCAATTCCTTGTGCGTATGTGTGCTACATTGTAACGCCGTTGCTGTGGTGTAGCAGTGTTGAGGTATGGGGTGAGGAGGTATTCACGGAGGGCGTAGCCACTGTCACCTGAATGAGAGGAGCAGAGGGTGAGTGCCTGTGCAGAGCAGCTACTTCATCACAGTGTGACATTGTGGGCAAAGTGTACTTACCAAGCAGGTGTCCTTCCCCAAAGTCTCCCCTGGCCAGTCGAGTGTGGAGGCCGCTGTGCCGGAATATGAATGAGTCATGTGTACTCCCCGGGTACTGTGCCACTATGTTCATGATGTATGTCTTAGCATTGCAGACCATCTGGATGTTGAGGGAGTGGTAGGACTTGCGATTGTGGTACATGTACTCCGTTGCAGCTGGTGGGCAGATGTGGATGTGGGTACAGTCAATGCATCCTATCACATGTGGGAAATGGGCAACATTATAGAATTGAAGCTTGGTCTCATCCAAATCCTGTTGGCTGGTGGGAAATTTGATGTGGTGGTGTAGCTGGGTCAGCATTGCGTATAGGAAACTCCCTAGGCAGCGGGACATGGTGGGCTGGGATATCCCCCCAGCAGCCGCAACTATCCCCTGGAAGCTCCCGGAGGCCAGGAGGTGCAGGCTACACAATACCTGGCCATGTGTTGGCACGGCATTGGTCCGCCTTGTTGGGTGCTGCATCAGGGGGTCAAGGTCCTGAATTAGCTTGATGATCATTGCCCCATTCAGGCGGTACTATGCGTATATTTGCTCTCTGGTTTGGCCCAGCAGGGTGACCCGCTGGCGGAATATCCTGTCCTGGATTCTGCGTCTCCTCCGTGCTGCTCGCTGTAGCCTTCGCCGCCTGACCACCATGTACAGTCCTGGCATTCTGACACTCCTTATGCTGATGCTGCTTCTCCTTAAGTGTGTTTGGTCAGGCCTGCACCAGTTACTGATTGGCCAACGGTTTTTCGAAAAAAAAATTTCAATGGCTTTGATGGTTACCACCTGCTTTGGGTTGTCCTTAAATTGCGCCTCGCAAATAGCGTTTTTGGGGTTTTACCCTAATTGCGATTTTTCATGAATACGATTGCGATTGTATTGCGAAATCGCTATTATTTTCGCAGATTCCGTGATTTCTTGCTATTTCCGAATCGCTAATGGTCTACTGCCGGGATTCTGCGATTCTTTTAGCGATTTCGCAATTCTGTGTTTGCGATTTCGCAAAATTCGTGGTGAATACCGATTTGGTAAATTGTGCCCGCAATTGCATTTTCGCAGCTATTGCGAGCACAATTTTGCTTCATGAATCAGGCTGATGGTGTTTGAGGCGAACCAATGAACAATCCGGTTTTTTAAAATCCCCCATGTCTCAGTGGTATTATCAACCAGTCTCTGGACATTTTTCAAAACTATTGCGTAGGGGGTTGCCTCTGGTGGCAGGGAAAGAGAGACCTTACCAGGCTTCGCCGAGCAACCATTCCCTATTGATTTGTTCTCATGATTAGCGCCTTCAGTTCCTGTATAGCTTAGACTACTTGTCTGGTAATCCCTTGGTTTTACAATGGAAACAGATTTCTTTGTTTGAGATGACATAATTGAGTTCGTTTTTCTGTAACAATTGGGAAACTTTCCCCTACTTTTGTCCTCTCATCCAGTTCTCTAGTGGATGTTGCCATATAGGGGATTTTCAGAGGCAGCAACTTTCTAACCAGGCCAGTGAGGATGGAAACTTCTTTTTGCACTGACTCAATTTCCGACATCAATCGTCTCTCAATATTATCGATTTTTCTGTGCAATTTTTTAAAGAGGGTTTCAAGGCTTTGAGGTTGGTTTGTTAGTTTGCCAATCCTGGTTCCGTTGGCCTCCCCTTGATGTTGTTTTCCTTTCTTTGGCTTAGTTTTCAGATTTACTGGCTGGTTTGAGGGTAATGCTTTAGTTTTTAATATTTGTTGTTTACTCTTTTTAGCCGGTGGGGAAACCAAGTCATAGTTATGTGTTAATAAGGATATCTCTAGTCGGAGCGTTGATACACAAGGGCCTTCTAACAGTACTGGCTGAGTCTCTTTTAAAGCTGCATTTAGTGCTGTTTTTGTAGCAGCCAGGCGTTCTTCTACTTGTATGATATCATTATTGATTAGTCCCATTGCGCTATTCAAATAATTTGTAATGGGCACATTTTTACCCACTTGCTTCCAATTAGTTGATGGTAGCTTTCTTTTACCCATTATCCTGCTCTAATATAAATGGGGCCGATTCACAGAACTAGCTTAAGAGAAAATCTTAAACTTACTACTTTTAGTATTCACAGAAGGCATTCAGTAGTAGTAAAGTTAGGATTTTGTCTCAAGTTTGACTTAGGACAAACTTAAGACAAACTTAAGGATGTACGTCGTTACAACGCATGCTTTTACAACGCATGCCTTTACGATGCAACATTTACAACGCAAGTCATTACAACGACTTGCGTTGGGGGACGCTGGATAGTGAATAGTTTAATTTACTATTCCAACTCCAGTCCCCGTGGATAGTAGGGAAGGTGTTGGATAGTAAATTAAAACTATTCCCTATCCTAGAGCGCCCCCCAGCGCAAGTCGTTGTAATGACTTGCGTTGTAATGGTTGCGTCGTAAAAGTACTGCTTTGTAAAAGTTGCGTTGTAAACGCTGTTCCCCGATTTAAGACAGACTTAAGCCAAAATCCTAACTTAAGTCTGTCTTAAGTCTGTCTTAAGTTTGTCTTAAGTCTGTCTTAAGTTTGTCTTAAGTCAAACTTAAGACAAAATCCTAACTTTACTACTACTAAATGCCTTCTGTGAATACCAGAAGTGGTAAGTTTAGGATTTTGTCTTAAGTTAGTTCTGTGAATTGGGCCCTATGTTTATGTTGTGGTATTAAAAAGAATGTCTTACCAAGTCTTTACCCCTTCGGCAGGGCCAAGAGGGGTGGCCCAGCCCTGCCTTATCCTGCTGCGGACAGGTGCAGGCGAGCCCGTCCTTGGCCCGGGCGCGCCCAGGGTACTGCAGCGCGCGTCCCGTGCTGCGGGAGCGCGCAATGATTTTTAAAGTGCCTCCTGGCGCTGGCAGTGACGTTCGAAGCAGCAAGCCACTTAGCATGCTGGAGCTTTTGGTCCCAAAGTGGAGCAGGCAGTGGAGGCAAGGCAAGAAAGCAAAACGGTAACGGGCGTCCCAAGCTGCAGGAGCCCGCAATGATTTTTAAAGCGCCTCCTGGCGCTAGCAGTGACGTTGGCAGCAGCTAGCCGCTTAGCAGGCTGGAGATTGTGGTCCCACAGTGGAGCAGGCAGTGGAGGCAAGGCAAGCAAGCAAAATGGTAACAGGCGTCCCGCGCTGCGGGACCTCACAATGATTTTTTTAAAGCACCTCCTGGCTCTGGCAGTGACGTTGGCGGCAGCAAGCCGCTTAGCAGGCTGGAGCTTGTGGTCCCACATTGGAGCAGGCAGTGGAGGCAAGGCAAGGCAAGCATGCAAAACTGGTATTCTGTCTGGTATTCATGGGTATGCATCTGGTAGGATAAGCTGGGGTACGCAGTGCAAACACATCAAGCGGTTCCCTTAAATACAGTACACCACAAACAAACTCCCCGCTAGGTTGGATGAGTGCATTGCAAAGCCATGCGGTGGGCACACCTGTGCAAGTCTGGTGTTGAAGAAATCCCATGTGCTCTTTGGTTGCATCAGACAGCATAAGATAGGAGAGGCCACTGTTAGCAGATTCGCCAGTTTCCACGGGAACGAAGAAGAATCCCACTACCTCCAGGACACAGAAACAAGAATGTGATAGGGAACACACTTCTGTCTACTGTCCCCTAAAAGTATGAGGGAAAAACCCAAGGAGTGTCCACCACTCTCCTCATACGAGGGGGTCAGCATACAGGAAGAAGTACTTCAGGTGGTGGTCCAGGCTAGGAAAAAGAACAGGAGGCACTATATACAATACACTCTAGACATACATGTAAGTACTCAGAAAATTGACATGCGTGGTTGTCGCAAGAAAATTGTTACCCCAAATGAAGTTCGTGATCGCTGTAAAGATGAGTTCTTAGCTCGAGGAGATGACCTGTAGACTCGGGTACCAGGCCAGGAAGGGTGGAACTCACAAAGGACTCACACACTCAAATGTACAAAAGGAAAAGGGAAGGATTGAGGTGTACTGACCGGCTGTGCAGGGGCATGGACAGCGGAGCAGTGACACACTCAGGAGGAGAGACACCCGGCCCGAGGGAGAACCAGGGCAGAGAGCTCACTCTCAGTAGGAAGGACAACAATGAAAAGAAAAGAGGCACTTCTGTTTGCTACAGGGTTAGGAACTAAAAACACGGGCTGAGCCGAACGCCCGCTAAATGCGTGGGAAAAGGTAGGGTGCAATGCCAGCGCCCGACCGGGAGCTGCGAAGGAAAATGCTGGCAACCGCTTGTTCAAACTCCAGACGTGCACAGAGAAAGTAGGGCCAATAGTTAGGTGCCAGAAATAGGAATCAGGAGAATATTGCCACGAAGCGCCAAGAGGGAGAAGCAAAACGCTGCGGCAACGGGCTTCAGAATAATGAAGTAGGAAGGGGGCGTGGTACCGGAACGGTAAGCCAAGCAACGGCTACGTTCCGACGCGCCTCTTTACGTGCGCCAGGGAGGGTCTGAAATTTCCATCTGCTGTGTTGTCAAAAGTGGTTAGGGATTAGGTGAAAATGACCGAACGGGGATTCCAGGACAACACGCATGTCAAGGTCTTCTATACAGCCCCAGTCACCGTCTCCTAACAGCCACAACCAGGAGGTTGAATTTCTTTTCTTTTTTATATATTTTTATTGGCATTTTAACGAATTTGAATATTTGAATACAATCAGGAGAAGAAAAAAGGAACAAAAAACAAAAATAGAAAGCAAAACTGATTGCAGCTACCATCACTCTCTACAATCATGGGTGTTAGCCCCACCAATTCAAATACATCTCGTCAATTATTCAGAAAGTTGTCCAGTAGCAGACCATCTTATGCATGCATGTTTATAATTTGGGTCATAGTATATCATTGCCATTATACAAAACCAAACCAAGAAGAAGTTAGAGAAGAGAAAGAACAAAAAGAAAACAGACAACGTGTAACTGGAGCAGAGGGGTGGTGCGAACACATCTACATGTTAATATCTAGTGGTACTCTCCCAACTTCTGTAGGCTAAGCGGGCCAATGGTATATTCCAAGTCTACGCATCCTTTCACCATATGTCAGATGCCAGAGGCCTCCAATAGCCCCGACCTGATCTCCTGAATCTCCTTATCTATTTGTGACATTCGGTCCGACTCTCCCCCTTCATTGCCCGATCCCGCCGGTTTCTCCCATTCAGCCATTACTTCCTGCCATTGTTGAGCTATTGGGAGCGTCCTCACCCCCCTGGCCTCCTCCCATGCCAATGCTCTGCCCTCTGCCCCACCCATGCAATGACATCCTTATTCCAAACTGAAATCTGATGACCTCTCACAGACTTCCACTCCATCGTGATCCTGCATTTAGCTAAGCCCAATGCAAGATAAATCAAGCGATTTCCAACTTTGCGTTTGGGCGGTCTGGGTAAGAGACCTAGTATGCACGTCTGGATTATTAAGGCCAACTCCCTACCAAGTATGTCCTTGATCTTAACCAACACTGCCTCCCAATAGGGGCGAAGCCACTGGCAGTCCCAAGTCATATGGCCAAAGCGAGCTTCTGTGTGTACACACCTAGGGCATTGTCTCACTTCTCCTCCATATGTCACGTTGAGCCAATGTGGTGTCATATAAGTCATATGTTTATAGCTAAACTGGATATATTTCAGTCGGGTGTTTCTGGACACCTTCCCTGAGTATCTCAAAACTTTATGCCACTCAGAGTCAGTGAGGAATGTTACCCACCCATCGCATCCCAGAGTGCCCGCAGTCTATCAAGTGGGCCAGTGGAGGCCTCCACTAAAGTGGCATAGAGCCACTTTACGAGATGCCCCGCCGTACCAAGAGTAAATAATGCCTGTAGAACAGGGTGTGTATCGGGTTCCTCCCTTCCAGGGCCCCATAATTGTGCAAATGTGCGTGTTAACGCTTTGCAGTGGAAGAACTGGCCCGGAGGAAGTCCACTATCTTCCATCAAGTCTGCAAAGGAGATCAGAGCCTTGTCTAAGTAGCAATCCCCCACAGTCTCCAGTTCAGCATCTGACCATTTGGCCAGTTGGACGTTCGTGAATATAGATTGGGGGTCACCATGTGGTAGGCCTACCAAGGAAATCAAGGGGGAGTACTTTACGTATTGCTGCCTTTCACTGCTGCATCGTCTGCGTGTCTGGAAAGACTTGCGCTGTAAAAGGGAGCAGGATTGGATGGAGGCAGCTGGTAAAAGGAGTTTTGCGGTCACTAACCCTCAACCAGACACCGGATCTGTCAGGCAGGTACCCTCCTCGTTCACTCCCTCTGCCATTGTAGTTGAGCGGCCAACATATAGAGTTCGAAATTTGGCACCCCAAGTCTGCCTTCCGACATGGGGCATTGTAGGATTTGCAGGGATATCCGCAGGTGTCCATCCCCCGAAATCAATTGCCGTGGGAGAGCATGCAGAGGTCTAAACCAACATATCTGCATCAATACGCGAAGATTCACACAAAAATAGAGCAGCCGGGGAAGCATGACCATTTTGGACAGTGTAATCGGGCCATGATGGGCAATTGCAACGAGTTCCAGAATTGGATGCAAAAGCGAAGGGAACGAAACGTCTTCCCCAAATTCCCATTGTTAAGATTGCCCAGGTTGTGAAAATGTTGTATACCCTGGTATTTAAATGTACGCTCTGCCCAGAGGGTAGCAGGCGGCAATGCCTCAGGCCTGGGTAAGGGCCCAGACGTTGGGAACAAATAGGTCTAGGTTGAATAGGTCGTGGTTGTATTAACCTTAAGGCCCGAAAGGATAGCAAAATGGCCTAGGATGTGTAAGGCCGCAGTGGACCCCCTAACTGCCTACGTAAGGTGCAGCAATAGGTTGTCTGCATACAGAGAGACGTGATGGTAACGAAAGTCCAAGGTCAATTCCAACCCACACCCTCCCAGTCGGAACCGCTCCACCAGCGGCTCCACAGCCAGGGCAAACAGGAGCGGGGAATGAGGACAGCTCTGTCAGGAGCCTCGTGAGATATTGTAAGGTCTAGATATAGCTCGTTCTGTCTTGACCCTCGCAGTAGGCGAAGCAAAGAGAATCTGTACCACCGCTCCCAGTCTTCCCCCAGGCCCATACGACGCATCACCTCAAATAGGTACTCCCAGCTCACTGTGTCAAATGCTTTCTCCAAATCAAATGATAGAACCACAACTTGCTGGAGAGCTGAAACATCTGCGTGATAGAGCACGAAGTATAGCCTGCGGAGGTTATAAGAGGTGCTACGAGTGGGGATAAACCCATTTTCCCATGGGTGAATCAGAGACTTCATGTGTGGGAGCAACCTCCCCACGAATACTTTACTCAGGATCTTGAAGTCTAAGTTCAGCATGGAGAGCAGTCGATAGTCTCTCACTCCCGCGTCGGGTTCTTTGAACTTGGGGAGCGGAATCACCAATGCCATCTGGGTAGAATCAGGCAAACCCCCCCCCGTACACCTCCACATACCGTGCAACCAGATGCGGTGCCAAGATATCAACAAACCTCTGGTAGAACTCGGCCGGGAAGCCATCAGGCCCAGGCGTCTTACCTTGCGCCAATGCAGCTATAGCGGCCCTGACTTCCTGTACTGTGATCCGGCTTCCCAACTCATCCTGATCATCCACCTCCAATGTGTGGAATTGCAGAGGGGCTAGGAAATTTTGTATATCCGACAAGAGGGCCACAGTCGGGGACTCATATAACTCCTAATATAATTGCAAGAAAGTGTCATAAATGATATCAGGGGAGTGCACTGTTTGCCTTGATTCCAGACATCAGGCACAGGCGCTGTTCCCATCTCAGGCTTAATCAAACGTGCTAACAGTCTGCCTGCCCTACCTTCCACCCTCTGTACTTTGTCCAAGTAATCTTTATAATTGTAGCACCTCAGTCTAACCAGCGCTTTGTTGTACCGCGCCGTCCTTTCTAGTAAGGACGTCAGGGCCACGTTACCAAACCCTGCAGATCAACCAATCTACGCATAGTACTTTCCAGGTCCAGGAGTTCGCGCCTAATCTCCCTGTTCGCCTGCACACTTGAGCCATGCAATGGCCCTGCACCACAAATGTAAATGCTTTCCACTCCAACTGTGGAGAGGAGGCAGTGTTGGCATTAATGGGCAAGTAAGTGTCAACTAATGTTTCCAATGAGGACCGGAAGGGGACATTGTCAAGTAAAATCAGGTTTAGTTTCCAAGTAGGGATCGGGGGTGCCGACTTAATGGTTGGTGTAGAATGAGTAGGGGGCTATGATCCAACAGGGTACAGCCCAAATACTCTGTGTGGGACACAGAGTCGTTGAAGGCCGGGGAACATAGGAACATCTCAAGTCTGGTATGGACTTGGTGTACCAGTGAAAAGAAGGAGTACTCCCTATCCCTTGTATGTTGCAGTCTCCAGGTGTCTTCCAGGCCTGGAAACCCGATGCAGTATGATGTGTCTGAGTCACTGGCATGGAAGGATGCGCGCTATCAATGATAACATCCTCCACACAGGTAAAGTCGCCCACCAATATGAGAGAACCTGCTAGTCATTGGGCCAGTGAGGCAGAGAAAGACTCCAGGACACCAACCTGGTCCTGGTTGGGAGCATAAACACTGCCTAGGGTCACCTCAGGCCCCGCCAGTCTGCCCACAAGCAAAAGATACCTCCCCTCTGAGTCCAACCACGTGCGTTCAGGTGAGAAGGGGCCCAACGTTTCACCCAAATCAAGACCCCTCTAGCAAAGGCTGAGAAGGTGGTCACAAAAATCTGCCCCTGCAACCTCTTCTGTATCCTCCCAGCATCCTCTTTATTAAGATGTGTCTCCTGGAGGAAAGCTACGTGTATGCCCCTGCGCCAAAGGTAGGAGTAGATGTTATGGCGTTTGGCTATAGATTCCAAACCACGGATGTTCCACATGAGGAACTTTATGGTGTTAGTTGTGTCTGCCATTGCCACAGGAACCCTCTCCCTAGTGACATCGGGGACCCCCCCCTCCGCCCACAACCCAATGCATGTGCCAGCACCCTCCTACGCAAAAAGCGAAACATACAAAAAGAAAAACATCAACTCCCCCAAGCCCAGGGCAGCCTGACAACAGTCAGTCGTCCAAACAATGAGTGGAACATGCCCCTGAGTGAGTCCTTACTCAAGTAAGGTTCTCAAGGGGGTGGACAGGGGGCGCAAAAGACAACTAAGGATTAACGTGCAAACCGTCCTGGATGCGCCGGCCCTCCCAAGTCATAGTAGACCAGGAACGAAGATCACCCCCAGGAACCCAGGAGCACCCCAAAAGTTCGAACTGGTAGGGAGTCTGGGCAGCCTCAGATAGTCAGCTGTGCAAAGCTTCACCACCAGCATCTTCACACTGTTGCTGCAGGATGTGGCAGAGTCAGCATCCCCACTGTCTTTCAAGGAGTGAACTGCCATCTCCGGGGTGGGGCTCCTTCCCTGCATCAGCGCCCCCACTGCTTGCAGAGCTTCCGAACTGTCTTTTTCTGTTTGGGAAGAGGTCGGTTTCTTGGAAGCTCCCCTCCGGGAGCATCACCAGGAACGTTTCCCAAGTTCCGCCAATTTCCTCAGTTCAGCTCTAGGACATGCAGGCGGTGAGGCCCCAGTCCTATAGGCCTTGACCCAGTCCCAATCCTGACCGGGCTCCCACAAAAATGGGTGGTACCGTCTAGCACAATCCGCAGCCGAGCAGGGAACATCAAACAATACTGCAGGCCCTCTTCCCTCAGCACCCTTTTGACCTCCAGGAATGAGGCCCTCTTCCGTTGCACCTCCAGAGTAAAGTCCAGGAAGAGGGAAACATTACTGTTGTCAACTATGTAAGGACCCTCTGCACGTGCCTTTCGCAGGAGAAAATCTGTGTCCCGGAAATGGAGCAAGCGAGCACCACCAGCTGCAGAGGACACCCGGGTGCCGGGGGCCTAGCCGTAACCCTGTGGGCCCTTTCAAGAGTGTAGATGGGTGACAGGCCCTCAGGCGCCACCACAGAGCGCAACCATTGCTCCAGGTAGGCCACCATGTTGTTGCATTCGATTCCCTCCGGCAGGCCCATAAGTTGGACATTATTCCGTCGGTTGTGTCCCTCTGCGTCTTCGGCTCACCGTTCCAGGACACCCACCCTATTCGTGAGGGCTCCCACCTGCTGCTCCAGGGGCTTTTGGGCTGGGGTTATCTCAGAGACGCTGGCCTCAGTTCCCTTCACCCTCTCAGAGAGCTTCTAATTTTCTTCGCGCAAAAGACCCAGCCCCACCGCCACAGTGCTGGTGTCCATGTGGAGGGTTGCTTTCGTATCTGCTATTGCCTCCAAAATCTTCCCCAATTGCTGCTGGACTGGAACTTCCATAGCAGTTTGCAACTGTTCCTGGGCACTGTCATCCGGGTCTTGCGTGGCTCCGGCCTGCTGACCTCTGGGCTTACCCATGGCACCAACTAACCCCCAACCGGTGGGTCGCTCCTAGTATAAGACTCAAACAAGCAACCGGTGCTGTGGCCTCACCCCACGGATCAGGGCCCAGGTACACCACCCTCAAAGGGGCTCCAATGCTGCCTCTAAACCTGGCGCTCCATTGCAGGACCCGGCAAAGTGAGTGCTCCTGGATTCACATGTCAGCCTTGACTCCAGTGAGGCCCTGTCACACATCCATGTGTTGGATCCAACCCATCATCCTCCAGGCGGCGAAACACCCCCTGCCATGCACTATTCAATCCAGGGCATCCTTATTCTCGTCCGGAAATGTCCGCCTTACTCCGAGGCTGCAACTATCCCAATATGCAGGCAGAGGGAGGGGGATCTCCGCGCCCCATGAGGCAGTCGTACAGGTCAGGCGGCCCCTGCTAGTCCCCGCGAACAAGGATCAGCAGCAAGGCTCTCCGGGTCATGTGCTCTCAGCTAGTGGGGAACCCCCTGTGCCGTATACACTCACCAGGGGACCCCTCCACCCTTTCTCCAGAGCTGGTGGGGTCTCCAATGTTTGTCACCCCGTTCAGGTAGCAGGAATACGTGGCACTGCCACATCAAAGGGGGGCATCGGATTGGCAACAATCACAAACCAGTTCCTGAGCCCCAATACATGCCCTGATCATTAGCACTGGCGCTCAGTAAACTCCCCAAGCAGGACGGATGCAAGGGTCAGACAGCTGCCGCCACTCCACCATCCAAGCAGTTACACGGGGTAGGGCCTTCGTGACTTACCGGCCCATATGGAGCTTCAGCTCCAGCAGCAACCAGCACTCACCTCACAGGGCCCAGCCAGTACCCGTGCAGCTCCTCATTCGCTTGGAGAGGTCCCCTCCTCGCACAGGATCGGTGTGCCAGCCCTCCGCTACCCAGGCTAGCGGCACCGAGCATCAATTAAAGTCACGAGCCCCGGTCGGGCTCCTCACACAGGGCAGCCGCACCACAGTGCACTCTACCCACTGTGGCGGTGTTAATACTCCCGCCAGGGGCCGCCGTTCTTCTGCTGTTCTTCGCCACCAAGATCAAAGCGGCAAGCGCAAGCCCGCTCTCTGAGCACGACCCGCAGAGAAGGACAGACTCTGCTCTGCCTCCGGATGAATCGCATTCAGGCAGCCATTGTTCCTGCTACGCCACACAGCAGACGTCAGGAGCTCCGAGCAGCCTCGTCAGCACGGGGGTGGGTCACCCAGTCACACAAGCAACCCCCTGGCTTCCCGGCACCATGGGGCACAGTTTGAAGGTGCTCCCTGTTCTCTGGCATCCCCAGGTATTCTGATTTGGGAGGGAGGGTTGAGGGGGGGGGGGGTGAGGCAGACCACGACAAGGAATATGAGGAAAAGGACGCTTTTATTGGAACAGGTGTGCATCACATATTAAATAAACCTTGGCAAAATCCTTCCAAAACTAAGCCTCACTAAATACTTAACATCCCTAACCCCGCCCCTGCCCCTCCCCTAAAATTTCATGACCCTGCCTCCACCCATACAATACAACATTTCAAACATTACAAAAACATTACATCACCACATCAACCATTATAACCCATAAATTCAAGCCCTCCGTTAACCAACTTTCATGCCTGCCTCATGACATCTGTCAATCCCACAAAACGTGTAACCGAACTAAAAACGACCAACCTATCCTTTCCCTGTCGATAACACAACTTACCCATTAATCAACAAATATCTGCCAAAACTGCCCAAAAGCAAATAGACCCCGCACGGCACCTGCGCCAAGCGACAGAATACAGCAAAAAACCCTGCTTCCCTACCCCAACGAAGCAAACCAAACTAATAACTATAAGAAAAATTTAAAGAAAAAAGTCCTAATTGGATAAAGGAAAGAAAAAACACAAAAAATAGTAAAATAGGGAGGGAGGGAAGAAAAAAATTCCTGCCTAAGCTCCCAGCCACCTGGTCACCAAACCTAAAATGGTGGCTGTGAGCCGGAGCCCAAAGCATTTATGCTTGGGCTCCTTTTGGGCTACCTACTAGGAAAAGCCCAAAACCTAAAATGGCCTATGCTCCTGCCTGTAACCCCCCCCTCCACAGCCCCTCCCAAATTGCTCGGGTGGGGGGACCTCCCTTCGGTTGGCTGCCCCCCCAAGCCCCCATTGGGAGGGAGGGGTGAGGGGGTGAAGCAGACCACGAGAAGGAAAATGTGGAAAAGGCCGCTTTTATTGGAACAGGTGTGCATCACATATTAAATAAACCTTGGCAAAAGCCTTCCAAAACTAATCCTCATTAAATACGTAACATCCCTAACCCCGCCCCTGCCCCACCCCTAAAATGTTATGACCCTGCCCCCACCCATACAATACAACATTTCAAACATTACAAAAACATTACATCACCATATCAACCATCATAACCTATAAATACAAGCCCTCCGTTAACCAACTTCCATGCCTGCCCCTTGACATCTGTCAATCCCCCAAAACGTGTAACTGACTAAAAAGAACCAACTTATCCTTTCCCTGTCGATAACATAACTTACCCATTATCAACAAACCTCTGGCAAAACTGCTCAAAAACAAATAGACCCCGCCACCCAGAAAGGCGGGGGAGGGACACTACAACCCTTTCTGCCCCCCCAGTAGGAAATAATTCTAACACTCCTCACTTCTGAACATTCAAGCATCTAGACAAAACCTCTATGATCTCCAGCAAATAAAGATCCATTCCCAACCTGGATAAATGAACTCCATCATCACGGAAGAACTCAACTGACTCAAAGCGGATATCCCTGTGTGACACTCTCCCGAAACCCAATTGACGGCAAAATCTAGAAATCCACACAATATTGAACATTGGTCATTAAAACCCAACAGTTTTCCAAAATAACTTTGGGCTGCCTGAACCTGGGCCCATTTGATGAACAAATGCCCCACTATCCAAACCGTCACTTCTTTAGACTGGGGCCCAGCCACAGAACCTGTAAAGAGAAAAATTCAATGAATCTCAAAGCAAAGAGGATGACGCATGCGCCTCCCCAGGGTTGCCCCTCACATAACGCTGAAAACAATTTGACAACCAGCGCACTAACTGCATGATTTCCCCCTGAGACCATCCCCTATTATGTGATTCAGTCGCTGCTCCAATCCTAAAAGAGTGTGTTCCATATTGCTCCCCATCCAACCCAATTTCCGCAAAGCTTTACGCAACACCATGCACAGTTGATATGCTGTTACTGGCGCCCCATTAATGTGCTTAAAAACGGGATCACAGTCTGACCCCTCTGACAATGTCTTCCAGCGGCGGGCCAAACGCAATGGGCAAGTAACCTTAGGAGTCCTTCCTTCTAACCAGACCCCTTTTCCCATCTTCCTCTGATCGGTTTTAGAACTAGAAAGCCAAACATGCACACCTTCCTCAGATAAAAACACCTCTTGCCAAGAAATTCCCTTTTTTGATTTGGAACCCAAAAGCTCAGAGACTCGAAAAGCCCCAAAAAACATGAATACTATCAGAACGGCAAACAAACAAGCTTCAAAGTCATCCCTGCAAACTAAAGGTAAAACTTCCAACAAACGAGCCAAGTTCTGCCACGATAGGGGGGCACGGAACAACTGAACACCTTCCTGCTCCCTCGCCCAACCTTCAAGCATTCTCTTCCTGACCTCGCCCCCTGAAGGAGAATAACCCCAAAAGAGTTTCCCCATAAAAGAAATACCTGCTAACTTCCCTGCTATGGTTACCCGTGAAAGGCCTTTCTCTATAAGATCCAAAATGAACTGTACTACATCTTCAGAACAACGCCAAGCTTCCTCACGTCTACAAGCCCCAGACGCCAAAAACTCCCTCCATGCCAGGGAATATGCTGTTCGCGTGGACGTAGACAAAGAAACTACCACCAGTTGTAATACCCTACGTTGCCTACATACCACAGATGTTCCGGCATTGGGGTCGGTGTCCTGTCCGCCTCCATGGACAGCCCACGGGATCTCCCCCACTGCGAACGAGACAAAGCATCAGCTATGTCATTGTCCACACCAGGAATTTGCAACACACGAAATGTAAGGTCATGCTTCAGGCAGCCTAGCACAAAAACCCTCATTAACTTCAAAATCTGTTCATCTCTAGCTGACTGCCTGTTGACGATCTCAACCACTGTCATGTTGTCCACACGAAAAAGTACCTTCTTGTGTGCCAGTTCCTCCCCCAAAGGGTCAATGCCACTAACAATGGGAAAAGCTCAAGAAACGTTATGCTCCTCCCTCCATCTCTCCAGCCCTGTGGCCACTTTTCTGCATACCACCTGCCTCGCCAATATAAGCTGCATCCGAAAACATTTGCACATCCCACTGCACATCTTCCTCCCTGACCAGTGGCACACCATTAAATCAAATGAGAAAAAAGGACCACATCCGCAAATCCTCCTTCACTCCTGCTGACAAGCGGACATGGTGGTGAGGCAAATGCTGACCAGCCAAGGCTCTGCCCAATCTCCTACAAAAAGTTCTCCCTGCCCTAACCACCCTGCAAGCAAAGTTACGATTAACCAGCAACACCTGAATCTCCTTCCCCTTCGCCTTTTGTTTTGACAGCATGCTAACCAGTAATTCTAGCATTTTTAACTTTTTGTCATCCGGCAAGCGAGCCAGCATTGCCACTGAATCAATTTCAATACCCAAAAAGGATAAAACTGTAGCAGGTCCCATTGTTTTTTCAGGAGCCAAAGGCACACCCATATCCTCCATAAGCTCATGGAAAGTGTCCAGAGCTGTCTGGCCCTTCCGCGGAGCCCGGGGAACCAACAAAGAAAATAATCATCCAAATAGTGTGTTACCAAAGTATGACCTGAGTGGTGCGTGAAATGCCACTGCAAAAAGGTGATGAAACATTCAAAAAGAGCACATGACATGGAGCAACCAATCGGTAATGCCTTGTCCACGTACCATTTAGCCTCAAAATATATACCCAGAAGATCCCAATCATCTGGATGGACTGGAAGCAACCGAAATGAAGACTTAATGATCACATTTTGCCATCTCTGCAGTTGCGCCTGCGGTCACTACAAGTGACATGGCCACGTCAACTGAGGAATATAATACCGAGGCTGCTTCCTCATTAATGAAATCATTCACGAAGACCCCTCAGGCCACGACAAATGCTGAATAAGCCTGTATTGCCCTTGCTCTTTTTTGGGCACCACTGGAATCGGTGATATTATCAAGTTCTGGATCGGCCAATCATCAAAAGAACCTGCCATCCTCCCTTCATGCACTTCTTTGCTCAGTTTTTCTCGCACCACCCCGCTATGCTCGGACGCCGACTTCAAGTTATCCGCCTGTGGAAAGGCCACGGTACCTGCCTTAACGGAGAGGCATCCTCGCGCGGGGATGAGTCCGTATAACCCAGAAGATGACTTGTTCCCTCTCCATAGGACTTCTTCTCTCTCTCTCCCTCTGCAGGTACGCCGAGATCAGAACCCGGAAGACGGACACCCGGAAGTAATCCTTCCTGAACCCGGAAGTCCCGCCCCCGACTACGTCCCGGAAGATAGAAAAGCCGGCGAACCACAACGAAGGGGGTTCCAACCCGCGGACTCATGGCAGGAGGCAGCAAGGAAGGAACCGGAGCTGAGAGAGAGAAGCGAGGAGTCGGAGAACGCAGCGGAAGAAGAGGAGGAGGACGCCAACGGCGACGTGTGGTCTGAGGACTGGTGGAGTCCTCAGGAGGTGGCTGGAGAGCGGCCGCAACTCACCAGGGAGTTGCGGCGGGCCACGTGAGTAACCGCCATCCGTCTCCGTGTGCCGCTTGTAGATAGTTGTAATTAGTATAAATAGCATAGCACTGCACCTATCTGAGCACGAGAGCACTGTATATATATATATGTAGATAGACACCCCCCCCCCTTTCTTCACCGTGCGCACCCTGTCGACCCTTGTCTCCCCTCCTGTTTGTCGGCCTCTTCCACCTCCCCGTTTAACCCATCCCTCACTATCCCTTTTCTCGTATCCTCACTTCCCGGTGTCGGTGGCAGCTACCAATCTTGAGAGGAGCGAAAGACTAACGGTCCTCTGTTTCTTCTCTCGCCCCAAACCTCCGAGGCCCACCAACAGAAGTCAAGGACCCTACGGCACTACAGAGGAGGAAGACCTGCACCATCCTGACGACAACAGCCCAGCGGCAGGACGTCATCCACTTCCCTCCCTGACCGGACGTCTTCTCTACCTCGGACTTCGCCAAAGAACCCCATCGGACCCCTTTGTTCAGAGACTTATTAACACCACCTACCTGTATCCACAATAAAACTCGCTAAACATAGCGCACTATATCTGGCCTCCCCGCCTGTTTTTCCGGCCCGCCGAAGCCCACACCCCACACCGCCCACCTTCTCTGCCTTGGTCCCAAATAACCTAAATGAAATCCAAATTGAAAACCTCCCAAAAGCTTCTGTTTCACTCCTACATTCTCATACCCCTGAAGTGCCTGTTCTAGCTTTGACAGCCTAACTGGCGTAGGAGCCCTTTGGCCCAGAGCCCTTCGCCCCTCTACCTCCCCTACCCCCTTGAAACCACTGTGGGGTGCTAGATGTACCTGCCCCTGTCTGATTCCCTTGCTGACTACCTTGCGGTTTAGACCCCAACATTTAACCAGGGGATGGCGCTTACCACAGTTGGAGCATTCATGTCTGTACTTGCAATACTCCCTAGTGCATAATCCTTTATTGAAGTCCCAGCATGCTCCAATTCCAGACTGTGTAGCCGCTCCGCTTCCCACCCCACCCCGGGTGGGCTTTCCCTGAAAGTGCAGGTAAATTAACGGCAATCCGCTAGCTGTAAAAATGGTCTTGCCGCCTGCAGCCGCTCCCATGGTATGCTGCCATAAATCTGTATCTAACTCCCCCCACTTTGCTTTTGGGTCCCCTGCCATCCGGGCCCTAAACTCCTCATCGTATTGAGCCCATGCATAACCTCCCCCAGTAAGCTGCGCTTTCCGAATCACATCCATTTATTTAAATATAGACACACTGCGCTCTGGGTATTTCTCACACTAGACGCTTGCATATATTAAAAACGCTGCCGTCCAGTTCTCAATAGTCAATGGCACTTTTGGGCGCTTAGTCAACTCATACTCCTCCTACTTAGAATCTTCTTTAGACCTGACCTCCTTGTGCAGGAGTTTCAATATTTCAATATACTCACCCTTCCAAATGCGCTCTTTAGTTGCCAACATTAAATGAGCACCCAAAGGCTTGGTTACCCCCATGTAAGGCAGCTTCTTAATTTTCAATTCTTTACTAACAAGCGGCTCTTTAACACCCCCGGCCACATCTGTATTTGTCCCACTCTCCACTTTATTACCCAATGCCACAACTCTGTCATCAGTGCCCACTCCTGTGTCCTTAACATATTTACCTTTGAGCAGTCTCCCCTCAACCACCCCCTCCACTTCTGTTCCAACAGACACCATTTTAGGTTTGGCCTGTGTAACATTGGTCTCACCTGGCTCTAAAGAGGCTGCTCTAGCGGACTCCGACCACTGTGCCGATAATTAGACTCTGTCCCTTGTCCAAGGAGCCCTCACCAAGGGGCTGTACTCTTGTCTGTTCTTTGGCTGCTGTACCACTCCTGAAACCTGTAAAACACTATGAGATACGTGAGATCCTGCAATTCCCCTTCCTCAGGGCTGTCATCATCATAATCAAGCAAAATCGGCTACACCACCTGAAGCCCCTCATTATCAAATTCAACCTCCTGGGTGCTACCAGACCCAGTATTACCAACACTGGCCCTCATGGCCTCTGAGCGTCCTCATGGCGTGGATGCCGACTGTACCCGCCGGTACTCCCCCAAGCGTTGACTCTGAAGCTCCATAGCCGATGGTAGGGTAGAACACCTAGACCTGCTATTCGTTAGGGCAAGCAAGGTCGCGCCGGACCTTCGTGTGCTGCCCACGACGGGATCCCTCAGTGGTATGGAAAGTGCCGTGCAAGGCTCTACCCTCCCTTCACCTCGGCGCATCTGTCAATCCCCCAAAAAGTGTAACCGAACTAAAAACGACCAACCTATCCTTTCCCGAGTCTGCTGCGCCGCGCTGATCTGAATACTGAAAAGAAAAAGTTTGGACTGATCTGCTGGGAACCCTAATAGAAAAAACTGACTCTGGATCCCGGCCAACTAGACACCACCGGACCCGCAGACCGCCTTCTTACCCGCCCTGAGTGCACAATCCTGCCAATACTCACCACTGGTAAATGCGACTCCCTTTCATCAACATCGCTCCAATTCAACATAGGCCCTACCGCCACTGAAGCTTGACCCCAACTCCTGCCCACCCTAGAAACAACACTCTCCCCTTGCTGCCTCCCAACTGGCCAACTGAAATCCAACCGGCCCCCCAGATACTCATCCCGATCACACTGTTCCACCCCAACAAGGCCCCGAACTCAGGCTGACCAAGAAGGAAAAATATCCAATCCCTCCCAAACCTGCCCACCACCTGCTGCCTCCAAATCCCCTTGCACTCCCACCATTGAGCTAGGAGTAACACTCCCAACACTCCCAACACTCCCAACAGGAGACATTACGCCTGCCCTCGCAGGTGAAACCATAAAAGCACCATCATCACAAGAAAAACTCCCCTTAACCTGCCCTGCACTAACACCAGAAAAAAACCCTTTTACAATCCCTCCCCCCTCTAACTGAGCCCACTCACCATCTCCCCTAGAACTCCCCCCAACTGACAAAATACCCTTCCTCAAAGATGCTGCGGGAGAAAACAATAAAGGGCTGCCCAAATTACCCTCAACCACCCAGTCACTTCCAACCCCTTCAATACCACGAGAGACTAATTCCCCTTCCTTCAAAGGCTGGGTCGGCATTACATTCAAAACACTTACAGGGTTGCTAGAATACATGCCTTCATTACCCTCTGGCCCAGCAGCTCTGTGGCCCTCAAATGGAAAGGTCCGACAAGAACGGCTCTACTCCCCTCCCACCTCCTCTTCACCCCGCCCGTCTTTGAACTCTGAAGAATTTCGCCGCACCACCAGAGACAGGCTCCGACACATGCTGGACGGCTGAGAGAGAAGCTGCACGCTTCCTACTCCCCCGCCGACCTCCACGCTTCCTACTATTCACCGGAGAGGAGCCCGCCCCATCTCTCTGTTCACGGGGCTGGGCTGCCTCAACCAAGCCAAAAACATTTACAGGGCGCGCTAAACAGGCCTCTTCCGCACCCAGCGCAGGCCCGCCCAATGCACCAGCAGCGTCCCCGCCCCCTCCTCGACCCGCACATGACAGGGCCGGTTTCCTAGTACGAGACCGGCCCCTTTCACTTACTGGGGACGCCCACCTCCGTTTAGGAGTGGTACAAGACGCTACGGCAGCAGCGACGCCAGCCGAGGCCTGACGAGAAGGGCGCGTCGGCCTCCCACCAATCACCAGATCCATTCTACCGGCTTCGGAAAGAAGACGAAGCACCTCCAAAACTCGATGATCCTCCATAACACCAGTAAGGTAAATTACTTAATAAATGTTAAACACTAACTAAGCTAGCGCTTAATACAACCACAGAAATTCTAAACAAATTCCTGCCTAAGCTCCCAGCCACCAGGTCACCAAACCTAAAATGGTACCTCAGAGCCGGAGCCCAAAGCATTTATGCTTGGGCTCCTTTTGGGCTACCTACTAGAAAAAGCCCAAAACCTAAAATGGCCGATGCTCCTACCTGTAACCGTCCCCTCCCCCCAGCACCTCCCAAATTGCCCGCTGGGACCTCCCTTTGGTCGGCTCCCCCCCCCCCCCCCCCCCCCCCCCAGCCCCCAAGTGATTTACCCTCCATCTTTGGTGCCAAAAACCTCCTCCCCCATACCCACCTACTCACAACTAAGGGCTACTTTAACAAGCCATGGTGTGTATGTGTGCCGGCTTTCCTTGAAGCATATGTAACAAGGATTTGCATTGCAATAGGTCTTGTGTTTGTGAGAGTTTAAGCTTTTGGCATTGTAAATGACAATCCCTTTTATTTATCGGATTTGTTAATTAACACATAATTTAAAGTCATTGTCATGTACAATGCCAATAGCTCAAACTCTTGTAAATGTGAGAGCTGTAGCATTTCAAAGAAGCTTCCGCCATTGTCCAGGGCTGCTTGGAAAGTGATCATGGCGGCTGAATGCTGCAGGAAAGCATGTTGTGCCTACAGGGGGAGAAACTCATTAAAGAAGATAGTGCTTGCAATACTAAATAAGACATACCGTGTTACAACAGAAGTAAAAGATCCAGTCCTCATGGGAGGTTACAAATCAAGACAAGGCGGTACTAAGGAGGAACTAACAAGCCTAATAATGAATCAGAAGCCAACATTTACGTAGGAAAATGACACAAGCCAATGACAAATATTGGCGGAGAGTGGGCGAGCCTTCAAGTCTATACTCAATACAGCATGCTTTGCAGAGCAGCACATGCACTGCCCGAGCTCGACCTAAAAAGGGTAGGGATATGATAATGAAACAGAAGTGGACACTGTGTGCAAGATAACTAAGTGGGTCTACATGCATGGTAAAGGGATCTGAAGCAGATTAGAGACTTCAGTTTAAGGCATGTTAATAGTGGACAGCAGCACACAGGGCATGGAATATGTTTCCTTCTAATAAAAGGTGAAACAGTAAAAGAGTTGTTTATGAGACAGAAGAGGGCACTGAATGCAAGATAGCTCAGCGGGTCAACATGCACGGTTCAGGGATCTGGCGCAGGTGACCGTTATAGAACAACAAACTCACTCTTACAAAATCACTCTTGCCTCCTTCAAAGAGCAATTAAATCGGCAGCACTTTCTTGTAAACTACTCAACTATAAAATACACTAGTTTGTAATATTGTCAAATGTCAGTGCTAATATCCGAAAGCCTCAGCATCACAGGGGCATATGCAAAGTTTCATTACTGAGGGTAAGACTGGGCTTCTTGAGAGCCAGAAATTAAACAAGAGTGAGGTAGAAGCAGGAACGGACTACACTCACTCTAGACTTGGTGCTGTTGTTAGTCCGAATCGTTGCTGCAGCAAAAAGAGCCAGGCAAAAGCCGGCCCCAGAGAGGACACGCTCATTGTTAGACTGTCCTTGTTCTGGGTAGTCGCCATGGTAAGACTGGGACAAAATCACTAACAGAAACTACAATGAAAAGCAACTATCTGGAGTGGGGAAATGTGTACCAAATGGTGCGCTTTACGTCACATTTGGTCAGTAATGTGGACAACCTCACATAGGATTTAAAAAACACTTTAAAGGGACCAATGGACTTTTGCTGTAAATGAGTCTGGGGAGAATGTGTGGTAAACATGTTATTTTGAGGCACATTTGGCTGGCTATGCAGTTTAACACCAACTATATTTAAAGAGAGTATAACAGGGGATGTATCTTGGTTTTCAGAGATAAATCTGAAGGGCAATCTCCTAAGTAAATCTGGGGTACACTATCATCTCTACGCAGACGACACTCAAATCTACCTCAAGGTTGCCTCCTCTCAGGATCTCTCCGTCCTAAGCTCTACTTTAGACTCCATTCAAAACTGGATGTCTACACATCAATTGATTCTGAACCCCTCCAAAACTGAATTCCTCCTCCTCTCCTCCTCACTTTCTCCTCCCCCGGTTCAATCATGGAGGGACCAGATGAATCTACTGAACAATACACCCATCATTGTCGACAGCGCAAAATCCCTTGATGTCATCCTCGACACAAAACTCAATCTACTCTCCCACATTAATTCAATTGCAAAGTCTGCTCGATACCAACTGCGCCTTCTTTGGGGGATTCTTCGCTTCTTCCCGGAGCATGACCTTAAAACTCTGGTCCAATCGCTGGTCCTCTCCAGACTGGACTACTGCAATTCTCTTCTTACTGGCCTCCCCAAATCCCACCTGTCCCCCCTCAAGTCTGTTCTCCATTCAGCAGCTCATTTTATTTATGGGGCCAAAAGAAGCGACCATATCACACCCATGTTATCCACCCTCCGCTGGCTTCCCATCGAGGCAAGATCTACTGCTTGAACCGCCCACTTTCAAGAAGGAAAGATCGATGGCCCAATTCTATTACAGGACCGGAGGCTTCAGATTATGCTTCTTAATCTTTACTGCAATAAACACAGCAGCCAATGAAAATGGATATTTTCATAAATAACAGTAATACAAACTACATTTCCCATGAGTACACATGAGTATAGGCACGCCCCCATAGTCCATCAGAACCCCTTGCGTGCTCCCATCATCCTCTTTCTTTGCTGCTCACAGCAAGAGTTAAGTGCACCTATTTTACTGGTCCCCTCACTCTGATTTAGCTTGGGGATATTTTGCTTATATTGACAGTTTATATCTGTAGGGAAGGCTTTTAGCGAAGTTTATACTGTATTTAGGTGGATGATTGCTTATAGCATTGTTAACGTTTATATTTTACCTTACCTTCCGATTGAATTTTGTTATTGGTGCATTCAATAGGGGCTTGTAGCTGCCTCCGTGGCGCTCGAGGACTCCGGTTTTGGCGTCGCTGGCTTTTCTGCCAGTTTTGGACACTCTTCTGCCTCGCGCTTCAGCGCGCCTGTTGACGGTCTCTGACCGGCAGGGAGCTGGTCTCAATTTCCAGGAGAGCCCCTTACCAGCGGCGCTTCAGCGCGCGTTGGGCTCCCCTAGTACGCCCTTCACGCAAGGCCGGGTGGCTCACGGCCGACGCGCGCGCCCAAACGCGACCAATTTTGGGCTTCTTTTTAGTAGGATTTGGTCGCGTTTGGGCTGTGCGCCTCGGCGCAATTCCATAGCTTACACGGGACGTATTGCAAGGCGTCCTACACACCGGCAGGCTCCCTGTGTGATCACCTTCTGTATAAACGGCAAGGTTGTAAAATACAAGGTCCTTAGAGTGAGCACACACTCTGGAAAATAGTTTTGGGCCAGGTCACTGACCATACCGAGTACAGCTTTGCTGAGGGGGTTTGGGTAACGTTTCCTTTTGACTGTGTGCTGTGGGCTGACCCCCCCCCCACACTATCCCTCCTGAGTGTGGACAGTGGGCTACTGTCCCTGTGTATTTAATACATACATCAATACCATGTAAGAGTGGGCTCAGGACCCTAAGGAGTACTATGGTGGAGAGGAGGAAGTTGGAGATGGACAGCAGGAGGCTGTGTTAGAGGAAAAGATTGTTGAAGCACTAGATGCTTCAGTCCAGGCTTCGGTGAACAAAGCCATGGAGACTAAGGTTCCTCAAACGTTGCAGCAGGCACTGGCTGTGGCACTCCGCCCTATCAGGAAGCTACTAGAAGGGTTTGCAAAACGTCATGGGTATGACAAACCGAAGAAGCAGAAGAAGGAGCAAGCCCCTTCAACTGCCACTACCTCTCAAGATCAGTGGCCACACTCTCAAACACTGGCATCTCTGCCAGCGTCAAGTTCGGCAGAACACGCATACGCAGAAGGGAAGGCGAAAGCTAAGCGAAAGGCGCAGGTGGACACCAACACTACCACCACCAATACGGACACCGACACGGACACTTCGGAGGAGCCTCCTCCTAGGAAAAAAGCCAAGGTGGCCCCTAAGGCTGCGACGGACAAGGTCAACACGCCGTTCACCTTTGACCCTTCGGACATTATGCATCCCCGGTCCTCGGACTGGATCCCGCCTATGGCGGTGTGTGAATACCTTCATGATAACCTGCGGAAGAGCTTCTCTAGAGAAGTCCGCAATCGTTTAAGATCCGAGTGTCCCCGTCCGGAGCTGCCTGACAACGCGGCAGAAACTCCTGAGATTGATGCGAGCATGCTGACCTTCCTGAAAAAGTTCTCAAAGGACCCTAAACGTGGACTCGACAGGGCATGGAGAGGTTGCCAAGATAAAATGCTCGACGTAGTGGGTCCCCTAGCCAAGATTCTAGAGATGGCTCTGGCAGCCAAAGAATGTGCAACGCCCGTAGATCCGGACATTCTGGCAGGCTGGACTCAGCGCGCGATCTGCCTCCTAGGCAATGCTAACTGTGCGATCTCCGCTGAGAGACGCAAATCATTGCTCCTCAGAATGGACAGCAACCTGGCGGAATTGGCGGAGGCAGAACCAGACCCCCTGGCTTATGGTCACTTATTCGGAGATCGATTTGTCAAGGATGTGTCCAAATATGTGGGGACATTCACTGCTTTGGACATGGCCCAGAGCGGTATTAAACAAGCCCTTACCCAGGGTGTTTTCAACAGGGCCGGGCGAGGCGGGGGCCGCTCGTCAGGCCGGGGCTACCAGCAAGGCTCCCAAAGAGGCGATTATGGCTGTGGAAGAGGACAGTGGGACTCCACCCGCGGTGGAACCTTCTACCCGTCCCGCAGAAACTTCAAAAGGGGCCGTTTCCAATCGGGAAACAACAGGGCGAATTTCAAGTCCCAGCAAAAGACAGGTGAGTGTAACAGATCTCTCACTGCTTCCACTGGGGGGTCGTACACGGCACTGTCTTCCACAGTGGCAGACTTTGACACACGACGCTCGGGTCCTGCAGACTGTACAAGGTTTTCAGTTGGAATTTTATTCTCATCCAACACAAGTGTTCCTTCCCCCTGCTCTCCATTTTTCCCAACAAGATCGCAGTTTCATAGAAGAAGAAATTGCAGACTTGCTACAGAAGCACGTGATTGTACAATGCCGAGACGGACCTCGTGGTTTCTGCAGCAACGTCTTTATTGTTCAGAAGAAAGTGGGTGGCAACAGGTTAGTGCTCAACCTCAGGGATTTCAACCAGTACCTAACTTACAACCATTTCAAAATGGAAGGTATTCACCTGTTGGTGGATTTATTACAGGAAGGGGATTGGATGGTCCGGCTGGACCTAAATGACGCGTATCTGTCCTTACCAATTTTTCCCCCACACCGCAGGTTCCTGCAGTTTCTCTGGAACGGCCAGTACTACGAATATTCAGCTCTTCCTTTCGGGCTCTCCTCAGCTCCCTGGTGCTTCACCAAGGTGATGAAACCAGTGGTGGCGCACCTCAGGGAAAGAGGAGTCAGGCTCATAATTTACCTAGACGACATACTGATCCTGGCACAATGCCAGTCCACGCTCAAGCAGCAATTGACCCTTACGGTGTCGCTGCTTCAAAGCTTAGGGTTTGTCATCAATCAGAAGAAGTTGGTGCTTGTACCGACTCGGATAATAGACTTCCTAGGGTTCACAATAGATTCTCAGACGGCACAGCTGTGTCTTCCTCAAGCAAAACTGAGGGATTTGAAGAAGGAAATTCTGAAGTTGCTGGACAGCCAGACGGTCACGCTCAGGGCAATTGCCAGAGTAGTAAGGATATTAGCCTCGTCCATCCAAGCAATATTCCCGGGTCCCCTTCACTACAGGGCACTTCAGCGCCTGAAGATAAAACATCTTCAGAGATGTCTATCGTACACGGACTCCATTCCACTGTTGGATGAGGTCCGAACCGAGATGCAGTGGTGGCTAGGTCATGTAGAGGCCTGGAACGGCAGAGCTATCTTCGGATCACAGCCAGAGGTGGTGTTCGAGTCAGACGCCAGCAGATGGGGCAGGGGCGCGCATTGTGGAGATATCTCCACAGGAGGCAGATGGTCAACGCAAGAACTAGCATTACACATAAATTGCTTAGAACTGCTCGCAGGGTTGTTTGCGAGGCAGACATCCTATTGTATCCTTCTGCGGATGGACAATGTGTCCGCAGTGAGGTATATCAACAAGTTGGGCGGCACAAGGTCGTCTCTTCTTGTTCAAATGGCCAAAGACTTTTGGCACTATTGCCTCGAGAATCAGATCTCGGTAATAGCGGAATACATTCCGGGGCAGTCCAATCAGGTAGCGGACTGGAATTCCAGGCACCTCAGGGATTACAGCGATTGGAAGCTGCTTCTCCAAGTTTTTCAGTGGTTACAGACGATTTGGGGTCCGTTTCAGACGGACCTGTTTGCCTCCAGACTGACCTATCAGATTCCCAGGTTCTTCAGCTGGAGGCCGGACCCGATGGCAACGGCGACAGATGCCTTCTTTCAGGACTGGTCACAGGGGATTCAGTATGCTTTTCCCCCGTTCTTGCTGATTCCCAGAGTAATGACTCAGGTGATCAGACAACGGGCGGAAGTGGTCATGGTGACACTGTGGTGGACGTCACAGGCTTGGTTTCCCAAGTTGTTACAGTGGAGCTGCGATCGCCCCCGGCTTTTGCCAGACTCGGAGTGGCTGTTGCAGGGCCCTCGTCAGGAGCAGCACCCGTTACTATTAGAGGGCAGGCTAACACTGATGGCATGGAGGCTTTCAGGGAACAGTGGCAACTGCCAGGAGTTTCGAGCCAAACTTCCGAATTTATCAAGCAAGCATGGGCACCATCCACCAGGAAGCGATATTCCGCGGCCTGGAAGAACTGGATGGATTGGTACGTGGGAAGACAGCTGGAACCCCCGTGAGGTCAAAGTTACCCCACGTGTTAAACTTTTTGGCGGATAAGGCGGCTGGCGGCCTGGCTTATCTCTCAGTAAACAATTTTCATTCAGCCATTTCTGCGGGGCATGCTCAGATAGACGGGAAACCAGTAGGCATGCACCCGAGGGTTTGTAAATTACTGAAGGGGATTAGGGTAGCTAATCCCTCTAAACCCAAATATACGGGTTTGTGGGATGTTTCATTAGTCATCTCTTTGTTCAACAGATGGCCGGATAATGCACTTTTGTCTAGGAAGCAATTATCGGCAAAATTGGCCATGTTACTTTGCCTATCAGCATGCAGACGGTCTTCGGATGTAAGAGCACTCTACGTTACAGGTAGAGTGTTTACCCCGGAAGGGGTTTCTTTTACCATTACAGGTCGCACCAAAACTATGTCCAGACAAATTGATTATAATGCATTTCCAGGCAATGAAAAAGTATGTGTAGTCAAATGTTTAAAAGCATATGAGCAGCCGCGGTGCGTCCATTGGGGTGTAGGGGCATAGCCCCACTAGCCCACATGGACCCGCGGCTGGAATTGCTGAACTACTTAACTTTTGAAATAAATCGCCACCAGGTCGGAGTAATTTGTTTTTGCTCCGCCGAGCCTGGAATCCGGGCAGCACCCGCTGCGCGCAGGGGGGCTGTCCTGCACAGCTTGAGTGACAGTGTGACATCACCAGCGCTATAGCAGCAGAGACAGTCAGGTACACCTAGCGCATGTGAAGCTTGGGGCTGAAACTTGTCCAAGCATGCGCAGTAAGTTCCCCCTCCTAGTGAATGACCAGGGTGGTGCAGGTTTAGCCGGGCAGGCCAGCCCCCAGCGTTAGGAAGGGCAGAGGGCGAGCAGACAGTGGGCCCCCCTAGCCAATCCTGGCGCTGCATGCAGCGCCAGGATTGCCCAGTCACCGCGCAGCAATCCATTATTGGATGCCGCGCGTGGGTGGTGCACTGCTGCTCAGCAGCACTACATAATGGCCAATCACTGTGTCTGACTTGAATGTAGTCATGCAGTGATTAGCCATTTCGCAGCTGCTGACGTTGGAGGATCCGGTCCAGTCGACTCGCCTCCTCGTGGTCGTGAGTCCCTGCCCTTTCTTGGGAGCATTCTGCAGGCGGATTTCAAAAATCTCCCCGAATACTGTGCTCGGGTAAGTCTGACGGCCCAGAATAACCATCTTTATTATCTGTATTCGAATCGAAAACAGTGTTTAAAAATGCGGGATAGAGATTGGAAAGAGAACATAGAATGTGGATATATTATGGAATATAGAATGTGGAAACTTGTTGTGGGGGTTCTAAGTGTGATGGTTGTTAGTGGCCCCATCACCCTGATACCACGTGTTCAAGCGTTTTTTGTGGTTCGTTGTAGTGGCTGATTTTGTTACATTGCTGCATGCATTTTGCCCATTTTTCACGCATCGGGCTGACAGGCTCTCGAATAAAGACGTGCCTGGTGTTTGTGATGGAATTCTTTGGAAGGGCCCAGTCTCATTAAGTGCCAATTAACATGCATTAACACGTTACTGCATGGTGTGTGTTGTGATGTTTTTCTGCTGTCTTCAATCGGACAAGGTGATTCCCAGCCATCCCTCATGATAGCCCGCCTGCCTCCTTCTGTTTTTGTTTTAAAACTTGCTTATCTGCATGAGCTGTGACACACGGTGGTTTTCAGATAGACTTTCCACTTCACTGAACGCTTAGTATCTACATTTTTTTCACGCACTTCCTGTCCATCTTAATATATTATACTTCAGACCAAAGTTTTTTGTTCATTTTCTTTTTATTTTGGAAAAGTTTCCAGGTTTTTCAAATATGATCTATACTTATTACAAAGCCATCCTATGAAAAGTAAGCTTTTTAGGTCTCGGCGTCAACGCGCGGAAGCGCGTCTCCGCCGGAGATCTTTTGTCAGGGACTATGCTTCCCAGGAGACAGCCTTGGCCACGCGCATTGCCTCTTCAAGGAGGCGATTTCCGCTGGCCACGCGCTCGCGAACGCGCTCAGCTGCTGTCTCCTGGGAAGCAGCAACACCACACGCGCATGCGCAGAAACAGCGACAGACACACACACGAGCGCTCATGCACGCACGCACCCACACATACAGCGAACCCACCCCCGGCGTCGCATGCATACACACACACACACGTGCACCGAGCATCCCCCCCACCCCTCCGCCGTCGCATCCCGCCCCCCACCCCTCCCCTCCACCGTCGCACACACACACGCAGACATACAGTTATTCTCTCCCCGCCCCGCCGGACACGCAGACATACAGGCATTCTCACCCCCCCCCCCCCGCTCCCCCCTTCCGCTCCGCTCCGCTCACCGGTCAAAGGCCCTCCGGACTTGTGCAGCCTCCGACCGCGGGGCTCTCCCTCTGTGCTCCTCCAGGCACTCCGTGGGCGCGGGCTTCACAAAACGGAAGTCCCGCCCCACGATAGGTTTCGTTTTCTCAGTCCCGCCCCACGATAGGTTTTGCCTGCAGCTCGTCTGTCTGCTGGGCCGGTGTCGGCTCGGTTTGCATTGGCAAAGTCAGTAGGTCGGGTTTAAAGGGTCAATGCATATAAAGGCATTCACAAATGCAGTTTACATGCGCCCCATGTACAAACTCAATTTTACATTAACAAATGCATTGTTAGCTTTGCCAGTGCGGCGGAAAAAGAGCCAAAAAGGACTGCTTTATCTATAGAATACATTTAAGAAATTAAAGAATTGACTGGGGGAAGCAGCGTGATGATTGAGTTCATTTTTTAGATTGCAAATATCCCATCGTGCATTCTACTGGAATAGTTTAAAAGCTGAGTAACAAACCAAGCCACCAGTGGCATGAGGTGAGCGGGCAGTGCTGCTCTGGGTGGAGAAATTGATACAGTTGGAATATTTGGGATCAATACTTTTAGCAGCCATCTGTCTAGTAAGTAACACCTAAAACGGATATTTTTAATGGATACTTCTAACTGCAGATTTTAAGCAACTAAATAACCACGGGCATATTGGTATCGGAGATTATATTTAGTTACACTAAAGGGACAGGTGTAGTGAGTGCAGAGTAGTGAGTGCTGAGTGCAGAGTGCAGAGTGCAGAGTGCAGAGTAGTGAGTGCAGAGTAGTGAGTGCAGAGTAGTGAGTGCAGAGTAGTGAGTGCAGAGTAGTGAGTGCAGAGTAGTGAGTGCTGAGTGCAGAGTAGTGAGTGCAGAGTAGTGAGTGCAGAGTAGTGAGTGCAGAGTGAGTGCAGAGTGGTAATGCAGAGTAGTGAGTAGTGAGTGCAGAGTGGTAATGTAGAGTAGTGAGTGCAGAGTAGTGAGTGCAGAGTAGTGAGTGCAGAGTAGTGAGTGCAGAGTAGTGAGTAGTGAGTGCAGAGTGCTGAGTGCAGAGTGCTGAGTGCAGAGTAGTGAGTGCAGAGTAGTGAGTGCAGAGTAGTGAGTGCAGAGTAGTGAGTGCAGAGCAGTGAGTGCAGAGTAGTAAGTGCTGAGTGCAGAGTAGTAAGTGCTGAGTGCAGAGTAGTGAGTGCAGAGTAGTGAGTGCAGAGTAGTGAGTGCAGAGTAGTGAGTGCAGAGTGCAGAGTAGTAAGTGCTGAGTGCAGAGTAGTAAGTGCTGAGTGCAGAGTAGTGAGTGCAGAGTAGTGAGTGCAGAGTAGTGAGTGCAGAGTAGTGAGTGCAGAGTAGTGAGTGCAGTGAGTGCAGAGTAGTGAGTGCAGAGTAGTGAGTGCAGAGTAGTGAGTGCAGAGTGGTGAGTGCAGAGTGCTGAGTGCAGAGTAGTGAGTGCAGAGTAGTGAGTGCAGAGTGAGTGCAGAGTGGTAATGCAGAGTAGTGAGTAGTGAGTGCAGAGTGGTAATGCAGAGTAGTGAGTGCAGAGTAGTGAGTGCAGAGTAGTGAGTGCAGAGTAGTGAGTGCAGAGTAGTGAGTGCAGAGTAGTAAGTGCAGAGTAGTGAGTGCAGAGTAGTGAGTGCAGAGTAGTGAGTAGTGAGTGCAGAGTAGTAAGTGCTGAGTGCAGAGTAGTAAGTGCTGAGTGCAGAGTAGTAAGTGCTGAGTGCAGAGTAGTAAGTGCTGAGTGCAGAGTAGTGAGTGCAGAGTAGTGAGTGCAGAGTAGTGAGTGCAGAGTAGTGAGTGCAGAATCTTTTGATTTAAAGAAAAAAAAATGTCATGAGCAATGCCAATAGCTCTACCTTTAATGATGCCGAGACCATTGCATTGCAAATGCTTGTTTTTTATGTCGGTGGGCCTTTTGGGACAGACAGGAAGTGATTCCCCGTCCTTCAGGTTCCTACTGTCTCCAGGTCAGCGTCTGACGCTACACCCCAAACCTCAAGGAAAGGGGAAGAGAACAGCCTGGGTTAACCATTAAGTCAATTTTTTTTAAAAACGATATATTATAATTGATGTATGGTTGCCGTTCTATTCTACGACCATGGACATCGAATTAAAATGAACTCACTGTCAGCATAACCTGGGCTTTATGGAACAACGCAAAAGACAGTGAAATAAATTGAAATCTTTCATCAATTAAAATGTTTACGGGGTCTTAGCATGAGGAAACAAACCTCATTTACAATATCCCTGGAAGCACTCGGTAGAGTAAACGGCTGTCTACTGTGGGCTGTTCATCCCCAGAAAACCCCTTAAATGCAGAGTTTATCCGATTATGGAAATGGAAATCACACAGAGCTGCTCTGACATGATTCCAACAAGTAGAGTGAAAGTCTTATAATCTGAATTCAACTCCTGAGCGTAATAGGACGGAATGTATGAAGCTCTGTGGTTATACTGAATAAGCAGCTACCTATGTTATGCCATCTATTAATGTAATAACTGCACTTTCACAATTGTTTTATTAACCTTCCTGCTTTCTCAAATTTGGTTGATAATGCCTGATTTTTCTTCTTTTTTTCCAAAATTTTCCACGGGGGGGTAACCCCCCCAAACCCCCCTTTTGGGGTTTGTGCTACGGTGCTGTATGCAAATCACTTTGCGCCCCACCACTTTCAAATGTCACCCACCGTCCCTGCATATGAGGAATGTACAAAGGCCTTGAGGCCTCAAGGTTGCTCACAGTTATTGACTGCTTTGCAAAAGCTGTTTAAACCTGTGGCGGCTGCCACAATTGCCAGATGGCTTTGCTTCATAATGAAGGAAGCAGGTATTGATACGCAGATCTTTGGTGCACATTCAGTGAGAGGAGCTATGGCTTCAAAGTCTTATGGTTTAGGATCTAGTATCCAAGACATTATGCGATGTGCAGATTGGTCTTCAGAATCAACGTTTAAAACGTTTTATTATAAGCCGGTGGGAGATATTACTTCTGTGGTTTTTAATGAGCGTTAAACTAGCATAATCTGAAGCCTCCGGTCCTGTAATAGAATCAAAAATTTGCTAGCATTCGTGCCAAGAATTTTCAATTCTATTAAGGACACAGAGGCGAGGGTTATCCCACCCGGCTTAATTTACAGTGAATAAGCTTGCCCTCCCAATTATGCAGTGATTACGGTGGTGGTTTCCTTTCTTTTAGGATCAGATAAGAAGTCTGATTGATCGACGACGGACGACAGGATGTTTGGCCTGAAACCTGGTTTCTTCCATGTTGGAGGAGTGTTTCATTGTTCAAGTTTTTGTTGGACTTGGTTCGCCTCAAAGAAAGAGGATGATGTGAGCACGCAAGGGGTTCTTATGGACTATGGGGGCGTGCCTATACTCATGTGTACTCATGGGAAATGTTGTTTGTTTTACTGTTATTTATGAAAATATCTATTTTCATTGGATGCTGTGTTTATTGCAGTAAAGATTGAGAAGCATCATTCACCCTCTCTTTTACCTGAAGGAAGACCTCCCATTATAGAAAATTCTTCTTTCCATAACTATGGAAGTGCCTTCCCAGTGTGTTCTTGTGGTGTGAGAGTCTGCCATTTATTGCAGTATTATCCTTCTACCTTTGTTTGGAACTTGTTTATAACATGCACACGTCACTTTTCTCTTGTATCACACCGTTTGCTACCTTTTACATTTTGTTTGCTTTCAATTCTTGCACAAGTGCCACTATTGCCTACGTAATGTTTGTTTTTGTGTTTGAGTGTCCTCCATTTATTGACGCTTTTGTAACCTGCACACGTCACTTTTTTTTTCTCCTATAATGCACCGTTTGCTACCTCTTGTATTTTGTTGGCTCACGATTGTCACTTTTGCCTCATGTAATGTAACGTTTTCTTTTGTAATTTGCTCACTTGTAATGTTCTCATGTTTCAGTTCTGTTCCTATTGTGAAGCTCTCTGACACCTTCGGGTAAAGTCCGCGGTATATAAAAATGCATAAATAAATAAATAAATAAATAAATAAATAAATAAGATGGTCGCCAGCCCGAGAAGCTGTCTCCGCCCCGGCTGACACACACAACAGGAGGAGGGGGAGTGGCTGAAGCCCTTTGAGCACAATGGGCGTTGCGCGCCTGGAGTGATTCGCCCAGAACAGGCTGTTTAGCCGAACCTCGTTCCCCGACCCAAAGATCTTGGGTAGAAGGTGAGACGTAGGCAAAAGCCACATGAAAGCTCGGCTCGTCACGGGCTCGAGGTTCCAACATGACTTCGAGCTGAGCCAGAAAGGCTCTAGGCTCACCCTTCCAGGGGGCTACACCTCTAAGAGCTGTTTGTTGTCAGGCGAAAGAGAATTCAGACGTCATGACAATTCAATCAGTTATTCTCGTATCAGTTTTGATTTCCAGCAAGTAATTGCTTCCACTTTGCACCTATTCTTTAATATCTAAAGACGCTCAAGATAGCGTATTACTAACTCATTACGCAAACGTGTTTTTTTTTTTACAAAGCTAGAAAGAACTATATTGCACTCCGTTATATTGCGCATGCGTAGAACTTAGAGCGTAGCAAGCGCATGCGCATGCGCAACATGCAGTTGTATCGGAAAGATAAAACTACATTTCTCCGCACATGCGCCATACAAACATTTCTGCAGCGGTGCGCACGCGCCTCGTGCCTTGACTTTTCTTCTGCATGCTTTAGAACTGCATTCAGATCTCTGCTCTGGCGGCAGGGTGAAATTTGCACGCTGCATAGAGGACATAAACAGGGTGTTGTGATGGCCGGCCTGCTCTCCGGCAGCATCGGGACTCTGCTGAGAGCCTTCGGGGGGCTAAGCTGCGGACAAGAAGCTCTAAGGTGAAAGCAGCGAGTGTGCCCTAGCTGGTGCGCGCGGGTCAGGGTTCAGAGCTCCACTTATATGAAACTGTAAGAGGCACACACCTGTGCACGAGAGGGCTTGAGGTGCATGTGGTGTTCGAGGAGAAAAGCTTTGCTAGAATGCACTTCTTTGGTCCCACTGTTTTGCTCCTCTGAGAAATATAACCGCATGTTTACCACCATCCTACCTCAATACGCCCAGTGCGTATTCTATTTCTACATACCTTCTTTACTACTCTGCAGCCCACGCTCCTTTGTACTGTGACCCTTCCCCTTAGGTGTATCCACGCTTTTCATACTTCACTTGCGGCCCCATGATTCCTTCGCTCACTCTTTGCTTTTGTTCAGTGTCTTTCTGTTGGTGCCCCTGCAGCACTGAGCCGCTGCCCCTATCTATTCCAGTGTGAACCAATCCATGCTTTGCCCTTTTCGGATAGGGTTGCTCCACCTCTTCTCATCGTCTGGACATCATATACATTCTTTTCCGAATATTTTTCATAAATGTCAGACCGTTTTGTTTGGTATTAGCAATCAATGACTACAAATCCAAGAGCACTTTTTGAAGCAAAAAGGTTGAACTCTAAACACCTACTCTGGGCTCCACCAGGCGAGATTTAGGCCTAGGAGTAGGGCTTTAAGTGAGCCGGATCTCACCGGTGCTGAGCACCGGCATTTTTCTAAAGGGGACCTCGAAACGGGTCTCTCTTGCGCTCTGTTATGTTTCCTGGCAGAGGCAGACTACAGTGACAGTAGGCGCATCGATGTGCGATGCTAACACTGCTCACTTCTCACTAGTGGAGAAGTTACGGCATGACGTCATGCCAGGTGAGCCTTGTAGGGGAAGGGAAATTCTTTAAAGAGTGAGTTTCTCCCTGGATTTCCCTTCTCTTTTTGAAACTCAGGAGCAGCAACATTGTTGTGGTGCGACTAGTGGAAGCTTTTTCAATATTATATACACAGGCCATAGTTGCTACTTATTTAGCTGATGCACTAACAACCATTGACAAAGCCAATAATCCTGACTTGTAGGTATGATGTTACTTGTATCATATATCTGGATGCAATGACAGAAGCAGCAAAATACAAGTCGGGTTGTACTATATGCTGAGCACAGATTTTTATTTTACAGTGTTTTAAGCCACACCCTTAATTATATTAGCCACGCCCCTCTGAGAGACCCCCTCCCCCCTTTTTTTCTTCCCACTTAAAGACCTGCCTAGGAGCATCAATCAATCATTTGTAAAGCGCACTACATACCCGCAAGGGTCTCAAGGCGCGGGGAAGGGGGGGGGGGGGCGCTACTGGTCGAACAGCCAGGTCTTGAGTAACCTCCTGAAGGTCAGCAGGTCTTGGGTCTGTCGTAGGCTCAGGGGGAGGCTCGGGCTCAACGTCTTGGCGGCGAGGTGGGAGAAGGATCTCCCACCGGTGGTTGTTCCTCTGATGCGCGGGACGGATGTGAGTGAGAGGTCGGCGGAGCGTAGCTGGCGGTTGGGGAAGTAGGAGAGCCGGTTGCGCGCGTGGTCGGTGGGTGTCTGGGCTGCCCCCAGTGATGTCGGCCACCAGGAGTCATCCCAGGCTGAAGGGTTGGAGCCTAGGATGAGGACCTCTGCCTTGTCCGAGTTCAGCTTCAGATGGCTGGTCTTCATCCAGTCGGCGACGGCCTTCATTCCTTCATGGAGGTTAGGTTTGGAGGTGATGGGGTCCTTGGTGAGGGAGAGGATCAGCTGAGTGTCGTCAGCGTAGGAGATTATGTTGAGGTTGTGCTGTCGGGCTACGTGTGCGAGCGGGGTCATGTAAATCTTGATCAGCGTCGGGCAGAGGGAGGATCCCTGGGGTATGCCGCAGATGATCTCGCAGGCTTTGGAACGGAATGGGGGAGGCGGACGCTCTGTGTTCTGCTGTAGAGAAAGGAGGTTGTCCAATCCAGAGCCTTGTCTCGGATTCCTGCGGCGTGGAGGCGTGCGCGTAGTGTGCGGTGGCAGACGGTGTCGAAGGCGGCAGAGAGGTCTAGGAGGATGAGTGCTGTGGTCTTGCCGTTGTCCAGCAGGGTCCTGATGTCGGTGGCGGCGATGAGGGCAGTCTCGGTGCTGTGGTTGCTGCGGAACCCTGACTGGGAAGAGTCCAGGATTCTGTTTTCTTCGAGGTTTCGGGTTGTTGACGGATTTCTCGTTGACCTTGGACGAGAAGGGGGGCAGAGAGATGGGCCGGAAGTTCTTGAGGTCTCTTGGGTCTGCCTTAGGTTTTTTGAGTAGGGCGTTTATCTCGGCATGTTTCCAGATATCTGGGAAGGTCGCGGTCTCGAGGGAGAGATTGATGACGTTGCGCAGGTGGGGTGCGATGGAGCTGCTTGCTCTGTTGAAGACTTGGTGCAGGAATGGGTCTGACGGAGAGCCGGAGTGGATTGTGCGCATGGTCTTGATGGTGTCATTGATGCTCACGCTGGCCCAGGCTAGCATGGGTCGTAGCTCCTTGCTATTGTGTGCCTTGTTGTCGAGGCGGTCTTTGAAGGAGGTCCTCTTGGCCGCCCTAATGAGGTGGTGGTGGTTGCGGATGGCGTACTTGTGTGCTGCGTGGCTGTCCGGAGTTTGTTCACTGTGCTATTTCTTCTCTAGTTTCCGTCCCGTCCACGTCCCGAGTGCATTTAGTCACATTATTCCTCTCCTATGCAGCCAGCTCCACAATCATATGTATCTTTTCTGCCTTTCTCTGCAGTAGTTTCTTTTGCTGCAGTAGCCAGGCCCCGTAGTCTGTCCCCCGTGTGAATGCGCTCTCCATTGTGCGGTCTGTTGATACATATTCCCTCTGTTGTACCCTCGTGGATCTATTTCTACTTCCTAACCTTATATTTGTGTGCCCCTAAATGCACTGGATGCTTTTCGGAAGTGGATTGGTAAGAGATTATCGTTCTGATTGAGAACACATTTCCCCTGAAGTGGGCAACTATTGCAGATAAATGGCAAGAGCAGAGAGTGCGAGGGTTGGGTTCCCCATCAGATTGCTTTGAGCCCAGCGCTCAGCTGACAAATGAAAATTTGACCCAAAGGCTGTGATTTATTTTTGTTATCGTATTGTGTGATTACCGTGAAAGTTTTTCCTTTCTGTAGTCTCTGCCCTTATAGTAGCAGGTTGAAGAAGATATGAGTCATCAACTAGTCATAAATTAAAATTTTTCCTTTCCATAAATCCATTGCTTTAAATTTGGCTGAGTTTTATAAGATTCCTAAGAAAGTGATCCAAATGCAATGTATACTGATGATTTAACCTCATGGCTGTTTCTGACGGCCGTCGAGTGCACTACCTTTGTAGTGCACGCCCCGCCCTCTCAATAGGACGTTCCGCACTGGCGCGGAACGTTCGGCGCAGTTAAGGGGTTAAAATCTCAAAAAGCAGCAATTGACAAATAATTGTTTAGCACGAAAAGTAACTTCCTGCTGACACCACCTTTTTGGATACTTTAGGTGACCAGGACCGTTAAAGTGGTCTTGTGTGGTATTTTACTGCATGTCATGGTTTTATCTACTTCACGGTACTGTACTGAATACACGCGCAGCTGCAAGGATGCAAATATTTCCCATATAGTTTGTCGGAATGCCAGTCACGAGGCCAAACACAGATTCCATGAGTTACTGCACTAGTCTTCTGAATCTGCAGACCTGCTTCAAGCATCAGTGAACAATGTTGAACAGCCTTGAGCATGCTTTGCATCTTAGTTTACCACATGGAAGATCTCTGTTCACTTTTGCGAAATAAAAATGAATACCAGAGCGTCCAGCTTGGGGCATCTCTTCTCTAAATTACCCTTATTATTTAGGCTGATGGTCCTTTTGGTGATCACAAATGGTAAAGCTTTAAACCACAAAATTAACATAATTAGTAGCTAAGTAGCATATAACCCTCATGAATTTTGATTCCTGAAATTAACTCAAGTGGTTTAATAAATGCCGAAATGAATTTCTTAGAGCGTGCATCGCAATGCAACTCTGCACCCATGTCCTTCAGGCACAAACGTCACCCAAGTAGAAAAAAAACCTTTGTAAATCATTGATTCGATGATATCTCTGAAGGTAGGCAGTGGTCAAAGTGGGGGGGGAAAAAGTAGGGGAACTGTGGGCGGAGATCAGGGGGCGGAAATAACCTGAGGATTGGGTCAGTGGGCGGAGTCATGTTTGGCCAGAAACAGCAAATCATTCTAATTTTTAGTGTTTGTTTGGCATTTCACTACCTAGTTACAACTTATTACGTTATTTACTTCAACCAATGGATGCACATTTATTTAAGATTTAATGAGTTATTGACATTAAAATACATTCACAAAGTGGGATTCGTTTCCAACCACCGAATGTCCCAAATACGCTTAAAAGTGGAATCACAAGCCATTTGTCTCTGAGCTATGGAGTTTGTCATCAGCACATCTCCCTTTTTCCACAAGAGCAGTTCAAACATGAATGGCGAAAAATTATTCTACACTTTTATACAAAGCAATACGCATATATAGGTATATATATATAAATGCTTTTGTACAAAGGGATATGCTGTATATTTCTGTTTGCTTATGGCAGTTATGTCGGAAAGAGTCTATTCTTGAGTAGTTTTCTGAAGCTAAGGTGGCTGTCTATGTTTCTTATGTTTGGGTGTAAAGAGTTCCATAGTTTGGCTGCTTGAACAGAGAAGGATGTGTGTGTCATACGAAGGATGGTTCCTGCCGAATCCCCATCACGACTGAGTGCCACCCTTGTCTGGAGTAAGAAGTGCTATATAAATGCTGCTACAATTACAATTTTGAAAAAGCCCTGAAAGGCCCATTCCTCAGCACTGTCTCCTGTGTGGCGGTCTAATTAATCACCTAGATAGAGTGCATAATGTGAGAACAGGCAGGGACGCGGCCATGCAAGCCTTCCCTGATGTCAGTGTCTGTGCCGCTAGGAACAACAGCGTGTATGTGGGTTCCAACTATAGCAGGATTGAGCTATGGAATGAAGGCTCTGTGGCCCTGGCATAGGCTGACCAGGCGTCTCGGATTTGCTGGGACAGTCTCGGTTTTTCAACAGCTGTCCCCGTGGATTTCTGCAAATTTGGCTCCTGTCCTGGTTTTTAAAGTGGGTCAACTGTAAACACCGAGAATCACTTTTTTAGGGGTTCCTTTTTTTTTTTTTTAAATATTTTTATTAATAAATGTTTTCCCCACATTTTATTCCCCCCCCCACCCCCCCCCCCCCCATTACATGGACAAGGCACAATAAGTTTCATAAGGCAGCCACATACTCAACTACATATTAAAAAAAAAAAGGGAAAGTGAAATATTACAATATACATACTACATACAGATCCTATCATAATATATACGGATACAAATAATATATGTTAACATTCCATAATACATACATTCCTCAAAATACCTTATTCAGTTCCAGCCTTCCATTGAATCAAAGGACCCCAGATTTGTATACCCAGCTTTTTAACCTTTCTCCCTTTCCTAGAGTAAATAGCTGTTTCCAATTTTTGTATTGACAAAGTTTTTCCTAGCCATTGATGATACGTGGGAGGATTTGGATCTAACCAAGTTGAGGCCACAAGCAACCTAAAAATCGACATTGCTACAAACAGAAAATATTTACAATTAATTTGTCCGTTGGGGGATATTCCCAACAAAATAGTTGCCGAGTCCAACTCTATTGTTGTGTCTAAGGCATTCCGGAAAAAATTCCCGATATCTTGTTTTATCTTATCTAAGTGTGGACAAGTGGAGAAAATATGTAACAAATTGGCCTCCATACTGCCACATCTAAAACACGAGATGCCCGACACAGCCCCCCATTGAGCAATTTTCCATGGCGTATAATACAGGTGATACAGGCTCTTGTAGTGCTGGGCCTGCAGAGACGCTGAGCATAGTAATTTACATCCCATCTCAAGTGATTCAGAGAAAATATCTCTTTCTCTAGCTATATCTAAATCTGAGGACCATTTATTTATCCATTTGTCAAGATCATCCTTTTTTAACTTTGTCATTTCTAAATAAAATCTTTTTATAGTACAGTCATTACCTTTTTGTATGAGATCCATCATTATACTCCTCCCAAAGCCTAGAGCTCCCCCTTTTTTATTTAATATACAACTCCTTATTTGAAGGTATTTAAAGAAATGATTTGTGTTTAACATATACTTGTTTTTCAAATCTATAAATTGTAAGATGCCATTATCATCCCACATATCACCAATCATTCTTATACCTCAACTCTCCCATTCCTCATATACCATTCCTGAGAACACAGCCCTAGGTAATGAGGGATTATTTTTGAATCTAGTATATACACTATATTTCCCTATTCCAACTTTTTTGGAAAATCCTTTCCATATGCTGTAGGCCGCCATAATTATCTTGAAACGTGTTCTTTTAAAGTAACTTCCATCAGTAAATCTTAAAAAAAAATTTTCAGCATTTGTACCCAGAGCTAAACCATATATAGCCAGCGAGCCTGTCTTATCCCATCCATCCATCTCAGCCCCCCCAATTAATCCAACCATTCCTTGTATTGCTGCAGCCCAATAATATACCTTTAGATCCGGCAGTGACCACCCCCCCCTGTCCCTGGGAAGGCACATATACCTCAATGCCCTCCGGGTTTTACCTCTAGCCCAAATAAAACGATTTACCATACTTTCGCAAATTTTAAACCACTTATTTTCAATTAGAAGAGGGATTGCCCTTAAAAGATACAACAGTTTGGGTAAGATCAGCATTTTAATAATATTAACTCGCCCAACTAATGATAAATGTAAGTTCTCATAACGATCCAAATCTTTTCTTGCCTTTTCGATTACTGGGGCAATATTATTATCCACCAAACTATCTAAATTAGACATAATATTAATTCCGAGGTATTTCCCTGCCGGCACTACTCTTCTATCTTCACAAGGTGTAAAAGAGTTTTTAATAATCTGGGTTTTAGACGCGTTCAATGAGTACCCTGAGACTTGTCCAAATCTTAAGGCCTCGGCCTCTACAAATGTAGTTGCTTCCGTAGGGCAAGGTGTTATCACCGCAACGTCGTCAGCATAGGCTAATATCTTGCATGGCCCAAGAGCTGTATTGACTGGGGTGATCTCTGGTGCTGATTCTATCTTCCGTATTAAGGGATCCATATAGATGGCAAATAGCAGGGGAGAGAAAGGACATCCCTGGCGAGTTCCTCTCTTGATTTTAAGATTTTTAGGGGTTCCAAAGCAAAGGTTAGTTAGCATCTGTAATAAGTAAATAATTTAATTAACAAGCATGATGCTAGTTTTAAAAATTACATTGTATGTGTCTTATCAGTGCCTCTTCTATGCTGCTGAGAGCTGTGATTCTCTGCCACTTCGCTGTTGTAAAATTGTGGGCCTTCCTCTATTTTTGCGAAATTTCCCAGTTGTGGGGTCCTAAGATATGGTAACCCTACTCTGGCAGCATCTTACACCCCCGAGAAGACAATAGCCCCTCTTCGACTGGAAGTGCAATCTGTGGTGAGGGGCAGTGCAGGACTGAAAGGCACAACAGCTGCTCTGCATAGTCCAGCATGTGTGTGCCTCAAAGATTTAGCATGCTTCCTAGCAGGATATGCTAACACTTTGAGGCCTGCAGCAGGAAGGAGCAGTCTGAAGGTATGTTTATATGTGCAGCCTGTGTTTGTGCACGTCATGTCCTCTCAATGTACACACCTCTTCCCTCATCCCCATTAAAAGGTGTTACTTACAGATCCGTAGAGTTTTCCTTTGTTGTTAATAGCCAGGAACACACTGCTCTTGACGCTCAGTACACTGACACCGTCCCTTTCCACAGGAGAGATTTTTAGCCGACTATATCGTTTAAAATTTTTTTTATTATTGGATCGGTTATTTAATATTTTCCACATTTTGAACCTTTAATTTCTCTCCTTCCCAAGGCTGCACGTTGGAATAGAAAAATGGCCCAAAAAGACGATATTTCCAGAGTGATTTTTTTTTTTTTTTTGGAATCCAATTTACGGAAGAACAAATAAAGGAAAGAGGAAGTAATAACTGTTTCTTGAAGTCAATAAGTGAGGAGGAGCAAGACAGAAAGAGAGGGAGGCAGAGTAATAAAGTGGGTGGGGGCAGCTGCCAGCAGCAGAACAGGAGAAGTGGACACTGTACTTGTCTTCTCAGGGCAGGAAGGAAGAAATAGAGTCCTTTCCTTCTTTGCCCGGCCTCTTTCCTGAACGGCCGCGAACGTCAAGCCTTATCTATAGATCTTGGCTATTTCTGGCGTCCTGGGACGCAGGTTTAAACTAAAAAAGTAGGAATCTGTTAAATAAGAGAAGTAGGGGCATGCCGTGCCCTGCCGATCCCGTCCACTTCGACCGCTGAAGGTAGGACTAAATGGTTTGTTATTTGGATTTGATATGAGCTGAATTATTCTTTAAGGTTTTACCAGTTCACATTTTCCAGTGGCACTTACTGCAGCAATGTTCTTGACTGAAAGCCTCAACCAGCAGAGCCATATTGTTTGTTCATACACGCTTAGCATACCAGGGATGTGGAATTCCTATAGCCCAACACTCAGGACAAATTGTTTGGGATCAAGGGCAGCATGTTTTCTTGTGTATTGTCTTCTTGGGACAAGTAGGCCGTACCCCCTGCAGCACATAACCTTTGGCTGCCAGTTTGCAGTACCACATTATGGATCAGGGATGGCTCTGTCTCCAGTTAAAGAAATATTTTTGTCCATATGTTAATGCTGGTCAAATTTGTATTTAGCGTTTATTAATTGAAAGCCTTTATTATTAGGGTAAGCGCTCTAAGTAAATGTTGTAAGCTCTGACTGCACTACTGACAGTGGTTCCAGTATAAAAATGTGTACACACGTTTTCAAAGTTTAGTAATTTAAGGCTATGTATAATGCTCCCAGATTGCTCTCTGATTTGATGCAAATATTTGCAGAAGCCTAAAAGCAAGATTGATGATTCTTTGCTTTCAAAATAAGATGTTGACAAAAAAATGAAATGAAAGAAGGACATTTTTATTTTATTTGATCTAAACTACTGTAAAATTTGAGCTACCGTTTCTTCACAGAATCATTTACTAATATGTGTTGATGCATGCTAGTATTTCCCAAAAATATTTGTAATGGAAAATTAGTGTAACTAGTCTCAATAACATTATGAGAAACAAAAATAAACAAGAATTTGCAAAGCTGGTAGGTCTGAAATTGGTGGTCAGCCTTTTAATTTTGTCAATGTGTGACTTGTTTTGGCATGGTTTTTGTAAAACCTTATTGGTGAAGGAGCTGCCGGGCCCTCCCCATTATAACAAAAGCAAAAATTATTTTTTTGGTCTAAAAAAATACACACTATGACAGTAGTTACTGGCACTGAACAAAACTACATTGTTTGCCGATATGCTCCTTGTGAAAGAGCAGAATGCGGTCACTCGCAGTGAAGCCAGCCGATACAGAGAGAGAGATGCAGAATTTTAATACAGACAAAAGGTCATGGTCCACGACAGACCAAATATGGTGCACAATTATTAAAGAAAGTTTCAAAAGTGCACCCATGGTAAATGTCCTTGCATTAAGTGCAGCTATACAGCTTTCGTGAATTCCCAAGAATTTACAGAAGTAGGACAAGAAATAGTACTCATAGAAAATGTGTGAGCTGCATTTCAGCATGAGCAAATTTGCACGTGTAGGTTTGCTCATGAGAAAATCTGAGTGTTTACAAGTTCACTTTACTTCCAACCACGTTTTCCCCTACTCTGGTAGAAGGTTTACGTCCGCCGTTGTTAGGAGTACATTTACAACATTTCTCAGTATGGAAAAAGGTTAGTGAAGAGAAAACCCTTAAAACATGCAAATTAGTAGTTTTGCACAGACTCAAAAAGGCATTCTAACCCTGGAACTATTGCTCACCACTACCTTCAGCCCCAGTATGTAGATCTGCGGAAACATGGCAACATAAGGGGATTGCAAGTATTTAAAAACTACTATGGTATGAGCGCTGTCCTAATCAGAGAGGGAGAGCTCCTATATAATTAGATTACTGCCATAATTTGTCGCTGCTCTACGTGGCACCAAAGGGGCAAGTGGATTTTGTTACAGGACAAGTAGATTTATGAGTAAAAGGGGGGATGGGGAACCCAGTAGACCCTTGGAGGCTTGGGTAATTAGTGTATCAATGGGTAAGAGTGCCTACAAGGGATTCTTTCTTCTAGTTCTTCTAATATATTTTTTTAGGTCTCGCCTGCCAATGCGCTTGCGTATTCGAGCTGGCGAGAGATATAGGGGCTTATCCAGAATTTAACCAAACTGGCGATTTGATGCAGTGCACTGTAGTGTAGTTCCTATTTTCCCTATAGGCTCTGCGCATTGGAATAACATAAACAGCAGTATAGACGTAGAAGTGCGGTCTTCCAGGTCTCTACTGACTATGCTAAACTTAATTGGGTTTGTTACCAACTAGCTCAGAGGTCACTGGAAACTTTCTTGACTGAATAGGAAGTGATCCGCTTCCCTGGCACAGACAAGAAGGGATTCAGTTTTCCAACAACCGCATAAACATGACAACTTTGCTCCTTAGAATAAGAGTCAATCTCTAGAGTCGTGTGGAACAATAGACAGTTATTTTACTCAGTCAGTTGTGCAGATTACTTTCACCAAGATGCAGAGAATAGAGAGAAGGGCGTTTTCAATAAAAGGTATTATTTATTGAACAGTCTTTCTTCTCATGCAAGAGAAATGAATTGCCACAATTGCAAGACTTGTTATTATAAAAAGTGCGTACAGTAAAAGGAGGATTGCGAAATAATACTGTAAAAGCATTGATATGGTTTCTTAGCCATACAATGGTTAAAATGAATAAAATATATACATTCATATATACATTTAGCTAACATACTCAACTGGTGCTTCTAACTACGCCTACCCCAGTGTACCTGACCTAAGCCTAATAAATGGAAGGGAGTAAGTAAGTAGCAGTTTAAGTTGAGTTGGTTTTGCCAAGGTTTGCTTCAAGAATTCTCTCTAAGGGTTTAGTCAACACCATACCTCTGGAATAGAATGTTGGAGGTCTTGTATCTCCTTTCAGGGCTTGATATCCCAGTTACTCGCAAGAGTAGGCTGGAAACGCCGGAGCTGGATTTTCTTGGCAAGAGAAAAGACAGCGTCTCTCTCAGCGCGTCAAGGAGGAGGAGGGGTAGCGTCCGTGGGCTGCTTGCATCTGCTGGGCTCTGCAAGGGACAGCTGTTCTGCTCCTGTATTCACCACACCATCATTATCGGCATCGCGCTTGCTTAAGGCAACGTTGGTAATATTTATACCTGAAAGGTGCCTTGTTTGACGTAAGTTTTTGGACATAAGACGTCAATAAAGATGTCACTAGAAAGTGATCGTCCTTTCCGTGCTCATTAGAGTTCTTATTACTAATCATAACATAGCAAGCGCGGCTTTCCCAGGTTGCTGGGTTTTATCTTGTGGAAGAACTCTGAGTGTAATCTAGGAATCTTAGATAGTGGCTTCTGCTGTGTCATTTACTTTAATGAGCTGCAGAGGTGAGTTTCTGAAATATGGCTGAAATATGGCTCTGATCGTTTATGCCATTTATAGGGGTATGAATGGATTATAGCCGTATAGGGGCATAAGGTCACAGTATAAGTCAAGTCAAGTCAAAAGATTTATATAGCGCGCTACATACCCGGAGGGTCTCAAGGCGCTTGAAGAAGGGTGGGGAATTACTTGTCTAATATCCAAGTTTTAAGTTGCTTTCTGAATGCTAGGTGGTTCTGAGTGAGACGAAGGTGAGTGGGGAGTGAGTTCCAGGTTTTAGCTGCGAGGTAGGAGAAGGATCTACCTCCCATGGTGGTTTTGTTGATGCGAGGTACGGTAGCAAGGGCTTGGTTGGAGGATCGTAGCTGGCGGGAGGGGGTGTATAAGGAAAGTCTTATGTTGAGGCATTCGGGTCCAAGTTCGTAAAGTGCTTTGTGAGCGTGAGTTAGGAGGCGGAAAGTAATCCTCTTATTGACGGGGAGCCAGTGGAGGTTTTTCAGGTGACTAGATATGTGGTCTTTACGCGGGATGTCTAGTATGAGTCTGGCTGATGCGTTCTGGATGCGTTGGAGTTTTTTCTGGAGTTTTGCGGTGATACCGGCGTATAGGGTGTTTCCGTAGTCCAGGCGGCTTGTAACCAGTGCATGGGTGACCGTTTTTCTGGTTTCGGTGGGGATCCAGCGAAATGTTTTTTTTAGCATGCGAAGAATGTTGAAGCAAGATGATGAAACGGCGTTGACTTGTCTGTTCATAGAGAGTGAGGAGTCCAGGATGACGCCCAGGTTCCGTGCGTGGTCAGTCGGGATGGGTGCTTTTCCAAGGGCCTCTGGCCACCAAGAGTCATCCCAGGCGGAGGGGGAGGTACCTAAGATAAGGACTTCTGTTTTGTCTGAGTTCAATTTCAGACGGCTGTGCTTCATCCACTCGGCTACTTCTTTCATTCCTTCATGTAGGTTGGTTTTGGCGGTGTTGGGGTCTTTGGTGAGTGAGAGGATCAGTTGAGTGTCGTCGGCGTAGGAGATGATGTTGAGGTTGTGTTGGCGTGCGATGGCCGCGAGGGGGCTCATGTATACGTTGAAGAGGGTGGGGCTGAGTGAGGATCCTTGTGGTACGCCGCAGATGACTTCAGTGGCCTCTGACTTGAATGGTGGGAGGCGGACTTTCTGGGTTCTTCCGGTGAGGAACGAGGTGATCCATTCCAGTGCTTTTCCTTGGATTCCGATGTTTCTGAGGTGCTGTAGAAGGGTGCTATGGCAGACTGTGTCGAAGGCTGCGGAGAGGTCGATGAGGATGAGGGCGACTGTGTCTCCATTGTCCAGTAGAGTTCGAATGTCGTCTGTTGCTGCGATGAGGGCGGTCTCCGTGCTGTGTTTGGCTCGGAAGCCGGACTGTGAGGAGTCGAGGGATTTGTTGGTTTCGAGGAAGGCGGCGAGCTGGTTGTTGACGGCTTTCTCGATGACTTTGGCCAGGAATGGAAGGAGCGAGATGGGGCGGTAGTTTTTGAGTTCGGTGGGGTCCGCTGTGGGTTTTTTCAGAAGGGCGCTAAGTTCTGCGTGTTTCCAGCTTTCCGGGAAGGTGGCGGAGTTGAGGGAGCAGTTGATGACGTCTCGGAGGTGTGGTGCTATGATGGAGTCTGCTTTGTTGAAGATGTGGTGAGGGCAAGGGTCTGTGGGGGATCCTGAGTGGATGGAGTTCATCAGGTGTATGGTGTCCTCAGTGGAGATTGGGTTCCAGTCATTAAGGATGTTCAAGGGGGGTGAAGGTCCTGCCGAAGGTTGGGAGGGTTGGTCTCCGGGTCGGTTGTCGAAGCTGTTGTGGATGTCTGCGATTTTGTTGTGGAAGAACGAAGCTAGGGAGTTGCAGAGGGCTTGAGAGGGGGTGATGTCGTTGGAGTTGGCTGAGGGGTTGGTAAATTCTTTGATGATGTTGAATAATACCTTGCTGTTATGGGCGTTGTTATCTAGTCGGTCTTTGAATGCGGCTTTCTTGGCAGATCGGATTAGTTGGTGGTGTATGCGGGTGGTGTTTTTGAAGGCGTCCCTGGTGCTGGTGTTTGGTTCTTTTTTCCAGGCCTTCTCGAGGGAACGACAGAGTTTCTTCGTTTTTTTTTTTTTTAAGATCATCGTTGAACCAGGAGGCGTTTTTGCTGCTTAGTTTGATTTGACGTTTTTTCAGCGGTGCTAGGATGTCGGCGCTGTTGGATAGCCATTGGGTGAGGTTAATGGCTGCTTGGTCGGGGTTTGGGGAGTGGGCAGGGGGGTTTTGAAGAAGCGATGAGGAGATCTGGTCGATGGTGATTTTGTTCCAGTTTCTTCGCAGAGTAGGTTGAGGATGGTTGTGAGTTGTGGTCTTATTGTAGATAAAGTGTATGCAGCTGTGGTCCGTCCAATGGAGAGTTGTGGTGTGACTGAAGGAGACATGTTTGCTGGAGGTGAAGATAGGGTCGAGTGTGTGACCTGCGATGTGGGTGGGCGTAGTGACAAGTTGTTTGAGTCCGAGGTTGGCGAGATTGTCCAGAAGGGAGGTGGCGTTGCTGTCATTGCTCTTTTCGAGGTGAAAGTTGAGGTCTCCCAATAGGATGTATTCCTCGGAGGGGAGGGCGTGTGGGGTGATACAGTCAGTGATAACTTCGCTGAATTGTGCACGGGGTCCTGGAGGTCGGTAGAGGAGGGTGCCTCTGAGTGTGGTCTTGGGGTCGGTGTGGATCTGGAAGTGAAGGTGTTCGGCGCTGGCAAGGTTGACGTCTGAGCTGGTTGAGATGCGGATGGAGTTCTTATGGACGATAGCGATGCCTCCTCCTGTTTGGTCGGTGCGGTCCTTACGGATGATCTTGTATCCTTCCGGGATGGCAATGGTGATGTCTGGGGCTGATGAGGCGTTCATCCATGTTTCTGTTAGGAAGGCGACGTCGGGAGAAATGGTGTCTAGTAGGTTCCAGAGGTCGATGGCGTGTCTGTGGACTGAGCGGGTGTTGAGCAGGATGCATTTTAGGTGATTGGAGTCAGATATCTGTTGTGTGTTCGTGGATGAGGAGTTTTTCTTGGAGCCGTCGAACTTGCAGGAGTAGCATGTGAAGGGTCCATGGGTGTGTCCAGGAGCGGCTTGGGCGCAGTTGGAGAGTCGGCCGGGGTTAAGGGCTAGGAGGGAGGAGGCGTTGTATGTAATGCGGGAGGGGTGGGTGGTACGAGGGCCTGGGGGTCTGGCGCTGGGCGCGGTCCAGGCGCGGACGGGCGTAGACGGGCTTACCTTTGGCGCACCTTCGGCGCGGCCGTAGCGCGTGGACGCTGCGCATTGGGACATCAGCCTTAAATGGATAGTGGAGGGGGCGGAGCGTGGGCGGGTCAGCTGGGAGGCGGGAGCGAGGTGGAGGAAGGGCCAGGGGTTCCGGACAAAATGGCAGCAACAACAACAAACTCAGGAGCAGTGGTAGCGTTGGCGCTTGATAATGTGCAAATCACGTTATCATACACAGCAACGGGGTGCGCGCTAGCGCTGCTAAAAAATAATATTAATTCAAGCTCTACGATATGGCTAAGGGCTGTGCAGTCAAGCGCTGCGTTAGGGGTGAGTAATCTGCAGTAGGCGCTACAATAGAGATCATAAAACAGAGTCAGGCGCTACAATACTGGTCTGCAGTCAAGCGCTACGATGCTAATGCCACAAGTGGAGACAGGCGCTGCAATACAGATCTCAGCAGAGGAGTAGGCAGGGGAGCGACCACTCGATTAGAACACGACAGCACGTGAACACAAGTACGCGCATTCTCGCCACATGCACTTTTTAGGTCTCGGGACCGTTAAGCTGCGAAGCAGCTTCCGGTCAGGAGAATTAATGTCCTCTAGTGGGGCTTCAGAATCCGCCTCCCTGCTCTGTCTCTCCACCATTGGCTGGCTTCCTAAAAGGAGGCCAGCCATTGGAGGAGAGAGCCGTCCCTCCAAATAAGCTCCGTCTTTTTCGGATTCGGGGGCGTGATTTTTTGCATTCTTTAGCCCTGTGACGTCGTCTGTCACTCAGGGCGCAAAAAACACTCCCCCGAATCTGAAAATGGCGGCGCTTTTCTTTAGGCCATTTCTCAACAACAGCCGCCCCAAGAAGTCGCAGCCTCCTCCACCTGGCAGTCTCTGTGTGCCCATTTTCGAGAGAGAATCGAATCGGCAGCCCATGCACGCGTGCCGTTCCCGCCCCCCCCCCTCCCGCTGTCCGTGCGCCGTTCCCGCCCCCCCCCTGTCCGCCGTGCTTCATGCTTGTTAAGTATGCACGCGAGTCGAGGTCAGAGAGCGGGCTTTGCGTTTCCCTGAGTTAAATGGTACCCCAGCTTTGCTGTTTTCTGCCTCAGAGAAACCCGAATTATACGGCGTCACGTCCTATACCCTCATTAATTGCCTTAGCAGCTGCCGAGATTCACGCTAAGCAACTAACGTTTCAAGTGCCATGCCGCGAAGCTTCTGTGTTCGTTCCGAATGAATGTCCTCTCCTCATAATAACTGCAGTGCGAGGCCACTCTTGATCCGCTAAGAAAGGGGGAGGGAGCGGCGCCTCAAGGAAACCGTTGCATCTTATTCCATTTCTAAACACTGCTTTCTACGCATGACCGTATTTTCTCAGGTGGCCTCCACTTACCGGAGCGTTGTTCGACACAACCACGGGGCCGCCCTGCTACCCTAGCATTCACCACTGGGTGGCTAGAAATTCAGAGCTACTACCTGGCCGGTATTTGCAATATAACGAGAATACTTTGGATTTGACGCGCTTTTTCACTCAGCCATTCCAGAATAGCAAATGCTACCTACAAACCGTGCCATTGGTAAGGGAGGGGGTGTGCTTTGTGCTGCTATAGATGTCTGGCCTTATACTGTCTTCCTGGCACTGGACGCTGTAATGTCCTATTCTACCACCGTACCATGCCCCTGTGCGTGCTATCAGAGCTTTTTTGGAAAGATGTGCCAATGCAACTTCTCCCTTGTGGGGTGCTTAGATTATTCCTATCTCAAGACAGTGTTTACCTTTATTGTTTACATTTGTGAGTGGGGTTGGTCGAAAAATGGCACGCATTTGGGGTGAACTATTGTCTTCCTTAGATAAGCAACCTTACTCTGTGTTATTTATATTATGCAATCCCAGCTATAAATCAGCGGAACGCTCTATAACAGAAAGGTCACAAAGGGAGGGCTCACGAGACATGCTTTCAATGCAGATGAGCAACACATTCTACCGATTGCTTTCATAGGCCTAATAAAAATGCCCTGGCTGCTTGAAGTAGTTGCTCTCTGTCGGCACACGCAGTTTCTACAGAATCCACCAGGGGGAGCAAATGCACAGCAATCCGAGCTGCGGGGGCTGACTGCAGGTCACTGGGAGCCAGGACAGCGCCTGGCTTTCGTCTTCTAGCAGGTATGCCGCACCGCAGGATATACCCACCGCCCGAACTCATCATTTCAGCTCCTGTACTGATTTACAAACATAGCTCGCGAGATGTGGCCAAAAATGAAACTGCTGCTGCCTGCTGGTGCTTCGGCTTGTTTAGTATCAAATGAACGGCCACGTGTTACGAGTCAACGGGAACATGAAGCAGGCTTCCCATAAATCTCCACTCGCCTTGCCGAGCGGCCACAGTGAAACCGCCTCGTTCGAGTGCTGGGCTGGGTTTAACATTGGGCACACATGGTGACAGTGCACATTGCGCTCTTCTCCGGATGTTGTGCGCACGCACTTTTCAAATCCAAATGTCAGTTGTGAGCTCAAGTAAACCGCCGAGCGTCCATTGAAGCATACCAAAAAAGCCCAACTGCCATTAATTTCACACAGAAAGGATTTTCTAATCCTATCAGTGACTCCTATAAGATACTCTCAATGTAACACTGTGTAACCCAGTGGTCGAAGTGCATTAATGCAAAGCACCTGGACAGCGCAGTGGGTGAATGCACCTGCTCAGTAACTGTGAAGGTCCAAATCCCAGCACTTAAGTGCATGTGTCTGGAGGAGAGGTACCTGTTCTACGAGTTGATGGTGCAACAACCCTCCTCTTTCGCCTTTTCTTCGTGGGGGGGGGGGGGGGTTGCCTGAGAGCACACCAGTGGTAGGCCAACAAGCGGGGAGTCAGTCAGCACAGAGGCTCATTAGTGCAACAGGTTAATTATACAGTCCCCAGCTGCACCAACGGACTTCGGGAACCACACCTCCCACACAGTTCCGGTACTGGTGCACTACCTCCTAAGTGTCAGTTGTTGCTCGACACCACTGCTGAGCAGAGATGCATAAACATAAGCCACTGGGTGGTGCACCCACAAAAGATCTAATATTCCTTTTGTATGTTAGTTATTTACTTTATTGCAAGTATTAGATTTTCTTCAATCACAGCACAGGTTGCAGCCAACGCGTTTCGCTCAGTTAAACGGAACTTTCTCCTTTTCTCGCAGTTTTGTAAACTATAGGGAAAACTGGTGATTTTAAATAAATAAAGTCGCTTCGCCGTGCGGTCTTGGGAGGTGGGAGGGGTCTGACAGTGCAGTTGATGTTAAATTAATAAAGGTGCTTCGACGTACTGTGTTGGGAGACGGGAAAGATCTGAAAGTGCTGGTTATGGTACATCAATAAAGGCGCTTCACCATGCTTTCGGGAGCCAGGAAGGGTCTGAAAGCGCTGTCATTAAATAAATAAAGGCGCATTGCCGTATTGTGTTGGGAGGCGGGAGGGTCTAAAAACGCTGGTGATACTAATTAACTAAAGGGGCTTTAACGTGCTGTGTTGGGAGTGGTCTGAAATCACCAGTAATGTTAAATAAAGGCGCATTGCCGTATTGTGTTGGGAGGCGGGAGAGGTCTAAAAACGCTGGTGATATTCATTAACTAAAGGGGCTTTAATGTGCTGTGTTGGGAGTGGTCTGAAATCACCAGTGATGTTAAATAAATAAAGGTGCTTTGACATGCTGAGTTTGGAGGTGGGAGGGGTATGAAAGCGCTGGTGATATTAATTAAATAAAGGCGCTTCGCCATGCTGAGTTGGGAGGGGTCCGAAAGCGCTATAATAGTATCTTCAAGAGATGCGTCAGGTGAGAAGGGCATGAAGGGTACAATGAGGATGGGAAAGGAGTAAGTAGAGGGTGAGAGACATTGGGCACCGAATCACTCACCACGTAGGCGGCTCCGCCCTCCCCGTTATGGGTCTTGGACTCTTGGACTCTGGGATGGAGAAGTGCATGTCCCCTGCTCTGCTGCTTTCCAGGCACGGCACGCACACCCTGTAATTGCTCATTGCACCATCAGGATTCAAGCAAACCGGGCCGAAGACGGCTGTAATGCCAGAAACCGGTCCCCGGGAGCTTGTTTCCTTCCCAGTGTAAGAATTGGCTTTTGTAGTTTGGTTTGCCCTGTTCCCATCATGCACTGGGACAGGAACAGACTAATTTGCATACAGCCAGGTTCTGAAACTGGGATGGTGCAGTGAGCTAAAAAACGGTGTTGGATCTAGCCCTGATCTCTTGACTGGGTGAGAGCTTTCTGCTTAATTCAGAGACTCTGTCCCTCACCACCCCTTGTTGTAAATATTTTTGTCCACCCTAAGCGTGGAAGGGTATTCTCAGATGTGAGACCCTTGCTCATTGCACCATCAGGATTCAAGCAAACCGGGCCGAAGACGGCTGTAATGCCAGAAACCGGTCCCGGGAGCTTGTTTCCTTCCCAGTGTAAGAATTGGCTTTTGTAGTTTGGTTTGCCCTGTTCCCATCATGCACTGGGACAGGAACAGACTAATTTGCATACAGCCAGGTTCTGAAACTGGGATGGTGCAGTGAGCTAAAAAACGGTGTTGGATCTAGCCCTGATCTCTTGACTGGGTGAGAGCTTTCTGCTTAATTCAGAGACTCTGTCCCTCACCACCCCTTGTTGTAAATATTTTTGTCCACCCTAAGCGTGGAAGGGTATTCTCAGATGTGAGACCCTTGCTCATTGCACCATCAGGATTCAAGCAAACCGGGCCGAAGACGGCTGTAATGCCAGAAACCGGTCCCCGGGAGCTTGTTTCCTTCCCAGTGTAAGAATTGGCTTTTGTAGTTTGGTTTGCCCTGTTCCCATCATGCACTGGGACAGGAACAGACTAATTTGCATACAGCCAGGTTCTGAAACTGGGATGGTGCAGTGAGCTAAAAAACGTTGTTGGATCTAGCCCTGATCTCTTGACTAGGTGAGAGCTTTCTGCTTAATTCAGAGACTCTGTCCCTCACCACCCCTTGTTGTAAATATTTTTGTCCACCCTAAGCGTGGAAGGGTATTCTCAGATGTGAGACCCTTGCTCATTGCACCATCAGGATTCAAGCAAACCGGGCCGAAGACGGCTGTAATGCCAGAAACCGGTCCCCGGGAGCTTGTTTCCTTCCCAGTGTAAGAATTGGCTTTTGTAGTTTGGTTTGCCCTGTTCCCATCATGCACTGGGACAGGAACAGACTAATTTGCATACAGCCAGGTTCTGAAACTGGGATGGTGCAGTGAGCTAAAAAACGGTGTTGGGTCTAGCCCTGATCTCTTGACTGGGTGAGAGCTTTCTGCTTAATTCAGAGACTCTGTCCCTCACCACCCCTTGTTGTAAATATTTTTGTCCACCCTAAGCGTGGAAGGGTATTCTCAGATGTGAGACCCTTGCTCATTGCACCATCAGGATTCAAGCAAACCGGGCCGAAGACGGCTGTAATGCCAGAAACCGGTCCCCGGGAGCTTGTTTCCTTCCCAGTGTAAGAATTGGCTTTTGTAGTTTGGTTTGCCCTGTTCCCATCATGCACTGGGACAGGAACAGACTAATTTGCATACAGCCAGGTTCTGAAACTGGGATGGTGCAGTGAGCTAAAAAACGGTGTTGGATCTAGCCCTGATCTCTTGACTGGGTGAGAGCTTTCTGCTTAATTCAGAGACTCTGTCCCTCACCACCCCTTGTTGTAAATATTTTTGTCCACCCTAAGCGTGGAAGGGTATTCTCAGATGTGAGACCCTTGCTCATTGCACCATCAGGATTCAAGCAAACCGGGCCGAAGACGGCTGTAATGCCAGAAACCGGTCCCCGGGAGCTTGTTTCCTTCCCAGTGTAAGAATTGGCTTTTGTAGTTTGGTTTGCCCTGTTCCCATCATGCACTGGGACAGGAACAGACTAATTTGCATACAGCCAGGTTCTGAAACTGGGATGGTGCAGTGAGCTAAAAAACGGTGTTGGATCTAGCCCTGATCTCTTGACTGGGTGAGAGCTTTCTGCTTAATTCAGAGACTCTGTCCCTCACCACCCCTTGTTGTAAATATTTTTGTCCACCCTAAGCGTGGAAGGGTATTCTCAGATGTGAGACCCTTGCTCATTGCACCATCAGGATTCAAGCAAACCGGGCCGAAGACGGCTGTAATGCCAGAAACCGGTCCCCGGGAGCTTGTTTCCTTCCCAGTGTAAGAATTGGCTTTTGTAGTTTGGTTTGCCCTGTTCCCATCATGCACTGGGACAGGAACAGACTAATTTGCATACAGCCAGGTTCTGAAACTGGGATGGTGCAGTGAGCTAAAAAACGGTGTTGGATCTAGCCCTGATCTCTTGACTGGGTGAGAGCTTTCTGCTTAATTCAGAGACTCTGTCCCTCACCACCCCTTGTTGTAAATATTTTTGTCCACCCTAAGCGTGGAAGGGTATTCTCAGATGTGAGACCCTTGCTCATTGCACCATCAGGATTCAAGCAAACCGGGCCGAAGACGGCTGTAATGCCAGAAACCGGTCCCCGGGAGCTTGTTTCCTTCCCAGTGTAAGAATTGGCTTTTGTAGTTTGGTTTGCCCTGTTCCCATCATGCACTGGGACAGGAACAGACTAATTTGCATACAGCCAGGTTCTGAAACTGGGATGGTGCAGTGAGCTAAAAAACGGTGTTGGATCTAGCCCTGATCTCTTGACTGGGTGAGAGCTTTCTGCTTAATTCAGAGACTCTGTCCCTCACCACCCCTTGTTGTAAATATTTTTGTCCACCCTAAGCGTGGAAGGGTATTCTCAGATGTGAGACCCTTGCTCATTGCACCATCAGGATTCAAGCAAACCGGGCCGAAGACGGCTGTAATGCCAGAAACCGGTCCCCGGGAGCTTGTTTCCTTCCCAGTGTAAGAATTGGCTTTTGTAGTTTGGTTTGCCCTGTTCCCATCATGCACTGGGATAGGAACAGACTAATTTGCATACAGCCAGGTTCTGAAACTGGGATGGTGCAGTGAGCTAAAAAACGGTGTTGGATCTAGCCCTGATCTCTTGACTGGGTGAGAGCTTTCTGCTTAATTCAGAGACTCTGTCCCTCACCACCCCTTGTTGTAAATATTTTTGTCCACCCTAAGCGTGGAAGGGTATTCTCAGATGTGAGACCCTTGCTCATTGCACCATCAGGATTCAAGCAAACCGGGCCGAAGACGGCTGTAATGCCAGAAACCGGTCCCCGGGAGCTTGTTTCCTTCCCAGTGTAAGAATTGGCTTTTGTAGTTTGGTTTGCCCTGTTCCCATCATGCACTGGGACAGGAACAGACTAATTTGCATACAGCCAGGTTCTGAAACTGGGATGGTGCAGTGAGCTAAAAAACGGTGTTGGATCTAGCCCTGATCTCTTGACTGGGTGAGAGCTTTCTGCTTAATTCAGAGACTCTGTCCCTCACCACCCCTTGTTGTAAATATTTTTGTCCACCCTAAGCGTGGAAGGATATTCTCAGATGTGAGACCCTTGCTCATTGCACCATCAGGATTCAAGCAAACCGGTCCGGCTGTAATGCCAGAAACCGGTCCCCGGGAGCTTGTTTCCTTCCCAGTGTAAGAATTGGCTTTTGTAGTTTGGTTTGCCCTGTTCCCATCATGCACTGGGACAGGAACAGACTAATTTGCATACAGCCAGGTTCTGAAACTGGGATGGTGCAGTGAGCTAAAAAACGGTGTTGGATCTAGCCCTGATCTCTTGACTGGGTGAGAGCTTTCTGCTTAATTCAGAGACTCTGTCCCTCACCACCCCTTGTTGTAAATATATAGCACGGGGAGAGTGTTGTGCATGCGGGTATTGTGGCTTAATAGCTAGGCACCCTTAAATCCAGGATGGAGACAGCACTCGCAGCATAACCAGGGGCACGACCTTCTGTTTAAAAGCAAAACGAGCATGGGTGCTAGTGTTAAAAGTGCGCGCCCGTTATGAAAACTGAAAGCCTGCATTTGAAAAGCAGGAGGCAGTCAATTTACAAATTCCCCGTCCTTTGTTCCCCAAAAAACAGGTTTTAGAAGACATCTGTCGAGTTTTCTTATAATTTTGCCTGATTGAAATGGCAAGTTTCCTCACGTGCTAGTGCTTTCTTGAGGTTTCTCACAGGGTGATTTCCACAGGACTGTGGGGTCTTTACTCACGCTGACCTCAGTAGGGACTCTCTCCACACACTGTCAGCCAGGGGGCTCCCCACTAAAACACAGTGTGAGCGGCCAAAGTGAGGTCAGGACATGGCTTAATACCATGCACTAATGGTGGGTGTTCTTCAAAAGTGCACTCACTCACCCCTCACATACACTCTGTTACCAACACACAGTCAGCAAGGGGGCTTCAGAAGTGCACTCACTCTTTGCTTGTGTGCGTGAGCTCCTCAACCCCTCCCCCCTCGTTGCTTGTGTGTGCGTGAGCCCCTCCCCCCTTTTGTGCATGAGCTCCTCACCCCCTCCCCTCCTCGTTGCTTGTGTGCATGAGCTCCTCACCCCCTCCCCCCTCGTTGCTTGTGTGCGTAAGCTCCTCACCGCCCTCCCCCCTCGTGGCTTCTGCGTGCGTGAGCTCCTCACCCCCCTCGTGGCTTCTGCGTGCGTGAGCTCCTACACCCCCCTCGTTGCTTGTGTGTGCGTGAGCTCCTCACCCCCCCCCCCTCGTTGCCTTTTCCTTTTGATAAGGGGGTGTAATGATAGTTAGTGCTTGTGCTGCGTTACCCCCCCTGGCTGTGCTTGCTCCCCTGCCCCCTGGCTGTGCTTGCTCCCCTGCCCCCTGGCTGTGCTTGCTCCCCTGCCCCCTGGCTGTGCTTGCTCCCTTGCCCCCTGGCTGTGCTTGCTCCCCTGCCTGTGCTTGCTTCCCTGCCCCCTCGCTGTGCTTCCTCTCCTGTGTGTGTATGTGGCTCTGGGTGTGTGTTTGGGGCTCTGGGTGTGTATGTGGGGCTCTGGGTGTGTATGTGGGGCTCTGGATGTGTATGTGGGGCTCTGGATGTGTGTGTGGGGCTCTGGGTGTGTGTGTGGGGCTCTGGGTGTGTGTGTGGGGCTCTGGGTGTGTGTGTGGGGCTCTGGGTGTGTGTGTGTGGGGCTCTGGGTGTGTGTGTGTGGGGCTCTGGGTGTGTGTGTGTGGGGCTCTGGGTGTGTGTGTGTGGGGCTCTGGGTGTGTGTGTGTGTGGGGCTCTGGGTGTGTGTGTGTGTGGGGCTCTGGGTGTGTGTGTGTGTGGGGCTCTGGGTGTGTGTGTGTGGGGGGCTCTGGGTGTGTGTGTGTGTGGGGCTCTGGGTGTGTGTGTGTGGGGCTCTGGGTGTGTGTGTGGGGCTCTGGGTGTGGGGCTCTGGGTGTGTGTCTCTGTGTGTGGGGCTCTGTGTGTGGGGCTCTGTGTGTGTGTGGGGCTCTGGGTGTGTGTGTGGGGCTCTGGGTGTGTGTGTGGGGCTCTGGGTGTGTGTGTGGGGCTCTGTGTGTGGGGCTCTGTGTGTGGGGCTCTGTGTGTGGGGGGCTGTGTGTGGGGGGCTGTGTGTGGGGGGCTGTGTGTGGGTGGCTGTGTGTGGGTGGCTGTGTGTGGGTGGCTGTGTGTGGGGCTCTGTGTGTGGGTGTGTGTGGGTGGCTGTGTGTGGGTGGCTGTGTGTGGGTGGCTGTGTGTGGGTGGCTGTGTGTGGGTGGCTGTGTGTGGGTGGCTGTGTGTGGCTCTGTGTGTGTGTGGCTCTGTGTGTGTGGCTGTGTGTGTGTGTGGCTGTGTGTGTGCGTCTGTGGCTCTGTGTGTGGGTGGCTGTGTGTGGGTGGCTGTGTGTGGGTGGCTGTGTGTGGGTGGCTGTGTGTGGGTGGCTGTGTGTGGGTGGCTCTGTGTGTGGGGCTCTGTGTGTGGGGCTCTGTGTGTGTGGCTGTGTGTGTGTGTGGCTGTGTGTGTGCGTCTGTGGCTCTGTGTGTGTGGCTCTGTGTGTGTGTGGCTGTGTGTGTGCGTCTGTGGCTCTGTGTGTGTGTGTGTGGCTCTGTGTGGATAGCTTTTTTTGTAGGTGGCTCTATGTGTGGGTGGCTCTGTCTGTGTGAGGGTAGCTCTGTGTAGGGGGCTCTATGTGAATGACTCTGTGTGAGTGGCTCTGTGTGGGTGGCTCTGTATGTGTGTGTGTGGGTCGCTTTGTGTGTGTGGCTCTGTGTGGGTGTAAATGCAATAGGTCATGCATTTGCGAGCGATTAAGCTATTGGCATTGTAAATGACAATGCCATTTATTTAACGATTAAGCTATTGGCAATGTAAATGACAATGCCATTTATTTATGATTTTAAAAAAAATGTCATGAGCAATGCCAATAGCTCTACCTTTAATGATGCCGAGACCATTGCATTGCAAATGCTTGTTTAAAGTTCTTTCATTGACTCGTCACTTTAAGTCCTCCCACCCTCTCCCTCTCCAGCGCGCGCTTCTTGCTCTCCAGTCACCACACTCATTCCACAGCCTCTCTCCCATTGGCTCTCCACTTAGTCCACGCTCTTTTCAGCTGACGCGCGCGCCTCGCGCTTATCACCCCCCCCTGCTCTCCAGCACGCTATCATGCATCCTACAGCCACCACTCATTCCACAGCCTCTCTCCCATTGGCTCTCCACTTAGTCCACGCTCTTTTCAGCTGACTCGCGCGCCTCGCGCTTATTACCCCCCCCTTGCTCTCCAGCACGCTATCATGCATCCTACAGCCACCACACTCATTCCACATCCTCTTCCCCATTGGCTCGTCACTTCACAGCCTCTCTCCCATTAGCTCTCCACTTAGTCCACGCTCTTTTCAGCTGACTTGCGCGCCTCGCGCTGATCACCCCCCCTTGCTCTTCCGCATGCTATCATGCATCCTACAGCCACCACACTCATTCCACAGCCTCTCTCCCATTGGTACATAAATATGTACATCCACATTACTTATTTCATCAACTGATCAGATTGAATTACATATATCTATCATATTCAGATATCAATTCTTTGCAACACAGCAACACATCAGCACAACATTATCACTAAACAACAACACATTATCACTAAGCACCAACACACCATCACTTTGCACTATTCCAGTATCACTCAACAACAACACAACATCACTTTGCAACACCACAAACACTCTGCACCAATACAACACCACTCAATACCACTACATCACTACCACACCAACACTTATCGACACACCAGCAACACTCAACACAACTCCAGCATCACTAAGCACCACCACACACCACAACAACATTACTCTGCAGCACCACCACATTATCAGTCAGCACAAACACATTCACACTATGCACCAACACAACAAAAAATTCAACTATCACAGTAACAAACAGCACAACAGCGTCAATGAGCACCACTACAAAAGTATGCGCAACAAAAAAATGCTAAGTTGGGCTGCTGTGCTGCTGAGTGGTGCTGTTCTGGGGCTAAATGATGCTGTAGTGATGTTCAGTGATGGTGTTGTGGTGCTAAGTGTTCCTGTTGTGGTGCTGCATGATGCTGTGGTGATGCTAGCTGCTCCTATGGTGTTAGTGAGTGATGCTAGTGTGTTGATGAGTGTTGCTCTGGTGGCGGTGAGTGATGCTAGATATGTTCCTGAGTAATGCTAGTGTTCCGCTGAGTGATGCTGGTGTTGCACTGGTGCTGTGGTGAGGCTAAGTACACCACCACAGTACCAGGGTACAACAGCACTGCATCACTCGGCATCACCATAGCACCACTCAGCACCACAACAACAGCACTCAGCACCAACACAGCAACACTCATCAGCACAACATTATCACTAAACAAAACCACATTATCACTAAGCACCAACACACCATCACTCTGCACCATTCCAGTATCACTCACAACAACATATCACTCTGCAACACCACAAACACTCCAACACTTATCGACACACCAGCATCACTCAACACAAATCCAGCATCACTAAGCACCACCACACACCAGAACAACATCACTTAGCACCACCACATTATCACTCAGTACCAACACATTAATAATCTGCACCAACACAACAAAACTTTGAACAATCACAGTAAAAAACAGCACAACAGCCTCAAACAGCACCACTACAAAAAGTATGTGCAACAAAACAATGCAAAGTTGTTTTGCTGTGCTGCTGAGTAATGCTGTTATGGTGCTAAATGTTGCTATAGTGGTGTTCAGTGATGGTGTTGTGGTGCTAAGTGTTCCTGTTGTGGTGCTGATTGATGCTGTGGTGATGCTAGGTGATCCTATGGTGGTAGTGCGTGATGCTGGTGTGTTAATGAATGTTTCTCTGGTGGCGGTGAGTGATGCTGGATGTGTTGGTGAGTAATGCTAAGTTGTGCTGTTGTGCTGCACTCGCATAAAAATCGTACAAAAAAAATAACACTCTGCAACACCACTGCAATAACAAATTCCAACATCTAATAACTAGAAAAAATATACTGTTACTGAAAATAAAATTTCATAAAGACATTAAAAAAACAAATTAATAAAGACACTGTGAATAAATAAATACAGTACAATAAACACTTTTTCGTTCACAGTAATGGCAAAACTCTCAAGACATGTACGGAAAACATCACATAAAATAAATACATTGCAATATATTAATTCAAAGCTACTTTGATACATCAAATGTAGAAAGTACATTACATTCTTGAAGTACATTACAATATATTCAAAATCGCTTTAATACATTTAGCAAAAGTGCAATTAAACAATAAGTACATAAGCAAACTCAAAGAGTGACATCATTGATCCGAGGTACATCCCAATCAATACTAAAAAAAATTGCAAAATATTTTTAAGGTTTCGATACATTGCACATTTAATAACCAGAACAAATAAAACACAATACACTAAGTACACAAGGAAAATAAAACCAATATATAGATATTACTTCAATAAGTCACATAAACAAAATACATTTACATACATTCTATAGCAACAGAATAAAACTTAGCAGATCCACAATTTCGTAACATACATAACTATATACTAAGAACATAGCCAAAAGAAAATAGTCTCGATAACCTAGATTCAAACGGTGCCATAATTACAGCATTCCAATCAAATGAAATGTGATCTTAAAAATGGTACTTGCTAGGGTCTCTTTTAATTGACTTCATTTTTAAAACTGCATCAGTCAGCTGCAGCCTTCTCCTGTATGCTACTACTACTCCATACTTCAAAATGGTTACTATTTCTGCCAACTTCATAGCTTTTTGTTCTGGGCTAGAGAGTTTGCTATAAAGAATGGGATTGGCTGAGACCCTTGTTTGTTTAATGTGGATATTTTTGTTTGGCCAGAGATGGTTAAAGTTTCAGCAATTGCTTCCATTGGTTGAAAGCATTATGGGTTCCAAACATCCAGACCTCATAATTGTGCACTGTGGTGGCAATGACCTGGGCACGCTGACTGGGGTAGGACTGGAAATCATAATTATTAATTTCTTCAACCAATTAATGAAACTTTTGTCTCACACTTCCTTGATGTTTTTTCTAACATATGCCAGAGGCAGAAATGGAGGTGGTCGTCTGAATTTTGTCCACAGATGAAGAAAGCCAGGAATCTACAATAATAACCTGTGCTTCAACATGCATGGAATATGCATGAGAGAGGGTGTTGACTTCACTGACAAAGGCAACAGAACAACTTGTCATTCTGCATCCTCTCGTATATTTAGTGATCATATGCATACAGTGAACACAAGGCTCTTCTAAGAGCCACCCAAGTACCCAAACAGTTATTATTTTTAATTGTAAATCAGTGTGACACTCTTGGGGCTTTGATGTGGACCTGGGTATCAGGAGCAAATCCCCAGAGATGTAGCGCTGACCGTAACGGTAGATCTGCAGATCCATGGAGCTCCACCACCAAACTAAAGTGTAGGGGGTTGGGTGCCCGAGGGCTTTGGGTGTAAGGTCTGGTTGCAGGCAGTGTGCCACTGGGGGTCGGTGCTCAACCAGCCGTGGTCCGTGTAGGTAACAGCGGTGGGGCCGTGTAAGGGGGGGATTTCGAGGGACAAGGCACAGGGTAAATTCATTATTTATTTAATTTTCCCTCTGCATCGTTCCTTGAAATCCCCCGTTACCTGGCCCCACTGCTGTTACCTGCACAGACTGCGGCAGCGCTCAACCCCATGCAGCACACGGCAATAGACATCATACTATGTTAAAAAAAAAATAATAAATTCTTTGGAATTCATCTGAAAAAAACAAAGTTTAAAGTGACTTTATAGTTGGGTGACATCCTCAATTAAAAGCTATTGTTTTAAACAAACAAAACCACTGAAATTCACCAGTTATAGTCATCTCAAGTAACTAACCTGTGACCTCACCACACACCGATTCTACCCTTGCATATGACCTCACTCAAGTCATGCATACTGACTGTATTGATGACATTCTTAATGACATCTGAAAATACATCATTGATAACACTGCAAGGCAGGGCACGAGTTAGTTGAGAACTAGAACTGGGGAATTTCTCTGGTTTTACTAGTTTAAAACAGTATGGTTTAATTAACATTGTCACCGAACTATAACGTCCCTTTAACCTATAGTTTTTTCTGCTCGCTCTCTCTCTCGCACTTTTACTTAAATGGCCACAGTTAACAACTGAGTAATGGCGCACAGCACACGCTTTCCCTTTCGTTTGCTTATGTACTGTTTGCAAATTGGTGTTTAGACGATTGCAATTGGTACAAGTTATGATCTGTGTTGCGTGCATTGGTATACATAGCTGGCCAATTGCAGTCGTTTGAAATATTTCAGACAGCACCAGAACTTTTTGCAATGAAGGTTTTAGGGAAATTTTAGGAGTGGTTTTAGGGAAATTATAGGAGTGGTTTGTGAAGGGTCTTATTAATAGAAACACATGCACCCACAAATAAGCAAGACGTGGGTTTAACAACATACACTTTTTCTTTTTTTTTTATAAATCTTTTTATTGTTTAAAGCAAAAAAAGGGTAAACAGACATATCTGGTGCCATACATACATCCAATAATGACAGGGTGAGTTGGTACAAAAAAAACAGGATAGTCGTGGAACAGCAAAGATATTCGAGAGGATGGCGCGATTAAGCACAAGATAAAATTGCATCAGTATAACCGGTTAACAGTTCAGATGTGAATCCTCAAAACCTTCCCACCCATAAAATCAAAATAGCAGTAGAATCGTGGCAACCAGGTACTAGAAGTTAAGGATCAACGCCAGGATATATCGTCAATATTACGAGTAAAGGAAAGACTGAGAAAAATTGAAAAAGAAGCAGAAAAACCATATGGGCGATAACAGAAAGAAAAGACTAAACCCATCCCCCCCCACCCCGCATCCCTGCAAACGGCTATCGCCTACCCCCCAGTAGCAGTGTGCCTGTCGCCCCAACTACCGAAGTAGAGAAGAGAGGTGGAGGAGGATATAGTCGTACAGGCTCCCGGTCGCCCCCCCCCCCGCCCGAACGCCTACCCCCCAGTAGCAGTGTGCCTGTCGCCCCAACTACCGAAGTAGAGAAGAGAGGTGGAGGAGGATATAGTCGTACAGGCTCCCGGTCGCCCCCCCCCCCGCCCGAACCCAGGACCCCCAAGTTGAAGTCAAGAAATCAATCGGACAACAAATATATGTCTTAACATGGGAGTCTTCAAACACCGCCCAGCGTACTATAGCATTAGTTTAGCAAATCACGTGCCCGTCGATACTCGTTTCAAACCTGGTCTTTCGATCTCATCCTTGCCCCTTCCGATCAAACACATGAGTCCCCACCAGATAAACCACCTCTTCCACAAGACAGTCCGAATGCGAAGAAACAATAATAGAGCTCAATGCAAAACAAAGTAGTAGAACGAAAGTGCCTTGAACATCGTCAGGTCCAGAGACTCCATTCCCCGTTTTGAACTCCCAGCGTTGATTTGTCCGCCATCTTAGCGGTTCCGATACAAGGGGAAATGGCGTAGTGTCATTCTCATAACAGTTCTCATCAAAAGTTTCTGGAGTTGGAACATCAATTAGTCCTTCCATGGTCGGCAACGATCGTAGGTTTAACAATCCATTGGTGGCATTGAACTTGCGGTTGTCTTCCACAACACTGTTCAGAGGCTCCGATACCGCACACCATGGGGGGGTCTACTTCCTTCGTCAGAGTGGCTATATTGGGTGTCTCGGTTGTCGCTGTTTCTTGTAGTGCAGTAGGGTCCGGTCCAATTCGTAGCATCTCAACCAGGCGCTCCATCGTCGCCTGAATGCGGTCTTCAGCGTACACCTGAAGTGACTCAATGGCCGCCAACACAGTTCGCAGCGACGGGCCACTCGCGGTCTGTTCAGCCAGTCTTCGATCGGTGGCGATCATGATCGCGGCCCCCTGCAGCTCAATCTCTCAGAGGGGAACGGGCAGATAGGAAACGGTCGACTGCAGAGGGAGACTTATGTATTGTTCTGATGGTATCTTGGGGCTGCCACCGCAGGCAGAGAACCAAACCCAGTGAACACCAGCAGGCTGGTTACCGGGTCATCGGGCAGGGCCCCCGTCCACACCTGCTAACGTTAGGCTGTCACCCCTCCTCCGTCCTTCACCAAGGCAGCCCGCAGTCGTCCACATCAATTCGAAAAACCGAAAGAAAAATTTTCTTTGTCTACTCCGGTAGACCGGACCCATTCACACCACCACAGCCGCTGTTGTTGAACTGAAACCCGGGTGGGCCAGTACTCGAGACCCCGGCTTCCGGGCAGATCTAGGCCTCAAACTTCCACTCGATATATCTTCGTCAGCCGAGCAAGTAGAGATCTCGAGATAGCACCATTGATCTCACGGCAGGTTCATACACATTGTGGCGGGCGCAAAGACAGGATATTTGGCAGGATATTCCGGCGGGAGGACGAGGTTGGCGGAGCCGGGAGCCTACGCGGCCATCTTGGTTGCTAGCGTGGCTCCTCCCCCACAACATACACTTTTAACATTACTTCAGTCATAAAGGTGTCATAACAGGTGTAAATGTACTCCAGCATCCGACTGGGAGTGGGTGTAGTACTACACATAGCCACTCACAGGTCCTGAATCAGGCTCCTTTGTAACGAAGGAGGTAGGGAAATAAAATACCTTAGAGGAAGTAATGTTAAATCAATCAAATTAAAATAAATTACAAGAATTAAACTTAGTTAAAAAATAAATTACATTTTCATTAGGGTTTAAGAAACTAAACATTTTTTAAAATATCAGATTTGTTTTTAAATGTCGTCTTTGAATTTTATTTAGAATATATTTTAATTATTTAATATCCATTTGAGTTACTTAGTTGTAACGTTTTATTAGTATTGGGTTAAAATGCACATTTTTATTCCTGTAAATCGTTTTGAAGAATGATAAACTTTAATCATTTTCCCAGTACTTTTCCATAGATAGAGCTCTATCACTTTAGTAACTTTACAGTTATAAATGCTGTTGTACAGGGCTTCACCCTCTGGTTTGACAGGATAGCCAACGAAAGTCTAAACCTAGGTGCAAATATCCACTCTGAAATGGAAAATAGCAAAAAAAGGTGTAGTAGTAAATGTACACATGAGTAAATATACATAAGTACACTTACCTTTGTCATTACAACTCCTCATTGGCAATTGCTAGAGTGCACAGGAGGCTGTGCACAGGGTCCGACTGAAGGCAAATTTCAGAATCAATTTTAAATGTTCCTTTAAAAACAAAAATAATAATAATCCTCATGAACTTACTCAAAAACATTTAAAATAAAGTTATGCTTCTATGGAAATCCAAAACATTCACATTATGAAAATAAAATGTTAGAATTTCACTGTGAAATTTAATTTTCTGTTTACAAGTCTGAGTTTAAATGCCCTCAGAAGGTCATCGTATGGCTACACAGACAGTTACTCAACCCCCCTCCAGAGGACACATTAAAGTTGTAACAGTTAAGTAAGCACGTGGGTGAAGTGGTCTGACCTTTTTATCACCTGATGTATGCAGTAGTGGGTTGAAACTGAATGGGAATGACATAATAAAAGAACATTGGATTAATTGGTGCTGACTGAATGCCCCTATAAGTATACTGTACATATAACTTTAGTAAAATAAAATGATCTTGACTAATGCCATAACTTAAAAGAGCCTTTCTAATCATGCGTCGCAAGCCCATGTAATTAAATTTGGTTTTGGGTACATCTGACACATTTTTACCTTTTACTTTGTGGTCATTGTTGACTTAGAGGACCCTCCGAGTCCTAAGAAGACCTTTTTCTTTGTAAGCACAGCTGTGTTGGCCACTCTTCATGGTATGTTCGGGAGTCATGGCCTTTGCCCTGCATTTATAGGAAAACGCCAATGATGAAATGATAGTCAGTTACTAGTACTTTTCGACAGGTGCCTGGTAACATTCTTTGTGAGGTGCTTCCTTTAATTTTTATATAATTCTATGTCACTAATTAACGCTGCTCCTACGTTCTGATGCAGCTTCACCCCAGCATGTCAAAACAAGCCCCTACAATAGACGGATGGGTCTTTGTTTTTTTTACTGCCGAGGGACCCTTGGGGTACAATGTACATCTTATCAAGAGTGACAGGAGAGTTGGGTTTTTGTTATTATGTATTGATGAAGAGTGAAGGGTATTCCACTGCCCCCCCAGTTTTCCTCTCCATTTACCCACCTGTTTCTAGACAGGACATCCCTTGGCCAGAGTGTACCTAGATAACAGCCGCCCAACTCTGTGGGCTCTCTCCATGTGAACCGCTGGGTTATAATCTCCAAAAGGTTTAGAGAAAAGCCCAATCGGAACACCTCTTGGGCAACCTGCCCCATTCCTCCTTCGAGACCTCTGGCATGAGTATTAATTATCCTGCCTTGACCGGTTCACCAGACCTTGCTTCTTATGCAAGTCAGGAGCGCATGTGCACATGATGGGCATGTGCACAGGAGTCCATGGACATCTGCCTGTGGCTTTGGTTAGCCCACATCTGTGGGTGGGCTGTGGAATGTACAAAATGGCAGATGTCGGTCTCCGGAATCCCCACCGGTAGAAGCAGTTCAATGGCAGGTGCAGTCCATTGCCTCAATTGGAGTTAGTGCTCAACCCAGGCCTTAGTCTAGGTGCTGGTAGCATACTTTGGTGTCTGGCACTTCGGGAGGTCAGTAGCATGGGGGATGGATCACCTGGATCCGGCCATATGGATAGCGTGGTGTGGTAGGTTGAGATTGTGTTGGGGCGGCTACCATCCGAGCTACAACGCCTCTTCAAGCACATGGCTCCTGTGGGCTTTGTCCAGTTGGGGTTGTCTTTCTTAATCACTGACCCTTTTATAAGCATGGCCATTGACATCCCACTACACCCATGAACAGTGACCTTAGATGGCTAGATCTTTCACATCAGTGTGTTGGGGCAGCACAGGTGTTACTTTGAGCTCTTGTTTCTATGACATCAAGACGCCCTGGAACCGGCATTATCCCTGCAATATTGGCAGATAGTGGAGGGATACTCTGGAGCGTCAACGCGGCACATCTGACCAAATGAGTTGCTTGTGTAATCGTTCAAAGAGGACCTGGCCTGGGAGTTCAGGCTGGACTGCCCTTGTTTAAGAACGGTCAAGTCTGGTTTCTTTACGGAGGGGTCCAAACTGAGGTGGTCTGGTGTGCAGAATAATGATGGACTGGGATGTAGCACAGAGTTCCTGAGATTAATTCAAGCATTCCATCCATCACTTTTTTAAACTCTTGAATGCCGATATCCTTTTTTAGGTCGAGCCTGGGCAGCGCAGCTCTGCTCTGCAATGCCTACTGTATTAGAGTATGGACTTGAATCCCTGTCCACTCACCACCCATATTTGCCATTGGCTTGTGTCATTGTCCTTCGTTAATGCTGGCTTCTGATTCGTTAATAGGCTTGTTCCTCCCTCCTTAGTACTGCCTTGCTACCTTGTCTTCATTTGTAACCTCCCATGAGAACTGGCCCTATTACTTTTGTTGTTGCACAGCTTTCCTGCAGCTTCCAGCACGCCATAAGCTCTTTCACTTTCCAAGCAGACCGGGACTATGGCAGACATTTATTTGAAATGATACAGGTCTCGAATTTACAAGAGTTTGAGCTATTGGCACTGCAAATGACAATGCCTTTTATTTATGTGTTAATTTCCAAAACAGATAAGGCATTGTCATTTACAATGCCAATAGCTTAAACTCTCGCAAACGCGAGACCAATAGCAATGTAAATGCTTGTTTTTTAGGTCTCGCGACCTATCAATGCGCACAAGCGCATTGAGCGGAGCGAGAATTAAAGTGCTCAAAATCCTCATCAAACCAAGGGCTTCTTGGTGCGGTTTTCTTTAAGTTCACGTGACCAAACAAGCACGCGCATCAGCCTCCCTCCCTCCTAATTGCATTTTTTAACGGCGGCACAGCACATCAAAGGGCTTCGCCCAGCGTGTGCTGTGCGGCTTCTCCTCCCCTAATTATTCATGGCTGGCCGTACGCCTCTCGCGCGCATATGGCTCGTGTTGTTTCAGCACAGCATGCACCTCTCCCAGTCGGCTCCAGAAAATCTTGGAAGCTCCCAGGGACTCTGCACGGCGTCAGCAGTCTCGGATTCGGATCGCCGTTCTTTGATTGTCTGAATGGAGAAACTCTAAGTTAGACAGGGATAAAGCCATGATCAACACTGCTACGGATATATTAGTCAGATGTCAACTTAGAGTAACATTGTTTTTGCTTACATGGGATCAGCAGCAGTAAACAGAAACAGCATGAATAACACTGTCAGGACATAAAGAAGCTAACTGGCAGCCACCTCTGAAGATATAGTACCACACAACACTTGTGTAGCAATCTCTGAGCTCATTTTACTTGGAAAACTGAACTACATTGAACTAGAGAGAGACAGAAGCAACAGCAGCGATTGTCAATTCCCTCTGCACTAGTCCCTCAATGGAATACCTGGCTCATAACACTCTCTAAGGTACAATCCTGCTTCTTCCCAGGCAGATCCCCTCTGAGAGAACCCCGTCCTATGTACTCCCATTCACGCACAGCGCTTAGTGCTTCGGTAATCCTAAAGTGCTTTCCAGAGATTTGGAAACATTCTTTTTCTAAACTTGCAACAATGAACCCCTCTCCCTCGCCAATCTAGCTGTTTTACTAAACCTTTGACTTAATTGGTATCACTGAAGTCTTAAGATTGTATTCAGCAGCACCCGTTTAAATGCTCCCAATCGGGTTTCCACACAAACGTGTCATTTAGGCCACAGAATTAGGGCCCACATCAAAGAGCCTTTCCTGCCAGCAGTTGTGTCTTATTCCTGCCTTGAGCGTGAGATACTCCTGAACTTCCAACCCTGATTCACAAAGCATTTTGTACAAGTCGTTGTGTCATACTCCAGACTTATTTGTATCCTAGGGCAAAACATTCTCACTCGTGGACAGTTGCCAAGATTTCTTTGTCCTTTAAGTGAATCTTCTTCCTGGACATTTATGAGAAAGTCCCATGGTACGCTACATTATGCTATATTTAGTTATGTTATGTTCGTTTTCATTGTGGTGCGTAATGTTATTTTGTGGTGTGGCCTATTATAGAATGTCTGTTATGTTGTGTTGTGGCAGTTTATGTTATGTTACAATTATTGCCATCTTATTTACGGTATGTTATGTTGTGCTATTTTATATTTTGTTATGCTATGTTACAGTCATTTATGTTATGATATATTAATTAGCTTTGTCTAGCACCAGACACAGCGCTGATGTCATTTCAGTGCAGAAAGGCGCCAGACAAAAGGAAAGTGCAGATACCCGTCGTTGTAGCAAATAAATGGAGAACATAAAGATATGCATAACCCTAGTGCAGTTTCAATTCCAGACCAATGTTTGCTCCTGGGCTCCCTCACAAACATTCTGACAGGACGCAGCTCTACAGTGCTGCATCGCACCGTCATGGTGACCGGGGGAAAGGTCAATGGGGCAGAATAGGCGCTTTGTCTGCGCCCTGGCAGAGGGCTCGTCATCTGGCGCGTGGCCCCGCCACCCCCAGAGACCCGTGATTGGCATGCTAATGCAGGCTAACAACAAGCATTCCCATAGCCAATAGGACTCACATTAGGAAAGTGTAAGCTATTGGCTTTGTAAATAACAATGCTATTACTTTATATATTTTCAGTGCCAACACATATTAAAAAAATAATTGTCATTTACAATACAAATAGCCCACACTTTCCTAATGCGAGACCTATTGGCAACGCCAGTGCTTGGTTAGCTGGTCACTGTTACAGCTTTCTCCAGACCCATTAGCACAGCTGATGAAACAAACAAAAACCTTGCAATCCCATTGAGTAACGTGGGTAAGTTGATCAGTTGTAAGAACATATTTTACTTAAGTTGTATAAAAAGGCAATACCTTTACAAAAAAATAAGAAAACGTGTTTGGTCACTACTCCATATGACGTTTAGAATGGTAAGGATGTTTTTCACTTCTGGAGGTTGGTATTAAAATGGTTTCTTTCCGAGTACACCCAAATTCTAATTTCTGATGTATTTGTAGTTTAAACCACTGATGTTTTCTGTGTAATCCATGGACGCTCCAGATGAAAGCTAGATGGACGTCTATGTACCCTATCCCTGTTGTTTTTTTGGGGCATTTTACCCTGATGATAGAAAATGAAGCAGAACAGTACGCCACTTATCCAATGGGGGTCTGTGTGGTACGATAATACCAATGAGCGATATCAAAAATATCCTCTTGAAGGGCTGTTATTTATAGCAGTGTTTCTTAACCAGTTGTCTGCGACCCCATTTAGGGGGTCTGCTACTACTTACCAAAATAAGTAATAGATGATTATAGTAAATAAACATACAAGGAACATGTAAAATTTTAAAAATATTAAAATACTCTGGAAATGTGAAAGATTTTAACATTTGAAGCAAAAAAATAAGTTGATATCCGTAGTATGATTTGTATGATTTGTAATGAAAGTACAGCAAACCGGATCTAGTGTGGACAGTTGGTGACCTTAACAGAAGGACTGGTATGCGGGGTGGGGGGGGGGGGGGGAGGGGTGGAAGCATAGCTTCAAAAGAACAGTTGTATGCTAGTGTGTTCCATATAGCTTACTCTTTAGGAAATAAAACCAAATGCTTAAACGTTCCCTTTAAAATTTCGACTTTTGTGTGTCTTTTTGTTTGAGAATTGGATATATTGTTATTATTTGTGTATTTGTTCGATCTTTACTAGTTTCTGTAGCTGTGAGTGTTATTTTTTGTTTTTGTTTCAAATCGTAGAAATTGCTAAGGCTGAGATCCCTGGCTTCTGGTAGTGATTCGGGGGGGGGCGGCGGGGGGCTGTTTACTAGGGCTATTTTATGCACGTCAGGAGGATGAATGAATGCAGTAACCCGCAGGGATTCAAATCGGGGACATGCAGTGAACTTGCCAATCTAAAGTGTAACCGATTTTGAAAGGGCTGGAAGTTATGGCCTGCGTACATGGATCTCTGCAACAAGCACACTAGATCAGTGGCATGTTTTAAAACATTTCACTTGCATATTACACATATTCCTTATGCAAACATATTGATGACCTAAAATATTTCACCATTATTGTAGTTCTGAGAGTGCTTAAGGAGTACTCTGTTCACTACAGCTGGTGTCAGCCTCCTACAGTAACCTGTAAGCAACCTGAACAAAGCAAGGTAAAATCTTATTGTGCCTTATTCAGCTGCAAGTAGGTGTACGTCAGGCAATGAAGTCCAAGACACTCATGTTGTATAAAATGTCTTTATTTCAAATGAGTATTTTCCATATGTTAATAACATATTCAGCTCATCCAACACGTTTAGTTCTCTCCGCGAGAACTTCATTCTGGCTTAAGTAAAGTGAGGCAAAAATTCAACACAATCATGAAGAAAAGTCCAATGTAAATGCTCCAGTGTACTGCGCTGGACGCATAAGGGAATTCCCAGGGCTAAATCATGCCCAAAAGCATTATTGTGCCTTACTTACTGTTTTTCGAGCTTCTGTTGTTAACATGAATACTACTGCGCTGGACGCTAATTAATATTTAAAGTGCTACTAGCCTGCAAAATCATGGCAAATCAAATCATGGCTGCTATACGCAAAAGACACACAGATGATGGAGGGAATGCAGAGCAAGTCAAACATTCACTCCCAGTCAAGAGATCTGGGTTAAATCCATTGTTCTTTTGCTCACCATGCCACCCCAGTTTATACCCAGCCATATGCAAATGAGCCTTGACCCTGTGCCACATGGGAACAGCCCAGACCGAACTGCCAAGCCAGGTCCTTCCTAGACCGGAAAAAAGCTACTGGGGACCGGTTTCTGAGGCATCACCCCAGATCAGCCAGGCTAGCTTGAATCCAGTGTCACAATGACCCCGGAACCCACATCTGGGCATACCTAGTCAAAAGTGGCCATCTTGGTATGTTGTTTGCTTAAAGTAAAACCAATAAAGCTTGGCCTTGGTGTATGCTATACGATGAACATCTTGGATTGCATTTTCTTTTGATTTCATGAAAACCATTCCGAAATGTTAGCTCTCAAAATGACACTTAGGAAAAGACAAACCTAGATATCAAAAGCCCATTTATTCAAGAGGGGACAATAAGAGAACTACTTTTTCTGAAATCTCCTGCTCAAGTAGTAAAGAAGAGGAACATCCCACTGAAAATAGAAATCGAAAGAGTTTTAACCAAGATGCGGAACATTTTTTAGGGCCACGCCAGAAGCGAGAAATGCGAGACTAGGGGAACTTCAGGAGCCCCAATCGAACAGAACAAGCAAGGAATTATTCCCCCAGGAAGATTTAAAAACAAGAAATCGTCAATACTGGAGGTAGAGAAAATTCCTATTATTAATCTCTCAACTAAAGTCTTAACAGTTGCTGAAACTGAGGTGCTAGAGAGAGGCTTTAGTTTTGCACCAGCAGTTGCTTCCAATAAATTTGAATTTGGCAGACTTAAAATTGTTCTTTAGGAAAATCAGACTAAAGGATTTCTTTGGGGGTAGAGAGAACCGACTCAGTACTAACATAACTGACTTTCGGGCTAAATTATCTTTCACTCCCACCATAGGACAAGTTAGTAGGAATATTGCTATTTTTGAAAAGACAGTGGAAATAGAAATTAAGAACGCATTTGAACGCCCACACAAAATTAATCACAATCTTTCTGTTGAACATAGAAAAGCCCTGAGAGAACTCAGAGGATACGAGGACTGTAATTAAGCCAGCCGATAAAGGCGGAGGGTTTGTTATTTTTGATTAGAGTGATTATGGTAACAAAATGTTACACTTACTCAATGTTAGAAAACATTATAAACAGGTGTCTCATGTGCAAAAACCTTCAACTGAAAAAGGAAGTGCATGAAATGCTAGATGGGGCGATCTCAGAGGAGTGGATTAGTGATGAGGAATATACATTTTTATACAACTTGGATCCCATCACACCGGCAATCTACGGATTGCCTATGATCCATAAAAGTGTTGAACAACCACCTATGCGCCCAATAGCAGCATAGGCTCTCTTTTAGAACCTCCTAGCAAATATGCTGACTTATTTGGCCACAATTGGTTTAAAAAAAGAAAAGTCTTATTTGAGAGACTTGGCATACGCTATCACAACATTTGAAGGTGTGGCCTTCAATGTGGTGACCCAACTTCTGGTCACACTCAGTATTGAAGCCCTTTACACCAACATCCCGCAAGATGATATTATTAGAACAGTTGAAACCATGCTTCAAGCTGAAGTCCTCGGAGGAAGGAATTTTGGATTCATCATGAGTTGTGTTAGCCTGGTGTTGAAAAACAACTTTTTCCTCTATAAAAAGGACCTTTACCATCAAGTGAAAGGGACGAGCATGGGTGCAACTTGCGCCCCTAGTCTGGCTTGCTTATATGTAAGCAACTTTGAACGGATGCATGTATTTAACGAACTAGCACCGTTTTATGAGAACATCAGTCACTTGTACCGTTTCATAGACCATATCATCTTTGTCTGGAGCGGTGCCAGTGAACTTTTGGAGGAGTTCATTACGTGGCTAAACTTAGGGGACTCCAATCTTAAATTTACATCAAATTGGAGTAATACTCATGTCAACTTTTTGGATATTTGTATTAAGTGTTGACAATGTCCTGGCGGTTGAACTATATAGTAAACCAACAGACAAAAATACCCTCCTACACTATCAGAGCCATCATCCGAAGTCTCAGAAGGATAATATCCAGTTTAAGGAATTTCTGCGACTTCAGAGGAATTGTACTTCATTGGAAGACTTTTATATACATTCTGACAAATTTAAGAAAAAACTAGCAGATAGAGGATACCCTAAAAAACTGAATAAAAAAACTCATTTAAAAAGGGCCAGGTTTTACAACGGAGAAGTAATGCTTGACATGAACAGGAAAAGAAATGACAAAGAATGTAGACCAGATAATCTTTGTAAGTAAATTTTCCAATGTGAGAAATCCGATTAAAAACATCAACAGAAACTGGAAGATTATCAACGACGAGAAGGAAGAACCCATTGAGAAACCTCTGTTTGCCTTTAGGCGTAATATTAATCTTAGAAACTCTTTAGTCCATACTTACCCTGATCAAGAGGACTGTTTCCAAAGAACTATGTTTCAGACGCGAGCCATAGGGAAAAATAAATGTGGAAACTGTTCAATATATGAACAATGCCTGGTTGATAAATCGATTGAGTATAGTGGCAAGACTTATTGCTCTCAAGACTTGACCAACTGCAGAACAAAAAGTGTGATTTACTTCCTGGTTTGCCCATGTGGCTTAGGCTACGTGGGTGAGACAGGACGCGAATTACGCTTTAGACTAACCGAGCACCAATCTGCAATTCGTACTCAAAAAGAGAATGCACCCCTAACTCCACACTTTATGCAAAAAAAAAACACTAATGTCAAGATTTCAAGTGGTTCATTTTTGAAAAAATCTAAATTTAACAGACGTGGGGCAAACATGGACAAGAATAGGAAAATGAGAGAACAATGGTTCTTGTGTACAATGGACACGATAAACAAAGGTATCAATAGTAGAGAGGACTGGATGTCGTTTATCACCTAAGGTAATTGTTTAAATAGGAAAATACTGTCGTTTTTTTTACCCTTCATCCTGCAAGAGAATACTAGGCTCGTGCCCCCTCTTCTCAACTTAGATAGCTAATACTGAAGGGAATAGGTTAGATGGTGACAGGGATCGTTGGACAGACATCCCAGGTTAATATAAGCCCAGGTTATAATTTAGTAACCTCTTGCAACCTCTTATTTAACTTTAAGAGAAGATGTCGTATCTCCATAATTGCTTAAGGTTCCATGACCAATTCTGGTATGTAATATTGCCAGTTTTTAACCTATTAGGATTATTAAATTATACCTGGGAGACCATATTAAACCGGGTTTATATAAAAATACAGTTTGTCCGAGAACCCAGGTTTAGCATTGGTTGCAAATGGGCATTGGCCCTTTGAAGTGGACTGTTTTGGACACCTATTGGAAATCGGAAATGGAGCACCATAGTCATTGAAAGATGGCGCGAGTCTCGGGTCTTACCGCTGTATGTAAATTATTACTAGTTTTTATTGGCCCCGAAAGTCCTTGTATTCAAAACTCGGAAGTCCTAATGCGCTCAAACCGCAATGGAGCATATTAATGTTATTAAAATATATTTTTGTTATATACTTCTGTAACATTTTCTAATATGTCTGTAATGTGTCTCAAAATTGAGGGTCTAACAAAAGCCAATTTATAGGCAGCCCAGAAGGATAAGTATTCGATGTAGAAGTAAAAAACAGAGTATCATGTCCACTTCAAGGTGGCGCCCACTCATGAGTTTGTTGTCATTCACAAACATTACATTTTGAATGACCTTGGGAAGTTATTTTCGGCACAACCCGGAAGTCGTAGTACCAGTAGACGCGCATTGGGATTGACTTCAGGTGATTTTGAACACAGTATACAGTATATAAAGACGTCGACACACAGGCTGACTTTGAGATGCCGTTTTATTTGTGTGGAAAGAACGTACGCAGGAGCAGCCCCTGATTGCAGTGATTAGCATAAGACTGGCAGGCGGGACCACATAGGTTTAGAAGGGAGAGAGATAGTGGCTTTTTACAGTTTACGCCCAGTATTCAGCTCATCTATCTTTAATAGATGGCCCCTTCAGGATTAGAGCGAATAAGTAACGGGCGCTTAGTCTTAATATAATTGTACTTCTACAAGGACTTTATTGCTATGTATAGTTTAAACTGTTTGAGCATTTGCGGACTGTGTTTACGGCCCCATGAGATAAAGGGATGGTTGTTAAATCATGTCTCGGCATTTTATACGATTGAGGAAACAATAACAATAGCTCCCAAAATCTTCTCCAAACAGGAAACTCGACCCTAATTATTGAAGGGACTGTGATTGTTGGACAGGCCACGTGAAGGGCTTGCTTCCTCCCCACATGACAAGGCCCGAGCCCGGCCCTCCAGGTGTTACCCACAGAATCAACCCGCACCCCGTCTCATACGGGACTCCTGCCCCCGGACATCTCTGCATCATGGGGCCGAATCACTACCGGCTCCCTCGCCGCCCGGCCGCCATCTTGGACACTGCACCACGACGCCGCGTGGCCTCAGATCGACCCTAATCCTGGGCCTGGCCAGGCCCCGACATCTCGGCACCACCATCCACCCAGGAGGTGAGCGGCCCACTTGGCAGGTCAATGGGAGAAAGAAGTGTCGATGGCTCTCCCCCGCCAGGTGCCGATCGCCCCCAGCTCCCCCGGGCGCTGGCTCCACCCCCCTGCTGGGTGTCTGGACTCCCTCATCCCGGACCTCCCGACCTCCAAGTGCGAGGGTCCGGACATCAAAGGACGCCAGACCTATAACTGGGGCAGCTCCAGAGCAGGAAGGCAGTTGTATCCTGGAGTCGAGAGACACCGTGAAGAACTCATCCTTGACGGACTACTGGCGCTGCCGTAGCCCTGCCTTGTGAACTATCGTCCTGCCTGCTGGCGCTGCCGCAAACCTTCTGAACCCTTCATCTTCACCGGGACCTGCTGGCGCCGCCGCGGACCGTCGCTACCTACGATCATCTCGGGACCTGCTGGCTCCGCCGCGGCCCGACCATCTGAGAACGCCGAGCTCGAGGATTGTGAGCTATCCATCTTATCATCGCATCTACCAGATTGGTAACAAGACTGTCCCGCTACCCCCTTTCCGCCCAAGAGACTAAGAATCGAGGGGACCCCTGAGTCCAGACCTCCTTGTACCATTCTACCGTACTTAAAGTTTGCTTCTAAAGAACGTTAACCCTTATCCTTGTGTGGTGTACGTCTGTGGGGGGGAAGTTATTCGTCTGTACGATCGCTGGAGACGGCTCTCCCCGGAGACCTCTCCTCTTGTCCTCGGCCGACCCTCCCGGTCCGTCTAACATTGGTGGCCAGCGGCGCGATCCGAATCAACGCGTAAACGTACAGAGAGTAGCTCACCCCACGACAAAACCACAATGACAACCAAAGAGAGCGGATCCACCGAGAAATTCCAGATGGAGAAATTGGAAGAATACAGCCATCGTGAGTTGAAACAATTCTGCATTGAACTAGGCATTGCTACCACCGGTCTGAGTACGAAAGACGATTTCAAGCACGCCATTGAATCATGGGCAGAAACCGGGGCCGCCAGACCCCCGGACCAAAATGTCGCAGCATCGGAGAGGAGCACCACTGCTCCCGAGGAGCGAAGAACGGGTCTCTCGCAGGAAGAGATCCAAGAGAGAGAAAAAAATAGACTACATGAGTTAGAAATGGCCCGGCTCAAAATGGACGGTGAACTCAAATTAGCCGAACAAAAACTGAACCTAGAACATCTGCGGCTCCGAGAAGAACGAGAAGAAAAGCAGAGACAAAGAGAACTCGAAGAAAAGAGACTAGCGTATGAACACGAGCGCAAGCTAGCGGAAATAGACTTACGAAAGCAGAACAAAGATCTGGGGGTGCCCGAGCAACCGCGCACTCCCGGAGCGACAGAAAAGAAAGTACACATCCCCAAGGATGTCGTTCGAGAGTATTTCCGAGATGACGACATACAACAGTGGTTCAAGGCCTACGAGATCGCCATGACCTCCCACAGGATCGATCGAAGTGACTGGGGAGCCGGTCTATGGGGGAGGTTCGTCAATGAGGGCCGCTATGCCCTGTTACAGCTCCCAGACCACCTGATGACCTCCAATGACCACATGAAGGCTGCCCTCCTCACCCGATATGGACTCACACCCGAAATGTACCGCCAGAGGTTCCGAGACTGCACCCGGATCCCGGGTACAACTTGGGTGGAGTATGTAAACTATTTCAGCCGAGCCTTCGAGGGGTGGATCAAGGGGAGCAAGGTAACAACCTACGAGCAACTTTTTAATCTCATGGTGTGGGAGCACCTCTCTAACAAATGCTTCGTCGAGCTCAGGCAGCACCTCCTCGACAGCAAATTGACAGATCCACGGCAGCTCGCCGCCGAGGCTGACCGGTGGGAGATTACCCGAGTGAGCCGGAATGGACCGCACGAACAGAACCGGAACCACCAAGGTCAGCACCGTCCCCGAGGAGGAGGAGGCGGCCAGGGACGAGGAAAAGACACCGCCCCGGCCGCTTCCGCTGCCAGCACCCCGCCCCCGGCCAACCGGGGCAACCCCCCGGTGCGCCCGGGGTACAGAGCCAATGTCACGTGTCACCGATGCCAGCGAGTCGGCCACTACGCAAATGACCCGAACTGTCCTCAGAATCAGACCCCGCCAGATGGCTGCCGCCGCCCTGGGGGAAGAACAAATCTTCAAAGAGCAAGAGGAATGCGAGCAAGAACAACCGGAGTGGGAGCCGGCCGCCATGGTTCTAGCGTGCCTAGGGGGAAGAGACATGGTCCCGCGGGCTCCCCTACCCGCCAACACCAGAAAATATAGTCAGTGGGTGAACATTAATGGGCGCAGGGCCGAAGCCCTACGTGACACAGGGGCCAGTGTGACAGCCGTCCGCTGTCACCTGGTAACCCCAGAACAGATACTGCCGAACATTCTCTGCCCTGTCCGTTCAGCCGACAATTCCGAGAGTCTGTGTCGGATGGCCTGCGTCCCCTTCGAATGGGGGGGGGAGTCTCCGGCATGTTAAAGGTGACGGTCCGAGACGATGCCCCCGTGGACTGTCTCCTGGGGAATGATCTTGAGAGTTCCCCGTGGGCCGCCGTAGAGCGAAGAGAGCACCTGGGGATGTTGGGCCTCCCGGACTGGGCGTGCGTAACCACCCGGTCCATGGCTGCCCGTACCATCCCCCGACACGGAGAACCTGAATGGCCAGCACCTCCTCCCCCGGTCGCTCCAGTAGAAGACCCCGACCGTGCCGACCCCCCAGGGCAAACCCCCGAAGGGCTCGCTCAGCTCCAGGACCTTCCCAACCTGGCTCAGTGGCGTCAGGAAGGGGGGCCCACCCAGGAACAGTTCCGTCAAGAGCAGAAGACCTGTCCCTCCCTCGAGGGACTCCGCCAGCAAGCCCTTGCCCAGAGCGCAGGGGACACCACCGGAGGCCATTGGATCTATTGGGACAACGACCTGTTGTACAGTGAACAGAGAATCGCAGAGTTAGGGGCCAGTCGAGTGCTAGTGGTGCCCCTCCGCTTTAGAGACTTCTTGCTAAACTTGGCCCACGATGTCCCCCTGGCTGGTCACCTGGGTCAAGACAAAACCTACAGTCGCCTGGTGACCCACTTTTTCTGGCCCAAGATGAGAAACGACGTCCTCAACCACTGCCGGTCCTGCCCCACGTGCCAGGCCAGCGGGAAGAGCGGCCGCAAACTTAAAGCACCTCTGCAACCCTTCCCAGTTGTCACCACCCCGTTCGAGAGGGTGGGAATAGACATTGTGGTGTCCCCTGCGCTCTGGGCAAGGGCTTGCTGGCGGAGTCCCTCGAGGGAGGGACAGGTCTTCTGCTCTTGACGGAACTGTTCCTGGGTGGGCCCCCCTTCCTGACGCCACTGAGCCAGGTTGGGAAGGTCCTGGACCCCCGTACAGCACAAGGACATCGGTTCATCCTGGTACTGGTGGACCACGCCACCCGCTACCCCGAGGCTGTTCCCCTGCGAACTGTGACAGCCCCGGTGGTCGGCCGGGCCTTGATGGGGATCTTCTCCCGGGTGGGCTTTCCCCGAGAAGTCGTCAGCGACCGAGGCACAAACTTTATTTCAAAATATATGAAGTCCCTCTGGCAAGTGCGGGGTCACCTACCGATTCACGACCCCCTATCACCCTCAAGGAAACGGACTAGTCGAGCGGTTTAACCGCACGCTCAAAGGGATGATTGGGGGGTTAGAAGAGCCCCTCCGTCGCCAGTGGGATGTGCTACTGCCGTGCCTCCTCTTTGCATATCGGGAAGTCCCCCAGAAGTCCCTTGGCTTCAGCCCGTTCGAACTCTTATACGGACACCCTGTGCGAGGGCCCCTCAGCCTAGTCAAAGAAGGTTGGGAGATGCCCCCTCTGAAGACCCCTCCAGATGTCTTCAAGTACCTCCTGACCCTACGCAACCAGACCAGGCGGTTCAGAGAAATGGCGAAAGCGAATCTTGAAGCCAGTCAGGAGGACATGAAGAAGTGGTACGATCAAAATGCCTCCTCCATCGAATTCGAACCTGGCCAACAAGTGTGGGTGATGTCCCCCACCGAACCGTGCGCCTTACAAGACAAGTGGACGGGGCCCTTCAAAGTGGTCGAGCGCAAGAGCCCCGTCGCCTATCTCATCGATATGGAATCTTCACGGAACCCCCTCCGGGTCCTCCACGCCAATAGACTAAAACCCCACTTTGTGCGCTCGGAGCACAGCCTCCTGATGGCTACCGACAGCAGAGCCGAAGAAGACTCCGAGCCCCTCCCTGATCTCCTAAGGACCCGGGAGAAAGATGGTTCCGTGGACGGGGTCCGACTCTCAGAGGCCCTCACCCCGGAGCAGCGCCAAGGCTGCCGGGACCTCCTGCTGCAGTTTGCAACTCTGTTTTCCCTCACTCCAGGGGTCACCCCCTGGTGCTTGCACGACGTGGACACTGGAGACAGTCCCCCTATCCGACATCGGGCATACCGCGTACCAGATCGGGTATGGGCCTGCATCCAAGAGGAGGTGTCCAAGATGCTCACGCTCGGGGTCATCGAGCCCTCAGACAGCCCCTGGGCCAGCCCAGTGGTACTGGTCCCCAAAGCTGCCGCCCCCGGCACCACTCCAGAGCTCTGAATCTGCGTCGACTACCGGGGCTTGAACGCTGTCACCAGAACCGACGCTCATCCCATCCCCCGAGCAGATGAACTAATCGACCGCATGGGAGCTGCCCGCTACCTCAGCATCTTCGACCTGACAGCGGGCTACTGGCAGATCGGTCTCACACCCAGGGCCCAAGAACGATCCGCCTTTTCCACCCCTGATGGCCACTACCACTTCAAGGTCATGCCATTCGGCATGAAGAATGCCCCAGCTACTTTTCAGCGACTAGTGAACCAGGTCTTGGCGGGACTAGAGGAATTCAGCGCCGCCTACCTGGACGATATCGCTGTGTACAGCCGCCACTGGTCCGACCACCTCCACCACCTCCGAGAGGTCCTGCAGGCCCTCCAACGGGCCGGCCTCACGATCAAGGCCAGCAAATGCCAAATAGGTCAGGGGTCCGTGACCTATCTCGGACACCAAGTGGGAAGCGGTCTGGTGGCCCCTCTTCAACTCAAGATCGCTGCCATCCAGTCCTGGCAGCCCCCCATCACACAGACCGAGGTCCGCGCCTTCTTGGGGCTCACCGGCTACTACCGGCGGTTCGTGAGGGACTATGGCAGCATTGTGGGGCCCCTCACGGAACTCACGTCCAAAAATCACCCAAAGAAGGTCAACTGGACCCCAGACTGCCAAGCGGCCTTCGAGAAGTTGAAGGCCGCCATGTGCTCTGCCCCTGTGCTCCAGGCCCCCGACTACAGTCGGGAATTCATCGTCCAAACGGATGCCTCCGACCATGGCATTGGGGCAGTCCTTTCCCAGTTAAACCCCGAAGGACTTGACCAACCAGTGGCCTTCATCAGCAGACGCCTTCTGGCCCGAGAACAACGCTGGAGCACCATCGAGAGAGAGGCCTTCGCAGTGGTGTGGGCCCTCAAAAAGCTCCGGCCTTATCTCTTTGGTACCCACTTCCGGGTGCAGACAGATCATCGGCCCCTGCAGTGGCTAATGCAGATGCGGGGGGAAAACCCAAAACTATTGCGTTGGTCCATCTCCCTGCAGGGAATGGACTTCACTGTGGAACATCGACCTGGGCAAGACCACGCCAACGCAGATGGCCTGTCACGCTTTTTCCGCCTCCACGAAGAGAGTCCCCAAGAGGATGGGTGACTCTCCCCGCCTTCAGCTGGGGGGGACGCATGTTGGACAGGCCACGTGAAGGGCTTGCTTCCTCCCCACATGACAAGGCCCGAGCCCGGCCCTCCAGGTGTTACCCACAGAATCAACCCGCACCCCGTCTCATACGGGACTCCTGCCCCCGGACATCTCTGCATCATGGGGCCGAATCACTACCGGCTCCCTCGCCCGGCCCGGCCGCCATCTTGGACACTGCACCACGAGGCCGCGTGGCCTCAGATCGACCCTAACCCTGGGCCTGGCCAGGCCCCGACATCTCGGCACCACCATCCACCCAGGAGGTGAGCGGCCCACTTGGCAGGTCAATGGGAGAAAGAAGTGTTGATGGCTCTCCACCGCCAGGTGCCGATCGCCCCCAGCTCCCCCGGGCGCTGGCTCCCCCCCCCCCCCCCCTGCTGGGTGTCTGGACTCCCTCATCCCGGACCTCCCGACCTCCAAGTGCGAGGGTCCGGACATCAAAGGACGCCAGACCTATAACTGGGGCAGCTCCAGAGCAGGAAGGCAGTTGTATCCTGGAGTCGAGAGACACCGTGAAGAACTCATCCTTGACGGACTACTGGCGCTGCCGTAGCCCTGCCTTGTGAACTATCGTCCTGCCTGCTGGCGCTGCCGCAAACCTTCTGAACCCTTCATCTTCACCGGGACCTGCTGGCGCCGCCGCGGACCGTCGCTACCTACGATCATCTCGGGACCTGCTGGCTCCGCCGCGGCCCGACCATCTGAGAACGCCGAGCTCGAGGATTGTGAGCTATCCATCTTATCATCGCATCTACCAGATTGGTAACAAGACTGTCCCGCTACCCCCTTTCCGCCCAAGAGACTAAGAATCGAGGGGACCCCTGAGTCCAGACCTCCTTGTACCATTCTACCGTACTTAAAGTTTGCTTATAAAGAACGTTAACCCTTATCCTTGTGTGGTGTACGTCTGTGGGGGGGGGAAGTTATTCGTCTGTACGATCGCTGGAGACGGCTCTCCCCGGAGACCTCTCCTCTTGTCCTCGGCCGACCCTCCCGGTCCGTCTAACAGTGAGCAAGATTTCTGCTCTAAGAAATAAGCAACTGAAGTGGATTTGTAATCAGCGGGATAACCAGTTTTTCTATTGCTATTGTCCTCTGCCAAAGGTAACAAGCATTTGCAATGCAATAGGTCTCGCATTTGCGAAAGTTTAAGCTATTGGCATTGTAAATGCCAATGCCTTTTATTTATGTTTTAAAAACCAACGCGTAAATAAAAGGCATTGTCATTTACAATGCCAACAGCTCAAACTCTCGCAAATGCGAGAACTATTGCATTGCAAATGCTTGTTACTTTGTGTATGGTTCCTTCAGCCTAATTGATTCAGTCCTTTGATCTATTGTTGTTAATGTATGCCAATTACACTCAAATCATCTTTAAAGTCAACAGATACACTAGTGTGGCGGCAAAAAATTATTCACATATGCCCATTAAGTGATCAATCATGTATGTCACACAATCCAATATCCATGACGGGAAAACTGAAATCCTTTCCCATTTCCATTCTTATTCTGTCTTGAACATTCCATTTGTGCTGCTCTCTTGCAAAGAAACCTAATCCAGAACAACCCATCAGGAATCTGGGAGTCATGGTGGATATGCAGCTTACTGTGGAAGATTATATTAAATCTATAGTGTAGGAATGATTCTTTCACTATGCATCCAAAAACGGCTCTTCCACCTACTGTCCTTACCAAAACGAGTGAAGATCGTAAATGCTTTTAATTTTGCTAGGCTGGACCTCTGCAATCTGTTATACCTTGATCTTCCTGAAAAGTCATTAAATTAGCTCCAACTTTTTCAGAATCTAGTAGCTAGGAAAAAACTGGACTTGATGTCATCATTAACCAAGCTTCACTGGCTTAGCCAGGCTTCACTGGCTTCCTATATGTTTACATCCCTGCTTTGTTTAGTCATCACTTTGATTCATGCCCAAACCCACTATTCCCAATGTTTTCTCTTTATAAGCCAAAACATGGCCTCAGATCTAACTAGCCATTTCTGGTGATCCTTCCCTAATTCTGCTGAATTTGAATGCCAAGGCACCTCTGGGTGAACACGACAATTTATAAATATTACCGTATAAAAATACACCTCCATGCATGTTAAGACACAAACACCTACCTGAAAGATATACTCTCAGTTCACGATCTGCCCCAAACATTTATTGTAGTGACATCTGACCTGGAACATTCTACATAATCAATATGCACATGACAACTGTGGCAGAGTGCTCATTGTCAGCACACTCGCCCACTTAAATACTGCAGAGCCACTTCATCACTTTTTATGAGCTATGAAAAATCGCACTCCCAATATACAACTTTTCCGATAAAAATTAAACAGATTAGTTCCAGTACATGGGGAGTGGAGTTGGCCTAACGGCTACTGCGGTGGGCCGGGAAACTGGGTTCGCGTTTCGGCAATGTCAGCTGACAATCCTGTGATTCTGAGCAAATCACTTAATCTACCCGTGCCTAACAAAAAACAGGAGTATAATGAACTACTAGCGCGGCATGGGAGGGGAGAGAATTGGTGGATGCCTGCTCCTCTCTCTTTATCCTAAATGCAGCAGCAGCAACCGATATTTTGAGATTGTGTATACCTCTGTTTTCAGTTCTCAGACATGCTTCCCGTTCAGAATCACTCGGTGTGATGCAATGTTCGTACAATTTGCACGCAGTTGTTTGTATAGAGGCCGTGGGTGTGTGTTGTTGCACGCAACATTCATTATTGCAGTGTATCAGTTTGCTGCAATAATAGCCCTTCCCTTATGCTTTATGGCACCACTTTGTTCTGTAAACAAAGCGGGTTAAATGCCTTGGAAGGGAGTGTGCGCATCGAGAGCCTGCAGGCTCACAGAACAAAGCGCACGTGCTCTGGGCAGCGGGCCCTCCGGGGGCTGCGGGTGAAGAGGGCAGGCTCCGTTTACTCATTGGGGGAGCAGTGCTAAAAGCGCGCTCTGAAGTGGTCTGGGTGACTCGTGGCGCTTTATAAAACTCTTAGCGATATAAATATATAATGTCATAGAGAGCTGCGTCCGGTGGCAATCCGCTTGCACACGACGGCGATAAGACGGTGGTGTGTGCCTTGGGGTGGGTCTGCCTAGTGTATCCATAAACTGAAATGCACGTCTGATAAGCCTTGTGGCCTCTGCCAAAAGTGAAAACAAGCCGATGAGGGTTAGGAAATTGAAAGCGCGCGACACGCGTATTCACAGGAACACACACGCATTTCTTACGCACGGAGCATACGTGCGGTCAACTTTGCCTTGGGCATGGAGCGCGCAGGAAGTGTCCGGGGCTCCAGTGATCTGAGGGAGCCCCGTGTGTTGTAGCCCGTGTGAAGGAGCCCTCCCGCAGAGAGAAGTCCGACGGGAGCCCACCACGTCTTAGTGAATGCTACTGCGGGGCTCCTGTGAGCATGATGGAGCCCCGCGTATTTCTGCACCAGTGACCGGAAAAGAGGCCCCCAGCCACGAGGAGACTAGCCAGGGAGCAGCGCAGAGCCCCCGCAAGAGCCGGTAAGTGGGGTGTGTGGAGCGCGCGTCAGTATTAAAAAAAATGCTATTGCAGAAGGCTGACTTGCCTCTGAAGCGGTACAGGCGATGTGCACAGTGCGTGGCTGTACGTACGCGTACACCTGCTCAAATCGCCAAAAGCTCTGCGCGTGCCCATTTCCTGTCCCACTTCCGAGGCAAGTCCACAATAATAAGCCTCGCTGGCGACAGGGCTTCGCGCAGCGCACGACGGGCTCGACTTAACAATTTTGCCTTACTGGGTACTGTAAGAGCAAACAAACTATAGGGATTTATCTCCACAATAAGTTTTAATTTCTGTTTATGCAGGGGTGATTATATGAAAGATTCCCAGCAATACAAACAACATCGTTTTGAAACCTTGCGTTCATTGTCCTAACCAGGATCCTTGATATATACAGCTCTAAGGTGAGGCTCTCTTAACTCAATTTCAGTCCACCCTGAGGCAGCGTTATAACATAACAGCTAATTATTAAGCTCTTTTTGGACGTTTCTGCCCACAGTTAGAATACAGGGTTTTTCCAATAATTCTTGGGACATTATCTACTTCCCCAAGGTACAGATGATTAAGAATACGATAAAGGGAGTCTACCTTATTGAAGCAGGTGAGTTGTGAGGACGAACATGGACTCTAGTTTTATTAAGATACGAATGATGACGGATGACCGGAGAGAATGTGGCGTGAAAGGAGGAATGATGAGTCTAGAGCTACTCAAATTTCCTATCTTGTAATGATTGAAGATTGTGCCATATTTAAAGGGGCCGTTTGCCACTAGAGTGAGACTTAAGGGTGAATTATAGTTCGCTCTTGTCTAATGAGGAATATACCTTACTGTGAGATGTCCGTTTCCTACCCCTTCAAAACAAAGTTGATAAAAGTGTTGGGTGGAGTGAAGTAGGGGGGGAGGGGAGGTTTGTCCCATATGTATTTTTGAAAACCTCTGGTCCCAATTAACGAAGAAGGTCTAAAATGCAATACTTTTTAATGAATTGTTTTTGTTTTAAATGCATTTTAAGTATAGAAATAACAATGGTTGTATTTTACTGTAGGTGACCTCAAAAATTTATCTAACAAGCACAGAGAGTCTATATACTGGTCTTGAGAAAGATGGACTTATAAATTGAACCATCGAAACGCGTTGGCGCCAAATTCTAGTACACAAACCGCCTATCTGGCATTGGTTAAAGAAAGCTAATTAAAAACTGTATATTTCCATGCTATCGATATTGTTACATGACGGATGTGTAAACTGTTAAGACATATTGTATCTGTCTGGCATTTTTTACTCTCTACATGTCTGGTATATTTGATTATTTTTTAATGTGTTGTGTTTTATTATTTTGAGATAGCGAGCATATTGATTGTTGGGTCACTTTTTTAATGAGAATTTTGTTATGTGAACAATAAATGTATGTGAAATTGTAATCTTTGTAGTGGTTTCCCCTGTTACATATGGTCCAGTCTTCAGGTGTGGCATAAGAGCAAGGTGAAAGAGTGTAATTTCTGGGTGTGTGACAATTGACAAGCATGATTAGTCTGTAATAAAACCTACCAAAAGGGATTTTCCCTTTTCACAGCTCTCAGGTTGACCCATGACCGCTCACAGGTCCTGAAATTTTAGTCTCGCTATATTTTGATCTGATGCGTTTTATCCGTCAACTGCTGACATCAAATCTTGTATTGCAGAGCACGAGGGACTTTAGTCTCGTGCTCTCTCACTGTTCGCCTAATACTTTAATACTTTTAGTCTTTGCTTTGTTTGGCCCCCGCTTTTTTTTTTTACACATCAAACCCTCCAGAGGCCACTTGCACCCACATCTACCCTTGTGGTGTCATAAAACCATTCCGGGGTGTGATGTGGCCATCTTGGAATCATTTTAAAAGAAAAACAAAATACATAATGGCAGCTTTGTACAGACCGGCCGTCTTTGTAGGAGAGTAGGGTCTGCAATCCTATGATCACCCAGATTTTTTGCTTTTGTTTCACTGGTTTACGACTTTCTCTGGCGGTGGGCCTGCCAATCAGACCCACAGCCTGGCTGTTCTCTTTCTAAATTACGAGATGTACCCTAGGTGCATTTACCAATTGGTACTGGGCCACCTTATCAGACCCTGTAACTCGGGGCATAGGTGTACCCAGGGCCGCCAGGGGCTGCAGCATGTATTATGCCACCCCTGGCTGGCCTCCTAAATTTGACACAACTGGCTGCATGACAGCTGGGGCGAAGTCGTGTAATCACCCTTTGCTTTAGATGTAGTAGCTCTATATCTAACCATACAATGGACACCCGAGTCCCTATCAGTCACTCCTATGGCAGGCCTTGACAATCCTGAAGGCAGAGTGCATGGGCTCGTGTGAACTAAGCTCTGGCCCGAGCCGAGCCCGGTTGCAGCTTGCGGAATCAAGACCCAATGGCTGCTCCATGATAACGCGTACCATATCGGTAACTTCGGTGTCGCGTTATCAAGACATGTCGAGTAAGGTGTCATACGAATCGGGATGCTGCCCTCTCACCGACTCTGGCGACGAGGTTAGCATTCCGCCCTTCTAGAGGGACACGACATGTACGTAACTGTGAACCCCGGTTAAAGTTAACGAAAGCCTCAGCTCCACAAAATGGATGCTGCCACCACAGACACAAGTCTGACCTCCTGCGGCTGGGAGTCCTTCCAGCGAGGAGCACTTGGACAAAGGGTTTCCTGTCGAGGGCGGTGTTCGCACCGTCCCAGACAGGGTTTGTGTATTCTGGGTAGGTAGGGCTTTTGCGAGAAGGTGACTGCGGAGTGGCACCCCGGTGCTCACTACGCATCTGCCGGTTAGAACCAGTTCCAGGGGCGACAGCCCTGGCCTGGGGAAAGTCCGGCAGGGGAGAGGGGTGTAACTACCCCCCTTCCTGGTCCCACCCTTAGGGCAGGACCTAGTCATGTACCCACCCCTTTCTTTAGGATAAAGGCCGGAGCGGGGACCCTTCCAAATTAGATCATCTTTGAATCAAGAATACTTTCTACGAAAGGACTTCAAGACTCTTCTTAAGATTTCTCCCTTGTGACTAAGGAGTAGTCACCCTGCATCAGCGGGCACCATCTAAGAACTCTGCGGTTTGCTGCAAGTCCTTCCTCAAGGAATCCGACGGCCCAGCTCGACGAGAACCGGCTTCCCTGGCACCTCTGACCTCTACCCACGTCATCAGCTCAGCTGTGATCTGTGGGTGCGACGAGACCTCGAGGGACCGGCCATCATCAGAACCTGCACGCTCTTAACCAGCACGACCATCGAGGTAACTCTCTGGTGAGTGCTCTGGGGTCCGAGAAGCCCCGACCCTGAGCCGCTCCAGCACCGAAGTGCAGTCTCCCAGCATCTCCACGATCTGCGTGGGGCCCTTCTGCTCGCTGCTCAGCACGTTGTCTGGTCACTTGCCGCTGGCTCGTGCCCTCCTGTGACGACGACCAAGAATCAACACTGCCGGTCTGGTTGCTCCAGACTGGCCCCTGCTCCACCTTTTGAGAAGCACCCCGGACCCTCCTGGTCCACCCAAGACGCCGACAGCGACATCCGTCGTGGGACAGCTCGCACCTCCACCGTGGTCGCCGACAACGCCTCCTGGTCCGAGAGACTGCAGAGCCTAGCGTCGCCCACTCACCTGGTCGAGGTGACGGCCAACTGGTGCCTTCCTGGTACCCTCTGACTACTGGCTAGTAGTACGAACTTGGTCCCCTCTGCTTTCAGGTTTTCATCAATTGCTACGAACTATTCATCACTGGTCGCCGGCCAGCAACTCCTTTTCTTCCGGCTCCCGGCTCGTCAGCGAAGACCCCGACGCCTGTAAGACTTGTGCAGCCGCAGCCCTCGTGGCTAGGTAACTCGGCATTTCGGTGCCTGCATAGCCTCCTTACTCTAGGGTCCCGAGTCCCTCGCTTCCGACTTGCCTTAATCTTTCCGTGTCCTCGGACACTTGTCTTTAAACTGTGCACTTGAAGTATTTGCTAAAGAGATTTGGTTGTGCTTAGTACCCTGTCCTCATAAAGAGTACAGGGCTGTTGTGATTCTTAATAAATATACTGTTTATTTTCATAACACTTGTGTGGTGTCCTTTCACTGGGTGTTCAAGGGGTACATGTGTGGTAAACAGCTGGCTTAACGCGCCCTCTCGAGTCTTTAGCCTTAGACTGCTCGTATCCACGCTACTAGGATAGCTGGTCTATAGGTTGACTTACAACCAAACACCATAAGGGTCGTTGGAACGATACATAGCGGTCGCTAGAATAGCGAACGTTGCATATCGGGCCAACTTCTCACATTGGTGAGCAGCGGTTGGGATTTGAGCTTGCTGTTGTTTTACCACACGTATCCTAAGAATATCTTGTTGAAAGATCGCACAAGTACTGTTAGTACATATAACTAAAGCTTAGAATACTCTGAGTTCTACTGAACCAGCTGTTGTAGCTCCTCAAGGCTTAGCACACCTTGGCTACAACTCTTAGCAAGGGAAAAAGTAGGTAAACACATAGTGTAGGTAGGTGCATCACTTACACCACACTAGAAGCAGTATGTCGGTCACAGGAGGAAACATCGAGTCTCCCCTGGTGTCAGTTGACCCTCCACAGGTCATCCCGTCAAGATATACTGCGCTTAACTTCCATGAGTTACGACAAGTATGTACCTCTAGGAAAATTAAGCAAGGGGCTAACCCCACCACCTCCTTTCTGATTGGTCTCCTAGAGACTTATGATGCCAGAAAGGCTGAGAAGCTTCTTAGCCCTTCTAATCCAGAAGGAGAAATGCCTCCCCTCGAGGGAACCCGGGACGATCCTGACCTCATTCACCTCGCAACCGAGAACGAGGATGTGGAGGAGGATGAGGATGAGGATCTCTCTGGGGACGAGGCAGATAAGGGACAGGTAGAGGTCGTCAGACTAAGCAGGTCCAACTTAAGCAAACATGATAGCGGTACTGGGGGACCCCTGGGCCCACTATCAGGTCAGCTTAACGTGGGGAATGGACGAGCCAGATCTCTATCAAGAGGCTCTGGCAGATCCCTTCATACCAACGGCTCTCACAACTCTTCTCAAAGAGGGATGACGTCCCCTCAGAGGAGAGTGTACGAAGCGAAGGAAAGGGCAGCTAATCTGCGGATCGAAAGGGAAGAACTTGCCCTGGCCAAGGAAAAGCTTGCTTTCGCTAGAGAGCAACAGTTAAGTGGGGCAGTCCCCACTGGTGGCAGCAATGTACCTAGTCATAGGGAAAAGAGTTTCGATACGAAACACCTTGGGAAGATAGTGCCCCCCTTTAAACAAGGGGACGACATCCACAAATGGATTACTGCTTTGGAGAGGGCCTGCACTGTGCAAGGCGTTCCCCAGAGTCAGTGGGCAGCTATCTTGTGGCTCTCCTTTGAAGGTAAAGGAAGAGACAAGCTCCTCACCACAAGGGTAGAGGACGCTAACAATTACCAAGTCTTGAAGAATACACTCGTTGAAGGGTTCGGCCTAACCACTGAGCAGTACAGGGTGCTGTTCAGGGATACCCAGAAAACGCAGTCTCAAGACTGGTCTGATTTTGTCGATTGTGCCACTAAGGCTTTTGAGGGCTGGTTGCTGGGCAGTAAGGTTACTGATTACAAAGGATTGTATAATTTGATGATGAGAGAACAAATTTTAAACAATTGTCAGAACCAGTTGTTGCATCAGCATCTTGTCGACTCGGATCTGACCTCTCCTCAAGAATTGGGGCAGAAGGCAGACAAATGGGTTCGTACGAGAGTTAAACAGAACCAGGGCCAGAATCAAGGTGGTCAGAAGAAAGCAGACCAGAAGGGTAAAGATTCTAAGGGGGAACAAAATGACCAGAAGTCTTCGACAGGTCCCCAACAACCCAAAGAGGGTGGGGGTCAGGCTCCCCAAAAGAAGAAAGAAGGCCAATCCAAACGATGGTGCCAGTACTGTAAGAGTAAATCTCACTGGTTTAGTGAGTGCACCAAGAAAGGAGGAGGGCAGACTCCTGCCACTGCAGCCCCTAAGGCACCTGTGCCCCCTAGTACAGTCAGCAGTGGTAGTGCGCCTCCCAAGGGTTTAGTAGGGTTAACCCTGGGTTCTGAGGGGCGTGACAACTTAGTTGGCACACTCACTCAGGCTGTCCTTGTCAGTACAGGGGACGTAGACGTGTCCCCTGACGTAAGCCCCAATACGTTGGGCAAATACAGACAGACGCCTTTTATCAATGGAAAGATGGCTCAGGCCTATAGGGACACTTGTGCCAGCGTCACCATGGTGACGCCTAACTTCGTGGACCCTGGACAGATCATGCCAGGTACAGAATTCCTGGTGACCAATGCAAGCAATGTCACTACCAATCACAGTATGGCAATTGTAGCTTTCTCCTGGGGAGGGGTAACTGGCCAAAAGAAGGTTGTAGTTAGTCCAGACCTCCCAGTGGATTGTTTGTTGGGCAATGATTTGGAGTCGTCACAATGGTCAGAAGTGGAGCACCGGACTCACATGGAAATGTTAGGTTTGCCAGCACATGTGTTCGCTGTGACTAGGTCACAGGTCAGGAAATGCCCCACTGAACAGGTGCTGGATCCTGGAACAACGGACCAGACACCTCCCAAGAAAAAGAGCAGTAGGGTTAAGGCTGCGCCTTCCCCCTTGCCCCAGGTCGAGGATCAAGTCTCAGAGGAGGCTGACCTACAGGAATTGAGGGAAACTGAGCCGAGAGAGTTCGAACTTGATCAAGTTGAATTCTTGGGCTCAGGGGGACCCTCAAGGGAAGATCTGGGGAAGGACCAATTAGACTGCCCTTCTCTTGAACCCCTCAGACAGCAGGCTGCTGCTGAGGCTGCTGGGAACGCCACAGGTACCCACAAGGTATACTGGGAAAATGGACTCCTGTACACTGAGGCGAGAGACCCCAAGCCTGGCATGACCAGGAGGCTGGTCGTCCCCTTGTCTCAGCGTGGTTTCCTACTTACCTTGGCCCACGAGATTCCCTTAGCAGGTCACTTAGGCCAGACGAAAACGTGGGACAGGCTTGTCTCACACTTTCACTGGCCTCACATGAACGAAGATACCAAGGAGTTTTGCCGCTCCTGTGTCACTTGCCAAGCCAGTGGTAAGTCAGGTGGCACGACAAAGGCCCCCCTTATACCAATGCCTGTGGTGGGGGTGCCCTTTGAACGGGTGGGGATCGACATCGTCGGTCCCATGGAACCACCGACAGCATCAGGGCACAAGTTTATACTGGTGGTAGTGGATCATGCCACCAGGTATCCTGAAGCTATTCCCCTTAGGACCACTACAGCACCTGTTGTGGCAAGAGCCCTAGTTGGAGTGTTCTCCAGAGTGGGCTTCCCTAAGGAGGTCGTCTCCGACAGAGGTGCAAACTTTATGTCGAGCTACTTAACTGCTATGTGGAAGGAATGTGGTGTCAACTACAAGTTCACTACACCCTATCATCCACAATGCAATGGGCTTGTTGAGAGATTCAACAGGACCCTAAAAGGGATGATTCATGGACTACCGGAAAAGCTTCGGCGTAGATGGGACGTCCTGATCCCCTGCCTCTTGTTCGCCTACAGAGAAGTCCCACAGAAGGGGGTTGGCTACAGCCCTTTTGAACTTTTGTACGGGCATCCTGTAAGAGGACCCCTGTGTTTGGTGAAGGAAGGGTGGGAGAGACCTCTCAAAAAGCCGGCAACCAACATAGTGGACTATGTGCTCGGTCTCCGCTCGCGGATGGCTGAATACATGGAAAAGGCATCCGAAAACCTTAAGGCCAGCCAAGAACTCCAAAAAGCTTGGCATGACCAAAAGGCTGTCTTGACTGTTTACCAGCCCGGACAGAAGGTGTGGGTGTTGGAGCCAGTGGCCCCAGCAGCACTCAAGGACAAATGGTCCGGGCCCCACACCATCCTGGAGAAAAAGGGAGAGGTCACCTACCTGGTCGACCTGGGAACTCCCCGGAGCCCCCACAGGGTGCTTCATGTCAACAGGCTAAAAGCATATGTCGACAGGAAGGACATGAGTTTGCTCATGGCCATAGATGAGGGACAGGAGGAGGAGAGTGACCCTCTCCCCGACCTGCTCTCTCAGAATCCTGACGATGGCTCGGTAGATGGTGTTGTCTTTTGCGGCAGCCTCTCCGACCATCAGCAGAGCGACTGTAAACAGGTTCTTCAGTCGTTCCGACATCTGTTTTCTCTGACACCCAGTCAGACTGATTGGTGCACCCATGAGGTCGACACTGGTGACAGCCTGCCCGTAAAGAGTAAAATCTACAGGCAGCCTGATCACGTCAGAGACTGCATCAAAAGTGAAGTGCAGAAAATGTTGGAGCTGGGAGTCATTGAACCCTCGGATAGCCCGTGGGCTAGTCCCGTAGTTCTAGTGCCGAAACCTCACACCCAGGGTGGTAAGAGAGAGATGAGGTTCTGCGTAGACTACAGGGGTCTCAATGCGGTCACTAAGACTGACGCCCACCCAATACCAAGGGCAGACGAGCTTATTGATAGGCTGGCTTCGGCCAACTACTTAAGTACGTTTGACCTGACAGCTGGGTATTGGCAAATCAGGTTAGCTGAGGACGCCAAGCCTAAAACAGCATTTTCAACCCCTGGTGGGCATTATCAGTTCGTGGTGATGCCCTTTGGTCTGAAAAATGCACCTGCCACCTTCCAACGGTTGGTGAATCATGTCCTTACTGGGCTGGATGACTTCTGTGCGGCATATCTTGACGATATTGCTGTCTTTAGCTCCACCTGGGAGGATCACCTGGTCCACCTGCGGAAGACGTTAGAGGCACTGCAAGCAGCAGGTCTCACTATCAAGGCCACCAAGTGCCAGATAGGGCAGACACAGGTTGTATACCTTGGCCACCTTGTCGGTGGAGGTCAGGTTCAGCCACTGGAGAGCAAGATACAGTCAATCAGGGACTGGGCTCCTCCAACCACCCAGACTCAGGTTCGAGCTTTCTTGGGCCTGACTGGTTACTACAGGAAGTTTGTCAGGAACTATGGTTCCATCGTGACACCATTAAACGAACTGACAAGTAAGAAAATGCCAAAAAAGGTTCAGTGGACAGCGAGCTGTCAAAAAGCATTCGATGACCTAAAGCAGGCCATGTGCACGGCGCCTATCCTCAAGAGTCCGGACTACTCCAAACCATTCATTGTCCAAACAGATGCTTCTGAGTTGGGTGTGGGAGCTGTTCTTTCTCAACTGAATTTTGATGGTCAAGACCAGCCCATTGCTTTTATAAGCAGACGGCTGACCCCTAGAGAGAAGAATTGGTCAGCTATTGAGAGGGAGGCCTTTGCTGTGGTTTGGGCCCTGAAGAAGTTGAGGCCATACTTGTTTGGCACTCACTTCAAGATTCAGACCGACCATAAGCCCCTCTTGTGGCTAAATCAGATGAAGGGTGAAAACCCCAAACTGCTTAGGTGGTCCATTTCCCTACAGGGGATGGACTTCACAGTGGAACATAGACCTGGTACTGATCATGGCAATGCCGATGGGCTCTCCAGATATTTCCACTTAGAACAAGAAGACTTACCTGGTCAAGGTTAGTTAGTTGTTCCGACGTTTGGGGGGGGGTCATGTAGGAGAGTAGGGTCTGCAATCCTATGATCACCCAGATTTTTTGCTTTTGTTTCACTGGTTTACGACTTTCTCTGGCGGTGGGCCTGCCAATCAGACCCACAGCCTGGCTGTTCTCTTTCTAAATTACGAGATGTACCCTAGGTGCATTTACCAATTGGTACTGGGCCACCTTATCAGACCCTGTAACTCGGGGCATAGGTGTACCCAGGGCCGCCAGGGGCTGCAGCATGTATTATGCCACCCCTGGCTGGCCTCCTAAATTTGACACAACTGGCTGCATGACAGCTGGGGCGAAGTCGTGTAATCACCCTTTGCTTTAGATGTAGTAGCTCTATATCTAACCATACAATGGACACCCGAGTCCCTATCAGTCACTCCTATGGCAGGCCTTGACAATCCTGAAGGCAGAGTGCATGGGCTCGTGTGAACTAAGCTCTGGCCCGAGCCGAGCCCGGTTGCAGCTTGCGGAATCAAGACCCAATGGCTGCTCCATGATAACGCGTACCATATCGGTAACTTCGGTGTCGCGTTATCAAGACATGTCGAGTAAGGTGTCATACGAATCGGGATGCTGCCCTCTCACCGACTCTGGCGACGAGGTTAGCATTCCGCCCTTCTAGAGGGACACGACATGTACGTAACTGTGAACCCCGGTTAAAGTTAACGAAAGCCTCAGCTCCACAAAATGGATGCTGCCACCACAGACACAAGTCTGACCTCCTGCGGCTGGGAGTCCTTCCAGCGAGGAGCACTTGGACAAAGGGTTTCCTGTCGAGGGCGGTGTTCGCACCGTCCCAGACAGGGTTTGTGTATTCTGGGTAGGTAGGGCTTTTGCGAGAAGGTGACTGCGGAGTGGCACCCCGGTGCTCACTACGCATCTGCCGGTTAGAACCAGTTCCAGGGGCGACAGCCCTGGCCTGGGGAAAGTCCGGCAGGGGAGAGGGGTGTAACTACCCCCCTTCCTGGTCCCACCCTTAGGGCAGGACCTAGTCATGTACCCACCCCTTTCTTTAGGATAAAGGCCGGAGCGGGGACCCTTCCAAATTAGATCATCTTTGAATCAAGAATACTTTCTACGAAAGGACTTCAAGACTCTTCTTAAGATTTCTCCCTTGTGACTAAGGAGTAGTCACCCTGCATCAGCGGGCACCATCTAAGAACTCTGCGGTTTGCTGCAAGTCCTTCCTCAAGGAATCCGACGGCCCAGCTCGACGAGAACCGGCTTCCCTGGCACCTCTGACCTCTACCCACGTCATCAGCTCAGCTGTGATCTGTGGGTGCGACGAGACCTCGAGGGACCGGCCATCATCAGAACCTGCACGCTCTTAACCAGCACGACCATCGAGGTAACTCTCTGGTGAGTGCTCTGGGGTCCGAGAAGCCCCGACCCTGAGCCGCTCCAGCACCGAAGTGCAGTCTCCCAGCATCTCCACGATCTGCGTGGGGCCCTTCTGCTCGCTGCTCAGCACGTTGTCTGGTCACTTGCCGCTGGCTCGTGCCCTCCTGTGACGACGACCAAGAATCAACACTGCCGGTCTGGTTGCTCCAGACTGGCCCCTGCTCCACCTTTTGAGAAGCACCCCGGACCCTCCTGGTCCACCCAAGACGCCGACAGCGACATCCGTCGTGGGACAGCTCGCACCTCCACCGTGGTCGCCGACAACGCCTCCTGGTCCGAGAGACTGCAGAGCCTAGCGTCGCCCACTCACCTGGTCGAGGTGACGGCCAACTGGTGCCTTCCTGGTACCCTCTGACTACTGGCTAGTAGTACGAACTTGGTCCCCTCTGCTTTCAGGTTTTCATCAATTGCTACGAACTATTCATCACTGGTCGCCGGCCAGCAACTCCTTTTCTTCCGGCTCCCGGCTCGTCAGCGAAGACCCCGACGCCTGTAAGACTTGTGCAGCCGCAGCCCTCGTGGCTAGGTAACTCGGCATTTCGGTGCCTGCATAGCCTCCTTACTCTAGGGTCCCGAGTCCCTCGCTTCCGACTTGCCTTAATCTTTCCGTGTCCTCGGACACTTGTCTTTAAACTGTGCACTTGAAGTATTTGCTAAAGAGATTTGGTTGTGCTTAGTACCCTGTCCTCATAAAGAGTACAGGGCTGTTGTGATTCTTAATAAATATACTGTTTATTTTCATAACACTTGTGTGGTGTCCTTTCACTGGGTGTTCAAGGGGTACATGTGTGGTAAACAGCTGGCTTAACGCGCCCTCTCGAGTCTTTAGCCTTAGACTGCTCGTATCCACGCTACTAGGATAGCTGGTCTATAGGTTGACTTACAACCAAACACCATAAGGGTCGTTGGAACGATACATAGCGGTCGCTAGAATAGCGAACGTTGCATATCGGGCCAACTTCTCACAGTCTTGGTATGTATTTACTTAAAGCAAAACGAATCGAAGAAGGACACAGGGCGTGCAAATGCATGCACTGGAACCTTCAGGAGGGCATTTTATTTCTTTATCATGAAAACCATTCCAAAACAGTTACCATGCACATCTTGGAGAACATAAAAAGCGGTGAAAAAGCCAGTAGCTTTGTGCCATGGTCCTTGTGTCATAGCTGAGATCTATTTGCTCGACAATGCATGTTTTTTATGCAGTTATTAATACTGTGCCTTTGGAATTGTCTAACCATTCCCAGCAGATGGTTAACCTAAGGAGCATATAGGCAGAGGGACTCGGATCGTTTCCTTACCAGAGGAATCCAAGTGCCATTGGCACCAGCAATGCCCTATATTTTCTGTACTCACGTTAGAAAAATGAAGGTGCCACTGCCACTATTCCTGGCGTGTAGTCGCCCACTTCTATGCTATACCATGACAAGGGTGTGGAGTTTAAATACATTTCTACTTGACCATGTGACTGAACGCATTAGACATCTTCTAAGCCTTTATAAAAAAATATATATATTTATATATATATATATCCACTTTATCCCATTTTGTGCCTTGCAGTGAGGTGACTGATTATGGTGGTGTTCGCCGTATGTCCGAGCTACGGAAATGTACACGTTGCTTATGACGGGGCTTATGTTATTCTGCGTTTCTGGTTGCTATCACTACTTTGGGAGACACAAGTGTAAAAAAAGGAAGTTACTTGATAATTGAATTGAAACGAAATAGAATTGCACAAGGCTAAAACAGAAAATCTAAGATCAATCCCGGCTTCCCCACTTGACCCAACTGTTTGATCCTAGGCAATTGGCTAATTTCGTTTTACCTCTTTTTTTCTTCATTATGACATATAAGAGCACCTTGCAGTGCATGAGTTCAGGATATATGCTGTACAAACCTAGTGTTGATATAATAAACCATAATGTTGTCCATGTATAACATCTCTGACCATCCATAGTATTCCACCTGGAAACTGTCTTGCTTCTTAGTTCCCTATTGTCTTTGTTGTCTGGGTGTGAGGAGGCATGAATATTTCTACACATTTTTAGAAACTGTCAGTTTTAAATAAAATACTTCTGAATGCACTCATCTATTCTGATGTACCGATGTGTAATGCTTCTGAATGTTAACGAAATACAATTTTTGGATTTTGGGGAGACTATCATTTTTTTTATTGCAAGATAAATTGAAAAATTAATGTGTTCTTAGAGTTACATTTTGCAGGGCATCTTGTTTACTTCTTTTACTTCAGTTAGCCTGCAAATAAATGCTTTCCCATTTATTTAACTATAGTAACGTAGTCCATGCTTGTAGGATGTAGTTTAGTAAGTTTATTCAAGTAGATGACCTGTAGCTTGGATCTGGTACAGAAACCCCACCAGGAGCAGCCTGCTAGCTGCTCAGCCCCATCCACCAACTGTCATCATTCATCCATTCACACAGGCATTCCACTCATGGCCCATTCACCAACATTCCACTCAGAACACAGACACACAGGCTGAGCAGCTAGGACATGGTAACACAGGGGATAACCTAGGAAAAGCAACCTATTTCAAGAATACTACATTAACATATTTTTGAATGCTAGTGCTTTCTGTAGTAAACAGCAGTCCAGTCCAGTTATTCCGCTGGGGGCCATGTGAAGGTCAGGAGGACCGTACTTTGGGTACCAAGGCACTAGAATCAGTGACTGGTTTAAAGTTTAAAACCAGATGAACTATATGCAAGGTCTTGTCAAAAGTTTATGGCTTAATTCTCAAAGCTAATTACGCATTTATGCTTGACTTCCGCATTCCAACGTCAGTTTTGCATCAAAAGGATTTTCTCACATGAATATTTTCGTATGTTATACTTACTCACTGGGCATCAAAGTAGGTGGAAATTGTATGCCGTCTGTTAAATTGCTGTGCGAGTTTGTGCACACCCACAAACTTGCATATTGAGGGCCAATCATCAACTCTTCTCTAGCCCTTTCCCATCCTGCGAAAGTTTGAAAATTTACTCCTGACATCAACAAGAGTAAAATATTTTCCGGGTAGGAAGGAACCACCTTCAAAAATATTCTCGGGTTGTAGGAAAACATTTCTCAATGGTGGGAAAATATTTCACCACTTGAGAGATTAAAAGGAAAGGAAATGCATTTCCTCTTGCTCCTAAAGTTTTCAAATGAACTGAGTGTTTGTGTATAATTGCTCAAGCAAAATTGGAATTCACCAAGTGTGCTTGGAGTATGGTTTCCAGGCCCACTTCTACAACTGGAGCGTGTTACTGAAAGTCTCATATCTACACCAATATAACGTCATTTTTATTTTTTTTATTTTACAGAGTTTTATATAGAGTGAACTTGACCTGAATCGGGTATCAGAGCACTTTACATAGCACCAGTTGCATTACATGAGGACACATTCATTTTTAGGTCTCGCCTGTCGATGCGCATGCGCATCGAGCTTGCGAGACTATGGGGGCTTAAACACTCTTTAACCAACTTGCAAGGAATCGTGGCGATTCCTTGCAGTGCCCGTGAAATTTAAGCTCAATGCGCATGCGCATTGAGCTTAAAAGTGCGTGCACATGCCCCCAGCCGCCTGCCTTGCACGTCTTTTCCCTCAGCCGCACTCCTCCCACACCTCCGCTCCGCCCCCTCCCCTGCCTGCAGTGTCGCATTTCTTCAGGGCACCTCCCCTCATCACTTCCCCAGCAGCATCTGTTCCCCAGCCTGCCGAGAGCAGCTCTGCCCTCTCCCCACTCTCTCTCCCCTCACGACGCTCCTCCCGCTCCGCCCCCTCCCCACTCTCTCTCCCAGCACACCTCCCCCTCCAGCATACAACACGGAATTCAGGCTCCGCCAGCTCGTCGATTTATTTTAGTACCAACCAATTGACAAGTCGCCAAACATATGCTTTACTTGAAGTTTGACTTATTTTACTTAGCTTGGGGCTGACGATTATTTGACAGTGAGCGCGACACGCATGAAAGGGTCTCCTTGAAGGAAATTCAGTTTCTTCAACAGGCACTCTGCTCCCCGCTCTGCCCCCTCCCCTGCCTGCCGTGTCGCATTTCTTCAGGGCACCTCCCCTCATCACTTCCCCAGCAGCATCTGTTCCCCAGCCTGCCTAGAGCAGCTCTTCCTGCTCCGCCCTCTCCCCACTCTCTCTCCCCTCACGACGCTCCTCCCGCTCCGCCCCCTCCCCACTCTCTCTCCCAGCACACCTCCCCCTCCAGCATACAACACGAATTCAGGCTCCGCCAGCTCGTCGATTTATTTTAGTACCAACCAATTGACATGTTCCTGTAACTTATTTAAAACTACCATATTTTATAAAACACAATTACGCCCAAATTATTTCCTCATCACTTTCGCGGTGGCAAGTCTGCAATTCATGAAAGGGGGAATGGGAAGTCCCCAAACATATGCTTTACTTGAAGTTTGACTTATTTTACTTAGCTTGGGCCTGTCGATTATTTGACAGTGAGTGCGACACGCATGAAAGGGTCTCCTTGAAGGAAATTCAGTTTCTTCAACAGGCACTCTGCTCGGCACCCCACCCTTCCCCCACACGTGACTGCTGCCTTCTTTTAAGCTACAAATGAAGCGTACTTACTAACACTCAAACCTTCCTGCCTGAACAATTACCTTAACCGGCATATTACACCAGGCTCCAGCACGTGTAACGTGTGGAGTTCAATCTCTTACCTAAATGTCATTTCAAAGTCACATCGATGCGGGTGTGTACAGTATTTCTATATTATCATATTTGCTTTCTTACTTTTTTGCAAAGAGCTTGCTTATAATGTATAATGGCGCTGACGCATGGTTGATATAGTTCATGTGATAAATAATGATAAACTTGTAACTTTCATTGTTTTACGCTCAATTTCCGCAGGAGCATGATAAAAATGAAAATGTAGGAATTTTTTTTAGGCTAACTGATCTATTTCACCCTCCCACCTCCAATTGATGGGCCAACAAATGACTAATAAAACACGGACTGAATTATCTCATTTTGTTTAATTATAGTCACAATCCAAATGCTGGATTTAATGCGAGCAGCTTAACAAATCTACAAGAACCGCATTTTCGAATTGGAGTAGTGGGTCTCAATTTCGCATATGCACTAAAGGCACAGTGCTCACAAACTCTCAAAGGTTATCACGAACAGTAATAATCCTAATAATTATGAGGTCACAAGGGGAAATAGGAAATGGGGTCCTTTTCGTTCAGTCATTTCTTTCTGGCTGGCTGGCCTGCACTACAACAGTACCCAGTTCTTTTTAAGTCCTGCTAATAATCGTTTCCACGTGCTAACTTTAACTGATGTGCAACTTCACATGAGTAAATGGAACACAGCTGTGCAATTGCTCATTAAACATCCACCACCACCACATCCACCATCAACTCCAAATCCACCTCCACATGCACCACCACAACCACTGCCACATCCACTGCCACATCCACCACCACCACCGCATCCACCACCACCGCATCCACCACCACCGCATCCACCACCACATCCACATCCACCACCACATCCACATCCACCGCCACATCCACCACCACATCCACCGCATGCACCACCACCACATCCACCACCACCACATCCACCACATCCACCACCACATCCTCCACCACCACCACACCCACCACCACCACACCCACCACCACCGCATCCACCAACACCACATCCACCACATCCACCACCACATCCACCACCACATCCACCACCACATCCACATCCACCGCCACATCCACCGCCACATCCAACACCACCACATACACCACCACATACACCTCCACATACACCACCACATACACCACCACATACACCACCACATACACCACCACACCCACCACCACTTTCACCACACCCACCACCACTTTCACCACACCCACCACAACTTTCACCACACCCACCACCACATCCACCACACATCCACCAACACATCCACCAACACTTCCAACACCACCGCATCAACCACCGCATCCACCACCACCATATCCACCACCGCATCCACCACCACTGCACCCACCAACACCACATCCATGACCACCACCGCATCCACCACCACATCCACCAACACATCCACCACCACCATATTCCCCAGATCCACCACATCTTTATGTGTGTGTGTGTGTGTGTGTGTGTGTGGCTCTGTGTGTGTGTAGGTGCAAATGCAATGTGCTTGGATTTTCGTCACAATAAAATACACTGAACATAATCTTCACAAAACTTATTTACAAACGTTTAAGGTATTGCCATTATAAATTAAAATAACTTTTATTTAAGTATTAATCATTTACAAAAATAAAAGCCATTGTTATTTGTAATATCAATACATCTAGGTCACGTAAATACAACACACATTGCATTACAAATGCTATAGGTGTCACATTTGCGAAAGTTAAAACTATTGACATTGTAACTGACAAAGCTATTTTGCTATTTTCAAAACCAACACATAAATAAAAAAGTGTCATTTACAATAACAATCGCTCAAACTTTCCTAATGCGAGACCTATTGCATTTCCAATGCTTGTTTTTGTTAGGCACAGGGAGATTAAGTGATTTGCCCAGAATCACAGGATGTTCAGTGTCATTGCCGAGACTCTAAACCAGTTCGCCAGATTCGAGGTTGACCGCCCTAGCCGTTAAGCCAACTCCTCTCTCCTGTCTTAGACCTGCATGTTTACTTCTGTGGTTTTCTCTAAAAAAGGATGGCTTTTTATTGATTTTAAATCCATGTTGCCCATAATGTTGCTCTTGTTCATTTTTGCACTGATTCTCATTCTACAATTGTTTATTTTACTTTCTTTTTTTTTAATACTGGCATGTATCGAACATGTTGATGCCTTAGAGAAAGTTGTCTTAAAAACCTGCACACTAGTTATTCAAAAATGTTTTTCTTTTACAATTCCATTTTATTTTGAAGCCAATCTTGTTTCCATTACTCTGCAAATATCTGTTTGTATTATGAAGTATCATCCTCCTAGCATTCTAAATAGCCGGAGATATAACATTTTGCCAACTTGTACATGCTTTTATATTGTAACGCCTGTCAGTAATGCATACTGAACTTACAGCTCCCTGTATTTCCTTAGACGGTTCATCATAATAGTAAAGCATTTGCATTAGTGGATCATGTATATAATTTTAACATCTTGTTCATATGGATCCAAATCCTACATCAGCAGTACACAATCCTTTTGTCCATAACTGTACTGCACGCTGTAAATTGGCAGCCAAAAAGACAAAATAAACATAAACGGGTTATCCATGACCTCATACGATTATGTTCTGGGTGTTAAGTGATAAGTATTCGCTACCCATGCAGGAAAATGCATCCCTAAAATGAGGAATACCTTGTGATCCTGAACATGAAAAGTGACACTATTACCAGGTGTTCTCGGTCCCACATTAGGGTGAAGAGCCTATTTCCAGAACTTTGTGCTTCTACATTGGACATCGTTGTACACTCCGTTCCCCCCTCCAGTGCACAGGGGATCTCTCCTCTTGGTTACTAGCACCTTCATAGAACCAGTCCAGGTTTGCTATCTTTTATTACACACCTGTACTCGTGTGCTAGTGCTTTTCTACTCATACCATATTATTAGAAATCAACCAACAACTTTCTTCTCATCTGGGATGGCACTTCCTACTCTACTCCTCCCAAACCGCATTCCACAGCCACCACATCAATGAGACCACTCTCATCAAGGCTACGTACGACATCGAACCCTAATCGACGAGGAGAGACTGTGGCTCTGATACTCCTAGATCTCTCTACAGCCTTTGATGCAGTCTCCCACCACACACTCATCACAAGGCTGTACAACATAGGCATCCAAGGAGCCGCTCGCAGATGGATCCGATGGCCTCTTTTCTCACCGGAAGAATCACAAAAAGTCCACTGTAACCTGCAAACTGAAGGAAATAATCTGTTGAGTACCCCAAGGATCCTCGCTCAGCCCCATCCTCTTCAACACTTGTGTAACACCTCTGGCCAGCATCGCCAAAACCCACAGACTCAACAGCCTATCTTACACTAGCGACACACACCTTAACCTATCCCTCTCCGAAGACACTACCAACACCAAGAACAACTTCCACAACTGCATGACAGACAGTACCAGCTGGATGAAGGAATACTGCCTGAAGCTTAACACAGACAAGACAGAGGTACTGGTTTCTGGAAACAAAAGCTCTCCATGGGACTCATCCTGATGCCCTCAGAATCCGGACCTACCCCAACTGATCACACTAGGAACCAAGGCATCATTCTGGAAAACAAGCCAACCATGACGACTCAGTTCCACTCAGTCTCTTCCTCATGCTTCTTCATCCTGTGAATGCTTCGTGAAATCTTCAAATGGCTACCCCAAAGCTCAAGATGCACCATCACCCAGGCCCTAATCTCATGGTGACTGGTCTATGGCAATGCTCTCCAGGCAGGGATCGCAGCTCACATTCTCCGACATCTACAAACTGTACAGAATACCACAGCCAGACTCTTCCTGGATCTCACTAGATGAACCATCATTACCCCCCTACTTCAGGGACTCCACTGACTCCCAGTACAGAAAAGAGGCAAATTCAAGTCCCTGACCCATTCATACAAGGCCCTACACAATTGTAGACCCACCTACTCGAACCACCGACTGAACTTCCATCAGCCCACCACGCACCTCAGCTACAAGTCTGTTTCTCTAACCCTCACCCCTGCATCAGACATACATCCTTACTCTGCCCACCAGATTTCCGTTTGCCTCCCTTCTCACTCCCCAATAGCTCTGCTGCCCCTGTGTTTCCTGCTGCCCCTTCATTGACTTCTATTGTGCTCTCTAGGCCAACCTGTCTGTGCCAACCATCTTCATGCTTCCTTGTTCTGTCCCTCTGCCTTCTTACATGTGCTTACCTGTAACATGTACCATATATCTGTACCTAGTGTGGGATTTTGTCAGTGCACCCTCCTGCTCTTCTCTTCCAGTGTGCCTGCTGAGTGTTTTTGCTTCAGTGTTTCGTGCATCATTCAGTGCTTCAACTATCGGTAGTGGGGGCCGGGGGACACATTAAACCAGTTCCTTCCAATACAGACAGAAATATTGGTCCCATTTTGTCCTCCTGTGAGTGAAGCTTGGGCTGCTGCTTCCAGTACTATAGTGTGCTGTCCGGTTTCTCTAGTTTACACCAACGCAGTGACCTGCCCTCTATAAGGAAAGGTGTTAGAACTTTGCCTGTGTCATGACTTTTCAATGTGTTTCATTGAAGGTTTTCACATTTGCCCTCGCCTAGACCAGTATTTGTAAGGCTGTGGCCGTTCACGCATGAATCCCCCCGTATTCATCAGGGGTGTTTATTTTGTGCTGGTACATTTTCTAGAAATTGAAAAGGTGTCTACTCTCGCTAAGCATTCCAATCTCTGCCATTATAAAACAAGGCCTCTTCCAAGTCTACTCTTCAGACTGAAAAGAGTTAATTGATCATTTGCGTATTTTGTCATGAAAAAAGTACAAGACCCAATTCTATACTTAAGCTTGCCGCTCCTCTAGTATGAATGCTTTTTGTTTCTGCCCGCAGGTGTCGCAGTAGCATTATCACCTGTCCCTTCGGCTCAACGGTGAGGTGGTTCACGAACACCACTGGTCCAGATAACCGTCCAAAACGGCCACTCAGTGCTTATATCCGCTATGTGAAGGAGAAACAGCCACTATTAAAGAAACAGTACCCAGGTATGATGAAATAACAGGGTATTGGGTTAACAAGCAGACATTTAATGCAGTGTTAGCTTGTATGTTTTGGATCTTACACAGCATTGTGTTTTTTTTTTGCTAAAGTATGGATTGGAGGGATGCATGTAACGAGGTATGATGAGACGTAGTAAGTCATCAGAACGTATTTGTGAGGGGGAGGGGATAGGCCATTAGACCATTGCTAGAGCGGTTATCAGTTTAAATTAAATCCAGTTTACCAGGAATCAGTTTAAATAAAATCCAGTTTACTATTACACAAGCTGATCTCCCTCTGGGTCTTCTCTCTCTGGTCAATTGACCTTTGCCATTGTTTGAGAAGATCAGGAGCAATACATCACAATAACTATAATCGCAATTTCCATTCTAAGTTCAGTCAATAATTAGAGTTTAGAATGAGTTAAAGGGTTTTATTATAAATCTTTTAGTAAGTTATCTTTTATATCACCAGTACATTTTAGTAATTAGATTCTAATTAGAAATCAATAAGAAATCTGTTAATCAATCATAAAAATGCTTTCAGCGCGTTTCATAAGGAAAAAAATCCCTATTCTAAGACTCAGGCAAAACTAGGTGTCAGTAAGAACCCATAAAGAGTCATAGTTTAGAGAGTGGGAAAAATAATAAAGCTTCATTAATGGAGAAGTTCATATATTCAAGAATCATTTACAGCAGAACTTCTCATACAAAGAGTTTCAAGAAATTCAGAGTCTCAGAGAAACGTGGAATAAAGGAGGGTAAAAAGGATCTGGGGAAGTCATAAAGACCGGTAGCATGGAATAATGGTCTGCGAAAGTGCGGACCAAAATTGGTAATCTACTCTAGGAACATGCACTATTATTATAAACAGTCAAAAACAATGTTGCAGTTAATGTTGGTCTTTTCATCCAGTCAGCTTTCGGTGTTCTCCTGGAAACAGGATCACTAGTCTTCTCAAACAAGCATTAGAAATGCAATAGGTCTCGCAGCATTAGAGTTAGTGCTTTTAGAATTGTTTATAGGTTTTTTGTTGTAAATCTTTTGCATTTTATTTTTTTGTAGGCAATGCAAAAGAATTACAAATCAAAAAAGCAATAAGCAAATGTAAAAGCTTTAACTAAAAATCCTGCGAGACCTATTGCACTGTGTGAGGGTGAGTGAGGGTGAGTGAGGGTGAGTGAGGGTGAGTGAGGGTGAGTGAGGGTGAGTGAAATGGAGTTAAACAAGCCCAACGTTTAAAAAAATCACGAAATCAAACCGGATACCCTTAGCCTTGTAAGCATGTAGGATTTTACAACTATGAAAAATACACAATTAAACCCTCCATACAAAGCTTGATGTTGAATTAAACAAACAGTGCCAACTCTGAAACGCTAGGAAATGCAGCTACATGTGCACAGCGGGCTTGTGTGAAACTTATTCCCCGAGTTCGTTGGATCGACGAGGTTCCGGCTCACAGAGAACTCTTGTCTTCTGACTGAAAATGTTAAAGAAAAAAATGGCCAAGTTTGGCACTGGCCCAGAATCAAAGTTGGTAGGAGGCGGGGTGTACTCCTTCGAGAGCTGGAGTAGATGGAGAGGAGGGGCGTCTAGGCGCTCCCTGTACCTCCGTGGCCTGGGGTAGAGGAGGAGCGGGGACATGTAGGCGGGCCCTGTACCTCCCAGAGCTGGTGCAGAATGGAGTCAGTCGCAGCTGAGTGCACACCTCACCGGGCCTGTAGAGAGGGAGGGGACAGGCAGTCGAGGAAGGGGGACTGCCTGCGCCTCACTGGGCAGGAGAAGAATCCGCATGCAGGCAGTGCTATTATCCACCCACCTCAGGACGGTGGAGAGGTAGAGCTGGCCTGGCATGGTTCCAAAATGGCTCCATACCATGTGTGGCAATTTGTTCCAGCAGCGCTTTGCGTTCTGTTTCTGAGGCGCCGTTTACCATATTAAAAGAAAATCTCCCACTTCAAGTTGCAATGTTAAGTTGCATAAAAAGCCAATGCTGGTTAAAGGTGTAAGGCGTGGCATCGAGGCACTTGTCAGCTATGCGGGGCATTGGAGGCCCGGTGTGCAGTACAGAGGTCTGATGGAGAGAGAGAGAAGCCGAGACAGAGTATGCACCTAGGGCTGTTGGCGAGGGGCCCGAGAGTACGTAGCACGGACCCTGCAGCTCGCATGCATTGACTGAGGTGGGCCAAGTACCAGATGGAGGCGCAGCCATGGCGGGGCGCCACCTCGCAGGGCTGGGCGTGAAGGGTAGGGGGCTGGAGAGAGGTGGGGCACGGAGGCATGCTACGGAGCCAGGGTCTTAAGTCAGGGTGGGGTCTCCTCTCCCACTCAGACTGTGGTGAGAGACATTCTTTCCAATGAGAAGAAAAATAAACATTGAGAGGTTGAGTGAAAAGGAGGGAGGGCCCCGGTTTAGAAGGGAAGGGAGTGTACACCGTGTGCTCATTCCTCAGCTTAGAAACTCCGAATTCAAGCGAAGAATACATTACAATTACCTACAAACCACGAGTTTGCATTACAAAGCACAAACACCGACACACGCAACCACGGGGTTTATAGATGCCGCCGCTGAGGAGGGGTGAGGCAGGCGGGGCAGAGCTGAGGCTGCCAGGGAGAGAGGGAGGAAAGGTGTAGAGCCGAGGCAGTGTCGAAGTAGGGAGGCACTACTGTAGTGCAGACTCCTGCTAGGACTACAAACCACACCACATGCTTCTCTCTGCCCCCACAATACCACTCATAGCTGTCTGCTCCACTCAAAGGACACTGACGGCCTGACTCTAGTTCCAAAGCCCACGTGTCAACTAGCACTTTGTCCACAGGTACAATCCTACAGTGGCAGACGTCACGTGATCTACCACAGCACAAAGTGAAAGTGAATATCACTGGCAGTGCCCAGCAAGCGCTGACAAAGTTCCTTGCCGAAAACGTGCAGGCGAGGTGCGACACGGCCCGGAAGACGCAAGGAAGAGAGGGGAGGGGGAGGAGAAATGCGACACGGCGGGAGGGGGCGGGCAGGGGAGGGGGCCGAGAGGGGAGAGGTGCGACACGGCAGGAAGACGAAAGGAAGAGAGGGGAGGGGGAGGAGAAATGCGCTGTAGTGCAGACTCCTGCTAGGACTACAAACCACACCACATGCTTCTCTCTGCCCCCACAATACCACTCATAGCTGTCTGCTCCACTCAAAGGACACTGACGGCCTGACTCTAGTTCCAAAGCCCACGTGTCAACTAGCACTTTGTCCACAGGTACAATCCTACAGTGGCAGATGTCACGTGATCTACCACAGCACAAAGTGAAAGTGAATATCACTGGCAGTGCCCAGCAAGCGCTGACAAAGTTCCTTGCCGAAAACGTGCAGGCGAGGTGCGACACGGCCCGGAAGACGCAAGGAAGAGAGGGGAGGGGGAGGAGAAATGCGACACGGCGGGAGGGGGCGGGCAGGGGAGGGGGCGGAGAGGGGAGAGGTGCGACACGGCAGGAAGACGAAAGGAAGAGAGGGGAGGGGGAGGAGAAATGCGACACGGCGGGAGGGGGCGGAGGGGTAAACAAAGACGTGCACGCGCCCGTGACTTTTAAGGTCAATGCGCATGCGCATAAGCTCAATGCGCATGCGCATTGACCTTAAATTTATCGTGCACTGCAAGGAATCGCCACGATTCCTTGCAGTGTGGATAAAGAGTGGATAACTCGCAATAGTCTCGCTTTGCTCGATGCGCATGCGCATCGACAAAAGGCGAGACCTAAAAAGACTCAAGTCTACAGACAGCAATGTTAGTTTAGAAACTTACATTTATCAGTTTTAGACTCCTGCGAAACATTTTTGTTTTCAAATCGTTTCCCCCATACTACAGTGCATGTCTAACGTGTTTCCATAACAATAATCTATGTAAAGTGTGAAACCTCTGTATTAACGAAAAGGAAACATTTAGTATAAATCTGTTCATTTGAAAAAACAATTAAGATAAAATGTCAAGTTCATTTTTAAATGCTGCATTCTTAATGTGAGGTTTTCTTCATAATTATAAGTGACGATTTCTAATCCTGTGTTAACAGTGGTCTTTGTGTAAGTAAAAACATTCTGCAATAATGCACCCACACCATCTATCACTTTTATTCTTACTGGGTACATTTTGGCTCCAAAGTTTTAAAACCCTAAGTCGTTCAAGATTCCGAAGAATGGCTTTGCCTTGTTTTGGAAGTTTGATAAATCATTTTTTTCTTGTGTTGTTTGGATCAAAAATATGTTTTACTTAGAAATGGCACAAGTAAGTCCAAACAAGAGGCACGGTCTGTCCTGTTTAATCCACGTAAGCAGTTTATCGAGCCAAAAGCTTTCTATGTTGCCTAATCTTAACTGGCATTGAGCTTTATGCCGAGTGGCGAATCTACCCAGTGGTGAAAAAAAGTGCTGAAGGATCTTATTTGTCATAGAGATAAAATCTAGATACTACCTCTGGTTTACTACTGCGCTGCCAAAGTAAACAGAACATGAACAGTAATACAAAATGTTAGATGATTGTTCAAGTCTAACTGGCACATGTCATAGTAATCATAATTGGAAAGCACGCTATTTTTATTCATTTATTTTTTTGTAATGTACTAGACACCAGCCCCAGGCACTTTGAAGAAATGCTTCGCCAGCTGTAAAAAAATGATGACACTCCCCCTGCCAAATACATATCTCTTAAGTTCGCAATGAATTGGTATTCACATTATAAATGCAATCATTGACGCCACTGCATTAGGCCACAGCTGGCCCGTAGTACACTCCTAATACACTCAGTAGGGATACTGGCAATTAGTAAAGCATTTTGTGACTGTAAATTCCACAAAAACAGGCAAAAACAATCTGTATCATCAGTAAAATGTACCCTCTTCACTCAGTGCATTTATAAGGTGCACACTACCTACTTTCTCCCCTCTACTCCCTTACCCACATCCTTTCTGTCCTACACATCGTGGCCTAGAAGACCTCTAAACCTGCTGCCGTTAAATCACTGTCCTCATTATTGGAAATATTAATGTTTGAAAACTGTCATTATACAACTACATGTACCTATTAGGCGGGCTTCAGATGCTGCGCCTGAATAGTGAGGACTTTAAAAGTAATTATTTGTTTTTCATTTGGACACTGAGGCCCTCCTCATAATTTGGCTGGACATTAGAGTCCTTGGACCTTAGGGCACGGGCCCCTCCCCTCCTGAAATTGAGAATTACTGCTCAGATGTGGAGTTACGGGGTCCTTTAATGGGCAGTTTTCCCACATCTCTGCAAAAAGAATGCTGACCGCGCCACCTTCTGTGAGCAGGCAGAACGTGTCCGTGTGGGAATTGAAGGGTAGTGCAGAGATTCAGTGTTTTAGGCACGCTTCTGCCTGTCTAGGGGAGCATTTGCAGCTGTTGCAGAGTGCGCTCGGGCTGGGTATAGCTGCTTTTCGCGCCACTGCATCAAATGCATCAGTGACTTGTGCTATTTCAACTGACATTATCACTCGGGGTGAAATAGTCATGGGTCCCACTTAATACTCGTAGTCCCAGGTATGAAATATCAATTACACACAAATGCTTCGGCTATTGGCCAGTGTAAATGTATATTAACGAGTAAAGTTTAAACCGGCCTTACCTCACTACATGACTGTTGTCAAGCCTTGCCTTCCACTTCCCTACTCAAAGTAGTCTAGAACTCAGTGTGACTTGAACTTTACATACACACTTAAGAAAAAATACCGTGCATGTGCAACAATGTATAGGAAATGGTTGTGTGATGGAACAACGCAAGCCATTACCATGCCATCATTACAACAAATGTATCTTTACCACGCATGCCTTTACAATGAATATGCCTTTGCAATTAAAATGTTTGTTGTAAAGGCATGTATGCTTGAGGCATGTGCGTGGTAAATAATTTCAGGTAAGTATAATATAAACCTCTCCCTCCACCTTCCCACTCCTCTTTCCCCCTCTTCACCCAAATACCCACCCTAAAATTACTCTTGCCACCCAAAAACTCACACCCATCCTACAAATACCGTTTCCACCCAACAACACATACCACCCGTAAACCGATTATATGCATTCCCTCTTGCTAAGGCGAGACGTAGTTGGCACTCCAGATGGTGTGCCGCATAGATAATTCCTTTATTCACAAAGACTTTCCCAATATATATAGGTATATGTTTATATGTGTATGTGTGTGTGTATGTATGTATGTATATATATATATATATATATATATATATATATATATATTCACTGAAAAAAACATAGGTTATAGGCCATATATAGTTAGGGATTTGCATTTACAAAACCTTGAAAATTCACTGAAAAAACCATTGGTTATAGACCATATATAGTTAGGGATTAGCCTTTTCAAAACCTTATTTTACTCACACAAAACCATTGAAATTTCATATATAGTTAGTTCCACTAACTATATATCGCGCACCCGCAATCCACTGCTGATGATGTCACATATTACATCATTCATGACATGGTTAGTGACATCACTGATGACATTACTGATGACATCTCAAATGACATCACTGATGACATCTCAAATGACATCACTGATGACATCACTGATGACAACATCCAGTGACTGTATGTTTCTGTAAAGTTAAAATATGTCTTACATATTGAAGAATGAGTGGATGTATAAGTGTCTGGATGAAGGATTTAGTAGGTGCATGACTGACTGTATGAGTGAGTGATTTAATGTGTCTCACTGAGTGAATGGGTTAGTGACTAAACTGTTTTAATTTGTGCATCATTATATCTGTTGTTCTACAAACTGCTGCATATGTTGATCAGTAGCTATATGAGTAACTGTATGGGTTATTCATTGGTTGTCCAAGTATTTGTATGGGAAACTGAGTGTGTGTGTGTATGGGTGGCTGGGAGGTGTGTGACTCTGTACATAGATGTGTGAGTAGTTGATTCACTATATGTATGGATTCAAAAGTGCATGTGGAAACAGCTGTATGGGCGGTTGACTGTGCATGAGTGTATTAGTGAGTGAATGGATATTTCAGTGCTACATGTCAAAGTAAGTACATATGTAAAACACAGTACATGTGAGAGTTGACATATATAAATAACTGTGCATAAGAGCCAGTGAATGTGTGAGTGGCTGTATGGATCATTGTGAACATGTATCAGGGATTGTATAAGAGAGTAAAGTAAATATGTGTTAGTATATGTGTGAATAAGTAAGGTGTGTATAACTGTATAGTTGAGAAAATGGAGGTGTGATTGATTTTTTGCATAACTGACTAGGTGTGTGAGTAACTCCATGGATGAGTGACAGTCTGTGAATGTCTGTTTACACTGATTGTATCTAAGGTTATATTAGAGTCTGAAGAGGTTCATGGTATTATCACATGAATGATATCATCAGTGATGTGATCAGTCATGTCATTTGAGATGTCATCAGTGATGTCATTTGAGATGTCATCAGTGATGTCATTTGAGATGTCATCAGTGATGTCATCAGTGATGTCACTAACCATGTCATGAATGATGTAATATGTGACATCATCAGCAGTGGATTGCGGGTGCGCGATATATAGTTAGTGGAACTAACTATATATGAAATTTCAATGGTTTTGTGTGAGTAAAATAAGGTTTTGAAAAGGCTAATCCCTAACTATATATGGTCTATAACCAATGGTTTTTTCAGTGAATTTTCAAGGTTTTGTAAATGCAAATTCCTAACTATATATGGCCTATAACCTATGGTTTTTTCAGTGAATTTCATTGGTTTTTTAATAGCAAATATCAAAAGCTGTAAAATGTCAAGTACGTGATAGGTAAAAACTTTTTCATGTTTATGCACGCTGATGTGCTTTGAACGCTGCCCCTCTCCCCTCTTTTCTCTTAGTAGTACTCTCTCTTTGCAGATAGTGAAGAGTAGTTAACGCAGGCCTTTACCCCCGTTGTAATCCGTCGTGCCTGCTTGTCTCTCCATTTGATTGATTGTTATCCAAGCATTTACTGTTTTACAATTGATTCTCTTTGGTTCATTCTCTATTTACAAACAAGCACAAAGTCGCAATACTCTGTTTAGTCTTTGCAGATAGTGAAAAATCGTGTAAAAAAATAAAAGTAATCGAGCAAAATCAGTAGGCCACTAATTGGATCTCTTTTTGACCTCGCTAAAATAGAAACATTAGGAACAACCCTTCATGAGAAATACGAAAATAGTGAGATGAACTGAGCTCCACACCATGAGGGCTGCAAGACAGCTCGGCTCCGTCACCCACCCCGCCCAAAATAACGACAAACCCTATGCAAATATTAAAAATATAGACAACACACCAGCAGAGTAACAGGGTAAAACATTTTATTAAATAACTATTTACATTACGTTGGTTTATGAGATGATGTCAGTAGTGGACCGATGTGTGAATAGGTCGGAAGCAGCACAAGGCGCCAAGATCTGGATGGCAAGTCCTGGATGTTGGGTGCCATAGTTCAGAGTTCTGAGTTTGAGCCTTTTTCAATGCCTGCTTTTTGTTGTTTCCCCTCCATCAAAAACAAAAAAAACATATAAAACTGTGCAAAAATACAGAAAAATCAAAAAATGTTTAGAAAAGCAGTGCTTGTAAGACTGTCTGAAGCTTATTTCCACCTACTGCAGCTTCACTATTCTCTAAGTGAGGGTCGTTTGTGGACCTGACTGCATTTGAAAACAATGTTATATGGTACCTCCCTAACCGCTTGACGGAGGCCCCCGAGGGGCGGTGTGATGGCACGGACTCGGAGAAGACGCTTGGCTCCGACCCCCTCCCCAAGTCTTATAGCACTGGTGTAGCCTGAGATCGCCCCCGACATAGGCGGCCGGCTCCCGGGGTCCGGCGGAACTTTTTGCCTTTTGATGACTCTTCTATTCTGGACTTTGTCCCACAATCCGTTTGACCTGAAGACACGCTGTAGTGGGGCGCCCCTTTACCGTTTTAGTTGCCATTCCGCCCGCTTTTGCTACACTGTGCCTCTTCCGCCGTTCAGCTGTTTACCGCCCGCTTTTGCGACTACAGCGTCTCGCTCACCATGTAGTTGAGTTGCTCCCGCTCTTGCGGTGCAGCGATAGGCGACTGCCACAGGACTCTCAAAATGGCGGCCGGCTCTTCAGATTTGGGCGTGGTCCACTAAAATGGCCCTGGGACACCTTGGAACTCGGACGCTTCCCTGATAGGGCTTGGGTCCCATTCTCGAAAGCGTCTCCTCAGCCGTGAAGATTCTACAAAAGTCTTGGGGGCCCCCGACTCCCGCAGGCTTCTGGTGGGGAGCGGCTGCCATGTCTGCTCGTGGAATGGCCACGACGGAGCTACGAGATGGTAGTGCTCTCATGCTGACGCCAGCTTTAGTCTGAAACATCCAGAAACACTGTAGACTACCAATTCGATCAGTTCCGGTAGCGCCCCAACATGACCCGGTAGAGAAGAACTTGCCCTCCCCTCTTTGACTGATGGTTCTTGTTGCCTGTCCCCTCTGTTGTCATTTAACAGAACTTTTTGGACTGCTGAAAGGGGTTGTGTTCCGAACGCTGGTTGGTGGAGACATTTTGACTATATTCTTGACCTACGTTGTCGCGTACTGCGTTATATGACACGCCGCGTTAGCGCACCCGGAAGTGATCCGGGGCGCGGCGCGCAGCGCGTAACGTAAGCATAACAGGTCATGTGACTTGTTAATAAAACTTTTCATTGGTTCATTTTACTTTTGTTATTTTAATGATGAAAAGCTTGGTCATATGACCTAAAAATTACGCTTTTTATTGGTTTAGAATATTATTTTTTTTAAACATATATGTTATAATATTCCAGGCTAATGTACTTTCCCGGAAAATTTACAACTGTCCTGCAAGTAAAATATATTCCTTTTTCGAGAAAAAGGGCGTTTCTTCGTTCCATGACGGAGCCGTTGAGTAAAAGAGACTCGGCCTGCTGTCTTAGTCGCCGATACGCCTGATTATCAGATTCTTATCGATCACTTTATGTTGCAGGAGTGGAAAACACAACTGCCCTTGACCATTTATCTTTACTGCGTTCCTACATATTATACCTTTTATCCGTCTTGTAATTGGACTGCTTTATTTCACTTGCCTTTTACTGATTCGAAAACAGTGACTAAAAGTAAAAACTTTACCAATGTAAATACTACTACCATGTTTTGTTTTAAAAACCTTTATTGTGAAAATGTCAGTATACAAATACGGGCCTATAACCACGTGGGCCGGCCATGGAGCAAACTGAAATCGTATATGATGAGGAGACATTTACATTATAGAGGAACGTAACGAGCGAGCCATTAGGTTGCAAGAACTAAGGTGTCTAACAGTTGCGGAATCGGTGGACGTACATTTTGTAATTAAAATACGACAGGGCCACTTACAAAAAAGTTATCTAGATATACATTTGCGTGCAAGTACCATGGGTGACGTTAATTCAAACTTTCAATAGTACAGTAATCAATAACACATCAGAACTTAATATCAATAGGGATGTCGAAATATTCAATCAATTCTCGTCCCCGCCCGCCATGAGCATCAAAACTGCATTCATATCTCGTGATATCAAGGTTGTTCAACCAGTACACAACAAGGAGTTACGAGTCCCATTTATACCGGCGCCATTTTGGGCGAGGCCGGGCAGGTCCAAGATATAGTCAAAATGTCTCCACCAACCATCGGCCAGACCAGAACCCCTTTCGGCCCTTTATGCTACAAGATGGTGTCTTCCATTCAGAAAATATTGTTGGCAGCATTTTGAAAGGAAAGATAAACAGCCATTCTCCTAGTGAGTCTCACATTGTTACATTTAGGAAGAATGTTGAAGAGTAGTATGTGGAAAATCTGAAGCCATTTTTCTACAAACTCTCAATCAGCCTTGGATGGAAAAAAAAATCCTGAAGAATGTACAAACTGAAAACCAATTTTTGTCTGTATAGCATCAACAGCAACGCTTGAGTCAGCTTTGTGTCAAGCCGCCATTTTGATTCAATCAATAACGTCCCCCTGCACACATTCAGGGACCTGGTCGTGTCTTCAGGTGAAACGGATTGTGGGACAAGAAGCAGAAAGGAAAAAAGTTCCGCCGGACCTCGGGAGCCGGCCGCCTATGTCATGGGCGATCTTTGGCCACACCAGGGCAATAGTGAAGCTGCAGCAGGTGCAAATAAGCTTCAGACAGTCTTACAAGCACTGCTTTTCTAAACATTTTTTGATTTTTTTGTATTTTTGCACAGTTTTATATATTTTTTTTGTTTTTGATGGAGGGCAAACAACAAAAAACAGTCATTGAAAAAGGCTCAACAGTGCAGGGCGCCTTGTGCTGGTTCCGACCTATTCACACATCGGTCCACTACTGACATCACCTCATAAGCCAACGGGGCACCCCACGCCGACTTTCGGCGCAGCATTGTAGGATGGCCACACCAGTGCGGCAATTTGCTGGACACCACCTCGGTGCCATCCGGATCTCTGCGCGTTCGACTCACTGTACCGCAAGAGTGACCGCAACTCAGCTGGACACGCCGTCTTTCGGCGCAGCATTGTAGGATGACCACACCAGTGCGGCAATTTGCTGGACATCACCTCGGTGCCATCCGGATCTCGGCGCGTTGTGCTGCCTTCGGCCTACTGTAGCCGCAAGTGCGGACGCAACTCAGTTGGACGGCGAGTGAACAGATAAGGGGCGCCCCACTGCAGCCGAGGAGCCTCCATCTTGGGGGAGACGCACAGCCCCCACTGACTGACGCGATCTCACAGGCCAATGGGGCGCCCCACGCCGATTTTCGGCGCGGCATTGTAGGATAGCCACACCAGTGCAGCAACTTGCTGGACACCACCTCGGTGCCATCCGGATCTCGGCGCGTTGTGCTGCCTTCGGCCTATTCGCACATCGGTCCGCTACTGACGCCGCCTCACGTGCCAACGGATTTTCTACGCTTTTTGTAGCCCTATGCCGCATAACAGGTCATGTGACTTGTTTATAAAACTTTTCATTGGTTCATTTTACTTTTGGTTTCCTAAAGATGGAAGGCTTGGTCATATGACCTAAAAATAACACTTTTCATTGGTTTAGAACATTTTTTTTCCCAAACGATGAAAGCCCCACCTTGTTTCTGGATGTTTCAGACTGAAGCTGGCGTCAGCATGAGAGCACCACCATCTCGTGGCTCCGTCTTGGTCATTCCGCGAGCAATCATGGCAGCCGCTCCCCACCGGAAGCCTGCAGGAGTCGAGGGCCCCCAAGACTTTTGTAGAATCTACACGGCTGAGGGGACGCTTTCGAGAATGGAGCCCAAGCCCTAGCAGGCAAGCGTCCGAGTTCCAAGGTGTCCCAGGGCCATTTTAGTGGACCAGGCCCAAAACCGAAGTGCCGGCCTCCATTTTGAGAGTCCTGTGGCAGCCGCCTATCGCTGCACCGCAAGAGTGGGCAGAAGTCAACTACATGGTGAGCGAGACGCTGTAGCCGCAAGAGCGGGCGCAACTCAGCTGGATGGCCGCCACCTGGGGAGGCCCGTTCACGCCGCCTCCCCCACGCCCCCCCCGGGCCGCCCCACGCCAATTTTCGGAGCAGCATTGTAGGATACCAAAACCAGTGCGGCAGTTTACTGGACATCACCTGGGTGCCATCCACATCTCAGCGCGTTCTGCTGCCTTGGGACTATTCGCACAACAGACCGCTACTGACGAGGCCTCACCCCGCACCACCCGGGACGCCCCACGCTGTTTTTCTGAGCTGCATTGTAGGATCCCAAAAACCAGTGCGGCACCCAGGTGACATCACCTGGGTGCCGTCCAGAACTCAGCACGTTGTGCTGCCTTGGGACTATTCGCACAAAAGACAGCTTCTGACCATTGTTGCTTTTTTTTGTCAAAAATGTTTAAATGTTTTTACAGTTTTTGTTCCGTTCGTTATATTTAAAAGTTAATAAAGTTTTATAATCCTACTTTGTTGGAGTGCTATATATTTTTAAAAAAATCAGGTGAATGGGGCCTTGAATCGGGTTATTGTCATGTGTGGGCTTTGGAAGTGTACTGCTACAGGATCGGACATTTCAAACTCAAATGCACGTTCTTTTTCTTACCTTTCCGAAGCATGGAGCGCAATAGCAGGCAGAGAAAGGGTGATGCAAGTGTTGAACACTGCCTGGCCTGGCAAGTTGCTGGCAGTGCCCCCCCCCCCCCCCCCACCCCCCCACCCGCTCCTGAAAGAGGACACACACACACCGCCGCCCCGAGTACTTAACCAGATCTTTAAAAGACCATGCGCTTGTTCATGAGGCTTAAATGGTTTATCACCCCTTCTAGAACCCCTGCATCGACCCTCTGACGTTTCCTGGAAGAATTACCACGTAACACAATACCAAGCCTTGTCAGCTGAAACCCCCGAGGAATCGTGGGGCAAATTATCAAGGGGGTTTATCTCTGCTTTTTTGGCTTTAAAAGCCAAGAAAGCGGAGATAAAATTATCTCCCTATTACCAAGCTGTCGCTAACACCAGTTAGTGACAGCTAAAAGGAGATAGCGACCATCTTGGGCCCCGCTTTGCATGTCAGTGATATTTATCACTAATGACATGCAAAGTGGGCGTGCCAAGATGTTAGCGACTGGAAACAGTCCCTAACATCGCTATCTCCTATTACCAACTTTTGGAGATATTCGCGCTAAGCGCGAATATCTCCAAAAGCTAACGCCTGCCCTGAGCAGTTCTTAGCCATGTTATCCAATGGGAGGTGGATAACATGGCTAAGAGCATTTGCTCGATAATGCATGACTTTACAGCGATATTCAGGCATTGCTGCCGTTTTTTATCGCATTTGCGATAAACCTTGCTAATAGCAAGGTTTATCTGCGATAAAAATCGCCGATGTGCGGCGATAATTTTTGTCTCTAAACAAGTTAGAGACAAAAATTATCGCTAGTTGTTGTTAATATGCCCCCGGGTTTTTGCTTGCAGAAATCGGGAGGCGGGAGACTAGCACTGAAATCAGTAGTCTCATGCCTGAATCGGGAGGGTTGGCATGTCTGGATTCTCTACAGCTGGGGCCATAAACTACATCCGCAGGGCTAGGTGATAGCCTGGGACCGGCCTGGCATCTAAAATGGCTGCCGTGCACGACAAAATTGTGGCATTGGAAAAAAGGCAAGATGGCGCAGACAATGTTTATCAATAAGGATTCATTTATAACAAAATATTTTATCGCAGTGACAAATTGGCGGTCAACACTTCCTAATTTCCATCAAATCGAACGTTAACAGACGTCACGCAGCAAAAAAAAAAAAAAACACGCACTGCCGCTGGAAGACATGTATCAACATATATGAGCCTCCTCAGCCACCCTCAGAAAACATAAGGGATCAGGATACGTCTCCCGCACCCCCTTATACTTAGTAATTTAATTAAAACGAAACACAAAATGGCGAATTCCCGTTTCGCTACCAGTTTGCGGCCCGAGAAGCGCTTCTACCGTGAAAAATCATTTTTTTTTTATTTTCCCCACGGGACCCTTTAATAACCCCAACATCATTCCTAGGGGGTCAAGAGGGGTCTACCTTGCCCCCTTTCATTAAATTCCCCCTTCGTTTTTCACCTCTTCTTCTCTCTCGATCCTACCGAGAGATAAGATGGCGGCCGCTCCGGACTGTTTAGAATGTTGACAGACACCGGAGAGCCAATCAGCTTCGCATCGCAAAGTTCCGTTTCGCGAAAAGTAAGCGGACCGGAGCGCAGCCCGGAGCGCTGTTACAGATATATATCTTGTTTTGAAAGTTAATTTCTCAAAATCCACTGGAGCACATATATTGAGACCTAGCAAAGGCACATCGGGCTAACAGTCCCTACAATTTTGCCAAGTTTCGTGCAAATCCATTCAGCCGTTCGAGCTAATAGTGAGGCCAAAGGCCGTATGGAAATTAACATGGGAAAAACGCGTTTTGGGACCCCCCTTTTTTCTCGGCCCCCCCTTGACGAAACCCCCCCAAATTTTCAGGGGCTGCTCAGAAACAAAATGTGCCATTTTCCTGAAAATTTCAGCCGATTCCGTCCACAAACGCCAAAGTTATTAGACATAGAATTTTCAAAAGTCCCATAGGGAAAAAATCCTAACTATATATACTTACTGGCGACAGCCAGTAGGTTATATATATATATATATATATATATATATATATATATATATATATATATAGCTGCAGCCTCCCAGAGCTCCGTATTGCACGACCAAGGAAAACCACACGAATCCAGCGTAACTAAAGGCACAAAGGTTTATTTAAAAGCTGAGCCTAACAGAATCTGACGCGTTTCGGGCATCGCCCTTGCTCACAGACAGTCAGTAAGTAAGACAACCACAGTTAAATAACTGGTGCTCCACAGTTTTTTTTCAAGTTACATTTTTTTCTTTCTCTTGCATTACACCATGTGATCATAGAGATAGAAGACATACTACATTCATAGTACTTCGTAGTCTGTTTTCCAAACATTTTTTGCCAGGGTCTATTTCAAACAGTGTAAAATGGTTAAAATCCACACTTTAAAGGTCCATACATTAATCCTTATAAAGTGCATTATGTGACCAAAATAAAATAAATCGGACACTAAACATTCCAAATCAGGCAAAGTGACTGCATATAATGCTAAAATAGTCCATTTCTGTTGTGCTATGCTAAAGTTAACTTAAATCCAATACAATATTACGGATACAACCTTACCCATGTGCAAATAAGAAATAACGTGCATTATGCACTGATCTATAAAATGTATATGGGTCACCAAATTTAAGCAAATAACAAGAATCATGTATAAATATGAATACATTTTAACAGTAAAGTGCTGATGTAGTTTGTGCAAATTCTTGCCATAATACAGGCAATATCTTAAAATTGAACCCAAGTAATAGAATTAAAAAAAGCAAGATTACATTTTGATTTTAAATATCCTTATAAAGTGCTATGGCAAAGTGCAAATTACACGACTATATATATATATATTCAAATAAAGTGATAAATGCATTTTTGGTGCAAATTACGCAATATTGTAAACAATTGAATGCAATGCAGCAAAACAAAAGGGGAAGGTTCTTAGGTAATCAAACGTAATATAGCAGCAACATTGTGTGTATATAGGTGTGTGTATATATATATATATATATATATATAACGCTCCAATTCCTCTTTGTTTCAAAAGAAGACAACAGCACTCGAGAGGTACTTTCAAACGTGCAGGTTTATTTCATGCAGGCACTCTCCACAGACTCGTTTCGGCGTGTTGCCTTCGTCAGTTTGGTAACAGTGATTTTCACTTTTAGGTGGATTAAATACACCATTTTCACTTTCTTACTCTATACATAGAGATAGATAGAGGACAACCCCACTATAGACGCTCTGGGCGCCATCTTGGAATGTGAATATGTATAACCTAGGAATTATCACAGATTGTGCAATAAAGCCCATAGATGGGCAAATCCATACAGGTAGTGGGTATAAACAATAGATTATATGTTTCTGATGTAAACAACAAAAATAAAGCCGTGGATCGGCTAGGGTCCTCTATCTAATAAATCACATAATGGTCCACCAATATCTGTAGACATTCAACATCTATTGTTACCGTATAAGTCGCAAAGCAGTACAACTCACATTGTTTGAATCTCAGTTCATCACCATGATTATGTAGGTAATAAAGAGTTCCAAAATCCTTAAAACACAGCGTTATTAAATGCTAAGACATATAAAGGTTGTAGGCAAGGGAAGAAACCCTAGGAGAATGATCAAAGTCCATTCAACATAAAGTTATGATTGGATCTAGTGAGTGTTCTGCAGATTAGGCGACAATAGTACACAAAGGGTATGTGCTCAATAAACAGTTATGAATACCTTCGCAAAACGAGCAGACAGCCACTCCAGTGAACATCGGATTCTACATCACATTACAGCTATATTTAGAAGTCAATTATAGGCTCTCTAGTCATCCAAAGTTCTTACTACTGTACTTCCCTGTTGATTCTTACAGATGGGGAAGTAATATGGACGCTACATGGCCTTAACGGTACTATGTATTCCTGTTTTATTTACCCAGGTGAAAAGCCATCTCCTCCCCCGCGTTCAAGCCCCTGGGGTACTTCGTAGAGAGGTCTATAATGAAGCTCGATTCAAGTCTACGGAGTCGTCTGAGGCGATCTCCGCCCCTTACATTGGGTGGTATGGTATCAAGACAGAAATATTGTAATAGTTTCCGGTCTCGTCCATGGACCTCCGCGAAGTGGCGGGCCACTGGGTAGCTGGGGTCTGCCTTGTCGATGGCTCTCAAGTGCTCCATAACCCTTAGCTTCAGTTCTTTAATGGTGCTGCCTATGTAGCGGAGGCCACACGGGCAGTGCAGACAGTAAACAGCGTATTGTGTGCTGCAGGTGATAAACTTTCTAATTGGTATGCTCATTCCTGTATCTGGTATAGTTTACGAGAGAACTCTCTTGCTACTCGCACAAGCTTTGCATCTCCCACAGGGAAAAAACCCTTTTTGATCTTTTAAGGTGTTTACCCTAGGGGGAGGTTTTTCCAGATGGCTCCTGATGAGTATATCACCCACAGACCTTGCTTTACTGAATGTAACTAATGGATTAAGTGGAAGGTCATCCTTTAATACAGTGTCCGTTTGCAGAATATGCCAGTTCTTTTTAAGCATTCTTTTCAGGTCATTTGCTCCGGTGGAATAGGGAGTGATCAACCTAAATTTATTGATGGTGGTGGTTCTGTTTTTGTCACGGCCTGATCCATCTGGTCTGGCAGTGAGTAAACTCCCTCTTGGTATCTTTTTTACCCTTCTCAGCGAGTCATACAGTAGGTCTTCGCCATATCCCCTTACCTTGAAGCGGGATACACATTCAGAGGCAGCCGCCTCGAAATCACAATCTCTGGAACAGTTTCTACGAATTCTCAATAGCTCTCCGTAGGGGATGCTATTGATAAGTTGCGGTGGGTGGCTGCTGCTGGCAAAGAGTGTAGAATTGCCAGCAGTCTCTTTCCTAAATAGGCTCGTGTGTAGTTGCCCATCTTCAACAGACACCTTCAGGTCCAAATACTCCGCTGCCACAGGAGAAATAGATCCCGAAAAGTGTAAGTTGAGATTGTTGTTATTGAGCAGCTTGATGTATTCAGTGGCTGTTGTAACATTGCCGTCCCAAACGATGAAAAGGTCATCGATGTATCGATGCCAACACACAATAGTGCCCACCTCCTGCCCAACCTTACAGCTCCTGGGTACTTGCTCCTCCCACCAGCCCACGAAAAGGTTCGCGTAGCTGGGAGCGAAGCAAGTACCCATCGCCGTCCCTGACTTCTGTAGATACAGTTGTTCTTCTTACAGGAATACATTATTGGTTAGGCAGAATTCAACAAATTCCAGTATCATGAGATTGTGTCTGGCGAAGCGCATCTGGCGCTGTTCAGGAGCATGTCTTATTGCTTTCAAGCCCTGTTGGTTTTCAATGATTGTATATAGGCTTGTGATGTCAAGCACCACAAGCAGATATCCTGGATTCCACTGCAGATCTTGTATTTTCATCAGGAAATCCTTTGTATCCCTGACGTATGATTTTAGATTTAGCACCAAAGGGAAAAGGCTATTGTCTATGAAGCGTGACATGTTCTCTGTCAAGCTGCCGATTGAAAAGATAATGGGGCGTCCGGGTGGACTCTCTTTACTCTTATGCAGCTTGGGTAGATGGTAAAAGGTGGGAATCATTGGACAGTTATTGCGTAGGAATAAGTGTTCATCTTTACCCAGCATCTGTAGGTCGTACCATTTTTTGATAAGAGTATCATACTCTTTTATTCTCTGTTGGTATGTATTCATAGTACATTTAGTGTAAAAGTTATCGTCCGAGAGCTGTCTCAATGCCTCGGTCTTGTAATAATCCCTACTCATTAAAACCACGTTCCCACCTTTATCAGAAGGTTTCACCACGATGTTATTGTCTTTTTTTTAGGTTCATTAATGCCTCATATTGCTGTTCAGTGATGTTGAAGTTGTGACTGGTATGGTTAGACTTGCGGTATCTCATGAGGTCATTTATCATGGCTTCGCTAAACGCATCCACAGCGTCCCACGGAGACTGGGGAACTAATACGGAAGGAGGTTTGAAATTGCTCTCCTCTCTCTCTTGATCGATCCCTTGCATCTCTGCCCTTTGAGCAGTATCCAAATGTTGCACATCTAGTGTCTCTTCTCTTTCAAGATCTTCCAGAGCTTCTACTGTTACTAGATCTCTACTGCTCAGTGCATCCGTTGCTGTTATTCTAGCCCCCTTCTTGTTGGGATCTTGGGTGTGGGGTCGTAGTTTGAAATACTTATGAAGTTTAAGTGTTCGCGTGAAGCGAAACAGGTCAATCCGGGTTTGGGTATATTCCAGTTCTTTGTTGGGGCAAAAGGTTAGTCCTAAGCTGAGAACTTCAGTTTCTTGGTAGGTCAGTTGTTTAGACGTCAGATTAACAACTGTTAGGTTGGCTTGTTCTTGTGAGCCAATCGCATCTGGTGTCACTATTTCTTGGTGCGGTTGCGGTTGACCCAGCGGGAGTTCCTTGTTCCTCCTCTTCCTCCTTTTTCCGCCCCCTGACCTCCTCGTCCTCCTGGTACTCCTGTTACCCGCTCCTCCGTATCCGGGGGTTTGTTCTTTCCTCCCCAGAGCCACGTGCTCTGGATCACTTCGTACTCCTCTTGAAAAGGGGTTTTCTTACTCCTGCTCTCCTGTGTTCCGCGGTTCTGTCCCCGTTGTTGTGATTGCTCAGCTTGCTCATCGCCTGACTCGTTTTCAGTTACCTCAGATTCCGTGGTGGCGATGTCCGGTGTTGTAGATGTTCCAGTGGTTGCACCTGAGCTTTTCAATAAGGCTTTGGCTGGGGCGTCAAATTTCTTGGCATAAGTTAGGACACGTCCTGTTAAATAATCATTGGCATCCCGCTCGTACTTTTCTTGTTTCCGATTCCTTATTTTGGTCTCGTATTTTACCAGACGAGCTTTCATTTGTTCTTTCTTCTCAGTAATTGTCAATATGATGCTCGAGTCCTTTTCTTTGTCTAGTTCATCATTAATTAATGAGATCTCAGCCAATACTTTCTCACGGTCACTCCATGCATATTTTATCAGGATTTTTCAGGGTCCCTTCGCAGTACGTGGCTGCATGTTCAAACCAATCAGTGAGCAATTGTGGATCCGGGCATTACACCATGTGATCATAGAGATAGAAGATATACTACATTCATAGTACTTCGTAGTCTGTTTTCCAAACAATTTTTGCCAGGGTCTATTTCAAACAGTGTAAAATGGTTAAAATCCACACTTTAAAGGCCCATACATTAATCCTTATAAAGTGCATTATGTGACCAAAATAAAATAAATCGGACACTAAACATTCCAAATCAGGCAAAGTGACTGCATATAATGCTAAAATAGTCCATTTCTGTTGTGCTATGCTAAAGTTAACTTAAATCCAATACAATATTACGGATACAACCTTACCCATGTGCAAATAAGAAATAAAGTGCATTATGCACTGATCTATAAAATGTATATGGGTCACCAAATTTAAGCAAATAACAAGAATCATGTATAAATATGAATACATTTTAACAGTAAAGTGCTGATGTAGTTTGTGCAAATTCTTGCCATAATACAGGCAATATCTTAAAATTGAACCCAAGTAATAGAATTAAAAAAAGCAAGATTACATTTTGATTTTAAATATCCTTATAAAGTGCTAATGCAAAGTGCAAATTACACGACTATATATAGTCAAATAAAGTGATAAATGCATTTTTGGTGCAAATTACGCAATTGTGTGTGTATATATGTATATATGTATGTATGTATATATGTATGTATATATGTATGTATGTATGTATATATATATATATATATATATATATATATATATATATATATATATATATATATTTATATTCCAAGGTTGTTTTCTTTAGTCAAAGAAACAAGGGGACACAGCGGGGCTGGGCGAGATCGCTTCTTCCGAGCCTGGCATAACGCGTTTCGGCGAAGCCTTCCTCAGATGCCTCTTGTGCTGTTGGATTCCATTTAAAAACAGTAGTGCTTGCCCATCCCCTAAAGTAGCGTGGGACACACCTGTGTCGCATTCCTCCCAAGGCACTCCCACTGTTGGTGTTCAAGACTGCATTTACCAGCATGCAGTTGGTTCTCAGCGTGAAAGTGTGGTTCTGTCAGCCTGAGTTGTTATGCTTCACAGTTGAAGGGCTGACATCGGCCGCTGCACAGGTTGGAAACCGAAACTTGTGCTGGACAGAAACAGTCTCTTGAAGCCCTCTCTTCACACCGCCCGCATCCCCGTCAGCAGTGTGTCTGGAGACGCCAATTGAAGTAGCGACGTCTCTCTAATATATATATTCACTGAAAAAAACATAGGTTTCAGACAAGTTATAGTTAGGAATTAGCATTTAAAAAATCTTAGAAATTCACTGAAAAAACCATATGTTTCAGGGCTGTTATAGTTAGCTTGACATTTCACCCGTACAAAACCATTGAAATTCCTTCGTTATAGTTAGTTCTACTAACTATAACTCGCGCGCCTGCAATCCACTGCTGATGTCACATATTACATCATTCATGACCTGGTCAGTAACATCACTGATGACATCTCAAATGACATCACTGATGACATCATTCAGTGAATGTGGTTTGGTTCGATATTTAAATATCTATTATATATACATATAGTAATCTGCATTGAAGAATGAGTGGATATATAAATATCTAGATGGAGGATTTAGTAGCAGTGTGATTGACTAGTTAAGTGACTCATTTATAGTGTCTTACTAAATATATTAGATAGTGACTAAACTGTGTGAAAATCTGTATCACTGTCAGTTGGTGTGTAAACTGCTGCATCAGTTGATTACTAGCTACATAAAGTATATATTAGATATTGATTAGTTAGGTAAGTATTTGTATGGGACAGTGAATGTGTGTGTGGTTTGGTGGGGGCTGTGTGACTGTGCAAAGATGTATGAATAGTTGATTCACTAGATATATGAGGTTAAGAGAGCATGTGGAAACAGTTGTTTGGGTGAGTGAGGTGTTTATGACTGTTAATGAGCAAATATATCTCTTAGGGATACTTGTGCAACAAAGTAGAAAAAAATAAAAGGCAGTGTATGTGACAGTTGTATATTAAAAACTATACATAAGTCAGTGATTGTGTAAATGACTGTATGGATGACTGTATACTTGTAATAGTGATTTTATAAGACACTAAGTACGAGTTACTATCTGTAATAATAAATGAAGTACTGTTTGCATAAGTGTGTAGCTGAGTAAATGTAAGTGTGATCAATAGTTTACATAAGTGAGTAGGATGACTGTATAAGTGAGTAGGATGTGTGCTGGCGTGTCAATGTCGATATAGGTGTATAAGTGCATTTGATAGTGTTCTATTGATTTGTAACATCGTGTATAAGTCAATTTATAGATGAGTGTTTAGAAGTGTGTGTAGACCTAGGAATCACTGAGTGGGTTTTTAGAAACTTGTATTGGTGTGTCAATGGTTTAAAAAATGGTACTTTGTATTTTATACTGAGTGATTAAAGGTTATACTACTGTGTGATAAGGTGTTTCAGATTGTCACGTGGATGATGTACTCAGTGATGTCACTGACCATGTCATGAATGATGTAATATGTGACATCATCAGCAGTGGATTGCGGGCGCGCGAGTTATAGTTGGTAGAACGAACTATAACGGAGGAATTTCAGTGGTCTTGTACGAGTGAAATGTCCAGCTAACTATAACAGCCCTGAAACCTATAGTTTTTTCAGTGCATTTCTAAGGTTTTTTAAATGTTAATTCCTAACTATAACTTGTCTGAAACCTATGGGTTTTTTCAGTGAATTTCAAATGTTTTTTAAATGACAATTTTCAAATGAAATAAGTTATGTTTATTTTTTTAATACTGATTTTCTACATTTCTTCTAACTATTTATTTTTACATATTTTATTTTTTAAATTACATTATTACTTTTTAATATAATTGGAATTTTTTTTATAAAATATTGGAATTCAAATATTTTATTTTATATTTTTATTTTAATATATTTATATTTTCTTTACTGTTTTTTTTCAAATTGTTTTTGGGAGTCGCTCCCCCAAAGCGTACCTTTCTCGATCACTGCGCGGAGCCTAGCCGCTATTTTAGGAATGTTGAGAAGGATCCGCGTAGGGTGTGCGATGGGTGCGTATTTTCATGCACGATCGCTATGAGACCGGTATGTGACTCCAGGCGCAAACGCGACACATGCGCATTACTTTAAACGCCGCTCACGTTTTTCCGCGTGACGTCATGTACGTGTTCGCGGTGGGTGCTCGACTCCCGTGAAATTTTTAAATGTCTAAAATTATATATATATATTTAATATACATATTAGGGCAAGACATTATCTAAGCTAATCATAAAAATAATATCTTTTTACTTGTAATAAACTTATATTGCTTTTAAATTCAATTTTGTGAAGTCGCATTGGGTACGTGCTTTCCGTGCGCATGGTGAGCGGACCCCATGTGACCTGAAAAAAAAAGATTTGATTGGTTCATAACATTTCAACATTTCCCATTGTAACTATTGAAGGACCCCACCAATTTCAATCCTTCTTCTTAGTGCTTCTTTGGAGACACATCTCTCACCTGAGAAACTTTTTTTGGATCATTTCTTTTGTGATATTTTCCAAATTGTTGACACAATATCTTCAGGACTGCAGCCTGCACAAGAATCTGACTATTCTTCAGAAGAAGAATTTGTTGCTGAACCTCCATGTCCTCAGAGACCTACATCGGTGATATGGAAGGTTTTAACATTCCCTTAAGGGCAAAAAAAGGTGAATGCCACGAAGGTCACCTGCAGAATTTGTGATAAGGTTCTATCGAGAGGCAGTCCCAATAGGAAGTATTCCTGCGGTACGGCTAGTATGTATAAAAACAACATGGACAGGACCTCCAGCAGGTACAGGTCAGGGATATTACCCTGGCACCTGGTCTTTTGATGATAACCGGTTGTTGTTAAGAAACTCCTCACCCACCTACCTGGTAGGTGGCATACATCATCATCGGGCCCAGCTGGATCACCGAGTGCAATCCAGCTGTGCTGCAACGCCTGTCTACAGTGGAGCGGGATTTCATGTGAAAGTGAAAGTGCTATGTGTGGTGAATTATGTGCTAAAAATGCCTATAGGAAATGCCCTTTTAAAAGTTTTAATTGCAGGGTCCTATGGCATGGGTAAAAACATAGGCAAGATATAATTGAGGTGAAAATGTCCCTCTATATCTCAATCAAGAAGTTTAGGTCTACTAGTTTCATCCTTCTACGATAGTCTTGAGGCTTTTTTCAGGACCAATAGTGTGCGTGGCCAAAAAAGGTATGGATGGCCACTGTGGTGTATTAGTGTATCAACGCGCACCCTAAAGTGCGTTGTGTATGTAGTGCATCAGTATACTCACAGATCCTGTACTTAAAGTATTTTATATTTACGAGTATCTTGGTACAGGGATCCTGTCTCACGTGGGAGTGCTAGGGGACCGTTTGTCTCCTCTAGCGGTACTTCAAGACCTAGTACGTGGATCAGGTCCTGATAGGGGTTTGAAGCTATCTATGTGGTAAGGCCTAAGTCATTGCAAGAGTACTTGGGTACTGACTAAATGATTAAAATACTGCAAGGATACTGCCCGGGTGAATTTATAAGTGGTTAGGTTTTGTCGCAATGAATGGATTAATACATGGTACTGAATGTGTCACTAGCGGAGTCCAAAGTGAGTGTCAGGGTGTTTGCTGTAGTGTATGGACACTGACTGAGTAATTGAAGGTGTGAAAGACAGATGTGTAGGTGGTTAGAGGACTACATGCATAGTGGATAGGGGTTTGAAGCAGTCCATGTGCTAAGGCCTGGCTTACTTCATGAATACTTGGGTACTGACTGAATGATTACAGTACTGCAAGGAAAGTGGATAGGTGTTTGAAGCAGCCAATGTGCTAAGGCCTAAGTCATTGCATGAGTACTTGAGTACTGATTGAATGATTCGAATACTGCAAATAAATTGCCTGGAGGAATTCATAAGTGTTTGGGCTACGGCACAGTGAATGCATTAGTACATGCTTCTGAATGGGTTACTAGAGGAGTGCAAAGGGAGTATCAGGATGTTTCCTTGAGTCTATGGACAGTGACTGGGGAATTGAAGGTGTGAAAAACAAATGTGTGGGTGGTAAGAGGACTGCATGCAGAGTGGATAGGTGTTTGAAGCAGTCTGTGTGCTAAGGGCTGAGTCATCCCATGAGTACTGACTGCATGATTAGAATACTGCAAAGAAACTGTCTGGATGCATTTATAAGTGGTTTGGTTATGGCGCAGTGAATGGATTAGTACATGGTGCTGAATGGGTCACTAGAGGAGTGCAAAGGCAGTGGCAGGATGTTTTCTGGAGTCTATGGACACTGACTGGGGAATTGAAGGTGTGAATGACAAATGTGTGGGTGGTTAGAAGACTGCATGCATAGTGAATAGGGGGTTTGAAGCAGTCTATGAGGTAAGGCCTGAGCCATTGCAAGAGTACTTGGGTACTGACTAAATGATTAAAATACTGCAAGGAAACTGCCTGGGTGGTTTTAGAAGTGGTTCGGTTTTGGCGCAGTGAATGGATTAGTACATGGTGCTGAATGAGTTACTAGAGGAGTGCAAAAGGAGTGGCAGGGTGTTTGCTGTAGTGTATGGACACTGACTGGGGAATTGAAGTTGTGAAAGACAAACGTGTAGGTGGTTCGAGGACTGCATGCATAGTTGATAGGGGTTTGAAGCAGTCCATGTGCTAAGGCCTGGCTCACTTCATGAATACTTGGGTACTGGCTGAATGATTACAGTACTGCAAGGAGAGTGCCTGGGTGAATATATAAGTGTTTGGGTTTTGGCAGAATGACTGGATTAGTACATGGTGCTGAATGGCTCACTAGAGGATCACAACAGCAGTAGATTTCTAAGCAATTATGTGTCAGGAAAGCGATGAAATAACCACATGCTTCTGTCACAATGGTTGCAGAAGTGGACACACTCACGGTGTGATTCTAGACAAGCAAAACTATTCCCTGGGCTATAACAGGAGAAACTCACTAGTCTGGAATGGGTAAGGTGACAACATACATTCTACACATTTCACTACTGGACTCTAGTGTGAATGCCTGACTCATTTTGTGAATGCATAAGCAATAACTGGGTTCAAATACTACTGACATTTGACAGCAGGACAGCTTTTTAAGCACTTACGTGTCTGCAAAGACATGAAATAACCACATGCATCTGCCACAATGATTGAACAAGTGCACACAACTCACAGTGTGATTCTAGACAAGCAAGACTATTCCCTGGACTTTAGCAAGAGAAACTCACTAGTCTGGAAGGAGTAAGTTGACTGCATACATTCTACACATTTCACTACTGCACTGCTAGTATGAATGCCTGACTCATTCTGCAAATGCATAAGCAATCACGGGGTTCTAATACTACTAAAATGTCACAACAGGACAGCTTTTTAAGCACTTATGTGTCTGCAAAGACTTGAAGTAACCACATGATTATGCCACAATGGTTGAACAAGTACACACAGACTCGCAGTATGATTCTAGACAAACAATACTATTCCCAGGACTTCAGCAGGAGAAACTCACTACTCTGGAAGGTGACTGCATACAATCTATACATTTCACTACTGCACTGCTAGTGTGAATGCCTGACTCATTCTGCAAATGCATAAGCAATCACGGGGTTCTAATACTACTAAAATGTCACAACAGAACAGCTTTTTAAGCACTTATGTGTCTGCAAGACTTGAAGTAACCACATGATTATGCTACAATGGTTGAACAAGTACACACAGACTCGCAGTATGATTCTAGACAAACAATACTATTCCCAGGACTTCAGCAGGAGAAACTCACTACTCTGGAAGGTGACTGCATACAATCCATACATTTCACTACTGCACTTCTAGTGTGAATGCCTGACTTATTCTGCGACTGCATAAGTAATCACTCAATTCTAATTGTACTGAAATTTGACAACAGGATAGCTTTTTAATCACGTATGTCTCAGCAAAGACATGAAGTAACCACATGCTTCTGCCACAATGGTTCACAAGTACACACAGACTCACAGTGTGATTCTAGACAACCAAGACTATTCCCTGGACTTTAGAGAGAAACACAGTACTCTAATTAAAAACAAAGGCACCACATACAACATCTCACAAATTAATAACTCACCTTTCACATTGATTAGTAGGTTAAGAAGTATCTGAATCACACACCAGATTTTCTTATACAGAATGTCTGTAGTGCACTGCTCTTAGCAAAACCAAAAAATTGCAAACTTTCCCTCTAAATCTGCACACATATACATGTAAATATCAAATCACATTGCTTTCCACATTAATTCAAAAGCGAACACACATTTCTATTGGTTACACATTTCAACCCTTTCCAATCGACTTAACTTTCAACCCTACCCCCACTATGCTTAATGCCTGTTACCATAGTAACAGTTCATGGAACACTCAACTGAACACACAGGTCACACGTTCAGCACACAATGTTGCAAATCCAAACACCAAGTGTGCTTGACTTTTCAAAATATTAGCTTATCCTATGTAATGTTCCTTTCAAACTGTTTTTATTAACCAATAAGAAACATGCTTTTAAAACGCAGAAACATGCACCCTATTTTTCGGTCTATAATGTTCTCAAACAGCCAATCATTTCTCTTTTTTTTTAACCTGCATCTTATCTACCATTTTAGAAAAATCTTAGTTTTCAAACTGCCCATTTCACATACACCTTCTGAGTGCATGCAGACCTCTTTTCAAGATGCTTAGAGTGTGGATTGTGGGACACAGCTATATTTTCTGGAGCCAAAGGTATGCAGAAAACAGGTATTGACAAAGACCTAGCTTTGCCAAATGTAGACATTATATGGATTGGACAGAGAGGATTAAAGTGGCACCAATTGATGCCATTGGTGAAATCCTTTTTGCATCTCCAACACCCTGACCTCATAATTGTGCACTGTGGTGACAATGACCTAGGCACTTTGACTGGGGTAGGTCTGGAAAGGCTTATGAAGGACACCTTTGGAGAATTGATGTCACTTTTCCCCTAAACTGCCTTTGTCTATTCTAACATATGCCAAAGACAGAAATGGAACTGGTCCAATTTTGTCCACAGATTGAGAAAGCTAGAAAACATGTCAATAAAGCTGTTTCTGCTTTTCTCCGAAATTATAGGACGGGGTCCATTTACCACAACAATCTGTGTTTTAATATGAATGGCATCTATAGGAGAGATGGTGTACATTTTACAGATGAGGGTAACAGAGTCTTCCTCATCAACTTTAGACTCTGCATAGGTACTTACTTATAGGTACCAAAATCTCTCAATAAACACAAGGGCTCTTTTTAGAGCCATTTAGGATCTAAACAAATAAGCTTGATGTATATTTAAAGAATATTACTTTTGTTTATGATTGGAGTCTCGCACCCAGCGCGTTCAAACCAGGCGGCCGCGCTGGGAGTCGCGCACCCAACGCATTCACAACAAGCTGCCGCTCGGAGTCGTGCACCCAACGCGTTCACACCAGGTGGCCGCGCTGGGAGTAGCGCACCCAACGCGTTCACACCATTGGCTGCGCTGGGGGTCGCGCTAAGTGCGCGACTCCTAATTTTACCGTAATTTTTTTTTAGCATCTACCACTAATTTCTATTTTCCCTTGGGGACCCCGCCTATACACAACGTTGTTGACTGTGGGGGGAACCCCAATGCCCCCACGGTCCCGCCAGCTCCCCGCGTCCTTCGGGAGCCGGCATTGCTTTTCCACATGGGAAGCTGCTAACATGCAGCTCCCCGTGTGGAAAAGCAATCTGGTTTGCATTTTGAAAGAGAGAGCAGGTTTCCCTGCTCTTTCAAAATCCAAACCACAGTTTGCTGTGACAGGGCGGGAGCTACAAGGCTCCCACCCTGCCATAGCAAACGGCAGTGTCGGCGGGCACCCCGGGACACTACAGGAGCCGGCCCTAGGGGGTGGTGGTCCACAGGGCCCTCAAGAGCTTGGAGTAGCGCACCCAACGTGTTCACACCAGGCGGCCGCGATGGGAGTCGCGCTAAGTGCATGACTCCTAATTTTACCGTAATTTGTTTAAGCATCTACCACTAATTTCCCCTGGGGACCCCATCCCCCAGGGCCTATATGTTATGTTAATATTTTTTATTAGGCGCACAGCTGCTCCAGCGACGGAGCGTCCTGGCGCCCGACAAGGTAAAACATAACACTACTAACAGAAAAGCAGAGAAGGAACAGCTAAAGGGGAATTAAAATAAAAAAGTTTTGATGGCTTTCTGAAATTGTAAAAGATCCTCCAGCATACGAATCTCAACCGGAAGAGAATTCCGAATGGCCGCAGCCTTCACCCGAAAGGATCGGCCCCCGGCACGACACAACTTAAACCGAGGGACCACGGCAAGAGCCTGGCCCAAAGATCGAAGAGAGCGTGCCGGAACATAAGATACACAACGTTGTTGACGTGGGGGCAACCCCAATGCCCCCACGGTCCCGCCGGCTCCCCGCGTCCTTCGGCAGCCGGCATTGCTTTTCCACATGGGAAGCTGCTAACATGTAGCTCCCCATGTGGAAAAGCAATCTGGTTTGCATTTTGAAAACGAGAGCAGGTTTCCCTGCTATTTCAAAATCCAAACCACAGTTTGCTATGACAGGGCGGGAGCCACAAGGCTCCCACCCTGCCATAGCAAACAGCAGTGTCGGCGGGCGGTGGGCTCCCCGGGAGACACTGCAGGAGCCGGCCCTAGGGGGTGGTGGTTCACAGGGCCCTCTAGAGCTCCGAGACTGGGGCCGCGCGGTCCCCTCCCACAATGTTCAAAGCCCCTGGGGGTGGTGGTCCCTGGGGGCTGGGCGGCCTTCGAGCCCCCGCACTCATTTACTACTAAAGCCCTGGGGGGTGGCGGTCCCCGGGGCTGGGGGGGCCTTCGAGCCCCCCCACCCATGTGTTTTGTAGCTCCGGGGAGAGGCAGTCTCCGGGGCTAGGGGGGCTGTGAGCCCCCGCACATATTTATAAAAGCCCGGGGTGGCAGTCCCCGGGGCTGGGGGCCCCTCTGGGACCCCCATTACAGTAAATAATTTTTCCACCCGGGATTTGGTCCCCTGGGGGCTAATTATTAAAGAAGCACCGGAGCCAGCGCTTGCGTTTTTTTTTTTCACTGCAGGATCCGCGCACCCTGTGCGGATTTTGCAGATTTTTTATTTGTTTGCCCTGGGGGTCCTTGTGGGACACCCTAAGCAGGCCCCTAAGCCTGCTTAGGGGAAAACACGTTTTGGGCCCCCCTTTTTTCTCGGCCCCCGCTTGCCGAATCACCCTGAAACGTTCAAGATAGGAGCGGACCGGAGCGCCCCACGAGTTTTGAAAATGATTCATCAACCGGCGCCAAAGTTATTGGAAATAGAATGTCTCGGATTTTCTATGGAAAATAGGTCCTAACTGTAGCTAAGTAGCTAATATATATATATATATATATATTCACTGAAAAAACCATAGGTTTCACACCAGTTATAGTTAGGAATTAGCATTTAAAAAACCTATTAAATTCACTGAAAAAACCATAGGTTTCACACCAGTTATAGTTAGCTGGAAATTTTACTGATATAAAACCATTGAAATTCCCACGTTATAGTTAGTCGGACTCACTATAACTTGCGCGTGCAATGCACTGCTGATGACATCACATATTACATCACTCATGACATGGTCAGTGACATCACTCATGACACCATCCTTGTGACATAGTGACAGACCTCCTTTCACTATAATGTAACCCTTGAGACACATATTCAAAAATAGAAACTGAAATTTTTTAAAAAATGGAGATACCTATATCAGTTACAACAAGCAATTCAGTAATTCCACTATCTATATACACATCCACTCATTCACCAATAGTTCTATATAGTCACTCATACATATACTCACTCATCATATGAAGTGATACACCTATACATCCTGTTACACACCGACATTCATCCAAAAGTTACTCACACACATATTCACACGTGCAAATAAACTATTGGACATCCATTTATTTGAATATAGAGTTATACACACACTTCCACCTTACTTCTATTTAAAATTACACATATTTATTCTCTTAAACAATCACTTATAGAAACACATACTTATTTAAACAGGAACTCTTACAATCTCTTACTCTCACATATACTCACTTATATACATCAATATTCATATATACTAGATTAAAACATATGTAGTTACTGATAAAGACACTAGTGAGACAGTCATTCACTCACTAACAAACACATATAGACACTCATCCACCCATACAGTCCTGTACATATGTTGTCTTCAAAACACATACAAACAAAGAGTCAGTCACTCATGCATCTATGTGCTAAGTAATACCCCCACCAAACCATATAGACACTCATACTGATACTAATAAAAATATCTAATAACCCATATACATACACATGAGTGGATGTGTATTAGATGGTGATATTACTGAATTGGTTGTTGTAACTGGTATGGGTATATCCACTTTTTTGAAAATATTAGTTTCTATTTTTGAATATGTGTTTCATGGGTTACATTACACTGAAAGGAGGTCTGTCACTGTGTCACAAGGATGGTGTCATCAGTGATGTCATGAGTGATGTCACTGACCATGTCATGAGTGATGTAATATGTGATGTCATCAGCAGTGCATTGCACGCGCAAGTTATAGTGAGTCCGACTAACTATAACGTGGGAATTTCAATGGTTTTATATCAGTAAAATTTCCAGCTAACTATAACTGGTGTGAAACCTATGGTTTTTTCAGTGAATTTAATAGGTTTTTTAAATGCTAATTCCTAACTATAACTGGTGTGAAACCTATGGTTTTTTCAGTGAATTTCATAGGTTTTTTAAATGCTAATTCCTAACTATAACTGGTGTGAAACCTATGGTTTTTTCAGTGAATTTCATAGGTTTTTTAAATGCTAATTCCTTTGTATATCGAGTTTCTAACCTTTTTTTTTTTTACAATTTGCTGTTTTTTTTTAAGTATTCATTTTTTCTTATAATTTTTTTCTTTTGCGCTCTGGGTGCGCGCTCCGGGAAGCTTTCAGCTAAGCTCTCCTGTAAGCTTCTCCGAGAGCTCATCTGAAAGCGCACCCAGAGCGCAACTGTCGTTCGTGAAAAAAAAATATGAATGAAAAGTTAATAATAATGCAAAACATTTCGTACCATACAAATAAAATTAGTTTTTTTTAATATGGAAAATGATTATGCATTTCTATAAAAGATTGATGACGTCACTTCGGCGCGCAACGTAAGTGCCCTCGGAAGCGCATACGTGCGCGGCGCATAAACGCACGGAAAAGCGCCTACGATCGCGCCACGTTTGCGCCCCGGAAGCGCCTACGATCGCGCTGCGTAAACGCACCCGGAAGTGCTCCGGAGCGCGCAGCGTAAACGCATCGGGTCATGTGACCCTCAAATAACACTTTTCATTGGTTGCTAACAGTTTTTTTTTACAATGAATGAAATCCCCACCCATTTCCTTCACTTCTTCTTTCACTTTTGTGACTGAAAGACCTGCCTTTTTTGCTGCTCCATATTCCTGGATTCATCATGGCTGCCAGACCATCCAGCAGTGAAGATGACTTCATTGATGAAGAGCCTCCTACCCCAAAGGTGAAGGAACATTTCATTTGGAAATTTTTTAAGTTTCCAGAAGGCCAGAAGAAGGTGAATGCACCAAAAGTAGAGTGCAGGATCTGCAAACAGGTCCTGTCACGGGGTAACCCCCAAAAAAAATACTCTTTTGGGAACTTTACGATGATCCGACATGTGGAGAGGAGGCACCCCCAGAATTTTGCCCGGGAAAGTGTCAGGGCTCTGGCACAGGAGGTTCCCAGAGATGGGGCCTCTACATCAACAGGAGGAGCAACTTCTTCTGGAAGAGAACAATCTCAGGGGCAGGTAGCAAACATTCAACCTGCATTCAACCATGGGGTCGTCAAATGCAGATACTGCAATCAACTCCTCACCTATGGGGAGCAAAGTGTCCTGCTCATGGTTCGGGCATTGGAGAACCATCACTGCCCTTCCCACCCCTAATTTTTTTCTTTTCTTTTTGCTCCTGTTGAGCAGTTTCTATTCCCTGTTTTTGTTCCTCTTCAGTTAAAAGAAGAAAACCAAAAGTTCTTTTCAGAACTACCTCCAATTCTCATCAAAGAGCTATAATCTTAAAAAATGAAGAGTAAGTGAAATATAGTGCATTGATAATTGAAAGGAGAATGAGTAAGAAAGAACAGAAAGGTATGAGAGGTGAAAGGAAGTGAAGTAGGAGGAATGAAAGAAGGTGAGTGTTAGAAAAGAAAGTTATGACACAGTGAATAAACTGGAGTATTTCTGACATATCTGTAAACACAAAAGTAACGCATTGCAGGAGTGCGTCACAAAAGTGACGCAACTCCAGTAATGTGTCCTTTCACATGGAAAAAGCACCATGTGAAAGGTTTGCTGTGAAGCAGGCGCAAGATTTTGGCGCAACTGCATCCTAAAAGTGACGCACTGCGTCATTATTACCAAGCTTTTTGCAAGGAACACCCCCTCTGCATGCATTATACCTGACACTATTTTTTAAAAAGTGACGCATCTAGGTACATGGGTCACTTTTTAAAACTCTGCGCCATATTGTATCTGCATCAGGTATATTGTATGCAGAGGGGCAATCCCGCGCAAAAAGCTTGGTAATAACAACGTACTGAAATCTATGAGATTTCCCTGCGTCACTTTTAGGATGCTATTGCGTCAAAATTTTGCGCCGGCCTCGCATCACTTTTATGTTTACACATATGTCAGAAATACTGACGTATCTGTAGCTCCTTGCAACATGATTCGTCATACATTAAATATGACACATCTGGAATGTCATAAGGACTGTGGACAGAAAAGTGACGCATCACACCAGCAGTGTAATAAAATGTGCCTCGTTGCACTATATTTAAAGGATGCAACAGCATCCTAAAAGTGACGCAGTGAAATCTCAAACATTTCACTGCGTCGCTATTACAAAGCTTTTAGTGGGAGAACACCCCCTCTGCATGCATTATACCTCACGCAGATATAATGTGGCGCTTGATTTTAAAAAGTGACCCATCTACCTAGATACCTCACTTTTTAAATATAACGCAACGCGGCACATTTTTTTACACTACTGGTGCAATGCGTCACTTTTCTGTGCGCACTCCTTATGACATTCCAAGTAACGCATTGCTGGAGTGCGTCACAAAAGTGACGCAACTCCAGTAATGTGTCCTTTCAAATGGGGAAAGCAGCATATGAAAGGTCTTGCCTCAGTCTAACACCTGCTGTAAAGCAGGCACAAGATTTTGACGCAACAGCATCCTAAAACTGACGCAGTGAAATCTGAAAGATTTCACTGCGTCGCTATTACAAAGCTTTTTGCGGGAGAACACCCCCTCTGCATGCATTATACCTGACGCTATTTTTAAAAAGTGACGCATCTAGGTACATGGGTCACTTTTTAAAACTCTGCGCCATATTGTATCTGCAACATGATTCGTCATACATTAAATATGACACATCTGGAATGTCATAAGGAGTGCGCACAGAAAAGTGACGCATAACACCAGCAGTGTAATAAAATGTACCTCGTTGCACTATATTTAAAAAGTGACGCATCTAGATAGATGCGTCACTTTTTAAATATTGCATAACAATGCGCATTTTTTTACACCGCTGGTGCGTCACAAAAATTGACGCACAGGAAGCGCAAAACTAACAGCGCAAGGCCTTCATAAATATAATCCTGGATTTTCCCCGTGCTTCGCCGGTGCGCGTACCATGCGCTTCCCCCGCGCAAAACGAAAAAAAAATTTTAATGCCCTGCAGGACCCTATTTTAGTCCCTACATCAAACCTAGGGGGTCAGAGGGGGTCTACTCTTCCCCCTTATGGTCATTTGCCCCTTTTTTTTTCAAACCCCTTGTGTCTCGATTTTACCGAGACACAAGATGGCGGCCGCTCCGGACTGTTTAGAATGTTTACAGACAACTGAGAGCCAATCAGCTTCCTGCGCGCAAGTCGCGTGCCGCGCCTGGAGCGCACTCGGGTGCGCGCACGGGAGAGCGCCTATAGATATATATATTTTTTTGAACCTAAATTACTCAAAATCCACTGGAGCACATATCTTGAGACATAGCAAAGGCACATCGGGCTACCAGTCCCTACAATTTTGCCAAGTTTGGTGGAAATCCATTCAGCCGTTCGGGCTAAAAGTGAAATCGACCGCCCTATGGAAATTAACATGGGGAAAACGCGTTTTGGGACCCCCCTTTTATCTCGGCCCCCGCTTGACGAATCCCCCCCAAACTTTCAGGGAAGGACCGGACCGCCATGAGACCATTTTCCTGAAAATTTCAGGCAGATTCGTCAACCGGCGCCAAAGTTATTCAAAATAGAATGTTGAGATTTAACATTGAAAATTATCCTAACTATAACTACCTACTGGCGACCGCCAGTAGGTAATATATATATATATATATATATATATATATATATATATATATATATATATATATATATATACTGGGAGTTGGAGTTCGTTTAATGGTTTACGACCCCCAACAGGTGAGCTGATCACGCTTGGGGAGGAGCCCAGTGACGTCAGCACTACTTCAGGCGGAGCAGAGCAGATGGATTTATTGCAAAACTCTAGTGGGTGCAGGGCGCTGAAGAAGGCTATTTTTCCCGAAATGCATTTGCCACCACTTACCTGTACAGCTTCGAATTAAAGTACCTCCAAAGATATTCTCTCTGGCCACCGCTGTTTTCATTTTGGGAATGGAGTTTTGTCATATTTTCTGCGCCAAGCCAGAAGCGCAGTACGGATGGCCCTGTTACCTAAGAGACCCGGACAGAACTGGCATCACACTGCTTCGCAGTGTTACACTACCTCAAAGGATTGGGAGTTCCGGTGTCCGCCGCCAGGAATAGGAGACGCGTGCGGTGGGTGGTATTCTACCTCCGATAGGGCTTTGTGTGCTGCATGGCTGCCCCGCGTATTGAGACCCTATTTCTCACTGCTGTAGCAGTCCGAGGGGACCCGAGGAGGCGCTTTGGATCCTGGCTGCGAGGGAAGGATCATGCCATCCAAGCCTGCTAATAATCATTGGAGCCGGTACCATCCAGGTTGACCCCCCGCCACACCACCGACCCAGATGCATGAACATGATGCATTCTGGGAGTTGGAGTTTGTTTAATGGTTTATGACCCCCAACAGGTGAGTTGATCACGCTTGGGAAGGAGCCCAGTGACGTCAGCTCTACTTCAGGCGGAGCAGAGCAGATGGATTTATTGCAAGACTTGTGGGTGCAGGGCGCTGAAGAAGGCTATTTTTGCCGAAATGCATTAGCCGCCACTTACCTGTACAGCTTCAAATTAAAGTACCTCCAAAGATATTCCCTCTGGCCTCCGCTGTTTTCATTTTGGGAATGGAGTTTTGTCATATATATATATATATATATATATATATATATATATATATATATATATATATATATATATATATATATATATATATATTCCAACAAAGGCCGAAGCTTCTCAAGATGCACTCAACAGTGAGTCTGCCATCGGGCATCACGGTTCAGCCCGCCCTATGCATCCAAGTTTGTTGTATTGCCTGACGCGTTTCTGTGGCCAACGTACCACTTCATAAGAGGCATTTCTCCTGTATGCATTGGAGCGCTCTTTATACTGCATGCTGATTAGTTAAAACCCCTCATAGGTTCAACTACGTACTTAATTGCTTTATAAAGCATGCTGGGATGTGTAGCACATCGAGCTTTCATTAAACACTGATAGTAGGTTCCAGTGCGTACAGAGTTTAGAGAGTCAGTAAAAATCCTTAGGAGGATCTGGATGTGATGGGAGCTGACATGTTTCATCAAGACACACTATGCTGGAAACTGGAGCAGGAAGGTTCCTCTCCCTCAGCCTCTCATTCCTTATAAAGGGGATGCTCTGTATAAGGTATCGTGGGTGTGCGCTGGATGCATGGAACACTACGTTACCCGCAGCCTCCTTACTGTAGGCTCTAGTTTCTATCTGGTTGTTCCTTACATAGACTTGCACATCCAAGGAGCTCACCATTTCTGCACAAATAGTTGCGGTAAAGTTTAGGTTAATATCATTGTTGTTAAGCCCTTCAATGAACTCCTGTGCACTTGACTGGGTCCCTTGCCTAATTAAAAAGAGATCATCTATGAACCGCAGCCACACTTTGACATTTTCCCTGAAATGAACCTCATGAGTGATTTTGAGTACCGGCTCCAAACACCAGCCCATGTGGAAAATGGCATAGCTGGGGGAGAAGCTGGCACCCATTGCCACCCCTCGTAGCTGCCGGTAAAGTGCAGTTTAAAACAAAAAAACATCACTGTTAAGACAAAATTCTACCATATTGACCAATATTTTGTTATGCTGCAGCTTTTGATTTGGTCTGCTATTCAAATAATGTTGGAGGGTCCTCAATCCATTTTGGTTGTTAATGCTGATTTATAACCCAGTCATGTCCAGTATTTTTAATAAATAGTCGTTCTGCCATGTAAAGTCCTGAATTTTAGATAAAAAGTCACTTGTGTCTTTGATGTAGGATGGTAATAGGCAGAAATATTCCTCAAGAAAGAAGTCCACATATTGTGAAGATGCTTCTAGAAGGCTGTTGCGTGCTGATATTATTGGCCGTCCTGGTGGCTTTAAAGGACTCTTGTGGATTTTAGGTATCAAATACATTACAGGGACTGTTGGATTGTCATAAAATAAAAAGTATATTCCTGCATTGATATTAAACATGTGTATGTGTGTGCGTGTGTGTGTGTGTGTGTGTGTACACCTCGAACCGCTCTCAGCAATCTAGCTGTGTGGGGCTTAGAGTGTGACGGTAGGCGCGTTTGCAGTGTGGTGGGAAAAGGGGGCGTGGCCTGCTATGAAAACTTAGCAATCCTGTTCTGTGGGACTTACTGTAGATAATAGGAGGGGTAGTTTTGTTACCTCCATTAAGTCCCAACAGTGGATTGCTAAGAGGTCTTCGGAGGCCACGCCCCCATTTTTCCACCACTCGGCAAACCCACCTCTTGGCACAGTACGGGTTGAGGGATGAAGTCCACTTTACTCCTGAGGGACTTTGGGGGCCAAGAAGCACTCCTGGCATCTCCTGTAAGTCCTAGGCAGAGGAATTCCTGAGCTCTGGTCGTTGGCTCAGCACCCCTTCTCCAACACTCTGCAAACGTGACTTGTGAGAGTTAGAGCTATGACACTGTAAATGAAAAAGTTTTTTACTAATGTGTTTGGAGTGGAGTGGATGTACGTTGTGTGTAGTGGAATTATGTGGTATGTTGTGCAGTGGAATTATGTGACTAGAAAGTCTGCGGTATTTAGTGTATAGGAATTATGTAGTGGGGGATTATGTGTAATGGAGAGTAATTATGTGGTATGGTAGTCAGTGTTTTGGAGTGATTACCTCAGGTTTAGTCTACTTCGTTTCCATAGAAGTGAAACTATGAACTCAATGATACAAAAAAAAAAGGAAACACTGAGGAACACTTTTGGACCTAGTCAGAGGTATGAGCATGGCCACTGGAATTATGCAACTGTTTAGCTGCACTGACTTTCGCTCAATTATACTTTTCTGCATTTGCCTCATAATCTGCTGCCTAATCTGCAGATTTGAACAAAAAAAGCCTTTTTTCTTGCTCAAACGTTACCAAAAATGGAGCGACAATTGTAACAGCGTGGTGGAAGATCCTTTGTAAACCTAGAATGGTCACCTGTTACTTATTGCTAAATGTGGGTGATAATTTGGTACTAATGGAGTGCAATTCACTCTTGCTTCTTTCTGCTCCTCTCTTGCCTCTTTCTGCGTTTCTGTTGCTTCTTTTGCACCTTTTTCTTTTTCTACACTTCTCTTGCCTCTATCTTCACATCTCTTCTACTTTATGCACCTCTGTTGCCTCTTTCTGCACCACACTTGCTTCTTTCTGCATGCCTCTTCCCTCTCTCTGCACCCCTCCTGCCTCTGCACCTCTGTTCCTTCTTTCAGTTCTTCTTTTGTTTCTTTCTGCACCACTCTTGGTTCTTACTGCACCCCTTGCCTCTTTCTCCACTCATCTTCCCCCTTTTTGCATGTCTTTTGCTTCTTTCTGCATCTCTGTCCCTTCTTTCTGTAACCCTTGTGCCTCTTTCTGCTCCCCGCTTCCTTCTTTCTGCTCCCATTCCCTTCTTTCTGTTCCCCTTCCCTCTTTCTGCTCCCCTCTTTTTTTTATTTTTATTGAAGCCAAGGTTTGTCAAACATAAAACATTCACATATTGCAGCATTATATCGTAACGAAACAGTAAAAATCTATTTTAACAAAATGAAACACAATAAGTCACACTTCCCTCTTTCTGCTCCCCTCTTTTTTTTATTTTTATTGAAGCCAAGGTTTGTCAAACATAAAACATTCACATATTGCAGCATTATATCGTAACAAAACAGTGAAAATCTATTTTAACAAAATGAAACACAATAAGTCACTACCCCACATCACAGACTTATTATACACTTCATAAAAGAGAATTAATCGGGTACAAAAATACAAATCTCCCCTAGAAAAAAGCACCATGTAAACATTCACACAATAAATAGACAGTCGACTAGGTCTAAAATCTCATTCCCCCCCTCCACCAAAAAACTAGCTACTGCCTCCTCTCCCTCTGCTTTAATCAAAGCTCGAACCCCATGTTTTCTTAAATTTCTCAAGTCCCCCATTTTTTTGCTGCAAAGGTATATTCACTTATCTTCACCCTTCTCATCTTCTGCCCCCAATCCAAAGCTGACAGAATTGAGTTGGAACGCCAATTTTGCAGGACCAGTGACCTTTCAATCGCCATGGCTATATATAAAAATCTAGTCATTGAATCTACAAAAGGGTGACCCGGATCAAAGCCAAATAAAATTAGCCTGTCATTTACTTCCAACTGTAGATTACATTCCTTTTCGAGATACACAAATACCTCTACCCAGTACACATTAATCTTTGGACAGCGGAGGATGATATGTGTCTAGTTGGCAACAGGGTAATTCAGACATCGGAAGCATTGGGAAGACTGGTTGGGGAACATCCTAGCAAGGGCAGCTGGGGTTCAATACAGAAGCCATTTACTCAAAAATAACATCCTGTGCCAGTTTGCCCCTCTTAGAGAACTAAAGTTTAGCCTGTTAATAGTGGTCCAAATATGGGGGGAAATTTCACAGTTTTCGCGCTCTGACCATTTCCTTAATGCTTTAGATTCAACATCCACCCCCCTTACTAAGGCCAAAAATTTCTTCCAGGCACCGGGCTTCCTGTCGGACACCTTAACTAAAAGATCCCCCACCAACTGATTTCGAGCCAAAGAGAAGATGACATTTTTTTTTCTGCTCCCCTCTTGTCTTTCTGCATCTCTCTTGCTTCTCTCTGCACCCTTCTTGCCTCTTTCTGCACTCGTCTTGTCTCTTTCTGCACCTCTGTTCCTTCTTCACTTTTGTTCTTTTTTTCTGCACCTCTTGCTTCTTTCTGAACATCTCTTGCTTCTTTCTGCACCCCTCGTGCCTCTTTTTGCACCTCTGTTCTTTCTTTCTGCACTTTTCTTGTTTCTTTCTGCAACACTTGTGCCTTTCTGCACCCCTCTTCCCTCTTTCTGCTCCCATCTTGCTTCTTTCTGCACCTCTGTTACTTCTTTCTGCACTTCTTTTGTTTCTTTCTGCATCTCTCTTGTTTATCTCTGTATCCTCTTGCCTCTTTCTCCACCCCACTTCCCCTTTTCTGCTGCTACTTTATGTACTTATGTCGTTTCTTTCTGCATTCCTATTGCCGCTTTCTCCAACCCTCCGTTGACTTTTTCATCTGTTGCCTCTTTCTGCACTTCGCTTGCCTCTTTCTCTGTCCCTCATCCATCTTTTTACACCTCTATTGCTTCTTTCTGCACCTCTGTTGCTTTTTTCTGCACCCCTCTTGCCTCTTTCTGCACCCCTCTTCTTTCTGCAGTGCTCTGGCTGCTTTTTGCAGCGCTCTTGCTTCTTTCTGCACCCCTCTCGCTTCTTTCTGCACCCCTCTCGCTTCTTTCTGCACCCCTCTTGCTTCATTCTGCAACTCTTTTGCCTCTTTCTGTACCTCTGTTTCTTCTTTCTACACTTTTGTTTCTTTCTGCATTTCTTACCTCCGTCTGCATCCCTCTTGCCTCTTCCTGCACCCATCTTCCCTCTTTTTGCACCTCTTCTGCTTGTTTCTGCTCCTCTCTTGCCTCTTTCTTCACTTCTCTTCCTTCTTTCTGCACCCCTACTGCGTCTTTCTGTACCCCTCTTGCCTCTTTGTGCACCTCTCCTACCTCTTTTTGCACCTCTGTTGGTTCTTTCTGCACTGCTCTTGCTTCTTTCTGCACCCCTGTGCCCTCTTTCTGCACCTTTCATGTCTGTTACTGTACCCCTCTTGCAGCACCTCTGTTGCTTCTTTCTGCACCCTTCTTGCCTCTTTCTGCACCCATCTTGCCTCTTTCTGCACCCTTCTTGCCTCTTTCTGCACCCCTCTTGCCTCTCAGCGCCTCTCCTGCCTTTCTGCACCTCTCCTGCCTCATTCTCTACTTTTTTTGCTTTTATGCGGCACCTCTTTAATGTTTCCCTGTTTTCTTGCCTCTTCATGCACCCTTTTTGCCTCTTTCTGTAGTTCGTGCCTCTTTCTGCACCTCCTGCCCCTTTCTGCACTTCTCCTGCCTCCTTCTGCACTTCTCCTGCCTCCTTCTGCACTTCTCCTGCCTCCTTCTGCACTTCTACTGCCTCCTTCTGCACTTCTACTGCCTCCTTCTGCACTTCTCCTACCTCCTTCTGCACTTCTCTTGCCTCTTTCTGCACCTCTCTTGCCTCTTTCTGCACCTCTCTTGCCTCTTTCTGCACCTCTCTTGCCTCTTTCTGCACCTCTCTTGCCTCTTTCTGCACCTCTCTTGCCTCTTTCTGCACCTCTCTTGCCTCTTTCTGCAACCTCTCTTGCCTCTTTCTGCAACCTCTCTTGCCTCTTTCTGCAACCTCTCTTGCCTCTTTCTGCAACCTCTCTTGCCTCTTTCTGCAACCTCTCTTGCCTCTTTCTGCAACCTCTCTTGCCTCTTTCTGCAACCTCTCTTGCCTCATTCGGCACCTCTTTTACCTCATTCGGCACCTCTCTTGCCTCATTCGGCACATCTCCCGGTTCTTCCCGCACTGCTTTTGCCTCTTTCTGCATCCCTTTTGCTTCTTTCTGCACTGCTCTTGCTTCTTTCTGCACCCCTTTTGCTTCTTTCTGCACTGCTCTTGCGTCTTTCTGCACACCTCTTCCCTTTTTCTGCAATTCTCTTTCCTCTGCAGCCCTTTTGCCTCTTTCTGTACCCCTCTTGTCACTTTCTGCACCCCTCTTGCCTCTTTCTGCATATCGGTTACTTTTTTCTGCACTGCTCTGCTTCTACATCTTTGTACACAAATTTACAGAGTATGGTGTTTGAAACATAGGTATTCAAGTATTTGTATGTTTATTTTTATGTGCCGTGTCAGTAGGTAAAAGCACACTCATGCATGCATACCTTCACAAACTTGGTCAGACTTACAACAGTGATATGCTTAGGATTGCTGTCTTATATTTTGTAGGCCTAACATTCTGAGCAGTCGGTGAATATTGACCCTTCAAGAGAAAAGTGAGGTTTAAGACATCTTGGGAGACGGATTAGTGATTAGGCTACTTTGAGTGTGTTGTAAGGTACAGTCAAAGTAGGCCTCTTTCTGCACCTCTGTTGGTTCTTTCTGCACATCCCTTGGTTCTTTGTGCACCTTTCCTCCTCTTTCTGCACATGTCCTACCTATGTAGGCATAGTTAGAAATTCGTTTTTTTTAAAACTTAGAAATTCACTTTAAAAAACATAGGTTTCAGGGACGTTATAGTTTTACATTTCACTCATACAAAACAAGAGAAATACGGCCATTGCAAAGATGTAACTAATCACTTGGAAAGATGTAACTAATGCCTGCTGTCTGTTTTCCTTGCTGAAAATGAAAGCAGGGGCAGAAATTTCTTAAGGGACCTCATCACTCCAAATAATGTACCTACCATCCTTTTGACTTGAGGACCGAAAAATAGTCTATTGTCAGAGTTTATTCCCAGGTTTTTACCAAGTCCTTCTGAGGGCCTGGATGGAAGGCATCGTCTGGCCAAATAGTTAGCCAGAAGTTTGATGGGAATATCCCAAAGAAGAGGATTGCTGTGTTTTCCTCATTGCATTTGAGTTGAGCTTTAGCTAGCCAGTGGAAGACTGCGGAGAGGCAGGTTTTAATCTGTGTGCCCTGTGCCTTATGATTCTAAGGTTTCTTTTACCACATTGCTCGGATTTCCACGTGATCCTTTCTCTGACCTAGTGAGCCAACAAGGATAAAGGAGGAAGACTAGTACTGGTAGCCACCACCTTGCTAAGAGACCGATTCACCCATTTGTGCATTTGTGCAATAGAATATTAATTACCTCCACTGAATCTCTGTTGTAGATGGTGCTGTCTTTTGCACCAGTACAGTTTAGTCACGGGCACAATGCCAACACTGGGAGTTGCTTGCACTTCTGGCATGTAAATGGAAAAAGTTGTTTAGCACCTTATGCACCTAGTCTCATTGTTTTGTGCACATTTCTTCAAATAGTTTAAATCATCAGAAGCTGGTGACCAACAAATATTTGATTTAGCAGAAGATTACATTTGTTCTTGAAATGCGGGACCGCTGTTTAAATTGCTGTTTTTAACAATGCATGTTATTTTCCTTTCTTTTAACAGATATGCGACTTCTGGATAGAACAAAATCTATTGCACAGTCATGGAAAGAACTTTCTGATTCAGAGAAAACGGTATGCTTGTGCTCATATCTGCTGCTAAACCGGCTTTATAGGTTGTTAAAAAAAAGCCTAACTGTTTACTTTAAGGAATATACATGGAGAAAATATATTTTCTTCCTTTTCTCCATTCACTGGGTCAAATGACTTATGAAAGAGCAGAGTGATTCCTTGGGAGCATGATAGCTTCCCAGCCAACTTATAAAATCGGAGACTTTGGACTGAAGCAAGATGTGCTGAGGCTGCACGTACTACAGATAATAGAGCATCAGGGCCACCATAGGTATTGAATGTATGAAATGTACGGGGCCACATTTGTGAATTAGGAAGCATTAGCTTCACTTTGAAGTTGCCATGTTAATACTTTGGAGTTGTATTAATAGTGGGTTCTTCAAAGGTGTCAGTTTTGTCGCCTGAGGCAATTCAACCACATGTGGTGATTCTTTCAGGAATGGATATCGCCAAAGATGGACAAAGAGAATATTTTGACATATTTGCTAGAGTCCTTTATCAATATAGTAGTGGCCTGAATTGTGGAGAATGAAAGTTTTCCTAGCTAGCTATCGTAACGGAAAGTTTAATCCTATTAAGGACACGGAGGCAAGGATTATGCTGTATGCACTTCACTTTTTTTTTATTTTTTACAGCAGCCGTTTTAACGACAAATAACAAGACTTCATTTTCCATGAGCCCTGGGAAAAAGTAAACAATAACATAGTAGTTTCACCCTATCACTGCCTCCTCTTTCTTCCTGCGACAGACACGGATCCATGCTGTCCCTAGTCCTGTTTAGCTGCGTCAGATCCTGGGGAAAATAGACAACATGTGATGTAGCCTCCATGCATGTCAATTCAGAGACATATTATGCATCTACATCATCCTTACATAAGCATCATACAACATTACTTATCAACCAACAAGTCAACATTTGCAGGAAATCTCGTACAACTCACATATCGAATGCATCAGTATACCCACCTTTATGAAAACACCCTCTTCTTCCTGGGGCGGTAGTATATATGTGTAACGTTGGGTGGGCTAATCCTCTCCGCCGTGTCTTTAAGAGATTTGAAACTTTCCATTATGATAGCTAGGAAATATTTTATTCTATTTCGGGACCTGAGGCGTGGATTATGCTAGTTTAAAGCGTATCCACAACCAGCAATGCTAGAAACTGGTTTAAAGTAAAACTTATTAAACAAAGAATCTAAAAACTAAAGTCCGCTGCATTGAGGAGATCTTCCAGTCGAGCCCCCAGAGTGAATGCCTTTGAGGTCATGGCCTGTCTGACAGAATTAGCACTAAACGCCTTGATATCAATGCCAGCTTTGTGCATAGCACATCTAATCGATCAAATGATGGTAGAAGTGGAGACCGTCCTATGCGGTTTCTTGAGGGCAATCCAAAGTTGCAGTTCACCATAGGAGTGGATATCCGCAGTCATTGCTTCATAGCTTTTAATGCATCATACTACACACAACTTTGGGGAATCTGGAAAGTAAGGCTAAGATACCAAACAGGAATTACATTCTGTTCTTATTGAAATGTGGAAAGTAACTCTGTCTGGGGTGAATACTCTACCTGTAATCTCCAGTGATCTGACATCTGAAACTTGTCTACATGAAATTAAACATAACTGCGTAGCTAGTTTGGTCAATATCCTTTTCCTTGAAAGGTACTTAATTGAATTGACAGGACAGGAAAAGGTTCAGAACCTTGTTGACATCACTTAGTGCAGAGTATGTAGGCACTGGAGGAAGGGATAACCGAATGCCTCACAAGAGTTTACTCACCTAAGGGTGTACCCCCACCGTATGAACACCCACCTGAGCATGGCCTGCCGATACCGCTGACCTGAAGATGGTAATGGTTCGTTACACCAGTCCTTCAGAGGCTAAGGAAGTGAAAAAACTCAAGATAGGGACACTTGTGTCCCCACTGGATGCAGGTGTCGTCGGCAACACCAGCCCAACCATCAAGACCATGCCGATATATATTTTTTGATGGTACTATCAGCCCATGCTTTTGAGAGGAGGGATGCAGCATGGCACAAAAGTCCTGGGACTTTCCAGCGTCCCCTGTGATCCTCCACTCCGTAAGTGGTAGAGACCCCTCTAGGACTAGATGCTGGCGATTCCCCTCTGGATCTTGGAGGAGGTCCAGAAAGAGGGGTAGAGGGATTGGAAAATCCCAAGAAAGTTCCAGTAGAACCAGATACCAAACTTGCGATCTCCAAATCTAGGTCACTAGCACGATTTCCACCTGTTGTCTCCGCACCTTGGCCGAGCATTATCATTGCAAACGGGGGGAAAAGCGTACCCTTTCTCCATATTCCAGTTCTGAAGAAAAGGATCCGTGGCTACAGTGTCTGGATCCGGCCACCAGCTGAAGGACCTGGGAAGATGGCAATCCAGATGAAAGATGATGAGGTCCACTGAAAATGGACCCCACTTGGCCTGAAGGTTCTTGGTATTGTCCTCTTTTATTATCGAAGCCTTTGCTAGGAGCTGAGAGCGGCCGGCTGAGTGCCCCCAGTCTCGGCCAAAACCTGGGGCATGAATATCCCCATGATCGATGCCTGGACGTTGTGTTCAAGCGAGTTAAATGTAACTACAAACTTACCCAGTTCACGAGTGAGTCGCCAAATAGCCCGCCCTGCGCTATAGGGCCAGCTTCCAAGGTGGCATGGCCCACCAGTTTGGGCTCTATATCGATGAGTTTGCATTTCCCAAGAAGATAATGACCCTCTGGGCCCACCAGGATCGTACTTTGGTGGAGATTAAGGCCCTAGACTCTTTTGTATTCTTCGCCATATCAAGGCTACACGTCAGGAGGGCTGAAAGGTCCAAGAGCTTGTCTTGACAAACCCACTAAGATCTTTCTATGCCCTTCTTTGGATCCCTTGTGAACTTGGCTAAAAACGTGGCCATACGGACATTTGTTTCAGGGGTCAGTGCCACCTTGACGCCCAGATACTGGCGGGGGCACTCTAACCCCAAGGCGGTTATGAACGTCCTTGTCTAGAGGTTTCCTCTCAACACAGGTTGTGACTTTTTCAGCCTGGGACCACTCCGCTGACCGGGGGTGTAATAATTCCTCAGGGTCAAGCATATCTGAGGAGTTGTCCCGAGGAGAATCGCCTACTGGTGCGTCGACTCTTGGCTGTTTGGGGGTGGGCGAGGGACGCCACGGTGGGAAGCTCATGTTATGCTCCGCTGTGGAGCCTGAGAGATAGTTCATCCCTGGTGGGGGGCTAAGCGTGGGAGGAAGGGGCCCAGCTTCCGCAGGTTGGAGCCCAGAGGGCACAAGCAGCGTTAAAGGGGTTAATGCCAAAGGCTGGGACTGGTCCATAAAGGCCCTTTTCAGCCTTGCAAACCCACCCAGATTGATGCCTGGGGTATGTTCCCTCTTGCGCTTGGTGTCTGGGCGTCCCCTGTGGTTACAGAAGTGTGATCCCTAAAAATTCTTCCCTTGAAGGCAGGGGTTTAAAGCAGCGTTCTGCCATGTGCAGTAGTTTCTGCTCCAGAGGTGCCACCGCCTTTGTAAGTGCCTTCAGAATGGAAGCCTCTATCACCTCACAGAAATGATCATCAATTGGGAGGTAGGTTATGCTATCCTCCTCCATATCGGATTCTTTGAGTTTACTCATTTCAGGCAGTAGACTTATTGGGGTTCTTCCAGTTTATATGTATGGTGCTTTGGGGTCACCAGGCAATAAGAGGGTAAATTACTGAAGTGGGTGGCTCCCCCAAAAATTATCAGCAGCCCTCACAGACCTTTTTAATGGTGCAGAGAAGCCCTTCAGGATACCAACTCACCCACATGGTATCTAAGGGGTTGGAGACACCTGGGCTGGTGTCCTACCGTGCAAGAAATCGGGAGCTTGACCAGAAGCCGCACAGAAAGTGCTACAATAATACAGACCCCAAAAGGGTCGTAAGTGCTTGAAGCATTTGTCCTGAGGGAGGAGTACGCCAGTCAGGAGTCGAGACTCGCTGACCATGTAGATTGCGAAACACGACGCCCTCCAGTGGTTAGAGAAGCACACTGCGTGAGCCCTGAGTGCTAAAGTGCATATTAAGATTGAAGCGGCTGCAGAGGAGCGCAAGTGTTCCTGCAGACCCACTAGAAGGAAAACCGTAGTATTAGGCAAAAACCAAAGCAGAACAAGCCAATGCAAGCAAACCAAAGGCCCTATTTCAACAAAGTAAGTGTCCTGAGGCACTTATCTTGGCTGCTGGAGCAATGAAGAAAGAGGGGACATCAAGATGGAGTAATGACTATGAATGAGTCCCTGAAGTGCTGATTGGTCACTTGTTATTTTTGACTTTTTCCCAGGGTTCATGGTAAAGGAAGTCTTGTTATTTGTGGTTGAAATGGCTGCTGAAAAAATAGAATTAAGAAAATGCAGCATAATCCTCGCCCGATCCTGGCCTAGAATTTAAAGGCACCATTAGAAAGGACATTTGAAAGTCTTTTGCCTACACTTGACGTTTTGGGGTATTTCAGGCAGTATAGGACTAATATTTTGGCATTGGGCAGTGACCACGCAGGCTGCAGCGGATGGATAACAAAGTGCAGAGAAAAAGGAAAATATAGGTTGATTCAGTCCTTCCAACAAAATGGCTAAAGGACACGGAGACCGAAAGATCGCTGTCCCTACAATTAAGAATGGGGAATATAATTGTGCCGTGGGCCCACAGCATGAGCAAAGTAAAGGCTTGTGTGGTGATAAAACTCAAAGTTGGGAAAAAAGCATCAACATATATTCATTGATGATGAAGTGTCGAAGGATACAGAGATACATTTGACTTGTTAATCCGAGTTGGAGGCAGAACCAGAAGATGCAGCCTAGCCAAAACACTACTCATGTAGAGGTAGATAAACTCTTGAGTAACAGTGTTCACCCCTGTGGCAACAATATGTTTGACCTTCTGCTGACTAAACCTGTTGTGTCACCAGAGTGATCACCATTGCATCATGTGGAAGAGTATTTGGGCAATTAGCTGAGAAGGGAAATAACAAAAGAGGTCATTTAGCAGAGTTTAGTCTGAGAGCCTTAGGCCCTCTATTTCAAATAGGGCTTCTGTTACTCCAGCTTTTCATGATAGTGATGGCTTTTATAGGGAAGATGGATTGATATCTTTGTAAGGGCTTAGGCAATAGTTTAAGATCCTATTAACAACTCCTATTGGATGTCAATGGACCCTTGACAAAAATTTGTGACCCTGCATAAGATGTGTACTTGAACAATAAGACTGTCGATGCAGAAGAACAATACCAGTGGGTGCTGAGGGCTGTTTGCTTGTTTGGAAATGCGTGCACAGCTATATCAGTAGAGTGAAGAAAGAGCATTGTCCTGAGGATTCACCACAAAATAGCAGATTTAGCCAACCACGAGGGAAGTTCCTCAGCTCAAAGCTTTCTGTTCAGTGATGGCTTTTTAAAGGAGACGGGGATATGTGTAGGAGCATTCTGTTCCATACAAAAGTCGCAAAAGTACAACAAACAAGTCTTTTGCAGCAGATTTGTTACTAGAACTGATAGAACCAGTGTCCGGTTTCCCAGCCAAGAACAAATCTCTAGTGTTACATTGGCCCCTGGAACAATTCCATGGTCTAGTTCCCAACAGTTTGTGAGAATCGCTTTGGAGCGTACCAACCAATGGCAGAATTTTCTAGAAATATGTGGGAAAGAGAAAGACCCTGCGAAAGAGCATCAGGTAAGCATCTCAATAGCCCTTTTATCTATCACATTAAGGTTGGGCGGCATACTAGCCCCTGTCTATGGAAAATGGAAAGAGGAAACTCTGGCTCTCTGGTTACAGGAGACGGTTGGTGTGTTCAGGATAGTTCATAGATCAGGCAATTGTCAAACAGATTCAAAGGGAAATAGCTTCCATTCAGAAAGAGAAACAGTAAACAAAAAGGTTAATGAGTTGTTTGTAGGGAGCAATTCTGGAGATAGTGGTTTGCTCCATTGATTTTGTAAGTAATGTCTTTTTGGTAAAAAAAAAAAAAAGGGAAAGAGGAGAGGTCTCGTCATAAATCTATGTGAATTAAACAATTGGGTGGTCTACCATCATTACAAGATTCAACTTTACAGAAATGTTCTTCTTAAAAACAATTTGTTCACAAGATTATACCTGACAACCGCCTATCTGAAGGTTCCGATTTGGGGACTCGATCAGGATTTTCTGCAATTTTGTTTGAGTCAGAAGTTATGGAGGTTCACATGGCTCTAGTTTGGCCTTTCTTCTTTCTTTAGGTGTTTTACCAAGGTGCTGCTTCTTGTGGCTACTTTATTGCGTACAAGGTTTATTATTTACTTGGGTGATATTTTTATTACTGCTCAGGTCTTGGAGATTCTGAGGTATTAAAAGGGTTGGCTTTGAATCTCTTCGTCTGTCCTTTGTTGTCAATTGAAACCACTCCAGTTTTTTCCCCTTCTGGCGTTCCCATTGTATACAGAGTTTGGGTTGCCTGTAGAGATTTTCGGAATGTTTTCAGGGCTTTGTATTGATGGTAATGGAAATGATAATTGGGTCGTTGTTTGTGACTATTCAAGCATTTGTTTCAGTCCTTAAATGTGCTATTTTCAAATTTTGTAATGCTCAGTAATCAAGGAAATGGAAGAAGTACTCTGGAAAGATCAGTTTGTCACAGGTGAGAAAGGAGTTATGTATGTTGCTGGTTAAGAATTGTTCCGACCTGGAACAGCAGCGCTATTTTTGGTTAGGTACCCAAAGTAGTTATAGAATCAGATACCACCATTTAATGAGGACAGATACTTGGTGAATGTCGGTGGATCACCCAGGAGAGGGAACTGTTTAACCCGTTGAGTGCTTGTGATGTGCTCAGCTCGTCATGAGGCACGGTTGAGCTGCACTCATGACGAGCTGAGCTCGTCACGGCCGTTGGAACGTTCGCACGCGGGGATAATTACCCCGCTGTGCTGAACGTTCGAAAACGGGTGTGGCTGTGACGAGCTCAGCTCGTCATGAGTGCAGCTCCACTGTGCCTCATGACGAGCTGAGCTCGTCACAAGCACAGCGGCGCCGCTTGCAGGAATCTTCGTTATTTTAGTGACGAAGTTGGAGAGACTATTTTTATGTGCATTCAGAGTGGGGGCTTTCGAATTACATCGTTTTGCAAACTTGTTAAGCACACAACTTTCAAAGGAATTTTAGTTTGAACCAGGTCTGGAGGCATTGTGTGAAAGTTTTTCAGCAAAATTGGACCGATCCAAATCCACGTGGTTTTGCCTTTGTGTGCAATGCTGGTGAGTCTGGTTTATGCTAGTTCCTGTTAGGAAACAGTGGTTCTGGTAACCCTTCTGTGGATTGTGCAAGAATGGAACCCAGTCATGATGAAATGTTGCTGTATTGACAATTGCTAAGTCCAGCCTTCCCTGCCCCTGCTGAGGGGGTCCTCAAGGGGAGTTGCTCAAGTTGGTGGTAGGAGAGCATTTAGTGCTGGTGTCACAGAGGTTTTCAGGAAGCAATAAGAAATGCCAGAGCTTTCAGCAGGAGATTTCAGAGTTCAGGGGACCCGAGGACCCAGGAAAGCATATAGATTGGCATAGAATAAATTGGTTTGTTGGTGTGTCCAGTGGATCTTGATCCCATTTCAACTGATGAGGTACATGTGATCAGCGTTTCTGACTGAGCTTTTTTTTTAAAGTCTACCTTATAAGACGGTTGGTCCGCATAGATCAGCAGTGGCTGTTGGGCATCTTTTGGTCAGGAGGCTTAGGTGAGGAGGTTCATTGAAATTGTTATGGTACCACCAGTTGAAAAGTATATGAAATGGTTTTCTGTGCAAATTTACCAAGAACTTTCTGCCACTAATGAGGGCTCAGAAGAGTTTCAGAGAGCTTTTATCCAGGAACTGCTGCCAATCTAACTAATTGATTTCCTGATAGCTGTGGCTCATAACCAAGACTTTTTTAGTAGACAAAGCTAACTGGAGCTCCCCTTTACGAATACACTTCCTTTTAAAAACCACAAAGAGAAAGTTTTTCTTGATCACTTTCATCAATGCACATTCAACAAAAAAAGATCCTTCCGGAGTGCCACATGAAGATTACTACTGTTTATAAATCTAAAATATATATATTTTTAAATATATATGTAGCTTCAAACTTGCATTAATACAATACAATTACAAAGGCTTCATATTTGGTGTACTTCAGAAAATTGTAGTAAGTATTTTCTAGTGTTTGTACAAAAAAGAAAATATATGTATCTTAAAGGTGTGTAGGGCTGAACGGCTGAGCAAGCTTCTCATTTATGTTTTTCTTTCTGTGTGTCACAGGCGTATGAAGAAGCAGCAGAAAAAGAACGGCAAGTGTACAAAGTAGAGCTAAACGCATTCAAAACACAGTTATCTGGGGTGCAAATCGGTGCCATGCAGGAGGCAATGCGGCAAAGAAGAGCAAAAAGGAAAAAGATGAGACAAAAGAGGGTAATCTAATAATTTGAATGGCTAATAACGAACTCTTGCAAGAGGAATGTCCTTTTTTTTTTATTCACAAATATTTTTATTTACAAAACAGTGTCTTTATTTGTTTGCCACTGCAAGACCTGCTTTGCGTTATTTAAGGAACAAAATGAAAATACACAATTCCAAGAATAAGAGCAAATATAACAAGCATTTACAATGCAATAGGTCTCGCATTATTAAAATTTGAGCTATTGGCATTGTAAATGACAATGCCTTTTATTCATTTGCATCGGTTCGTAAACAAGCACTTTGTACTTATAGTCCATGCTTATGAGAAGCAAGGCTGGCAGTCTCTTTTACTGCCAGCCTTGCTCATCGTAAGCAAAGACTATACGTTCAAAGTGCGTGTTTATGCACCGATTGCAGGTTTTAAAAACAAATAAATAAAAGGTATTGTCATTTACAATGCAAATAGCTCAGACTTTAATAATGCGAGACCTATTGCATTGTAAATGCTTGTTATTTTACTGATGTGTGACATTTTTGGCTTTTGAGTGTACTGATGTGTGACATTTCACTGCCATCAGGTATTTAGTGTCTTTTCAACTTGCATTCTTTTAGTGTATTCTGATGTGTATTTCAGAACGTACTGTGTCCTTGTGAGCCAGATGTGCTGAATGTCAAGACACACATCTCTCAGTGGAGGCAAGGGAAGCGAAAAGGGGAAGAGGAAAGAGAAGCGGTAAAGACAGTATCCCTGTAAGGGGTAGCTTGTGTTACTGCTTTCTGTGCGAGTGTGATTTGTACACAACTGTTCGAGGCATGTGGGCTGCTGAATTCATATCTGTGCATAGATTGCCGCCTAGTGTTGGGTTCGGATGATTGCACTTTGTTGTCTTGGAAGAGTCTTCGAAGTATCACGAGATAGATGACTCCTCCCCTGGAGTACAGTGTGCATGGGCATCTTCTCCATCCTCAGATTGTTTTTTTTCCGCCATTGGGTTCGGCTGTTATTCCTACACTCCAACTTCGGAATCAAAACAAAACTTTTATAAAGGCCTTCGACTTCGACGGTATTGTTCTCGCTCGGTACCTCTTGACTCGATAAAGCTTTCCATCTCGAAACGGTCGTCGACGCGGGCCGTTGGGCCTTTTCGCGCCACGTGGGCCTGCTGTCGATGGAAAGGAGCCCGTTTAAAAGGTGCCCACAATGCCACTCCAAGTTCCCGCATACTGACAAGCATTCAGTATGCAACAAGTGCATTCCTCCAGACTATAGGGAAGAAACCTGCCCGGCCTGCACCCAGTTTCGATCGAAGAAAACCATAAGGAATTGACGGGCTGCTAGGCAAGAGATGCAGCGACAGGCACCGGAGCCGGACAACATCTTCGATAATGACCAGGAACTTCCAGAAGCTCCAGATTCGGACCTAGAGATCGTCACCGCCGAGGACTACTCGGACTCCGATGACGAGATCCCACCGGGGCAAATCGTGAGTACACTACCCCCGACACCAATTACCCCGTTCCCGAAGGCTCCGGTCGAGGCATTGCCAAAAGGTCTTAGCCAAGATCAAAAAACATTCGCCAGCCCTGCCATCCGGCTCGGCTCCGGAACCGAAACCTAAGCCTTCAGAGACCCCAGGGCCAAGTACCGCAATCCCAAAGAAGGTCCAGAACCTAAAAAGGTTGTCGACCCGAAAACCGTCGACCCGAACAAAAGCGTACAGCCCAAAGGCGTCGACCCTAATAAAAACGTCGACCCGAAGAAGGCCGTCGAGCCCAAGGGCGCAGACCCCAAACGGGTCGAGCCCAGAAAGGACGCCAAGCCAAATGGCGCCAACACCAAAAAAGACGTTGAGCCAAGAAAGCCAGCTGTGCCAAAAGTAGTCGAACCAAAGAACGTCGCCGACGGAAAGGGTGCCGTATCGAAGCCTATAATCCGCCCGGAAAAGGCTATTGACCCGAAGACAAGTGCTCCGAAAACACCAGTCGATCCTAAAAAGACCATTGACTCTGCAAAGGACAGACAACCAAAGAAGCCTGTCGAGCACAAGAAACGTGTCAAACCGAAAGACACGGTTGACCCCAAAACACTCCCCGACCCGAAAAAAGGGCCCGAGCCAAAGAGAAGCACTAAGGCACCAAAAGTCGTCGAAACTGAAGGTGTTATCGACCCAAAAAAGTCACAACCAAGAACAGTGGAGGAAGAACTCTTCCATCCTGATCCAGCAGACGACCAGGCAGAGATATATATTAATCCTGAGACTGGTAAAGTCACAATCCCACACAGAAAAGAGGCCACTGGACACTGACTCTCATTCCCCTATTCAATTGAAAAAGAAGGACTTTGGGACTTTTTAATCTAGACCCTTCATTCCCTTCTATCCTATTATGCCTTCTATTCCTTTTGCTCCTTACTCTCCTTCTCACCATGGGGACGATGAGGGGAACACAGGGGAGGATTCTCAGGCTAAATGATTATCTACAGGATCTTGAGCCACAAAATGTACCAAAGGAGGAGCCAACTGACCCTTATAACACCCATCCCATCCCTGATGTCTTCTCCTATCCAACTAAGCCTTCACCCACTGATGACACCATTGTCTTCAACCAATTAATAGACAGGGCAGTGCAATACCACAATGTAGATATGCATAATGACCCTGTCGAGGAAGACTTCTTATTTGACACCTTTCCAACATCAGAAAAGAGTGTCAGAACACTTTCTATGCTGATGGGAGTGTTAAAAAATGCACCTGACATTTTTAAAGATACAGCCAGGGCATGGGTAATTAATCCCAGGATTGAGAAAACTTATAGGGCAGCCCCAACAGACCCTACCTACATCAGAGGGCAGTTACCATTAGACTCACTAGTGGTAGCTAACGCCCACAAAAGGGCCAACTCACAGACAACATCGGAAGCACCTCCCCCCGAAAAGGAATCAAAGCTATTAGAAGCCTCAGGTAAAAGGGTAGCAGCACAGGCCTCCTATTCATGGAGGATAGCCAATACACAAGCTCTGCTAGCTCGTTACGACAGGGCGCACTATGACCAGCTTGAAAGCTTAATGTAACACCTACCTGAGACTTTTAAAGCCCAAGCTGATGACCTCATACAGGATTGGAAGTTCATCACAAATGCCTCCATCAAATGTGCACTTGATGCAGCAGACACCGCAGCCAGGTCTATTAACACCAGTGTTTTACTAAGGCGACATGCATGGCTGCGTATTTCGGGCTGTAAGAACGAGGTGCAGTCCACCATTCTTAATCAGCCAGTCAACCAAGACTTCCTTTTTGGCCCTGCTGTCGACACCATTTTAGATAAAATGAAAAAAAGGATACAGAAACCACAAAGTCAATGGGAGCATTGCAGTTTCAGCAACACAGAAGTTCCTTTCGACGCTCCTCATACAGGGCAGTTACACGAGGCAATACTTCCCAAACGCCATCATCATACAAAGGCAACACACAAAGTTCCTTTACAAAAAACTCCAACAGAGGAGGTTATAGAAGAAACCATAATAAGGGAAGAGGACGTGGAGGCAAGAACACCAGAGCCTCCACTTCCACAAAACAGTGACTTCATCACGCTACCTCCAGACCACCTAACACCGGTCAGAGGCAGACTCCAATAATTCCTACCTGTCTGGAACGCAATTACCACGGACAGGTGGGTGAGACAAATTATCCTGTATGGGTATTGCCTGGAACTCCCTTCTACCCCATCAAACATACCACCCAGGCACCGTACTATGTCCAAAGAACACATCACCCTGCTACAACAACAGGGGAAATGCATGCTGGAAAAGGGGGCCATAGAGCCAGTCCCTTTCCAGCATCAAGGGACAGGAGTATACTTCCTTATTCCCAAAAAGGACGGTTCCCTCAGACCAATATTGGACCTCAGACCTCTAAATCAATATATACTATCAGAGCACTTCCATATGATCACACTACAGCAAGGGCTCCCATTACTACAGCAAGGAGACTTCCTAGCAACATTGGACCTCAAGGACGTGTATTTTCACATACCCATCCATCCAGCTCACAGAAAATATCTCAGGTTCACAATAGAAGGACAACACTACCAATTCAAGGTCTTGCCCTTCGGGGTAACCACAGCTCCAAGAGTGTTAACAAAATGCTTAGCAACAGTAGCGGCACATCTCAGGAGGCAACACATCCATGTGTTCCCATATCTGGACGATTGGCTAATACAAGCGAAATTGTACCAACAGTGTGCAGAAGACATGTCCCAAACCCTTCAGCTGCTACACCGCCTAGGTTTCTCAATAAACTACCCAAATACACATCTGCAACCGTCCCACATACAACAATATCTGGGTGCCACTATAGATACCTCAGTGGCAAAGGCATACCCAAACTCAGCAAGGATAGCCAGCATGCAAATGCTCATTCGGAAATTTCTGCCACAACACTCTCTTCCAGCTCGAGTCTTCATGCAACTCATAGGCATGATGGCATCCTGCATATTCATAGCCCTCCATGCCAGACTTCAAAGGCGTCTATTGCAAGAATGCCTAGCATGGCAATGGAACCAGGCTCAAGGGCAACTAAAAGACCTAGTGTTGGTGGACAGTCGCGCTCACTACTCTCTGCAGTGGTGGAACCCACAAAACCTTTCCAAGGGGCGACTGTTCCAAGAGCCGGTTCCACAGCTAGAACTAACAGCGGACGCATCACTGACAGGCTGGGGAGCCCACCTCCTTCACTACACAGTACAGGGGCACTGGACAACCAAACAAAGGAAACTGCATATCAACCAACTAGAGTTGCTAGCGATATTCCTAGCCCTAAAAGCATTCCAAAAATACTTGTACAGCAAGACTGTGTTGATCCGGACGGACAACATGACCGCAATGTACTATATCCAGAAACCTGGAGGTACACACCCTCCACAGCTGTCCACTTGGCACAGAGCATATGGAAGTGGGCAATTCCATAAGACATCTTTCTCCTAGCAGAACACCTTGCAGGGAAAGACAATCAGATAGTAGACCTGCTCAGCAGGCACAGCCAACAACTGCACGAATAGGAGATACACCCAAACGTTCTCCAGCCATTCTTCAAACAGTGAGGTCACCCAGAAATAGACCTGTGTGCCACAAAAGAAAACTCAAAATGCCAGTACTTTGCCGCCAGGTTCCCACATCCATTGTCACAGGGCAATGCGATATGGATGAAGTGGTCAGGCAGATTTCCGTACGCTTTTCCCCCAGCACCGCTGATTCCGCTGGTGGCACGCAAACTGCGGTAACAGTCACTCAAGCTAATCCTAGTTGCTCCCACATGGGACGAGACAACCATGATACACAACGTTCCTGGAGCTTTCAGTAGTTCCCCATCAAAGGCTGTTCCTCGCACCTCATCTTCTAACTCAGAACCATGGAGAAATCAGGCACCCAGATCCCAATCAGATGAACCTAGCGATCTGGTTCCTGAAGTCTTAGAGTTCGGATACCTTAACTTACCTCCTGATTGCATGAACATTATCAAGGAGGCTAGACGGCCAACTACTAGAGCATGCTATGCAGCAAAATGGCAAAGATTTGTTATCTACTGCAACAATAACCAAATCAACCCATTAGATGCTTCCATACAAAACATTATATCTTCAGAGATGCAACTTAGCATACTCTTCAATAAGACTACACCTAGCTGCCATAACAGCATACCTTCAAAACAGGCAACACCTTTCACTGTTTGGAGTACCAGCAATCAAGGCTTTTATGGAAGGCCTTAAAAGGGTGATCCCTCCAAGTCATCCTCCTTTCCCAGTCTGGAATCTAAATATAGTACTTACCAGACTTATGTGGCCTCCTTTCGAACCTCTACACTCATGCGAACTACAATTCTTAACGTGGAAGGTGGCTTTCTTGATTGCCATTACCGCACTCAGACGAGTTAGCGAATTACAAGCACTAACAATTCAAGAACTTTTCATGCAAGTACAATCTAACAGGGTAGTTCTTAGAACAAACCCTAAGTTTATGCCAAAAGTCGTATCAAATTTCCACATTAACCAATCAATAGAACTGCCAGTGTTCTTCCAAAATCCACAGTCAGTAGCCGAGAGAGGCCAACACACACTAGATGTAAAGAGAGCTCTGCTTTACTATGTGGACAGAACGAAATCATTTAGAAAAACAAAGCAGCTATTTGTTGCTTTTTCACCACAACATAAAGGGAATCCAATATCAAAGTCAGGAATAGCCTGATGGATAGTTAAATGCATGCAAATATCCTATCAAAAAGCCAAACGCACTTTAACCGTCCCCCCCAAGAGCACACTCTACAAGGAAAATGGGGGTATCCATGGCTTTCCTAGGAAATATTCCCCTTGAAGACATATGTAAGGCAGCCACATTGACTACCATACACACTTTCACAAAACACTACTGTGTAGATGTGCAAGCAAAGCAGCAAGCTGCTGTAGGCCAGGCTGTCCTCAAAACTATCTTTCAAACTGTTGCAGCTGACACAGGTAGCCACCGCTAGAGAAGATACTGCTATACAGTCTATGCACAGATATGAATTCAGCAGCCCACATGCCTCGAACGGAATATGCTCCTTACCAGTATGCATCTGTTCTTGGCATGTAGGCTGCTGACATTCTTATCGCCCGCCCTCCTCCCCGGTGCCTGTCGCAGCTGCAGCATTATCTTTTGCATGGCCATCTCTTACTTTACTATCTCCATCTCTGCCACAATGGTGAAAAACAATCTGAGGATGGAGAAGATGCCCATGCGCACTGTAGTCCAGGGGAGGAGCCACCTATCTCGTGATACTTCGAAGACTCTTACAGGACAACAAAGTGCAATCATCCGGACCGATATGAATGTTAGCAGCCCTACATGCCAAGAACAGATGCATAATGGTAAGTAGCATATTACTTTTGGTCATACATACATAGGCAGCCTGTGACAGTCCTTGCCCAAAGTTGCGACAGTGGTGGCGGTGTGCTACATTTTGGGCTTTTCCCCGAGGCTGCGTCCAGGATGGGTTGGGCGGTTACTGTGGCTTTCGGGCCAATCCATTCCAGAGAGGAGCTTTTAAGGTTGGATGGGGTGGGGGTGTATTATTTAACCCTTTTCCTCCACGTGAACTAGTTAGTCTGTGTTGGGCCTCTCTGCGCATGCATTATACCAGAGCCGAGCCCATTGGCTTTGTCAGTAAGGCTGGCTGCTCAATGCGTCTTATTTCCAGACACACTCCTCACACGTGCATCCTCATTGCATACACAGAAGGGCCAGCATTTATTACAGCACTACCACCACAGACCACCTCGTACCACTGAAGAGCCGACACACTACACCCACACTAGGGCCTGTGCCTAGCACACATTCGTACCACCACAGACCACCCCCTGTCACTGAAGGACCGACACACTGCACCCACACCATTTAAGGATCTTGAAAACCAGCTGCCGGTGAGCACACGCATCGTCTCACTGCAGTTTAAGGCCCTGCAGTAGCGACGGTCAGTGCAAAGACAGAGATGCCCCAGCACAGCCGGCCCGCGGGTGCACAACACACAGTGCTTCAGAAGGGCCGGGACCGTCAGGTACCAAGGACCAGCATATGTGTTTCATCTGAAGTGGAAGAGCGCCCGCCGCGCGCACTGCTCAGCAGAGGTAAAGCACTTTTAAAGGGAGGGGTACCAGCGCTTCTCAGAAGCGAGCAGGGACTCTAGGAGAGGGCGCCTGCACGCCGGCGATTCCATTCCAAGTACTAGATATGCACAAACTACATGTGCACAAATGTATACAATCATGGAGAGGCCCAAAGCCACACAGGTGAACGTGTCCGCCCACTAAGCAGTGCCCATGGAGACTGCCCAGTGATGATGTGCTGCTCCCCCCCCACACACACACACACCACCAGCAGCAGTCCCTCTCCAATGAACAGGGCCTCGTTGCGGCGCCACTACCATGGGCATTGCCCACTCACGTGCAGCATTTCACACTACACATTACAACCCACGCTGGCCTCCACCCGCCTAAGCAGCGCACCCACCTGAACACAGGTTTGAGCCCCTGTAGACCACGCCCCCATAGTGCTTTTGCACCCACCCCCCAAAAAATGCACAGTGCTTGTTAAACATTCTATGCTGCCACCCCCGAGTTAGTGCCCCCAGCGATTATCAGATCCACACCCATGAAAAGTGCACAACACCCCATACAATCTAAGAACCACCCCGTCCCTATCAGTGCTTGCACCCCTTTACTATATCCGTAGCCCCTCAATCTTTTTACAGCGCTTCACACCCCCTGGGCAGTGGTTTTACTTCAATGGGCAGGGGCTGATTTCTATGGGGGGAGGGTTGGCCATATGGGCTGTGCGGTCCCCCGGCCCTGTGGACTTTCCACTGCCAGTGACACCCCAAAACCTTGTGTCTTACCCATCTTGGACAAGCCCACCCACCTCCCCTTCTAGTCAACCCGAGTGGCACTGCCCCATCAAGCTCTCAACCCCCACCACAGCCCTGGCCACCCACCCCAGCCCTGGCCACCCACCCCATCGCACTGGAGCTTCTCATAACCACACCCACCATGGACAGACCGTGGCACCTCACTGCTCCCCACAAATGACCAGCGTCAGTGCCAGTACCGCACAAGGCGCCCACAGAGCACCCCACATGACATAGACAAAACCCCTGTCCCCGCATCCCACCCCCAAATTACTTGTGCAGCCCCCTACGCACAGCTTTTCTCCCTAAGTTACATTTACGGTACCAAGCACCCCCTCCCTGCACCCCTAGTAAGGTCTCTTCATCTCGTTGTCAGTCACAGCCCCAGCACTGCCCATTCACTAACAGTGCCCCATCGGTCAGCGTCTTTTCAGCCCATAGTCAGTGATACCCCCCCCCCCCCCCCCCCCACATCAAGGGCTCTCCGAGGACCATCAAGGGCTCTCCGAGGACCATCAAGGGCTCTCCGAGGACAATCAAGGGCTCTCCGAGGACCGTCAAGGGCTGCTCTGACAACAACTCGGCACTGATCTGATTAGTATCAGCACTTTAAAACCACATGCACTCCGGGGAGAGGAGGGGGCGGCAGAGGGAGGAGGGGAGAGGTGAGGGAAAATAAAGAGCGGGAGGAGGAGTGATAGAGAAGGGTGGCCAGAGCCAAGAGCCCAAGAGAAGGAAGGGCGGAGAGAGGTTAAAAAAAGAGCTAGGAGTAATTGTAAAACAAGGGCGCGATTGCCGGCGGAGGCGGCGCTCCTTGCGGGGCAGGCGCGAGGACCCGGCGAGCAGGCTGAACAGTAGGGCGTGGTGGGAGAAGCTGCTGCCCTGGGGGGCGCCATAAGACGCTGAAGCTGGGGCTGTCTAGACAGACAAAAAAAACGAGTGGGGGGCACGCGCCCTTATGCTTTCAATTATCGCGCCCGTGTCTGGGCACGATAATTCAAAGCATATGGCAGGACATGCGCGTAATAGACACCAACAGGCCAGGGGCGGAGCTATGCCTATTGGTGTCTATTTTACAAAACAGAAAGCAGTGAAAGGCCAATAGAAATTTCCAGGTCCATTTGCAAAACTCGGCCAAAAGGACTCTCGCTGTGCGAACACTGCTGCGCAGTGTATCGCTAGGCGCGAGACCTAAAAATTTAATAATAATCAATTAGTTCACTCCCAGTCATTCAAGAAGCCATGTTGTGTCCAAAATTATAAACAAAATGCACTCTTTAAAAATAAGCATTTCACAATGCACCAGCAGGCCACTAAATGAGGAGTACAAAGAGGTGTAGTCCATCATTGCTGAGAAGACCAACAACCATAGCCAGTGCAGGCTTCCGTCATACAGTCACCCTCCATTTGAAGTCCATGGCCAAATTTAACAACATTATTATATTCTTGGAGGTCAAAACTGGTAATCTGCTCGTATAGCAAGATTTTACACCAGTACTTCTGTAGCTGATGGCCATAAGTAAATACATGTACAGTATCTGCTTCACCCTGGTTGTTGCAAGGTTATAATTCTCTTATTATTCTAACCAATTGAGCAGGATCTTGCGGCGTGAAGCCGTTTAAAAAACAAGATGACCTTATGGAGTAGGTGGGATCGATGCCTAGCCTACATGATGAAAATGGCAACAAAGCAGAATTCTCCAACATTGAATCCCACTGTGGGTTGAGAGGGACTCCAAAGCAACTGGCCAGCAGGGCTACTTCATTGCTAACCCTACTACATTGCCTCTAATGAAGACAGCGAAGATGCGGATGCGAACCTACAGGTGGGTGACCATGTACAGCAGACTCCGCTTCCAGGGACTGGGCCGAAAAGACCACACAAAGGGCTGCGAGTACAGTTGCTCTACTCCAAATTTAGAAAATCTTACACCAGCTTCCCCCTCCTCGCCATGGTGCACCACAGCCTTCAGGCGCTGGTCAACACTGAGAGCAAACCTCAGAGCCGAGACTGGACGAGACCAGTCTCTACCCCAAGCGAGTGAAGAAGCCAAGTGAGAATGAGGTCTCAACACAAGGCAAGCATCGGTGCCTAAACCAATATAGACACAGACGCACACGTAGAGGCTGACAAAACATAAGCGTAAACATAAGGCAACTGCATCAGAAAAACATCCGGAGTCGAAACATAGATAGGAATCTAGGCATTCCAAATTGAAGTCGACGCAAACAAAGACAAGGGACACTTCCACACCAAAGAAACCTTTGCAATCACCCACTAAAACAAGAACACTGGGACGTTGTTAAAGATGCAAGAAAAGCCAGAAAAACAGTACAAAAACTAGCTCTTATTGAAGAGCAGGGAAATGTTTTCGAAGGACTAGAAAAAATCATGAAAAAATGATATAAACAACCGAAAGTCAGTCAGGATGACACACAGCCGCAAGTAAAGCAGGTGGTGATAGAGCATAGAGCTGCATGCCTATTAGTCACCCAATGTCCCCTCACGCCAGGTTACCAACACATGGGTATGAGGGAGACGTAAGAAACTCTGAGCACAAAATACAATTCAGACTCCCATAGAGATGCACAGAATAGCCCAAACTCACTGGATGATTATTCTGTTGGGCTGCCAGCCATCGATACAAGCAAGGCATCACCTCCTACCCCAGTGTGGTACAGAGAACAGCAGAATACCTTAAACTGCAGATGCTTACAACAGAAGAAGAGACAGACTTCTTAATGGAGACTATCTAAAACAGAGAGGACTGTACAATACTTGCCAATGGTTGGCTCTATGTTAAAAACCTCCAAAGAGATCTCAAAAGATCAAGTGAAGCCAAGGGTGCTCAACCCATGGATTGAGAAAAAGTACACTCCTTTCCCCTCAGATCCATTATACATTAGAGGACACCCTAGTGCGGATTCCCTTGAGGTCACTTCAGCACAAAAAAGGTAGGAATCACAAGGCACAGGTGACGCTCCACCTCCTGACAAAGAAAGTAAGAGGATTTATGCCGCAGGGTAAAAGGGTGGCTACTGGCTATGCTTACCATTGGTGTATTGCTAATTCGGTAGGCCTATTATCAAGATACAATAAGGTCACATGGGCCAAAATATAAGATCTGTTACAACTTCTGCCAGATCAATTTCAAACAGAGAAGGGAGGCTCTAGTGTCCAAATGAAAGCAAATTTCAAATGCAAATATAAGATGTGCACTGGATAGTGCAGACACTGCGGCCAAAGGAATGAACTCCAGTTATGCTACATAGGCATGCATGGCTCCACATATCCAGGGTTCAAACCCGAAGTACAGCAACACATTCTTAATGTACCGTTTGACAGCAAACATTTACTTTGTCCTGAGGTTAATATACAGTGAAGAAAAAAATCAAAAAGGATACAGAAACCGATAAGTCCGTGAGGGCCTTACAAACCACTACACACAAGCAGCCTTTTCGAAGCTTCCACCGGGGGACCTCCAAAAAGAACACCCTGAAGACCCAAAGCTATCAGAAACAATATCAATACTATCCAAACTCAGGAAGAGGTTATGAGAGAGGTAGATACAGAGGAATATGTTGTGGCATGCCCACAAAGCCAACTACAACTAGCAAGCAGTGACTTGGCATCCATTCCCCCCAATCACACAACACTTGTCGGTGGATTATTACAGCAGTACCAATCTGCTGTGGCACAATGTAACAGACCAATGGTTCCTCCAAATTGTCATAGAGATATTGTCTAGAACTGAAAGAACAACCACATAATATTCCACCAAGAAAACAACAACTCAATCCACAGCATTTTCATCTGCAAAAACAAGAAGTAAAAGCACAAATACAACGAGCATTGAAAATGCAATATCTCTTGCCTTGGATTAAGTTAAAGCCATTTGCTTTGCTAATGGCATTGTATAGCAAAGCAAATGGCTTTAACTTAATGAAAGGCGAGACCTATTGTATTTTAAAAGCTTGTTTACTAATTGCTGCTTGGAAAATGTAGTTGTGTAGTAGGGGATCTCTGTGTATAGTCATAATCTAGTGAATAATCCCGCCCATGTGCGTGGAGCCTGGAGCAATCAAAAATAATCTCTTAAATCGTCAAAAAATGCAGACCTGCGCAGACACTTAAGAGCAAATTTAAAGACAGATAATGCAGCCTATATCCACAGGCTACACTGTCCAGTACTTCAACTAGAAATTCCACCAAAAACCCACAAACAGCAAAGCCTTTTTCCAGCAAAAGCCTCTGGAATGATAGAGAAGAAGGATTGGACAGACCAGCCCCATAGGCTGCCATTATGTGGCTCAGAACAGGATACTGTGCCTTTAAGAGAACTTTCCAGAACTCTCTCAGTATCCCAGAATGCACAGCAGGTCCCTTTTACTTCCAGTTCTTTTTTCCGGCTCCTGCAAGCAGGACCCTGGAGCATTGAGCTCTCCCTTTCTAGGGTTTCTTTAAAGATTTTTTTCACTTTTCAAGTGTTTGAGTGCTTTCATTTGAAGTACTTTGGTGCTTTCTTCCTTGTGTGTGTATTTGAGCACTCTTTTATTTGTCACAATGCCTGCTTTGTTTGACAAATGCCCAGAGTGTTCGAGGAAGAAGGCCAAGACGGACCCACACGAGGTGTGCATCATCTGCCTTCCCTCATCTCATGTCCCGGAGGAGTGTGACATTTGCCAGAACCTCTCCAGCAGGACCCTGAGAGAGAGGATGAAGATCAGGCACCAAGGCCTGGAAGATAGAAGACTGAAGGCACAAGGTGGGTCTGGGCATACATATATCTGCCCATGCTGAGGCCTCTGGGGGGCAGGAAGACCCAAACACGTCCCTGTTCTCCGCTGGCGTCGATAGTACCGACGACTGCGTCGAGAGGGATGATATCAGTCTGTTCCCAGTCTCCCCAGGGCTCTGGGTCGAGGCGACATCAACGTTCGGCGTCGAGGGAACTGACTAGGCCGCCGTAGAGATCGCCGTTGACGGTGTCGTCGTCGAGTCATCGACGTCGAGAGGCGGCCCGGCGTTGGCGCTCGCCGTCGAGCGCAGAAGGAATTCTGGTGCCAGGAGTTCCTCTGGGTCCGCTGGGACGCGCCGGCGACGTGCGCCAATAGGCTCTGCCTTTCCATCACCTCCGCCTAAGAAGAAAAGGGAGTCACAGGGCTCTGTGTACTCAGAGGTATATACACCTCCTAAGCCGAGGACGCCTTCCCCTCCTCCGCCATTTCCCAAGGACCCTCCGCCGCGGACTCCCACTCCTCCTCCGCTTCCACCACCGCCCCCTCCTCGTTCTCATCCTCTGCTTCCTCCTTCTGGACCGCCTGCGGCTCCGCCGAGGACGGCTTCACTACCACGGTACCCGACGCCATCTAAGGGGACTCCTCAACCGAGGTGCCCGGTCAGGCCGCAGTCGCCTAATCCTGTGAGGCCTGCGGAGCGTCCCAAGCCGAGGAGATCGCGTTCTCACTCCGACCGGAGGGGGAGATCGCAGAGTCGTCACCGGTCGTCGACAAAATCAAGACAACGCCAGGAGGCGCAGATCCAGATCACACACAAACTCTGCTGGGACAGGGAATACTCGCCGACTTTGTCGGAATCCCCAGGGACGAGGGTGTCGCCTGTTGACGTCATAGTCTCATTTCAAGATGTTTTGCTGAGGGGTTCGTCTAAGTTGGACATCACGGTGATGGTGCCTACGCCCACGACGTCCGTGATTTTCGAGATGCTACATAAAAAGCACCTGTCTCAACCGTTGCTGCCTCTAGTACCAGGATTGGTGGAGCCCGCCGAGGAGTTGTTTCTCATTCCAGCGGTGACGAAGGCGGCCCCCTCCAGGCTCCTCAAGAAGTACTGTGCTCCGGATTCTGACCCGGCTTTTCTTATGATGGATCCGACACTGGACTCGGTCATAGTGACGGCGGCTAGGAAGCCGCATGCCACCACCCCGGCGTCTGCAGTGCCTCCTGATAAGGAGAGCCGCTGGATAAACTCGGCAGGCAGGAAGGTCTGTGTGACGGCGCCAACTTCAATGAAGGCGGCCAGTGCCGCAACTTTGCTAGGGCGATATGATCGAGCCCTATCGGAGTCCCTCCGGCAATTCGCTGAGCTCCTTCCTCGAGAGAAGAAAGAGGACTTTCAGGAGATTCTGAATGAGGGGATGTTGGTGTCGAACCAACTCATCAGCGCGGCTGCTAATGTGTCCCTTCTGGCGGCGCATGGGTACTGCCATGGTGTCAACCAACGGCGCCACGCTTGGCTTCGACTTACATCTCTCAAGCCAGAGGCTCAACAACGGGTGCCCAACCTTTCTTTCTCGGGGGAAACTTTTTTTAGCAAGCATGCGGACGACGAGATGGCCCGCATGAAAGCGGTGGCCGAGACAATGACGGCGGTCGGGTTGGAGAAGCCTAAGGAGAAGACCTACTGCCCCTTTCAGAGACGGTTCGGGGCGCAGGGCAGAGGGCGAGGGAAGGCTTCGGGGAGCAGCAACAACAGGAGCAGCAGTTCCGGAGGCCCTTCCAGAAGCGCCAGAAGGGCAGAGGCGGCCAGCTGTCCGCAGCGGCGAACAAAGGCCCGGCTGGGTCTAGGCCCTGAGCGGTTACTTCCCCTGTATCCGTTACCCACTCCAGTGGGGGGAAGCGTTCAATTTTTTTCTGCCAGAGTGGAGAAAAATTACTCGGGACAAGTGGGTGCTGAATATTGTTTGCAATGGATACAGTCTTCGGTTCACCAGCCCGCCTCCAGCAATTCCACCGGTCAGCTCGCAGTTTCAACTGCACGAGCTCCACGCGGAGGCCGATACCCTGTTAAGGAAAAAGGGCGATAGAAGACGTACCTCTGTCTCAAAGGGGAAGAGGTCTGTACTCGTGGTTCTTTCTGGTTCGCAAGAAGGACAAGAACAAATTCAGGCCCATTTTGGATTTGCGACAAGCAAACAAGTGGATTCGCAGAGAGAAATTTTGCATGCTGTCGTTGCATCAGATTTATCCTTAGCTGCAACAGGGAGACTGGCTATGTGCTACAGACCTACAGGATGCGTACCTCCATGTGCCCATTGCACACAAACACAGGAAGTTCCTGCGATTCCAAGTCAGCGCCAAATTATTATCAGTACACAGTACTGCCATTCGGGCTGAAGTCTGCGCCCAGAACATTTTCAAAGTGCATGGCAGTGGTAGCTGCACACCTGAGGAAGAACAAGGTGTTTGTCTACCCGTACCTGGACGATTGGTTGATCAAGGCATCCTCCTTCTCGGAAGTTACACATCAACATGTCCAAGTCTGTCCCGACTCCGGTCCAGTGCATACAGTACTTGGGAGCCTCCATCAATACGCTGTCAGCAAGCGTATCTCCTTCGGAGGAGAGACGATTATCACTCCTTCGGAAGGCTCAGGCTCTTATGACCGCTCCATCTACAACAGTGAGGACGGTGTCTTCTCTACTGGGATCGATGGCCTCTTGTATCTTCCTCACTCCACATGCACGGCTGCACATGAGACCATTGCTGGAGTGCTTGGAGGATCAGCGGGATCAGAGGAAAGGGTGTTGGGACGACAAGATACGACTGTCTCTGCATGCTCTTCAGTCTCTGAAGTGGTGGTGTTCAGCAGAGAATCTCCTCAGAGGGGTTCCCTTCCACAAGGACATTCCCACACAGACTATTGTGACGGATGAGTCTCTCCACGGCTGGGGGGCGCACTCTGGAGACTTACAGATTCAAGGAACGTGGTTCCCGACGGAGTCCACGTATCACATCAATTTCCTGGAACTTAGAGCTGTTCACTCGGCGCTGAAGGCCTTTCTTCCGTCCTTCCAGACCAACTCTCTGCTTGTACAGACAGACAATACGACCACGATGTATTACCTCAACAAGCAGGGGGGCTCGAGATCACGCACTCTGTCGCAGGTGGCGCAGGCGATCTGGCGCTGGCTTCTGGCCAGAGGACTGACGATAACGGCTACCCAACTACCAGGTGTGCAGAATGTTCAGGCGGACGCACTGAGCAGACTGATTAAGGAAAACCATAAATGGGTCATAAACGACGAAGTACTCGGAGACGTCTTCGCCAGGTGGGGCACTCCAGACGTTGATCTGTTCGCCACCGCCGAAAACAGAAAATGCAGAGACTTCGCCTCCAGGTACTACCAGCAGGGGATGCTGGGGAATGCGCTATGGATCAACTGGTCGAACAGCTTTCTGTACGCTTTTCCACCCATTCCCCTGTTTCCGGCGGTGCTCATCAAGCTGTCCCAATCCAGGGCGCGGATGATCCTGATTGCCCCGGAATGGCCCAGGCAGTGGGTGTTCACGGACCTGCTTCACCGGTCCCTCCTTCCTCACATTCGGTTGCCGTGCCGGCCGGGCCTTCTCACGAAGATCAGGGGGCAGATGGTGCACCCCAACCTCTCATCTTTGAGTTTGGCGGCATGGCTCCTGAGATAGTGCAATATGGCCATTTGAATCTACCAGAAGATTGTATGGACATACTGAAGGAGGCTAAGCGACCTTCCACTAGGACTTCCTATGCTTACAAGTGGAAGAGATTCTGCGTCTGGTGCAAGTCTAAGAACTATGATCCAACGACGTGTAAGGAAGATGTCATCCTTCCGTATCTTCTACATTTGGCGCAGTCTGGCCTTAATTTCCATTCCATTTAGGTTCATCTCGCTGCGCTGCCTGCCTACAGGAAATGCCCTTCACAGAACTCCTTCTTCCAGATCCCTGTGATCAAGGATTTTTTGGAAGGCTTGAAGAAAGTGTTTCCTCCTGTCCTGCTTCCTTCGCCTTCATGGGAATTGAATGTGGTGCTGTCCAGATTGATGAAGGAGCCTTTTGAACCTATCCATAAGGCTTTGTTGCAGCACCTGTCCTGGAAGGCAGCATTCCTCGTGGCCATCACATCGGCCCGCAGGGTGAGTGAAATTCAGGCGTTGTGTTGCCATGCTGCTAAGGTTGTTATGCGTACTCACCCTAAATTTCTTCCAAAGGTTATCTCGGATTTCCATGTTAACCAGACAATAACGTTACCTACGTTTTTTCAGAATCCTTCGTCTCCAGCGGAAAGGTCTCTGCTTTCCCTGGATGTTAGGAGGGTGTTGAAATTTTATCTGGATAAAACCAAAGATATCCGTAGGTCAGACTAATTGTTTATCAATTATGGATCAGTCAGGACTGGTCTTGCTACCTCAAAACAGTCCATCTCGAGGTGGATTGTGTCCTGAATACATTTGTGTTACCAGAAGGCTAATAAGACCTTGGGGGGTAAACCTAAGGCTCATTCCATCAGGGGCAAAGCTGCCACGACTGCTTTGCTACGTAATGTTCCAATTGCAGAAATCTGCAAGGCGGCTACTTGGAAGTCCGTCCATACCTTTGCTAAGCATTACTGTCTGGACACTGATGCCAAGACATACGCTCAGGTTGGGCAGGCTTCACTGCGAAATCTGTTCGCACAATAGTGGTGTTATTTCTCTTGTCTCCACCGCCGCTTTGGTGTGGCGATGGGCTTGCCATTCTATTCACTAGATTATGACTATACACAGTGATACCCTACTACAGAAGGAGTAGTTTCTGTCCTGTAACTCCAGTTCTGTAGTAGGGGTATCTCTGTTATAGTCAATAAGCGCCCGCTCTCCTCCCTGGTGGAGAGAGATATTCATGTAAGCAATGCTACCGGTCTGGACTGAAACTGAAAGTAAAAGGGACCTGCTGTGCATTCTGGGATACTGAGAGAGTTCTGGAAAGTTCTCTTAAAGGCACAGTATCCTGTTCTGATCCACATAATGGCAGCCTATGGGGCTTGTCTATCCAATCCTCCTTCTCTATCATTCCAGAGGCTTTTGCTGGAAAAAGGTTTTTCTCTGGGGAAAAGGCTGGACAGGCTTTGCTGTTTGTGGGTTTTTGGTGGAATTTCTAGTTGAAGTACTGGACAGTGTAGCCTGTGGATATAGGCTTCATTATCTGTCTTTAAATTCTCTTTTAAGTGTCTGTGCAGGTCTGCATTTTTTGACGACTTAAGAGATTATTTTTGATTGCTCCGGGGTCCACGCACATGGGCGTTACTATTCACTAGATTATGACTATAACAGAGATACCCCTACTACAGAACTGGAGTTACAGGACAGAAACTACTCCTTTCTTTTTTTTTTTTTTATTACTACACTTAGAGGTTTTTGTCAAGTGAGCTCTCTGGCAATCGTTCTGAAACAAAAGGCTGTAATATGTCAGTTAATCCTCCAAAGCAACAAAAAAGTGAGTTTACCTGTACCATGAATACTGGCCAAATCAGGATTTTGATTGTGGGTGACCTGAAAGGACACTGCCTGCCCGCTACCCCCCCCCCCCCTCTTTACACCACTTCAGAACAAACCTAGAGAAAATCACCTACTTTCATGGTACCACATTTGCCAGTTTTTTTTCCACATCGTCGGCTATATGATAACCGTAAAGCATAAACGGGGCAGCCAATGGCACATACAACGAGTAACTAGAGTTATTTAGGAGATACAAAATGATAACAAACTGTTACTATACAATGTGCCATAGTGTTATGTGCGCCTTCGCACCTGTGAATTCCATAGGAGTGTGCATGTGAAAAAAATCTGCTTTTTCAAAGCCTTTTCTCCTGAACTGCTGAAATGTGAATATGTTTGAGGAAGGGGTATTCATGCGTAATTCAAAAGCAAGGTCCGTCACAGGCTTAGTGTATGACGAAAGAGACCATTACACCGTTCCCCGACCAACGTAGGCCTCTCTCTCAACCTCTCTCTGCCAATATCACCTTCCACGCCTCCTCTATTCCGAACAGGCTTTCACGGATTATTCATGACAAACCAACTCTCCCTTTTTTCCCCAAACTATCCACCACTTCTTTTCCTACGCTATTACAAGCCCCTCAGTCTCACTGCCTCTGACCCCCCACACTTCTTCCAGTGTTGAGTTAAACATTTCGTCCTCCCATTATCTCTCTGCCCGTCTTTCCACTTCACCTCCCTCGTCTCTTTCTCCTGCTAGAGATGGCACCTCGAGCTCTTAGAGTTCTGTTGAAAATGGATGCCAGAGGGACCCAAAGGTGACAGCTAGAACAGTCACAGAGAAGCGGGTTTAGAACTCCGGGAGGGACTTCCCTTCCGGCATCTGAGAAAACACCAATGTAGCCGGAGCTCAGTATTAGAACGCTCCATCCAAGCAATTTTAATGTCAATGTCACTTCCACCTCGGGGTTGTTATTGTACAACATTTTGTTCGAAAAAACGTTATTATTATTTAGGTAAATATTATATATAGATCCGGTAGTGGCAACCGACCGCCGCTAAAACACAAATTTAATGCTTCGTAATTGTATGAATGAGTAGCTAATAAAGGCCTTGTTTTAGTTTTCATTGTGATATTTGTTTTGCTGCAATTAAGAACACTACGATTACCAGAAGGTAGGGGCAAAAATAAGCAATATAAGCATGGAATATGAAATCACGGAAAACAGAATAACTCTTCAAATATAAATTTGAGAGTGGAAATTGGCATTAAATAGTAAAACAGTAAGGGCTTGGAGGTATTATTAACTAATTAAACAGATTCTGCCCAAAAACCACACAAATGGAGAGAGAATCTCGAACGGCTACAACAGCATTCCCTTCGTTATATAGGCACGACTTGTTTTGTGCTTCTGTTGCTATTGAGAGGGTCGGTCATTTGCAACAGGCTTGGACTGACAGCAACTGCGCTGACGTGTTTCCGGCTCTTTTACCGGCGTCAGTCACACAAGGTTCCCCTCAGTTTCTAGCTTTCTAGCAGTGGCATAATATTAGAACCTTCTCATTTCTGTACTCCCGTTCCCTATTAGAGTTCCTGTGTTTCCTCTTCTTGATACTTTGCAATGACCACCTCAGGCTGGGTGCGCTTTTTATGGCCGCGCCGCTGTTGCTTGCACCGGACACCAGCACCGCCTCCTCACCTGTCACCTGTTGATCCGTACTGAAGCTACCTAACCCCTGGCACAGCGAAGGCCTCAGATATGGATCAGGTATGGGGAAATCACAAACGTGCGGAATGGGAAGGGCTAAAGAGAAGTTATACAGATATATCGTGTATATATATATGTGCTTACTACCCCTGACGAGGCTTTGTAACATTCTCTGGACTCTGTCCATTAAAAGTGAGAAGAAATGGTAGGAAGCAATGCAAATAAGACGTGGCGAAAGAACAAGCGTGGTCCCGAAAGTGAATGAGGACCGCGCTGCAGCCGGATAATGGGGATCTCTTGTTTTTATAGGGCCATGTGTTTCTAATGAAAAACACATGGCCCCATAAAGATAAGTGTTTTTCGACAGCAGCAAAGCAGGCAATCCAGTCTGGCTCGGAGGTAAAAGGGTGTCAACCAAAAACCTTCATATCCAATGGCAGCCCACTGTTTAGCATAAACGGTGACGCCAGGCAATGGAAATGAGGGGCGGGCTTAAAGCCCCGTTCTGAAATCTCCTTCATTTCAAGAGTTCTCGCAGAGCGAGCAGCACGTTGCGCTGCAACGCTACACGCAAGACTTAAAAAGGGGCTATAGAACCACAAGGAGTATATTCTCTATGCTACCGGATTCCCAAAAAGGATGGAATGCTACGCCCTATCCTAGACCAGTGCATCCTATCAGAACACTTTCATATGGTGACACTACAGTATTTGATACCACTGCTACAAGAAGACGACTTTGTGGTGGCTTTGGGTCTAAAGGATACATACTTTTGCATCCCTATCCATTCCAAACATCGCCGATACCTATGGTTTGTGGTAAGTGGACGTCACTGTCAGTTCAAAGTACTACCCATTGGTGTAACAGCCTGTGAGGTGTACAGAAGGACCAGGCGGGACCAGTAGCGTACTTTTACGGCAAAGCCACTTTTTAGTTCTGGTTTCTCGTCTTTAACTGACCTTTAATTGTCATTGTGGGGTTAATAGAGGACCTCTTCTCCTGGTCGGTTCGTCTTTGTTCAGCCCAGGACTTTGGATAACCGGTGAATATCCCTCGAAGAAACAAGATACCAAAGGTAAGTGTTTCCGCACACTACCTGTATTTTGAATTGAATTAGGGAAGGTAAGTGTGGGATCACCAAACTTAGCTCAATCCACCACCATTTGCTGTGCTACTGAGAGGGGGAGAGAGTTTTATGTGCGACGTTGCTAGGGACTACTAGTGCCTTCCCCGTCCGCGCCTCCAACCTCCTGAACAGCCCCCAGAGATGCACGCGTACCTGAGTAAGCCACGCTCCTCCGGGAGCCTGGCCGGTGGCTCGCTGGTTCGTTGGCCTCCTGGCTTTCCAACGGAGACTGCGTCTCCTCAGGAATGCTAGGGATGATGCTCTTCTGACCCGTTCTCCGGTGGTTCGTCTTCCGTCTCCACTGTGGCGTAATTTCCTCCTGTTTCTTTTTCCAAAGCTCCTATAAGGACCTGGCTTCCGCCCACGTGGGTGATGAGAGTTTTCTGGGGCGGGGCTCAAGAGTTCTTGACTCCACTTAAAGGCGCCACATTGAAGGCTGTCTGTAACAATATCTTCCAAGGGTGTCCTGTTCTCCCGTCTAAGCTTCCCCATTTATAGGCTGTGAAAACAGAAGGGGTTTTACATGAGGTAGGAAACACCACCATTTGTCCTCATCCTCCTTGGACCCCATTTCAGAGATGCCCTCTTCATGACATACCCCACCTCTTTGATTCTCCCGATCGGGGGAACAAGGGAAACCAGAAAGGAAGTTTGCATTTCCATTGGCCACCTCTTTTTGATATCTGACTTTGAAGGCAAAAGGCTGCAATGAAAGGAACTCTCGCAGGACATGAGGGTTGTGCCCTTTGTCCTGGCTCATCCAGTGCAAGGGGACGTGGTCCGTGTAGAGAGTGAACCGTGTACCTTCCAGATAAAATCTTAGCTTCTCAATAGCCCACTTAATGGCGAGGCATTCCTTCTCTATCACTGGATATTTTGTTTCGCAATGGAACAGCTTCCTGCTAAACAGGATAGGCTGTTCGACTCCTTCTGGGGAGACTTGGGCGAGGACGGCACCCAGGCCAGTCTCCAAAGCATCTGTTTGCAGAATAAATGGTGCAGAGAAGTTAGAGGCGAGAACCGGACTGGTGGTGATAGCAGTTTTTAAGCTTTGAAAGACTTCTTTAACCGCTACAGAGGATAGAAAAGGTACTTGGTCTTAGAGTCTTTTTTCAACCGATCAGTGCGAGGGCTGGCGATGTCCGAATAGTGTGGTATAAACCTTCTCTAATACCTAAGTAGACCCAAAAAGGCTCTCACTTCCTTTTTTGGATGAAGGAAAAGGAGTTTCAAGGATGGCTTTCACTTTGACCTCTTGTGGCCTAATCACTCCGTTTTTGGAGCACTACACGTTTTTTAACAATTCTGCTATGTCAAGCATGTCTTCATTTTGGATATCTTTTCTGTGCACGTATTTGCACTCTTCAACTTCGGTCACGTTTTTTAACTAGTGTCACTTTTTGCACAAGGCTGCATGATCAACACATGGCCGAAGGATGCTGTAAGTTACTATCAGGCAATATTATCTCTTGGACTGTTTTGTAAAGTCTCCTGTTTCATTTTCAGAACATGTTGATGGGACCCCTGATGAAGGGGCACTTTAAACCTGAAATGCATTGGAATGTATAATTTCTTTTGATTGCAACTAAACATTATTTGGCCACCAAGGAATTACTGGTCGAATGACAAGAATTCATTGAATAAATTCAAGAAAGAAGCTTCAACAACGTACCAAGTGTATTGATTGAATTTGCTTAGCTGATATAAGAAACAATCTTGTTTCCAGATAAGTGATCCTGCCAGCTTGGAGGGATTCTCCCTCCCAGCATACTTGTTGCATTGTTCAGTTGGCGCCTTCGGACACGGCGCACTGGCAAGGATGCATATAGATTCTATTGATTTTTCATGTTTAATCAGCTATAATTGAGTGCACATTGGCAACATTGTCTCAATCACAACGTTACCTAGAATGTACCCGAGGTGTCTAACCTTGTTAAACCCTACCTTGGACTTTTTTGCGTGTGTGTAAACCTGCCTATTGTAGTGCTTGAAGGATGGCTTTGCAGTGTGCTAGGTGGTCTTCCCAGGAGGGACTAAAAAGGACAATATCATCAAGAGAGGCAGATACATAGTGTTCGTGATGTTGGAGTATTTTATTCATTAGTCTTAGACATGTAGCAGGAGCCCCATGGAGATCAAAGGACAGGACTGTGAATTCATATAGGCCGTCAGGAGTAGAAAAGGGAGTCTTCTCCTGGTCTTCTCTTCTAAGGGGATCCTGCCAATAGCATTTAGTGAGATCCAGTGTTGTGATATAGTTGGCATCCACTAACTTCTCTATCATCTCGTCGACTCTTGAGAGAGGCTAGGAGTCGAACTTTCATACGTCGATTTCGGTTCGAAAATCAGTACAGAATTTAATCGAGCCGGCTGGTTTGGGTACTAGTATTAAAGGGGAAGACCATGCACTTTGGGACGGTTGTATGACTCCCATTTCTAGCATATTTTTGATCTCACTATTCACAGCCTTTCTCCGGGCTGCGAGTATCCTATATTAATGTTGTATCACCAATGTCCCTGGAGGAGTGACGATAGTGTGTTCTGTCAACGTAGTCCTACCCGGTATATTGGAGAAAAGCAAAGAAACTGACTGCAAGAGAGGGCAGAGTGATGTCTTTTGCTCCAGAGTTAAGGAGTCACTCAGCTCTAGCTGGTCTATTGTATTAGGGTGAGCAGGATATATGAGCTGGTTTGTCTTGGGAGGAGGACTGAGCCATCTCTTTAGCAGGTTTATGTAATACAGCTGTACTTTTCTGGGCTGTGCCTGAGTCTTATAAGTGGTGTTTCCTTCCTTACCTACTACTTTGTAGGGTCCCTTCCACTCTGCTTTTGTTTTTGCGGAGAAGGAGGGTAGGAGTGCCAGCACCCAATCATTCACCTGTAACCGTCTCCATTTTTTCCTTTGTCCTAAAAGGTCCTTTGTCTATTCTGGGCCTTTTTCAAGTTAGTCCATGCCAGGTCCCGGAGTTTTCAGATGCTGGACTTGAGTCCTTGGGTATATTCTAGGAAATCTCGGGTTTCTTCCTATCGTTCCTTTTCCCAGGCCTCGTTTATTATCTCTAGGAGTGACCAAGGTTGTCTCCCATATAACAACTCAAAAGAGGAGCAACCCAAACTGCTTTGGACCGGACTACGTATAAGGCTAAGGAGAGTAGCTGATCCCAGTTTTTCCCTTCACTGTTCAACATTTTCTTCAGTGTGAGTTTGAATGTCTCATTATATCTCCCGACCAATCCATCCGTCTGGGGATGGTAAACGGATGTCTTAATGTGTTTCAGGTCCTGGGTTTTACAGATCTGATTCATAAGACGAGAGACAAAGGGGAAGCCTTGATCGGTTAAGATTTCCTGGGGAAACCCTCCCGTGAAAAAAGCTCAGAGTTTCTCTGAGATGTTAGTAGCAGTCGGGGATTGTAAGGGGAAGGCTTCAGGGTACCTAGTAGCGTAATCAACGATTGCGAGGATATACTGATGCCAATTTTTTAGGTCCCGGCTAGCGAAGGCTGTGCTTGTGCAGTCTCGCTGGCAAGATTTTGTTTCTTAGTGTGGGTGCTTGAACCCGCCCCTCTTCTCCATTGGCTGGTTTCCTAAACGGAGGCCAGCCATTGGAGGAGAGGGGCGTCACTCCATTTAAGCCCCGTCTTTTTCGGATTCGGGGGTGTGTTTTTTCGCTTCTTTCTCTCCTCTTCCCATTGGCTGGAATTTTCCATTCCAGCCAATGGGAAGAGGAGAGAAAGAAAACACGCCCTGAATCCAAAAATGATGCTGCGTTTCTCCGAGGCATTCCTTCTTCGCCTCAGAGAAATGTGGTGGTGTCATGGCGGAGCTCGCTTGTTGCTTGTTTTTCCGAAGGGGTGGATTTTCCTACCCACACTCAGTATATTTCAAGTCCTTCTTCGGTACTTTGTCTTGCGGCACCGAAATGATGAATGTTAATGAGTTTTTAACTGCAAACCGGGTGACATTTACACTGCAAGGGACACTTCGCCCCTTTGCATAATCCTGTTTAATGGCGGCTCGTGCTCATGCGAACAAGCCAGCGTTTACCATTTACTTCTGCTGAGAAGGAGCGGACTGGCCCCTACCACTCCCCCTTCCCCCCAGGGTGAATGTGACCCTTCTACAATATGCTTAATCAAGAATTGATGCGCCATGGATATGCGGCCGGCCCAGCGCTCCTGCGGCCACGTTTGATTGCAGGTTGGGAGTTGGCTCCCAATGCTTAATTCACCAGTACTGCAGTCGGAGGCTGAACTTGCATTTTCATTTCGGAAAATTAATTTGTTTTTTTGGGGGACAGCCAGATATTGCTTACAATAAAGTTTGAAGTTGGGCCAAAGCAGCTGAAAGATCTGACGCCAGGTGAGTTCAGCGCGATGAACTGGGGGTTTGAGGTGCTTCTGTGCTAGATGGTTGTCCCACTGGTGCCCTCCCGCTCCGTGGCAGCCCATCTCTCTCTCCCGCTTCTCAGGCCGGCCGCCATGTTACTGGGGTTTCCCTTTGACCTGCTCCCTCCCTCCTGCTCGGTGGCAGTCCATCTCCATGCCTCCCTTTCCGGCTCCTCAGGCCGGCCGCCATGTTACTGGGGAGAATGTAACTGCAGCTCCGAGGGGGACTCGCTGTCCTTCCTGCGGAGCTGGGAGTGCACCACGCACCGGAGAGGGAGTGAAAGGAGGAGGGGCAGGAGGCGGGCATGAAGGTGCAGCAGCCCTGGGAGCAGCGAGTGCAGCACGCGTCCCTCTGCCATGCAGGGCCCTAGCCTGCGCTGAGTATCTCCTGGTCGCGGCCTGCAGCTTGGATAACGCAGGTAAGCTCTCCCTCCACCCTGTGCCCCCTTGTTGAGTGCTCACTTTTCCTGCCTTTGTTCCCTCATTGTGCTTGCTTTCCTTCCCCCTGTTCCCTCGTTGTGCGTGCTTTTCTGTTCCCTCGCTGTGCTTGCTTTTCTGTTCCCTCGCTGTGCTTGCTTTCCTGCCCCCTCGTTGTGCTTGCTTTCCTCCCCCCTGTTGCCTCGTTGTGCTTGCTTTTCTGTTCCTCGTTGTGCTTGCTTTTCTGTTCCTCGTTGTGCTTGCTTTTCTGTCCCTCGTTGTGCTTGCTTTTCTGTCCCTCGTTGTGCTTGCTTTTCTGTTCCCTCGTTGTGCTTGCTTTTCGGTTCCCTCGTTGTGCTTGCTTTTCGGTTCCCTCGTTGTGCTTGCTTTTCGGTTCCCTCGTTGTGCTTGCTTTTCTGTTCCCTCGTTGTGATGGCTTTTCTGTTCCCTCGTTGTGCTTGCTTTTCTGCCCCCTGTTCCCTCGTTGTGCTTGCTTTTCTGCCCCCTGTTCCCTCGTGCTTGCTTTCCTGCCCCCTCTTCCCTCGTTGTGAGCGTTTTTTCTGGCCTCTGTTCCCTCGTGAGCGTTTTTTCTGGCCTCTATTCCCTGTGTGATGCTATGTGTGTATGTGTGTGATGCTCCATGTGTGTGATGCTCTGTGTGTGTGTGTGTGATGCTCTGTGTGTGTGTGTGATGCTCTGTGTGTGTGTGATGCTCTGTGTGTGTGTGTGATGCTCTGTGTGTGTGTGTGTGTGTGTGTGTGTGATGCTCTGTGTGTGTGTGATGCTCTGTGTGTGTGTGTGTGATGCTCTGTGTGTGTGTGTGATGCTGTGTGTGTGTGTGATGCTCTGTGTGTGTGTGTGTGATGCTGTGTGTGTGTGTGATGCTGTGTGTGTGTGTGATGCTCTGTGTGTGTGTGATGCTCTGTGTGTGTGTGATGCTCTGTGTGTGTGATGCTTTGTGTGTGTGTGTGATGCTCTGTGTGTATGTGATGCTCTGTGTGTGTGTGATGCTCGTTGTGTGTGTGTGGGGCTCTGTGTGTGTGGGGCTCTGTGTGTGTGGGGGGCTCTGTGTGTGTGGGGGGGCTCTGTGTGTGTGGGGGGGCTCTGTGTGTGTGGGGGGCTCTGTGTGTGGGGGGGGCTCTGTGTGGGGGGGCTCTGTGTGTGTGTGTGGGGGGTCTGTGTGTGTGGGGGGGGGGCTCTTTGTGGGGGGCTCTTTGTGTGTGTGTATGTTTGTGTGCGTGGCTCTGTGTGTGTGGGGGGGCTTTGTGTGTATGGGGGGGCTCTGTGTGTGTGTGGGGGGGCTCTGTGTGTGTGTGTGTGGGGGGCTCTGTGTGTGTGTGTGGTGGGGGCTCTCTGTCTGCGTGGGGGGGGGGCTCTGTGTGTGTGGGGGGGGCTCTGTGTGTGGGCGGCTTGGTGTGTGTGTGGGGGTCTGTGTGGGTTAGGGGGCTGTGTGTGTGTGGGGGGGCTGTGTGTGTGTGTGGGGGGCCTCTGTGTGTGTGTGGGGGGGGGGGCTTTGTGTCTGTGGGGCTCTGTGTGTGTGGGGCTCTGTGTGTGTGGGGCTCTGTGTGTGTGGGGCTCTGTGTGTGTGGGGCTCTGTGTGTGTGGGGTCTGTGTGTGGGGGGGTCTCTGTGTGTGGGGGGGCTCTCTGTGTGTGGGGGGGCTCTGTGTGTGTGGGGGGGCTCTTTGTGTGTGTGTGGGCTTCTTGGTGTGTGTGTGGGGGTCTGTGTGTGTGTGTGTGTGGGGGGGGGGCTCTGTGTGTGTGTGGGGGGGGCTCTGTGTGTGTGGGGGGGCCTCTGTGTGTGTGTGTGTGTGGCCTCTGTGTGTGTGTGTGGGGGGGGGGCTTGGTGTGTGTGTGGGGGTCTGTGTGGGTGGGGGGCTGTGTGTGTGTGGGGGGGGCTGTGTGTGTGTGTGGGGGGCCTCTGTGTGTGTGTGTGTGTGTGTGGGGGGGGCTTTGTGTCTGTGGGGCTCTGTGTGTGTGGGGCTCTGTGTGTGTGGGGCTCTGTGTGTGTGGGGCTCTGTGTGTGTGGGGCTCTGTGTGTGTGGGGCTCTGTGTGTGTGGGGCTCTGTGTGTGTGGGGCTCTGTGTGTGCGGGGGGTCTGTGTGTGTGGGGGGTCTGTGTGTGTGGGGGGGGGCTCTCTGTGTGTGGGGGGGCTCTCTGTGTGTGGGGGGGCTCTGTGTGTGTGGGGGGGGCTCTTTGTGTGTGTGGGCTTCTTGGTGTGTGTGTGGGGGTCTGTGTGTGTGTGTGTGGGGGGGGGCTCTGTGTGTGTGTGTGGGGGGGGGCTCTGTGTGTGTGTGTGTGGGGGGGGGGGCTCTGTGTGTGTGTGTGTGGGGGGGGCCTCTGTGTGTGTGTGGGGGGGCTCAATGTGTGTGTGGGGGGCTCTGTGTGTGTGTGTGTGTGGGGAGGCTCTGTATGTGCGGGGCTCTGTGTGTGCGGGGCTCTGTGTCCTTCCTGCGGAGCTGGGAGTGCACCACGCACCGGAGAGGGAGTGAAAGGAGGAGGGGCAGGAGGCGGGCGTGAAGGTGCAGCAGCCCTGGGAGCAGCGAGTGCAGCACGCGTCCCTCTGCCATGCAGGGCCCTAGCCTGCGCTGAGTCTCTCCTGGTCGCGGCCTGCAGCTTGGATAACGCAGGTAAGCTCTCCCTCCACCCTGTGCCCCCTTGTTGGGTGCTCGCTTTTCCTGCCTTTGTTCCCTCATTGTGCTTGCTTTCCTTCCCCCTGTTCCCTCGTTGTGCATGCTTTTCTGTTCCCTCGTTGTGCTTGCTTTTCTGTTCCCTCGCTGTGCTTGCTTTCCTGCCCCCTCGTTGTGCTTGCTTTCCTCCCCCCTGTTCCCTCGTTGTGCTTGCTTTTCTGTTCCTCGTTGTGCTTGCTTTTCTGTCCCTCGTTGTGCTTGCTTTTCTGTTCCCTCGTTGTGATGGCTTTTCTGTTCCCTCGTTGTGCTTGCTTTTCTGCCCCCTGTTCCCTCGTTGTGCTTGCTTTTCTGCCCCCTGTTCCCTCGTGCTTGCTTTCCTGCCCCCTCTTCCCTCGTTGTGAGCGTTTTTTCTGGCCTCTGTTCCCTCGTGAGCGTTTTTTCTGGCCTCTGTTCCCTGTGTGTATGTGTGTGATGCTCTGTGTGTGTGTGTGATGCTCTGTGTGTGTGTGTGATGCTCTGTGTGTGTGTGTGCTCTGTGTGTGTGTGTGTGATGCTCTGTGTGTGTCTGATGCTCTGTGTGTGTGCGATGCTCTGTGTGTGTGTGATGCTCTGTGTGTGTGTGTGATGCTCTGTGTGTGTGTGTGTGATGCTCTGTGTGTGTGTGTGTGTGATGCTCTGTGTGTGTGTGTGTGTGTGTGATGCTCTGCTCTGTGTGTGTGTTATGCTCTGTGTGTGGGGGGGCTCTGTGTGTGTGGGGGGCTCTGTGTGTGTGGGGGGGCTCTGTGTGTGTGGGGGGGCTCTTTGTGTGTGGGGGGCTCTTTGTGTGTGTATGTTTGTGTGTGGGGCTCTGTGTGTGTGGGGGGGCTCTGTGTGTGTGTGGGGGGGCTCTGTGTGTGTGTGGGGGGGCTCTGTGTGTGGGTGTGGGGGGGGGCTCTGTGTGTGTGGGGGGGGGCTCTGTGTGTGTGTGTGGGGGCTCTGTGTGTGTGGGGGGCTCTGTGTGTGGGGGGGCTCTGTGTGTGTGGGGGGGGCTCTGTGTGTGTGTGTGGGGGGGGGGTCTGTGTGTGTGGGGGGGCTCTTTGTGTGTGGGGGAGCTCTTTGTGTGTGTGTGTGTGGGGCTCTGTGTGTGTGTGTGTGGGGCTCTGTGTGTGTGTGTGTGTGGGGGGGCTCTGTGTGTGTGTGTGGGGGGGGGCTCTGTGTGTGTGTGTGTGGGGGGCTCTGTGTGTGTGGGGGGCTCTGTGTGTGTGGGGGGCTCTGTGTGTGTGTGTGTGTGGGGGCTCTCTGTGTGTGTGTGGGCGGCTTGGTGTGTGTGTGGGGGTCTGTGTGTGTGGGGGTCTGTGTGTGGGGGTCTGTGTGTGTGGGGGTCTGTGTGTGTGGGGGTCTGTGTGTGTGGGGGTCTGTGTGTGTGGGGGTCTGTGTGTGTGGGGGGGCTGTGTGTGTGGGGGGGGCTGTGTGTGTGTGTGGGGGGCCTCTGTGTGTGTGTGTGTGGGGGGGCTCTGTGTGTGTGGGGCTCTGTGTGTGTGGGGGGGCTCTGTGTGTGTGGGGGGGGCTCTGTGTGTGTGGGGGGGGCTCTGTGTGTGTGGGGGGGGCTCTGTGTGTGTGGAGGGGCTCTGTGTGTGTGGAGGGGCTCTGTGTGTGTGGAGGGGCTCTGTGTGTGTGGAGGGGCTCTGTGTGTGTGGAGGGGCTCTGTGTGTGTGTGGGGGCTCTTTGTGTGTGTGGGCTTCTTGGTGTGTGTGTGGGGGTCTGTGTGTGTGTGTGTGTGTGGGGGGGGCCTCTGTGTGTGTGTGTGGGGGGGCTCTGTGTGTGTGGGGGGGGGCTCTGTGTGTGTGTGGGGGGGCTCTGTATGTGTGTGGGGAGGCTCTGTGTGTGTGTGCGGGGCTCTGTGTGTGCGGGGCTCTGTGTGTGCGGGGGGCTCTGTGTGTGTGTGAGTTCTCTGTGTGTGTGTGAGTTCTCTGTGTGTGTGTGAGTTCTCTGTGTGTGTGTGTGTTCTCTGTGTGTGTGTGTTCTGTGTGTGTGTGTGTGGGGTTCTCTGTGTGGGTGTGGGGGGTTCTCTGTGTGGGTGTGGGGGGTTCTCTGTGTGGGTGTGGGGGGTTCTCTGTGCTGGTGTGGGGGGGCTGTGTGTGTGGGGGGCTCTGTGTGTGTGGGGGGGGGCTCTGTGTGTGTGTGGGGGGGCTCTGTGTGTGTGGGGGGCTCTGTGTGTCTGGGTGGGGCTGTGTGTATGTGTGTGGGGGGCTCTGTGTGTGGGGCTCTGTGTGTGTGTGTGTGGGGCTCTGTGTGTGGGGGGGCTCTGTGTGTGTGTGGGGGGGCTCTGTGTGTGTGTGTGGGGGGCTCTGTGTGTGTGTGTGGGGGGCTCTGTGTGTGTGTGTGGGGGGGGCTCTGTGTGTGTGTGGGGGCTCTGTGTGTGTGGGGGGGCTCTGTGTGTGTGGGGGGGCTCTGTGTGTGTAGGGGGGCTCTGTGTGTGTGGGGGGCTCGGCTCTGTGTGGGGGGGGCTCTGTGTGTGTGTGGGGCTCTGTGTGTGTGTGTGGGGGCTCTGTGTGTGTGTGGGGGGGCTGTGTGTGTGGGGGGCTCTCTGTGTGTGTGTGGGGGGCTCTCTGTGTGTGGGGGGGGGCTCTGTGTGTGTGTGTGGGGGGGGCTCTGTGTGTGTGTGGGGGGCTCTGTGTGTGTGTGGGGGCGCTGTGTGTGTGGGGGGGCTCTGTGTGTGTGTGGGGGCGCTGTGTGTGTGGGGGGGCGCTGTGTGTGTGGGGGGCGCTGTGTGTGTGGGGGGGCGCTGTGTGTGTGGGGGGGCGCTGTGTGTGTGGGGGGGGCTCTGTGTGTGTGTGGGGGGGCTCTGTGTGTGTGTGGGGGGGCTCTGTGTGTGTGTGGGGGGGCTCTGTGTGTGTGGGGGGCTCTGTGTGTGTGGGGGGCTCTGTGTGTGTGGGGCTCTGTGTGTGTGGGGCTCTGTGTATGTGGGGGGCGCTGTGTGTGGGGGGCTCTGTGTGTGTGGGGGGGCGCTGTGTGTGTGGGGGGGCGCTGTGTGTGTGGGGGGGCGCTGTGTGTGTGGGGGGGCGCTGTGTGTGGGGGGGGGCTGTGTGTGTGTGTGGGGGGGGCTCTGTGTGTGTGGGGGGGGCTCTGTGTGTGTGGGGGGGGCTCTGTGTGTGTGTGGGGGGGGGGCTGTGTGTGTGTGGGGGGGGGCTCTGTGTGTGTGTGTGGGGGGGGGCTCTGTGTGTGTGTGGGGGGGGGGCTCTGTGTGTGTGTGGGGGGGGCTGTGTGTGTGTGTGGGGGGGCGCTGTGTGTGTGTGTGGGGGGGCTGTGTGTGTGTGTGGGGGGGCTGTGTGTGTGTGTGTGTGTGGGGGGCTCTGTGTGTGTGTGTGGGGGGGGGCTCTGTGTGTGTGTGGGGGGGGCTGTGTGTGTGTGTGGCTCTGTGGGGGGCTCTGTGTGTGTGGGGCTGTGTGTGGGGGGGCTCTGTGTGTGTGTGGGGCTGTGTGTGGGGGGGCTCTGTGTGTGTGTGGGGATCTGTGTGTGTGTGGGGGGGCTCTGTGTGTGCATGGGGAGGCTCTGTATGTGTGGGGCTCTGTGTGTGTGTGGGGGGGGGCTCTGTGTGTGTGTGGGGGGCTCTGTGTGTGTGTGGGGGGCTCTGTGTGTGTGTGGGGGGCTCTGTGTGTGTGTGGGGGGCTCTGTGTGTGTGTGGGGGGCTCTGTGTGTGTGTGGGGGGCTCTGTGTGTGTGTGGGGGGCTCTGTGTGTGTGGGGCTGTGTGTGGGGGGGCTCTGTGTGTGTGTGGGGGCGCTGTGTGTGTGGGGGGGCTCTGTGTGTGTGTGGGGGCGCTGTGTGTGTGGGGGGGCGCTGTGTGTGTGGGGGGCGCTGTGTGTGTGGGGGGGGCGCTGTGTGTGTGGGGGGGGCGCTGTGTGTGTGGGGGGGCGCTGTGTGTGTGTGGGGGGGCTCTGTGTGTGTGTGGGGGGGCTCTGTGTGTGTGTGGGGGGCTCTGTGTGTGTGGGGGGCTCTGTGTGTGTGGGGGGCTCTGTGTGTGTGGGGCTCTGTGTGTGTGGGGCTCTGTGTATGTGGGGGGCGCTGTGTGTGGGGGGCTCTGTGTGTGTGGGGGGGCGCTGTGTGTGTGGGGGGGCGCTGTGTGTGTGGGGGGGCGCTGTGTGTGTGGGGGGGCGCTGTGTGTGTGGGGGGGCGCTGTGTGTGTGGGGGGGCGCTGTGTGTGTGGGGGGGCGCTGTGTGTGTGTGTGGGGGGGGCTCTGTGTGTGTGGGGGGGGCTCTGTGTGTGTGTGGGGGGGGCTCTGTGTGTGTGTGGGGGGGGGCTGTGTGTGTGTGGGGGGGGCTCTGTGTGTGTGGGGGGGGGGCTCTGTGTGTGTGTGGGGGGGGGCTCTGTGTGTGTGTGGGGGGGGGCTCTGTGTGTGTGTGGGGGGGGCTGTGTGTGTGTGTGGGGGGGCGCTGTGTGTGTGTGTGGGGGGGCTGTGTGTGTGTGTGGGGGGGCTGTGTGTGTGTGTGTGTGGGGCTCTGTGTGTGTGTGTGGGGGGGGGCTCTGTGTGTGTGTGGGGGGGGCTGTGTGTGTGTGTGGCTCTGTGGGGGGCTCTGTGTGTGTGGGGCTGTGTGTGGGGGGGCTCTGTGTGTGTGTGGGGCTGTGTGTGGGGGGGCTCTGTGTGTGTGTGGGGATCTGTGTGTGTGTGGGGGGGCTCTGTGTGTGCATGGGGAGGCTCTGTATGTGTGGGGCTCTGTGTGTGTGTGTGGGGGGGGCTCTGTGTGTGGGGGGCTCTGTGTGTGTGTGGGGGGCTCTGTGTGTGTGGGGGGGGCTCTGTGTGTGTGTGGGGGGCTCTGTGTGTGTGTGGGGGGCTCTGTGTGTGTGTGTGGGGGGCTCTCTGTGTGTGTGTGGGGCTCTGTGTGTGTGTGGGGGGCTCTGTGTGTGTGTGGGGGGCTCTGTGTGTGTGTGGGGGGCTCTGTGTGTGTGTGGGGGGCTCTGTGTGTGTGTGGGGGGCTCTGTGTGTGTGTGGGGGGCTCTGTGTGTGTGTGGGGGGCTCCGTGTGTGTGTGTGGGGGGCTCTGTGTGTGTGGGTGGGCGCTGTGTGTGTGGGGGGGCGCTGTGTGTGTGGGGGGGCGCTGTGTGTGTGGGGGGGCGCTGTGTGTGTGGGGGGCGCTGTGTGTGGGGGGCGCTGTGTGTGGGGGGCGCTGTGTGTGGGGGGCGCTGTGTGTGGGGGGCGCTGTGTGTGGGGGGCGCTGTGTGTGGGGGGCGCTGTGTGTGGGGGGGCGCTGTGTGTGGGGGGCGCTGTGTGTGGGGGGCGCTGTGTGTGGGGGGCGCTGTGTGTGGGGGTGCTGTGTGTGTGTGGGGGGGCTGTGTGTGTGGGGGGGCTGTGTGTGTGGGGGGGCTGTGTGTGTGTGGGGCTCTGTGTGTGGGTTCTCTGTGCGTGGGGCTGTGTGTGTGGGGGGGCGCTCTGTGTGTGGGTTCTATGTGTGTGTGGGTTCTATGTGTGTGTGGGTTCTATGTGTGTGTGGGTTCTGTGTGTGGGGGGCTCTGTGTGTGGGGGGGCTCTCTGTGTGTGGGGGGGCTCTCTGTGTGTGGGGGGCTCTCTGTGTGTGGGGGGGGCTCTCTGTGTGTGGGGGGGCTCTCTGTGTGTGGGGGGCTCTGTGTGTGGGGGGGCTCTCTGTATGTGGGGGGGCTCTCTGTGTGTGGGGGGGCTTTCTGTGTGTCGGGGGGCTCTGTGTGTGGGGGGGCTCTGTGTGTGGGGGGGCTCTGTGTGTGGGGGGGCTCTGTGTGTGGGGGGGCTCTGTGTGTGGGGGGGCTCTGTGTGTGGGGTTCTCTGTGTGTGGGGTTCTCTGTGTGTGGGGCTGCGTGTGTGTGGGGGGCTCTGTGTGTGTGTGGGGGGCTCTCTGTGTGTGTGTGTTGGGGGCTCTGTGTGTGTGTGGGGGGCTCTGTGTGGAGCTTTCTGCGTGTTGGGCTGTGTGTGTGGGGGGGCTCTGTGTGTGTGGGTGGCTCTGTGTGTGTGGGTGGCTCTATGTGAATGACTGTGTGGGTGGCTCTATGTGAATGACTGTGGGTGGCTCTATGTGAATGACTGTGTGGGTGGCTCTGTATGTGTGTGGGTGGCTGTGTGTGGGTGGCTCTGTGTGGCTTCAAATGCAATAGGTCTCGCATTTGCGAGCGATTAAGCTATTGGCATTGTGAAATACAATGCCATTTATTTATGTTTTAAAAACAAAAACATAAATAAAAATGTCATGAGCAGTGCCAATAGCTCTAACTTTAACAATGCCAAGACCATTGCAGTGTAAATGCTTGTTTGGATTTAGGTAGTGGGCCAATCGTGTCCATGCCTATCCTCTCAAATGGCTTCCCTATAATCGGGAGTGGTTGCAAAGACACTGGAGGCACTTTATATAGATTTTTTTCTGACATACCTCGCATTCTTGGCAGTATTATTTTATGTTCTGATATATGCCAGTCAAATAAAAATGACGCACAATGTTTTGGGATGTTTTTAAAGCGCCTGTATGTCCTGCCATGAGATGGAAATGAGCAAAGAAAATTACCTGGTCCCTGAAGGGCAGAGGCACCAACCGTTGCGGGGACCTGTCTTTTCTTTCCATCCGGTATAATAGCTCATCCTTTATTACAAACTGTGGGTAGTTTGTTATATGGGGGGTTTTCTTTTCGTGCTTCGTTCCATGCGATCTGGAGGGTGGGATAATTTTTTTGGTCATATCGGAAGTGGGGGGGGGGGGGGGGTGTCCCCAGAGATGTCATTTGTTTTTTTCCCCTTAGTGGACGGTTTGTACAGTAGTGAGAAACATCCCTATAAAGCCGAGGAGATCTGTTTCTATAATTAACTCCTCAGGAAGATTAGGTAATACCCCAACCCTGACTTTCATAGCCTTTCCCTTTTTTGGTGTTAGCTGTAGGTTAGCAACTGGGTATGGCTTGACATCACCGTGCACACATCTAATGTGTACCACAGTATTAGAGACGATTTGGGAGGAAGCAATTAAATTGTTGTGTACCACAAACTGTCAACACCCTGAATCCAATAGCGTGGTAATCTGTTTTCTGTTCACCTGTACACTTACATAAAGCAAGACCCCATCTCTTCGGTGTATAGGATTATTTTGGGGCTGTAGCTTATGTCCATGGGTTCCTCCGGTGGTTTGTTACGTGGGCATAGGCGGGCAATATGGACCCACCCCCGCACTCGAAACATTGGGGACCTCGAAGTATCAGTAGCTCGGACTTAAGAGGTTGAGGTTTCAGGGGTTACTGGGGAGGTCTGCAGTGTTTCTCGTTTCCTGCCTGTTACTGGATGAAGTAGAGATGTTTTCTCTGTCTCCCTGGAGGACGCTCTGGTCTGAGCACGCAAAAAGGTTGTGGCCATTTCTACTGCTTGTTCGATGGAGAGGTGTGTATGCTACCGTAGCCAACGCTGGGTGGGATAAGGGAGAGCCTCAAGGTTTTGTTCTAAATAAGAGTTCCATGATTTCTTTTTTGCTGTGCGCTGACTGCTTTAACCATTTGTCGGCAGCTGTCTTTAGTTTATAGAAGAGAGTTTAGGGGTTATCCCCAGGATCACCCCTTTCTTTCTGAAACCGTACTCTATATGCTTCTGTGTTCATTCCTAGATGGTGCAATATGTTAGTTTTGATAGTTTCATAAGGAATGTTTCCGTTGGTGTTGGCAACCTGGTATGCTGCTTCAGCCTCCCAGTAAGAAGAGGGGCCAAAGAAAATGACCATTTGCCTACGGGCCATCCACATGCTTTGGCTGCCCTCTCGAAATTCAACAAACAGGCATTGGGTCCTCACCAGGGACGTACTTCTGTAGAACAACATTGGAGGGACCTGGAGTACTACCTTTAGGACCTTGGAGAATGGACGTCAATTGTTTCTGATCTTCAGCAACTTTCTGTATACATACCACCTGGGAGGTTATTGCATTCTTGAAGACTTCCCCGTCAGCTTGGGCAAGGTCATCTGGGGTTTCTACCGCTCTTTCTAACTTCTCTTGACCTTTAACTAGGTGCTGAATAATATTCTCCATTATTGCATACTAATGGACATCTGCCTGCATTCTCCACCACGTGTGAGGCCCATAAAAGGACCAGGCGGGACCAGTAGTGTACTTTTATGGCAAAGCCACTTTATTTTTGATTTCTTGTCTTTAACTGTCCTTTATTTGTCGTTGTGGGGTTTATAGGGGATCTCAGTCTCCTGGTCGGTTTGTCTTTGTTCATCACAGGACTTTGGATAACAGGTCAATGTCCCTCGAAGAAACAAGACACCAAAGGTAAGTGTTTCTGCCACACTAACCGTCTTTTGAATTGGGGAAAGGAAGTGAGGGATAACCAAACTTTGCGCAATCCACCACCATGTGCTGTGCTGTGCTACTGAGGGGGAAGAGGGTTGTATGTGCGACAGTGCTAGAGACTACTGGTGCCTTCCCCGTCCGCATCTCCAACCTCCCGCCTCCCGAACAGCCCTCGGAGACGCATGAGTACCCGAGTAAGCCACGCTCCTCTGGAAGCGTGGCGCCTCGTTGTTCCGTCGGCCTCCTGGCTTTCACGCAGACACTAGTCCTCGGACGTCTCCTCAGGAATGCTGGGGATGATTCTCTTCCGACCCGTTCTCCTGTGGTACGTCTTCCGTCTCTGCTTTGGCGTTCTTCCCTCCTGCTTCCTTTTCTGAAACACTTATAAGGACCTGTCTTCTGCCCACGTGGGTGATGACGGCGTTTTCTTGGGAAGGGCTCGAGAGTTCTCAACTCCGCTTAAAGGAGCTACATTGAAGGCTGTCTGGAACGATGTGTTCCGGGGTGTCCTGTTCTCCTGTCCAAACTTCTGCATTTATAGGCTGTGAAAACAAAAGGGTTTTACATGATGTGGGACACGCCACCATTTGTCCTCATCCTCTTTAAACCCCAGCTCAGACGCCCTCTTCATGACAAAGCCCCATGGGTATTCACCAAATATCTACCAGTAGTAACTGCCCAGTACAAAATACATGAACGATTGGCTGATCAAGAGTTCCAACAAACAAAAATGTCTAAATGACAAACAAACTGCAATAAACCTGTTACACAGACTGGGATTTACAGTAAATGCCACAGAATCCCTTCTGCAACCGCTCCAAATGCAGCTGTATCTAGGAGCTATACTAAACTCCATAACAGCAAAGGCATACCTCAATTCCCAGAGGGTTCTCAATCTCCAGAACCAAAAGGCTCTTTTCCAGCCACATAGTCACCTAACAGTCAAAATAATAATGCGTCTATAGGGGATGAGGGCTTCTTGCATTGTAATAGTACCACATGCCAGACTACATATGAGACCCCTTTCAGGAGTATTTAGCATCACAGTGAACTGGGGTGGCAAAGTGAGCTAAAGAACGATGATGGATTCAACCCAGATCTGACTGGAGGCGAGTGTTTGAAAAGTTTTGGTGCGCCCTCCATCATCTCTGTGTTTGCCCTAAGTTGGTAGGATATGGCCAGACATTGGTCATTTGCTCACTTTGTCACTGGATTCAAGCTAGTCTGGCTGATGACGGCTGAAATGCCAGAAACTGGTACCAGGATGCTTGTTTCTGGTCCAGGGAAGACATGGCTTTGGCAGTTCGGGCTGGACTGTTCCCATGAGGCACAGGGGCAGACTGATTTGCATATGGCCATGTCTGAACTGGGGTGGCGGAGTGAGCTAAAGAATGGTGATGGATGAAACACAGATCAGTTGACTGGGGGTGAGTGTTTGATTGGAGTGTTACTCGAAAACCGGTCCCAGGATGCATGTTTCCAGTCCAGGGAAGACCTGGCTTGGCAGTTTGGGCTGGACTGTTACCTTAAGGAACATTGTCAAGCCTGATTTACATATGGCTCGGTCTGAACTGGGGTGGCAAAGTGAGCTAAAGAACGATTATGGATTCAACCCAAATCTGTGACTGGGGGTGAGTGTTTGAAAAGTTTCAGCGCTCTGTCCATCTTCTCTTTGTATTTAGCATTACAGTTGTCACAAGCAGAGGGCAACATGGAAGATCTTGTGTTCGTTTCACCCTAGATCCATCAGGCACTACAATGGTGGAACAAACAAAACACACAAGGGAGAGTCATTAAGGACCCAAACACGCAAGCGACCACTACAGATGCCTCATTTATGGCAGGGGAAGGGGAGACCTACACAGAAGACATCACAGTGTAGAGCCACTGGTCAGCACATCAACAGACATTCCATATCAAAGAACTGGAACTGCTAGCAATACAACTTTCTCTCCAATCTTTTCTAGCCAACATACTGGGGAAAAATGTACTATTACGCATAGACAATATGACTGCAATGTATTACATACAGAAGTAAAGAGGGGCCCATTCATTTCTATGGCAAATTGCACAAGTAATATGGCAGTAGGCCATCAAACATAAAATTCACCTCATGGCACAATATCTACCAGGAGTAGACAATTGCCTAGCGGATCTACTAAGCAAAACACTGCAACAAGTACACAAGTGGGGAATTCACCTTGAATCGGATACCTTCGGTTCGCCAGTATTGGATCTTTCATAGATTCACATGCTTGAATCATTCCCCGTCGTCAGAGCGAGTCCCACGGTAGCATGGTAATGCAGTATCTATCACTATCATAGGCTATAATGGCAATGAAAAGTCAGTTTAATAGCCTATATATGTCCTTCTAAATAAATAACCAAACCTAAACAAAAGCCAATCAGGCGACCGCTCGCTCTAGAAAACCTCCAACAAAGGCTGAGTTTCTTAGACTTTCTACCACTCGTTGTGTGAAGGGAGTGTCCCTAAGCTCTGCTCAGTTGTTGTTTCTTTGAAATTTAGGATATATCTACAACTACTATGTCTGATACTTCTAAAAATGACCTCTTCAGATACTGCAAATCCTGTTGAAAGAAAAGGCTACATGTGGACGATCTGCTTTAAGACTGTCTACTGTCTCTATCTACCCTCCGCATCGGAGGTATTTGGACCATATCCGCCAAAACTTTGGTAATTAGTTTAGCACGTATTTTGGCATCATGATGGAGCAGAGGGGCTAGTGTGGAGAATATTTTTCTGTCCTGGATGGGCTTTGGGGAGTACCATTATAATGGCAGCTGTAATGGAGAGTCTTGAATCTTGATTCTCATTGCATAGCGGAAGTAGGCATGGGATAAGTAGGTCATGAAACTTGGAATAGAAATTTGCTCCAGAGCCATTAATACCTGGAACAATGCTTTTCCATGTGGATAAGAGCTTTGCTTCTGTGGTCCGTTTCGAGTAGTTACCATGTTCCGTTTCAGGTTAGGTAGTTTCTTTTGTGGCAAATCTTCTTCTGCATCTTCTTCCTTTTCATGAGTTTACACCATATACCTTTTTGTAATAGATCTTGAAGTCATTAAGGGAGCATCTCAGTTGTCTAAACTTACTCTCTGCTGTTTGTTATTGTTGTGTCTCATTTGGCCCTACTCTCTGATGTATTTAGAGCCTGGTCTGGGGGGGGGGGGGAGGAGGGGGAGGGGTGAGAGGGGAGAAGGGGGAGGGGGGAGAGGGGAGAAGGGGGAGGGGGGAGAGAGAGAGAGAGAGAGAGAGAGAGAGAGAGAGACTTAACATGAACTACATTTTTCTCCATTGTTTATGGTTTTTGGCACCACTTATGTATACCAAATATATTCTTTTGATGGATACTTCTACATGCAGGTTCTTCCCCTTTCAAATAATTCCTAGGCATCGGACTGAACCCAGGAACATTTCATAGCAGTGCTCCTCCATGCCACTAGGTGGTGCCATATGACTGCATAGGCTTCGTTCCACCTTAGAAGTGACAGAGCAGAGCCGCATACAAGTGACACCCCAAGGTGCTTACGTCTGTTCCTTTCTTTCCACGCCTTTAAACATGGATCATGCCTCGTGTTCCCTCAGCATGATCCCAAAGCACCTTGAGACCCTCTCGGATGAAGCAGCCGCGCTTTACAAATCCTGATTGATTAGATCCTTCACTCCACTCTCGCATGTTGGCTCCCAAAACTAAATTTAGTGTGCAAGGGAACTGTGTCCCCTCCTAAAACGACAGGCTTCAAATCATGGCATAACTGTAGGATACAGATGATGGTTGCGGTCCGGATGAGGTGTCTCTTTGGTGTTCAGGTGCAGGGCATGACTCAAAGCTGTGCAATGAGTGTGCTTTCATGGAACCAAAGGCGAACCCACACTGAGCTGAATGTTGCCAAACACACGAAGAAGTTCAGCGCCTCACGTAAGTTCTGCTCTCCCTTCAAGTCGAGGGCACAGACCTGCTCCTGCACCCGATCCTGTAGTCTGTGCAACATAGGGAAGGTGTTGGCATTAAATCCAACACCTTCTACCCCCTACTACAAGCCAGTTTCGTTGCAGCGGCATGCGGGGTAAAAGCATGCATTGTGATGAATGCGGTATAACAGTTGTTTCCCAATTAATTTGGCAGTTCAGTTCAGGGCCTCTGTGTTGGTTTATTGTTACTCTCATTATGTCTTCCAGTAAGTGACATAATTCCATACAGGGAAGGAGTTCATACCATCTAGGCACAAGCCCTCCTCACCGCACTCAGTCCTACTACATCTTTCAGAATCTTATCTAGGTTGCTATGTCTCACAGCATCCAGAATTCATATAAACAGTAATATATTTAAATATTCATTTTGTAAACTGATTCTGTGCCTCAATGGTGCTTAATTAGTCTAACATTTGACCAACCGAGTTAAGCAGAGGCACTACTCGACAATGTTTTATTATCCGATATTGTGTTTTTTTTTAGGAATACGAATGAAGGTGGGGATGTAGCTTCAAAGTTTAGTGGCATGGATTCCAAAGTTGGTTACACACTTCAAAATATTTGGGCTGGTGTAGTGTAGCAATCTATCAGGAATTTAAAACGTTATCTTGTTTGGACAGAAACACTGACAAGACTTAATAATGCCACGTATCCGACAAACTGCAACTTAGTTAAATAAACTGATACACCGGGAGCCATGCTAAATACATCAGCGCAAGAGAGTGCTGCCACATTTTGACTTCATTGTTTGTATGCCAGGCTTTTCTTTGATTTGTCCATAGCTATGCCATTGCAGGAATCGACCGTTAGAAATGACTGTTGTTGAATCAGATGCAACCTTGGTTCCCTAACTTCAGTTTTCTTGTTAATCAGAATCCCAGCCCGTTGTATTTTGTGTATGGGTATTCCTAAATCTTGAATTTTCTTTTCAGAAATTAATTTCCCTAAAAGCTTACTCTTGTCGGGTTTGCTTATATCCAGCATACTCTTCCCCCCCCCCCTCCCCCCAGTCACCTGAAGGCATGTGGTATTTCTCCACCAGTGTTTCCACTCTCCTACTGTGAGTAGTTTCAAGCTGCCTCAGACGACTTTAAACTGTAAAAATCTCCAGAACCTATACATTCCTAAAGTATTAATTTTCCAGGCTCTGAAGAAGTTCATCACTTTTGTCTGAAATATTGATCCCAAACTAATTATCCATTTCCTCCCCCCCCCCCCTCTTTCTGCCCCCCCCCCCTTTAGGTTGGTTTTTCCTTCAGCATTCCCCCATCTTTTCTAGGTAGCACCAAAAAGTGAAAATAGAGCAAAGGCCCATCATGCGTTGGAGTTCGTTTTCAGTAGCTGATAAAGTAAAAAAGAAGAAAAAAATCTTACAATGTGTATAATAATTAAGATCTAGCTTTTGCATGAGCTAGATAAAAATTGTTCAGCTTCTCTAGTGTCATTAAAGAAATATGTGTGTCCGCCTTTAATGACTTTTAACCGTGCGGGTTCTTGTAGGAAGACTTGCCCCCCCATAGATTTAATGGGGTCGATCAGTTTTCGTAATTCCCATCGTCTGTCCATAGTAGCTTTACTAAGGTCTGAACGGACAAACAATGTCAAGTTCTCTATAATGACTGGGGCATTGGGTCGTGCTTTCTGCCAAACAGCCTGCCTCAATAAAAAATTGCCAAAGTAGAGGAGAAAGGGGCGTGGAAATTTACTCTCCTTATTCTTTTGGACTAGGGGCAAACAATGCGCCCGCTGAATTTGAGAATTCCAGTCTCAGTCTGCTAAGTCTGGAAAAGCTTTCTGAAGTAAGCCGACAAGGAAAGCTCTAGGATCTGAACCTTCTGACCCTTCAGGTACCCCGAAAAGTCTCAAATTAGATCTTCTCTGTCGATTTTCCAAATCTTCGATTTTAAGTTGAAGGGTTGTTATCTGAGTATCGTGTTGACTTACTGCTAGATTCATACAAGATGTTGTTTCCTCTACACCTACTACTCGGTGCTGCAGTTCTTCAATGTCTTGTGAGACCCCGCTGAGATTAGAGGTCAGCTTCGATAAGGAGGTTTGTAATTTGTTATTGTCCTCCTGTAGTTGTAAATAATGTTCCTGTGCCTCTTTACGTTGGTTGGTTAGTATTTGGAGTATGGTATCCAGTTGGGAAGAATTCGGCTCTTGTTTATCTTCTTCTTCAGGATCTCGGGTTAAAGTGTTTTTATCAATCGTTCCATCTATGGTAGATGCACTTAAGTTAATGGGCCCTGGTGTATCACAGGTTGCTGGATTTGCTAATTTGAGCTGTGGCAGAGACGTAGGTATCCTGTCTTGCTCAGGAGTTACACTTGGAGTTATATCAAGGGATACAGATGGAGCATTGTTAGACGGGGAAGCGGAGCAATCTAGAAGGCCCAAAGTAGGGTGAGAATCCGTAGGGCTTGTCCCAGAAAGTCTTAATGTCATGCTCTTTACAAGCCCCTTTGCTTCTATCCATTTCCTGAGAGGGCTTTTGTCGATTAAAATTTTCTTGGTAGCCATAGAGTTATTAGTAATCAATCGATTTAAGGTGGTATTTGTTTTCCCCCCTCTTTTAATCTTGGGCTTAGTTTTTGTTTTGCGCTTTCTGGCCATCAGGGCTCTTGTTGATATTTCTAATGAATCTGCCGTCTCTTCTTCCGTCTCTACCTCATATTCATCTTGTGAGTCCAGGTCTCCCTTAACTTCTAGCAGCTCCTCAGAAGCACTACCGACCTCTTTGTTTGTCAGCCCAATATCAATATTTGCCTTGCTCGCAGTTGTTGCCGTGTTACTTATTTGTTCATCTGCGATTGGCTTTTCTGCTGTACCCCCCGACACACTGGTAATAATCAAATCATTTGTATCCTTGCTAGTAGATATATTTAATTCGCCATCATTCATAGTGCATCTTTCTTCTATGATCGCTGCTCCAGTAGTTGGTTCCATAGATGGTGACAAGTTAGAGTTTGAGTTTAAGTTTGTGCGAGGGAGTGTTTGAATTGGAATTGATACTTTGTTAGTAGTTTGTAAATTTGTTTCAATGTCTGTGGCCTCTACTATGTCTGTTAAGGATACATTGGACACAGTAGCTAATCCGTCAGTCACGGCGCCTCCCTCACCTCCCTCGCCTCCATTCAAGAATCCAGTTAAACAGCTAGTTTTTACTTTAGTTTTAGCAGTTTTCTTGGAGACCGTTAGGGTGGGAGGGCGTGAAAGTAGCTTACCGGTGTTTGCAGATCAAGTGTCCTTATGCAAGCCTTTTACTCCGGCTGCTGTACTTGCCAAAGGACTGTTCTTGGCTGCGTCTGCTACCTCCGAGGACTCTGGAGCCGGAGCAGAAATCGAGGCAGTATCAGGAAGCACCGCTTCTGTTCCCGTTGCTCCAGACGCAGAGGGTAGGGCTGCTGATACCATAGCCGATATGTACGTCACGGAGGTAGAAGCAGTAGCAACGATAGTTTTCGTATTGCGGGTGGTGCGAGGAGAGTTCTTGGGAGACATCCTGAACGTCCACCTTGCACGTATCTTGGGCCGTAGACCCAACCAGCCGAGTTCCGAGTTGACGAGCAAGCTGCGAATCGCCTGCCCGATCGAATCTCTAGCAATCCGTGAAATGTCCCGCAACCAAGGCATCAGCAAGAGTCCGTAAGCGGTATGATTTTGTTCTCGAACGTATCTTTGTGTTTGCTGCTGCTGGGGGGTGTAGGGGGATTGCGAGGGCAGAACCAGTATCAGCGTTTCGTGTCCGTTAATTCATTCTCGGTGGGGGTTAAGCGCTCCCGGTCAGCCGCTCGCCTGCGTCCTCACTCCGCCATCTTGCAATTATCCCATTTCCTTACAAGTCTTTTCAATAGAACATCTAATTTCTTTTAAGTATCTTTTTATTAGACCCAAACAAAGGAAAAAGAAAAACAGTCAGCATTAGCGCATTTGTTATGAACATTACACAATGGTGATTACAGACATGCATTATTCCTGTGGTGATAAGTTATCATTTGAATTGCATCAAGGGGACAATGGTTTCTCCTCTGAGGTGTGTACAGGGGCTACAAAAATTCCTACTTGATAGTCGTTCCACCTAGACCACACTGCGGACCACTTTCTGGGGCTTCCTCATGCGACGTATACAGTCCTCTCCCTAAACATGCACCAGTCTAGACTCCTCTTCCAGGAAGCCAGAGTTGGAGGAGCAGCCCCCCCCCTTGCTGGCTATATCTCGTTTGGCCACCATTGCCCCCAGCGTAGCCTAAAGCCCCTCCATACTTGTAAAGTCAGTGGGTCCCCACATGTTTAAGAAATATTTTTTAACCTCCGGACGAATGGTTTCATTTAGCACTTCTTCCATCACTTCAAGTATTTCCCGCCAGTACTTTTGTATCTGATCACATTCCCATAGTATGTGGATGAAGGTACCTATGTGCCCACAATTGCGCCTGCAATCTCCCTCCTCCCTCCTCCCTATGTGAACTAATTGGGGCCCAGTGATGTATGTTCTCTGTAGTATCTTGCGCTGGACCAATCGCAGACGTGCCAAGATTGCCACTTCCCTAGGGGAGGCAACCGCCTACCGCCACTCTTCGAAATCAAACTCTAGTGCGTCTCTCCCCCAGCACTCACGTAAGCGCTCAAGTGGGTCAGGGTTGTTGTTAATCAGTTTTTTATATGTAAGAGAGATCGCTTTTTGGGGAAGGTAGCCATCTAGTAAGCAGTCTTCTAATGGTGAGGATTCAGGGGGGATTGTGCCTTTCTGCAGGGTCGCAGTGATGGCATGGCGAATCTGCAGATAGCGGAAGAATTCCGTACTAGAGAGCTCTAATTGCTGGTGGAGTGTGGCAAAAGTAACCATGTCACCGTTCACCCAGAGATCTCCCAGACAGCATATACCAATCAGGTCCCATTTATCAAAGCCTTTCGTGGACCAAAGATTACCTAGCTGCTCGGAGTCACACAGAGGCGTCGCCAGTGTGAGCTTCCGGTCCCAACCTAAGCTTTTATTGACGGAGTGCCAAATCAGAACAGAGTGTTTGGTGGGGCCAGTAAGGGAGAGTCTCAGAGGGTTGGAATACAAGGCTCTATTATAGTTCCCTCCATGCAGTAGCCTCATGTCCATGGTAAAAGCCGGGTCATAGCGCTGGCGATAAGTGCAGTGGTTAATATTTCTGAATGTCAGGGAGGCGGATGCCTCCGTCGTACCAGTTCAGGACCAATTTGTTAAGTGCTGTTCTGGGTCTCCCCTCCCACAGCAGCTCTCTCTTTAGCCCCTCTGTTTCTCTGAAGTATCGTGGTGGGACCGGATCTGGATAGTTTAGCAGGGCATATAGCAGCCGGGCAGGGACATCATTTTAAATAGTGCTGCTCTACCCAACAGCGAGAGCGGCCGGGCCCTCCAACCTGCCACATCCCTTTTAAGTCGCTGCAGGGGCGGGCCCAGGTTCCGCTGGTATTGGAGTTTAGGATCAGCGGTTATAAAGATTCTGGGGTAACGGAAACCATCCCTCACCATCTGCATCAGGCAAGTTCTGGGCAATGGGGGAGACTAGCCTCCCAGTACATATATAAGTGACTTACTCCAATTAATTCAATAGCCCGAGTATTTGCCAAATAGTGTGAAAATATCCAGCACACAGATTAAAGACTTTTTAGGGGAGGCTAGATAGGAGTACATCATCAGCATAAAGCGAGATGTGGTCCTCCCAGTCTTTCGACCACTGCAACCCGTGAATCATTGGGTCTGCACGGATCCAGGCCGCCAGTGGCTTCAGGGCGAGGGCAAACAGTAGGGGGAACAATAGGCATCCCGGTCTGGTGCCTCGGTGCAGCTGGAATGGGTCTGACCGCTTATTGTTGACTATCACCTGGGCCATAGGTCCCGTTATAGGAGTCTAACCCATGCTATAAAGACAGGCCCAAACCCCATTTTGGCAAGGACAGCCAGCAGGTATGGCCACTCTATGGTATCAAAAGCCATGGAAGCGTCTAGTAACACTATCACAGCCGGCTCATTATTAGTATCAGCCCTCCCCAGCACTCCATGAACCCTGCGCAAATTAAGGGCCGTGTTATCACCCGAGACAGTCGTGTGGCCAAGAGTTTGGCAAGAATCTTGGGTTCCACATTCAAGAGGGAAATGGGCCTGTAGGAAGTGAATTTGTTTCTGGGCTACCCTTCCTTGGGAATCACGACAAGGGATGCCAATCTCTAATCCGGACGAAGGACACCCTCACTTCTACTCTCTTCAAACATAGATCGGAGAAACAGGGCAAGGCCTTCAGGACGCAGCTTGTAAAGCTCAGTGGGCAAGCCGTTGGGCCCGAGTGCTTTCCCCGGACATAGGCTCCTGATTGCCTGGGCTATTTCATCGTTAGTTATGTCACTATCTAGGAACTGTTTGTCTTCCTCAGAGAGATTGGGCAAACGGATATCATGAAGAAGGCCCATGGAGTCCTCTTTGAGGAACAGCGAACTCGACGGGTAAATTCTGTTATAGTATGTAGCTAATTCGCTGACCATCTCGAGGTAGTCGGTGTGCACTCCACCCTCCTCGTCAGACAGCTCTGGGACAATCCTGTTGGCCCGTACCTTCCGGTCTAACCAGGCTAGGAGCTTCCCAGCCTTATCACCTCACTCATATACCCTACCATCTCTCTCGCTCCCCCAACTCTTAGCCCTGTCAGTAGCAATGCTTTTATATTCGTCTCTCTTGAGCTGTAGGAGGTGGATTATTTCTGGGCCCATTTCATCAACCCGTCTGTCCTCGAGACAGAGAATAGCTCAATCTATGTCTTCCAGGTCCTTTTGTTTTTCTTTTTTAACTCCAGCGATCAGTGAGAGAGCTTGTCCCCTTATCACCGACTTAAACGCCTCCCACAGAGTGTGGTGGGAGTCAACCGAGCCTTGGTTCTCCTGAAAGTAGTGGTCAATTGCAAGCAGGAAACCTTTGAGAACAAAGGGGTTGCAGAGAAACCAGGGATTGATGGGCACAATCACACCCACCCTTGTGTCACCCAGAACCAGACGAGTCAATATTGGGAAGTGATCAGAGATTCCCTGTGATCAGAGATTCCCTGTGCTAGGTGTCGGATCTCACGGATATGTGCGACTTGGGATGTGGGAGGGGAGTTATGAGATAGGCAATGCAAGAGAAACTTCGGTGCGCCCCTGAGAAGAATGTGTATTGGATGTCACCAGGATGAAATGTCGGCCACACATCTGATAGGCCAAAGGACTCCAGAAAGTCTTAGAGCCAGTGAGACGAGGGGCCCATGTCACGGGGGGAGTGTGACGGTTAAGGGAACCAGAGACAACCACATTGAAATCCCCTCCCACTAGTAAGAGACCCTCAGGAAGTGAAAGAAGCTGGGTCCCGAGATCGGAAAAGGTTTGCGTTTGCAGTCCAGGTGGTACATATACTGACATTAGGGTAAGTGTGTTGCCCTCCCACTGTCCTGTCACAGCGTCGTGCCTGCCCCACTCATCAGTGCGTGTTTGTACATAAAAAGGAAGAGTTTTTAATCGAGATTTCCACCCCCGTGGATCCGGAGGTGAAACCAGATTGGGCCACTAGCCTATATCCCCATCTATTTAGTGCCTTGCAGGAGTTGCACACAAGGTGTGTCTCCTGGAGGAAGACCACCTCCGGGGAATGGCGTTTAAGTTATTGGAGACCAAGGTGCGATTCACTTTGTCACCAAGCCTGTTGACGTTCCAACTCAACAAGGTGAAACTCCTATCCCATTGTCTATCCATAAATAGTGTCAGGTGCAGGCTTGCCTTCGAAGGCCCTCCTAGATAGTGCTGCCGATTGAACTAGAACAAACAAACCCCCCTCCCACTCCCAACTCCAACCACCCCCCCTCCCTGCTCCTCTGCACTCTGGGCCTAGAACTACCCATGAGATTACCTTGCAGAGTGCCTGTCGCCAACCCGGAAACTAAGTAACTAAATGTGGAGGGAAAAAGGTGATCCAACCACTATCCCAACCACAGTTGCCAATACCAATCCGTGTCAATCCCCATATGGGACAGCCTCCAGTTTCTCTAGGAACAAAAAGGCATAGGATAAGTCGGATGATCAATGTACTTCTTGGCCACTCACCTGATCGAAAGGAACTGTGCTGTTTGTTTTTGTATCAACGGAGCGAAAACCCGTTCAGCGCTTCATCCTGCTCGTGTCCTGAAGCCTCCCCTCGACGAGGACTCGCTGGTGTGAGCGAGCCCTGCAATCGGCAGGGCTGGTGACACGCTCCCAGCTTGAGACCCACGGGTTGAGGCTCGGGACTACAACTAGCAGCAAGCCGGGGGACTGCGTGGACCAGCATTCCTCAGGTAGCCCAGCTGGTTCCTCTTCCCCCGGCGCTCCCGCCCACGGACACGCCCACCGCCTACTTTGGAGCATATCTTTCGTGACCCCCGCTTCGCGGGCACCACTCACCTGATCGAAAGGAACTGTGCTGTTTGTTTTTGTATCAACGGAGCGAAAACCCGTTCAGCGCTTCATCCTGCTCGTGTCCTGAAGCCTCCCCTCCCCTCGACGAGGACTCGCTGGTGTGAGCGAGCCCTGCAATCGGCAGGGCTGGTGACACGCTCCCAGCTTGAGACCCACGGGTTGAGGCTCGGGACTACAACTAGCAGCAAGCCGGGGGACTGCGAGGACCAGCATTCCTCAGGTAGCCCAGCTGGTTCCTTTTCCCCCGGCGCTCCCGCCCACGGACACGCCCACCACCTACAAGTTCATAAAAACCAGCATTACTCCCGCGTCGCGGGACGCCGGGCGAAGCCCGGGCAAAGGGAGGGCCGTCTGTGGCCGTCCGGGGACGTACGAGGACGGGACGGGCCACCCCTCTTACCTCTTGCGCACTAACTTCGAAATCACTGCGGTTTTATGAGAGTAAGGTCTCCACCAGTAGATAATTGATCATAAAATTCGACTTAATACAGACATTGCGAGTAAAGTGAAGGGTGGTAGAGGAACGTCAGGAACCTCCCAATAGCAGCACCAGTATAATCCAATTCCTGGCGAATCGAGCGACCTAGAAATCAAATTAGACCGACAATCGGATAAGAAATGGGATTTAAAAAACTGCGATCCCGCACAATTTTTATGAAAAGAATGGGTACTGAGAACGCTGTACGGAAATCCTCTGATAAAGCTATAAAACATGGTTGTATAACTCACACCCCGGCAATTAGTACATATTTCTCTGCCCTTACAACTAAAGAGGAACAAGAAACACACATACCAGGAAAAGAAATTACTCTCAACTCACCAGTAACCACTGGGGTAGTAGAAAGTACCTCAATGATACTTAGTTCACAACAAAAATTGTGTCACTTGGATCCTGACTCAAGTAATAAATCATTCTGCACCCCAAAAGATCTTCAATCCTCGGATCACGAGGCGACTCACCTAAAAACCTCAACCCCTATAAAAAATAGTGGGAGCTCACCGCTACATGAGGAATTATGCATTAACAAATCAAACTTAATGACACAAAAGTCAGAACTCAGGTCAACCAACAGTACTCTGAAAAAAACATCTCCTTAAATTCTCTCACTCGACTTTTCGTTGGGCCCCTTTAATCTCAAAAATAATAATAATATCATTAACACAGCTACACCAATGTCAAAGGCCCTTTTTTCGCTTCAAGAAATATTGGAATCAGTTCTTTCTTTTTTAGGAAACATCTTGGAAAACTCCGACCAAACCTTGGATGTTCAAATTGGGATATTAAAACATCTAGTTGAAGAAAAAAGGAAAAAAGATCCTTCTGAAGCAGAGAAAAGTAATCCGTTAACTAAAACCAAACATGTGCAAAAGGACATTTTAAATGAATATAACAAAGACCAGGAGAAAACAAAACGTGAGTTTGGTACTCAAACTTCAGATATCCAAACACAACAAAATCATAAGTCGGATAACCTAAACGATTCAGTAATATACTCTCTAAAAAAACTATTTAAAGAAAAACATCAACAAAAAGTAAAACAATACCCAATATTCACAAAAACAAGTACAACAAATAAACATAAAAATGATCCTACACAAGATACCCAGGAAACACACTAATAATATATCAAGCGATGGAAATGGAGAAATGATAGTTAACAAGAAAACGGAAAATGATAAAGGAGGGAAAAGGAGGAAAAAACCAGTAAGAAGGATCCAAAAAAAGAAAACCCGTTAACTAAAATTTCAAAAACCTACCACTATATATAAATCCGAAGAGGAACAACTAGATGATGAAACAAAGCCTCAAATAATCGAAAAGTTGGAAATTAATAACAGAAATCTTGAAGAAAAGATGTCACATTTGGATCCAAGAGCAGAAGAGTACGTTCCAATCAGACTCTCTATACAACCAGGTCAAAGAAACAAAATTCCAGGGGAAGATATCAACAGGCACAGACAAAAGGGCGAAGAGTCCTACTCCAAAATCCTACAATTTGAGGAACTTTTCCCTACCGACTCTGCCCCACTTAATAGAGGAAGGATTATTAATCTTTTACATCACATAAGGTCTTTACAATCACTGACCAGCAATGAACTCGATTTAGTGATCTTTCCCAAAAAAGAGAATATCAAACTAGTGACGGTAACATTCTGGTCATCAGTACTTCCAGGAATTATACTCAATGAAAAGGAGATATTACATAAACATGGATATGACGTAGTTGAAAGAGTGGAACCAATGGTCAATAAAATCCCAATTTGGTACAACAATTAAATACGATCAATTTCCAACTCGCACGTCAAAAAATTCCATCGAAATTTTGACGTGACAGAAGACCCAGGAATCATGTACTCAGGAACACACTTTACAGGGCAAGAAAATCTAAAAATTCAGGTGGATAAAGGTCAAAGGGCAATCTGGTACCATGTCTCAAAAGAAATCGACAATAACAATAGCATAAAGTCTTGGGCTTGGGTCTCGGAGACTTTGAACAGCAACAAAGCTACGACCACTCTACAACAATCTGTTTAGCACCGGTTTAAAAATTACATCTTGGAATATCGCCGGTAGAACTAAGAATAAATTGTCTGAAGCCACGAGTAATCTGCCTGATATCCTGATCCTACAAGAAACGTGGGCGACTGAACCTTTCACTCATAAAGGCTATTATGTATATGAAATCCCAGCAATACCTACCAACCGAGGTCACGCTAAAGGTGGTTTGGCCATTTTACTGAGGGAAGAATACTCGTGGGCGCAGGAAATAGTAGATACTAAATTAGAAAATTTACAGTGTATCAAAATCTCCGTAAAAATACATAGCACAGCTCCCCAAAAGGCAATCCTGCTCTTCAACGTATATGCCCCTCCAGGCAAAAAACTGGATACCATATTCTTAGATATCATGGAAAATATCACTAAGATAACAGAAGACCATCTCTATTTGTCCTTTTTAATCGTGGGAGATTTCAATGGCAAAATCTCTAATACTGAAATCAATAAGTGGGCAAAATTATATATAGAAGAATCCATGGAAACTACAATTCCACACTTTCCTAAAGGTATATTATCTGACAAGAGGTAAATTGTTAATATCAGCGCTGACGAATTTAAATGGGGTAATACTGAACGGCAATACGGAAGGGGACATCCCGGCAAATTATACTAGACGGGGCAACGGGACCCTATCCATTATAGACTACATCATTAGTAGTATGGATCTGCTGGATACAGTTACGCATTTGCTCACCCAGTTTACCCAAGAGAGTGATCATGCACTAATGCATCTAACCACAGATTGGATACCCAAATCCTCACCAGCCTGTCACATCATTTATCACAAAAGTACTATAATGATAAAAAGTGAACAGAGACGCATTTTCTGGAACTCTTCGACTCTGGATAAAATCTCAACATTGATTGAACACACTCAATTCCTAGCAAAAATATATTCGGATAATCCTATAGAAAATTTCGAATTCATCATTAGGGATATCAAAAATTTTATTTTAAATATGGTACTAGAGGGTACAGTAGGTAATAGTAAGAGGAAAGACAAAAACAAGCGCATTTTCAAGAACTCTGAATTAAAGAAAAAGTTAAATAAACTTATACGTGCCCAATATATGAATTCCTCGCCATCTACGAAGAAGGAAATAAATAAACTAAAAAATCAATTGAGACGTGAGAATCAAAGTAACAAAAAAGCATTACAAGATCGCAATTGGGTCGACATCCAAATAGCAGCGAAAAAATATAACCAGTGCAAATATTGGTTTTTAATCGCAAAAATAACAGGATCAAAAAAGAAATTGCAAACTATACCGGTCCCTCCGAACGACTGTGAAATTTATTTGTCAGATCTCTATAAAGCAAATTTAACAAAACCATATGAAAATAGCGAGATTAACATCACAGAAAAAGATAAACGTCCAATAACTAAAACCACAGCTATATCTGTCGAAATGAATATTCGTAAAGCAAGAAGCACAGGTGCCTCAGGCCCTGATCAGGACCCGATTAAGGTGTTGCAAGCAGACCCAAAGGAGTGGAGTCAGTTGTTATGCCCCCTCTTTAACTATATTTTTGACATCGGACAAGTACCTAAATCATGGCAGGGGAGCATCATCATCCCCATTCACAAAAAGGGGAGTAGAATCCAAGCAGGGAACTACCGTCAAATAGCACTCATGGACGCCGTAGGAAAAATATTTGCAGCAGAAGTACTAGATCGCTTGAAAGAATGGGCTTTCTCGTTGGGTCTAATACCCATGTTCCAAGCAGGTTTCAGACCTGAATACTCTGTTACAGACAATATCGCGATTATTCAGGTCACTCTAGATAAATATGTAACCCGAAAAACCCAGGTCGTATACGCAGCATTCATTGATTATTCTACGGCGTTCGATCAGGTAGATCGACCAACACTATGGAGAAAATTAAGGAGGCTTGGAATTCATGAACAACTGCTACAAACCATAGTAAACTTACACACCAATACTTGGTGTCAAGTCCAAATGGGGGGAGAAAAAGGCCTAACAAAAATAATTAAAACAGAGAATGGACTAAAACAAAGGTGCCTTCTAGCCCCGATTTTATTCTCCCTTTATTTAAGTGACTTGCCATATCAGCTACAACTGGGCTCCAGTTTGCCTCCTAAAATCGCTAAACAAAGCATACATGCATTGCTCTATGCTGATGATATAGTGTTGTTAGACCTCACTCCTTTCGGATTACAAAGATCATTGGATATTTTGCACAAATATTCCAAAGAAAACTTCTTAATTCCAAATATAAAGAAAACAAAAGTGGTAGCCTTTTCGGGGAGGAAACAAAGCGCCAAATACAGCTGGAGGCTTGGAGGAGAAAAGATAGAAGAGGTAAACGAATATCCCTACCTCGGCAGGATCCTTTCGAAGAACTTAACAAACACAACACAGATAAAAAATCTACAAAGGAAATCCGAAATACACGCCGCGTCCCTCTTGAGACTCTACAGTGCCACTGGGAACAGGCATTTTTCCTCAATGTTAAATATCTACAGAGTAAAAATACCGCCTGTATTATCCTATGCGACGGAGTACATCCCCATAAAGCAATGGGTCTTCATGGATCGCAAAGAAGGAAAAATTCTAAGAAGGATCATGAAAGTCTCAGACGCCGTACCTGTTCAAGCACTGAGATTAGAACTATCTATCACAAGCTCTTACGCTACAGCCATTGCTAACGTAATTAGGTGGGCCTATAATCTACTACATGCAAAAGAGAATACTCTAAGGTCGTTGCTGAATAAAGAGACTTTCGGGTCGGAGGCCAAACAGCAAACATTTCTAGAGAATATGACTGTCGCATTTCGTATGGCAAAAATTAGCCCAGACATACTGCTCACCTGGTCATCAGCGCAAGTAAAACTTTTCTTAAAATGTTTCACCCCAAAATTGAGCTATGAACTGGACTCCCAACATTGTAACAAACTAGCTATTTATAAACCCTTTGCAGACTTACTGGAATATAAACAAAGCCAGTCTTATATCGGGTTTACCTTGACGCATGGCGCAAGGAGGGCGATCACCATGCTTCGACTGGGCATCCTACCTGTTTCAGCATATACTTCAAGATGGCTCCCTGGAGGATCGCCAAAATGTTCATTGTGCGAAGGGGGTGTTCAGAACTTAGAGCATGTACTATTTGTATGTCCAAAGTAAATATAGCTCGTGCAAGATACCTTGACCCTATCTACCGTTCCTGTAGAATTACAATGGTGAGAGAACTTATATTATTGTGCAAGCAACCTCCGAACGAATTCGTTTGTTATAATCTTTACAAATTTTTAAAATCCTTTTTACCTTTATATTGATAAATAATGACATTTTTTTGAATGTGTAAAAATGTAAAATTTGTGGTCGTCTGTCGAGTACCAACACAAATAAATCTTTTTTGACTTGACTTTGATGTACTTCTTGGCCGTCAGGGCCACCCCTAGGGCCGGCCCGATGCTGCCCCGGAGCAGGAACAAAACCAATATTTCAGACCACAAGGTAGGCTCACCCTACAGTCAAAGTCTCCCATCGGAGTGGTCTCAGCGGGCATTATGTTCCTTAGCGTCTCTCCAGCCCTCCAGCCTGTCTGCCACGTCCTCAGCACGGTTGAACAACGGTTTGTCATCTGCCTCAACCCGCAACCTAGCCGGGAAGAGCATGGCGTACTTAAGGCCTTGGTCCCCGAGTCTTTTTGATGGTGAGACAAGATCTTCTTTGTTTCTGAAGAGCTTGAGTAAAGTCTGGGAAAAAGGAGAAGGTTGTGTTTTCATATTTGTGATGCGACGCCGCCCTGGCACACTATAGAATTGTGTCCCGATCACGAAAGTTAAGCAACCTCGCCAGTAGGGGTCAGAGTGGCGGCCCAGGTCTCGGACCTCCACCTGGGACCCTGTGGGCTCATTCTACGACGAAGAACTTGGACAGTCCCTTAGAGCAAAGATGTTTAAGTATCGGGTCCTCAACAAAGAAGTCAGGCGTCTGCCCCTCTGTCCTCTTCGGCACTCCAATAATTCGTACGTTTTTGCGCTGGGAGCGCAATTGTAGTCATCAAGCTTGTCCTCTGCATATTTTCTGAAGGTTTGCAGATCGAGGAGTTCGGTCTGGATCTGCGTGACCTCTTCGACAAGACTAGTCGTGGTTACTTGGAGCTGCTGGACCTTAATTTTTTGTAAAATCCACTCTGAGCATCATCCCCACCGTGATTGCATCTGTTCTCTGCTCCATCGAGGTGCGAACACCAGCTATCGCCTCCATGACGTCCTTCAAGGTGAGGCCGAGGGGGCCATCCTCTGCGTCCCTGGTCAGTGTTTCTCGCAAGGAGGTTTCAGGAACAGCCACCTTAGAAAAGGTGTATTTGTCCAGTCCGCTCTGCTGTGACTTCTTGGTGTTCTTTCCACTCATGTTGACTAAGGGTCCACCACTCCGAAGCCTCAAACCCGTGCGCGGAGCGCACTAGCTATGTGTATCAACAAAGAAGACTAGCTCAATATGACTATTATTGTTTGGACTCTGACTAGTTTTGTCAGTGGACACCTTGTTGGTGTGTTCATGAAGCCCTCACCCACCAACCTAGTTGGTGGCATGCTTGATCATCGGGCCCACCCAGTGACACCTAATGTGTCCCGGGTGTGCTTCGAAGCCTGATTACAGTGGAGCTGGTATGTTACTGAGTGTGCCGTGTAGGGTGTAGGTGAAGTGACAATTAAAACGGCTTGGCGAGGGTCCCAGTACCCGAGGGTAAATTAAACTTTAATAACTGGGCCGCCGTCAGCGGTTAAAAATAAGGCTGGAGGATGTTTAGGTGGTGAGTTAAGACCTCCTATATCCGTTTGTTGGTCGACATGTTTCAGCCAGTGTCTTAAGATTAATCTGGCTTTCCTCAGCACCGGAGTGTGAAGACTACGCCACAGGTACACGGCAGGCTCCGATCAGAAAGGCTGGTCATCCCCTTGTCGCTTCACTCCTGGAAGCATCGGCTGCTAATACCCAGTGTATGCATGAGAAGGGAATCCCCCTCTCACACCTAGAAAAACACCTTAGCGAGTGTAACACATAGTCTGTACTACACCAACCCACCTTTTAGCCTGCACCAGCACTATTTTGGCTCAAGGGTCTATGTGGATTGAGAGATTTGGCTGTGAGGTCTTTTGCCTGGGGGGGAGGGGCCACGATCTTCGACCCACAATTACCAGTGCGTGGGATCTCGCGGTGGGGTCCCAGGCTTGGATGGCCGACCAGTCTTCACACGATCTACACCCCAGAGCTATGTCTCCCTACCTCAGCCAGGTGGGTCCTCAAGCCACAAGAACTGCGTGGTGTGTGGCGGGTCATGCGCACTACAGCCGGGTCCGGAACACAGGTCGCAACCTCCTCCCCTCCCAGTGGGCCGTGTGGGCTATTGTTTGTGCGAGGTAGCATCTCCCTGCAGCACTACTGGGGCACTGGCCTCTCCTCGGTGCCGCTCCAGAGGTAGCTGAGATTGCTGGCAGGGCAGGGCCGGTCGCGCCGCCGATCAACACAGCCCAGCAGGCCTCACTGCTGAGTTCAGGTATGCAGAGACGGGCTATTGGGCACTCGGTTACTCCGCAGCCCCTAGAATGTTCGCGGGGGAGGGCACAGCGTCCGCGACACCTCCGGCACCGCTCCCCCTGGGTCAGGCCTCAATCTCCGGTGTCTCGTGATGCAGCCGCCACCCTCACTGACGTGTCTCTTGGGCTCCGCAGGCAACACCGACCCGGTCTGTTACTCCAGGCAGGCCCCAAAACACCGGGGCTTACCACTCTCCCCCCCATATCAGTGGCTCCCACGGCGACCGGTCAGGTCGGTTCCGGAACACTGCTGGAGGCTTTCTCTGTGAGCGGGGATTGGATGAATGTGGAAGATGGTATGGTTTCAGGATATGCGGGACAGAGCTACTCCCTTACGCAGCCATCTCGCTTCAGCGCGAAGCCACACCCCCAACATCTCATTTTTTGATGGCTGAATTCTACCATATCCTCATAATAATTTGGCGTATTCTAATTTCTCAAACCAGTTTGCTTTTCTGTGCTTCTAGTGTTTGGCTGTCTGCCTTTTTGTCCTCTCTCCTTTGTGATACACCCAGGATCAAACTTAAGAGTTTCAAAGTCTCATCTTCTATGTCTAGCCCAACATACCTTCCATGTCTTGTAATCGTAGGTAGATGTGATATGCGAAATACCCAGGGATATATGTGCAGGGATCAGATATGGTTCAGTGGCTTTCGAATGCAGACGTTTGGTAACTTGCGTTTGAATGCCCGCATTAGCATTTCTGTACCTGAAAATGTAAACGTGAATAATTCTTGTGTAATTAAAAAATATAAATCCCTATTTCATGTACACAATCTTATATTGTCTCCTAACCTAATATACAATGTTTTTTGCACCCCTCTTAGGTTCTGTTCAATCAATCAATCAATGACATTTATAGAGCGCACTACATACCCGTAGGGTCTCAAGGCGCTGGGGGTGGGGGGGTGCCGCTACTGCTCGAACAGCCAGGTCTTCAGCTTCTTCCTGAAGGAGAGGTGGTCTTGGGTCAGGCGCAGGTCGGTTGGGAGGGAGTTCCAGGTCTTGGCGGCCAGGTAGGAGAAGGACCTTCCTCCTGTAGTCGCTCTTCGGATGCGGGGGACGGCGGCGAGGGCGTGGTTGGCTGATCGGAGGTGGCGTTTGGGAGCGTAGAAGTTGATTTGGCTGTTGAGGTAGCTCGGGCCTTGGTCGTGTAGGGCTTTGTGTGCGTGGGTGAGGAGGCGGAAGGTGATTCTTTTGTTGACGGGGAGCCAGTGAAGGTCTCTCAGATGTCCGGAGATGTGGCTGGTTCGTGGGATGTCGAGGATGAGTCTGGCTGAGGCGTTCTGGATCCGCTGGAGTCTCTTCTGGAGCTTGGCGGTGGTACCGGCGTAGAGGGCGTTGCCGTAGTCCAGTTGTGTAGTGACGAGGGCCTGGGTGACGGTCTTCCTGGTCTCGGTGGGGATCCACCAGAAGATCTTCCGTAGCATGCGTAGGATGTTGAAGCACGCCGAGGAGACGTTGTTGACTTGCCTGGTCATGGAGAGGGAGGAGTCCAGGATGAAGCCCAGGTTGCATGCATGGTCTGTCGGTTTGGGTGCGGTGCCCAGGGCGGGAGGCCACCAGGAGTCGTCCCAGGCGGAGGGTGAAGAGCCCAGGATGAGGACCTCCGTCTTGTCCGAGTTCAGTTTCAGGCGGCTGGTCGTCATCCACTCGGCTACCTCTTTCATCCCTTCGTGCAGGTTGGCTCTGGGGGCGGCGGGGTCGTTGGTCAGGGAGAGGATCAGCTGGGTGTCGTCGGCGTAGGAGATTATGCTGAGGTTGTGTTGGCGTGCGATGGCCGCGAGGGGGCTCATGTAGACGTTGAAGAGGGTGGGGCTCAGTGAGGATCCTTGAGGGACGCCGCAGATGACTTCGGTGGCCTCTGACTTGTACGGTGGTAGGCGGACTCTCTGTGTTCTTCCGTCGAGGAAGGAGATGATCCATTCCAGCGCCTTGTCCTGGATTCCGACGTTGCTGAGGCGCTGTACTAGGGTGCGGTGGCAGACAGTGTCGAATGCCGCGGAGAGGTCTAGGAGGATGAGGGCCGCTGTTTCTCCGTTGTCCATCAGGGCTCGGATGTCATCGGTGGCGGCGATGAGGGCGGTCTCGGTGCTGTGATTGGCTCGGAAGCCGGACTGTGAGGGGTCGAGGGATCCATTCGTCTCGAGGAAGGCGGCCATCTGCTTGTTGACGGTCTTCTCAATGACTTTGGCTGGAAACGGGAGGAGCGAGATGGGGCGGTAATTCTTGAGTTCGGTGGGGTCCGCTGTGGGTTTCTTGAGTAGAGCGCTGAGTTCGGCGTGCTTCCAGCTCTCAGGGAAGGTGTCGAAGGATGTGTTGATGATGTCTCGCAGGTGGGGTGCGATGACAGCGTCAGCCTTGTTGAAGACGTGAGGGCAGGGGTCGGTCGGTGATCCGGAGTGGATGGAGTTCATCGTGCGGATGGTGTCTTCGGTGCTGATCGGGGTCCAGGCGTGGAGGGTGGTGGTGGGGGGTGGTTGTTCGGTCTTGGTGTGCGTTGGTTGGTTGTTGAAGCTGTTGTGTATGTCCGCGATCTTGTTGTGGAAGTATGAAGTGAGGGAGTTGCAGAGGTCTTGCGATGGGGTGATGTCGTTGTTTCCTGCGCTGGGGTTGGATAGCTCTTTCACGATGTTGAAGAGTTCCTTGCAGTTGTGTGCGTTGTTGTCCAGCCGGTCCTTGAATGCAGTTTTCTTGGCGGCGCGAATCAGCTGGTGGTGCTTCCGGGTGGCCAGCTTGAAGGTGGTCCTGTTGTCCGGTATGGGTTCCCTTCTCCAGACTTTCTCGAGGGCTCGGCAGTTCTTCTTGGAGCTCTTGAGTTCGTCGGTGAACCACGGGGCTTTCTTGCTACCGGATCTGCTGGGCAGGGTCCTCAGCGGGGCGAGCTCGTCCGCGCAGATGCTGATCCACTTCGTGAGGTTGTCGGCCGCCTGGCTGGGGTTCGCTGAGCTGGCAGGAGGGTGCTGGCTCAGGGAGGTGGCGAGCTGGTCTGCTGTGATCTTGTTCCAGCTTCTGCGGGCGGCCTGTTGCTGGTGGTGGTGGGTCGTCGTTCTCTTGAAGGTGAAGTGGACGCAGCTGTGGTCCGTCCATTGAAGCTCTGTGGCGTGGCTGAAGTCGATGTCTGTGCTGGAAGAGAAGACTGCGTCGATTGTGTGTCCGGCGAGGTGGGTGGGGGTGGACACCAGCTGCTTGAGTCCAAGATTGGCGAGGTTGTCGAGCAGGGTGCTGGTGTTGCGGTCGTTGTTGTTCTCCAGGTGGAAGTTGAGGTCCCCCAGGAGGATGTAGTCAGCGGAGGGGAGGGCATGCGGGCTGACTAAGTCGGCGATGTCCTCGCTGAATTGTGTGCGTGGTCCCGGGGGTCGGTAGATCAGGGTGCCTCTGAGGGTGGTGTTCGGGTCGGTGTGGATCTGGAAATGCAGGTGTTCCGCAGTGGTCAGGGAGTTGTCGGTGCTGGTTGTGAGACGGATGGGGTTCCTGTGGATGATGGCGATGCCTCCTCCCATCTGGTTGGCGTTGCGGTCCCTCCGGACGATCTTGTAGCCCTCTGGGATAGCGATGGCGATGTCGGGAGCTGAAGAGGCTGTTGATAAGTAGCAGTGCATATGTGTAGGTTTAATGAGCTCAGCCATGTAATGGTCTCTTCACAGCCCACATTAATTCTTGAAACTATTTTCCCAGGTTTGTTTAGTATTTCCTGTTTAGGGAAGACCGCTGGAAGTGAAAAAAAAATATTTAGGTTTCATCTTGTCTTTTAATCAGGGCTATCTTCCATTGTAGCAAGCTGAAGCTTGTATTCCAGCATTTGAAGTTACTATTGGTTCACTTCATTATTGGATTCATATTTGTGTCCACTGGCTTACTTCACCACCTATTTTAATTTGTTTCTTAATTTTTAGGTGGCGACCTATTTAGCTGCTGTAGTTGAAGACCTGTTGCGGGCACTGCCAATACTTAAAGTGGGATTAGCTTACATTTTGTGGGTGAATGAAAGCTTGGAAGTCAGACTACACAGACCATCTGGTCTGGCAAAACTAGTGCACCTCACAGAGTGAATGCACTGTGAGAGAAAACTGTCTCTGAAGGACTAAAAAAAAGTTTTCAAATCCTTCGCAATGATGGACCCAGCGAGTGAAGTTTGAAAACATGAATTTCTGTGAGAGAAAGCTGTGTAAATTGGCCATAAAACAACACCCACGGTCCAATTCACACGAGGCAAAAAAGAAAAAAAAACTTGCTTTAAGAAGCAACTGCCAGGACAGTGAATGCTGGATTTCGAAGAATCGAAACATCTTAACCGTGCAAACGACGTTTGAGTGCATGGTCTTAGTAATCAATCAATCAATCAGAGTACTTGTAAAGCGCGCTACTTACCTGTGAGGGTCCCAAGGCGCTGAGGGGAGGGGTGGTGCTGCTACGGCTCGAAGAGCCAGGTCTTGAGGAGTCTTTTGAAGGCGAGTAGGTCTTGGGTCTGCCGTATGAGGGTCGGGAGGGTGTTCCAGGTCTTGGCGGAAAGGTAGGAGAAGGATCTGCCACATTGTTCGTTGGATGCGGGGGACAGCGGCGAGGCTGGCGGAGCGGAGCTGACGGGTGGGGGTGTGGAAGCTGAGTCTGCTGTTCAGGTAGGCTGGTCTGGCGTAGTGGAGTGCTTTGTGTGCGTGGGTGAGGAGCTTGAAGGTGATCCTCTTGTCGACGGGGAGCCAGTGTAGGTCTCTCAGGTGTGGGGGGGTGGGTGGTGTGGCTGCGACGGGGAACGTTGACGATCAGTCGGGCGGAGGCGTTTTGGATGCGTTGTAGTCGTCAAGGGGTTTGGCTGGGATTCCTTCTAGAGTGTGTTGCCGTAGTCCAGTCTGCTGCTGACGAGGGCCTGTGTCACCGTTCTTCTTGTTTCGGTCGGGATTCACTTGTAGATCCTGCGGAGCATGCGGAGGGTGTTGTAGCTGGAGGAGGAGACTGTGTTGACCTGCTTAGACATGGAGAGGGAGGAGTCTAGGATGAATCCTAGATTGCGTGCATGGTCGGTGGGTGTTGGTGCTGTTCCCAGTGTGGTCGGCCACCAGGAGTCGTCCCAGGCTGAGGGGGTGGGTCAGAGGATGAGGACCTCCGTCTTGTCAGAGTTCAGCTTCAGACGGCTGCTCCTCATCCAATCGGCGACGGCCTTCATTCCCTCGTGGAGGTTGGTTTTGGCGGTGTGTGGGTCCTTGGTGAGGGAGAGGGTGAGCTGGGTGTCGTCAGCGTAGGAGATGATGTTGAGGTCCTGATGGCGGGCCACTTGTGCGAGGGGGGCCATGTAGACGTTGAATAGCGTTGGGCTGAGGAATGAGCCCTGGGGGACGCCCCAGATGTCCGTGGCTTCGGATCGGAAGGGTGGGAGGCGAACACTCTGGGTTCTGCCGGAGAGGAAGGACGTTGTCCAGTCAAGAGCCTTCTCTTGGATTCTGGCTTCTAGGAGGCGTGTCTTTAGAGTGCGATGGCAGACCATGTCGAAGGCGGCTGACAGGTCCAGGAGGACGAGGGCTTATGTTTCGCCGTTGTCTAGTTGGCGCATGATGTCGTCTGTGGCGGCGATGAGGGCTGTCTCAGTGCTGTGGTTTCGTCTGAATCCGGACTGGGACAGGTCCAAGATGTTGTTGTCTTTGAGGTGGCGGGCCAGTTGCATGTTGACGATTTTCTTGATGACCTTTGCTGGGAACGGGAGCAGGGAGATGGGCTGGATGTTCTTGAGGTCCTTGGGGTTCGCTTTGGGCTTCTTGAGGTGTATGAAGTATGAAGAGTATTTCTATAGCGCCTAACTACCTGAAGGCCTCGTAGCGCTTGAGAAAAAGGAGGCAGAATAACATCGGACTAACCGCTAAGGGAACATTCTAAACAGATGAGTCTTTAAAAGCTTGCGAAAGGTCAGCAAGTTGTTGTTCCCCCGCATAGCTTGGGGAAGGGAATTCCACAACCTAGCGGCAGTGTAAGAGAAAGAACGTCCTTCCCATCTCACCTTCCTTATTTTCTTGGTGGTGGCCAGATACAAGGAGCCAGAACAAAGAGTCCTAGGCGGCAGGTAGGGTGTTAGTAGAGGGTGTAAGATGGATGGGCCGGTCTTCCACATGGCTTTATGTACCTGGCACATTGCCTTGAATTGTATTCGGGCAGCAATGGGTAGCCAGTGTAACTGTTGCAGGGCTGGCCTTGCTGATTGCCGCCGTGAAACCTGCAAGAGCATCCGTGCTGCACAGTTCTGGACTACTTGTAGTTTATTTAGTGTGGCTTGAGGAGCTCCCAGGTACAGAATGTTTCCGTAGTCCAGCCGGGACAGTACGAGGGCTTGGACCATAATCCTTCTAGCCTCAAATGGAAGGAGGGGTATGATTTTGCGGAGCATACTCAACAATCCAGAACATGTTGATGATAGCATGGTGGCCTGATATCCAAAGTTAAGGGCGTTGTCAAGCCAAATGCCTAAGCTCTTTATTTGGGGCTTTGGAGATGGTGCGGGACCTAGACATGGCGGCCACGTGGGGACAGATATAGTAGGTGATGGATTCCCCAACATCATGATCTCTGTCTTATCCCCATTGAGGTGGAGGTAGGAGCACTCCATCTATCTGGCAACTGCCTCGAGGCAGGGAGCCAGGGAGCTGGACGAGCCCTTGTTATGGTAGAGCGATACCACTAGCTGGATATCGTCTGCATTACTGACTATCTTTATGCCGAATGGGTGGATGATACCTGCCAACGGCCTCATTTAAACATTAAAAAGCGTCGGACCAAAGGCCGAGCCCTGTGGAACCCCACATCCCAGAGGCAGGCTGGAAGAAGCCACATCACCCTCGAAGACCTGGAAGTGGCGGTCACTGAGGAAGGCTGAGAGCCATGCCAGTGCAGCGCCTGTTACCCCGACACTCTTGAGTCGGTCGGCCAAGATGGTATTGTTAACCGTATCAAACGCTGCACTGAGGTCTAAAAGAATGATTCCAGCCACTCCCCCCCTCATCCACCAACTTCCTTGCCTCCTCTGCTACCATTAGCAGGGCGGTCTCGTCCCATTGTTAGGACGGAAGCCGGTCTGCGTGGCATCCAGCAGGTTGTTGGATTCTAGATGGTTGACCAGGATGTTATTAATATATTTCTGCAACAATTTACTCAGCCAAGGCAGGAGCGAAATTGGGCGATAGTTGGAGAGGTTTAATTGATCCATGCTGGGCTTTTTCAATAGGGCCTTGACCATGGCGTTGATTTCGGCGTGCCCCCAGCTTTACGGGAATGTCGCGGTTTCGAAGGAGATGTTGATGACCTTCCGTAGTTTGGGTGCAATGGCTGCGTCTGCTTTGTTGAATACGTGGTGTGGGCATGGGTCAGACGGAGATCCTGAGTGGATGGAGTTCATGACCTTGCGTGTCTCGTCGTCGTTGACGTTGGACCAGGTTGGTGCTGATGGTGTTCACAGGGGAGGTGGAGTCTGGCGTAGTCGGGGCGGTCGTGGTGTTGAAACGGTCGTGGATGTCAGCGATCTTGCGGTGGAAGAAGATGGCTAGTGAGTCGCACAGTTCTTGTGATGGCGGGATGACGTTGGTGCTGGGGTTCGAGAGTTCCTTTACGATGCTGAAGAGTTCTTTGCTGTCGTGTGCGTTGTTATCCAAGTGGTCTTTGAAGGAGGATCTCTTGACTAATCTGATGAGGTGGTGATGTCTGCGGGTGGCGTCCTTGTGGGCTGCGTGGTTGTCCGGTATGCGTTTGTGGAGCCATGTCTTCTCCAGTTTCCGGCATCAATCAATCAATCAAAACACTTGTAGAGCGCGCTACTGACCCGTGAGGGTCTCAAGGCACGGGGGAGGGGGTGGGGGGGGGGGGGGTAGAATGCCGCTACTGCTCGAAGAGCCAGGTCTTGAGGTGTTTCCTGAATGTGAGGTGGTCCTGGTTCAGTCGTAGGTGGGCGGGGAGGGAGTTCCACGTCTTGGCCGCCAGGTAGGAGAATGATCTTCCGGCGGTGGTTCAGCTAATCCGTGGGACGGTGGCGAGGGCGAGGCTGGCGGAGCAAAGTTTGCGTGTTGGAGTCTAGAACGTGAGGCAGTGGTTGAGGTATTCGGGACCTATGTTGTGGAGCGCTTTGTGTGCATGGGTGAGGAACCTGAACGTGATTCTTTTGTTGACTGGGAGCCAGTGCAGGTCTCTCAGGTGGGCTGATATGTGGTTGTGGCGGGGGATGTCGAGGATGAGTCGTGCAGATGCGTTCTGTATGCGTTGGAGACTTTTCTGAAGTTTGACTGTGGTTCCTGCGTATTGGGCGTTCCCGTAGTCTAGTCGGCTGGTGACGAGGGCCTGGGTCACCATCTTTCTAGTTCCGGTAGGATCCACCGGAAGGTCTTACAAAGCATGCGCAGAGTGTTAAAGCATGAAGATGAGATGGCGTTGACTTGCTTGGTCATCGTGAGAGAGGAGTCCAGGATGAATACCAGATTGCATGCGTGGTCAGTGGGTGTTAGTGCAGTGCCCAGTTCTGTGGGCCACCAGGAGTCGCCCCAGGTGGGTGGGGAGGGTCCGAGGATGAGGACCTCTGTCTTGTCTGAGTTCAGTTTCAGACGGCTGAGTTTCATCCATTCAGCGCCGTTTTTCATTCCTTCCTGGAGGTTGAGCTTGGCGGTGGCTGGGTCTTTGGTGAAGGAGAATATCAGCTGGGTGTTGTCTGCGTATGAGATGATGTTGAGGTTGTGTTTGCGTGCGATGGTGCCGAGGGGGGCTCATGTAGATATTGAAGAGGGTTGGGCTGAGGGACGAGCCTTGGGGTACGCCGCAGATGATCTCGGTGGCTGTGGAGCGGAAGGGAGGGAGGCGGACTCTCTGGGTTCTGTCGGAGAGGAACAAGGTGATCCAGTCCAGGGCTTTACCTTGGATCCCGGCGTTGTGGAGGCGGGTTATTAGGGTGCGGTGGCAGACTGTATCAAAGGCGGCTGAGAGGTCTAGGAGGATGAGAGCGGTGGTTTTCCTGTTGTCGAGTAGGGTCCTGATGTCGTCGATGGCTGCGATAAGGGCGGTCTCGGTGCTGTGGTTGGCTCGAAATCCCGACTGGGATGGGTCGAGGGATCCATTGGCCTCGAGGAATGCTGTCAGCTGCTTATTGATGATCTTCTCGATCACTTTCGCCGGGAAGGGACGAACAGAGATAGGACGGACGTTTTTGAGGTCTTTATGGTCCGCTGTTGGTTTCTTCAGTAGGGCGTTATTCTCTGCGTGCTTCCAGCTCTCTGGGAAGGTGGCAGACGCGATGAGTTGTTTATGACGTTCCGTAGCTGGGGAGCGATGATGGTGTCGGCTTTGTTGAAGATGTGGTGAGGGCATAGGTCGGAAGGCGAGCCGGAGTGGATGGTGTTCATAGCGTGAGCGGTGTCTTCGGTGCTGATGGGAGTCCAAGCGCTGAGGGTGGTTGTTGGGGGCGTTGGTTCGGTGGCTGGGGGCGGAGTCTGGGCGCTGAAGCTGTTGTGGATATCGGCGATCTTGCGGTGAAAGAACGTGGTGAGGGAGTTGCAGAGGTCTTGCGACGGTGTGATGTTGTTGCTGTTGGCGTTGGGGTTGGAGAGCTCTTTTACGATGTTGAAGAGTTCCTCGCTGTTGTGTGTTGTTGTCCAGCCGTACTTTGAACGATGTCTTTTTATGATTTTCATATCTGCTACCAGGTTGTGCAGGGTCTCTGCACAGCCTGCTTTGAGGAACTCACTTATTAGCTCACATGAAAATATGTGATTTGCCATTAAATACATGTGAGAACTTACAGAGGGTCCAAATAGCAAGAGGTTCTTTATTCAGACCTTTGTGGGCTGTGATAGTAAATATATGGTCAAAATCTCCATTGGCTAGTGGCCAGTTTTATGTAGGTAGTCCAGGTCCACAACTACGTGAATGCATTATTGAACACATTTAGTCTATGCAATGAAAGCTGTTGCCTATCCTAGTTCTCACCACTTAGTGGAATATCTTGATTCTAATGAAAGATTGATTAGCTTTGCAAGTGTGTGCATACATAAATGTTACCCTGGAGTTGGACCTAGGAAATTTAAATTGAGACAATTGGAGTGTAGGATCATAAGCATGTCAAGATGATTATCAGTGTTACCACATGATCCTTATCTTACTTTAAAAACAAATGGGCTTCACTCGGCTTCTGGGCGTTCAGGTGTTTGTATTTCTCTAGGTCATAAACCATAAGTGATTTATAATGAACCAGTGATCAGTTAGAAATGTGTGCTCATCACTCCTTTGTTTATATTATAACTTGGGATGTTGGCTGTTTTTTTTTTTTTTACATTTGAGTCATTACATGTTATGTAAATGTTATGTTAAATTTCTTATAAAGCGCTCGTACACTGATTAGTTTCTTGGCGCTGACTTAAGAATTTTGCTGGAGCCTTAAGTAATTAGCAGTCAACCAACTAGTTATAGGCTTGAGTGAATGGCCAGGTCTTAAAGAAGTCTACGGAATCTAACAAATTCAGTGCAGGTTCTAATATCTAAAAAGAGTGTTCCAGAAACTGGGGGCCAATACTGCAAACCTGCAGCCGCCTATGCGTTTCCGTTTATAGGAGGGAACGGTTAAGAGATTCTTATGTGCAGAACCTAAGCTCCGTGCGGGTAGGTATTTCTGGACAAGTCTGGATATAAATTTAGTGCAATCACCATACAAGGCTTTAAATATGAGACAACCAACTTTAAACACGCATCTTTGCGGGATGGGGAGCCAGTGTAACTCTTTCAAGGTAGGCGTGATGTGTTCCCGTCTACGATGTTGGGAAATCAGGCTAGCAGCCTGATTCTGAACCATCTGCAATCTTTTTGTGAGATAGAGCAGAATGCCGAAATAAAGAGAGTTGGCATAATCCAGATGAGATATTACCAGGGCTAAAACCACCTGGATTAAGGTTTCCTGAGTAAGTAATCTCCTAATCTCCTAATCTTCCTTATCTTCCTCAGTTGGAATAAACAAATGGAGGTCACAGCTCCTAACTGGGATTTCATAGTGAGATCACTGTTAATGATCACTCCCAGCTTTTGGCTGAGGAAGAGGGGTTAGGTGGAGAGCCTAGTTCACTTGGCCAGAAATGTGCATTCCAGGGGTTCAGGGAACAACCTATCAGAATCAATTCTGTTTTATCAGGGTTCCGTTTTAACTGGTTGCAGTTCATCCAATCACGTATATGTAACATTGTTGCCTGGAATTCAGATATCGAATCAGAGGAATTATCGATTTAGAACACCAGTTGCAGATCGTCTGCATAATTATACGTGCAAACCTTCCTATCTTTCAAGGAGTGAAGTAAGGGAAGAATGTAAAGATTGAATAGGTGGGGGGAATGTGAGGAGGCCTGTGGCACTCCACATGTTGTTGCCATTTTGGGTGCAGAGAATTGTGAAAGAGACGGCGCTCCTGGAAGTCTCGGAGATCGTTAAAGAGGTGCTGGACACGGGAGGCAGGGTGATGTTAGTCATGCTAGACCTGTCGGCGGCGTTTGACACCGTCCCCCATGAGGATCTCCTCACTAGGCTTCATGACATCGGGCTAGGGGGGACGGTGCTCAACTGGTTTCGTTCCTTTCTGGCCAACCGCCGCCAGACGGTCTGGGTCTCACCCAGATCCGCCGAGATGCCGCCACTGGGAGTCGGAGTGCCTCAGGGCTCTGTATTGAGCCCCACTCTATTTAACATCCTTATGACCCCTCTGGCGACATTGGCGGAGTCCTACGGGGCCCGGATCGTCTCTTATGCTGACGACACCCAGCTCCTTTTCACCTGTCGTAAGAGCGAAGAGTTCGATGGAGAAAGGCTCCGTGAGTGCCTTGGGGCTGTTTTTAGCTGGTTCTCGCACAACAGCCTTAAGTGCAACTCGGACAAATCTGAAATACTATTCTTCGGATGCCCATCGGAACCAGATTGGCAGGGATGGTGGCCTGCTGACATGTTCCCTCCCACTCAGTCCTCTAAGTGGGCTAAGAACCTGGGAGTTAAAATTGACAACGAGCTCTCGCTCAAATCCCAGGTTTCTACTCTCACGGGAACATGTTTTGGGATTCTCAGAATGCTGCGCAAGTTCTTTCCCCTTCTCTCGGAGCAACATCGGAGGATCACTGTTCAGGCACTCATAGGGTCCAGATTGGACTATGCAAATGTCCTATATCTGGGCCTGCCTGAATACCTCCTCCAGCGTCTGCAGGTCACCCAGAACGCTGCTGCGCGTGCAATTTTTGGCCTGCACCGCCGCACTAGTGCCTCCAATCTCCTTGTATCCCTTCACTGGCTTCCGGTGCGGAAAAGGATACTGTTCAAGGCCATGACTCTTGCCCATAAGGCCTTGCATGGCAATGGTGCCAAATATCTTCAGAGGAGGCTGGACTTTTATCGACCTGCACGATCCCTCAGGTCAGAAGCTCTGGCGTTGGCTCGGGTGCCACGCATCAAAAGGGCTCGGCTAGGCGGCCCGTCCTTTAGTTTCCTTGCTCTTCAGCTATGGAATTCTCTACCGGTGTCCTTGCGAAACACTGCAAATCTGCTTGTTTTCAGGAAAGACTTAAAAACCTGGCTGTTCGCTGGATAATTTGTCCCCTCTTTTAGGCCCCTGCTCTTTTACTGTTATGTTATCTAGCTCTCTTCTTTGGTCTGGAGCTCAAAGCGCCGGGACACTCCTTTGGAGTAGCCGTTGCGCTATATAAGTCCCATTTTAACATAACATAACATAACAAAGACACACTGACTGAGTGCATTCCTCAAGAAATTACTTAACCTAATTGGACGCTATTCCCTTAATACCGGCCGTCCTGACACATTCGATCAAGATCCTGTGATCGACCGTGTCAAATGCTGCTGACAAATCCAGCAGCACCAAGGCCTTGGAGGAGCCCTTGTGGGCTTCCTTCCGAAGCGTATCCAGTATGGTAAGTATTACTGCCTCCGTAGAATGAGCTGGGCTGAACCCTGCTTGGTTAGGATCAAGGTACTCCGACTGCTGAATAAATGTGCAGAGACATTTGGCCACGTAAGATTCCAATATTGTGGCCAAATAAGGAAGCAGGGATATTGCCTGATAGTTGGCCAAGGCCCCAGGATCCGCACCTGATTGTTTTTAACAGGAGGACAACTACTGCTTCTTTAACACCTTGGCTGCGATCGATATCCCTCTCCTGTGCTGGACCACAATTAAAACGGGTGTGGTCATGACGAGCTCAGCTCGTCATGAGCACAGAAGCACTGTGCTGCATGACGAGCTGAGCTCGTCATGAGCATGGAAGGGGTTAAAAGCTTTCGGAACACAACCCTGTGTTAGAGAGTCATTGAGTAGTGCCAAAGCAGGTCCCGGTAAGGTGGTAAAAATTTCTCTTAAGATGTGAGGCGGACAACTATCCGTGGATGATCCTGACTTTACTTTAGACAGAAGGTCCAAAAAAGTCTGATTGTCAATTGCTGGAAATTGCTCAAAAGAGCAAGAGTTTTCCAACATTGAGGGCGAACCCTCAAGAAAAGGGCAACAGGTAATACTGGCTTTTATTTTGGCAATTTTATCATTGAAGAACAAGTTGAGAGAGTTACAAAAAACTTGGCTGGGAGTAGATTTTAGTGTAACTATCAGGATTGGATAATTCGTTCACAATGGCAAATATCTCTTTAGACTTGTTGGAAGAACTTATAATTTTTAAAGAAAAATTAGCTGCTTTAGCCGAAAAAATTGCTTTTTTTATACTCTTTCAGTTGCATCAGATATCTCTCTTTTTTGTCTAGGGAATAATTAGTTCTCCATTTCCTTTCAGTTTGACGAAGTGCTAGTTTTTGGTTTTGTAAGTCTGGAGAAAACCATTTTTTGCCTCATGGCGTCTTGCTAACCGAATAATTTTTAGTGGGGCATGTTCATTACTAGCCTCGGTAAGCCATGCTGTGAGATTTCTCTCACTTGAATTGATTGTCGTCTAATGAATAGCGACTGTATTTGCTAGAGTGGCATGGAATTGGGTTGTGTTAATTTTATTCCAATTTCTAGCAACTAATTTGTTTTAACTTGGGGAATTTACTGTAGTAATGTCATTAATAGTAAACGGGATGATGGAGTGATCAGACCAGGTGCAAGGGGAGACAGTCAGTGCAGCTACTGTGACATTGGCTGTCCACACTTGGTCCAACGTGTGTCTCTTGTTATGTCTGGCCGTAGTTATTAGCTGACTAAGGTTTAGTCCAACCAGAAGATCATTTAATTCTTTAGCATGGGGTCCACCCTGTATGTCATTGGCCCAATAATTAAAATCGCTGATCAGTACAATTTTCGCATTGTTGGTAATTAGCCGAGCCAGCTGCTCAGCTATAGAGCAGGGAAATAGGGGCATGTTCTTAGGCGGTCTATACAATAGCACACAAATTAAAGAGTCGAAACTGACTCCAATTTGAGGACTAAATTATCGACTAAAGCGAAGTCAAGTGAAATTAAGTTTGTAAATCTTAAATCTTGACGCAAAATGGCCGCTACTCCCCCACCTCCATTCCCTGAAGTACGATTTGCTTGTAGGATATAATAATTATTAGGGAGAGCTGCTAAGATGTCAGGAGCGGAGTGCTGCGATAGCCAAGTTTCCGTAAGGAACAAGATGTCAGGTTGGCTTGAATCCAAGAGATCAAATATGTCCAGTTGGTGTTTTACCAAAGATCAGGTGTTGAGATAAGCGATATTAAGTTAAAGGTGAAAGTCTCTAATCTGTCTTGGGTGGGTGGATATAACATGGGGGAGTGGTCATTTCTGGAAAAGATGCCCTTATTTCCATGATCCCCTGTTCAATTAGTCTCAAGTTAGTACGGGGATTGAGAAGATAATTTCCAGAATGCAATAGTTTCAGATCGTGTGAAGAGTAAAAAGTTTTGGGCATACATATATAAATTAGGGCTGTTAATTAGCTGATATTAGTTGAACCATTTTATAACCATTGAAGTTTAAGTTGCTTTCAATATATAGTTACACTTTCATTAGGATATTTGTTGCAGTGACATTTATTTGTGTTAACTGCAACATTTCATATTTGAGCATGCACTTCACGTAGCAGCCTTGTTATATTAATTCGCTCTTCCCCGATACATTTCTATTAATTTTACTTAATTACTTTGAATGCCACTTAATGTAGATTACTGTTTATGGATACAATTCTAAGCCCTTTTTATGCTTACCTTGAGAAAGTCTGACCGCGATGGATGTCACCTACCATTTGGCATATTTTGAGCACTTTCAGCAATTTTATCATGCGTTTCGAGTATTAAAGACCAATGTAATATTTTTTCACCTTAGAGTTCTAGAGTACATTTTTCTAGTGCATTAGGTATAGAGATTTTTTATTTATTTATTTTTTTTTTTTTTTTTAAGACCTTTATTGAATGTATTTACAGAGGAAATAGGTACATACCAGGGCCTACAACCCGATGGGCCGGCCGCTACAGACGTATTCAACATCCAAACTGTTCATTAGTACACAGCCGTAAGGCCGGCAACCCTGGGGTCCGGCGGCACATCATAACGGTAATTTCCTACATATCGTCCTCTGAATCGTGTTTTACAGTTAGTAGGTCTTTTCATTTTTATATCCTTATGCTGTCTGTTTTCATTGAACATAACTCAAAACTGCGGCTCAAATTGTTCTTTGTACCCAACGGCCATTTCCATGCCTGCCTCCCTCCACTGCTTAATTTTTCCGTGTTCCTTGATGTAGCCACCAGTCATGTCACACTCACGGTTATTCTCTTAAGTCCCCTATGTGCTGTGCCGCCCACCCGTGCCCGCTATACATCCTCTTCGTCCTCATCCGAGCTCAGTTTGTCGACCTCAGGTAGAGGTTCACACAACTCTCCTCTGTATTTATTCCAATCGGACCACACTTTGTTCCATTTACGGGGGCAGGCCCTAAGCACTTATACCGCTCTCTCCGTACACATCAATAAGTCAATGTTCCTACTCCACATGGACGTCGTAGGTATTTCTGAGGCTCCCCATTTTTGTGCAATGTCTCTTTTTGCCACCATGATAGCTAACGTGGCCCATATAAGTCCATATCTATTTAGGTCGTTCGGTTCCCAAATGTTTAATAGGCACTTGCGTGATTCAGGGATGAGGGAGACTTGTAGTGTTTGTGAGATGGTACGCATGACCTGTCGCCAAAATTCTGCTATGAGTTGACATTCTCAAAGTGTATGGTACAGTGTTCCCTCTTCTCCGCAGCCACTAAGACAGAAGGGGTGCGGTGCTCTATGTATCTTGTGTAGCATGCACCGTGTGTAGTACATGCGGTGTAGGATTTTGAGCTGCACTAGTCTGAATTTTGCCGATATGCCCACTTCTTTTGGGGAGGCTAGTGCTTCATTCCATTCTGAGTCGTCAATATCTCCTACGTCTCCCACCCATTTGTCTCGTAATGCTACTGTGGGGTCTTTCAGATTGTTGATCAATTTCTTATATGTAAGTGAGGTAGCTCCCTGCTGCATGTAGTCGGTAAGTAACCTATCTTCCAGTGGTGAGGAGTCTGGTACTTCTGTGCCCAATGGTATCGCTTGTAGTAGCGCGTGCCTAATTTGAATGTACCTATAGGTTTCGTTCGGGCCTAGTCCATATTGTTTTTGTAGCTGCGCGAACATGATTACATTGTCTTTTCCCCATAAGTCCCCCACCGTGGAAATACCGATATTATCCCACTGGGTAAACCCCTTACTGTCTCAATTGCCCGAGGGCCTTCGTGTCCCAAAGAGGGGTTCATTTGGTAATTTTCCCCTTCCACCCCAGTTTCGCCTGCGCTGCATGCCATAAAGTGATTGTGTGTTTTGTGCGTCCTAACAGTCGCGAGACTTGTTGTTTGTTATAGAGCGGTGATAGCAAACAGTCCGTTCCTAGCTGTGCCCAATCTGCTCTATGCGCAGTGTCATTTCTTGGCACGTGTACCCACTGGTTCACAATTTTGAGTTGCGCCGCCCAGTAGTATAAATGTATATCTAGTAAGGCAATGCCCCCTCGTACCGGCTTCTTGTCAGTTTATCATTTGCGATACGTGCTGGGCCATTACTCCACAACAAGTTGGACACTAACGCTCTTATTTGCGTAAAGTAACGCAGCGGGACCAAGTATGGTGTATTTTCCAGGGCATACAAAAGACTTGCCAATGCCATCATCTTATACAGCGCCCCGCGCCCAAGGAGGGTCAACGGCAGGGTTGCCCAGTGCTTGACATCTGTTCGGAGACGTTCCAAGGGGGGCTTCAGGTTTTTGTCGAAGAAGACTGAGGCGCTGTCTGTGACATGGATACCTAGATACTTAAAGGAGTCCGACGTTAGTGTAAGGGAGCAGTCCAGCGTCAGCACCGGCCCTGGTCCCTTCAGCACGTAGATCACTGATTTTGCCCAGTTCAGTGTGTAGCCCGACGTCTTTCCGTGCGTATCGCATAGCGCTAAAAGCGCCGGGATGCTGCAGTCGGGATTCGTTAGGTAAATCAGCATGTCGTCGGCATAGAGGGACACTCTGTCCTTCCAGCCTTCCGCCCATCCTATCCCTTTCAGCAACGGTGTCATTCTAATAAGTATCGCCAACGGCTCTAGTACTAAGGCAAAAAGCAAGGGGGTCAGGGGGCAGCCCTGTCGAGTCCCCCGTGCCAGCGGGAGAGTTTGCGAGATGTGACCATTGGCGATTACCTGAGCAACTGGTTTGGTATAGAGTAGTCTGACCCAAGAAATGTACTTGGGGCCAAAGCCCATACGGGCCAGGACAGCAAATAGGTATTCCCACTCCACCAGATCAAATGCCATCTTGGCATCTAGAGAGAGGATCACTGCCGCTTCCGACAGGGAGTGAGCTCGGGCCATCACTCCATGTACCCGTCTAAGATTAAGGGCCGTGCTCCAATGGGGCATGAATCCCGATTGATCCGGGTGGATCAACAGATGCAGGTGGTTCAACAGTCTGTTAGCCAGCAGCTTCGCTAGTATCTTTGCTTCAACGTTAAGTAGGGATATGGGGCGATATGTGGAGCATTCCGCCGGTGGTTTTCCGGGTTTCGGTATGGCCACGATTGTCGCGGTGCGTTGATCTAATGGAATTTCTGTCCTTTCCAGGCTGTCTACGTACATTGCCAATAGGGGCTCGCTAAGGGTCTCTGACATGCTTTTATACCACTCTATGGGTATCCCGTTGGGGTCCAGTGCCTTCCCCGATTGGATCACCTGGATTGCGCTTTGTATTTCCTCTCCTGTCAGATCCGCCTCAAGTTCTTGCATTGCCTCTGGTGGAAGTTTGGGAATCTCTACGTTATTAAGGGACTCCATTGCTTGCTGTGCCGTGACTTCCTGTACTGGGGTGTACACTTTCTGAAAATGTTCCGCCAGAGTGTGCACTATATCTTCTGGGTGTATTTGCAGCTGCCTCTCCCGAGTATGCAGGTGTTGTATATCTTTGCTACCTCCTCTCCTCCTGTCTAGCCATGTCAGCATTTTCCCTGCCTTGTCCCCAATGTCATAAATCCTATGTGCGGTGCTTGAAATGGTATCCCTGACTTTCGACTCGAGGTGGGCTCGGTATTGATGTTGGCGCAGTTTCAGTACATGTGCAGTCTCTGTTGTGGGATTGGTCATGTGCGTCATGTTAGCCTCTTGGAGTGCCAGCTCCAGCTCTGAGAGCTCTTGCTGGTATGCTTGTTTATGTCAAGCCACTGATGCAATCGCGCTCCCCCGCAGGACCGTTTTATACTCCTCCCACAGAATTGAGGGGGAGGACACTGACGTTGTGTTTTCTGCAAAGTAGTATTTGGTCTCTATTTTAAGATCTTTTTTGATCTGGGGGATCGTGAGATAATTGGGATATATGGGATAGATTCTCGCGAGCTTCTTCTCTTTAGTGGTGAGGGATAGTAATACCGGAGAGTGGTCCGAAATTCCTCTCTGCAGTATGGTTATGGTGTCTACGTCTCTCATCCCATCACAGAGGAGTAAAAAATAATCTAAACGGGACAGACTATTGTGTACCTGAGAGTGATATGTGTTTTGCGTCACCGTGGGGTGGATATGGCGCCAGGCATCTTTCAGCCCCATTGCCTCCATGAAACCTGGGAGGGCAGCGGAGCCCGATGCGCGTGTCCTGATGGGAAGCGTGCCTTGCGTGGGGTCTATGATGGCATTGAAGTCCCCCCCTATGATCGTATCTCCCCTTGGGAGATTCAAAAGGAATTCCCCTAGTGCCGGCAGTGTGATGGGGTGGAGCGCTGGAGGAATATATACGGACACTACATTCCAGAGTTTACTCTCCCATTGCCCATGGACAGCCGCAAAGCGGCCCTGAATGTCTATCTTGTGTTGTATCACTATAAAAGGGGAAGAGTTTTGCACTAAAACACAAGTCCCTCGTGACCCTGCAGTAAACTCGGCATGCGCCGCCATTTTGTAGCCTCGTCTGTCGAGGGCACGGCATGCTGTCCCCGTGAGGTGTTTCCTGTAGTAATATTAGCGTGGCGCCTTGGCGTTTGATCGCTTGTAGGACCAGTCCCCACTTTATTTTGTCCCCTAATCCCCTAACATTCCATGTGAGTATTCGGAGGGGGTGCACCGCCCTGGAGCGCGTCACAGCGTCAGTGACTGTTGTGTGGGTCTGGTGAGCCATCCTGTGGTCTTAGGATCACGCCTGGTTGTCGCATCAATTGTGGTGACGTGTGTATGCTGCCATCTGAGGATCCGCATTGATAAAGTGTGACATGGTGTACCATAGAATGCAAAGTTTGAGCCAAAACTAACAGAACTAAAATCCCCCCCTCTACCCCCTTCTTAGTGTGAGTAACTGTGTGTTCAGTTCTAACTTGCAATTTGCGCTTAACAACTAAACAATCCCCCCACGCCTCCCTCCTCCCTGCCTCCCTGCTTAACTGACCTGGAACTGCCCGCCACCCCAACTCAGCAGAGTGCTTTACCCATCCAATGAACAGTTACTTGCTTGCTGGGGTGAAGTGTCCCCCGGAGCAGACGGTTCCCCTGCCCTCTCCGGACTCACCCGGGTCAGTGTTCAAGCGCAGTCCCACCAGTAAAGCCTCTTTAAGGTGTCACCTTGCGGTGTACCGGGAGTTCCTTATTCCACTCAGTCTTCTGCATCAAGGTGTTCCTGTGCGGGCGATCGTGCCGAGCCATCTCTGCCTGAAGCCGGTGATCTCGGTTGGCTGTCTCCTCGTTGGTTCTGGTTAGTCCTATGTGAGCGGCGGGGCAGTCCTACTTGTCTCCATCCCTCCAGCCAGTCTCGGGCCGACTCTGGTGTGTCAAAGAACCAAACCTTACTGTCTGCTACCACTCTTAGTCGCGCTGGAAACAGCATAGAATACGGCAATTCCTTGGCTCTCAGCTCCTTCTCGACTTCAAGGAAGGTCCTCCTCCGACGCGACACTTCTGCAGTATAATCTGGAAAGAAGGCAAGCGTGGAGTTTTTAATCTGTATTGGTGTGGCTACTCTCGCCGCTTGCAGGATCGCATCGCGATCACGAAAGTTAAAGAGTCTCGCCAGTATTGGTCTTCGGGGGGCTCCAGGCTTAGGTTTTCCTCCGAGGACTCTATGCACTCGTTCTACGGAGAAAAATTGCGATAGTCCCTTTGGTTTGAGCTGCGTCTTGATCAGTTCCTCCACGTACAAGTCCATGGCGCGAGTGCCTTCTGATTCCAGAACCCCAATAATTCTTACGTTGTTTCGTCTGGAGCGCCCTTCCTGATCATCCAGCTACTCTTTTAGCTCCTTATTCTCCGCCGCCACACGCTCCATCGCTATTTGTAGTTCCGATACGTCCTCCACTAAGGATTTCGTGACCACTTCGACCTGCTTCACTCTCTCGCCCATTTTTTGAAAGTCAGCCCGCAGCAGGGAGACTTCTGTGGCCTTGGACCCCAACGTCGCCTGTACCTGCGCCAGTGCCCTCATTACGTCTTCAATCGTTGGTTTCTTGGCTCCCTCGCCCTCCGGCGTCTTCCCCGTGGACGTGCGAGGCTCCGATTGAGATGGGGCATGTTTGTCAAAGGCACATTTTTCTAACCTGGACTGTGATGCGTTGCCTCTCGGGCCTCTGCCTGCCAGGTATAGAGATTTTTGAGTAATGCAACCATTAAACGTTATCATCAGTCTGCATTTCAGCTATTCTAAAGTTCATCAATAATAAAGATAATTCCTTGATTGAAAAGAAAGTTTCAGTATTTTTAGTCTGCCCATGACAAGTTGATAACTCGATGCTTAAAAATCAGAACTTTTAATTTCAATGGGCCCAGTAACCAGGCCCATCAGCAGTCACAAGACTGTCTTAATGAGGACCTCTATACTCTAGAATATCAACCAGCAGCAATATCAGCCCTACACCATTTGTAACTGGATGCAGTGAGTGGTGTGAGGGGGCAGCAATCCTCCTCACTGCAGAAAGTTTTCCATTGTGGATATTGGTCTACTTTAGAATTTTTCACAATCTTCCTACTACGCCAACAAAGCAGAAACTTGGTTTGTACTTACTAATTTGGTTCCTTAGTCTAACCTTATTGTCCGCATTAACTGCATTAACAAAACCTAATTTCCATTCTGCAACAAGGGAGTTTCTTTAAATCTAAAAGCTGCTGTGCTAAAATTAATTCTTATGAAGTGGTGCCCATCTTCGGTACTGCTTACGTTATTCTTTTGTTACTATAAAGGGAATTAAAATTGTATTTCACAGCAGATGAGTTTTTAATGTACGGATTTAATTATAATTCTATTTTTTGAAGAAAGAACAAAATACTGAAATGGGCTCTCTCTTTCTGTTAACTTTATTTTGAAAATGAGAGATTTGTCAATTTAAAAGTCTGATCCCAGTAGTAGGCTGAAATATTCAAATCTTTATAAAGTGAGAGCGGATATTTATGATCGAGACCAAAACTATTTGTAACATTTTCTTTGCGTTGATGCACATTTGCTGCAGAAGTGTAGGCCTTTGCAACATGTTTTTGTTTCTTAGCAAAGTTGGTGTGAAAGTACTACCTCTTTTTGGAAATGTGTCCAAGAAAACTGTTGACCTTCTGTATATATTTGTTCATGTTTTTAATATTTTTCTACTATTTATTAGGAGTTAACAGTACTCGGAAAGCCCAAAGGACCACGCTCTGCTTTCAACATATTCATGGCCGAACATTTTCAAGATGCATCAGGGAATTTTGTCACGGTATGCCACCAATATCAAAATGTTATCATTTTCGCTTGATAGTTTATTGGTTTATTAATCAACAACCTTGTGAAGTAAACTCACACGTGAGAATGCAACAGATGTTTGGGGCACCTCAGTGGAGGTCAGTCTTGAACTTTTTCTATTTCACATGTGAATCTTTGTGTATAGCAGAGGTCTTCAAACTTTTTGATGCCGAGACCCCCTTGTAAAACCTTTTTAGGCGTAAGGACCCCCTTCCGACAAAAGTTTCTAGAAACTGGTACTGCTCATCATCAACTTTTGACAACCATAAATGCGCCTTTTAGACCTCATCACATCCCTCCATCATTCATCCACCCACACTTTCACACATCCATCCACCCACCCTTTCATCCTTCCATCCATACATCCATCCTTCATCCATCCACCCTTTCATCCTTCCATCCTTTACCCATCCACCCTTCCTTCCATCCACCCATCATTCATCCACCCACCTTTTCACACATTCATCCATCATTCATCCATGCAACCTTTTATCCATTCATACATCCATCCACACTTTCATCTTCCCATCCATACATCCATCCTTCATCCATCCTTCATCCATCCACCCTTTCATCCATCCATCCATCCACCCACCCTTTCAGCCATCCATCTACCCATCATTCATCCCCCCCACCTTTTCACACATCCATCCATACATCCTTCATCCGTCCACCCTTTCATCCTTCCATCCATACATTTATCCTTCACCAATCTATCCTTCATCAATCCACCCTTTAATCCTTCCATCCATACATCCATCATTCATCCATCCACCCTTTCATCCATCCATTCACCCATCATTCATCCACCCATCTTTTTACACATCCATCCATCCATCATTCATCCATCCACCCTTTCATCATTCCATCCTTCATCTGTCCACCCTTTCATTCTTCCATCCATACATCCTTCACCAAGCTATCCTTCATCCATCCACCCTTTCATCCTTCCATCCATACATCCATCATTCATCCATCCACCCTTTCATTCATCCATCCACTCATCATTCATCCACCCACCTTTTCACACATCCATACATCCATCAACCATCCAATTAACCCATCCTTTACCCATCCACCCTTCCTTCCATCCACCCATCATTCATCCACCCACCTTTTCACAAATCCATCCATCATTCATCCATGCAACCTTTTATCCATTCAAACATCCATCCACCCTTTCATCCTCCCATCCATACATCCATCCTTCATCCATCCACCCTTTCATCCTCCCATCCATACATACATCCATCCTTCATCCATCCACCCTTTCATCCCCCCATTCATACATCCATCCTTCATGCATCCACCCTTTCATCCTTCCATCCATACATCCATCATTCATCCATCCACCCTTCCATCCATCCATCCATTCACCCATCATTCATCCACCCATCGTTTTACACATCCATCCATCCATCCATCATTCATCGATCCACCCTTTCATCCATCCATCCTTCATCCGTCCACCCTTTCATTCTTCCATCCATACATCTATCCTTCACCAATCTATCCTTCATCCATCCACCCTTTCATCCTTCCATCCATACATCCATCATTCATCCATCCACCATTTCATCCATCCATTCACCCTTCATTCATCCGCCCATCTTTTTACACATCCATCCATCCATCATTCATCCATCCACCCTTTCATCCATCCTTCATCCGTCCACCCTTTCATTCTTCCATCCATACATCTATCCTTCACCAATCTATCCTTCATCCATCCACCCTTTCATCCTTCCATCCATACATCCATCCATCATTTATCCATCCATCCTTTCATCCATCCATTCACCCTTCATTCATCCACCCATCTTTTTACACATCCATCATTCATCCATCCACCCTTTCATCCATCCATCCTTCATCCGTCCACCCTTTCATCCTTCCATTCATACATCCATCATTTATCCATCCACCCTTTCATTCATCCATCCACTCATCATTCATCCACCCACCTTTTCTGTGCCTCTCTCATGGGGGGGGGGGGGGGATCAGTATCTCTCTGCGTGGTCTTCCTTTTTCTTTCCCGCTCATGGGAGGGCATCCATATGCCTCCCTGCTGGGGGCGTGGGACGTGTCACAGGACCCACAGCTCCAGGTGCGCAACATCCATTGAACTCAAAGGGCTACACTACAGCCACTCCCCCAATCAGACCCCCGCCCAGCTCGTGTATGTGAGCCGGGCTGTAACAGCTTCAGGGACACACACACAGTCACACCTAAGTACTTGACAGGTCTTTCAAAGACCTTTTACTTCTTAATGAGGCGTTGATGTTTTTCACACCTCGGTGTGAATTAGGCCTCCACTGTGAGCACCCTCTATCAGCCCAATGCCAGGAACTGCACTCTTCAGAATCTGCGACCCCCTTCCCAAGACTCCACGACCCCCCTGGGGGTCGCGCCCCACAGATTGAAGACCACTGGTGTATAGTATTTCGCAGCGTCTTCAGAGTTGTACTTAATAACTATTTAAATCACTCTATCTGACTTATGTCTCATGTCCTCTCTTCACATCTGCCTATGAATGTATATCATTTAACCAGGAGTGAACTATGGGCATCTTCGACTACTGTCTACCTCCTTGACGATGGAAGACAATACAAACCTAATTGTGACTCAGCTCAGTTAGCTCCTCAGTGACCCTCTTCCCCTATTATCCTATATGTGTGCCTGTGGTAGTTAGCTGGAAAAAAGGGTTGTTTTCTATCAGGGAAATGTCTTTTGGACTTGAGAATGTGAAAGTTTAGAAAAATAATCCTTTGAATTAAAAACACAAATTGTCTGTAGAAGGGATTGATTGTTGAAATTGTTCTCTTCAGGTTGCAGCTAATAGTGAGCACAGGCACCAGGTTTTGGAATGTTTAGGTTTTGTTTGTTTTTCTGAATAAATTCTTGATGAAACAATGGATAGTAATCGGGTCCAGGGAAGTATGCAGTTCTGTGATTGAGGGGTCTGACTGGCAATTTTGTTTTGGAACTTCCGGAGTGCTGCACGGTCGAACGCAACACACACACAAGGACCAGGAAGGTTTGCGAATTTTAACTCCGCAACCGACGATATAGTATCAAATTCTTTACAAGCTGGTCTGAAGTTCCTATCACTTTCAAGAGATAAGACCTACTACTGGGAACATCATGTATGTGTGTCGATACATGCACAGACGAAATACCTCAATGAACCACTAGTCTAATACTGTTGGTCTTTGATCCAACTAGTGACGGAGTCCTAAATATTTGATCGATCACAGACAAGGAGATGTTTTGATTGTTTGGAGTGGTGAAGATTCTTTCGCCCTGATGAAGCCTTTTAAAGGTGAAATGCTTTGGCTGCATTTGTAAAATCAATAAAATACCATAAAGAAATTGAATAACCAGCCAAGTCCTACAACCATCAATATTCTTCAACATGATATATATATATATATATATCATGTTGAAGAATATTGATGGTTGTAGGACTTGGCTGGTTATTCAATTTCTTTATGGTATTTTATTGATTTTACAAATGCAGCCAAAGCATTTCACCTTTAAAAGGCTTCATCAGGGCGAAAGAATCTTCACCACTCCAAACAATCAAAAGATCTCCTTGTCTGTGATCGATCAGATATATATATATATATATATATATATATATATATATATATATATATATATATATATATATATATATATTTGTGCTCCCTGTCTATTTAACTCTGAAAATTGATTGTAGTTGCCTCTCTATTTGTATATATTTCTGTAGAAATAATTGATTGTTGAAAATGTTCTCATCAATTTGCAGCTAACAAGGAACACAGGCTGGTTTTGGAATGTTTCGGATTTGTTTGTTATTCTGAATAAATTGTGAAACAATAAACCACAATCGGGTCCAGGGAAGTGTGCAGATCTGTGGCTGAGGGGTTTACCACATAATTATGGATATACAGCACTTTTAACATTTACTGTAAAAGTAGCAGATTAAAAAAAATTTAAGCTCTTGCCACATAATTTAGATAAACATCCCACATAATTTGGTCTTGGGTGGAATCATTATTCTAGTGGCTGTGACAGAGGTAGAACGTTCCATAGTGCTTTGGTGACTGATGAAACCCATATTTCGCAGCGATCCATAAAATATATATTCCTTATTTGAGGGGTTCATGTGACCCAGACTGTTTCTGATGCCACAGTAAAACCTTAATTTGGGCTTGTATTTTTCTCATATGTACTCCTTTTGACTCTATGAATAGCTGCTTGCTACATCTCCTGACCTTAAGGGCTGTTTTCCTTATCATGATTATGTCCGCTTGTCACGTGACTAACGGACACCATCAGTGCAACCACCCTACATCACTTGTTTTTGTACAAAAAGTTTTGGAAGACTTAGGCAGCCTTTTTACCAAAAGACACAACACACGTCCATGTTTGGCAATTCGGCACTCTACCAGCGTTCTTTGCTCCCCTCTCCCCTCTCGACAGAGAAGGAGAGACTCCTTCGGTTGGGTCCAAGAGGGCTTGATGCTTTTAAATAGATTGTACCAAGGACCATCGAGTGGTCAATCTACTTTTTCTGGGGTCACAGGAGCAATGGAATGGAAGGCTGTGCAGAAGATGACCTTTTGGTGGAGGCAGGTCCTCTGTATTAACATAAATAAATAATATCGTATTTATAAAGCGCAAACTACTCACCCTTACGGGTCTCAAGGCGCTGGGGGCTGTCGTGGAAATTAAGTGAGCTATTGCCCAGAGTCACATGGTGCTGAGCTGCTCTGCCACCAGAGCCGGGGATTGAACCGTGAACCCGGTACTCCGAAGTCAGCTGCCATGACCACTGCACCACACCTTTCCATCAACAACACATTAGCCAGGAAGTGACCCCTGGAAGGTCTGAGGGCCCATTCCACCAGGGCAAACCTGCCACCACTGCATTAGCGCTAGTTTGCCTGTCCATGATCTCTTCCAGACAACTACTTGGTGGTCATGCTCACATTCCCGAAGCACTAATGCCTTGACTGAAAACTCAGGCAGGAATGACACTTCGCCCGTTCGGTTTGGGAAGTCTTTTTGGTCCGAGCCCACTCTACAAACCCTCCACTTATGGAGGTGCTGCTTTGCAATATATTCTAAGGAGATGCATCTACCGTTAAAAGTATCCATCAGAAGAAAGTTACTTGCATTTGATGCTCTTTTTATTGGATCCTCTTATGTAATCAAAGCCCCCCCCCCCCCCCCCCCACCACATTTAATTGAGTGGCCTCTTTTTAACATTAAAAAGGTCCCAGGTTAGTATTCAACACATTGTTACCATAGTTGTTCATGCTCTGCGTCTGAGGGTGTGGAAATAGAAAAGACAAGAAACTGACATCAGCGTGCAGGGGTGGGAATCCACCACTTCTGGGGCAGTATGGAGTTGGCACGGATCCACACAAAGCCACGCAGCCGCTTGTGGGAGCACTGCTACAAAAATATCTCCGAATCCAGTCTGGTGTCAGGGCGATAGTGTAAGGGATTGGCCCTGATTGTCCTCACACGGCTCCTTCATAATTTTAACTGTACTTATTGTGTGCTGTATTAATATCAATATTAGCCTTCCCAGCTTGCCATTGAACCCTGTTAGTCTTGTGGGGTAAACATCTGGTCCCTTTTAGCCAGAGAAAAAGATACTGCAAAAAGATTCCTGTGTCCAGCTGTGAACTTAACCTTATTTAATAATCTTGTCATATCCTTGCAGAGACCGCATCCTGAACCAAGACAGTCTGTACCTGCAGTTAGGCACCACCCCTGTGTACTGACATCAGTTTCTTTCATTCCGTGCCTTAGATGCAGATCTCTTCCAACTTCTTCCGTTGTACCGGTGCCAAATTTCAACAATAAACAGTGTTAGGAAAAATGCCGCCCCTACAAATTCAGCAGCTTTTAAACTGTGAAATGACTGCTAGAAGCTGATGCTGATCATTGTGCCAGAGAAAGTTTCTCTGGTGCCTGGGTTTGGGTCACATTTGGAAGTCATGCTACAAATGCTCCCTGATGCTCCGGAAGCTTACAAGTAGCAGTAAACGAAAGTCTCTACTATGGAACATAGAACAGGATATGCATGAGAACACGAACCAGCACCAGGCCTATTGGCTGTTCTGCTCCTGAACTCTGTTCAGTTCATCAGTTAAGTCCAAGTTGCTCCATAAGTACCAGCAAGCCAAGCTGGGTTCATCCTCCCTCATGACTCCATAACAGATGAGAAGATGCCCAACTCCATAGGCATCTTCCAACCCTGAGCCCATTCCGAGGCTGGCTAAGTGCCCTATTTCCACAGACTGTTGTTGAACCTGTAATAGATAATTAAAAGATTTTAAAGAGGCCTTGTTGCAGATATTCAAGTGAAATCCAGCTGCCCCTAGATCACCCCTTTGGGCTCCGCAGGGACTAATAGTCTTGCGTCTACTGGCAGGCCATCCCTGGTGCTGACTAGCCCTGCTGAACGTCTCCTCGTTCCTTGCCAGTAGCAGCCCAGCATTCCACTCTGGCCCATTACTTAATGTTGCACCAACAGCACCAGTGCCAACATAGTGTGGTAAATATTGGATTTACCGTCTTAATTTCTATGCAGGTAAGTACTTAATCAATAATAACTCAATCGGAAAGAAAAAAACAGAGTCCGTGGTGTTAGAGTTCTTAGGGGTTTTATTCCTTAAAAAGGAATCGTTCCGGAACTGGATATCATGTTCCTGCAACCACAAGGGGTTCAGGAAGGGATAGAGCAAAATTTTATTGACAATACATAGCTTATATACTTAAGTTACATTATAGAAACCAATACAGTAGGCGTAACAGCTGAGAGAAACAAGATAACAGCATCCACGTGGTAGTGATACGTAATTAGAAGGCGTGAACTAGGCGTGAACTGGAGGTGTGTGCTAGAAACGTCACAGATAGGTGTCACAAAGGGGTGGCAACAAAGCAGAATCTTGTAATGTCAGCAGAAATCTTAGGTCTGGATGCGCGCGCAGCTGCATGACGTGTGATTGTCGTGGAAACTGGAGGGTGCAGGGGACTTGACATTTACACTAGCGGAAAGAGACAGAAGTCTGGCATGTCAGATCAACTCGTACTTCTATCATATCTGATATCTGATGTTTGGGAACCATATTATCTAAACGGAAAAGGTCTCTGGGGCAGAAGCTATTCTATACTGACTGTGAGTGCGTGTATAAGCGCCTAAGTGTCTACATGAGAATGCGAGGGGCATGGGCCTACCATGGTAACAGAGGCTATGAATTACTTGCATGGAGACAGTGATGCCGAGCCCTTTGCTCTGCAGCTGGGAGGATGTTTACTTAAACTAGTAGGCAGGAATGTATTTTCAAGGAGCGGAACAGATAATTCGAAGGTTGTAGTCAGTCTTGGCAGGCAGCAGGCTGAGCTGAGCGCGGTGGGCCGCGCTGGAAGTAAGTCAGAGTTCACGGGTACAGAGACAGCCTGGGCTGAGGCTTTCAGAGTCAGAAGCCAGAAAAAAGGCTCGATGGCAGAATTTCAGGGCCTACTTCGCCAGAGCAGAAAAACGTGTAAAGTACACTACAAAAAGACGTTGGCATAGCATACTTAGAAACAGAATATTCAACCCATTCAGGGTGGGTCTGAAAAAGGACATGTTAACGTTGGACGCAAATGTATTTGCGTCTTCATAGCTTGCACAGGAGGGAAGTTACATGCACTTTAAGCTGGTACATGGAGACAGTGGGGTACACGCTAGGGAACACAACTTGACCATAAACTTTATATTTCCTCAATAGAATACAGTGGCATCGGATTCAGGTCCGGTCCAGACACTGATCTCTGAACCAGAGCGGATGTCTGCCCTGGGAGACCTGTGTTGCACAATGAAATCACCAAAATGCAGCTCGACCATTGGATGGTCCACAGCTTGATCCTCAACACCAGTTGGAGGCCATCTTAGGCTCTGACTCTGAGGCAGTTCATGGGTTTCAGTGGGTACCACTTGATGAGGAGGGAAGCAACTTGCTCCCACTTAACTACACTGATGCTGGATTGTGCATTTAACTACAGATGCAAGTGAATTGGACAATTCTCCTGAGTCAGCATTAAAATCTCAATCTCCAACAGGTCTAACCACAGAGGAAAGTGCCTCCTTTTAGGTGGGTGTCCGCAGGTCAGCTGAATAAATGAATAAAATGCTACTTGTAAAGCACGCAAAACTGCTTTCAAGGAAACCTCTTGGCACTGCCCGTGCATAATTATCCCTAAAAAGAATAGTCTTCAGATCTTTTTTTAAAACTCTTGATTTGTTGTCCCTTAGCTCTTTAGGTAAACTATTCCACAACTTTGCCTCTAGAGGGGAAAAAGAACGACTACCACTCCTTACCGATGGGTCCTGGAAATGGAAAGAAGTCCCTGATTAGGAGACCTCAGATCTCTACTGGGAATATATTTGCTAAGTCTCCTATGGAGCCAGAGGACCCTTTTTATGGATTGCTCTGAAGGTGGTCAGTGGGCCTTAAAAATAAAGCTTCTATTCACAGGTAAACAGTGGAGCTTTCTTTAATCCTCCCCGTATGGACTGTCTTCTTGGGCAAATGAAAATCACACGTTTTGCACAAGCTATAGTTATTTACCAGCTTTGATGGGTTCCCCAGGTAAAGAGCGCAGGAATAATCCAACCTGGAGGCCACCAGAGCCTGGACAATAGGCTTTCATGTGTAACTGGGTAGGAATTTTAATTTTTTTTGTAAAGACTTGAGTACCGCTAAACAATGTTTAGTATACTCCTAGATTTGTGATATAGAGGAGGGATCCATATCAAATTTTACTACAAGGTTTCTCACCACTGCGACAATAGAAGATCACCAAGATCTTTTGTCCTTTGAGGGGGGGGCTAAGGGAATCAAGAGACATTTTCCAAATACTTTTGTTTTATTGGAGATGCACTTAAGACCGCTCTTTTGCATCCAACTTGGCCCAGCGGCATGGCAGCCTTAGAATCTATTTACACCATGGCAACATCCACTTGCTGAAAGGAGAGCAAGAGTTGCGTGCCATCAGGTTACAGTATTACATTGAATTCTCTGGGTTCTACCCACTTGGCCAGAGGCGCCAAATAGACTTGGGGCCAAGCCCTAAGGACCACAGTGTCTTAATTCCTTGACATTGAGGTAAAAGGGTGGAGGTAAACTGCTTGAGTGCCATCTGATAGAAAGGATTGAATCCATAGCTTAACTACCCTTCACCCCGACTGCTACCAGTTGCTCCAACAAGATTTTATTAGACATGGTGTCAAACAGCCTCCGGGTCCCAAATGATGGCAACTGCTTTATTACCTCAGACTAAGAAACCAACGGCGGACCCCACCGAACTCAAGAACTACCGCCCCATCTCGCTCCTCCCGTTTCCAACCAAAGTCATCGAGAAGACCGTCAACAAGCAACTGGCAGCCTTCCTCGAGACGACTGGATCCCTCGACCCATCTCAGTCAGGCTTCCGGGCCAACCACAGCACCGAGACCGCCCTCATCGCTGCCACTGACGACATCCGAACCCTGCTGGACAACGGAGAAACAGCGGCCCTCATCCTCCTGGACCTCTCCGTGGCATTCAACACTGTCTGCCACCGCACCCTAGTGCAGCGCCTCAGCAACGTCGGAATCAAGGAGAAGGCACTGGAATGGATCATCTCCTTCCTCGCCGGAAGGACACAGAGAGTCCGCCTCCCCCCGTTCAGATCAGAAGCCACGGAAGTCATCTGCGGCGTCCCTCAGGGCTCCTCGCTCAGCCCCACCCTCTTCAATGTCTACATGAGCCCCCTTGCGGCCATCACACGCCAACACAACCTGAACATCTTCTCCTACGCTGATGACACCCAGCTGATCCTCTCCCTGACCAACGACCCCGCCACCCCCAGAGCCAACCTACACGAAGGGATGAAAGACGTGGCCGAGTGGATGACGACCAGCCAACTGAAACTGAACACAGACAAGACGGAAGTCCTCATCCTGGGCTCCTCACCCTCCGCCTGGGACGACTCCTGGTGGCCCCCCGCCCTGGGCAACGCACCCAAACCGACAGACCACGCACGCAACCTGGGCTTCATCCTGGACTCCTCCCTCTCCATGACCAGACAAGTCAACGCCGTCTCCTCGTCCTGTTTCAACATCCTGCGCATGCTACGCAAGATCTTCCGGTGGATCCCCACCGAGACCAGGAAGAAGGTCACCCAGGTCCTCGTCACCAGCCGTCTGGACTACGGCAACGCCCTCTACGCCGGAACCACCGCCAAGCTCCAGAAGAGACTCCAGCGTATCCAGAACGCCTCGGCGAGACTCATCTCCGACGTCCCCAGACGAAGCCACATCTCCAGACACCTGAGAGACCTGCACTGGCTCCCGATCAACAAAAGAATCACCTTCCGGCTCCTCACCCACGCACACAAAGCCCTACACAACCAAGGCCCGACGTACCTCAACAGCCGCCTCAACTTCTACGCTCCCAAACGCCATCTCCGCTCGACCAGTCACGCCCTCGCCGCCGCCCCCCGCATCCGCAGAGCGATAACAGGAGGAAGGTCATTCTCCCACCTGGCCGCCAAGACTTGGAACTCACTCCCGACCGACCTACGCCTGACCCAAGACCACCTCTCCTTCAAGAAGAAGCTCAAGACCTGGCTGTTCGAGCAGTGCGGACCCCCCCCCCAAGCACCTTGAGACCCTCCGGGTGAGTAGTGCGCGGTATAAATGCCTATGATTGATTGATTGATTAAGCTAATTTCATGGAATTAACAGACCTCTAAGAGCGCAACCTCCCTACTAAAGCTGGTGCAAAGACTACATTTTGTTGAATGCAGGATCGTGTTCGACTCTGGAAACTGGGTAAACTGTTAATTCAACAGTTTTTCTAGTATTTGTCCCCCAAATGAGGGATTAAGGAAATTTACCTATAATTACTCCGAATTGTCTGGTTTGCATTGTTGTTGTTTTTTTTTTTTTAGTGTTAGCAGTAACACTCGAGCTCTTTTCCAACAGAGGGACTGCAACCAATTGTAGAGATTGGTTGACCATCATGTTAATTGCTTAGGTCATTCTTGGAGCTGTCATTTTTAGACTTCAACGGGGTCAAGGTTCTAAGGGGGACCTCTATCAAGCATTTAAGGCTCCGAATTCAAAGTCTACTAGTAAAATGCTACCAAAATCATTCAGTACTGCTCTATCACTATTAGTCTGGTCAAGTGTGACATGGGGCAGGGAAGAGAAATTCATACCTTTAGTAAACTTGGAGTAGATGTTCTCCACCTTCTCATAGAAGTAATCAGAAAGATTATCAATTAGAGGTTGTGACGCAGGTATTTTTTGTTTAGTAGCGTCGGGGGACAACAAGCATTGGCAAAGCCAATAGGTCTCGCCTATAAGAGCTATTGCTTTGGCAATGTTTTGTAGCTATGCTGTACAGCAGCAGGGTTGCTTTGAAGTGTGGTTAAAGCTAATTTGAAAAAGCACCAGGGAGTTCGTGGGGCGTGACCAACCAATATGGCAGACGGGACGTGAGCCTTTTGAGCTCCCAGTCTGTCCGAAAAGCCTGCAAGATCCTCTTACCTGATCCTCAGACCAGCAGAGAAAGGGTGACACCAGCCATACTAACGTTCTGTCGGCTTGGGGCTGATTCATGGGCGTCTGGAGCGGGTCACTGAGCAGGTGCCATCGCTGCTTGCTGGCCCTGCTGAGGCCCGGCAGCCCAGGACGGAGAAGGTGAGGCCTGTGGCAGAAGTTGTTTCGCTGTGTAGCGGAGGAGATGAGGGCTGCTGTGTCGGCCGCACCGGAGGACTGAGAGAGGCTGGGCCCCCTGCCCTTCTGCAGGAGACTCTGGACTGTTGCAGTGGTGGCCGCAAACTAGTTGATGCTAGTGCGTAGTTGGGGCCCGGACCGGGCTTGAGGCACACCCTGCCTGTGATTGAGCGCGGTTGGAGGCCCCCCCCTTACCTGTAGTGACCCACTGTGAAGAGGAAGGCACCTAATTAGACAAATGAGGCCTGTCGAGTGGATGGAGCACTCCATTCACATGGCTGGAAATTTTGGGTCATGCACAATTTTTACACAGACCGCAGCCTGGCATCCCTCTATACAGTGGAGTGTCATGTAGGGAACTTCGGTGGAGCTGGTTCGCTGCCCCTGCCCCTCTGACAAGATAGACCACTGATGAGTGTGGGGTTGTACTGGGGACCTTTACATCAGCGCTCCGCCAGCCTTATTCGGGACACCACCCCACTCACTTGAATATAGACTAATTGAAGGATCCTTTGGGTTGAAAGGCCCCTTCTGCCGTGGAGCTCGCGGACAGTGGACAGGGTGACAGTGGGACCAGCACTGGGGATTGACTAGTATTCATCTACCCCCCAACCCCCGCTGCAGAACCTCCGCTGGGTCATCAGGTAGCAAGCATCGTACATCATTGAACTGCCACACTGCTATGATCATGGGCAAGGACAAGGCAGCGATGGCGGTTGTTTCAAACACCATAACCCACTTTATCTTGCCGAGACACCATCCCAAGCGCATAACCAGACAGAGTGGGGGTGAAGGGCCAGAAGAAGAAGAAGAAGAAGGCGAGTGCCCCAAGCCCTCCCCGGGCGCAACTCCTAGCCGCTCTACAGGGATCCAGGAAGGCATTGGAAGACTGGATTGAAACAGTCTCGATAGACGTTGACTTGCTCCATGCGGATTTGAGAAAGGTGGCAGATAAGGTTGTGGCAGCTGAGGGTGATATTGCAGAACTGTGTTGAGACATGACAACCCTTAAACATGGCCATGAGGACACTAGAGCAACGGGCAGAAGGACGTGCTAGACGCAGTAACAGCTGCATGTGGGGAATCCCAGAAAAGGCGGAGCAGGGATCGACCGAGCAATTCCTGGAACACTGGATCCGTTCTCTACTCCGCCCTAAGGGACTATCTACTCTGTTCGCGATTGAGAGGTCCCACAGGCTGCTGGTGCCACCCTCACGCCCGGGCGTGCAGCCCAGTGCTATAATAGCGAAGGTTCTGAACAGAGACTGTATTCTGCATGCTATTAGGGTACGACAACATCTTCAGTATGAAAACAATAAAGTTACTATATACCAAGACTATTCTAGGCAGGTCCAGGAGCTCTGGAAATCCTTCTTAGGGGTAAAGCGAAAGTTAAGAGTTACAGCTTCTCTATCTAGCCACATAGAAAATCTTGGCACAGGGCGAGGCTCACTTCTTTGAATCCCCAGAGGAAGTTTGGGAGTGGCTCGAAATCCAGGGAGACTGACCTTCTCCATGGGAACTGCCGGGTCCGAAGCGGAGATAGGGGTCTCGCCGAGGCAGGGCCCCCCCCGCAGCGGTCTGGCTGGACGGAGACTCACGACCCGGATACTCAATTGGAATGCAGGATCACGGTGGGAGAGGACGAATCGTTGCAGTTGGACGCCAATATAGACGCTTGGTCTCCGGATCTCCCGCCTTTGGTCGCCTCTCCAGACTTGTGGAGGGAGTGACGCAGGCCCTGGGCCCAACTGTGGATATTGCTTCCGAGTCCCTGATGGATGAGGCCCCTGAATTGGGGGGTGACTGAGACGAGCAATGGCTGAGCTGAGGCCCTTTGGTCGGAGTGTTGTATAGCGTGACTGAGAGGAGAGCTGTATCAGTTAAGATGAGAATGACCATTTTTTGTGAAATTAATGTGAATGCGTAGTAAATTAGCCACGTCCATGTGTGTTTGGATGAGTGGGGGGGAGCGAGGGGTATGCAGTGGGAGCCTGAGGGGGGTAGCTGCTATTGCTGTTCATCTGCTGGTTTATGTATGGCTGGGCGGATTGGGACAAATGCTATTGACTTGCCCTTGTTGGGCTAATTGGGATGCTGTATATGTCCTGGCACGAGCATGAGGTGGGCATTCTCGACTGGGAAGTTGTGTGTGTATTGTCCATGGGTGTGAAGTTTTTTTTCTTCAGTTTAATGATCATTACAAGTTGTATGGATGTGCGATGGGTGGGGGCACAGGGCTGTGGGAAAAAGCAGCGATGCCATGACATGGGAGTTTAAGTTTCCAAACTGGAATGTCTGGGGACTGGGCACATGTACTAAGCAGCACAGGGTGCTCTCCTTTCTGAAGAGACATAAAATAACGTTTGCATGCCTGCAGGGAACACACTTGGATGACACGGGCTGCAAGGGTAGCGAGAAAGTGGCGGGCCAGGTATTTCACTCCTCCTATTCCACGTACGCTAGTGGCACGCTGATCTGGGTGGCCCCAGGAACTCAGTTCACAATCCAGTATGTGGAGGTGGATGTGGGGAACTGAACGCTATGTGCTCCTACAAGGTCAATTGAATGCCTGTGACATTGCCATCCTAAACATCTATGCCCTGAACACAGACTAGTCGGCCTTTTATCGTGAGTTAAAGGATCTTATAGCGACAGACCTGAATATACTGCTAATCTGGCTGGGAGATTTAAATTGCATTTATAACCCTGCGCTGGACAGACATGATCCCCCCCCCCACCACCCACTAGAGCGGGCACTAAACCTCGTATGACAAAAAAAGCTGCAGTACGTGATGAGGGAGTTGGGGCTGCAGGATGCCTGGCGAATTAGGCACCCAAAGCAGAGGCTCTTCACATGTTACTCGCCCACACACAACACTCATAGGTTGGATAGGATTTTAGGGACTGAGGCACCCGCCCTTTTGACTGCTGAGGTAACCCACCTGACTAGGTTTATGTCAGATCATGCCCTAGTGAGCTGCGCAGTACAGTGGAATCCTATCGAGCAGGGGCTCGCTCTTGGCGAATGCCCCTTAAGATCTTGGAACAGTAGGAGGGAAGGGTGTCACTTTCACGGGTGCTTTCAGAATATGACACTCAACTGGAACACCACAGCTAGCAGAGGTACAGAATGGGAAGCTATGAAGGCGGTAGTACACAAGGCGGCAATGGGACTTACTTGCGGTGTCTGGCGACAGTTACAGCGAGAGTTGAGGGACAGGGAAGATGCATTCGTGAAAAATCAGTCCAAAGACCAAGGGCTTACTAATTTATATGCCTGAGTACGCATTGTCGCAGGGATTCCGTGCTCATACAGAACTGTGCATAGAGGCTTGGAACCTCAGTGAATTAAGGTGTGCCAAAACTCACCTTAGTACCCAAAAATCCCCTACCAGACTAGCTACAGTGTCTCATTGGTTATCATAAACTCCCAATGCTTAGACAAACCAGAACATGGACTTAGTACACCTCTGGTAACGTGGAACACATGAACACTCTTTCGTTATACAAACATTTCAATCCAGAACAAGGAGTAAAAGAGGACATGTGCATATTTGAAATGTTTATTCACTAATGCAGGGTTCTCAAACGCAGTATCTTAGCTAATACAAGCAAACATATTATAAGAAACAAAGTAATCAGCATAGTCACTAGTCCATAGAACACAAACGGTGAAAGCATGATATTATGCTAAAATGAATAGGGTTTAACAAAACCTAATTCTAACCCTCCCTAGGTAGTATATTATATCTAAGAAGGTCTCTTTGGGTTCTAGCAGGGCGGGCCCATACCTCAAGATCCTAGTGGTAAGGGATTGCATCATCTTCCACCAGCTCTCTGCATGGGAAGCACCATCAAGTGTGTTTGTATGCTCTTGTGCAAAGCAATATAAAAGCCAGAACTTGGCTGCAGCTGCATGTATGTTATGTCTAGGGACGTGCGAAGATCAGTGCTCACAACAACCACTGTGTTGAGATATCCTTGAAGGTTTCTGCACTCACTGTATAGGCACAGCTCGCCAAGCAAGGCTGATATCCGAGTAACAACATATTATTCTCGCATGAATCAAAAACATTCTAGTAGGCTCAAAGCTAAAGCAACAGCTATGTGTCGTGTGCAAAAGCAGCAGAAAGGTAAAATGGCGTTTAAACTCCTAAAAAGCTCATGCTAACTTAACACAGCATACAGGCTATATATATCTATATGACACCCTCCCTTAATCCGAGCACGTATCAGATAAGATAAGATAAGATAAGATAACGGACTCAATGTTGAAACCAGAGTTCAATAAAATATTCAATTCGAAATCGAGGAGGTGAGGAAAAATAATTTAGTCTACCCAAAAATCCAAAATCTCACCAGCACGACAATGTAATGTCCACTGTCATTAAAGCCAATAGGTCTGGTATAAAAAAATCGTCCATCATAATTCTTGAAAGGAATGATGACATCTAAGGCCCCAATAGGAGTCAGCCTAAAACTGAGTATGCCAAATAAGCAGCAACCGCTTCCAAAAGAAAGTCACTGTTATCATCCGAAAACAACTCAGCCATCCAATTCAATAGTGATAAAGAACATACATGCTCTTCAATTACCGGAGCCTCTAGTACCATCAGAGGACAACTCGGTGGGTTTTCAATGAAGCTGTGTGCCAAGAAATGTTGCGCCGCTGCGAATATAGCCCAACGACCCAGAACTCCATGCTTTGCTGCAAAGGCCATAATCCCTCCGTCAGAACAAAGTAATTCATGAGTAACTAAGGGACTCATGAGATGATTGAAATCCACTTCGGGAGACACCAAATTGCAGAGACAAAAATCCAGGGCCCAATCAAAATCGCAGCTCAGGCAATGAAAGACAGGCTGGACACAGGTGAAATAGGAAAATCGAAACGATAATCCGTATGTTGCACTTAAAGTGGCAAGGGGCAGCGCACCATAGTACTCAAGCATCCTGTTGCGAAACAGTGTTAACTGAGACTGATCGTCTGCGAAAACAGGACGGGCATCCATTTTGAATAAAACAAAATAGCAACAAAAAGCCAGCAGCCAGCGTCAGTAAAACTGGAAATCCACCAAATAGGCTGGAAAAGATCGAATGGAAGAAAGCAGGAATGACTCCAAATATCTTCTGGAAAGAAGTCACTAAACCGCTGCTTAGTACTTTAAAAAAATGAGCCAGCCCCGAAGTGGAGGACGAGTTAAAGATTGTATGAATCAGCTCACTGAAATGTAAAGGAAGGTCATTATTTAATAAAGCATGCACTTCTGTGCGGGTGTTAGCTACGTGAAGGACAAATGTTTCGCAAGCAGATGTCAGGGCAACTTCTTTTTGTGACAATAAGGCTCTTATTCTGCTCATCTTATTGAACTCTGACTTCAAGGTCGGTATTCTCGGCCAGATGGAAACATCCAGGTTCCCATGCGGGGTGGGATACAACACAGTTTTACAGCAACCCATACGCTCACTGACTGTTACAACATAAGCAATGCCTTTTAATAACCCACAGCAATCTTCATTATTTAAAAGTAAATAATTCCCGTTTGCCAATAAAGCGAAAGTCGGGACAATAGTGACCACTGTACCTTTTAAAGCACATGCTAAATTAGGGCGCTCTTGGTTACAAGAGCCATGCAATTGGATGTGTCTACACATCAATGAGTGATCTGGTGTTTCCGTACACTCCTCCCCTTTCGGATAAACCTCCTTTCCGTCCCTAAGGCATCTGTAAGTGAATGGGAGCGACCAGGTTTCATGCAAGTATGAGCTGCCAAGCGGTTCGTATCTACCCAATGGCAAAATATTTCATACAATTTTTAAACTGGAAAAGCGCAAATGGTAATGTTATTAACCCGTGGATAAGCCACGTCGCAGAATTGGCCTTTGCCACCGAAAAGGGCAAAGACTCCAAGCGTTCAATGTGTAACATGGAAAATGAAGCATCTCTCATTGAAAGTAAACGTTGCTTTTCAGTTAAATTAGAAGGGGCAAACAAAGAAGTGACATTAATGTAACTCCAAGGCACTTTTCCGTTTTTCAGTGTCTGCAGGGTCCATGCAAACTGCATAACCGAACGCAATTGATTTTGACCATGGTATAAAACAGACACTTCATCCTGCACAATTTCAACAACAGATGACAGAATATTATCCAAAGTGTAAATGAGGGAGGAAAGGGTGTTAATGCTGTTATTAACCACTGCTAACACTTTTTCCAAATTAGCTTGATCAATAGCCCTAAGGCGGGTAACCACTTCAATCTGTGATGTTTTCCAGAGTTCATTATAAACGGCATAGATCCATCTTTTAGATCTACCTTTAGACGGGCCCTTTATGAAGTCATTCAAGTCCACCTCGTCTGACAGTTTAGATAGATGCAATTTCACTGACTCCAATGTTGAGTGTTTGAGCCAATTCTGACACAACTTGCCTACTGAATAAGTGGTTACAGAATGGTCACTCTCAAAACGGGGATCAACTCTGACTTGTGTAAAACCCTCAGCTAGGCCCAAAAAACGATGTTGGCACGAATCTGCACTTCTGTGCCACATCAACCAACCCTTGGGATCCAAACTGGATATGTTAAAGGATGAATTTAGCAATAGGGTCTGCAACTCTCTAATCGAAAATTTAGTTACATTTTCCCAACCCGAATATTCTTCCAAATCAGGGAAGGAAGGAGTATTCAATTTTTTAGAAGTAGCCAATCCAAAGCATGTTGTCTGTGAGCTGGTAGAATTCAAAAACAACATATGATTTGGGATGAGACATGCACGGTGCAAAGCCTCAGTGCCTTGTACCTGCCAACTTTTACAACCCCAAACTGATTTAAGGTCAATAGTTTCCTTCCACAACTCGTAGCCACCAACAGCTAGCTGGTCTAGAAAGGACTTCGAATACAATAACTTAGTATCAGTAAGTCTAACTTTGGACATGGATCTATCTGTCATTTTAAAATAAAATGAAGTGGGATTGGTCTGATTAAAGTCAGTAAAATAAGTGTACTTTTTCAAAAATGTATTCAAGCTGCCTCTTAAAGGAGCCGGGCAATGTTCCCACTGGGTATAATTCAGTACTCCTTCTAGAATTAGTTTTGTGTAAGTAGTGATTGCCAAAATGCTGGAAACAAAACAAATCACCATAATTAGCAGATTCTAAATACAAATCTTCAGCATCAAAGGCAGCATAATATTTTAAATCAGCAAACAAAGCTTCTACGGCCTGAACATCCCAATCATCAGAACGTATGTTTTGTTAAACCACATCCCCCATGTTAACTCTAAGCACATTAGGAACATTAATAACTTCAGTTGGGCCGTGGATTTGAAACTTACCAGCATCCCAGACTATTCCATCCAGGACAGGCCACGCGGTGATGTTAACAAAGGCCAAGTCTCTCTTCAATCTGTGGGCAGAATGTGATGAGGAGTGGGGAGCCAAAGTTCCATTTAGATGTCGAATGCATGTTCTCTCCTCAACATAATGTCCATTGACAAATTGGAAAAAATGAAACACAAAACCAATTGACATAAAAAGATAGAGAGAAAAAAGCCCACCCACATGTAAGTCCAAGGGGGAATTAAAAAATGTTTTTTTTAAAAAGTCGCGTAGGCTCTTAGCCTTGTGGGCTTCCCTGAAGTATGTGAAATAGTGTCAAATGAAAATCTGGATTCAGTGGCCAAATGAGTTTGTAAATCAGGCATTGATAAGTCAGTTGGGTAGGTGTAGTCTGTATCATCAAGGCGAGTACCAGGCAAAGCACTCATTAAAGGACTCGAAACTGCAGGCATATTAAGGGCCACCTCCGGTGCGCTATCCGAAGCAGAGGCCAATACAGAATTTCTCACCATCGAAGGACATGAGACTGCCGGTGTCATTCTAATAAGAATCGGTATTTTGACATTGTCAATGGAGATATACCTGTTTTCTTTACGACCTGGAAGTGGTGGTAAAATGACTGTTCTTGTGCCCTTCACTCCAAGCATGGGAACCGGAGCACGGTATGAGGGATCAAATTCCTTTTTGTTATCTATCTTCTCCCGAACCAGTTCTCCAACTTGGGGTAGCCAGCCAACTACTGGGATCTGCAACGCATCATCCGAAGTGGAGGGCAAATGTTCCTTTGCAAGACTGTCTCTCGTCTCTTGTAGAGTCTGTAAAACATTGCAATGTTCATCTACGTCAAAGGAGGCAGCCGTGTCTAGCCGGTCAAGGTCCGGGACATACATCTTGATACCAAAGAGCATTTCGTATGGGGTCCGCCCACCCAGAGACCTTCTAGGGAGATTATTAAGTGCAAGCTGCACGCCATGAAGATGGGCCAGCCAGTTTCTGCCAGTGCCTATAACTCGAGCTGTCAGTGATTGCTTTAAGTCAAGGTTCATTCGTTCCACAACACTGTTACCCTCAGGTCGGTATGGAGACGAAAACTTGACTTGGACCCCCATCGAAGCCATGGCATCCCTATACGCCTTAGAGGCGAAAGCAGGACCCTGATCCGAATGGAAGGTACCACAGGCAAAAATCCCTACAAAGACATGCAAATCCCTGATGACAGTCCGTGAATCAGCGCTGCGATGAGGCCACACCCATACAAAGCGTGTGCATGAATCAACTGCTACTAAGATGTACTTATATGCAGTATCAGAGGAAAAAGGACCGCAGTTATCCAAATAAACACAGCCAAACGGTTTATTAGAAATGTACAACTGAGTTTGTGGCGCACGCGTAGCAGTTGAAGGCTTAATCTGCTGGCAAATGTCACATTGAAGGACATAGTCACGCGTCTGTTTATACAGTCCCCGCCCCCAAAAACGTTGTTGTAACTGAGATACAGTGGCTGAAACGCCCGCATGCGCAGACGCAACACCATCATGGGCCACTGTGATCAGTGTATGTCTGCGATCAGGAACTTTCACATAAGGAACCTTATCGGGACTTAGGTGGTATGTGTACTTCGAAGGGAACCCCGTAGGATAATTATCTCCCTTCTCAGTGGCAGCAACAGCCGCCAAGATATCATCATCAATCTTACTTTTGGACCGTGTGACTGCTGCAACTAAATAGGTCGATACTGCTGATTTTGCTGCTTCATCAGCGAGCGAGTTGCCGACAGCGTGGACTCCAACGCGCTGGTGACCGAGAGTATGGGTTACAAACACGAGTGGCAACTGCCCTTTAAGCTCAGCCACTCGGACCCAGATCATTTTATGTTTTATTGTGCTACCCTTGGAATCACGAAAATCATTCAGAATCCAAAAGAACAAGTTCTCATTGTGAGACTGGACACAGTAGTAAGAATCACTTACAATCAGAGTCGTCACACAAGGATCAGCGTACTCCAATGCAAGCATCAGAGCACGAACCTCTGACAATTGGGCGGTGCAGTCCCCTAGAGTCTGCCTGTGCACGACTCTGGACTTGACTCATTGTTCACAATGGCGCAAGCGGAAACGTAGGCGTGTTTAGAAACATGCGCAACCTGCGCCGAACCATCGGTGTATCTGATACAATGGAAGTCCTCCAAAGGCAGCATAGCCAAAGGCGCAGGATGAACAAACTCATACTGCAAAAACTCCTGCGACCGTAAGGAGGCATCAAAAATAACGTGACATCCGTAAACGTCAATGATGCAGCCCATTGTATCCACTGAGGGTGCAAAGCCTTAAAATTGGGTACACTGGCTTTCGTAACTGCCTCCAAAGCAGGACACGGTGTAACCACCAACATGCTTTTTCCCTGTGACAGAGCGCGTTCCTTCAGAATCGCCATCTGCACAGCCGTCAACTTTCTCCACAGTGGAAAATCGCATTTCAGCCGAAGTGTACAAGTGTGACTTGTAAGCAATAGGTACAGTATCTCTTTCATTAAAAGTAAGGTATGTGAAACCCATCGTCCCAGGGATGATTCTTATCACCAGGTTGGTTTGATTATCACAAGTCCATAAGTATTGAGAAGCGAGCAGATCAGCCTGCAAAGACTGCAGTACAGCTGAGTGCTCAGGCAGCCAGTTTGATTTAGTAAAATCTGGTTGTATCAAAGCATACAAGGGCTTGATACGCTGGGCATATTCAGGAATGTATGCCCTCCTGAAATTTAAAAACCCCAGCAAAGACTAATTTTTTCAGAGTTGTCGGAGCGCGCAATTGTGCGCATTTCTCCAAAAAGTGAGGAGCTAATCCTCGACCTTCATGGTTGAGCTCGTAGCCCAGAAACAACACTGTGTACTCTGCAATGTGCGATTTAGCAAAGTTAAATTTGTAACCGAAGTCCACAAAGCTACAAATTAAGCGGTCAACTCGACACAGATGCTCCCACAGTGCATCATCCGTGAAATAAATGTCATCCACATATGAACAAGCATATGTGGATGACCACTCTCTCCAAGAGAGACGCTATGCGGACAGCAAACACTCCAGGACTATTCTTGTAGCGCATCGGTAAACGTTTGAAATGTTTTTGGACACCGCCGCAAGTAAAGGAGGTCCAGTAGGAACTCAGACCATCCAAATGGTGGGCATAAAAACCGTTGGAAATGTCAAGCGTGGTTTTAAACCACTTACGCACGAGACTATCCACTAAAGCAGAGCCGTGAGTATTTTGTACTGCACAGGTACGGCAATGCGTGTTTAAATGCCGGTAATCCAATACCAAACGATACGAACCGTCAGGCTTGGTTACAGTAAAAAGAGGGTTATTCATAGGTGACACACAAGTTTCAATAACTCCCTGATATTCCAATTGTTCAAGGATTTCCGCAATGGAAGCCTTTGCTTCGCGCTTTATGGGGTATTGAGGTTGAGGCTGTGGCATAGATCGCAAAGGAATTTCGTGGTGTGGGGAAAATTTATCCCATCCACGGTGTGTACGATACAGAGCCGGCGCAAGGGCCTTAGCCCACTCTTCTGCAAAATTCAGTGTATGCTCCTTCGAGACAGTGTGCGCGAAACTAGGGCGGATTACCTCCTCCCCTCTCGGAGATGCGAGCACAAAAGGTGGGGGCCAGTCAGCCTCCGCTAACAAAATGTCATAGGTAGTCGTAAGATTTTCCCAACATACCCCTTCTACGGTTCGCTGAATGTCACCTTCAATGAATAAGACAATTTCATAAAGTCTGTCAGGGGGAGCTACTCTAGTATCAGCTATCTACACAACAACATAACGGTCAGTCGCTGTCCCCTTCAGTAGTGGACGCAGGGCCTCTCGTACTATGGTTATCTCCGCTGCGCTGTCCAGCAAGGTCAGGGCCCATGTCTGATTCCGAAGCTGCGTTCTCACTATCTGGGGCATATCTGTGTGCCGTTAAAGCAGTGACCTTCTTTTTCTGAAACTGGGGTCTCCTCGGTGTTGAATCGTCCTGCTTGCCTTTACCGTCTTTCGGGCGGGGCTGGTCGCGTGCTTGCTGGCCACCCCGATCCCTGCCGCCTCCTCCACCACCTGTCGAAAAGCCCGATGAGTCCTGAAAAGAACGAGGAGAGCGTTGGTCAGAAATCTGAAACCGATCAGGTGATTTAATTGTAGTGCGATCGCGCAAGTCATAAACACGTTCTGTGGGCGCAGGCAATGGAGACGCAGGACGAGACTCCTGTTTCTGTTGTTGTTGTTGCTTTCCCTGTTTCTGTTTTTTAGGCCAATTTTGTTTATTGGACTTGGGCGGGTCGTCGGATCTAGACTCCTGCCCTTGTGGTTGTTTTTTATCTTTAGTAGAAAAAGGCTTGATACCCTTGCTATTGCGGCCCACGGTTTTATAAGCCGCCACAATAATTCTCGCCAACTGCTGGGGTTTATCGGCATCAGGAACCGCCTGCAATGCATTGGCTACCTGAAAGTTCACCGCATCTCCCTTGACATTCGCAAGTATGAAATCGGAAACCACGTCAAAGGTGCCACAGATGCGCATACCTAATTCAACCGCAGCCTCAGGTCCGTGCTCATCCTGAACACGTTTAAGGACCGTCGGCAGGACAGCCAAAGACGGAGTGCCGTAACATCTCGCGTAGACTACCGCAAAAGTTTTGCCCCAGGTCTCACAGTCACCGATCTCAGTAGTCAAGTCTTTAGGTAAGCTAATTGTCAGAATCCTGTGTTTTTCACCAGGAGACGTGTTAGGAAATACTGCTTCCAGCTGGTCAAACTTCTCGGCAAGCCAGAAAGGAAAATCATCCATATCTTGGGGTCGCTTGCCCATCACAGCATTGACCATAACGGGACTGAGCTTCATTCCGCCCTGCCCGTCAGGAAGCGCCGCACCGCCACCACCGCCCGGGAGATTACGGGTTATGTATTGCGCCAACGCTCTAATTACGCTAATAGCGACTACATGTAGTCGCCCTAATTCAGCCACGGTACATGCACCGTGCTGAGGGTGAGGTGTAAATCCAGCCAAAACAGGCCAAGTTGCGCCAGGAATGGACAATGGACCTAACCTTGGAGCTGTCAAAGAGTGAGGTAGGGCGCCATAAAACCAAACTTGGTGCTGCCAAGCATCAATAGGAACTTCCTGTGCTCTATATGGTGCATATTCCAGCGGAACAGCTGTGTGGGTGTACTCGTGGAACACATTCGTATTTGCGTCCACTGCTGGGAAGGTCACCCAAGAGTAAAAAATCTCGTAAGGGTAAGCCACCTCCGCACTCACCACCCTAATCACGGCCATGCCGTCTACGGGAACATTATAATTTTGCAAAGGATTGCGCACCGCAATTCGACTATGTTGCGGAATGTTCACCGCGCCCATAGCTACACAGAAAGAAAACGGTACAAAGAAACTATAGCTCAACTGGGTAGTAATCAAAGGAAACCGTTTAGAAAGATTCAAGCCTGATAGGACCTATGTAAATATAGGTAGGTTTCTCCTACACCACCGTTAACCGGAAACGATAGTGAAGGTGTTAAGGACTGAAAAGTGCACTACTCAAGTGTCATGTAATAAGACCACCAACGATTGGGCGCAGGGATTCCGTGCTCATACAGAACTGTGCATAGAGGCTTGGAACCTCAGTGAATTAGACTAGCTACAGTGTCTCATTGGTTATCATAAACTCCCAATGCTTAGACAAACCAGAACATGGACTTAGTACACCTCAGGTAACGTGGAACACATGAGCACATTCGTTATACAAACATTTCAATCCAGAACAAGGAGTAAAAGAGGACACGTGCATATTTGAAATGTTTATTCACTAATGCAGGGTTCTCAAACGCAGTATCTTAGCTAATACAAGCAAACATATTATAAGAAAAAAGTAATCAGCATAGTCACTAGTCCATAGAACACAAACGGTGAAAGCATGATATTGTGCTAAAATGAATAGGGTTTAACAAAACCTAATTCTCACCCTCCCTAGGTAGTATATTATATTATATCTAAAAAGGTCTCTTTGGGTTCTAGCAGGGCGGGCCCATACCTCAAAATCCTAGTGGTAAGGGATCACATCATCTTCCACCAGCTCTCTGCATGCGAAGCACCATCAAGTGTGTTTGTATGCTCTTGTGCAAAGCAATATAAAACGCGCCTAAAGCCAGAACTTGGCTGCAGCTGCATGTATGTTATGTCTAGGGACGTGCGAAGATCAGTGCTCACAACAACCACTGTGTTGAGATATCCTTGAAGGTTTCTGCACTCACTGTACAGACACAGCTCGCCAAGCAAGGCTGATATCAGAGTAACAACATATTATTCTCGCATGAATCAAAAACATTCTTCTAGGCTCAAAGCTACAGCAACAGCTATGTGTCGTGTGCAAAAGCAGCAGAAAGGTTTAAACTCCTAAAAAGCTCATGCTAACTTAACACAGCATACGGGCTATATATATATCTATATGACAGCATGTTGCGCAAACAGATCAGTGATACCTTGGATAATCTGGACAAATATATGCTTACTCGTTATCACCAGTGGCTACATGCCGAAGGTGATAAGTCCGGGGACTTATTAGCTTGGATTTTGCGTAGGGAGCAGCCCCCGCCCCCCCCCCCCCGGTGACCACGTGCCTGCATAATTCAGTGGGGGACATGGTGTACTCCAGAGTGGGAATACTGGAAGTGTTCCAACGTCACCTACAAAAGGTATACTCCATAGGCCCAGCTGTCCGGGCGGACCGCTATGTTCCGTCCTGAGAGGACACTAACTGACTCTTCTCCTATCAGAGGCCAGGAGGAAATTCAAAGCGCAACTAACGACCGAGGAGGTGCTTGAGTCACTCTCCGAAATATCTAGAGCTAAAGCACTGGAGGAGGGGGGGATTACCCAGAACAACTTGTGCGACCACTATGCAAACAGTCAATGAGGCGTTCAACAGGGATGTGTTAAATTATCTGTATGCTCTTAAGTGATAAACTTTGATGTTAAAATATTTTGCAAGGCACTGGTAAAGCACCTAGCCCCGCACATGACTCACCTTGTTCACGATGGCCAGTGTGGTCTTATCCCTGGCCGCAATACGGGCATGAATCTATGGCACTTGTCACATATCATGTGAATGACACAGTACGGAAATGAGGAATTGGCATTACTATCCATCTACCTTGAAAAGGCGTTCGATACAGTGGATTTGGGATAGCTTCAGGAAGTTTTGAGGGCATCTGGGTTCGGCCTGCGATTCTGCATGTGAATCAAGCTTCTATATACGGAGCCATGTGTCTGTGTTCGGGTGGGCTACAGTCCGTCGGCGAACTGGACATTGGGGCGAGGAACCTGACAGGGGTGTCCTCTATTGCCACTGCTTTTTGCCCTGGCCATTGAGCCCATTGCAATGTGGGCCAGATCGGACCTTGTGTAATACGTGTAGGGGAGAGTTCTCATCTAGTATCGCTATATGCTGATGATGCATAGTTCTATGTCTCGTCCACCCGAATAGCAATTCCTAAACTCCTTCATCTTTTACATGAGTTTGCCAATAACTCTGGTCTATGCCTCAACAGGCATAAGTCTTTGATCTTTCCTCTGGCGGGACCGTCTGTTCTACCATTGGAGGACTTGCCGAGACTTCGGCTGCATTGGGAGACCAGGCACTTTCGAAACGGAGGCATACAAGTTGCGCACGGGGACATGCAATTGCGCACGGGAACACGCAGTTCCTACAACTGAATGTAGCTGGACTACTTGAATCCTTCTGGAACACTTTACCCGCTTTCCCTTATGGGCAGAGTTGCAATAGCCAAAATGGTTGTCCTACCTCGTTACCTTTACGTTCTTCAGAACGCATTGTGTGGCATACCAATGGCAGTGTTTTGACTTGGTTCACCAACCTTTGGAAAGTGGCAGGTGCATTCTTCAAGCCAAAGGGCATCACCACAAATTGGTAATGGCCTCCTCGGGTCGGAAATGCTGTTTTGGCTGTTGCATCATCAGCTAGTCTGATCTGCCAGTAGCCAGCTGTCAAGTCAAACGTGCTCAAAAACTTGGCAGAAGCCAATCTGTCAATGACCTCATCTGCCCTTGGTATTGGGTGGGCATCTGTCCTAGTGACCGCATTGAGACCTCTGTAGTCCACACACAACCTCATCTCTCTCTTACCATCTTGGGTGTGAGGTTAGGCACACGGACTACAGGACTGGCCCAAGGGCTCTCTGAGGGCTCAATAACTCCCAACTCCAACATCTTTTGGACCTCTGTCCTGATACAGTCCCTGACATGATCAGGTTGCCTGTAGATTTTACTCTTCACAGGCAGACTGTCACCAGTGTCCACCTCATGGGTGCACCAGTTTGCCTGACTTGGAGTCTGTGAAAACATGTCTATAGGACTGTAGAACTTGTCTGCAGTCCTATTGCTGGTGGTCAGTGAGGCTGCCTGCCAAGGCTACACCATCAACTGAACCATCCTCAGGGTTCTGAGAAAGCAGGTCTGGGAGAGGGTCACTCTCCTCCTCCTGTCCCTCATCTGTAGCCATGAGCAAGCCCATGTCTGCCCTGTCAACATATGGTTTCAGCCTGTTGACATGAAGCACCCTGTGGGGGCTCCTGGGAGTTCCAAGGTCAACCAGGTAGGTTACCTCTCCCTTCTGTTCAACAACAGTGTGGGGTCCAGACCATTTGTCTTGGAGTGCTGCTGGGGCCACTGGCTCCAACACCTACACTTTCTGTCTTGGTTGGTAAACAGTTAGCACAGCCTTTTGGTCATGCCAGGCTTTTTGAAGTTCCTGGCTAGCCTCAAGGTTTTTAGATGCCTTTTTCATGTACTCTGCCATCCTGGAGCGGAGACCAAGTGCATAGTCCACAATGTCTTGTTTATGCTTTTTGAGAGGTAACTCCCATCCTTCCTTCACCAGACAAAGGGGTCCTCCTACAGGATGCCCAAACAGAAGTTCAAAAGGTCTGTAGCCATCCCCCTTCTGTGCAACCTCTCTGTAAATAACAAAAGGCAGGGCAGAAGGATGTCCCATCTTCGCCTAAGCTTTTCAGGTAAACCCTTGATCATGCCATTTAAGGTCTTGTTAAATCTTTCAACCAGACCATTGCACTGTGGATGGTAGGGCGTGGTGAACTTTAAGTTCACTCCACACTCTTTCCACATAGCAGTTAGGTACCCAGACATAAAGTTTGCACCTCTATATGAGACGACCTCCTTCGGAAAACCCACTCTTGAGAAAACTCCCAGGTGGGCTCTTGCCACACCAGGTGCTGTTGTGGTCCTTAGGGGAATAGCTTCTGGGTATCTGGTGGCATGATCCACTACCACCAGAATTAACCTGTGCCCAGATGCTGTTTGGGGATCCATTGGTCCAACAATGTCTATCCCAACTCTTTCCAGCTATCCTAGTGGTAGCATGGACAAGCAGTCTTAGGCTAAAATTTCAGAGAGCATGTGAAGCAAGCTGTTTTACCAATTATAATACCTTGAATGCCACATGAAAGGACACCACACAAGGTATATATCAAATATATATATATGTATTTATTACTAACACAACCCCTCTGCACTCTTTATGAGGTCAGAGTTCGAGATACGTTACAAGTTACTCATTAAGCATACTATAAGTTACACCAATACAATTTTGCCCTAGGGGCCTCACGAATCATATACGTATAGGTATAAGAACCACTTCAGGAATAGTGAATAGGCCTAGGGCCTTGGGAATCGCTGGAGCTACACTGAACAACCAAGGGATTGGAAGTAGGAGGCCCACGGGAGGCGTGTGCCGTGTGTAACAACACACGCGAGTTACCATAGAGTTAGAATGGGAACGTAAAAGTTACAAAGTAGTAGATTCAGGACACTTCCGGATGGAGTACGGTAAAACCCTTTTAAACTAGGACACTTGGATAGTTAACACCCACGGGAGCACCGGAGTACTCGAGTTACCTCACCCAGGGAAGCCGGGTGCATAGCTGTCTTTTCGTGTCGGGTTTCATCGCTGTTTCCTATGGAGAGCTGCAAAAAAGTGCTGCAGGTGACCAGAAGAAAAGTGTCCGGGTGGATCCAAGGGTGGATCGAAGATGAGAAGAACCTGAAAGCAGAGGGCACAGAGTCTGGGTCACTAACCAGTGACCAGGAAGGAACCAGGCGATGTTGAGATGCAATCAGGTGAAGAGGTGAAGCTGGTCTCTGCAGCTACGAGGACCAGGAGGCGTCGACGACGACCAGGCGCTGGATTCGAGCTGTCCCACGAAGGATCTTGTTGACTGCGGTGTCTGTATCCGGATTGGACCCAACAAGCCTTGGCAAACGCAATCAACGCAGTATGGGAAGATTGGCTTAAGGTTAGACCAGCAAGGTCTGGGGAGCTTCTCCTTTGCAGGGAAGCTGGAGCAAGCCCTGAGCAAACAGGCAAGTGGTGTAGTTTCAAAACGAATTCTTTGTAGGGCTCACTAGCCAACGGGCTAGCAACCGGGAAGACGCGTTGAGCTGAAATGCAGGTGCAGGCCCCACGCGGCACTCGTCAAGTGTGGAGGGCTGAGCTTCGGTGCAAATGCTGCTCGGGTCTGGGGCTTCTCAAACCCCAATGAACAACTTCGAGGGTACCTCAGAAGCTGCACGGTTAGCAAAGAGCAGGTAGTCCCGGGTGTCCGGTCCCACGTCTCTCGTGTCCGCCACGGGTCTCCGCTTTGCTGTGGATGTGGATCGGAGTCGGAGACGTCTGGAAGTCCAGTTCCTGAGTCGCTGAGTCTTCGGGTTCCGGCGGGAGCATCGACAAAGCAAACCAGCAAGTTACTGGTGGTGCCTGTATGCACAGGGTGGTCACTCCTTGACCACAAGGGAGATGTCTTCAGTCTTCCAGTCGATATGGAACGTTGAAGGTCCAAGAGTTTCGTTTTAGAGTCTCTTTCCAGGATAATCTAATGTCTCTAGACACAGCTCCTATCTTTATACTAAACTAAGGGGCTGGATTACCTGCTAGGTCCCTCCTATGGGTGGAACCTGAGAAGAGGGTGGTTACACCCCTTTCTCTTTGTCCAGTTTCGCCCCAGAGCTGGGGCTGGAGTGCCCCAGCAACTGGTTTGAACCGAGCTATGCATAGAGCACCTTGTGTGCCCCAGGCAGTGTCTGGAAAGCATCTTTCCATTAAACCCACCCTGCCCCAATACACTACAGGCTGTCTGAGGAGGTCTTAGCACCTCCTTTGACAGGAAACCTATTGTCCAGGCCTCCCTTGCCGGAGGTCAGACTTGTGTCTGTGGCAGCAGCATCCATTTTGTGATGCTGAGGCTCTGTTTAACTTTAACCGGTTAAAGCAGTAACTACATGCCTTCTCCCTCTAGAAGGGTGGAATGCTACCCCCCATGCCAAAACTCTTGGTGGGGGGGAGGGGTAGTATTCCAAAGTGTTAGACACCTTACACAACATGTTTTGATAAAGCCAAACCAAAGTTAGGATTAACCGCGAGGATTGTAATGCACTTAAGAATATATGGTATGGCTATATCATAGAACAGCTATAAGGACATGGTTCCGAAAGCTGCAGAAGGGCTAAGCTCATGCTAGAGCACCCTCTCACATAAAACCAAGCACTCTGCCTTCAGGATTCTCAAGGCCTGCCATAGGAGTGACTTGTATGTATATATGTGTCTATATATAAGGGTAGATATAGGTATACTATATCTAAGCAAGGGGGGATTACACCACCTTGCCCAAGCTGAGTGATCAGCCTGTGGTGTCAATTTGGATGGCCAGCCAGGGGTGGCATAATACATGCTGCAGCCCCTGTTAGGCCTGGGATGCACCTATGCCCTGGGTACCTGTGGTACACTATACAGGGGCTCACAAAGGTGACCCAACTCCTAATTAGGTATGTACCTAAAGTACATGGTATCAATTTAGAGAGAGCACAGCTGGGCTGTGGGTCTGATTAGCAGGCCCACAGCCACACTAAAGTCGAAAAACCAGAGAATTACAGCAAAAAGTGGGGGTGACCATAGGAAGCAGACCCAACTCTCCTACAGTCCTAACAGGGCAATATGAGGAGGGGGGTTTAGAGGCACCCAGGCCAGACCTATACTATGCGACACGTATCCAACATGCAGCCCGGTGGCTGGGTGAGGGAGATAACTGGGAGAAGCATCTGCTCAGGGGGCGAGTAGAGCCAGATAGTCTACCAGCATCCTTGATAGAGGGGGCGGGCGCACTCACAGACCTGCCATACGTTGTCAAACAGACCACATATGTCTGGCAAGAATTTGTGGAGCACATACTTAGACACGCGCTGTTCCACCGGGATCTAAGTAACTGGCTTTTAGCCCCAGTGTGAAAAATGGTGGAAAACATATCATTTCAAGCATGGAGAGAGGGCAGATGTCAGGTGCTGGCAGACCTGTACCCTAATGAAACCTTTATTACATATGAACAGGCTTGTGAAGGGTTCGATTTGGGGCAGAGGCAGTATTTGCAACATGCAGGCCTCTCAGACCTGGCCAGAACAGCATGGTCTACATATCTGAATGCTCCTCAGACTACCAAACACTAGATGTTATGCGTCCCTACAGGAGTGGACGTCGACTAATCTTTGTTGCACAAGACCATGAGAGCAGACTCAAGTACTCCACCTCCCAGGGCATGAATTGCCTGGGACGGGGATCTACAGATGCCCATGGGTGACAGGGCTTGCAATGCGGTATGCACCCTTACTCACACAGTATCCCGTAAAGCTAGTTTTCATTACATTTTAATTAGCTGCACCGTGTGTATTTGACTCCAGTGAGGCTGAATCGCATTGACCTGAACCGCTCTGATGCATATCCCAGATGTAGTAAGGAGGAGGCTGACTTTATACACTTAGCCTGGGGCTGCCTGGAGGTAAACACGTTCTGGATACGTGTGGCTGTGCAAGCGAGAGTGTGAACTGGCGTTCCATTGGAGGCAACCCCTGTGCATTGCCTGTTGGGGCAAATCCCAAGACCCAAAAAGTGCATGATGGCATATACATTACTGCAATTAATCCTGTTTTGAGAAGAGTTGCCATAGTATGGATGGGTAGGCGCTCCCCTTTAGTGGACCATTGGTTAAAGGACGCACATGAGCGGCCAATTGCGGAGGAGGTCCACATGAAAGAGAGTAGGAAAGAAGAGAAATTGGCTGAGGACCTTAGAATATGGAGAGAACCTTGTAGGGATCTCTTAACCACTGATTTGGTTGTGAGTGATCACATTGAGTCCAGTGCAAATGATAATGGTTCAATCAGTGAAGAGAGCGAAAGCTCATAATGCTCTGTATATGTTCCCTGATTATATGTATGAGTATTGGTATCTGTAATTGGCTGACTGCCTAGTGTCCAAGGTTTCCCTTGCACATTGTGCTCGCGTTGGTACAGGATGGATGGCTGCCCGCACCTATTTATTCACTGTGTAGTTATCACAACATTGAAAATTTAAGAATTTTTAATAAGGTGCCATGAAAGCCCTTTTTAAAATGTTATTATTGTTTATGCACAGCAGTCACGCTGTTCAATAGCATGGCTAAACATTACCGCCCAAGTCTGCAATGCTCATGCCATGCTGTACAGCAGGAAATAAAGCAGGAACGAAAGGTAACCGCAGAGCCAATGTTCTCAAAAGTAGGTCCCGGACAGCACCTCTTTAATTCTGAGCAAATCAGTTACTGCCCCCTTGCGTGAAAAAGAAGAAAAGAATACATTTGGAAAAAGAAAATCCTTCCACTTAAAGCAATTGTTCCCATGTCCATGTCTTAGAGAAAATACATTTGGAAGCAGATAGCATTTGCTGTCACAATAAACATTCATTTCAAAGGAGGAAAAGGCTTCTTTGTTGTGTGTGTGGCATAGTAAAACCGAGCTAGAAATGTTTAGAGATTCAACAAGGATTATGGGGAAGGAGAAAAAATAAAAGTAGCACCTCCATCACAGCGCGATTAGCGGAAGGACCGCAATCAAGCTGAAGAAATCGGTACTTGGTCCACGCTCCAGCCAAAAGAAGAGAAAGTAAAGCCAGCATGAGCCCAAATAAGAGACTGTAAAGCCAGCAAATGTTAAGCAAAGGGCTGGAAGCCTCTTGTTGTGCACAAATCTTTTGCAAACGGGTCCCAGTCGACACCTAAAAAGGATCTCGCTATCTTGAAAGTCTTACTAGATGAGTTGTCTTGTTGAGCTAATTTTCCTGATCATTTTTTGAAAAATTCTTATGGCTGCTTATATATCGGCTTATCCTGTAGCAAATACTGTTCCTCCATTCCTTTTCCACATTTTTCCATATGCGTTTCTGTTTAGAGTGTGGGAGAACCAATGAGCTGAGGCCTGTTCGCTCTTAGTGGCATTTTTTGGTATGGGGGCGACTTTGTCAAATGCTCGTAAAGCAATTAAAGGAGTTTACTTCGGCTTCCAGGTTTTCTTACAGCAGTAATTCTACAAGGTCTAAGACCTCACCTAAGTTAGATTCAGAGACTTTATACCAAGAGCGCCCGAATTAACAAGGTAAAAATAACCAAACTATGATCTGACCAAATCAAAAGGATTGGCTTTCCTGTCTTAAGAGTGTGACAATTAGTGATAATCATTTTAAAGGAGTGATCCAACCTATGTGTGGGTCCTACTGACTTTAACTGAAGATTGAGGTCTGACATGGCTTTGTTCAGATATCCAGCTTTTGTGTGATCTGAGTCTTCCATGTGAAGATTGAAATACCAAAGAACTCTAAAGTTAACATGCTGCAGATACCAGGGAGCTACTGTATTCACACGCATTTCATGGAAGTTTGCAAAACTTTCAGGTGGGTGGTACATCAAAGCTCCCAAAATGAGCAGTTATCTGATATCTTGAAGGAAAAAATCAGTTCCTCCACATTACCCAAACCCTCCAGTTATTTTATGTAGCATTAGAATCCTGAGCTGGAAACCACTGGTACCCTCCTCTGTTGTCCTCTGTGCCTATATGTAAATTGGAGCACCCATCAGGTATGGCTTGAGCTATAGCTGGTCCAGAAGCTAAAACAAACCAGATTTCTGTAATAAACATGTCATCCTCCATCAAAAGGCTCTAAGTGTACAGTTTATGCTTTGGCAAAGATCTAACATTTATTAAATCAAATTGAAATGGCCCATATTTGTGACTGACGTGTGCCTTCCCATTTCGGTAGAGTTTACCTTACCCTCTCTCTGCTCAGCCTGATGCTGTATTTAGTTAATGCTATATTGACACTTGTTACAATTTAAGGAGCATTGATTAAAAAAAAAAGGCTGAGGCATTCCCTCACAGCCTTTATTACCATTGTATTTAAATAATGTCTCTCTACTAAGGGCAATCCTTAGCTTGTCCTGAGACTGTTCCTGGGCAGCATGGCTGGCACGTGGCTCAGTCTAGATATAGACTGGTGCTGACAGGCTTGCCTTTGGTGTGCCCACTGTGCATCTGCACTGCTAAAATGTTTTATTTTCATTATTTTATATATTTGAAAGAAACGCATAGTGATATATTCCTTACCTTAGAATTACCCCCAGGCGTCAGACTGGATCCGGAAAGTTTTTGTCAGCAGTACTCCTGCGCGTCGGTAGGCGTCGTCGTGCGGCTCCACGTGCGTCGTTGGCGCCGGGATGATGTCGTTGGAGCTACTTAGATGGGCCCACGCGCGCTGACGTCAGTTTGCTTTTTCAGCGCCAGCAAGCGCAGATCCGGGAAGAGCAAGTACCCCCAGTCACTTTTTGACTGAGTTTTTTTAGGCCTTTTACCTCATCTTTTCGAGTCGATCGGCTCCTGGTGTCGTAGGGATGCCAGAGTTCAAGAGCTGTGGAGACTGTCACTGCATGATGTGTGTGACGGACCCACACAGCGTGTGTCTCTACTGCCTGGGGCGCGACTACGACCCCAAGTCGTGGCCCGACTGCCAGGCCACGGCACTGAAGACTTTGCTGGAGCGGTCCCGAAAGTTGCTTGAAGTCCAGCAGTTGGCTCCGTGCCTCTCGAGGTCCTGGTCCTGTGGGAGGTCGAGGGACCGGTCGGAGTCGTCCCCCTCATTCTACTGGATGTAAGTCTTCGCACTTGGGATCAGGTAAGTTGAAGCATTCCAAGCAGAAGTCGAAGAAGCATTGTCGCTCTTTGACTTCGCCCGTCGGGCGTTGCAGCTGAGGGCGCAGCCGGACCACCCCCGCGGCTCCGGCAAAGTCTGCGACGTCACCCGCAGTCTACCCCCCCTACCCAGGTGCAGGGGCAACGTATGCTCATGTGCAGGAGTTTCTTTCTGCCATGGCCCGACTCTTTGGGCCGTCTGGCCCCGCCGGTCCACCTGTGGGCCTGACTGGAGATCCTGCTATGCCATCTCCGGCGGCCCTGGCGGTGCCGGCCCTGATGCTGCAGGCCCCCAAGGTTTCAGGATAGGATCTAGATCAACACCGGTTGACCTAGTGACACCTCCACTGGCACGGATCGACGTCGCCCAACGCGGATACTGACGCTGATGCCCTTTATGTCCCTCTTCCTTATTTGGAGCCATTTCCACAGACTTCGGAGGAGGGGAGGACTGGGAGGGCTCTGGCACAGGACTGTGCTGATGATCAGGACTGGGCAGAGGATTAGGGGGAGGCCAGTGGTCTTGACACCTCACCTGACCTTAGTTTGCTGTCTCCTCCCACCGTGGATATGGAGGAAGGAGACAGTTACCCAATGGTGTTACGTAGGGCAGCCAAGGCTCTCCACCTCAAACTCCCTACGGTGGCCATCAGGACTAACCTCCTGACAGAAGTTCTCCAACCGGCGGCTACCTCTCTGGAGCCTTTGCTGCCTTTCAATGTAGCACTGTCTGACGTTCTTTTGGGCGCCTGGTCCAGGGCCAACACAGGGGCTCCTGTGGATAGGAACGTGGCCCAAAGCCATCGCCTGGCTCCGGGTGACCCCCTCTTCCTTACCAAACACCCCACCCCGGAGAGCTTGGTTGTCCAAACCTCTACATCCCAGAGAGCGTTCCCTACCGCACCTCTGGATAGGGAATCCAAGAAGGCACATGAACAACTGTAGCTAGTATGGGTGTCGGGGAAGGGTGGTCTATAAAACAAGTCCTTCTCTGTCCGACAGCGCCGCTTCCATACTCAAACCCACCCACCCCCACCCATGACAGAGCTGCAGCGGCTGGTGGGAGCCACACTGAGTGCTATTATGCATCAACGGCCCAGAGGGCTTGTAGTCCCCCCCCCCTTTAGTCTGGAACACAATATGTCCACATTGAGGGGTGCAGTTGAGAGCCCAATACATACTCACTCACACCCTTGCTCTCCAGACCTTGGACGCAAGAGTTCGCTGCCCGGTTTGGGCCCTGTCTGGGGAGGTGGCAGTTGGAGCTAGTGCGGAGAAGACGTGAGAACCCTGAACCTGACTGCCTGTAGGGTAAAGTAGTCCGATTTCGTGGGGGAGGTGGTGGCAAAGACTTCCCCGCGCCTGGAGTGGCCTTTAACTGCCCTTCATGCAGCATTTGTACTACTTGTGACCACCTGCAGGTGTTTAACTGGAGGCCCGGGGGTGAGTCATGTGCTGACATGCAGCTCCACTAGAACTGAGGAGAGATCGGCACCAAGAAAAGATAGGTAGCGGTGGGGGACGACGTACCCTATACCCTTAGAAACCCATCTCCCTAAAGCCCCCGGCGCAAGTCAAGCCCCCCTTGGAAGATGACTTTGCAGCATACATCTCCTTCTCCCGGGACTGCTTGTGATGCCCCACTGGCTAATCCAGCATAGGAACTGGGAGCCTGGCGGGTCCATGACAACTCCCAATCTAGTACTTTGTGACACTCATCATTGGCAGGTCAGTTAACTGGTGCCATAGCTACCTACTAGATGTAGATCACTTGGCGGTGACCGGTCATGGGACTAGGGGAGGATTAGGACCCCAGGCGCTGAAACTACTGACCTCTCTGACCAGGAACTTGCGCGGGATACCTAGTCAATGGCACTCCTACTCAAAGCTGGAGAAAATACTCCAGGCCATCGCTGACAGCAGGCAGGACCTACGCACTAGGGTTGATGCAGTAGCGGTTGAGTTGGGCATGTTGCACGATGCCAGAGAAAACTGTCCGACCACGATACACTCACTGAAAGTGCAATAAATGGGATTAGACTGACACCAAAAGACCTGACAGACAAGTTTGATCCCTCACTACTAAGGTTAAAGAACTGGAAGCTAGGGCAGGAGACTCGGAGGGATGTTCCAGCCTCAACAACTTCTACATAGTGGGCTTCCCAGAAGGGGCAGATTGTACGGATCCAGTGGAATTCTTCGTAACTTGGCTGATTCAGGCAGACCCCGCCGCCCCCAATCCCCCCCCCCCCCACCCCCCCCCCCCACCCACCATCCCGGGCCTGTAGTGGCCAGAATAATTACCTGAATGGACAAGGAAGCTCTATTGCAAGCTACCTGCACCAATTCTCTCTGAAAATGCCCGCATAGTCCTCTTACTGGATTACACACTATCAGGACATTGCTGCAGGGCCTTGTTTCTGGGTGGTAAAACAACGACTGCACCACGTTGGACTGAGCTACTCTCTGCTGTTCCCAGCTAAGCTCAAAGTCAAGGTCAGAAACAGGAGCTACTTTTTGACCGAACCACCAAACGCTTGGGACTGGGTGGGACAGCGTTGTTATAAATCCTCTGCCCCACCATTACCGGTGCGACAGCCACACGCAGTCCCGGTCCAGCGATGTGGTAAGCACAGAGCTCGACACACCAGCTGCAGCAAGGACCAGGTGGCCCAAACCCAGCACAAGCGAAGGAGGAATAGATCCAAGCACTTAATCGCAGTCACATTATGTGCAGATCAGTGCTCTGATGCCCAAACCCTGGAAAAAGTTCCCTCAGCAATCTAGTCCAGCCCGTGCACAAGTAGCATGTCTTCTGTGATACTCCCAGACCTTACTCCACAGACAGCAGATGGCATGTTGTGAAAGGTCACTGGTGACATATGTTTGACTACTTCTGGTGGAGACAGGCCCACAGCAGAGTCCAATGGCTAACGAGTCAGGGCTTTTCTTTGAACACAGTATACAGACATTTACTGAGAAGAAATGGGTTCAACTAAACGTGCGATTAGAGAGACTTGCAGTCTGTCCCAGACGAGGGGAGGATCTTTGACACTTTGGCTATCTCCCGCCTTGCTCCTGAGTGATAACAGTGCTCACTAATGTACATTTAGGAACACCCCATCTATGGAAGAGTGTATAAACTGTTTGGTCGACTGTGGGTTATGGGGCCACCCTTTGAGGGGAGTAGAGGGTTTTAGTTTTACAGTTTATAGTCATGCAGTGTGCTATTGTCTTGTCCTGAACAGTATGTATCTCTGAGTTTAGGCATGTGAGAACGGTCACACAGTTTCCTGTTCTCTCTCATGCCCACAGTAGTGTTGCAACAACAGAATGGCTAGAGTAAGCATATTAACATGGAATGTCCGTGGTATGGGCACAGCATGTAAAAGGCATTCAATGCAACAATATATTAGATGGGGCACTCTGATTACATTGCTGCAAGAGGCTCGCATTGCAGGGGGTGAAGATGACCGCTTGCAAAAGCATTGGCGGGGTCAATGTTTCTGTACCGCATACTTCGTTTTTGGCAGGGGGAGCATTAGTTTCGGGTCCAAACCAGAGTCGCTTTCTATTACATGACAGCGGATATAGACCCAAAGGGCCGTTAGTCTTTAGTTGAAGGGCAATTAGATGGCAGACCTGTCTTGTTAGTGAGCATATATACTCCTAATGTAGCGCAGCCACCTTTTTGTCTCCCCTATCCAATATACTTGCTAGATGGGCTCATATCCCATGGTTAGTGGGGGGGGGGTTGCTTTGTTGTACCCACAGCTGGACAGCTCACATTCACCGTTAGACTTTCCCTGTTGTGACTACTACTGTCCACCTGTCGCATTAGCTTTTGCACTGGTCCCTACTGGACTATTGGCGATCGCTCCACCCAGGCACTAGAGTACTCCTATTTCTCGTCCTCACACGACCGGCATGTGCGACTAGACCAAATATTCTGTGGCCCAGCCACAAGAATGCAGGTCATGGGTGTGGAGTACTTGGGAAATGCATTCTCAGACCATAACCCTATGCAGTTGGAGTGTGGCGCTACGCGGCCACCGGTCCCCACATGGCGATTGCAGTCTGCCCTGTTGGAAAACCAGGGCTTCTGAGGTGCAACAAGAAAGAAGTTCTCATTATCTGGCAGAGAACTGGGGCACAACCTTCTCCATGCTAATAGAATGGGAGGCACTGAAATTTGTACTGGGGCAGGGGGGTTGGGGGGAGGTTCATTGCATCCGCGCAGTTGTGGGGGTTAGGGCCGAACCGCAGAAAGACATGATGTGCATAGAAACGTCACTGTGAGCCTTGAGGCAGCAGCCCAAGCTGATCATTCAAAGCAGGACTAATTGACTGAGACGCTGAAGCAGCATGCTCATCTGATAGAACTGCACATGTTTAAACTTTAGACAAGCAAAGATGCATGCAAAGGGGCATGTCAGTTCATCTGCTGCCATGGCTCCTGCATAGCTATAAACCAACTACTCCTGTCATTATGATCAGGACAACCCCAATGCAAGTAGTTACTAACCAAGTGGACACACACAGAACATTCACCATCCACTACTAAACCCTATATGACCCTCCCTTCATTTTAGCTTGGTCACACTAACCCCCTTTGATACTTTGGACAGAGACCAGCTCAACACGCCTATCACACTGAAGGAAATCCTGCCTGTTCCCACTACAACCCAATTGCCCTCAAAAGCATCAATTAGAAGATTTGCATCATTTACGGTGGAAGCCCGCACATTCCAATATCTAGGCATGCATATTTACCATGTGACACAAGACATCATAGATGACAACCTCACAAAAACCATTGCTTTTCTCTGGCCTCAAATGGCGCTCTGGAGTACTTTGCCACTCACAGTGCAGGGTAGAGTGTTCTTGTCTAAACTAGTGATGTTCCCCGGCTTACTCTATTATTTCCACAACCGTAAGGAGCACATACCCAGATTCATATTGCACGCTGCTGTAGGAAGGTTCAGCTGGGTAGCGCTTCAAATTACAATTACCAGTAGACAAAGGGGGCCTAGGCGCCCTGAACTTGTAAACATTATTATTTAGCGGCATAGCTCCCGTGGCCCGCTCATTGGTTTGAGGGCACCTCACGGAGGAACTAGGCCTCCCCTCTCATACTCGTGCACAGCCTGTGGTCCAGTCGACCTTCCTTCTCCGAGCGCGACTGCCATGAGATTCCAATAACCTGCTACGGATAGCGCGTGACCATTTTCGAGAAAGTAATCCACGTAAAATAAAACGTTCCAAATGGGCAAAGTGTCAGACCAAATCCTCGTGGTCATACTTACTTACTTGCTGCATACATGATCGCAAGACTCGATTAACCCCTGACATGGGGACTGACACTTGCCCATTTGGAACGTTTTATTTTACGTGGATAACTTTCTCGAATACATGTTTTATCTAACAACGCGATTTATGATTGGAATTCACTTGTGATGCCAGAATTTACCTATATGGAGCTCCCCTGATGAAGTCTTGGTGCATATACCGCTTTTAGACGAAACACATGTTGGCTAGGATCCATAAGGATGCTGTTGGGAAAATAATAAAAGAAGAAGATCAATACACATGTGGACTGGAACCTTTCTTTTGGACTTGTAAAGTGCTTTGGAATATATGACTCTTTCTTGCTCGGGATACAACGTATGTAAATTTGTTGATGTGGATGTTGTCTACATCTAATGGTGGCGGATTGATAGACGTCATCCTTATCCCTGGAAGTAGCCTTATATGTTTTGAAATTACTCATGACAACTGAGCGCAAGCTTATAACCAACTGTCATCCCCCTGTTCTGTTTTGCTTGCTCTATTGTATATATTTATTTATAGGCTGAAAACTAACAAAGAAAGAGTGGTAAAGAGCACTTTGGTACGCTATTATTTAGAGTGCACACAGCATAACATCCTGCCGGGGTTACCTCACACCAGCGACTCTCCCCCAGATGTGTGGATCACCCTCAGACTGTCCTTGATGCCATCAGTCTGGGGCGGGTATTGCACATATGTTCTGGAGCTGTCCGGGGGCAGTGGTGCTATGAGGCAACGTCCCAAATGCATTAACGGAGGTGATAGCTACACAATGAATGTGTGTATGATGGAGGGCTTACTGTTGGGACTGTTTAAGCGCACGAAAATTGCGAAAGCTACAAATCCTGTCCTTGGTTAAGCGCTGCTTATGGCCCACAGACTTATTGCAATGCACTGGAATTCCCACACATTACCAGGCATTGCTCACTGGTGTGCAGCAACACTTAAGTGGGGAAAGGCAGTGGCCATGGCACTGAGGCGAGAGGAGGCCAGCAAATTGTGAAAAATCCCATTTGCAGTTGTCTGGTAGGTGTTGCTCCTTGAACAAACTTAAAAGGAGGAACTAATTGGTCAAGTCCACGCTCAGGTCCACATTTGGTCTCTTCCCCCCTGAGTACTTAGTGTGGAGCAACCCCCCCACCCCCACCCCCACCCCCTACCCGGAACCCTATCCCATCCTTACAACTAGGTCCCACTGTCCTGTCCCTTGTGCAAATGCAGACTATCAACCTGTATATCCTAACACTGAGTTACACGCCACCCTGCCATTGTACGTTGTCGCGCAATGGGGTGAAATGGATATGGCAGGAGAAGATGAAAAACAAACCAAAGAGTAACTAAAGATGTGATAATGCCACTGAATGACCTGTTGTTCCTTACTGTTTACATGTTTATACAATTAAGTACCAACGACTCTTGCCTGTAATATTGTGCTGAAATGCAAGTATAAGTTAATTGATGGGAACACCACTTCCGTATTTGTCACGTTGATCCTGATGCAACTTTTATGTATGTGTAATACTACTGAAATTCAATAAAATTGGTAAAAATAAAAAAAAAGATGCTCAGTATTAATCACGACTGGTATCTTAATCAAGCTGCCTCTTTTTTTCTAGGGAAAGATGAAGTCCTTGTGTGATGACTGGAAAAAACTTCCTGTGTCACAAAAACAGGTAATGCTCCTGAATTGTACTTTGTACTTGCCTAATAACAAATAAAAAATAGTTTATGCTTCTCTTCTCTGCTTCCAAACCTACCCCTATTCCTCACCCATTAAACCCAGTACCTCCTTCTGAAACCAATTGGTCTTCCCATCATGGGCCTAGCCCCTGCTCTGGTGATGTTTTGGGATATAAGCTATGAATCCTGAAACTTTAGTCTTGAAAGCAGTTTTTCATGTGAACGATCGAAGGTCTAAGAGTAACGAAGATTACCAATAAGTAACCCAGGCATTTTCACCAGTTACATTTTATGGAATTCAACCCTGTTTTTTTTTTTAGATTAAAAGTTTACAATGATAGGATTTTGTCTGAGTAGCTAAGAAGTTCACTAAATTTAGCCCACCAATCACTAGACAATTTTCATATTTTTCATATAATTTTCCTTTATGGACAGAGACTAGGATTGAATCAGTAAAAGAGTTGGTTAGAGGATGGTGCCAAGTTCTCCCCAAAGAGAATCATTCATTGGTTTATTAAATTCTACTCTGACTGAGTACACATCCTGTGAGTAGAAATTGGGGATGGGAAATCACTGAAGGTATCAGTGCTAGTTTAAGATAAAGGTTATGTGCCATGTATCCATTATCCCTTTTTTGGGTTGTTCAATTGTTTTGTTCAGTCAAACTGGACTGGGTTTTGGGTATGTTATTTGGTATGAGTTGATGTGTTACATTTTAAACTAGTTCGTTGTTGTCTTAGAAGGAGGCAAATAATGATGTGCCCATTCATTTGGTTTTCCCCAGTGAAGGTTAAGTCCCTTGAGAGCATATTGTCGTCAGATAAGATCATGTGGTTTGTTATGTATCCTTGCATGGTTCAGTGAACAAAGAGGTATCACTAGGAAGGTAATTGCATACATTTAATTTAGTGCAAGAGGAGGCGGCTGGTTTATTTATCATTAGCATGTTGTCAGCTGACCATCAGGATGATTCTACCAGCACTCAGGCAGATCTGCTCAGCAGTGTGCCCCCTGCCCTAACAAGGCAAGATTAGAAGAATGGTGTAATCCTTAATATCTTTCAAGTTTACCTTTAGTAATTTTGGACTTTTTGCTTTTTGGGTGTGCAATGACCGCTGTGATAGTTTTTGTCTGAAATTCACAAAGTTTGAGATGTTCCCCTTAGCGTAAGGGGTCAGTTGAAAAATCATATTGATTATTTAGTTGCCATTGGTGCGGTTTATATATATTTTATATCTTTTTATTTGATAGCATTTCAATGCATTACAACAGTCACAAGTCATCGCAGTCAATCATGGTGCTTCCCCGACTTTCCGCTGCAGATATACAAATGTCTTTGATAAATGGGTACAAAAAAAGCAACCTGAGCTATACGTAACATATCTCAACCTTTAACTGATCACACGCATCTTGTACCTGGGCTAACTCGGATTCTTTAGTTATGCTTATCTAATGCATGGCGCTGAGCCAAGGGAAGTGTAACCTTGTACAATGGGCGTGGTGAGAGGGGCCACAGGTCCAGATCTGCAAGTTTTGGGATCTGCCCGATTCAATCTCATCCTAGCCCCTTTGGTTGTGCACCACTCTGCTGCTGCCTCTTTCAACCAGCTCTCCACTTTTGCAACCCTATTACTCAACCAGTAGATCGCCTGTCGCAGCCTGGCCAGCAGTAGGCTAAAGTCAAACTTTTTTTTTCCATAGGGCGCTTGGTTGTGGGTGCGGGGATGGTAGACCCCAATCCCCAGTAAGAAAAACTGTGGGGTTGTCGGCAGTTCCAGGTTTAGCCTTGCCAACTCTTCCCAGTATCTCCGGATCTGTATACATGCCCTCGTCGGGTGGTGATATGCGGCTCCATCTTGGTCGCACTTAGGGGATTGAAGTGATTTTATATTGTCCAGCTTATGGGGCTTGGCTGGTGTTATATGTACGGTGCACAAAATGAAATTGTATCCGCCACAATCTGCTATTTCTGTATGCCATTTTGGTAAGTGTGAGCACCTCCTACCATTGTTTATCTTGAAACTGCTCGCTACTGTCCACCTCCCATTTGTTCCTTGTATGCAACAGTGGTTTAGTTGTGTCTGCATGGATTGCCTGATAAAGGCACTCTATAACTCCTGTACCCCCATCTGATTGCAAGGTTTGTGTCCGTGTATCCAAGATGCATGGCTCTGTAGTCTGTGAGCCCTGTTTTTTGGGCCACCTGACGTATCCCTCGATAGTGTAAAAATTGTCTGTCCCCAACTTGGAAGAGTTCTTGCGACTTGGCCCAAGATAGCAAAAGTCAGTCAAAATAAATATTGCCCTCCTCGCAATAGCTTCTCAGCTTTGCATATTCAGTTACTTGTCTATTTTCCAAAATCCAAGGAGGTCCCAGAGCGGCGCAGTCTGTAAATAGGAAATTGTTCATCTCCATGAGGCTCCAAACAGTTCCTACATTTTCTTTTAACGTATTTTATTGGGTTTTTTTGGACAACATAAGATACGCATCACATTTCAATTGCATTTTAGGTATCATACTCACCTACAGTAACTTGAACATATTCAATCTGTTGTTAAGTCAATGCTGTTACATTGATAAAACAACCCCCCTGAAATTCTCAAGAAACCCAACTCCCATTCTCCCTCCCCCAGTTACAGATTCCAACTAACACCAGCATCTTGAATATAGCGGAGTTTTGCTGAGACCCCTACCTCCTTCTAGCTGTGTTCTCATGACTCCCATCCTTCTTCGCTAGTCCAGTATTGAGATCTGTCATTTCTGGATCAGTTATAATGTTATGCGGTTTCTCCTCCCCACCGCTGATCCGAAATCTGTAAACCAACCGTGCTGAGGAATCAAATGATTTTGACTCGTTTCACATGCAACCATACCTAGCCAACGTCTATAATCCTCGTCATAGGTTTGTGTTCACCCATTTCCGGCTGGATATCTTCCACTATTTAATTAGCTTTCCTGCCGCTAATAACTGGTCACCTGACCTGGGAAATTGCACGGGTGATGACATTTCACCTCAGAACACCATGCTTTTCTGTAAACACTTCTTATGGTTGAGACAGAAACTCATTAAACCTCTGTTATTAGAGTTGAGTGTCAGACCGTGTCGCCCGGCGTATATTTATCTGCAAATGCTACCAAACATTTTTATCTGTTCAGTAATGTCACGCTTTTTGTTGTCTGTCATCAACTACAGGAATCAGTTGTAAATAGTAAACTCGTGATTGTGCTGTGAAGTCAGTCTTTTTAATACCTTGTGCTTTCTTGCTTTTTATACGGAAGAATTTTGTATTTTGTTTTAAACTGTATTTTGATCATTTTAAAGTATTGTCATGGATGTAATATGTAGCTTTTATGACTCACTTTGTGGTTTCGAATAAAGCTTACTTTGATTTGATTTGACTCCCACCCTTCTTCGTGAGTCCAAGATTGAGATCTGGCATTTCTGGATCAGTTATCAGTTATTTTTTTTTTTTAAATTCAAAAGATTTTTTATTAGGAGCTGTAAAGAGAATCATCAGTACATGAATAGTCGGATCAGTACGAATAGTTACAGTCACATGAATAGGGATACAGAAAATTGTCACCAATAATGCAATTGAGTACATAAAACATAAAACTTAAAACAATGAGTCCATCACGTTACATAAAATACCCTTAAAATGTCCACATACATTCCGAAATAACTGGTGTCATGTAGAGCCTGACCTTGAAGGAGATAGGCACCGCCCCACTATCGCAGAGGCTACATAAGCTGTACATTTTCGTAACCCAAACCTGTAGTACATGCGGGAGCTGGATACATCACTCTGTGGTTAGGAATGTGCAAAAACATAGATTGGCTAACAATCAGAATGGAACATTGTGTGATGACACGCTCTAGGCCTTGTAGACGAGATTCAAGGAGGTTTGTATGTATCAAAATGAGTGTCCAGCGAGGACCAGATTTTCCTCGATGGGGGTCTCCACGGGGTGGAGGTCAAGGAGATATTGTCAGCACCTCTCAAGTACGATACCCAGTTCAACCAGTGAGGGAAGGAGGCTTTGTTCGTGCTTTTCCAGTTGTTAAGAATGATTTTAACCCCAGCCGTCAGCAGCAGGTCCAGTAGGGCTCTATCGTTTTCATTGAGAGTGACGGCTTTGGCAAAACCTAGAACAAGCGACGAGAATTCTCTTGGTAGAGTAATATGGAGGACTTCCTTCACGAAACCAAAGATCTTGTCCCAATACGAGATAACACAGGGGCATTTGAAGACTAGGTGCTCCAGATCTCCGCCCACCCCTGAGCAGTTCCAACACGTGTCATCGACCTTGATTTTATGAAGAAACAACCTCCTGGGAGTCCAGAATGCTTTATGTAGAAGCCAGAACTTGGTTTGAGATAGTGTAGGGCATATTTTGTGGCGGGTGGTGGATTCCCACGTTCTGGCCCAAATCGTGTCCGAGTTCGGTTCGGAGGAAAATGAGTCCCAGTATTGTTGGATGGGTGCATTTAGGGAGGACGCTTGCGGACGCATTAATTTATACAAGCTAGAGACTTGGTGTCCTTGTTTGTTAAGGGAGGGGAATAAGTCTAGGAGTGAAGGAGTGGCATCTTTCAGATTAGTCTTAGCTATAGCTACTTTAATGTGTAGGAAGTTATAAAATTCAATATTATTGAGGTGGAACTTAACCTGAATTTCTTTAAAGGTTAGGGGTAGCGCGTTTCCGACGAGTTGGTGGGGGAATATGATGCCCTTGTCTATCCAGGATTGGTAATTGAGAGGTTTCCCTTTGTATGTGATGGTTGTGTTGTGCCATAACGACTCCCACTGTGAATTTCGGAATTGCTGTGGTAAGTATTTACTGACTTTTAAGAGAGCCATTCTCGTGTTTTTGAAGATTAGACCTGGACCTAGGGTGGGGCTGGGTTTGACAGTAAGTAGGGCGCTTGGGCTGAGCCCCTTCAGAATCGCTTTTTCTACAGACAGCCAAACTGGGCTATAATCCGGTTGGGAGGTTATCCAGTAAGACCCCTGTTTTGCTAAAAATGCTATTTGGTATGTTTTAAAGTCCGCCAGATTAACTCCTCCCAGTTTCTTATCCAATCGAAGTTTTTTTAAGCTAATTCTCGCTTTTTTGCCCTGCCATAGAAAAGCCGAGATGTGTTTATCTACTTTAGCATGGAATTCTTTGGAGAGGACGAGTGGGAGCATCGTGACAAGGTAGTTAACCAAGGGTGATATCATCATTTTTATAGTTTCGATACGGCCCCACCAAGTGATGAAACGGGGTGACCAGCCGTCCAGCAGATTTTTGATTTTGGTCAGGAGTTTGTTTTCGTTATGTTTAAGGGTACTCAATAACTCATCCGTGAATTCGATTCCCAGATATTTAATCACTCCTGTTTGCCAAAGCAGGCCGGAGTCGCCCAACACCTCTTTCAAAGTGTGGACATTTAGGGGTTTTACTTCGGACTTATCCCTATTTAATTTGTATCCGGAGAGGGAAGAGTATCTGTCTATCGAGGTCATTAGGGCAGCAATGGAGGTAGTAGGGTTTTCTGTCGCAATCAAGATATCGTCCGCATATGCAGCTAACTTGACTCGCGTGTCCCCAAAGGAGATACCCGCGATGTCTCTATTAGATTTGATGTCTGTAATGAGGGGCTCAAGGGCCAAGAGAAAGAGTGCTGGTGAGAGAGGGCAGCCCTGTCTTGTACCCTGGTAGAGACGGAACGGTTCCGAGAGGGTGCCGTTTATAGCAATCCTGGCCGAAGGCGCCGAATAGAGGGCCATCACCATCCTGGTATAGGTATCGCCCAGGTTGAAGGCGTACATACACTGGCGCAGAAAGGACCATGAAACCTTATCAAATGCCTTTTCCGCGTCCAAGGTTATTGCTACCATTGGCGCTGAGTGGGATTTTGCCTTTTCTAGGATGTGGCATAGTAGTCTAGTGTTGTCGTTGGACGTCCTGTTCTTTAGGAAGCCAACCTGCGAGGGGCTAATTACTTTGTGGAGAATGGAGTTTAGTCTGCTCGCCAATATTTTAGCATAAATCTTGCAGTCCAGATTTATCAATGATATGGGACGGTAATTTTTAGTGAGTAGTGGGTCCTTCCCCTCTTTTGGCAGTACTATTATTGTGGCTTCGCTCATTGAAGGAGAAACACCGCCATTGATTGCAGTGGAGTTAAAGAGTTTTAGGAGTGTGGGGCTAATTTGGTCCCCAAAGGCCTTAAAAAAGGGTGCGGTGAAGCCGTCTGGGCCGGGGGCTTTATTGTTCTTCAGTGAGTTAATTGCTGTTCTGATTTCCGAACCAGAGATTGGGGAGGCCAGATGGGATTTGTCAGATTCCGAAATTTTCGGGAGGTTGAGTGAAGAGAGGTAATTTGCGCAGGCAGTTTCATCAAGTACCTTGTCATTTTTGTAAAGGTCTTCATAGAATTTTTTAAAAGTGTTAAGGATGATAGATTGTTTGGTGTGTGTGACGTTGCCTGAGTCTTTAATGGACGATATGGTAGTCAGTTTCTGTTTGTGTTTGAGATAGGAGGCCAACAGTTTCCCTGCTTTGTTGCCCTCACACAGTTTCAGGGCCTTGAATCGGTTAACCCATACCCCCGCCCGTTTGCTGGTGATGGTGTTATATTCATATTTTTTCTTGGTCAAAGTATCAAAGACGGTAGAGTCAAGCGGGTTGGCTTTGTGTTGGGTTTCGAGTGAGGTAATCTGCTGCTCTAGATCTACTAGCTCTTTATTAAGTGTCTTATTTACTCTTGCCCTAATTGTGATGATGGTCCCGCGGATTGTGGCCTTCAGAGCATCCCACAGGGTGGTAGGTGTAGTGTCGGGGGTGTCATTTAAAGAGAGATAATCCTCTATGGCCTCCGATATTAATAGTTTGTTTGCGGGATCTGTAAGTGTCTCGTCGTTGAATCGCCATCTCCTAGGTGGTAAGATCGATCTGGAGCCAGCCAGTTTGGTTCTGATACATGCGTGGTCAGAGACTAGTTTGGGGGCTATCTCAGTCTCCTCTATAAGGTGAGTGAAGGGGCTTGAAACTAAAATGAAGTCGATACGTGAATAGGAGTTGTGAGGTGCAGAATAAAACGTGTAATCTCTACCGTCTGGATTTTGTAGGCGCCACGAGTCTTTCAGGTGATATCTGTCACATATGCGAAGGAGGGCGTCATGTGAGCGGGAATGGTGGAAGGCACATTTGGATTGCCTATCGAGGATCGGGTCTAGGGGGAGATTAAAGTCACCTCCCACTATCAACAGATCATCCGTAGGGATAGGGTCTAGGGACTGTGAGACCGATTCCCAGAAATCTGGGTCGTCTGCGTTTGGGCCGTATATATTTAGAACATGAATAGGGTCATCTTCCCTGAGAAGATTAGTAATGGACAGCCGGCCTACTTCGTCGTGTGAGTGTGAGATTAGAGTAAGGTTTGCTTTTTTCGCTAGGATGGTGATAACCCCTCCTTTTTTGTGGGAAGCTGGTGAGGACAGGATGTGTGATGCCCAATGAATATTAAGGAAACGTAGGTCTTCCTCGGACAATTTGGATTCTTGTAGCAAAATGATGTCACCCTTTGACTTGGTGATATAATCAAGAATTTTCCTCCTTTTTACTGGGTGGTTTAGGCCCTTAACATTGAGAGAGACTATTGTGAGGTCGTCGGCCAACGAGTTTGTCTTAGCCATTGGGGATGAGGAACGTCGTTGAGGTAGTGCGCTGTGGCCTAAGGCAGGCAGTGGATAAAACCCCTGGCTGCTCAACATGTGGGACAATATGTGGACTCATAGTGAACTGTAAAAAAATACAAATGACATTTGTGACATAGGTAACCTTAAGGGCAAAACAGCATAGAACGTACAGAAAGGACGTAAGGGCACTTGGGACCCTTTCAGCTCCATTTTTTCCCCTTCCTATCCCCCCCCCTCCCCTACCCCCCACCCCCACCCTCTGTCCCTCCCCCCCTCCCCCCCAAAACGTACGTCGGGAGTGCGACGGCAGACCCGTGCAAGGCGGAGTTAAGGGATACATAGAAGATAACTAGAAGCTTCCTGTCATAAGGTAAAACACTGTTGGGATAAAGCTTGAAAATGTACATCAGACAACTACTCTTGAGCATGGGCGGAGTGAATAACTTTATAAATCCATTAATCTATACTCTAGAAATACAAACAATGTAACTGTCCTGTGATGGTGAGCACATAGAAACATTTTCTGATCTATAAGGAACAATATTGTTACATCAACGGAGCCTATAATATGACGGAGTAACGTACGTGAGGAGAACACGTAATAACAATAATGCATGGGGCACAAGGCCTACTCACATTACAGATGAGGATACCTGTTTAGACATGTGGAGACCTGTAGCCGCAAGTTGATGGCTAGCATCATTAAAGCATGACGAATCCATTTACTCTATAGTCTAGAATCCAAAACAAAACATTGAAATAGACCTGTGTTGGTGAGCACATAGGAGCGTTTTCTGAGCAATAAAGAGCAATATTCTTACATCAAAGTAACCTCCTTCTATCTGGGTACAAGCCAACTTGCAAAAAACGTAGCCTATAAAGCGATGATGCAACAAACGTGACTAGAACCCATAATAATAATAATGATGCATGGGGCACAAGGCCTACTCACATTACAGATGAGGATACCTGTGGAGACATGTGAAGACCTGAAACCGCGAGATAATGATTAGCACCAATAAAGCACGACACTACATATGACATCAAGTTTTCCTCTTGTTCGAGAGGCCTAACGCTAGGTCCATTTCTTGTTCCTGCCGATCTTCCAGAAGAGCTGCAAGGGCTTTGGGGTCTGTGAAGTATCTCGGATGGCCGTTGACGATGATCCTGAATTTCGCTGGTCCAGCAAAAGAAAAAGGAATGCTTTTGGATCTTAGCCTGTCTCTGAGCTCCAGGAACCCTTTGCGGATTGATACTGTGTCTCTAGAGTAGTCTTGTGTGAAGATGATTTTATGGCCTTCCCATGTGATGGCATGGCTTCTTCTCGCGAATTGGAGGATCATCTCTACGTGTTGAAATCTAAGTGGTTTGCAGATCAGCGGTCTAGGGCCATTGGAGTTCTTTGCAGTGAAGGTGGGGATCCTGTGTGCCCTATCCAGTTCAAAGCCGTGTGGGAAGGACAATTTGGTTATCATGGGAATCCATGATTCGAGGAAAGCCACGCAGGAATCCGCATCTTTTTCGGAATTCTCCGGCACACCAAAGATCTTGATGTTGCCTCTTCTATTCCTGTCCTCCATTTCTGCATTGTGGCGCTTCATCTCTTCCGTGATCTTTTCTAGATTTTTGATTTTGACGACTGATTGTCTCGATGTGTCCTCCAAGTCGCTTATTCGTTGCTCAGCTGCGCCCAAGCCAATATTAATCACATTTATATCCGCTCTGATTGCAGTGAGCTCCAGTTGCATCGAGTCGGTGTTGGATTTGGTAGATTTGGAAAGTTCATGTAGATCTGCCATCTTTTTTAGGATCATTTCTATATTGGCTGCCATGTCGGTCTTACTTTTGATGGGTGAGTCCAACAGACTTCCAGGTTTTACTTTTTTTGGGTTGTTCCTGTCCTCTATATTTGCCATTGTTGCCTGGCTTGAGATCGCCCTCGTTGGAAGCCTGCTCGAGCTTAATCGCTGTAGAAGGCACTGCTTATTGACGAGGCCGGGCTCCTACGTGCTGAGAGATGGCAGTGGAATCACCGACGCTGATCCCTGATCACATTAGTGAGGAGCCAGCCAGACCATATATACTGGAGGGAGACGCTGCTGGCTGTCGTAACTGGCACCCACACCAAAGGAGGTCGTATGACCCTGGGTAATGGCTGCTCTTGTATAACGTGGAAGTAGAACTCCACCTAGGATGTTAGCGCTGCCTGTGGCTATGTGGTCGGACAGGAACCCCACGTGGTTTTAAAGATGTGGGCTCAGGCACCGGCCCCCAACGAGAGAAGTGGCGAAGCAGGTAGGGTTGCACATACCTTCATTTGGCAGTAGATTAGGTGAACAGATGGCTGAAGTAGGTCACAGATTGGCTGTGGAGGGCTTTTGACGCACAACGAGGGTCTGTAAGCGTCTGTAAGCTCGCTCTTTATGAGGATCAGCGCCACCGACAATTAGCACCACAGCACACATGGGCTTAAACATATAGGCACAGGTACAGGCATAGGAGCTCACCGCAGGTCGGTGTGTCTTCTCTCGTGAAGCTCGCTGGTGGCGCCGCCGCCATTTTAGGGTCAGGCGCGTGGGGCGAAAAGACTCGATCACCGCCGATCACTCGCTCACCCCCTTCCAACATACAACTGCTGGCTGGGGTCTAACCTGGGCTGTGTGGCCTGTAATGCCGGCGGGAGGTCGTAGAATACAGCGAGAGCCCCTCCGGTACACTCGAAGGTCAGGCGCCGTAGTTGTGACAGGGCGCCGCCATTTTGGGCAGAGTCCGGGCGAGGGACGCGTGGTTGACCAAACGGCCTGCAAAGTCACTGAAAAGTGAGCATGGCCCGAAATCAGGGCATTGAGGTGTGCTGTTAGGGTCCAGTTACCGGATCCTGGGTTTTGGCTTGGATATCGCCGCTGGAAGCGATGTAAGCACCGAGCTCGCTCTCCCTTCTCCGCAGAGCACTCGGTTCAGGCGGCCATTCCTCCTGCCGTCCAAGCCACGCCCCCCCGATCAGTTATCAGTTATGTGGTTCCTTCTCCCCACCCCTGATCTGTTGCTCTGGGCTCCTCTGTGTGATCCTCCCTCTGGGGAACACTCCTCCAACACAAGCTCCAGCTCTCCTAAATTAACTACCAGCCCCTCCCAGAGCAGAGTCCCCGTCTGGCATTTCTAAGGAGTCCTCTCCCCTCCCAACCCGCCCACTTCTCTAATTCTCTCTTCCAGGCTGGGATTCGGGGTCCCACAGGGGACTTCCATTGACGCGTAATCTCACGCTTAGCTAAAACCAAGGCCAGGTCTTGGTGCCTGCTAGTGATCCATGTCTTAGAGATATGTGGAATAAATCCCAGGAGACAATGTGCCGGGCTCATGAGACTGGTCTTTCTATTATCTCCCTAATGGTAGCAGAAACTATAGTCCAATAGTTCCATAATTCTGGACATGCCCAGAGCATATGGAGGAATTCCGCTCCCACCTCTCCACATCTCGGGCACTTCGCATCATCTCTCTGGAAGAATTTAATTCGTCCCGCAGAGAGGTATGCCCTTTGCAATATCAAAAAGTTTATAAGCTGAATCGGGCATTTTTCAAAGTACTAGGGATCTCCATCAATGTATTCACCCACGGTTTGCCTTCCAGGGGGATATTCGAATCCTCTGCCCATCTATCCCTTAACATCGTCAGTGGTTGTAAGGGGTCCCTGCTCAGGGCCCCTTAAAGGCATTTAACTGCTTTAATCCTACCCCTCGCTGAGCCCACATAGCCTCACGTTGCGTGGTGTGGAGGCTCAGTCGTTCCTGTTCCCCAGTGCGCACTAAGCGCTGCCACAATCCCCGCATGTAATAAGAAATGCCTGTGGGGCAAATCATATCCCTCTCTGAAGTCTTCGAAAGGTATGAGCTCCCCGTCTCTATACATGTCCCATAGTCGTGTCGCCCCTGCTGACTCCCAGTCACCGAGGACCTCCCATCAAGCACCACAAGGAGCCCCCTCAGTACTCTAACGGGTAGGTCAGATGAGTAGGGAACCCGGGTATGCGTCATTCGGAGGCAGCGTCTCCAACAGCGCTGTGCCACCCGCACTGACTCTTGAGTCCTCCACTGAGGCTCTGTCTATTCTCAGCAGTAATTACCATAGTGCATGCAGGTCTGGCGTAAGCAGGTCCACCTCTTGTACCTGAGACTTCTGGTCTCCCACCCATCTCTCCAACCACTGTAATTGGGCAGCAATAAAATATTGCTCAAAGTCAGGGACCCATCAAACAGTTCCCACTCTTGCAGGGAAATTTGTGCAGTTTGCTTCCTAGGAATCTGTGCGGCCCTCTTTCGGTATAGTGCTTTTGTGAGTTCCTATTGTATTTTCACCCTCTTCAGAGGAGATCAATCAATGCCGCTTTCTGTCCCATGCCAACCCACCATTAATTGAAGTTGTGAAGTCTGATAATATGCTTCCAGGTCTGGGACCCTGAGTCATCCCTGTTCGTATGTGCTTTGCAGTTTTTTCCATTGTTACTGTACTCCTCTTCTTCCCTTAAACTAAGCTGATCAGTGCCGATTTGAGCTTATGAGTCTGGAACATCCTGCATTGAAAACTGCATAAGCATCTGGGGAGCACCAGCATCTTTACTAAGGCTATCCTGCCTGCCATGGATCGAGGCAGCAATATCTATTAGTTCAATCTATCTTGTATGTCCAACAAAGGTTTTTGGAATTCAAGGCTATCCAACGACTGTGGTCATCGGAAACCTCAATCCCCAGGTATCGAAATGAGGGTAGTTACCAGGGTATTCCTACCAGCAGAATCAGTTCTGTAGTCAGCCCGCTTAGGCCCCCAATAGGAAATATTGTGAACTTTAACTGTCGACTCTGAGGCCTGACTGCTGTAGGAAAGTATCCTTTACAAAGAAAATCAATCTAATTTAGGCAAAATATCCTAATCAAGATTGGCTCTGGTTGTGTCTTAATTGACAGTATTGAGAAATGTATTCACAACTAATGAAAACACAACAATACATGAAAAGGTGAGTGAGCTGGACTTGACGGGGTAATGATAAATCCGCTGATTTCCTTATCACAGGCAAGTGACTTCAAAGTGACTTTTAGGTAGAAAAATGTAAATTAGCAGAAGTCACAATCGGAAATACATCTTATACTCCACATATATAATGAATTACAGTTTAGAGTTAAGATGTAAGTGTCGACCATGGGCAGTAGGATTTGCATTTATGTGGTCCTTACCCGTTTTGAGGAGGATTGTAATAGTCGTCTCTCTTGGATTTTGGCACTTCCCCTACATCCAGTGCCTCCTGATAGACCTGGAACAGTTCGTCCACTAGCGTACTTGCAAATTTTTATACCATTCTGCAGGCAATCCACTGGACCTGGTGTCTTTGCCCTGTTCAGTTCTTTTACCCCCTGTTTGTTTCCAGCACTGTTATGGGCCCCACTAAATCAAGTTGTTGTTCACGCGTGAGAGAGTGGCCAGTGTTCGCACCTGCAGTACTGCGTATGTGCTCCGATCTTGTAGGTGGCGGGACTTGTGTAATGTCTCTTATAGTATGCTTCTAGTATGATAAGATACTACCCTGAATCTTGAGCACCACTACTTGAAGTGCACTGGGGACTGGTCTGAAAGTACTTGGCCTCTGTAAGTAATATTCAGTATATATTCGACATGCGGGCGATCTAGCAAGACCTAGTCAATTTGTAGTGTAGTTCCTATAGTACCCTTCATGCAGGACCTGTGCTATTTACGGATAACATATACTCTGGGTCTGGTGGTAGACTGACTCTGTTCAGCCGGCCTAATATGTTAGCCTATGTTTTGCATTAGCTAGCTCGCAGTGCCACTAGAATCTCCTATTATCGGAGAGATTTGTTTTTGTCAACCTTAGAACACAATAAACCCTGATTCCTCTTACTCGTGGAAACAATATACTACTTTTCACCCAGTCACTCGTGCTTACTTGTTTTGCTCTCAGAGAGATACACGGAAGAAAGTCGGGCGTGTTTACAATAAGACTTTATTGTACCGTTGTTCTTCTCATGTAAAACAAATGTGCTGCTACAGCTGTGACACAGTAGCAGAGATATATAGTGAATAAAAAGGAATAGTATTGTTCTGCCATTTTGCAATAGTAATAAACACATACATGAAAGTAAAATGCCTTTATAAAATAAAGTGCGTACTTCTAAGATGCCTGTCTAGATTTACCTAAATGTACCTAACATGTGAGTAGGTGCAAAAAGAGCCTAAGAGTCTAAGAGCCAAGAATCCTGCTAGGATTTAGTCGAACCCCATTAGCTGAATAGTGAGAGTGTGGGACTTCGTACTGGACTTGAGTTGGACACCCCAAAAGGGATAGTCAGACCACTGTCTGCTGGAGCGATTACATGTCGGAGCCGCAGCGTCTCTGGTCAGTGCGTCGGCCTTGAGGTCTCGGTTCTCTCCTGACTACTGATAGCAAGAGGTGCGTATTTATAAAGTCTATGTGCCTGTGTTACCCGTTGCTCAGTATGAGGATGACGTTCGGGGATTAAACCTTGTGCGTCGATGGGAGAGATGAAGTATATCTCCTGGAGAGTGTACTCATAAATTATTCATATGTGCTAAGGACATCTTCGCAATATTGATTGAGAAAAACCCACCCTGTGCATGGAACAAGGTGAAAGGTTTAGTCCACAAAAGGCTGCAGTCCTTATAAGGTGTTATGTCCCTATAAGGCGTTATGTCCTTATTTGTAGTCATGTCCTTATAAGCCTCGTTCATATGAAATGACGGGGAGATGATGTATAGAAAGTGAACGATGTTCTCTGGACCTATATCCGGGCACCGATATGAAATATAACACATTCTGGTGTTGGTGCTTGTACCCTGTGAATACTGTAAGAATTCTTACTGTTGTGATGTTGTTCCCACCAGATATCAATCATGTTCAGGTCCCTCAGGCCTTTTCCAGTGTTTTTTATGCCCTGCCTGTAGTTCTGGTTAGGGAGAAGCCTGCCTGCTCCACCGTCCAACTCACATTTAAAGTCCCCTGGCCATATCGATTTAGCACTGAGATAGGGCAGTGCCAAACGTGCCAGCTCCCTGTAGAAGGATTTATCATCTGTTGTGGGGGCATATAGTCCTACAATAGTCAGAGGGTCTCCATTCGAGTGTCTATGAAACTGGACATATCGCCCTCCAGTGTCTGTGCCTCCCCAACTCAGAAAGCCTTGATCGATGTTATCTCTCTACCCCACATGCATTGCATTCAATCAGTAGTATGGTAGGGAATGATACTGGTCTCTTATCTCATACAATACTTGCGTTCACTGTCCCAGTGCATGCAGGGTGCTCCCACCAGTTACGTTTCTTTTGTCTTCCCCTGAAGTGGGCATGGGTAGATATCCCACTCCATTCCCACCCAGCCCACTACTTCTCTCCATCCACCCTTCATTGCAGCAGTTCACTTCAGGTCATCGGACTTGCCCTTCCCTGCTTAGTTCTCCTCTATGTGCCCTCTGTCTTTCATTGCCACAGTACCTCTGTCCCGGTCCATGGGCAGACAGTGACTCTAACCAGCCCCATGCTTGGTGCAGCTCCAAGATGAAGTTTGATTTAGCGCCATGCAGCACTTTGAGCCTCGCAGGATAGAACCTCATGCATTTCAGATTCATGTCTCTGCACTTCTTCACTGCCTCGAAGGATCAGCACTGTTTTTGTACCTGGAGTGTAGAATTGGGGAACAATCTCACTTGTGCATCTCTGATGCGCAGTTCCAGCAGAACATCTCTATCCCTGTAGTTGAGAAGTTGGAATATAATGGTCTGGGGAGAGGATTTCCGAAGTGGGGGCGGGGGGGAGGGGGAGGGGGGGGGTAGTACCGGTAAGTAGGGGAGGGAGGGATGCTGTCTGCATGCTCTATTAAGAAATATTTGGAGAGTCCACCTGGTTCCTGCAGGAGCACCCCTCAGCGTCCTCCGCCCACACCTCCAGGGCTGCCATCTGTCTAAGTAGACTATCCACATCCCTATGCCTGACACATCCTCATGTCTGGATGATTGACTCACCAAGGCATCCTCCTATCAGCAAGCAAGCCAACACTGTTACCTAAGCGTCATGACTCCCAATCGACTAGGTCTGCATGTGAATCAGAAGTCCATCTGAACACCTATTTGTTACCTGGGTGCAGTTCTAGAGATACTGCACACAAAAAGTGTGCCCTTCGGAGTAGAGACAAATATCTGTCCTTCAGAAATGTTGCATTCTGAAGAAACATCCCATCCAACAGTGAGACATTGTACATCTAGTCCAGCATGCACGTTTCTTCGTGTTCCCTCTCCACCATTGCCTAGAAGATCAATGGGATCCGACCTCCAGAAGATGAGTATACATTGTTTCTGACCATTCATGTGAAACAATTGCTCACATGGTGATGCCGCTTAGAGAATCTTCTCAAAGGGATGAATTTCCACCACGATCTTACGGCCCAAACCATAGTGACTGATGCCTCCTTAACAGGTTGGGGTGCTCATATGGACCATCTACAGATTCAAGGCCTGTGGTCTCTCATGGAACAGTCTTACCACATCACCCTTCTGGAACTGAGGGCAGTACATCTAGATCTGAAATATTTCCTCCCATCATTCAGAGCAGACTTTCCTTGTTCAGACGGATAATACAACCATGCATTATTTGAACAAGCAGGGAGGGATGAGATCCAGACCTCTATTCCTATAAGTTCATCTGGAAGTGGCTCCTCTTCCGGGATCTCAAAATTATAGGAGTCACTCATCTGAGAATCCAGAATGCAGAGGCAGACACGCTCAGCAGTTATTCAAGAAAATCGCAAGTAGATTCCAAACAACACTGTTGTTCACAACTTTACATTCCAACCTTCCCTCTCTGAATTTGGCTACATGGCTCCTGACCACCTAAACCTCCCTCAGGAATGCCTAGATGTGCTAAGAGAAGCCAAGAGACCATTGATTAGGACTTCCTATTCCTTCAAATGGATGAGGTTCTGCATCTGGTGTCCTCTGAACAATGTCAATCGGCTTACTTGTCTAGAAGAGACTGTTATATCTTCTCCACCCGCGCTAAAGCTAAAGTGAATTTCTCTTCAATTAGAGTACATTTCTTAGCTGTCACAGTTTATCGAAAATGGTCTTCACAAACGTCCTCTTTCACAATACATGTTAAAGATTTTCTGGAAGACATTTATAAGATATATCGTCTCCTCCAGAGACCTACTCCTCTTTGTGAGGTAAATATGGTCTTTTCTTGCCTGATGGGCTCTCTTCAAACTCATTCATAAGGCTGATCTCCAACACCTCTCTTAGAAGGCTTAATTCTTGGTAGCTATTATTTCAGCTCGCAAATGTGGCAAAATACTGGCTCTCTGTTCACATGAACCGTAGACAGTATTCCATAGCAACTGGGTAGTGATGAGGACCCGTCCTAAATTCCTCCCTGAGGTAGTCCCAGATTTCTATGTCAATCTGACTATTACTTTACCTACATTCTTTCAAAAACCCTCTTCTCCTGCATAGCTAGATCTCCACACTGTCGATGTTGGGAGCGTTTAAGTTTTATCTAGATAGGACAAAGTCTTCAAAGTATATCTTTGCCAACTGTAGTTCTGTACAGACAGGATAAGCCACTCCCAAACAATCCTTTTGTAGATGGATTGTCTCCTCCATAATATGGATTGTCTCCTCCATAATCCTTTGTTATCAAATAGCAATAAAACCCCATCCGGTAAACCTAGGGCCCACTCCAACAGGTGTAAGTCAGCTACTGCTGCTTTGCTTAGAAACATCCCAATTGCTGAGATATGCAAGGCTGCAACCTGGAGATCAGTTCACACCTTTACAAAACACCATTTTCTTGATTCGGATACTAAGGCTGATGCCTATGAGGGGCAAGGATCTCTAAACCATGTTTGCCTAATTTTGCTTTTCTCCTTTTTTATCTGTTCCTTAGAGGAATCTTTGAGGGATAATCTTGCAAATCTATTCAGTGCTTTTGATCAATGTAGATCCCCTGAGATAAGGAATGGTTTCTTATCTCTAATCCTAGTTCTTTCTCAGGGGAATCTCTATTGAAATCATAAGCAACCCGCCTCCTCCCCGATGGAAGGTGCTGACCAAGATAGGAAGAGATAATTCATGTATACCACTATACTACTGATTTGCTTGTCAAAAATAACTGAGTAAACTGCCACCTGCAGGGCATGATGGAACACAAAGTCAGAAGGCCCTTAACTGTGCAGTGTTCTATTTGCTTCAATGTTGCAGCCTATACAGCCGACTTTTGCTATGTATTATTCCTTAGTTTACTTTAAAAAGAAGTAAAACGCATTTGTGAAGGATATTAATGAAAATCACGTTTTATTTTTGTTTAAGTGATTTTTAAGGGTATGACCCTTTTTTCCTCCCAAATTTTAAAGTATTTTCATAAACATTAGCAGTATAGCCTGTTTTTAAAGATGCAAAAATTAAACAGGTCAAAATGCCTGTAACATTTGTTTCCTGACCTTCCCAAAGTAAGGCGAAGTAGATGGGGCTTTCAAAGAACAGCTGGATCTCTGCACTTGGGCGGCACTATTCAGTGCTTATAATTTCAATAGAGATTGCTCAGAGAGAACTAAGATCACAGGTAAGAAACCATTCCTTCAGAACTTCAGAGTTATGGTCTTATGGGACGTGCACTCTCTGAGCAACACTTTTGCCCACCTACAAAGTTTCTGCTCTCCCCCGATCTAGCAGTGTCTTAGTTTTAAAGTTTTGTCCTTTTGTTAAAGGGTTTCCTACAATAAAAGGTCCTGAATTCATTCAAACCAGACTGGCCCATAATTCTACTCCACCCACCTACACACAACGCTCTGACCCCACTGGTCACCCTCCTCCGGATAACCACTACGTTATTTAGTGGTGGTGCTACTTTCGATACCGTCATAGCCGCAGTATGGTTTTGACACCGAAAAAGAACACCTGATTGCTTTTGACTTCTAGATGTGAGACAAAAATCTAAGTTGTGCTATAATGCCATTGGTTGAAGAGCCTCTCTGTGTGTGGTGGATGAAATATTTTAAGACCTTCTCCTGGGGATGGACTTATGACTTGCACTTCTCACAAACCATTAGCTTGGTAAAAAATGACAGGGGCAAAGCAAGTCTGTGTTTCGTGAGATTGCTTTCATGTCTTCAGGAATATAATTTTTCATGCTCCTGGGGGTGAATATTCAAGAGCATATTTTCTTCATGGGTTTTTAATATCGGAAAATAGACTTAAGCGGACCAATACGATGCGGTTTGAAAGGCTCCGACTGTCGGTCGTAGCCTTTTGAATCGCATTGCAATGTGCCGGTTGGATTCCTTTCCGACCACCTCATTGTGATGAAAGCTGTGGGAAAGGAATCCGACCGGTCATTCTGGCTGGCTTCTGACGGGCTCACAGAGCCTATTCACCGACCGGAAACCGTCAAGTAATCTCAAGGGCGGCCCTTTCCGCCCTTGAGATTACGATTACTGTTTTCGACATGGTTTCCATGCCAGTCTGTCTGACATGGAAACCATGTCGAAAAGCGTCTTTGGAGGCCCCCAGCAGGGTCCCCTTTGGTGCACGGCCTTCGGTTGGAGGCCAAAGGGGTCCTTATGGTGCCCCCCTGGTGATCCTTGCACCTTGAGGTGTCTGCCATAGGGTGCAGGGATGAACCGGACTCTCCATCTTACTATGGGAGCATGCATTACAGCCGGTTTACGGCCGGAATGCATGCTCCCATAGTAAAATGTAGGAATGCGACCAAACAGTGTTCGTCGCATTCTAATGAAGCGGTCAGGAACGGTCCCATGACCGATGCGGTGTCAGGTGGAAGTGATTCCGCCCGATATCGTCATGAGACCCTTAATATTTCTGAAGATGGTAATAAATGTGTTTTTAGTATTATTGGTGTTTTGAAGAATTTTGCTATTCCAGTTTATGAAGAGAATTGGAGAAAAGTGGAGGTTGAGCATTGGGATTTAAAGACGGTTAGAAAAATGTGTTTTGAATGTTCTGCCAGAAACAAGAAAATTGTCTTAAGAGTTGAATCCTTGGAGCAGAGATATGTTAACCGTGAAAGGCAAACTATGAGACAGGATAGGATTGTTACTCTTATTGGATTTAAAGATGGGTAGGCTGGCACATAAAGGACATTTTCTACCCTCGTGACCCCCCCAAATACACTTTATTATTTGGGGTTAGGTTTAGAAAACTGTGTGCCATTTAATCTGGCTCATTCATGAGTTTCTTGTCAATGTGCTCACAGAAATTTGTTAGTGAGAAAATCCTCATTAAATCCAGTTCAATGTCCAAACGCTCCATGGGGAAAGAATGTATATCCTGCTATTTTTTTCATGATGGAACTAACTTTCTTCTTGCTTATCATTTTACGTGGATTTCTTAGCAATTCACTATCTCACCAAGGACAAGCCCGTAATTAACTTTCTGAAGCATTGTTTTGCTTTTAAAAGTTAAAAATCCCTTGTTTCTGATAATTGCCTTCAGTTTTTGTCGAATGGCATCACTTTTAGTAGGGGTGAAGCCCCATACAGTACCTCTCTATAGTATTCCTGTACATGGGATAGTTGAGGGAGTGAAAAGGATTTGTTTTAAAGTATACAAATAATGGTTCCAGTCTAGTGCAGTTTCTCCCAGTTTTTCGTCTGCTACACTCTTTGTTGTACCTCACATGTTACTGAGAAGAGCCCAACCTGTTATTTTTACCATCTGTTCCCCGCAAATTAAAGGTATTTTTTCCTGATGCAGTTAGAGGTCAGATTTGAGTAAATTAACTTCTGACATGGATTTACAGTAGACACGTTTCTCCTTGATCCAGACTAGAAAAGCTCACCATCTTCCATGAATCTGCTAAAAAAAAAAAACAAGTGCATAAAAACAAAAGAAAGCATTGTTACCACAATTTTGTTTCTTTAACTGATGGTCATGTTTGCTCAAAGAATATATCTAAGTAAATGTAGTCTGCTGAGTAATTTATTAGGCATCTCTTGTGCCAGATAAAGTCTAGTTGACTACAACTATGCACTAGGTATTGATACATTAATAGTTGGGCATTTTTCAAGCTTGTGAATAAATGACAGAGTACTGCCACCACAAAGGTTGATTTTTCTTTAATTTTGTTTGAGAAATGATTATCACCTTGATAAATGTTTATGACCTTTATTTTTAGCTCTGATGCTCTTTGTTTGGATTTGTATGTTATGCAGTAGTTTCCTTTACAAATACAAATACCTACATGTAATATGGATTTTATTTTGCAGCCATATCTTCAGCTAGCAGAAGATGACAAGATTCGTTATGAGAACGAAATGAAATCTTGGGAAGAACAGATGATTGAGGTTGGACGGGAAGATCTAATCCGATTTAAAAATAGGAAAATGTTGAAAAAGCCGAGGTCGGCAAGAAAACAAAAGACAACTGAAAAAGGTGCAACTAAAACGCCAAACAAAAGCGAGACTCACAGCTCTAGCGCATCCTCTGCTAAAACGGAAAAAAACTTACAAACTATCAAATCTGAAGAATAAATCCTTCCGAGGGTGCAGTTTTCCTCCTGGCTCCTGCAATACCTTTTTGTTGACTATGAACCTAAGAAATCCTTTGTCAAAAAAGTCATCGAATAATGGCATGTGTGGCACGTGTTCGAAAAATGCTGTATGCAAAGAAGCGACAAATGCAGCGGGCCACACCAAATTAATATTGCATATGTTGATCTAATATTCGTACAAAGAGCCCTTACTTTGTGCAGCACGCCTGCAGCTTGTGAAGAGCAAACCATTCCAACATTGTTTGCGTTTGAATACCTATTTATGGGTATCTCCACATGAATGTTCCGTTCTAAAAATGTCAATTTATCTGGTTGGAGATTTTGAACTAAAATGAAGATTAAATTTCCTCCTGGCATTAGCAATACATGTTTTGCTCTTCAACTATCGTGCAACGTCACTTAATCATCGATATTACTTTAGAGCTACTGTTTTGTAAAATTAGAATTTAATGTACAAATAGTTGTATTTTGTAAAAATGCCAGCGTCAAATTAAAACAATTTTTAGACTTGATTTTTAGACACTGATTTACCAAATATCTATATCTATACTTACTAATATAATAAAGAGAGAGCCCAAACCTTTGAGGCGGGTAATCTCAGGAACCACAGCACCAATCACAACACCCAATAAAGCGTTGGAAAGGGCAGTTGAAGCAGAAGAACATATGCTATGCAGACGCCCACCATATACATTTAAAAGGTAAAAGAACCGTGCCAGCAAAGTAGTCCCTTGTGGGCGTGTCTGCGTTGTGCTGGGGGCGTGACAAACGCTGGGGGCGTGTGGTACGTTCCGCCCTTCATGCAATGTCTCATATGGTGTGCTGTGGGCGTGGGATTACGGGAAAAAAAAGCGAGCGTTGTGCCCAATATTTCATTGTTTTTTCTTCCCACGTTCTGTACATTCCAGCTCCGATGTGCTTGCCCCGCACTCCCAGTGACGTGCACCTGCTTTACTGTATGGAGCCAACAACGACACTACTGGGTTTGGGCCCCCAACAGCACAGCTTGCCACAAGCTAGTAATTATCAAAAGAAAATGCCCGTGCTGTTCTATGATTGATCACCTTATTTCTAACTAAACATTAGAAATTGAAACAAATGTTTAGTTCGATCAAACAGATTCGATTTTATTTAAGTTTCTTTTTGTTTCATTCATTTATTCATTTTTTTGTTTGGAAAATTAAATTGAACCAAATTTATCTTTTAAGACCTTATGTACACAACACAACACATGAAAACACATATAATTGAATATCTATTTACAATCAAAATTCAGAAAAAGCATATCAACATTATCACACTCGAACAGTCAATCACACTACTTTCACACCACAATATATACAAGAACAGACAACAGAAAACATATAAATTATTTCCAAATTGTAATCATGTGAATTACAATTAAGCCATGAGTGATTCTTATATTTTACAGGAAACCATTGATATTTTAACGATTTTTAGTTCTTTTTAGGCTTAAATAGTCTACGCGTTTCGAACTCCTACAATTATATTGAGTTCTCGTCAGGACCATCGTCTGTAAAAAGAAAAAGAGAAATTTTGGTGGTTTTAAACAAATCAAGAAGTACGGTCACGTATACAACAACACAAATCTAGAATCCGGAATAATGTGGCAACAGCACCCCTAGTCAACCATTGGAGAGAAAAACAACATAAAGAGAGCGACCTAATTTGGACAGTTATTGCAAAAGTGGAAAATGATGCCAGAGGTGGTGATCTTGACGCAAAACTAACAAGAATGGAAGCGATGTTAATTGTTAAATTCAATACAGCACTAACAGGATTGAATGAGATGTCAGAATTGTTCAAACTCTGAACCTCCTATTCATAACACAATATGCCTATTGCCAAAAGAGAGATGCCAACCCCATCCACAGACACATTCGCCAGAACTAACAGCTGACAGCTGCCACAATTTGACACCAGCACACACAATCATATTGGTGCCCGCATGTCTCCCCAAGGCTTTTCTGCACCCGCCAGGAACAGATTCCATGCACGCCGAGAAACATTAAATTACTATTACACGGGACCCGGAACATAAATGACCGTGGGGCTATTCAAATACTTTTTCTTTTATTCCTTTCCGCATAATACAAAGCGTTCTTTCCATGACACGCCATAAGTACGAGCAGCCAATGAAAAAACTCCGTGACAAATCCCAATATGGGTATTAGCATTTAATCGCATTTGTAGTGGCAAACTGAAGATTGCGTTTTTCCAAATCACCGCAAATATAACAGGTCAACTCATTACACAAACTCCTGGAAGGCAGTTCCATCGCGACGTGGTATTTAAAGACCACAACAACAGTTCAAACTACATGCCCCAGGATCCTTTGCGGACCCAGAAGCATCGTCGAACGAGGACGCGAACGACTATCCACGGAAGAGATTGCTGCTCGTCCACACGCGAAAACAAAGGTAAGAGGCGCTCGAATCACACCGTTTCCCCCCTTTCCCCCCCCCCCCCAAAGAGAGACTCGCCAGACTTTCTCCGTATTTTTGACTTAATGGGATCACTTTAATTCCCTCCCAGATTCGCCGGTGCATGGTAGACACGCCAGCTCCCTGCAATCAGGTAAACGCTGTCCCGTGGCTCCCCAGTGCTTTGCATTGCTCAAAGAGCAATGGATCACTGACGCCCCACGTATGTTTCCTTGCAGAGTACAGAACCAACCAACACTAGGACCGCCTTTCACACAAGCCGGGTCCGTGTTCCCCCATATCAAGTAAGCTCATTTTTCAGAGTGTATGATTGAATGGCGTGTTGTGTTGATCAAACATGGCAGTTTATTGATGGCTATATATGTTCCTACAATAGATGGTTGTTGTCATCGACGAAGACATCCGCACCCCTTCTGGTCTTGATACTTACTGAGAGGTAAGATACAGTCGCTTGTAGTAGGAAAGGGCGCAGCAGGGTAGAGAGCACTTTAAAACCACCAAAATGTCTCTTTTTCTTTTTACAGACGATGGTCCTGACGAGAACTCTATAATTGTAGGAGTTCGAGACGCGTAGACTATTTAAGCCTAAAAAGAACTAAAAATCGTTAAAATATCAATGGTTTCCTGTAAAATATAAGAATCACTCATGGCTTAATTGTAATTCACATGATTACAATTTGGAAAAAATTGATATGTTTTCTGTTGTTGTCTGTTCTTGGATCTTGTATATATTGTGGTGTGAAAGTAGTGTGATTGACTGTTCGAGTGTGATAATGTTGATATGCATTTTCTGAATTTTGATTGTAAATAGATATTTAGTTATATGTGTTTTCATGTGTTGTGTTGTGTACATAAGGTCTTAAAAGATAAATTTGGTTCAATTTAATTTTCCAAACAAAAAAATGAATAAATGAATGAAACAAAAAGAAACTTAAATAAAATCGAATCTGTTTGATCGAACTAAACATTTGTTTCAATTTCTAATGTTTAGTTAGAAATAAGGTGATCAATCATAGAACAGCACGGGCATTTTCTTTTGATAATTACTGTATGGAGGTCAGGCATGGTGCTATTCCCAAGGGCCGGAAGGAGCACAAACAGGGTCCATTGTTCAGGAAATGTAATCTTGCCTTAACTTCCGGTGACGCCTGAAGCTTACACTGGAGATTTTCCACTTCTATAGCGCACAAGCCTTGCGACACGCACATCTGGACACAAGGCCCGCCTCCACGGAAATAGCAAGAAAGGGACTATCCCTCCCCCGGGAATATGTGATGATATTCCGCAAACCAACATCCCGCATACCATCACTCCGCAATTTTTATAACGCAGGACTATTACTCCGCAAAGACATCATTTCTAAAACTTTTACAACGCATATGACTTTATCACGCATGCCATTATAACGCAAATGCATGTGTGGTAAAGTCATATACATTGTAAAAGTACATTATTAAAACATCAAATATGTTTTTATATATATATATGTGTAAATATATATATATATCACACACGAGAACAATAATCCAGCACTCCGCTCGTTGGATGCAGTTAGATTTATTGTAGCACACTGTTAAAGCCTACGCGTTTCGAACCAGATGGTTCCTTCTCACGGCAGTGTTACACAGTAGTCCTACTTTGCTCTCATTATATCTATGCATATAGCGGTGCATTCTGGGACATGCAGTTTTAAGCTATACATTATTATATACGAACATTTCTTCATGTTAGTATTACATTATTATGTATATACAATGTTATTTGTTCGTGCTGTTTGCACTGTTTTTCATTTGGCGGCTGAGTGCCCGCTTGTGAATGGCATGTCCTTGTGGCACTGGTGCTCAGTGTTTTGGCAGTGTTCACAACTGTGCACATAGTCTGTACTGCTTTGTACAATGCATGAGACCTACATGGGTTTGGTTCTTGGTTAGTCTGTGCTGTCAGTTTCCATGTCTAGGGCTGAGTGCCCTTGCCACTGCCTTGACTTTACACCAATATTTCAAGCACCGATCAAGCAAAAGCAATTAGTTATCAGTTAATGAACCGGATCTCAATGTCTGAATGTTAAGCAGTATAGAAAGTACAAATTAGAGATGAAAATATAACTCCTCATCCCCATTCAATCCTGTCGGCTGTTTAGTTTTGAAGCGCATGATACGTTTCCATTCCAGTCTCCTTAGTTTTAGTTTTCTGTTCCCACCACGTTCATGTTGCTGGATTGAGGCCATGCCAAAAAATGTAATGTCCTTCCATGTTTTGTTGTTGTGTGTTGTTATATGTTTCGCCATGGCATAGGCGAAGTCTTTGTTTTGTATGGCACGGATGTGCTCCCAATGTACTTCTTACCACAGTAACATTGTAGCATATAAACTACAAAACTAGTTTCACAGGTTATGTACTCTCTGATGGTGTAGATCTTGTTTGTTGGATCTGTTATTGCTTTCATGTTTTTTCCTATTTTGCAGGCCTTGCAAGTACTGCATTTGACGAAGCCTTTTCTCTTTTCCGATAGCCACTATCAGGACAAAAAAACAAACAATTGGCTATGTACCAAATGATCCGCTAGGTTGGGAGCTCTCCTGTAAGTTACCAAGGGTCTTTCTCCAACGTTCTTGCCTATGTCCGGATCTTTGACGATCAAATGCCAATACTTACTGAGTAATTTTTGTATTTTGTAGCTTTCTTTGCTATATGTGATGATCATTCTTGGAGGTTCAGTCTTTGTTTGTTTTCCGTTGTTATTTGTGTTCCTTGTTTTCGGCAATAGAGTGTCAGCTCTTGTTTTCTGTCTAGCTTTGGTTTCTCCTTGCTGGATGTCATGATATTTGTATCCGGGCTGCAGAAATCTCTCCTTTGTTTCTTTAAAGTTCTTTTCCAGTTCACCGTCTTCTGAACAATTTCTCCTCATTCTCAATAATTCCCCATAGGGGATGCTTTTCTTCAGTTTCTCGGGGTGGAAACTTCGTCTGTGCAATATACTGTTTGTGGCAGTTTTTTCCCTGAAAATAGTTGTTTGTATTTGGTTGTTGTATACATACACTTTAGTATCCAGGAATTCCACCTCTTTATTGCTGATATTGTAGGTGAATCTTAGCCCTACGTCTTGCCATTCAAACTCTCAAAGAAAACAACAGGATTGAAATAAAACCAACCGACAAGGGTGGAAATATAGTGATTATGGAGAAAGCTGACTATGTGGAAGAAGCGATGCGACAACTAAGCAACACTAAAGACTATATCTGCATAACCCAAGATCCAACACCAAGATTTAAGAATGAGCTAGGAATCAAACTAAACACTTGGAAAGAAAATGGCTTGATAACAGAGGAAGAAAGGAGATTTCTTATGGTCGAGTATCCTATAACACCCACCATATATTTTCTTCCCAAGATCCATAAGACTCTAAACAAACCCTCGGGGAGACCAATCATTTCTAGTTGTGGGAGTTTATATGAACATATGCTTGTTACTATTGATGTTATTTCATTATATACATCGATAGAACACGAGATAGGTATCAAAGCAGTACAATATTTCCTACAGCAGCGACCAATCAAGGAACGTGATCATTCAAAAATGTTGATCGAAATGATCAAACTTTGTTTATACAACAATGTATTCCTCTTCAATAAAAGGATCTATATGCAAAAATGCGGTACCGCAATGGGAGTTTCCTTCTCTCCAAGCTTTGCCAACCTCACCATGGGATGGTGGGAGAAGAGCATAGCTTGGAGAGAAGAAAATGATCGACATATGGCCAATGTAGCGTTATGGCTACGCTACATTGACGATCTCTTCCTGTTGTGGAAAGGAACAAAATCTGATTTCCTAAAATTCTTCAATGAACTCAACAACAACGAAGTAGGGCTAAGATTCACCTACAATATCAGCAATAAAGAGGTGGAATTGCTGTACTTGCAAGGCCTGCAAAATAGGAAAAAACATGAAAGCAATAACAGATCCAACAAACAAGATCTACACCATCAGAGAGTACATAACCTGTGAAACTAGTTTTGTAGTTTATATGCTACAATGTTACTGTGGTAAGAAGTACATTGGGAGCACCACTTGTGCTTTAAAGAAAAGAATTCTGGAGCACATCCGTGCCATACAAAACAAAGACTTCGCCTATGCCATGGCGAAACGTATAACAACACACAACAACAAAACATGGAAGGACATTCAATTTTTTGGCATGGCCTCAATCCAGCAACATGAACGTGGTGGGAACAGAAAACTAAAACTAAGGAGACTGGAATCAAAACTTATCATGCGCTTCAAAACTAAACAGCCGACCGGATTGAATGGGGATGAGGAGTTATATTTTCATCTCTAATTTGTACTTTCTTTACTGCTTAACATTCAGACATTGAGATCAGGTTCATTAACTGATAACTAATTGCTTTTGCTTGATCGGTGCTTGAAATATTGGTGTAAAGTCAAGGCAGTGGCAAGGGCACTCAGCCCTAGATATGGAAACTGACAGCACAGACTAACCAAGAACCCAACCCATGTAGGTCTCATGCATTGTACAAAGCGGTACAGACTATGTGCACAGTTGTGAACACTGCCAATACACCGAGCACCAGTGCCACAAGGACATGCCATTCACAAGCGGGCACTCAGCCGCCAAATGAAAAACAGTGCAAAACAGCACGAACAAATAACATTGTATGTACATAATAATGTAATACTAACATGAAGAAATGTTTGTATATATTAATGTATAGCTTAAAACTGCATGTCCCAGAATGCACTGTTATATGCATAGATATAATGAGAGCAAAGTAGGACTACTGTGTAACACTGGCGTGAGAAGGAACCATCTGGTTCGAAACGCGTAGGCTCTAACAGTGTGCTACAATAAATCTAACTGCATCCAACGAGCGGAGTGCTGGATTATTGTTCTCGTGTGTGATTTACTACGGGACCCGGTCCTGGTCCCGAGTCCAGCACCGACTTACAAAGTGCTCCCTCTGCGACAGGACTTATCGTGATTGATATATATATATATATATATATATATATATATATATATATATATATATATATATATATATATATATATATATATATATATATACACACATTTTTTTAAATGTAATTAAACATTTATTCTTTTAAATTGCATTATTTATATTATTTGTATTTATTATTTTATTTTATTACCCTTTACACCCTAAAAACGAATCCCACCCTACTCCCTTTAAATACCCCTGTACCCCATAATCATAACCCACCCTTACTCCTTAAAATACCGCAACACCAACCCATCTTAACCCTATAAATATACCCTGTACCCCAAAACCCAAACCTAACCCTAAAAATACCCCTGTACCCCAAATATCCAAACCTACCCCTGAACCCTAAAATACCCCTGTACCCCAAAACCCAAGCATAGCCCTGAACCCTTAAAATACCCCTGTACCCCAAAACCCAAACCTTCCCCTGAACCCTAAAAATACCCCTGTACCCCAAAACCCAAACCGAGCCCTGAACCTTAAAAATAACCCTGTACCCCAAAACCCAAACCTACCCCTGAACCCTATATTACCCCTGTACCCCAAAACCCAAACCTAGCCCTGAACCCTAAAAATACCCCTGTACCCCAAAACCCAAACCTACTCCTGAACCCTAAAAATACCCCTATACCCCAAAACCCAAACCTAGCCCTGAACCCCAAAAATACCCCTGTATCCCATACCTATTCCTAAACCCTAAAACTACCCCTGTACCCCATAACCCAAAACTATACCTGAAACCTCAAAATACCCAAACACCCCAAAACATATACCTCAGTATCCCAAAACATATACCCCTATACCCATACTTACCTTATCCAAACATTTTAAAAAACACGCTTTTACCATTCATGCATTTACAACAAATTTCGTTGTAAATGTATGCGTGGTAAAAGCATATAAAATGTAATGCCATGCGTTATAATGGCATTGCGGAGTCATGGTACTTTCCTAATGAAAGTATGCGGAGTGATGGTATGCGGAAAGAAAGTTGCAGAATAATGGGTGTTTACCCTCCCCGGTAAGTACATTAGGGGCACGGCGGCCCACATCTCCAGCAACATACTCATATTTTTTCACCACCCATTTGAAAAATGCACAGGTCTCTCTCATTGATGGCCAGCACCGACATACACTTTTAGGCACACCTCCCGCCACAAGTTCTAGAATTGCGAGCTGGGGAGCTACGTTCGAATCGCGGCATCAGCTCAACATCCTGGGATTCCAGGCAAATCGCTTTGTCTCCCCGTGCCTACCACAAATGAATGTGTTCTTCTGTAATGTAAATTGTGCTCATGCCATGTTGTCAATTTCGCGCTATATAATATTGTAAGGAAAAATAAAGTAGGGAAACTAGAGTTCACACACTACTGAACGCGCACTCTTAAGTGCATCAGCAGTGCACTGTGAATCGGAGCGTTTCACAGGCCTGTCGCAGATAAGAAATGCTATCAAAACGAAATCCTACAAAACAAAATACTACTGGCCGGCAGCAAGTCATACCCGTACAACGTCGGGACGGGCTGCTATTTTATTTATATAATACGGGATGCAAGAAAAAGAACTTGTCTTGTTCTTGTTTGGTATTTGAAAACATAAATTCCTCATGATCAACAGACAGCACACATGGCGGGTCTTTATAGCAGAGAATTTTACCTCCGAATAAAGGCACAAGAAGTAGGTGCGCTTATTCATTTTCTTAGCAAGATTTGGTAGGTTCAGCATTTGCAAACCAAAAGCCAGGTTAGCTTCGATTTTACAAAAGCCTTGTCCGTTTTCTATTTTGTGCAATCCCTGCGTGTTTTGGCCACATAAGTACAAAGGATAGGCTGCACCTTGAAAATGGAGATTAAGAGGTGGCTAGTATCAAAGTAAGTCACAATAAGTACATAAAATGGTGTAAAGACTACACAGACTTTCATCTCATTGCAGTATGCTAGATCAGACTAGCCAGGCCTAAAATGTCAGTGGAGGGAATCGGTGAACCATGCTACTCCACTGTTTTTCCAAATTAAGAATTATGTTTTAGTTTTTTGGGCACATTTTGGTCCTACCCGAACCCCTATTAGTTTAGTGGGGTACAAGAAATGGATTTCTCCTTCCATTTGTTAACAGATGGAAAATTCAAAAAGGTGATGGGTGGAATACTTGAACTAATCTCTGCCCATGGTAAAAACTTGACCCACATCTCAGTCCATTGTTGTTTTGCACACCACTCCACTTTGTGTTAGCCCAGCCAATTGCAAATCACGTTTGTTTGTGCCAAACTGACAGACCAGCCTTAACTGCCAAGCCAGGTACTCTCTGAAGCACAATGCAAGCAATCATGGACCGCTTTAAAAGATGTCAAATTCCTTTTGCCAGTAGGGCCTATCGGAAAGACCCTTGAAGCAAAATATCCATAGTCTATGTCTTTGGAAATCACATGGTTTATGCCAATTCAAAATGTGTTGATGAGTTTCAGGAGTGATAGCAGCATAGTGTGCTCAAACAAGTCTCTTATTGTTGTCACAACAAAGTGCAACCAGTGGTTCTTGTCACATTGAAGGATTACGTTCCAGAATGCCCATAGTGATAGTGTCAGGGACATGGGGGTGGGGAGGTGTCTCAGTAGGCACATATTTCTTCCAACAATGTTTTATTACACTTGCAAGTTTGTTTGGGGGCAACCATCGGTTGGCGTTCTATCAACCAGCTGATCAACGGACGATCTCACAGTGCTTGCATGACATCTGTCTGCTGAGGGCCGGGGGTGTCCGAGAGCCATTTCATGCGCCCATGTAATTGAACTGTTGTGTACTACATCTCATAATTCGGGGCGTCCATGCCGCCTCTGTCCAGTGTAGTATGCAATTTGCATAGTGCCACCTTGTTCTTCCCATTACTCCATATCAGATCTATTAGTACCCCATCAATTTCCCTAAAGAAGGTTTTTGGGAGCCTTACTAAGAACGCTGAAAAAATTGGCCACACACTCGGCAGCACCAACATTTTTCCTACTGCTACTCTGCCCATAGTGGACATAAGGAGGGTCAATATACAATATACAATATGCTTTTATTGTTGAATTAATAAAAATCCTTACAATAAGAAAAGTAAGATTAGCCAATAATTGCATCACAAATTACGTTAAAAAACAAAGTATCAAAATTAAAAGTATTAAAGCTGGAACTCTACTCAGAACCCCCCCTCTTACAACATAGGGATTTATAAAATGGGCTTTGGATCACTAGCGTAAAAAGGAAAGGCCCTGGACACTGTATTGGATAATCATTGACAGACCTGTAACTGCTTTCTAATTTCAGTCATAAATTTGAGTCCCCGACAAGTCAGGATTGGGGATGAACCTCCCAAAATAACGGCCTGCCGACATGTTCTTATATTCAATTTGTTCTGTATGTCCCGTATGAACCGTCTTCTAGATACCATGAGGGCTGGGCATACACAAAACAAATGAATTAGGGATTCATTTTGATATCCGCAGAGTCTGCATTTTGGGCAATCGTCTTGAGGTTTCCAGGAGGGTCTTAAATCCTTGGATTCATGAAGGCCCATACGGAGGTTGATGAGGATTTTTTTTAAATGCTGACTAAAATGAATTGCCAGGTAAGCCTGGGGTTGTTGGAGTGAATAGGAAGAAATAACTGTCCAAGCATGATGTCGGTGGGACAATGTTTGTTTGTCTTCCAATAATGACTTCTTTTTGGCATTAGAATTTGCAATTTTACAGAAACTAACCTGATCAATTTTTTTGTTCCATGGTACTGGCAGATCGAGGTCCGCAAGGCAGTTCTCCAAGTGAATGGCCCAGGGCTGCGTGGATTCTTAATTGATTGCTTGCCAACAAAGAATATTTAAAGAGTCTGGTTCGGCGGCACGAAGTTTGTGGCAAAATTTAACAAATGTCGACTTGGACCTAAAGATTTGATTTTGAAGTCCGAATTCTAATCTCACCTGGGCTGGTGAGGAGCATTTAGGCAGTTTGAATACCTCTTTGTAAATTTTGTTTTGTAAAATGTTTAATAAACCAGACTCCCCTCCAAGCCATGTTACCAGCCTGTACGATAGTGTAGGTAAAACCTGAGCAGCCATTACTTTTAAGAGATGGGTATAATTTGGGCCATGCAGTTTTTGCAAGAGTCGCCTGTAACCATAAATTAGCGTCTGTGACTTAGCTTTTAACACCGCCGAGTGTTCTTTTTTTGAATTGTCTTTTCCGAGAGTGACCCCCAGATACCGGTAATGTGGCTGTTCCCCTATTGCAAGATGGTTATATGTCCAACTATATTTGATTGATTTTCGCTCTATAAGACGGATTACTTTTGTCTTTTCTCTATTCAGTTCCGAATGTTCTTCGTCTAAATAGAGTTGTAGAGCATTTATCAGCCTTTGCAGCCCGATTGGGGTTCGGCTTAAGAGGACAATGTCATCTGCAAACTGAATGATTGGCATTGGGGTGTTGCAGAGATTCGGAGCATGACTTACAATTTGACAGAGTTTTTTCCCAAGATCGGCAAGGTATAGATTAAATAAACATGGAGCAAGGACACAGCCCTGTTTCAGACCGTCATCAGTTGGAATTTTTGACGTGCGGCTTGAGCCCTGACCCTGTTTAACCCTTGCCCAAGTGTCCGTGTAGAGGAGCTTGAGTAAGTTGAGAAGATTTGTTGACAGCCCCCACTCCTTGAGTTTTGCCCAAAGTCTCCCCCTACTGACTCGATCTAAATCGTCTCTAATGTCAATAAAGCAGCCATATAACCGGTTGTTCTTCATTTTGGCTCTTTCCATCAGGAGTGCTAGGGCTGTGAGGTTTGTTATAGTCCTTGTCCCTTTTCTAAAGCCTGTTTGATAGCTGGGGATTAGGTTGTTATTATCCGCCCATTCCTGAATCTCCTCCAGAATGCAAGAAGCGTATAGTTTGGCTTTCACGTCTATCAAAGAAATCAGACGATAGTTCCGTGGCAATCTCCTGTCTCCCTTTTTGAAAATTGGGTGGATGATATTACCGTTCCATGATGGAGGCTGCTGGTTACGGGCAAAAACTTGGTTGAACAGGACAGAGAGATGGAAGGCCCAGAAATCGGCGTTATGTTTAAATACTGCATTGGGGAGGCCGTTAGGTCCTGGTGCCCCTTCTGTTTTAAGTTTATTAATAAACCTTTTGACTTGGTCGCTGGAGAATAGATCCGTCTGTATCGACAGGTTATTAGACCTTCCTATGTCTGGATAATTTGTTAGGTATTCTAGTGCTCCTTTCAAGTGGATTGGGTTCGTGGTTAGATTGGAACAACAATAATTTTCAGAAGGAGATGAATCCAATTTAAAATAGAGCTTTTTTACGTGGTCTTCCCAGCTTTGTTTGCTAATGCCGGGGTCCTGGGATATTACCTCTGCGTTGTTTAATTTGTTGATAATGCCCCAGAAGTCCCTTGTGTTGCGCTTTTTACTGGCTACTAGCAATTTCGCCCATGTCTCTTCCTTGTGTTTGGTCCTAGCTTTCCACACCATTTTACGATAGTTTTTTCTCATACTCCTAACGAGCGAGTAGGTTAACGAGGAGCACTGAATGTTGCTCCTTGTTGCCTTCCGTTGCACCTGGGCTAATTTTCTCTTTTCATGTAGGGAGGGTCTTCCAAGACTGCACAGACTAGATACTGTTCGACACCACCCTAGTCATTCCCCTGTATTAGATCCCTGTCAATATGGTAAACATTGACCCACCCCTCACCGGTATTTAAATTTGTCATAGCTCCATTCAAGCTCATCCAGTGTCATCCCCTTGTGCTTGCTGACAGCTAGTGGCCTCAGTGGTAACGGACACATTTTGGTTTTATTGGGCCTTACCCCGAACATCTCTCCAAATTCATCCAGAGCAGTCAGCAAGGGAGGAAGGATCTGTTAAACGTTGCCCAGATATTAGAGTGCATCATCTGCATACAGAGATGGTGTCCCACGCTCCATTATTAGATATGCCCCACTCTGGGCCCCTAAGCCTAATTAAAACCACAATGGGTTCCATTGCGAGTAAAAACATTAAGGGAGAGAGAGGCCTTCCCTGCCTAATGAGTCAGAGACCTCTTTTCCCAGCCGCACCCTTTCAGTCTGGCCTGGTATAGGAGGCCTATCCATCCCTTAATCTCCATTCCAAAGCCTTTCTTGGTCCGCCGCTCCTTCATCAGGTATGACAACCCCACCATGTCAGATGCTTTCTCTATGTCAAAGGACACTGCTATGGGGGTGTTCTGACCTCTGGCATCCTGCCCATGATGGAAAATAGTCGCCTTAATTTGAGGAACATTTTCTTTCCCGGAATAAACCCCTTTTGATCTGGGTACACCAACTTTGTAACTACTGAGGCCAGCCTGATAGCTTATAGTTTGCTGAGTATGTTACTGTTTGTAAGGGCCGATAGGCGTGCACATCTAGAGGGTCGCAACCCAGTTTACGGATGCCAACTGTCAACACCTTCTGTAGAGCTGCGGTAGGGCTCTTGTACGTTTAGCTTCTGTATAGTGTTGAAGAAGCTTCATGGCTAGTTTTGTATGATACGCAGTGTAAAACTCCACCATAATCCCCTCAGCACCCGGGGTTTTATTGTGCGCCAACTGATTAATTGCTGTGCATATATCCGCTATTGTCAACGGTTCATCTAGGACAGATCTCTACAAAGGGTTCAGTTGGGGGGATAGGCAATCTGTGCACCTATGAGGCCAATGTTACATCCTCCACTGTGTCCATGGCCGTATATAATGCTGCATATTAGTTAGCAAACACGTTAATGGCTACTTGGGAGGTGACGGTCTCACCTGCCGGTGACCTTATAGCTCCTATGGGGACTCTATAAGTGTCTGCACAGAGTAGCCACGCCATCAAACGACCTGCTCTATCCCCCTCTGCTGCTGCTATCCCTTATAGTCCCTGTATACAATGTGCCAGCCGATTTACCAGTGTTCTGGGTTCCCTGGGCAGAGCAGAAAGGCCACAAGTGCCTCAAAGTGTCGTTCTCGACCGTACCGCCATTTCCCGATTTCAGTTTTCTATGCCTTGGATCTTGGTGGTTAATGCATGTTTAATGCCAAAGGAGGTCTTAATGCATACCCCAAGAACCGTGTTGAATGCGTCCCATTCAATAACTGTGGCTGAAGTCTCCCAGTTTACCTGTTGGGCGTATCTAGTATGGCATGGTTGCTAAGTCTTCAAGTAGGTATGCACGAGCAGCTTCTGCACCATTGCACCACTATTTTAAGAAGGCTTTGATCTGATAACGTGGGACCCAAGTATTTAGTGTCTAAACATTGGATGACATTACCTTTTTACACAGAAGGTCAATTCTAGTGTGAAGGTGGTGTGGGGAGGATTAATAGAAGAATTATAAACTGTCTGGGTGCATCAGTTGCTACATATCGTAAAGCTATCTATCAGTGATCCATATGTTGAAACATCTCTAGACCGTGAGACTGCTCGTGCACTGCAGTGGAGACATCATCTAACCCAGCATTGTGTGCGCAGGTGAAGTCCCCAACACATATGCTGGGACTTGATAAGTTTAATATCAGTGTGGGGGGAGAGCATCAAGAAATTGTGGGATATTTCTGATAGAAGTATAAAAAGATTTCATCGACAGTGGCTCTCTTTCCAGTGCCCCTCCACCACTACGTAGCACCCCTCTATGTCCCTCTATGTCAACCCTCTTAATATGTATAACAAGAGGGACAGAGGGGGAGATTAATACAACATCATCCCCTTCGCATATGCTGAATAAGTAGTGAGCACCACCTGTCCCCATCACCTTCTCAATATGAAGATCCGCAGAGGTGGGTGAGCCTCCTGTAGGTAAGCAATGTTCACCCCGCTGCCTTTTAAATAGATGTGGATCTTATGGCGTTTTGCTGCCTTGGCCATCCCGTGGACATTCCAGGGGTTAACAGTGTATTTATGGAACGCTTCTCCCCAGTGTGTTCGCCCTTAGCATGTAATTGGAATGGGAGTACTTTGAGTGCCTATCTTACAATTCAGATATAGGAAGTGACTTTACCATGGATAAAGCTACAACGTTATAACTCCCTTCCAAGGGGATATCCTACAACTGTAGTTCGACCAATGCTGCACCCAACCTGTGCTTATGCTCAAATTGTTCATGTCAAATATGAGGGGGGATTAATTCAGCTTCAATAGCGAAATAAACTATCCTGCCCCAGATGTCCCAACCCTCCAATGATTCCTCGCGGCCCCTCCTGGCACAGAACACCAGTACACAGGTTCTCAGCCCCCCAATAACGTGTGGGTATAGCACCTTATAAGGCCAACAAAGGATATGGCAGTGTCCATGTCATATAATCTGATGTCATTTGGATGCCATCTGGGCAAGCTCTTGGCTCCAGTTCTGCCTCCACTGCACTGTCCACATCCGTCCAATCTGGAGAGCCCGAAGGGGTGGCTTGGTCGGTGCTACTGTGGTACTCAACCTCTGCCACTACCATGACCATTTCCTTGGGAGCTTGTTCTCTTGAAGGCTTACCTCTCAAGGTCCTGTTGGGTCTACGCCGTGCTCTTAGTTACTTACTACCTCCTACCGGAGGTTGTCTGCTGATCTTCAGGACCCCTTATGTGCATTCCTGCTAGTTTCATGCCTCCAGTGGTGTTGTGAAGAAGTGTCTTCTCCGAGTTCAGTACACTAAGTTTGTACTAAGCTAGTCTGCTTGATTCTTCACAGCATGGAATTCGAAAGGCACAGAGCACCGAGTCTGCGCTCACAGTGGTGGTCAACAACATCCGCGCTAAGGTCGACAGAGGTCATTCTACCATCTTGATCCTGCTCGACCTTACAGCCGCTTTTGACACCCTGTCCCATTCCATCTTATCCAGGCGGCTCGGTGAGATGGGAGTTGAAGGACCAGCTCTCGGTCTCTTGACATCCTTCCTTAACCATCGTGCCCAACAGGTCCAGCTGGGTGACTTCCTTTCCTCTGCCAAGCCTTTGCATTGTGGGGTCCCGCAGGGCTCATCTTTGAGCCCTACTCTGTTCAACATATATGTGGCCCCACTTTCAAGGCTTGTCTTATCTTATGGATTGGAAGTCCTTTCGTAGGCCGACGACACCCAGATAATGGTCTCCCTATCTCATTCTGTGGAGTCCACGGCCCTTAACTTTAAGAAATGCATGGAAGCCGTGGCAGGTTGGATGTCTTCAAACTTCCTCAAGCTTAATGGGGACAAGACAGAGATTCTTATCTTTGGTGCCAAACAAGATCTATGGTCTGATGACTGGTGGCCTCCCTGCCTTGGAACCTGTCCCAAACCGTCCCTGGCCGCCAGAAATTTGGAGGTCACCTTTGACACCACACTGGCATTTGATAAACAAGAGAATAAAACTGTTGCGACCTGCTGTGGAGTTCTAAGGATCCTCAGGAAACTTGTTCACTTCCTCCCCCCTGAGGCTCGGAAACAGGTAGCAGTAGCACTCATCTCACCTCGCCTGGATTATTGCAATGCCCTTTATCTTGGCATTTGCAAAAAGCTTATTCAGCGCCTTCGGTTCATTCAGAACGCTGCAGCCAGGTTCGTGGTGAATGCCCCTAGGCGCGCCTCTGTTACAGAAATCAGAAAAACTCTTCACTGGCTACCGGTCCAGGCCAGAATTAACTTTAAGGTTCTGACCTATCGTGCCTTACACTGCCTGGGTGCCGAGGACATTGGCTCTCTCGTATCCTTCTACACCCCGGGCAGGTCCCTGAGATCGGCTCACAAAAACCTGCCGGCGACCCCCCGGATCCTGAAGGCTAGATGGGGAGGGAGAGCCTTTTTCTCCCTCGCCCCGAAACTGTGGAACGCTCTTCCCACTGATCTTAAGGGCCAGCCATCTCTTGCCCTTTTCCGGAAGAATTTAAAAACGTGGCCATTCGCAGAATGCTACCTGTAACATTTGCTCCCTCCACCTGCCTCTGACCACTCAGTTGTATATTTTCCATCTTATGCGCCTTGATGCCTTTGGGTTAAGTTGCGCTCATACAAATCCCTTTTCATTCATTCATTCATTCATTCTGGCAGGGACCATGAGAGAGTACTTGATGCCCATCTACCTTAGCTTCTGTTTGACGTTGAAGACGGACTCACAGTGTTTCTGGACTGCCTTTTATGTAATCCAGGGATATGTACACCATCCCATTCTCCACCTACCCATGGCCTTTGCTCCAGGATACCTGTAGGATGTGAGCCCTATCCTGGTAATTGAATAGTTTAGCGACCACCTGCCAGTGTAGCTGGAGGGAGGCGGTTGAGAGTGGGGCAGTCTCCGGGCAGGAACCCTATGAGCCCGCTCAATGGGGAAAATGTGAGATTTCCTCCCCTAAAGTGCTATGTTTAGTGGGCAGTCTTTGAGGAACCACTATACTAAGGACTTCTAGTACTCCTTCAGTATCGAGCGCACCTTCGTGTTGTCTGTTGTCTCCTCAAGGGTTGTCAGCGTTGCCTGCAGTTTTTTATTTGTGCTTGCATATCCTTGACCTAGGGTCTCATAGTGGCCAGCGTCAATTATGTTGTGTCCACCTGGTCTACCAGTTTTTGGTGATCCGTCTGTTGGAGTCCAGTCTCAATAGTTAAGGCACACAGTATGGGCTCAAATATCCTCTTCATGTCCATGATGGCCTGCAGAAGCGTATCTAACTGCCCAGTGTGCTAGTGCAGTATCTGCTTCACCAAGCTACTTCCCGATATGGAAGCAGGGCAGGGGGTGGGGGCGAATGGAGTGTCCTGTTCCCAGGACTGTACCCATCTTGAGTCCCTTGGGCTGAACCAAACCCCTGTGTGGTCTGCAGCAAGAGGAGCTGAAAAGTCACCTCACCTGCCACAACAATGTCCCCTATCAGGCTCCTCCATTGGCCATAGTTTTGCATCAAAAAAATTGATATTTTTGGACTGAACCAAAAATGATTCAAATTGTCAATTGTATTGCTTCTCTTTTTGAATAACCACTTTTTAAGGCCTCCCAGTGACCGAAATGGCCATTTTTATAGACTTTTCCTCCTACTAAGTTGCTTGTATTTTGCCCAATGTCAAGCATTAAAATGACTGTAAACACACTTATTTTAGTTCATCAAAAGAGATGATTCACATCCGACAGTCATTTACAGTAAAAGATTATACATTCAAAACATCACCATTACTGACCATTCAGAGAACGTTCTTCAGGTCCAGGATTATTGGTTTTCATCAGAAAATTGATTTTTTTAGCTGTACAAAAAAATATTTAAAATGTCAATTGTATTGCACTTTATGTTGAGTACCCATTTTTTAAGGTCTCTGTCCGGGACTGTCCAGGACTATATCGGGAACACAGTCATGGACTTGGGCAAGGACTAGGCACTGGGTAGAAAACGTACACAGAAAACACAGCAAGAGTAGTACAGTGCTGCCCATGGATCACACAGGAAGTCAGAGGAGAAAAAGGGACCCAAAGGGGAAGCCTGTACAAGTGAACAAGATGGCTAAGAGTCAAAGGATGGGCACTGGAGACAATTTAGCATTGAGAATAAATACACCCAGGTTGTACGTGCAGACATATATTCATATAAATAGACCCACACAACAACATTAACAATAAAGGGAATGTGGGGTAAAGCACCTGGGAGCTCCACACGGTAAGACTGAAGCTCAGTAAGTTTGTCACCCACAGTTGCTGTTACAGATACTGGCTGCAAATATCCACATATTGGATATACATGCAAAGGCAGGGTCTGTGGAGCTACCTATGGTAATGTTATAAACGTAACTCAAAGACAATACTCGCAGTGATCAAGAAACACAACTTGGTTGTCAGCTGTGCCCACAGATCCTGGCAATAAAACAGGAAGATGCAAGGCAGTAACAGCATGTGGGTAGAACTAAATACAAGCACAATAGACAAGGAGCTAGCAAGGAGGAGCGCTTAACAGGAAAGGAAGGAAATCGCAGGGCACACTTGGCAGAAAGCAAGTAACAAACATACAAGGTAATAGAAGCAAGACAACAGGAATAGAAAGACAGTAAACTAGGAACTGGAAACAAAGAAATGGTAAAAAAGCAGGGACTGGAAAGGATATACAGAAGGGGAGGCTACAAGGGAATACTAGAATAGTATTGAGTCAGGACTCAAGAAAACAAAATACCACAGAAGGCTGTGCTAGAGCAGGAACAAGAATTGAGCAAAAGTTCAAAAGTCAAGGTAGCATTAGTTCAGGACCAAGGAAAACTGCTGCAGCTCAGGAACAAGAAGTGCTAAGGCTCAGGAATTAAGGAAGCGCTGCAGGCAGTTCTAATTCAGGAACAAGGTAAACCGTACCAGCTCAGGAACAAGGAATAACTAAAAATAAAGAAACACTGGAAACAAAGATATGAAAAGCTCAGGAAACGCTGGAAACCAGGGACGGTCTCACCGGTACACACCTACAATGGCCACATTTGGCCTGTAGGGAGCGGGGGCTTAAAAGAGCTCACAGTAATCACATGCATCAGGTGGTGTGAGTAGGCTAGCAGCAGCCTGCCACAGGTGAACCAAATTCCTCCATCCATCCTTGGCTCTCAGGGGTGGAGACGAAGCAGTGAGCAGGGAATTCTAGGTAACGGTGTCAAGCATGAGCAGGCTGGCTTTCACAAAACCCGGCATGGATTAGAAATGAGTGTCAATTCCCAAATAGTAACCAAATGGATGTGCGTCAGGATCTGCAGGCAGCGGAGTATCTGGAAGCTTATTTGATCACAGGAAAGTAGACTATGCACCCCTCTGGTGGTGGGCACAAAAGTGCAGAAAGCGAATCGCGACAGCCTCCCAGTGACGAAAATGGTCATTTTAGTAGACTTCTCCTCCTACTCGGAAGCTTATATTTTGCTAGATATCGAAGATAAATTTGACTAAAGACACTTAGTTTGGTTCCAAAAGTGATGATTCACATCCAAGAGTCATTTAAAGTCAAAAGGTTAAACATTAAAAAAATCACCATTAGTGACCATTCAGAGAATGGTCCGCAGGTCAGGGGTCTTCTTTTTATCAGTAAATTACTTTTTGGGACTATACAGAAAACTATTCAGAATGCCATTTTATCATGTCTCCTGTTGAGCAACCACTTTATTATGTCTCTCAGTGACCAACATGGCCAATTTCATAGACTTTCCCTCCTACTCAGAAGCTTGTATTTTGCCCGATTTCAAGCATGAAAATGACAGTAAACACTTATTTTAGTTGCAAAGGTGAGGATTTTACATCAGACAGTCATTTGCAGTCAAAAGATTAAACAATCAAAAAAATCACCATTACTGATTATTCGGACAATGTACCCCATTTCCGGGGTCATCGTTTTTCATCAGAAAATTGATTTTTTTGAACTATGCAAAAAATTATTCAAAATGTCAATGGCATCGCGCCTCATGTTCAGTAACCACTTTATAAGGCCTCCCAGGGACCAAAATGGCCATTCTATAGACTTGTCCTCCTACTCAGAAGCTTGTATTTTGCCCGTTTTCGAGCATGAAAACAAACACACTTATTTTAGTTCCAAAAAAGATGATCCACATGCGACGGTCATTTACAGTCAAAAGATTCAACAATAAAAAAAATCCCCATTACTGACAATTGGAGAATGTTCCTCAGGTCCGGGGTCATCGTTTTTCATCAGTAAATGGATTTTTTGGACTGTACAAAAAATTATTCAAAATGTCAATTGAATCACACCTCGTGTTGGGTAACCACTTTATAAGCCCGACCAGTGACCAAAGTGGCCATTTTTATAGACTCTTTCTCCCACTCAGAAGCTTGTATTTTGCCCAATTTCGAGCACAAAAATTACACTAAACACACTTATTTTAGTTGCAGAGGTGATGATTAACATCCAACAGTCATTTACAGTCAAAGATTTAACATTAAAAAAATCACCATTACTGATCATTCTGAGAACTTTCCTCATTTTCGGGGTCATCGTTTTTTCTCAGCAAATTGATTTTTTGCGGCGATACAAAAAATGTACATTTCAATTGTATCGCGCCTCATGTTGAAAAACCACTTTTATGGCGTCCCAGTGACCAAAATGGCCATTTTTATAGACTTTTCCTCCTACGCAGAAGCTTGTATTTTGCTCGGTTTTGAGCATGAAAATGACTCTAAACACACTTAGTTTGGGTCCAAAAGTGACGATTCACATCTGCCAGTCATTTACAGTCAATAGATTAAAATTCTCCATTACTCACCATGTGAAGAATGTTGCTCAGGGCCAGGCTCATTGTTTTTCGTCTGACAATGGATATTTTTGGACTGTACCAAAAATGATTCAAAGTCAATGGAATCGGGACGAATAACCACTTTTTAAGACCTCCCAGTGACTAAAATGCCCATATTTATAGACTTTTCCTCCTACTCAGAAGCTTGTATATTGACAAATTGTGTACACGAAAATGACTCTAAACATACTTGTTTTAGTTCCAAAAGTGATGATTCACATCCAAGACTCATTTGCAGTCAAAATATTAAACATTAAAAAAACGTAATTACTGACCATTCGGAGAAAGTTCCTCCGGTCTGGCCAGGATCATCGTTTTACATCAGAAAATAGATTTTTCGGATTGTACAAAGAACGATACAAAACGTAAATAGTATCACACCTCATGTTGAATAACCACTTTTTAACACCTTAGCTGCGTGTAAACATCCCTCCCCAGTGCTGCGCTGTCCATTGGAACCAGTGCTGAATGGACGTCCAATGGTCGTGCGCAGCACTGGGGAGGTAGCGCTGCTGACGACCGTTGTCCGTCAGCAGCACTTAAGGGGTTAAGACCTCCCAGTGACCAAAATACCCATTTTTATGGACTTTTCCTCCTACTAAGTAGCTTGTATTTCGCCCAATTTCGAGCATGAAAATGACTGTAAACACTTATTTTAGTTCCAGAAGAGATGATTCACATACGACAGTCATTTACAGTGAAAAGATTAAACATTAAAAAATCGCCATTTCAGACCGGCGGCCAAGATGGTCGCCCGGGCTCCCGGCTCCACCGGCCCTCCTCTCCCGCCGCCTGATTCCATCGACCACCCCGCACAGCTCCGGTGCTCCCGTGTGTCGGAAGGGGCGCTAAGCAGATGCGTCCGACTCCGAGGGATTTCCGTGCCCCGAAAGCGAAGCTACGGACCTCCGTGATTTTGGCCTGCACGAGCCTTGAAGCCGGGACCCCGCGTGATTTCACCGCCGCCCGAGAGTGCAACTACAACGGCCGCATGGACCCAGAAGGTACCGGTCAACCGCTATGCAGGTCAGCCCGCCCGAGAACTTGGCTCCAGCGCTGCCCCGTGGAACGTGAGGGCAAGACACATGCTGTCCTTCAGCGCTGGTTTGGTGTCCCCCGCCCTTCCCCCCAATGGAATCGGTTGTTTACCAACTGCTGTTTGCTACTCTGTTGGAACTCTGCTTGGCCCGCAATGCGCTGCCTACACTCCGCATCTCAGTTAATTGGAGCTGGTTGCGGCGCTATACCACTGTTGCACCTTTTTGACTGCGGGGGCCCGTATGTGCTCACCCGCCACAAAGTGGGGACGATGATCCTATTGTGTACCAACGTTGGGGAACTGATGACACCATTCCCCTTTTTTCAGACCTAGGGCGGGCGGCCCTGGCATTTGTTGACGCGGCGTTCCTGTTGGGGGTCCCTCCTGTGAGTAGTGTTTTAATGAGGTGTGACTGCAGATGGCATTGGCGGCGCGCACAATAGATTGAGGGGAGAGGATCAGATGCCTCCCGTGCGCTGGAAGGGCGGAATTGGATGTGGATTGCTACAGGGGTGAGCCCGGTATCACTGGAATGGGGAAAACAACCTGCCATCCTCGTTGCGAGACTTTGTTCATGTGGCCCCTGCTCGGCCTTGTTGTGCAGGCACTGTGGTGAGACCTTGCTTTGACTCTATCGGCGGCGAGAGGGGAGGTTCGCGCATAGAAGACTCCTTGTTTGTTTTTAATTGCTTGCTTCATGGACACCTGATTCCAGGGGTACATCGTCTAATTGGAGCGGACATCGGCTATGTTTTCTTATTCTCCCTCTCGCGCGCCTCTCCTGGTGATGAGTTTTGCTGTGGGAGCCGGACACTACAAAATGGCTGTCCTTGTTGTGCTACACATTCTTCTCCGGATCGTGGACGGCTAAAATGGCGGCGGACGACCTTTGACGGTGCAGTTACCTATAACATTGCAAGGCTTCCTATTCTTTTCTGATCTGGCCTGCCCGTTCAATGTGATATTCTACTTGCGTTCTCTCGCTTCATAATATTTGCGGCATACTTCTGATTACGGCTACATGAGTACATGTGCATCAATGACAATCTGTCCCTTTGTATCAACATGGGGAGACTTCCATCTTGCTCGGGTGGCTTGAGGGGCTGGGCTGCAATTGTGATTCTGAACCTGTTGATGTCTTTGACACTTTATTATCCACTCTGGTATCATTGCAATGACACGAGGCGGTGGGGGGGGGGGGGGGGGCTGCACTGGGGACCCTCCATGTTTTCATCTTCCCCTATCGTGGGGTTTTAGTTCATTTTCTTTTTTTTTTTCCTTTCCTTCTCGTCACTTTTGTGTGGAATACTGTCTCTTTCTCTCCTCTTTATATCTCTTCTCTATATTTCGGGTTTAGACACTGGGCGACAGGCACGCTGCTAGGGGGGTAGGCCGTAGCCGTGTGCAGGGTGGGGGGATGGGGGTGGGGTATTTTTGTTTTTCGTTTTCCCTTTCTGTTCTATGGCCTTTATTTTTCTTGTTAAACTTTGGCTTTTCTTCCTTTCTTCTTTTTCTTCTTTCTTTGCGGGACTGACTAGAGGTAATTCCCCGTGCGTTTTACTAGTTCAGACAAATGGTGTATGTTTTTAATGGTTTATGACACGGCGGACGGACACTGTTTGGGTGGGGACATGTAATGTTTATTGAATATCCTGTTTCTACGTCCTGACACGAATATCCTGCCTACGGTGGTCCTGCTGTGAATATCCTATTTCATGTGTAACCCTGGCTTTGGTAAGGTCTAATTGTGCGGCATCAGATCCTGCTCTTCTTTAATTTAAAAAACAAACCTTCCCTAATCCTGTGGCCATATTGGTACTGAGTTCTCCTGAGTTACAACATAGATTTTGTGAGGTGTACTTTTGCATTGCTCCTATTCTATATTGTTTGCTTAAACTACCTCTGCACCTATGCTCAACCGTGATGGTTGGTAGACTCTGAATGTAACTGATTAATGCTAATAAAGGTTTACCCAAAAAAAAAAAAATCGCCATTTCAGATCATTAGGAGAATGTTCCTCATTTGCTCCCAATGTTTACAGCACAAAAATTACTTTTTGGGCTTACAAAAAAATTATTCAAAATGTCAATTGTTTTGCGCCTTATGTTGAGTTACCACTTTTTAAAGCCTCCCAGTGAGCAAAATGGTAATTTTTGGAGATTTTTCCTCCTGCTCAGAAGCTTGTATTTTGCCCAATTTCGAGAATGAAAATGACTCTAAACACACTTATTTTAGTTCCAAAAGTGACGATTCAGATCCGAGGGTCATTTACGGTTAAAAGATTAAAGATTAAAAATTAACCATTACTGACCATTTGAAGAATATTCCTCACATCCGGGGTCATCGTTTTTCATCAGAAAATTGATATTTTTGGACTATACCAAAAAGGATTCAAAATTTCAATTGTATCGCGCATCATGTTGAAAAACCACTATTTAAGGCCTCTCGGGGACCAAAAAGTCAATTTTCGTAGACTTTTCCTCCTACTCAGAAACTTGTATTTCTCCTGATTTCGAGCACGAAAATTACTCTAAACACACTTATTTTAGTTCCAAAAGTGATGATCGCATCCGAGAGTCATTTAGAGTCAAAAGGATAAACATTCAAAAAATCACCATTACTGACTATTCGGAGAACGTTTTTCAGGTCAGGGGCCATCTTTTTTTTTTGTCAGAAAATAGATTTTTTGCATTGTACAAAAAATTATTTTAAATGTCAATTGTATTGCGAATCATTTTGAAGAACCACTTTTTAAGATCTCCCAGTGACCAACATGGCCATTTTTATAGACTTTTCACCTACTCGGAAGCTTGCATTTTGACAAATGTTGAGCTTTGAAATGACACTAAACACCCTTATTTTAGTACCAAAAGTGATGATTCACATCAGAGAGTCATTTACAATCAAATGATGAAACATTAAAAAAATCATCATTACTGCCCATTCTGAGAAAGTTCCTAAAGTCTGGCCGGGATCATCGTTTTTCATCAGATAATTAATTTTTTGGAAAGTATTCAAAATGTCAATCGTATTGCAACTCATGTCGAAGAACCACTTTTTAAGGCCTCTCCGTGATCAAAATGGCCATTTTTATAGACTTTTCCTCCTACTCAGAAGCTTGTATTCTGCTGCCAGATTTTGAGCATGAAAATAACTCTAAACACACTTATTTCCAAAAGTGATGATTCACATTTAGCAGTCACTTACAGTCAAAAGATTAAAGATTCAAACAATCATTACTGACCCTTTGTCAGAAAATGTACATTTTTTACTGTCCCAAAAATGATTAAAAATATCAATTGTATCGCGCCTCATGTTGAATAACCACTTTTTAATACCTCCCAAAATTGCCATTTTTATAGACTTTTCCTCCTCCTAAGTAGCTTGTATGATGCCCAATTTCGAGCATCCAATGTCTCTCAACACACTTATTTTAGTTCCAAAAGGGATGATTCACGCTTTACAGTCACTTACAGTCAAATCAAATCAAAAATTTCTTTATTCGACTGACAGAAAAGCAGTCATAAAAGCACATAAGTACATTGTTATACAATCCATTCAAGAATTTTTTTTTATAAACAATTCTAAAAATAGGCATTTCACGAGAGAATTAAAAGAATGCAGTAGTCCAGTATAAATGTGCCTATTCAAGACATGATTACATATTTAGCACAGATCATCTTGGAATCATCCTTCCATACTTAGTCTAAACTTCAGGGCTGTTTTTAAAAACTTACAGGTAAAAAAAGTGCTGTCGTCGTGCAACATCTGAAGGTATAAAAGTGCAGGCTTAATCTGTACAAAGTTCAACTTTTTAAGCAAAGGTTTTAAAAACATTTTTCTTGGACTCGAGTAATAAGGACACAGGAATAAAAAGTGAGCCAGGTCTTGCGGAGACAAGTTGTCGCAGCCGCAAGCTGGCAACACTTGGCCTCTATGGGCTCCACTCGGCACAGCCAAAAGCAGATGGTAGAGACCAAATTGGAATCTGCTCAACAGAAAGCGCTCGTATCTAGATATGTTCCATGATAAGTATGGTTCGCAGAACACACAGGTTTTTGTTAGTGTGTGGCTCCTGACGCTGGACTTCTTTAACTCAGTTTCTTCCCTGACAAGTTGTCGTTTTAGCAAAAAAGTGTTTTTTACAAAATCAACATCATTCTTTGTGATGTGCTGGGGTGTTAGGTATAGGTCCAATCTACCAAGGTCTTTACAACAATTTCTAATATATTTCATCCAGGGTATCTTGAGATGTCCTTCCCAAGTGAGGGCTTCAGCGAGGATGCTATGAGTCAGTGGTATAGATACATTGCGCCAACAGTTTAACCAGCAAAGCAGGGGGTTTGCGGCAATTTTGTCTCCTAGGTACGGTGTGCCCAGTTCCTCATGTACAGAAAAATTAGCGGTGCTTTTTGGTAAGCTCAGGACCTGTTTCAGAAAGTTGTTTTCTAGTGTTATCAGGGCTTCTGCTGGTAAGAAACCCCACAGCTCACTACCGTAACATGCCACCGCAACGCTTTTTGCCTGATATAGTTTCATTATGGCGGACACTGGGGTATTACCTAATTTGCGTGCAAAATCCAATATTCCAGAGTTGGTCCTTAGTACCTCGCCTTTCTTTTTAATTATAGCAGGGCCCCATGAGAGTTTGTGGTCAAATAGTACTCCTAGGTAGGAAAATGTTTTTGTTAGCGGTATGCTTTCCCCATTGACTGAAAAGGGGTATCGTTTTTTGGGCGTTATTCCAACCGTCATAACAAAAGATTTGGAGTTATTAATATTCAGGCCACGTGAGGACATGAATTGAAAGAAAGAGTCCAATAACTTTTGAAGTCCGAGTGCGGTTCTGGATAACAAGACGGCGTCGTCCGCATATAACAGGACCGGCACCCCTGTTTTCCCAATACGAGGGTAGTCCGTGTCGGTTTTTACCAGGTGATCTTCGAGTCGATTAATGTATAAATTAAAAAGGAAAGGTGCTAAAATACAGCCCTGTCTGACTCCCCGGTTGATATTAAAGTCTCTCGTTACTTTCAAGTCTTTTGTGTAACGTACATTAGCACGTGTGTCATTATGTAGATCGGCCAGAAAATTGATTAGATTATTTTCGACGCCCATATTTTGCAAGATTTCCCATAATTTGCTCCTATCAACACAGTCAAAGGCCGAAGAAAGGTCCATAAAGGCCATATACAAGGTTCCATCTCTTGCTTGGGTGTATTTACCACTTATTAGGTATAGGTTCAGACACTGTGTAGTTGTTGCATGTCCTGGTCTGAATCCATACTGTGCAGGGGTCATTATGTTATTTTGTTTAGCCCAAGCATTCAGCCGGTTTAGGAGTACCCCTCCCACTATCTTAGCAACAGAGTTTATCAGGGAGATTGGTCTGTAGCAGGCTGCTTTTGTTCTGTCGCCCTTTTTGTATACTGGGACGATAGTGGATGCTCCCCAGGATTTAGGGGCTCCTACTTCAACCTACTTCGTCTTTGGACTTCACGCGTTCTTCTCTTTGATGACAGATGTGAGAATTGGAGCCCATAAGATGATGTTAGATTTAAATAAGTCTGGTGGAAGACCGTCAGGGCCCGGGGCTTTGTTGCTAGAAAGACCAAGAATCCCTAGTTCAATTTCTTTAGTAGAAAAATGAAGGGAGCTGCTTTCAAGGAGATGAGGTAGTTTTATTGACTGTGGAGCTTCGCTCTTAAAGATAGATCCAAAATGGGTGATCCAATCGTTCTCTGGTATGACTGTGCCGAGACTTTCAGCGATCGGGTCGTCAAAGAGAGGTTTATTGATTATTTTCCAAAACTTTGAGCTGTTGCCCAAAGTTGAGGGGTCGAGCAAGGATTCCCATGTTTTAGTTTTTATAGATTTTTTGCGTAAAGCAAGTGCATTTTTGTAATCTGCCCGAAGAGCCTTAACTAGTGCTGAGTCTCTCGGCTTCCTTTTAAGAGCAGCTTTTAATTTACGGATTGCAGAAGAACAGGCATGATCAAACCATCGTGGGTATTGAGCAGTTGTTCCCTTGGCGGTTACGGTCAAAAATTGTTCTATCCTTTTGGACACCACTGCAAAAGCGGATAGAACGGATTCCGGTGGAGCAGAGTCTGTGGCACAAAGCTTAAGTTCAGATTCACAGTCTTTAGCAACAGTCTCATACAGTTTGTCACTATTTATCAGATTCCATTTCAAGCGGCGGTTGTTATTAACCAGCTTAAGTACCCCTGGGTCCTTGATATTATTTTGGAGTACAAAAGAATCGCATTGTAGCTCAAGATGTAGGGGGTTGTGATCACTGTAAATGCTAACAAGGATATCAAACTTTAGAACCTGTTGGACCACACCAGCAGAAAGAAGGATGTGGTCTATGATAGACCCTGACTCAGATCATTTATAGGTTGGATTTTCGAAGGTGAAGGAGTCCTCTTTCAATGATAGTGCCATGATCATATTCGTGGAATCCATTAAGGTGTTCAATTTTGATCTGCGATGGCAGTGTGTGAAGTGGGGGCCTGTTTTAAGTCCACAGCCCAACGATCCCAGAGTTGTCAACAGAGGGTTACCGCAGATATGCGTATTAAAATCGCCGAGAAGTATTTTGTCCTGTGGCAATTTTGTCCAATTTTCAGCTAGGTGATTTACAAGATTGTCGATGTTACAGTCACTTAGATTGGCGACAGAGTTATAGAAATTAATCAGAGTTATGCCTTTCTGTCCCCTTCTGAGTGTCAGGATCTGGATACTCCTGCTATCCAACTGAACACAATTAATCTGCATTTTAAGGGACAGACTGATGAATATTGCCAAGCCCCCCTTTGCCCTGCCACTGGGTGAAGGGGATGCGTGGACAAAGAAACTTTGAAATCCCTCAATGAAGGTGTTGCCATTTATCAGCCAGGTTTCCTGGAAACACAGGATGGTATACTTCTTGACAAAGTCCACCCATGACGGGTCATTGATTTTAGAGGCCAATCCTGCAATGTTCCAGGACAGTATTTTGATTTGGTTGGAAATAATATGCTCTGATTTGGGTGCAGGTGTTATATTGGAGAGGAGGCACGGTTCTGGGTTGGTCCTTGTCTCATGTTTAGACCTTGTGTTTTCAAGTGATGTGTAAAGTTGTGAAGCTACGGTTATAGATGGACTACCTACTTCGTCCACTGAAGGAGCATGAGCTTGATTTGCTCGGGGGCTAACTATGTAGCTTGATCTCATCGTAGAGATGGTATTTGGTAAACAAACCACATGGGGATTAGATGTTTTTATTAAGTTGGTATTGCTTTCTGCAGGATTGCTTGTCTTATCAGAAAGTGAATCAAGAAATGGGTCAGATGACAGTCAATCAACCTCATCCAATTGGTCGTGGTTGTAGAGAGCATCGTATCTGTTGGCCGTAGGAAACCCATATTCATTAAATTGTACAGTAGCATGGTTATAGGCACGGTGAAAACCGCGCCCTTGTCGTTCAGCTATTTCTATTGGTTGGTGGTTGTATGTTTTGATTCCCCATGGGTAAGTGTATGGGTAAGGTTCTAAACCCAGTGGAATATCTATGCGGGGTGGAACAGGGGCCAGCCAGGGTTGGAAATTTGGCTGTGTCATATAACGTCCTTCTTGAGTATAGTTATATTTGGATTTGTTCCTATGAGTATCTGAACGAGCTGGATAGAAATAGCTTAAACCCATAGTCCTAATCAAGCTGTTTGTCCCCGGGCTCCTCCAATCTGCAATGAATTTTGCCGGTCCTAGATGTTTGAAGGTGACCACAATGCAATCACCCTCTGTGGATTTGAAACGTGTGCCCACCCACTCTACTCTTTTAACTTGGTGTATGGTACCTATTATATTTGGAGGGAGGGGCCTGTGTGTAGAAAGCCATTACATTACTTTGTTCCTCAATTCCTCCCTCGTTTCCTCCCTGTTGTTATCAACTTTGGGCACCCCAATCATGACTATCGTGTATGGGTTGGCCTGTGTAGGTAGGTTGATGTGTGTTAGTGAGTTTGTTGTGATAGGTTTAGTGGAATGTGCTCCTGTTTCTTTTGGTTGGGTGTTAACTTTAGGGGGGGGCGTGCAATTTTTGTTCTTAGGTGCACCTGTGTTTGTATTAGGTGGATGTCCCTCTGTAGCCCACTCACTGTCATCATCATCCTCGTCTGTTTGGTTATTTGGTTTATTGAATGTAGAAGTCTTAGTATTCACAGTGAGGTTGGGGACTGTTTGAGATTTTAGTGTTTGGTCTGTTATGGGTAGGCACTGTGGTTGTCGTTTATTTTGTTGTCCTGTATTCTTTACTGAGTTGCCTACTTTTTTTGAATTTTTTACATTAAGTGTTGTTGATGAGGGAACAAAGATAGTAGGCGTATTAGTTGTTTTAAGCAGTCTAAGAATACTAGAAGATATATCATTTTGAGCCCTCTCAAATTTATTCAAAACCTTTTCTATGGTATCAATCTGGTGACTAATAGGTTGAAGAAGTGTTTTAATTAAAGTTTCAATCTCTCTCATGAAAGGGAAACTCGAGGTACTCTTCTTGTCAATATGTCCTGTTTCCTCATTAACTACAAGAATACCTGAATTGGGCTTAGTGTTTCCATCTGCGTCGTATAGTTCTGGGGAGGTTGGAAGGGGTCCCCCTCGTTTTGGACCAATGGGTTCCACTAAACTTTTCTTCTGCCACATGTCTTTGAGTGATCGTTTGGGTTTACCTGAAAGAAGGTGGGTTTTCCTCATAGGGAATTTAGTTCTAGACTTTTTCCGTTTGGTCTTTGGAGATTTGAGTTTTTTCAGTGATTGTGATTCTGTTAAGGCAATGACCGGTAAGGCATTTTCCTCGGTGTGAACTTCAGATATCAGGGGGATATCCGTTGTCTGCTGGTCATTTTTTGCGATGTTGGTTAAAATCATAAGACTGTTATCCTGATTATTAGCTAATAACTCCAAGGAGGAAGAATTAGAGGGTTTTTCCTTAATGTGTGATCGAGGTAATTCCGAGAACGATTGTATTAGTAGAGACTCCTGTGATGAGAAGGTGTCATCCAAGTTTAGATCGTCATTGGTAGTATGTGAAGACAGATCAGGGAAGCATAGGTTAGGTGTCAAGGAGAGTCTCCTCTCAGTGTCCTGAATAGCATCCGCCACAACATTTATAGTTTTTTGTAGCATTTTATCTATAGCGGTTATAGTGGGCAAAGGTGTACTCACTGTTTTTAGTCTGCTGGTAGATCTTGTCGCCATCGGAGTTTTACTTGTTTTGGTCATCTTGGAACTGTGGTTACTGCCCCTTTAGTCTTCAGAGCAAATGGTGTGCAGGCGTGATTGGAGAGATGGCCCGTCCCGGCCACTTCAGGCCCCTGAGGGCCACAGAGGGCCCGCCCTTTGCCCGGGCTTCGCCCCGGGCGTCCCGTGCCGCGGGGGCTCTCCTGGTTTTATCCCCCTCTGGCGCTCTCAGGAGCGCGAGCCGCGTCACTGTGTACGCGCCGCCGCGAGGCCTGCCGGGATTTGTGGTCTCCCGGAGCGGCGGCGCGGAGTCCGGTGTCCTAGGACTCTTGGCGGTGGCGGCGGCATCCCCTGGAGCTTTCTCTGCTGCTTAGCTGACTCGTGGCGGTGGCGGCAGAAAGGTAAGTGATTCGCCCGCTTTGCCGGGGCTCTCCTGGTTTTATCCCCCTCTGGCGCTCTCAGGAGCGCGAGCCGCGTCACTGTGTACGCGCCGCCGCGAGGCCTGCCGGGATTTGTGGTCTCCCGGAGCGGCGGCGCGGAGTCCGGTGTCCTAGGACTCGTGGCGGCGGCGTCCCCTGGAGCTTTCTCTGCTGCTTAGCTGACTCGTGGCGGTGGCGGCAGAAAGGTAAGTGATTCCCCCGCTTTGCCGGGACTCTCCTGGTTTTATCCCCCTCTGGCGCTCTCAGGAGCGCGAGCCGCGTCACTGTGTACGCGCCGCCGCGAGGCCTGCCGGGATTTGTGGTCTCCCGGAGCGGCGGCGCGGAGTCCGGTGTCCTAGGACTCTTGGCGGTGGCGGCGGCGTCCCCTGGAGCTTTCTCTGCTGCTTAGCTGACTCGTGGCGGTGGCGGCAGAAAGGTAAGTGATTCCCCCGCTTTGCCGGGGCTCTCCTGGTTTTATCCCCCTCTGGCGCTCTCAGGAGCGCGAGCCGCGTCACTGTGTACGCGCCGCCGCGAGGCCTGCCGGGATTTGTGGTCTCCCGGAGCGGCGGCGCGGAGTCCGGTGTCCTAGGACTCTTGGCGGTGGCGGCGGCGTCCCCTGGAGCTTTCTCTGCTGCTTAGCTGACTCGTGGCGGTGGCGGCAGAAAGGTAAGTGATTCCCCCGCTTTGCCGGGGCTCTCCTGGTTTTATCCCCCTCTGGCGCTCTCAGGAGCGCGAGCCGCGTCACTGTGTACGCGCCGCCGCGAGGCCTGCCGGGATTTGTGGTCTCCCGGAGCGGCGGCGCGGAGTCCGGTGTCCTAGGACTCTTGGCGGTGGCGGCGGCGTCCCCTGGAGCTTTCTCTGCTGCTTAGCTGACTCGTGGCGGTGGCGGCAGAAAGGTAAGTGATTCCCCCGCTTTGCCGGGGCTCTCCTGGTTTTATCCCCCTCTGGCGCTCTCAGGAGCGCGAGCCGCGTCACTGTGTACGCGCCGCTGCGAGGCCTGCCGGGATTTGTGGTCTCCCGGAGCGGCGGCGCGGAGTCCGGTGTCCTAGGACTCTTGGCGGTGGCGGCGGCGTCCACTGGAGCTTTCTCTGCTGCTTAGCTGACTCGTGGCGGTGGCGGCAGAAAGGTAAGTGATTCCCCCGCTTTGCCGGGGCTCTCCTGGTTTTATCCCCCTCTGGCGCTCTCAGGAGCGCGAGCCGCGTCACTGTGTACGCGCCGCCGCGAGGCCTGCCGGGATTTGTGGTCTCCCGGAGCGGCGGCGGGGAGTCCGGTGTCCTAGGACTCGTGGCGGCGGCGTCCCCTGGAGCTTTCTCTGCTGCTTAGCTGACTCGTGGCGGTGGCGGCAGAAAGGTAAGTGATTCCCCTTACAGTCAAAAGATAACCAATTCAAAATTATTGACCAATTTTCAGAAAATTCATATTTTTCGACAGTACCAAAAATGATTCCCAATGTCAATTGTATCGTGCCTTATATTGAATAACCAATTTTTAAGTCCTCCCAGTGACCAAAGTGGCCATTTTTGTAGACTTTGCTTCCTACTCAGAAGCTTGTATTTTGCCCGATTCCAAGTATGAAAATGACACTAAACACACTTATTTTAGTTGCAAAGGTGATTAGTTACATCCGAGTCATTCACAGTCAAAAGATTAAACATTAAAAAAATCACCATTACATTCAGAGAACGTTCCTCGTTTCAAGGCTCAATGTTTTCATCAGAAAACGGATTCTTTGGGCTATACAAAAAATTATTCAAAATGTGTATTGTTTCGCACTTCATGTTGAGTAACCACTTTTTAAAGTCTCCCAGTGACCAAAATGGTAATTTTTGTAGACTTTTCCTCCTGCTCAGAATCTTGTTTTTGCCCGATTTAGAGCATGAAAATTACTCTAAACATACTTATTTTAGTTCCAAAAGTGACGATTCACATCCGAGAGGCGTTTACATTCAAAAGATTAAACATTCAAAATGAACCAATACTGATCATTTATTTGACGAATGTTCCTCAGGTCTGGAGTACTCGTTTTTCATCGGAAAATTGATATTTTTGGACTGTACCAAAAATGATTCAAAATGTCAATTGTATCGCGCCTCATTTTGAAAAAACATTTTTTAAGGCCTCCCAGTGACCAAAATGGCCATTTATTTAAACTTTTCCTCCTACTCGGAAGCTTCACTTTTGCCCGATTTTGAGCATGAAAATGCTCATAAACGCACTTATTTTAGCACCAAAAGTGATGATTCGCATCTGAGAGTCATTCAGAGTCAAAAGGTTAAACACTCAAAAAATCACCATTACTGACCATTCGGAGAACTTTCCTACGGTCAGAGGCCATCTTTTTTCATCAGAAAATAGATTTTTTGGACTGTAAAAGAATGATTCAAAATATCAATTGTATCACACCTCATGTTGAATAACCGCTTTTTAAGGCTTCCCAGTAACCATAATTGCCATTTTTATAGGCTTTGCCATCTACTCAAATGATTGTATTTTGTCCGTTTTCAAGCATGAAAATGACACTAAACACACTTATTTTAGTTGCAATGGTGATAATTCAAATCCGAGAGTCATTTACAGTCAAAAGATTAAACTTTAAAAAAAAATCTTCATTACTGACCATTCGGAGAATGTTCCTCATTTCCGGGGTCATCGTTCATCATCAGAAAATTGATTTTTTGGACTGTTCAAAAAATGATTAAAAATGTCAATTTTATCACGCCTCCTGTTGAGTAACCACTTTATCAAGCCTACCAGTGACCCCAATGGCCACTTTTATCGACTTTGTCTCCTACTCAGAAGCTTGTGTTTTGCCTGATTTCGAGCATGGAAATGTTGGTTCCAAAAGTGATAATTCACATGCAACAGTCATCTATAGTCAATAGATAAAACATTCAAAATTCTCCATTAATGACCATGTAAAGAATGTTCGCAGCATGTACAATGGGACCCGCTCAACAGTTCAATCGTGGCCAAGGAACAGAGGGGAGAAGAAAAACATCACTGTGAAAGGGTTGTTCCTTCAATGGCCATACACTTCAAACATTGGTAGACCTGGTGCAGGGGCCTCAAATTGTCCTTTGAGACCCTAGAATTGGCATTTAGATCTTGCCAAGTATAACTCAGCCTTTTCCCTTTTCTGTCTTTTCTTGAGTGTGGTTTGAATGAAGTATGGCTGTGAGAATGGTATGATTTTGAGTTTGCGTGGTTGGTATCAGGTGGTGTTTTTTTAGATAACTTGTGTCATATGTTTTTGTAAATATTTATAGCAATTTTTGTGATAATTGTTTACATGTATTATAAAAGAAAAAATATTTTTCAAAAAAATGTATTCATGATGAAATAATTTTCTACAAACTGAATAATAAGAAATCATATGAAATGAGAATAAAAGAAATGTTGAAATAAATATTGTCTAAAATATTTCTGTCACCTAAATTCTAATAAGTAGGATGTATACCAATGTTTGAAGTGTATGGCCATTGAAGGAACAACCCTTTCACAGTCATGTAAAGAATGTTCCTCAGGTCCGGGGTCATTGTTTTTCGTCAGAAAATGGATATTTTTGACTGTAGCAAAAACGATTCAAAGCGTCAATTGAATCACGTTTCATGTTGAATAACCACTTTTTGAGACCTTCCAGTGACCAAAGTGGCCATTATTATTGACTTTTCCTCCTACACAGAAGCTTGTATTTTGACAAATTTTGTACATGAAAATGATTCTAAACACACTTATTTTAGTTCCAAAAGTGACGATTCGCATCTGAGAGTCTTTTACAGTCAAAGATTAAACATTCAACAAAATATTAATATAGACCATTCAGAGAAAGTTGCTCAGGTCTGGGGTCATCGTATTTCATCAGACAATTTATTTTTTGGACTGTACAAAAAAGTATTCAAAATGTCAATTGTATTGGGAGTCAGGTTGAATAACCACTTTTTAAGGTTTCCCAGTGACCAAAATGGTCATTTTTGTAGACTTTTCCTCCTACTCTGAAGCCTGTATTTTGCCCAATTTCGAGCATGAAAATGACTCTAAACACACATATTTTAGTTGCAAAAGTGACAATTCACATCGGACAGTCATTTACAGTCAAAAGATTAAACATTCAAAATTTCTTCTTTGTTTTAAAAGGCTCCCTCGAGCCCCTTGAACTGACTAGTTTGGGAGCGCCTGCTTGCCCTGAGTGGAATTGTGCCTGTGAAAATTAAGTGAAGGCACGTCCAGCAACCTACTAACTTTTCTCTACTGATGACGGAGGAATCCAGAAACACGTGTTTTAGGGATAATCTACCCAAAATATGGCATTAGCCAATTATCATTTCAAACTTTGTACTGCGAGAAAACAATGTACTACATCGGCCAAGATGCCTCGAGGTAATGACGCTGAGACGTGATGTCAGTATGCTCCTATCCCCTTTCAGCCTTTTGAAAGGCTTCCTTGAGCTGACGAGCTTGGGAGCGCCTGTTTGCCCTGAGAGGAATTGTGACTGTGAAAATTAAGTGGATGCATGTCCAGCATCCTACTAACTTTTCTGAACTGATGACGGAGGAATCCAGAAACCTGTGTCTTGGGATACGCTACTAAAAATATGGTATTAGCCAATTACAAACTTTGTACTGAGAGAAAACAATGTACTACATTGACCAAGAAGCCAAGAGGAAATGACGCTGAGACGTGATGGCAGTGTGCTCCTATCCCTTTTCACCATTCAAAATTTTCCATAACTGACCATTTGAACAATGTTCCTCAGGTCTGGGGTCATTGTTTTTCATCAGAAAACAGATGTTTTTGGACTGTACTAAAAATGATTCAAAATGTCAATTATATTGCGCCTCATGTTGAATAAGCACTTTTTAAAGCCTCCCAGTGTCCAAAATGGCCATTTTTATAGACTTTTCCTCCTACTCAGAAGCTTTTATTTTGCCAAATTTCGACCATGAAAATTACCATCAAAAGTTTAAACATTAAAAAAATCACCGTTACTGACCGTTCAGAAAATGTTTCTCATTGACACTCATCGTTTTTCATCCGAAAAAAGATTTTTGGGATTGTACAAAAAATTATTTAAAATGTCAATTGTATTGCGACTCATGTTGAGGATCCACTTTTTAAGACCAACTCGTGACCAAAATGGGCATTTATAGACTGTTAACCTACTCAAAAGCTTGTATTTTGCCTGATTTCAAGAATGAAAATGACACTAAGCACACCTATTTTAGTTCCAAAAGTAACGATTTGCATCGGAGAGTCATTTACATACATAGATTAAACATTCAAAAAATCATCACGCCTCTTGTTGAGTAACCACTTTATAAGGCCTACCAGTGACCAAAATGACATTTTTATAGACTTTTCTTCCTACTCAGAAGCTTATATTTTCTTCGTGATTTTGAGCATGAAAATGTCTCTAAACACACTTATTTTAGTTCCTAAAGTGATGATTCAAATCCTGGAGGTCATGGGTCATCATCTTTCATCTGAACATTTATTTTTCGGCTATACAAAAAATGATTCAAAATGTCAATTGTATCACTCCTCATGTTGAGTAACCACTTTATAACAACTCCCGGTGACACAAATTGCAATTTTATTGACCTTTACCTCCTACTCAGAAACTTATATTTTGCCCGATTTCGAGCATGAAAATGACCCTAAACAAACTTATTTTCGTTCCAAAAGGGACGATTCACATCCGAGAGTCATTTACTGTGAAAAGATTAAACATTCAGTAAATCATCATTACTGACCATTCGGGAAAAGTTGCTCAGGTCTGGGGTCATCGTTTTTCATCAGAAAATTGATTTTTTGGACTGTGCAAAAAAGGATTCAAAATGTCAATTGTGTTGAGCCTCATGTTTAATAACCATTTTTTAAGACCTCCCAGTGACCAAAATGGCCATTTTTATAGACTTTTTCTCCTACTCAGAGGCTTTTTTTTTGCCAGATTTCGACCATGAAAATAACTCTAAACACACTTATTTTAGTCCCAAAAGTGAGGATTCATATTTAAGTAATTTACAGTCACAAAATTAAACATTCCAAAAATCACCATTACTGACCATTCAGAGAACGTTCCTCAGCTCCAGGATCGGTGTTCATCGGAAATTTGTTTTTGCTGATTGTACAAAACATATTTGAAGTGTCAATTGTATCAGGCCTCATGTTGTGAACCACTTTTTAAGACCTCTCAGTGACCAAAATTGCCATTTTTATAGACGTTCCTTCCTACTCAAAAGGTTCTATTTTGCCTGATTTCAACATGACATTTGCCTCCTACTCAGAAACTTATATTTTGCCTTATTTCAAGCATGAAAATGACCCTAAACACACTTATTTTAGTTCCAAAAGTTACAATTCACATCTGACAGTCATTTACAGTCAAAAGATTAAACATTCAAAATCCTCCATTACTAATCATTTAAAGAATATTCCTCACGTCAGGGGTCATCGTTTTTCATCAGAAAATGGATTGTTTGGACTGTACAAAAAATGATTCAATATGTCAATTGTATCGTGACTCATGTTGAATATCTACTGTTTAAGGCCTCCCAGTGACCAAGAAATCAGATTTGCACCAACAAAAGTCCCAATACCCTTATCTTTTCTGCAATAAATGGTGTCATAAACACAGGTGAAAGCCCAAATCCAACCCCATAAGAAAACCCAACCAACCCTCGTGCTAAATGCCCTTCCCAAAAACTTCCCTTTAGAAAAGAAAATCCCTTTAGAAACAGATGATTACATCTGAAGGGTTCTCATAGCATAGTAAAGAAAGCAGCCAAGAGGATCTGCCACCTCTATTGTATTTTTTGAGCCCCGATCTTGACTTAACAAGAAGGAAAAAAGGTAAAGAGGGATTAGACATTTATCAAGAAGAACTTTTTGAAGAGGTGGAAAGTGACCTATAGTGTCAATTTGAGCCTAACTCTGTCCTTTCTTGGACTTTACTTCATCAAAGTACTCCTGAGCTTTAACCTCAGAGAAGAACATCCGAGAAGTGCCATTCAGGATAACTTTGAGTTTGGCCGGGTTCATTAAAAAAGCTTGCCCCCCATCTGTTGAAAGGGAGTAATTATTCAGCTGAGGCGCCATCTCCGCCCCACTGTTGTATTGAAAAAGTCCGGTTTTGCGAAGAATGTCACCCCCTCAAAGCTTTCCAGGGAATTTGGGTGGGCCTGGTCATAGACCAGCTGTCGCAACAAAAAGTTTCCGAAGAACACATGGAAGGCCCTGGGCTTGGCACTACTGCCTGTTTGTGTATTTTTCAGCTTGAGGAGGAAACGGTGAGCCCGTTGGATCTCATGATCCCAGTTCCAGTCTGGATGATTTGGGAAGGCTCCCTTCAGAAGATTCACTATGAAGAACCGGGGATTTCCCCCTCTGCCTCCTCCGGAATGCCAAGTAAGCAGAGATTATTTCGGTGCTGCCTATTTTCCTGCTCCTCCAGCTTCCACATGACGTCCGTCATACATGTGCTTTGGGAAGAGCAAAGATTGTTCAGCGTCGTAACTTCGGCTTCCAGATTTTCTGTCCACCCTTCCATCATAGTGACCCTTTCACCTATATCAAAATGACAATTTTTATAAATATTCTTCCTACTCAGAAGCTTGTATTGTGACAACTTTTGAGCATGAAGACACTAAACACACTTATTTTAGTTCCAAACTTGATAATTCACATCTAAGAGTCATTTACAGTCAATGATTAAACATTCACAAAATCATCATTAGTGACCATTTGGAGAAAGTTCCTCAGGTCCAGGGTAAAGGTTTTTCATCAGAATTTTTTTTTCTTTGAACTGTACAAAAAAGATTCAAAATGTCAATTGTATCACACCTCATGTCGAGTCACCACTTTTTAAGGCCTACCTGTGACCAAAGTTGCCATTTTTATAGACTTTTTCTCCTACCAAATAGCTTCTATTTTGCCCCATTTCAAGCTTGAAAATGACTAAATAAATTTATTTTAGTTACAAAAGTGATGATTCACATCCGACAGTCATTTACACTAAAAGAATAAACATTCAAAAAAATCATCCATACTGACCATTCAGAGAACGTTCCTCAGGTCCAGGATCAACTTTTTCATCAGAAAAGGGATTTTTTGGACTGTACAAAAAATGATTCAAAATGTAAATTGTATCACACCTCATGTTGAGTAACCACTTCATAAGGCCTACCAGTGACCAAAGTGGCCATTTTTATAGGCTTTTTCTCCTACTCAGAAGCTTGTAATTTGCCCGATTAAGAGCATGAAAATTACACTAAACACACTTATTTTAGTTGGGGAAGTGATGATTCACATCAGACAGTCATTTACAGTCAAAGATTCAACATTAAAAAAAATCACCATTACTGATCATTCACAGAACTTGCCTCACTTCCGGCGTCATTGTTTTTTCTCAGCAAATTGATTTTTGGCGGCGATACAAAAGATTATGTAAAATTTCAATTTTATCATGCCTCATGGTGAAAAAACACTTTTTATGGTGTCCCAGTGACCAAAATGGCCATTTTTACAGACTTTTTCTCCTACTTAGACTTGTATTTTGCTCGATTTTGAGCATGAAAATGACTCTAAACATACTTATTTTATTTTTTAATTCAAATCTTTTTTATTGAAGAACAAAGCTGAAAATAAAGACAATACAATGACTCTTCCAAGGTACAAATGAGCAGAATGATGGCACCAAGACACTTACAGTAATCAAATCAAGTCAAAGAGGAGATAGAAGAAAGATGGGAGAGAAAAGGAGAGGAGGAAAAAGAGAGAAGAGAAGAGAAGAGAGTAGAGAAGAGAGAGGACAGGTGTATCCACAAAGCGGTCATAACCAGTTTACCCAAACCTGGTTCGGCATGCATGTATTAGGAAGTATACAGTAAGCATATATGGTTGAACACACTAAAATTCAATAACAGTTCTATGGAACAAGTTGACCATTGAGATGTGCCTCATGGGGGTTCAAAGTGGCAGCATGACGCATCCAGGGATGACCAGAGTTTGTTGTTCGAAGGCTTCCAAGTGGCTGACTGTAGCGCAGGATTGTCTGCCCCTCTTAGAAAGGAAAGCCATTCCAGCCACATTTTAAAGTTGACTTCAGCAAAATTTTTCCACTTGTAAAGTATGACCTTGCACGCCAATGTTAACATGATATCAAGCAATTGTCTGTCATGATTCTCTGGCAATTGTTCCTCCAGAGGGCCCAGAATGACATATATAAATTCTTGAGTAGGAGTTATTCCAAATATCTGTTGGATATATGAAAATACTTTGTCCCAGAATGGACGCAGTAGGGTACAGTTAAAAAGCATGTGTGCCAAGTCACCTGGTGCTTCTTGGCAGTTCCAACAATTAGGCGTGTTCCTCAGATTACATTTAAACAGTTTCTGAGGGGTCCAGAACACTCTGTTCAACAACATATATTTCGTTTGGCATAGGATCGGGGAAACCTTGTTTGTTAGTGCGGTGTTATGTATGACCTCCCAATCGATTACTATTCCTGTGGAGTTAGGCTCTGATTCCCACTTGATTTCGGATAACTTATGTGGCTTCTTGGGCAGGGGGAGGAGCAGTTTATATACTCTAGAAACAAAATGACCAGCATGGTACAGTAACCGGAGGCGGTTCACCAGCCAAGGCGGCTCTGTAGAAAGGAGACGCTTGGAGATAGCAGCTTTCAATTTCAGGAATTGGTAAAATTCTATGTGAGGCAATTCAAATCTCTCTTGCAGTATCGAAAAGGGTAGAGGCCTACCACTTTCATAGAGGTCATTCACTATATGTATACCCTTAGTCGCCCACAATTCCCAATAAAGGGTCTTCCCCTCTATCCTGAGCATAGGGTTATGCCATAATGAGAGTAGAGTAGATCTCTTGATCACCGAAGCAGTCTTATGGGATTGGTCAAGTCGGAGGAGTGCTCTTCTAGTATTTAGTAGAATGTATTTAGAGTGAGGTATATGGGTCAAATCCATGGTGAGCAGAGCCGAGAGGGGTGCACGCGCCATTAACGACTTTTCGATATTTAGCCACACTGGAGTGTAGGATGTATCATCAACTAGCCAAAGGGCCCCTTGTTTACAGAGGAAGGCTGTTTGGTAGTTCCTGAACGAGGGCAGGCCCAGGCCGCCTTTGTCTTTTGCTAACTGCAGCTTTTTTAGTGATATCCTGGCTTTTTTCCCTCGCCACAGGAACTCACCGAACAACCTGTCCACCTTCTTGATGAATTCTTCTGAGAAAGTCATAGGGAGCATGCAGGCTAGATAGTTAACTAGGGGCGTGCACATCATTTTAAGGGTCTCAGCCCTACCCCACCAGGATAGATATTTTGGTGACCAGCTATCTAGCAATGTGGATATCTTTTTTAATGTTAAGTCCTCATTTAGCTTCAGAGTCGTAATCAAATCCCTTTCAAAGTCTAAGCCCAGATATTTAAAAGCTTTCGGTTGCCAGGTAAGGCCAGAGGAGCCTAGAATGTCTTTACTCCCGATATTGTTTAACAATTTGACTTCTGTTTTGTCCTTATTCAGTTTATATCCTGAAACTCTAGAGAACCCCTCGATTGTGTCCATCAAGGCCGGGATAGCCTCGTCAGCTTTTTCCGTTAAGATCAGCACATCATCGGCGTAGGCCGTCAATTTTACAGTGCAGTCATCAAATGGGATACCAGCGATTGCTTTGTTATGTCTAATATGCCACAAAAAGGGTTCTATTGCCAGTAAGAACAAAGATGGTGATAGTGGGCAACCTTGCCTCGTCCCTTGTTTCAGGCAGAAAGAGGATGAGAAGGAGCCACCTGCTCTGACTTTTGCAGTGGGGCCGGCGTACAGAGCCATTACGAGTTTAGTGAATGTTTCTCCTAAGTTAAAATGGTGTAACACCGCCTTAAGGAAGGACCAGTCCACCTTGTCGAATGCTTTTTCTGCATCCAGCGTGACAGCTACCGTGGGAGTATTCAGAAGTTTTGCTTTTTCTAGGGCATGGGCTAACACCCTGGTGTTATCACTAGACAGTCTATGTTTTAGGAAGCCCGCTTGAGATGGGTGTACAAGAGTGGGGAGGACCTTTTGTAAGCGAGCTGATAGAACCATGGCCAACAATTTACAGTCCAAATTAATCAGGGAAATCGGCCTATAGTTTTTTGGTAGCGACGGGTCTTTGCCGTCCTTTGGGAGAACTGCAATAGTCGCTTCTGCTAACGTACCCCTCACTTCCCCCGACTCAGTAAATTCGTGGAAGAGGCTCAGAAGAGGGTCAACCAAGTCTGATTGAAAGGTTTTGTAAAATTTGGCAGTAAAGCCATCCGGGCCCGGTGCCTTCCCACATTTCAGTCCCCTAATTGCCTTTTCCACCTCAGTAGCCGAGATCGGCTCATTAAGACTGAGTTGTTCTTCAGGCTTTAACTTTGGTAATACACACTCCTGAAGATATTCTTGAATTTTGTCTTCATCCACCAATTCGTTTTTGGCGTATAAGTCCTTATAGAAGTCTTTAAAGACTTCGGTTATTTTTTGGGGATCCGAGTGAGTAACTCCCGCCGAGTCCTTGATAACATTAATAGCATTCCTTTGGACCTTAAATTTCAAATATGCCGCTAGGCTCTTGCCGGCTTTATTAGATTCACATAGCTTGAACCTTCGCTTTCTGTCTAGCCACACCCCCGCCCTTTCGCTTACTAGTTTGTTATATTCGTATTTTTTGTTGGTCATGGTATTAAATGTCTCCCGGTCTCTCGTCATTTGGTGTTTGTTCTCTAGGATGGCTATTTCCGTCTCTAACCCTTCTAGCTTTGCATTACAATCTCTGTTCATTGCTGAACGAATTTTGATACACACACCCCTAATTGTACTTTTCAAAGCCTCCCAACGTACTAGGTCCGAAGTGTCCCCTTTCGCATTAATCTCCAAATAAGACCTAATGGCTGATAGAATTTGAATTCTGTTTTGTTCTTTACTCAAGATTTCCTCATTGAGTCTCCAGGACGTTTGTTTAGGGGACGGTTTAATGTTAGTGATGGATAGAGATATGCATGAGTGGTCTGATAGAACCCTAGGTTCAATTGAAGTATCCTCTATCCTTGCAACGCCATTTTGTGTAATAAATATGTAATCAATGCGGGAGAACGAATCGTGCGGGGAAGAGTAGAAAGTATAGTCCCTATCAGTAGGGTTTTGTATTCTCCATGTGTCAATTAAGTGAAATTGTTGGCATAATTTGATAAATGCATTATGTGATCTGCTTGGTTTGAATACACATTTTGAGTCCCTGTCTAAGGCCGGATCAAATGGAAGATTGAAATCACCCCCAAGGATATGCACCGCCGTATCAGGTATCGTTGCAATCTGTTTGGCTAAGTCCCGCCAAAATTCTAAGTCATTAATATTAGGTGCATAAACGTTAGTGACAAAGAATTCTGTATTATCTTTGGATAGTTTCACTGTGACCCAACGACCCTTTTCATCTGATGAGGAAGACAGTAATTCTACCTTGGACTTTCTTGATAATAGTACCAGAACACCATTCTTTCTTCCAACTGCACCAGAACCGACAACCTCTGAATAAAACTTATTGCGCAGAGTGTAAAATTGTTTAACATCTAGTTTGGTCTCTTGCAGCAGTACAATGTCTCCCTTCTGTCTGCGCACATAGTCTAATATCTTTTGTTTTTTAACGGGCTGATTTAAACCTTTAACATTCATAGACAGAATCTTTAATCGATCAAGTGAGGTTGTCCCAAGCGGAGTGGAAAGTGTTGTTACTGACATTTATAACAGTGTAGGTATCATGAGTGCTCCACGAGAGCCCTGGAAATACATGTTACACAGCGCATAATGGAAGGAACACATTTCTTTGCCCCCTATGGAGTATAACAGGCGGAGACCATGGTCCATCATCTGGGCGCCCATCGATGGGGCATGGCTAGTCTGGGTACCGGTATACAAATACAACATATGCATGATACAGCTTGTCCAGATAAGAGCAAAGAGACAGGTCAGAGGGGAAAGAAAAAGCAAGGAAAAGAGAAGGGGAAAGGAATAAGAGGGAGAGAGAAAGGAAAGTACAAAAAATGTAAACCATAGAACATAACACCCACCCCCCCCCAATACCCCACATCCCCCCACCCCACCCTCCCCAACTGTAATACAGAAGCATGGCGACGTGAGGAAAACCGCAGTAACCCTCCCGTCTAGAACTAGTCATGTATAAACATTGGAACAGCTATGCACAACGTAGAGTGCCGATAAACATTACGCAACATTATGCAAACAGTGTAATATTGGAGTGATGTGGCAGAACTAACTTAGGTATAGTAACACGCTCCTTCTGCACATTTTTGATAATTCAGAAATAAACCAATATACCTACAGTATATCTATCAAAGTGGTGCTGTCGAGCAAAAATTTGACAATATAGCCACACAGCCTATTGGAAGGTATTATAGCTTCATACCCTCAGCATAGGGCCCCTAATGGTTATTGGTATCTAGGTTAATGCGTCAGTGGTGAAGAACCTAGTCAAAAGCGAAAACCTGCCAGTAATCGTTCCTTAAACAAAGAGCCCCAGCACGGCCAGTCCGAAACCAGTCTAATCTGATCAATCCTGCCAATGTACCGGGTTTTGGATTCATTCATACACGACTTAACACATCTTACACCGGTATCTTCCTCATTTTAATCAAACAGGGCAGACCAGCTCCAATCAAAAAGTTTAGATCACTAGCAACAGGCCACGTCAAGTACAACCTAGGGAAATAAAGTCAGGAGACTCCAGGACCTTAGTTCAGACCTTCGGGCCACCTTCCAGGTAGCGTAGAGTTCTCGGTGCAACGAGGCATCCGTCAACTTGAAACCTTACAGAACGGTAGACTTGCAATTTGAACAGCTCGTTGGGCTTTGTGGAATTAACATAGCAGAGATATCCTAGTGAGAGCACTAAACCTCAGATGTGGTCATCTGTAACCTGACGCCGAGGCCGAGGCTGCTTGACTTTCTGGGTTATTAGTTTCCATATCGCGTTCCATGTCCCGTTCTTCCACGTCTTCAAGCATACGCCTGAGTTTCCTGGGGTCCGTGAAGTAGGAAGACGAACCACGTATTGTCACCCTGTACTTTGCTGGGCCCACAAAGCCATATTGATATCCCTTCGTTGACAGTTGTTGGCGTAGCGCAAGGAAGGCCTTCCTTATTTCTACGGTTTCCTTACTGTAGTCTTGAGAAATGTAGACCTTGGTATCCTTCCACAAAATATGATTGTGCTTCCTCACGAAGGCCAGGATTTGCTCAACATGTTGGTAGCGTAACGGTTTACATACGATGGGTCTTGGTCCTCTCTGTGTCTTAGTGATTCTCCCCGGTACTCTGTGTGCCCTATCGAATTCAAGAGGGTTGGTGAAAGTCAGGTTCGTGGCTTTAGTGAACCATGATTCCAAAAATTGAATGCATGAACCTTCCGACTCCTCGGACCCTTCCGGAATTCCAAAGATGCGTAGGTTCCCCCTCCTATTCCTATCTTCCAACTCGGCCAGTCGTCTAGTTGTCTGGTCACAGGAGATGTGTAGGTGCTTGAGAGCCTTGGTGGTTTCAACCTCTATGTCCTCCAGGCGGCTGATTCGGGATTCGGTTTCTGTTAGGCGCGCATTAGTATCTCTGATGTCTTGACGGATTGCTACCACTTCCTCCTTAGTGGCTTTGGCTAGGTCCTTCACTTCATCTAGCCTATTCAGTATCATGTCAAGTGCGTCCGGGGTAACTTTCTTTGGCTTATTTGGTGATCCCGGGTTCGAGTGATCCGATTTAAGTCTTTTAAGGGTACCCTGGTCTTTGGTATCCATCCTGATTACTAGAGCTTCTTCTGAGTAGTTAATATCGTGGAGTAGAGTATACAACAGAAGTCCATACAAGAGGATAGCCAGCTAGGTCTCAGTACACTGGGAGCACGTCATAGATAGAATTTTAGGTACAGGGCACCACATTCATATATTCCAAAGGCGCACGGTGTGTGTACAATGACCTTGGAAACTCACTGCAAGGACAACACTATCATTGAGGGGTACACCACATGTGGGTTGCTGTGTAATAAAAAGAGAGCCGAGTTGTAGGCACTTGACAGCCTTCTGGGCAGTACTGGTATAGTAGGGAGCCGAGTGTCGTTTTGCTGGCAAGCAATCCAGGTATTCAGCACAGCAGCTTCACACCCTCATCATCAAAGTCACATCCATCAAGAGCAGAGCACTGATCAAGCGTTTTGCAAGTTCATACAGTCTAGTGGCCGACAGTGCAGGCATGCATCTTAGTTTACACTAATTTCTTATGGCAGAATAGAAATGAGCGCACGTTTTCCATACTGTAGGGGTAGGTGCCAGAGTCGCTCCCCCGATGTTACATGCAGGCTAAATTGGGTAGGTTTAGTGAGGAGAATCACTTTGCCTCGGTTCCCAGTCATTGCCGAGTGGCGGCCGCCATCTTGGTTAAGGCGAAGGAAGCCCCCGTCATGGCCGATCACACTGTACTCACGCGACCGGCGACCGGTGATTCCGCCTTCTGTTCAGCGAGCGCACCTTCGTGGACTCTTTCCTTCTGTCTCCGGTCCTCTCGTTGTGTCCGGTCACCGCATCGTCGCGCTGGGGGTTCACTTCTCATTCCGTGTTTTCCCCTCATCACGCACTGCCGCCATGTGCGTCCGGAGCTCCGTTCATCACAGTGCACGATCCGCTGCTACTACGGACATGCGGGACGGCTTCTTAGATTCAGGAAGTGGTCCGGTTCCTGACTCTACTGTCACATCCCCGCTGCAGAGCCGAAAAAGCGTTCCAAAACTGGATGTGGACGCTCGTGACGGGAGGAGAGACGCTCTAAGCAGCCATCTTCCTCGGCGTCCAAGCCACGCCCCCCTAAACATACTTATTTTGGTTCCAAAAGTGACGATTCACATCCACCAGTCATGAGATTAGACATTCAAAATTCTCCATTACTGACCATGTGAAGATTGTTCCTCTGGTCCAAGGTCATTGTTTTTCGTCAGAAAATTGATATTTTTGGACTGTACAAGAAATAATACAAAATGTAAATTGTATCACGCCTCATGTTGAGTAACCACTTTATAAGGGCTCCCAGTGACCAAAATGCTAATTTTATAGACTTTTCATCCTACTCAGAAGCTTGTATTTTTGCGTGATTTTGAGCATGAATAGGACTCTAAACACACTTATTTCAGTTCCCAAAGTAATTATTCACATACGAGAGATATTTGCAGTCAAAAGGTTAAACATTGAAACAAATCATCGATACTGATCCTGATACTGATCATTCCTCAGGTCCAGGATCAACTTTTTCATCAGAAAAGGGATTTTTTGGACTGTCTAAAAAATGATTAAAAATGTCTATTATATCACACCTCATGTTGAGTAACTACTTTCTAAGCCTACCAGTGACCCAAGTGCCCATTTTTATAGACTTTTTTTCTCCTACCAAGTAGCTTGTATTTTGCCCAATTTTGAGCATGAAAATGACTCTAAACACACGTATTTTAGTTCCAAAAGTGATGATTCACACCCAAGACTCAGTCAGTCAAAGTTAACTTTATTCGGTTACTTAAAACCATCAAAGTGCAAAAAGCAAAACAAAACCAATCAAGACAACATGCATTAGATACATAGATATAAACTCATTTGATTTCCCCCAACTTATAACGAAGTGAGAGATATCAGATTTTTTAACAAAGGACAATTAAAAGAGTTATTACACTTCAAAATCTTACTCTATTCAGGGCCATTACCTAAAATGGGTTGAGATACACTTCGCAGAATTGCACAACACTTTATGTGAAGAAATAAAACACCGCGACGATCCATGGCAGGGGGAATAAAAATACAGCACTCCACTACAAAATAATCAGCCATGGAAATTAATTAAATAAATAAATGAAATAAAATGTAGCACCTCTTGTTCTTTTCCAGTGTCATATGAAGAGAGCGTTAAAAATAAATAACTAAATAACATAATTTAAAACAGAGTCCACAGTATTGTTCAATGGTAACCTATTCCTAGCCTGATTACTCCTGTTAGAAAACTTGCTACTCCAAAGCACACCACAGGTGACACTAGCATTTGCAAATATGCCACCGCTGGCCTAACTTGTTCAAAGTTACATCCTCTGAGTAGAGGAATAATACATTTCCTGCGTAATAAATTGTAATAAGCACAGAAAAATGTTAAATGGAGGGTGTTCTGTTACGGGACGTTATCAACTGGGCAAGGATTTAATGTTCCTTCTTTAAAATACCCTTTCGCAAAAGCTAAGAGCCAGGGGACCATATTATGCCATTATGCCTAAATCTTATTAAAACAAACAGATGGTATGGTTTGTTTATATAGGATAAATATGGTTGCAACTGTCTACCCAGGCTCATTGTGACAAAACTTCTTGCTGTGGGTTTGACCAATTCATTCTCCTCCCTTACTGACATACCTCTGTCCAAAACTGCTGCTTAAAGTCCCATATGGCGGATTTGCCCAATGCTATTCTGCTCGAAAAGAAGTCAGGGCAGCCAAGGAAATGCATCTGGGCCTTAATATATCGGATCCATGGGATATCTAACACCTTGTCTAGGGAGAGGCAATCTTGGATGATCAATTGATTGAGATTTGATGTGGGTTGTGCCCAAATTCTCAGCCAACACAGTAAAGGGGCAACCGCAATCTGGTCGGAAATAAAACCTGCTCCTAGCTCCTCATGTATTTTAAAAACTGGCGTGGAGGCCGGGACCGAAAACAATCTGCGCAAAAAAGTATTTTCGGCCCCCTGGATTAAACTGGCCTCTATATATCCCCAGATGTCGCTCCCATAAGTCGCCATGGTGAGACACTTGGCATTATAAATCTTCATGAGTTGCGGGAGTGGTTTAGATCCAATTCTTTTCGCAAAGTCTAGAATAGCCCCCGAAGCTCTAGCTAATATATTCTTTTTATGTGTGCACTGCGTGGACAACGACCTCCGGTCATCAAACAGAACCCCTAAGTATGGAAATGTGGGGACTTTTACTAATTCTAGATCCTTGCAATAAAATTAATTTGACCTTCATTGCCCTCCTTGAGCCTATAGACATAGCATGCGACTTTCTAAAATTAGTGACTAAGTCCAGGGACTCCATAAAATCTATAAAACAGTTTAAAAGCGTTTGCAGCCCCCTTGCAGTCCTTGCCACCAAAACCGCATCATCGGCATACAGAAGTGCAGGAATCATTTTAGTGCCAGCTCTAGAGATGTCATTACAACAAGAGGTCAGGGCGTCCTCTAACTTGTTAATATAGAACGTGAACAGCAGGGAGCCAAAATGCACCCCTGCCGGACCCCTCTTTTAACTGCCCAAGAATCAGTTATGCTACCATCTTCATTAAAGTGCACTGCCGCTGCTGTATTTTCATGGTTGGCTGCCAGAAAAGAGATCAGGTCAGCGTCTAGCCCTATGTCTTGGAGGGTCGCCCAGAGTTTTGATCTATTAACAAGGTCGAAAGCCGAGGTGAGGTCAATAAAGGCCAAATGGAGGTCCCCGTGCTTAACGACTGTGTACTTCTTTATCACTAAATGAAGGTTGAGGCATTGGCCCAGTGTGCCTTTCCCTTGCCTGAAGCCGTATTGAAGGTCAGATACTATGCTTGCTTGATCAAGCCAATCTGTTAGGCTTGCAAGGACAACTTTGACCATAATTTTGGCAGTGGAGTCAAGAAGCGAAATAGGCCTATAACAGGCCGGATCGTCTCTGGCTCCCTTCTTGAAGATCGGTATAATAACCGCCTTGGCCCAAGACAGAGGGAAAACCCGACAGGGTGCCTGCATTAAAAACATGAATTAAAATTTTAGCCCATAGCTTAGGATCTGCTTTATTGAGATCGACCGGTACTCCATCAGAGTCCAGGGCTTTCCCCCTGACGTTGATATAATCGCCTTAATAGCTTCATCCATTGTAAAAACTAAGGGATATGAAACACGGTCACTACCTACTGTCCGTACCGATGTTCCGGTAGTCACATCACTATATACTTTGCCAAAGTGTTCGATCCACCTTTCAGCAGAAATTAAACAGTCTTTATTGGAGTTTGGTGATTCATCAAACATTTGGCTATTTACGATGGACCAGAACCTGGTACTATTTGCCAGAACACTGACCTTACTAAGCTCCTCCCACACCAACTCCCCTAGTTGCTTTTTACGCCTTTCCACAAGTTTGTATGCCCTCCTTGCATTCTTAACCCCTAAGTCTACCCTGTGTTTTTTCTTGAGTTCCTGCATGAGTTTGTTATGGGTACTCATACAGGTTTCATCAAACCATTTTTTATATTTTAGGGGCCTTGGTCTACGGGATACAGTTAGATTTGCGGCAACTTGCTTCGTGATTCGGTCGAAAGCACCAAGGACTGATAGTGGATGGGAGTCCTGATCTGAGCAAATCCCAAACTCCAGTCATTAGATTGTCAATAACGCTGTCAGGAGTGATCATTTCCCACCTTATTCTACGCGCTTGGTCTACGAATGCAAAATTAGCATTGGTAAGTTGAACCATAGGCCTCCCTTTTGTTAACAGCGTGAATATTAATGTCCAATATCAACGGGTTATGATCACTAAGGCAATTATTTGTTACACTTAATGTGGATAGTAACGACAGCAGTGAAGATGAAACTAGAATATAATCAATTATACTTTGCCGTCCTTGACCAATGTATGTAGGTACAGGAGGTATCCTGTCCGACTGTGCAGGGCAGATCAAATTATGGGTTGATCAAAAAGTCCCGGAGTGGGTATATTCAAAGCGACTTAACCCCTGGGGGCCATACTTCTCTTCCAGTCTTACTAAACGATTTGTAGGGAAAACATGAATATTAAAATCACCCAGGACTAATATATTATAATGAGTTTCAGCGCGGTCATCATAGTTAACCAAAAGGCAGTAAGGGCTCCTAAATGCTCTAGCTCATCACTTCTAGTGAACGAATTATAAAAAGTTACCACTAGAAGAGTTGGCAGATTCTTCCCTATCAATTCAACTGCCAAAATATAAGGGGAACATGAATCTATCAACTTTACTTTGTATAGCAATTTGAGGTTAATCAACAGCAATACCCCCCCCCCCCAAAGCTCTCCCAAAAGTCATTTACAGTCAGAGATTAAACTTTAAAAAAATCATCATTGCTGACCATTCGGTGAAAGTTCCTCAGGTCCAGTGTTTTCCATCAGAAAATTGTTTTTTTGGACTGTACCAAAATTAATTCAAAATGTCAATTGTATCACACCTCATGTTGAAGAACCACTTTTTAAGAGCTCCCAGTGAACAAAATGGCCATTTTTATAGACTTTTCCTCCTACTCAGAAGCTTGTATTTTTCCAGATTTCGAGCATGTAAATGACACTAAACACACTTATTTTAGTTGTAAAGGTGATGATTCACATGTGACAGTCATTTATAGTCAAAAGATTAAACATTAAGAAAATGACCATTACTGATCATTCAGAGAACGTTACTCATTTCCGGGGTCATCGTTTTTCATCAGAAAATTGATTTTTTTTGGACTATACAAAAAATTATTCACAATGTCAATTGTATTGCGCCTCATGTTGAATAACCTATTTTGAAGGCCTTCCAGTGACCAAAATGGCCTTTTATTGCTTTTTCCTCCTACTTAGAAGCTTGTATTTTGACAGATTTCAAGACTGTAAATGACACTAAACACACCTATTTTAGTTGTAAAGGTGATGGTTCACATGTTACAGTCATTTATAGTCAAAAGATTGAACATTAAGAAAATGACCATTACTGATCATTCAGAGAACGTTCCTCATTTCCGGGGTCATCGTTTTTCATCAGAAAATTGATTTTTTAGACTATACCAAAATCATTCACAATGTCAATTGTATTGCGCCTCATGTTGAATAACCTATTTTTAAGGCTTCCCAGGGACCAAAATGGCCTTTTATTGACTTTTCCTCCTACTTAGAAGCTTGTATTTTGCCAGATTTCGAGCATGAAAATAATTCTAAACACACTTATTTCAGTTCCAAAAGTGATGCTTCACATTTAACAGCCACTTACAGTCAAAAGATTAAACATTCTAAAAATCATAATTTCTGACCATTTGAAGAATGTTTGTCAGGTCTGGGGTCATTGTTTTTCGTCAGAAAATTGATATTTTTGGCCTGTACCAAAAATGATTCAGAATGTCAATTGTATTGCGCCTCATGTTTAAAAACGGCTTTTTAATGCCTCCCTGTGGCCAAAATTGCAATTTTCATAGACTTTTTACTACTACTAAGTAGCTTGTTTTTTTCTCAATTTCGAGCATGAAAATGACTCTAAACACACTTATTTTAGTTCTAAAAGTAATGATTCACATCCGAGAGTCATTTACAGTCAAATGATTTAATATTCAAATATCATTATTGACCATTCTGAGAAAGTTCCTCAGGTTCGAGGTCATCGGTTTCCATCAGAAAAATGATTTTATGGGAATAATTCAAAATGTTAATTGTATCACACCTCATGTTGAGTAACCACTTTATAAGGCCTCCAAATGACATAAATGGCCATATTTTTAGACTTTGCCTCCTACTCATAAGCTTGTATTTTTCTAGATTTTGAGCATGAAAATGTCACTAAACACGCATATATTAGTTGTAAAGGTGATGGTTCACATCCAACAGTCATTTATAGCCAAAAGATTAAACATTAATCACCATTACTGATCATTCAGAGAAGTTCCTCATTTCGTTTTTCATCAGAAAATTCATATTTTTGGACTGTACCAAAAATGTTTCAAAAAGTCAATTGTATCGCACCTCATGTTGAATAACCCCTTTTTAAGATCACCCAGTGACCAAAATTGCCATTTTTATAGACTTTTCCTCTTACTAAGCTGCTTGTATATTGCCCTATTTCGAGCATTAAAATGACTCTAAACACACTTATTTTAGTTCTAATAGTGACGATTCACATCCGACAGTCACTTACAGTCAAAAGATTAAACATTCAAAATACACCATTACTGACCATGTGAAGCATGTTCCTGAGGTCCGGGGGTCATCGGTTTTCATCAGAAAATGGATATTTTTGGACTGTACAAAAATTGTTTTAAAATGTAAATTGTATTACGCCTCATGTTGAATAACCTAATTTTAAGACCTCCCAGTGACCAAATTGGCCTTTTGTTGACTTTTCTTCCTACTCAGTGTGAGAATTTAGCCGGGTATATGTTGTCCACTAATTAAAGTGGGCACCTTGCACCAGTCCAAATGACCCTTATGATGTATGAGGTCAAAGATAACCTTTAGAAAGCTATCCTAGTGGTAGCTGTGGAGAGCAGCCTTCAGGCTTAATCTTGAAGCAATGGAAATAAGCTTGTTTTACCAGAGTATCACCTTCTGAATTAATTAAATGAAAGTAGAACCACACAGTAGTTAAATAAAAATATGTATTTATTAATATAACACTCTCTAGTATCCTCTACCCAGGATAGAACACAAAGCACACAATAAGATATCAATAGAACAATTGTAAGTAGCACAATACACAGTGGGCTCCAGGGAGAGACCAAGCCATATACTAAAATAGTAGTATAACAACCACGACTCAGTTCAAGACAAGGTCTGGAGCAAGTAGAATCGTTGGGACCCCAAGGATCCACCCAAGGTGAGTAGATAGGGATATTAACACGACTGCGGGCTCTGTACAATTCTATGGGGAAGTTGTGGTTGCAATTTTACAGTTTAAGGACCCTTCTAAGAGGATTTCGAGGAAACCCTTCAGAACATAAGAGGTTGGAGAGCCACCCCACCCGTGGATACCGAAGTACCAGTTACCTATTCGAGAGGAGCCGGGTGCATAGGGTTGAAGTGGCATCGGAAACCGCCGTCATTCTCTATGGAAGGCTTCAAAGAAGTGCTGCTGCAGTGAAGGTGAAAAGGGTCTGGTGGAATCTAAGCCGGATTCTGAAACGGAAGTAACCTGAATTAGAGGGGACATAGTCTGGGTCACTTCTGAGTGAGCAGGGGCTCAGGAGACAAATGCCCATCGATGTCAGCGGCTTCAGGTGCAAAGGGATGTTTGACTCTGTAGCCACGAGGACCAGGAGATGTCGACAATGACCAGGAGCCTGATGCAAGCTGTCCCACAAAGGATGTCGAGTGCTGAGGGGTCAGTTTCTGGCTGGAGCACCAACAAGCCGTGGCAAAAAGCAACCAACGCAGGAAGGTCAAGCAGGCCTCGGTGTGGACCAGCAAGGTCCAGGGGACTCACCAAGCAATGGGGAGTCAGGGCACATCTGGAGCAACCAGGAAAGCCCAACAGAAATCAAGATGACCCTCAGGAGGACCAACAGGCCGAATGTCCAGGAGTAGCGAGGGGACCTCGAGCAAGATTACAAAGCACCAGCCCACGGAGCACTCCAGAGTGAGGAGGCGAGAGTTCTTTGGAGAAAATACTCCTTAGGATCAGGACTACATGTGCACAAGCTTGGGAGTCACCAACAAGCATATGCAATTGCAAATAGACTCGGTGCACAGGGGTTCAAGTTATGGAGTCCCCACAAGGGATAGTGACCTCAAACTTGCTGAGAGGTCCGATCAACCTCCGGGATCTTAGGAACTCGCCTCCTGTGTTGCTGGAATCTTCATAGTCCACAGGAGCTCGAGAGCAGCAGACTGCTCAGTTGCGTTGAGGTGCCTGTGAATGCAGGGGAGTGATTCCTTCACCCCAAGGGAGATCCTTCAGTTGTCTTTGGTGCACCACAGGTCCGGCACAGAGCCTGTATGGAGCAAGGGCATAGATAAAGCTTTGAATGGAGAGGGGGTACGAAATCTGGCCCAGTTGTAGTCCAACAAAGTCCAGAGTATCTAGACGGTCGAAGTTCAGTGGTTTCTTCCTGTAGAAACATGTCCACATAAAAACTAAAGAGCTACAGTCAGGTAAGCCCTTTTGTCCCCACAGGAGAGGGTTGGACAGATTTAGGGGACCCCGTTAGGGGAAGGGGCAGGACAGAGGGGAGGTTACTCCCATGTCCTTTGTCCAGTTTTGTGCCAGAGCAGGAGCCAGTGGCTCCCAGAACTGGGTTGACCTGGACTATGCACAGGGATACCAAATGAGCCCCAGTTGCAGACTTTCAGGCACTCTCAGTGCACCCTCCCAGCCCCAATACACTAAATCCTGTCTGGGAGGTGGCCATTCCTTCCTGTAACAGGAGGCATGTGGTGCTGCCTTCCTCTGCTCAAGCTTGGCTCAGCAGCAGGAGGGCAGAAATGTGTCTCTGGTCGGCAGCATCCATTTTGTGCTGTACGGGTTGAGAAGGCTGGCACCAAATAGACCGGTGACCCCACGAAGCTTGCTTCAGAAAGGTGGAATCATACCTCCCATGATTCCAAGGACTTTGATACCAAACACGATATGTTTCTATGCAGCCGTTTTTGAGCTAGCATTTACCGCGAGGTTATAATGCACCACTACCTATATGTCCGGCTGAGTCACAGACAACCATGAAGAATGGTCTCCGAAGGCTGCAGAGGGGCTCTGCTCATGCAGGGGCACCCTTTCACGTAAAACCCAGCACCCTGCCTTCAGCATTGATAAGGCCTACCATAGGGGTGACTTATAAGTGGAGTGACCTATAGATACAGTGAACCTAAATCTGAGGTAAGTGGGGCAAGCACCAGCGTACACAGGTTGCAGTAGCAGACCTGTAGTTCCATTTTGCATGGCCTCTCATGGGTGGCATAATGCATGCTTCAACCCATGGGAGACCTATGGGGTACCTATGCCCTTGGTACATGGGTTCCATATACTAGAGACTTATAAGGGTATCCCAGTATCCAATCTGGAGTGTACCAAAGTACATGCATAACAATTTAAAGGAGAAAGCAAATAGGCTGGGGTCCTGATTAGCAGGATCCTGGTCAGACTAGTCAAAACAGTGCAACTTCAAGCAAAAAGTGGGGGTAAAAATAAGAAGCAGATCCTATTTTCCTACATTCAGAAGCTTGTATTTTGCCAGGTTTTGAGCATACAAATAACTCTAAACACACTTATTTTAGTTTGAAAAGAGAGTCATTTAAAGTCAAAGTCAAAAGATTAAACATTCAAACAATCATCATTACTGACCATTCGCAGAAAGATCCTCAGGTCCGAGGTCATCATTTCCCATCAGAAAATGAATTTTTTAGACTGTACAAAAAATTATTAAACATGTCAATTGTGTCACGCCTCATGATGAGTAACCACTTCATAAGGTCTCCCAGTGGACAAAATGGCCATTTTTATAGACTTTGTCTCCTACTCAAAAGCTTGTATTTTTTCAGATTGTGAGCATGTAAATGACACTAAACACAATTATTTTAGTTGTAAAGGTGATGGTCCACATCTGACAGTTATTTATAGTCGAAAGATTAAACATACAAAAAAATTACCATTACTGATCATTTGGAGAGCGTTCTCCATTTCTGGAGTCATCGTTTTCCATCAGAAAATTTATATTTTTGAACTGTACCAAAAATGATTAAAAATGTCAATTGTATCGTGCGTCATGTTGAATTGCCCTTTTTAAGGCCTCCTAGTGACCAACATGGCAATTTTTATAGACTTTTCCTCCTACTCAGAACCTTGTATTTTGACAAATTTCAAGTATGAAAAGGACTCTAAACACACTTATTTTAGTTCCAAAAGTGATGATTCACATCCGAGAGTCAATTGCACGCCTCATGTTGAATAATGACTTTTTAATGCCTCCCAGTGACCAAAATTGCCATTTTCATAGACTTTTCCTCCTACTCAGAAGCTTGTATTTTGCCAGATTTCGAGCATAAAAATAACTTTAAACACACTTATTTTGTTCCAAAATTGATAATTCACATTTAACAGTCACTTACAGTGACTAAAGATTAAAGAGTCATCATTACTGACTATTTGAAGCATGTTCCTGAGGTCCAAGGTCATAATTTTTCATCAGAAAATTGATTTCTTTGTCTGTGCAAATTTGTTTTCAAAATGTCAATTGTATCACGCCTCATGTTGATTAACCACTGTATAAGGCCTCCCAGTGACTAAAATGGCCATTTTTGTAGACTATGGGGTCTATTAGGATGGCGGTCGGAAAACCAGTCAGACCGTCGTGGTAGCGCAAATGAACTGTTCACACGTACCACGGCAAAACCGGCGGTCCGATTGGGATCCACTGCCAGAAAAAAACATCTGCGGCGGAATTATGTCATAAAATACTCCCGGTAGGAGGCGGAGCAGGTGAAATCCGTCCGCAGCGGTCGGATTCATGGCGGAAAAAGCCAAACCCACCGCCAGCGGATTGACCGCACGCACAATTGGGATACCATTGAGGCAAACAGTGATGAATGGGAGAGACGACGGAAGGGCTGTTACATACCTACCGGTGCAGTCGCTCCGGAACAAATATGGCGGTTGACAGAAAAAACACACAACAAGGCCACCAAGTGTACACATCAAACTAGCTCAGCTCCAAAAATACCTAACACACCCCAATGACACATCCCCATGGCAACTAAAGAAATGCAAAGCCCAAGACAACCCACACAACACACCTGACAGAAATACTCCATTTTGACACACCCGCATAGCTGTGTATAAAACCAGCCCCTACCCTGACCAGAATTCTTTGCAATACTCCACCGCTGAAGGAACTAACCCTACAGCACAACGGAGAGGCAAACCACCACACATCTCACCAGCACAACAACACACACACAACTTACATCGCCACCACCACTCTCACACCTGCACCTCAAACATTTTGCACACACACACCATGGCACAAAAGAAAATGCCCACATTCACTGACAATGAGTTGTCAGTCATGGTAGATGAGACAATCAGAGTAAAACCACAATTGTTTGGTAACCTTGTCCAACAGACACCATTAGCAACCGAACACAAATGTGGAAAAGGTTAGTCAACAAAGTCAATTCAGTAGGGACCACCCCGTGCTCCAAGAAAGAGATCATGAAGCAGTGGCATGACCTCAAGAGACAGATGAAAGAGAGGAACAACAAGAACCGTCAGCTGGCTCAGATGACTGGCGGTGGTTGGCCCTCCCATTCCACCAAGAACATTCACTGCATGGGAGGAGAAGGTGCTTGCCATACTGCATCTAGAGAGTCTCACAGGAATAGCTGGGGGAGTGGAGGCTGGTCCGTACAAACACATGTCTACTATCACACTGCTATGTACTGACTGGCATAACTACAACAATACACCTCCTAGGCCCAATTCCATTCATGTGCACCACACACTCCCCAACACATGTCTCACAGATCCACCAATTCCATTCATGTGCACCACCCACTCCCCAACACATGTCTCACAGATCCAAAATTCACTCCCTCTCATTTACCCCAAAGGTAGCTAGCAACATTCCCTGGGTTGCATGTGTACATGCAGCAAGCACTACAACTCCCACCAGGTCCCTTGTCCAACAGCTGAGCAGGATGGAACACTCCCCCCACCCAGGAGCCATGTGTAACCTTTCCCTCCCTCTGCTCCACAGGGAGCCAACAATCTTAACAGGTAGAGGTGTCTGTGGATAGGAAGTCAGCACCACAACTCCCACCAGGCCCCCCTGTCCCACAGCTGAGGAGGATGGAGGACTTCCACCCCACCCAGAAGCATGTGGCAGCCATTGTATTTCAACAACCAAGCTCACAGGTAGGTAGCCATCTTAACAGGGAGAGGTGTTGGTGGGTTGGAAGACTGCATTACAACTCCCACCAGGCCCATTGTTTCACAGCTCAGCAGGATGGAGCACTCCCCACACCCCAACCATGTGGCAGCTATTGCAGTGCCCCCTACAAACTCACAGGTAGGTAGCCATCTTAACAGGGAGGGGTGTGGTGGGTAGGAAGACTGTACTCCAACTCCCACCAGGCACCCCTGTCCCACAGATGAGCAGGATGGAGTACTACCACCCCACCCAGAAGCATGTGGCAGCCATTGTATTTCAACAACCAAACTCACAGGTAGGTAGCCACCTTAACAGGGACGGTTATTGGTGGGTTTGAAGAATACACTACAACTCCTACCAGGCACCCCTGTCCCACAGCTGAGCAGGTTAGAGCATTACCACCCTACCCAGAAGCATTCGGCAGCCATTGTATTTCAACAACGAAACTCACAGGTAGGTAGCCATCTTAACAGGGAGGGGGGTTGGTGGGTGGGAAGACTGCACTACTACTCCCACCAGGCCCCATTGTCCCACAGCTGAGCAGGATGGAGCACTACCACCCCCCCAGCCAGAAACATGTGTCAGCCATTGCATTGATTACTTCAAAGTAATAGGTAGGTAGCAATCTAACAGGGAGGGGAGTTGGTTGGTGGGAAAACTTCACTACAACTCCCACAAGGCCCCCTTGTCCCCAGCTCAACAGGATGGAGCACTCCCCACAACCCCAACCATGTGGCAGCTATTGCAGTGCTCACTTCAAACTCACAAATGCAAAAACAACAATTGATGGACGGAATGCTGCACAATGGCAAAACGTTCACCCCCAGTCACAGAGCTGGTTTTAATCCATCGTTATTTTGCTCACCACACCACCCCAGTTCAGACATGGCCACATGCAAATCAGTCTTGACCCTGTGCCTCATGGGAACAGTCCAGCCCGAACTGCCAAGCCATGTCTTCCCTGGACCAGATTCAAGCATCCTAGGACCGGTTTCTGGCTATCAGCCGTCATCAGCCAGGATAGCTTGATTCCAGTGGCATGGAGAGCACGGGACTCACGTCTGAGCATACCCGTCCCATTCGGGGTGACAAATGCAAAAACAACAATTGATGGACGGAATGTTGCACAATGGCAAAACATTCGCCCCCAGTCGGGCTGGACTGTTCCCATGAGCGGTACAAAAGGGGGTGGGGATGGACGGAGCATCTGAATCAATCAAACACTCACACCCAGTCAAAAGATCTGGGTTTGATCCATCACCGTTCTTTAGCCCACTCTGCCACCCCATTTCAGACATGGCTATATGCAAATCAGTCTGACCCTGTGCCTCATGGGAACAGTCCAGCCCGAACTGCCAAGCCATGTCTTCCCTGGACCGGAAACAAGCTTCCGAGGACCGGTTTCTGGCATTCCAGCCGTCTTCAGCCCGGCTTGCTTGAGTCCAGTGGCAAAGTGAGCAAGGGACTCACGTCTGAGCATACCCTGCCACACTTATGGTGGCCAAAAGGGGGTGGGGATGGACGGAGCATCTGAGTCAATCAAACACTCACACCCAGTCAAAAGATCTGGGTTTGATCTATCACCGTTATTTAGCCCAGTCTGCCACTCCAGTTCAGACACGGCTATATGCAAATCAGTCTGTCCCTGTGCCTCATGGGAACAGTCCAGCCCGAACTGCCAAGCCATGTCTTCCCTGGACCGGGAACAAGCTTCCGAGGACCGGTTTCTGGCATTCCAGCCGTCTTCAGCCCGGCTTGCTTGAATCCAGTGGCAAAGAGAGCAAGGGACTCACGTCTGAGCATACCCTGCCACACTTATGGTGGCCAAAACAGGTCCTCGGAAGCTTGTTTCTGGTCCAGGGAAGACATGGTTTGGCAGTTCGGGCTGGACTGTTCCCATGAGGCACAGGGTCAGACTGATTTGCATATAGCCATGTCTGAACTGGGGTGGCAGAGTGGGCTAAAGAACGGTGATGGATTAAACCCATATCTTTTGACTGGGTGTGAGAGTTTGATTGATTCAGATGCTCCGTCCATCACCACCCCCTTTTGTAACGCTTTTGGCCGCCATAAGTGTGGCAGGGTATGCTCAGACTTGAGTCCCTTGCTCACTTTGCCACTGGATTCAAGCAAGCCGGGCTGAAGACGGCTGGAATGCCAGAAACCCATCCTCGGAAGCTTATTTCTCGTCCAGGGAAGACATGGCTTGGCAGTTCGGGCTGGACTGTTCCCATTTGGCACAGGGTCAGAATGATTTGCATATAGCCATGTCTGAACTGGGGTGGCAGAGTGGGCTAAAGAACGGTGATGGGTTAAACCCATATCTTTTGACTGGGTGTGAGTGTTTGATTGATTCAGATGCTCCGTCCATCAGCACCCCCTTTTGTACCGGACTGTTCCCATGAGATACAGGGTCAGACTGTTTTGCATATGGCCATGTCTGAACTGGGGTGGCGGAGTGAGCTAAAGAATGGTGATGGATTAACCCAGATCAGTTGACTGGGGGTGAGTGTTTGATTTGCTCAAAAGCTCCATCCATCATCCCCTTTTGTATCGCTTTGTTCGGCCTGAGTTAGAAGGGTATGCTTAGACGTGAGTCCCTTGCTCACTTTGCCACTTGATTCAAGCTAGCCTGGCTGATGACTGCTGTAATGACAGAAACCGGTCCCAGGATGCTTGTTTCCGGTCCAGGGTAGACACGGCGTTGGCAGTTTGAGCTGGACTGTTCTGATGAAGCACAGGGTAAGAGTGACTTGCATATGGCCATGTCTGAACTGGGGTGGCGGAGTGAGCTAAAGAATGGTGATGGATTAAACCCAGATCAGTTGACTGGGGGTGAGTGTTTGATTTGCTCAAACGCTTTTTCCATCATCTCCTTTTAAATCGCTTTGTTCGCCCTAAGTTGGCAGGGTATGCTCAGACGTGACTCCCTTGCTCACTTTGCCACTGAATTCAAGCTAGCATGGCTGATGACGGCTGGAATATCAGAAACCGGTATCAGGATGCTTGTTTCCAGTCCAGGGAAGACATGGCTTTGGCAATTCGGGCTGGACTGTTCCCATGAGGCACAGGGTCAGACTGATTTGCATATGGCCATGTCTGAACTGGGGTGGCGGAGTGAGCTAAAGAATGGTGATGGATTAAACCCAGATCAGTTGACTGGGGTGAGTGTTTGATTTGCTCAAATGCTCCGTCCATCATCCCCTTTTGTATTGCTTTGTTCGCCCTAAGTTGGCAGGGTATGCTCAGACGTGAGTCCCTTGCTCACTTTGCCACTGGATTCAAGCTAGCCTGGCTGATGATGGCTAAAATGCCAGAAACCGGTCCCAGAGTGCTTGTGTCCGGTCCAGGGAAGACATGGCTTTGGCAGTTCGGGCTGGACTGTTCCCATGAGGCACAGGGTCAGACTGATTTGCATATGGCCATGTCTGAACTGGGGTGGCGGAGTGAGCTAAAGAATGGTGATGGATTAAACCCGGTGATGGATTAAACCCAGATCAGTTGACTGGGGGTGAGTGTTTGATTTGCTCAAATGCTCCATCCATCATCCCCTTTTGTACCCCTTCAAACTCACAGGTAGGTAGCCATCTTAACAGGGAGGGGTGTTGGTGGGTGGGAAGACTGCACTACAACTCGGACCAGGCCCCCTTGTCCCACAGCTCAGTGGGATGGAGCACTCCCTCCACACCCAGAAACATGTATCAGCAATTCCCCTCAACCGTGCCACAGAATAGGTAGGTAGACAGTGCATGCACCTTACATTCCTCCTAAACAGCATGGATCCATATGACCACACCGGCCCTCACATCCCACCAAACTTGGCATAGATCCAATAGCAATGTGCAGACAGCTAAGCTTATGTAACTGTCACAAAACCTAAATGTGGGACTCATCAAATCACATGTTTGAGAAATTCAGGGAACAATCATGCCCAGCACAGAATGCCATCTGTAAGTGCCATGGGGGCAGAGCGTCAACGCCCAAATGAAAACCAAACCAGCATGGTCAGTAGTAAAAAGAAAGCAAAGCACATAATATGACAAAGGTATGCATGAGATTACAATGGCTAGTTCATGTTCAGATGTTATGTCTTCCATACAGAGTAAATAACAAAGATGCTTCACATGAAGTTGTTGTGCTGCTAGTTGTTAGATGACAACATGTCCTTGTAACCACACAAACTGTACATGGCGCAAGGTAGCTATTGACATGTCACACCATGGACAAGTAATGTATGTACCTCCACGTCATGAAATGATGCTCAGTACCGTGCATCCATACAAAGTGATATCAATGTAAACTGTGTGGTGTATAACATGTAACATCCAAACTTATAACACCAAGCATGTGGGATGCACTACAATGACCATTTCCCCTCTCTTCCACAGGTGACCAGGAACTGTAGCTGCAGATGAGAACACCCACCTGCAGAGCCAGTCTCCCCCCGGAACATGGACTTTCTGATGCTGACTCCCTAGATTCCTTGGATGCGGAGCCAGAAGCCAGCCCACCAGGCATGGCAGGGCGCAACTGGTTCCAGGAGTCCACTGTCCCCACCGCCACTACCTCAGCAACAACAGCTGTGCTGACCCCTGCTGTAACGACCTGTGCGACCTCGAACCACCACCACCAGTGCTGCCTGCAACAGTGTCCCTGCCTCAGAGGATGCCCACACCACCCCACAATCTAAGGAGGGTAGGGAGAGTATGCAGGTGTGTAGAGTGGTGACGCCACAGGTCCGGGACAGCAGGGCAGGTGGGAGGGTAACTGGGCACCAAAATCTACCGGACACTGGGACCGAAGCCTTGACCAACATCACCAGAGTCCTTTGGGCTCATGAAAGAGCCTAGGGACACACAGGCCAGGCTCTGGAAGATTCATGTGAACTCCGCCTGCTGCTGAGGTCCATAGACACACGAATGGGCCAAATCGTGTACCTCTTTGGCCAGCTTGTGGGTCTCCTGAGAGACAGGCCTGTGACCCCAACAACAGCTCAACCTACCTCGAGTGGTCCGCAGGATGACAGTCCTTCCACCTCCCCTGCAGCCACAGAGAGGGGTGAGTCCTCAGACCCCACTGAGCTCGCAGCAGAGACCCCCCTGCCAAACGCTCAAGGGGCCATCCAAGGAAAACCAAGGGAGGAACACGTGGCAAAGCAGCAGCCAAACGCCAGTCAAGGATCTAGCCATGATGGCAACCCTCTTGACCTTCCCATTGACTTTGTTGACTGTCCTTATCCATACTGCCATGTTGATGGCAGGCGTCTGTTGGACTGTGTCACCACATCAATGTGGTGACTACTCTATTGTCTCATCTACCAGCACAGATAACTCATTGATTTCCTTTTCACCTTTTTGTAAATATTCACCTCCCTGTCACATACACCCATTGTAAATAAACACACCTTACACACCTATGTTTTCGTGCCAGCTCAATGTTTTCCACAGGATGTATAATGTTGACTCTAATTACAATGTACCAGGAGCACTGATTGTTGGGTGGCATTGAGAGGCTGATGGGACCTAGGAAAACACAAGAGAACAATATTCACTTCTCAGGTGATGGCATCACAGCCATTACACAACACTTGTCATCAAGGTTCTCAAATTTGAACACATTACAATGAGCAACAGCACTAACATAGACATCCTGTAGCTGTGCATAACTATCCAGTCCCAGAAACATTAGCAGCCAGCACAGAGCCAACAACAGACAGCAGTCACAAAGCTCCCCTAGGCCTTTCCACCAAAAACAAAAACAGCAGACAATGGCACCGTTGTACGTTTTCACTCACATTCAAGGTAAGTAGCGGTTGATGAGCTGTTGACACAGGTCGACACCTTCCTCCTTTCCACTATCCTCGTCACTGGACATGTATGGGTTTGCAGGTGGGGGCCTCGGCTGCTCATCATCGTCCAGGAGCAGGGGGATCTCTTTGCGCAAGGCCAGGTTGTGGAGCATGCAGCATGCCACTACGATCTTACACACCTTTTGGGGAGAGCGCATCAGTGCACCTCCGGTCTTGACCAGGCAGCAAAATCGTGACTTAAGTAGACCAAAAGTACCCTCCACCACACAACGTGTCCTGCCATGGGCATCATTCTAGCGAACATCACCCTGGGTCCTGGGATTCCTCAGTGGGCTCTGCAACCAAGGCCGGTCGGGATATACATAGTCACCTAGGTGTTAAAATTCACAGAGCTATTGTGTAATAGAAACAGTAGCTGAGAACAGCATGTCACACATACAGCACACTACTTGATTTTGCGTACTCACCCACAATTCATGCACGCTCTGGATGCAGATTTGCCATCAGCTGTTGTACAATGCTGTGACGTAGGATGTAGGAGTCATGGGCTGATCCAGGAAATTTGGCACAGACATGTGAGATTATCATATCCGCCTGGTATACCACTTGCACGTTGATGGAATGGAAATGCTTCCTATTCCTGTAGATGTGCTCACGTGCCTGCGGTGGAACCAGGCCAGCATGTGTGCAGCCAATGGCACCAACAACATTAGGGATGTGTCCAATGTCATAAAAATCCCCCTTCACAGCCTCCAATTCATGCCTCCTGGGAAAAAAGGACGTATCTGTCCTTGTAGGTCATCATAGCGGACAGGACATCACGTAGCACCATGCTGAACATAGGTCGCGACATCCCACCTGCGCTGGACACTGTATACTGGAATAAACCAGTAGCAAAGATATGCAGGGCTGCCATCACCTCACACGTTGATGTCAAAGCAGTCAGAAATGTTCTGCGAAGTCTCAGATGGGGCTCCAACAGAGCACATAGGTTTTGAAGGGTAAGTCGATCAAGACAGAACTTCCGTATGATGTCCTCATCCTCCATGTCTGCCAGCACTGTGAATGTACGATACACATTTGGTCACCTCCTAGGTGAGATGAAAGGGGACACGTGTCAATTCAATCCCCCTTATGAGATATGTCCAACATCTTACGTGTTGACTGATACAACGCCAACAATGACTGGCAGCAAATTTCAGCTTACAGCAGAACTGACATGTAGGGACACCTTGATATAAACTAGTCGTACACTTGTCCAGTATTCACACAGTGAGTACCCTAAAACAGACATAGACTACGTGAATGCCAAAAGGTACATTTCAACATCTTGTGTTACCAGCCCTGAGAGTAGTTGACACAGCACATGTATGAGAGAGCACCACTGCTAGCTTCTATGTAGCTGTTGTATCTGCCACATCTTCTTGCGTACGTCCGACAGGGCACACATTACCAACACAATGAGCACAGTGTGTGCATAAAGAGCAAGTATTAATATGAGTTCAGCAATCTACACAGTAAAATAGCTATGTTATGTGGTCAGACCTTCATGACTGTGGGTTGCTTGGCCATCTCACACATTGAAATGTGTACATATGTGGGAGTCCATCACACCACAGATCTGTGTACATACATAAAAATATCATAAGTGACATGTGAGTGAGTCCATGCCCGTACATGTAATCCTGTGCACTGGCATGGCATGTGTAGTCATCAGTGGGCTAAATGTCACACTAGCATTCCTTAGCACTATCTGGTGGCATGAATAATGTTGAGAACTGGCCATTGCCACAGCATGATGTGTCCATAGATGCCATAAGCGCGTGCTCCGCCACCAGAATCACGGTCATAGGCACCAATGTCAGGCGGCCAAATTGCGGTAGTGACCGCTTGTCCACTGCGGTGTGTCACCGCCAATGCCCATGCCTCTGCAGCCAATGGGAACTGCAATCGCGGTAGTGATATACACATTGTAAAATGGCAGTTGGCGTGCTCCACCCCCAGAATCACGGCCATAGGCACCAAGTCAGGCGGACAAATCTCTCTAGCAACCGCCTGGCCCCTGCGGTGTGTCACTGCCAATGCCCATGCCCCTGCAGCCAATGGAAACCGCAATCGGGGTAGTGATATACATATTGTAAAATGGCAGTTGGCGTGCTCCGCCACCAGAATTACGGCCATAGGCACCAATGTCAGGTGGCCAAATCGCGGTAGAAAGCGCCTGGCCCCTGTGGTGTGTCACCGCCAGTGTCCATGCCCATGCAGCCAATGGGAACCGCATTCACAGTAGCCAATTGCAATTTTGAAAATCGCGGTAGACGTGCTCCGCTACCACGGTCCGGTCATTGTATGCAATTGTAAGATGTACGATCGTGGTAGCAACTGTCTGGCCCCTGCGGTTTGTCACCGCCAATGCCCATGCAGCCAATGGGAACCGCAATCTCGGTAGCGCAGTGCAATTTTGAAAATTGCGGTAGGCGTGCTCCGCTTCCGCTGGGCTAGTCATTGGTCGCATTTGAAAAAAGCTGACCTGGAACACCAATTGCAGCAGCTGAGTACCACTGAAACAACCCCAGGGGGCTGTATATGTGTGGGAGAGAGCCACACATTTCCACTGCTTTCAAACACTGCTGTGCTGACTGACACTCTTCACCACCACCTGCTGCTGTTCCTGGCTCATGGACCCAAGGATGGCGAGGACTGAGAACATCAGGGCCCGACCTTTCCCAACAGAGGAGCTGGAGGTCTTGGTGGACGAGGTGCTCTCACAGTATGGGTGGCTATATGGTGCTCCTGATGTCATGGTAAGTGTTTCAGAGTGAAAGTAGGGGAGTGCAGGGAGTGCACACAGGAAGTTGATCTGCTGCAGTATGTGCCTGAGAGTGTGTGTTTGTGTGATACACTGCCTAGCATGCTGACTTTAGGGGAAATGAGTTTGTAGCCTATTTTACATATTTCCCGGGTTGCATATCAGGATGGCAGGGACATGCAGTGTTTTTGCAGCCATGCAATGGCACTGCAAATCTGGAAAGTGGGAGTCAGGACAGAAATTGCCTGTGGTAATGGATGTTTGAGTCCATGAGGTTTTCACAGGCTCATTTGTGACATCACAAAGACTTTTCGTCCAGAGGGTACAGATGGAAGTGGGTTTAACTTGATATTGCCACCATGGATATGTAAGCATTATGCACAAGAGTGAAATTCCCGAGGGTGACACTCTTGGTGGAAATTCACCTATGACACAGCAGATTGTTGTACTTCTGAAATATCCCTCTTCCATTTTCTTCATAATGTGTACTGACTTCCATGTGTAGGCACTGTTTGCCCTCCCATATTTTACATGCATGTGACGGTTCTGATGGCCCACGTTATACCGCAGTGTGAGCCCCCCTGCCTGCACAGTTACTGCCCAATTTGACAGGGACACATCACTGAATGGACAGAGTTAGACATTTGGTTGTCTGCTACCCATTTCATCAATGAACATTCTTAGGCCTGTGGATTGCACAAGACAGACCTTGTGAGAAGGGTGTGAGATTGTAATATCATGTCCCTAAATGTGACCTCTATGACACAGTGAGCCATTCACAGTGCAAGGACATTGAGTGGTGTGCAGTGTTGGACACAGTGAGTCTGCCCCGACACATCATGTACAATGTAATGTATGTCTTGCTCCCTCACATACTGCATCGCAGATGTGGGCCTTCTTCACATTGCTTTCTGTGCTGGCATTCTGCATGTGTATGAAATGGCCAGGTACTGTGTCCATCCTCATACCTGCATGCATTTTGGTATTTTTATCTCATGCTAATGTACTACGTGTCATGCTGTATTGTCTCTGCTAAACATATGTGAATATCTGTGCTGCGAGTGTGCATGCTCCTGTACTGAGACACAGTGGTACATAACCCAGTGTCACTGACATTTCCCCCTCTTGTCTCCCATGCCAGCAGCTCAAAGTCCACCAGCGTAAGGCCGTATGGAGGGCCATTGCACGCAAGGTGCGGGCTTAGGTTGTCTGCAACCGACGGCACACACAAGCTGGTGCCTGCTAAGAGTCTGCAGAAAAAGCCCTCAATGGCAGATTCACCCACAACCTCAACTCCCACTCACACACCTATGAAGCTGAGACAGGACACTGTGGGGGGTTGACCTGGTCAACAAGGGATGGAGTGGAAAAGGCAAGGCCAGGCCAAGCGTACCGTCAGATCCAGCAGATCCCCAGAGGGTGGGCCACCACCTGCACCTCATGCACCTTTTGTGGAGAGTATTCCTGTTGTTCCCGGCCCACTTCCTACTACTACCAAGACGGTACTGGGCTATCTAATCCCCAAGAAGTGGAGAGGCAGCCCTCCACATTCTCCCTCACACACTGTGTCTCACAGTAGCATGTCTCCGTCTTCGCGTGCCACCACGCCACCCGGTCCAAGCAGCCCTCCGGCTACTAAAGCCACTGATGCCTCTACCTCAGCTGGTCATCTCTCTCCCATGTTCAGTCCTCCAACTGATGTATGTTCATCTTGTGATGGCCTGTCTTCCTAGTCACATGGGTACATTTGAATATGTGCACTTGAGTGGTCATGAAGTGTGAAGGGGTGACTTTGTCAGTAGTGTTGATGTGTGTGTGCCCCTGCAATGCCAACTGCACACATGTATGACCCAGAAGCTGAGTGCCTGTTTGTTTGAATTGCCACCATGTGCTTCAGATTGTGGGCACATATAGGATTTGTAGGTTGTGCACTGTGCAGTGTGTTTGTGTGTCCTTGCTCTCCTGGGGGACACCTACTTGTTGTTGCTGCCAGTTGTGAATATGCAGAGTTTGTGATTGCCAATTCTGTGTTGTGTTTTGTTGATCAGCCATGTGTCTTGTTACTGTTTGTGCTCACTGTGCAGACCTGCTCCGACACAATGACATTGTAGGTGAGTTTTCTCATGCATCGTTGTCACTTGACCCGTTTTTGGCTCCAGTATGGTATGTGAGATGTACAGTCATAAAATCCCCTATCTGTGCTCCTGATGCCTACCCATTGTGACTGACTCCTCTATGTGATTGGGGACAATACACTACGGATCCTGTCCACTACTCACGTACACACCACTTCGATCTCATGTTCCCTACCCCTTGGGTTGCCAGTGTGTGAGCCTCCCCTCCACTTCCTTTGTTACACTATGCTTTGTGATGCTGATCTGTGCACAGGAGCATTGTGCCACTCAGGACAGTTTCACAATTAGTTATGTGTGATTTGCTTGTACGGGTTTGCAGTCATGTATGTATTTGGTATTTATTGAGCGCATATATCACCCTTAGGTCTCTTAGCGCTTTGCCGAAAGACATAAAGCTAAAACCGGGCAGTACATAGTGTTAGAATAACCACATTTTGAGGGCTTTACAGATTTTTTTGTTGTCGGTTACCAGGCAAAGGTGTACCGGCAGTGAATTCCATAGCTCTGTTGCAGTTCTGGAAAAAGACCGGCTGCCGTTTTTTACAGTGCGGACCTTGGGGATGGTTAAAAGATTATTACTGGTGGAGTGGAGGGTTCTAACTGGCTGATGTTTGGCCAGTTTCTTTACTAAATAGGTTTAATGTTTTGTGTACCAAGCAGCATCATTTGAAGACAACCCTAATTTTATAGGGAGCCAGTGGAGGGTCTTCAGACTGGGAGCCGATGGAGATCGGCGGGGGGAGATTTAAGACCAGCCTTGCAGCGATGTTCTGCAGAACCTGAAGCTTTGTCAAAAGCTTTTCGTTTATGGATGCGAACAATGTGTTACCATAGTCCAAGCCATTGATGATTGCTCATGGTTGCTCATGTGCAGTGCAATTGTTAGTGCTGCACAGTCTTCTGTTCATGTTGTTTGCACCTGGGTGTCCCTGAGTTGTACATCTGTGGGTGTTGGGTAAGCTGTATGTGTGTTTGCTGAGGTACTGCTACCCTTCCTCAGTGAGATGTTGTCTGTGTGCTGCTTTGTGTTGTGGGAATACATGTTGTGGCACTGAGATGTGTGTGCTACTGATTTGGTTGGTGTGCACACACTGCTTGGCCTGCATGCAGTGCTGTGAGTGTATGTTGCCTTGTACTTGCCCGGTGTGCATCCCCCTGATGTCGAGCTGAGTTTGAAATGTGATGGATTGGTATGTGCATCTGTTGTATTTTTGTTGTGGTTTTATGCAGTGTTTGGGCTGTGTTGGCTCCTTCAGCTGACAGATGCTCTGTGTGTGTGATGTTCTATTTGCATGACATTGTGTGTGAGTAGTTTGTGCATTGTGATACATTCTGATGTGTGTTGCAAGTGTAGTGTGCATTACCTGTGTGTCTGTCACATGCAGCAAGGTGTATTCTTGTTGCTGGGCTTGTTTTGGGTGCAGAATCTATGTCCTCCTATATTTGACCTGTCACTGGTCAGGATTATGCATGTGCATGCTTGTGGTACACAGTGACACCACGTTGACTTGATAGTTGGTGTGGTGCCTCTGTCTGTGTTTGCTTATTGTCCCATATGATCCCCGTTTGTTTTCATGACTTTTGAGATGATGCAAATCTTGTTGGTGTTGGGGTATGGTGTCTGTACATTGGCACTGAGTGACAATGGTGTGCACTCCTGTTCTGTCTAGGGTCACATTGCCTTTCCACTGTTTGGCTGCACAGGGCTGGGCTTGTTGGACTTCTGTGTATGCTGTTTATGAGATTTGTGTTTGAATATTATTTTTGTGTCAGCATTGGTTCAGGTATCCCTGAGTGTGAGTCTGTTCTCTCCAGACTCTGGGACCTTGGACTTGTCACGGCCAAAAGACTTCTCACTAAACGCTGGAAGCACAGTGAACCCCCGCACGTCAAACACTGGCATACCTCGTTTGACAACTGGGCGAGGGCAGAAAGCATTGTCCTACATAGGGAAGAGACAGTAGGACACAGGAAATTCCCCATAGCGCAACTCTGGGATGAAGTATTGAGATCCTTCCACCAGGCAAGTATAGACCAGGGAGTGACTTGAACCCCCCCTTCTTCTGGGGTGGGAGCAACATAGCAGCGGCGGAGGAGAGAAACATGTCCTAAGTAACGAGGATTCTTAACACCGACATATAGCACACCACGCTCACGACGAACAGTGATGCCCCCGCCCTGAGACGAGACTGCCGCTTATCCCCCCATTTTTCCCTAACGACGCACGAGACCTGTCACACCAGGGTCGCAGTTTTGACGGACCCCCGCATATACCCCACATCCTAGAAGCATTACGCCCGCCGCACCTGAGACGCACGCCACAAGAGAGACACGCCCCCACTGCCTGCACCCACCACCCTTTTCTTTTCCGTCTTTCTTCTACCCCCCCCCCCCCTTTTTTTTTTCCTCTTTCTTTCTTTTTTGACCTACATTCACCAGTCTCTATTTCAACCATATTGTTACTGGGTTGATTATTCCTCATATACAATAGATCTTTAGATGTTGGTGTCGAAACGGCTTAACCGCACGACACGTTTGTTTGATTGTTTGTATTATAAGCTTTTGAATATCACATTCTTAACCTGGAATGCAACTGGAACATAACGCATGCATGCGGAAACATCCAGAATATCGTGACATTTGACCAAGGTCTAGTAACAACGGTGGGACTGACAAGTCTGCAAGACACAGCCATGCCGCACATCACAGACCATGGGCCACATGCAGTCCTAGCTACTCATAGACATAGCAAATTGCTCGCAGCTGACAATCACAGCACCAACTGTTTCCACAAACACGAAACATAATGCAGATAACTTGACACTACAATCACACAGCTCCCCCCAGCACCGTATCCACTGAAAAGTGCAGTGGGAATACACTCTTAACAAGCACAGCAACGCTCGTGTAGGCCGAGCTTCACTAAGTTTACTTTGTGCTGTTCGTATTGCCTCATTATCAGCCCTGTGCAATGTAATATGTGACTAATGTTTCTAAATGTATCACCGCAATACGTGACAGTAATGAAAGATTGGGGTGATGGTTCGTATACGTTTATTGCTGTGAGCATTGTAATGTGTCGTGATGATATGTTATAAGAAATAAAACCAATAAAATATATTCAAACAAAAAAAAATCCCTGAGTGTGAGTCTGACATTTGTGGATGCACCCCAGGATGTGTGATTGGTTGTCAGTTTAACTCACAGGACACCATTTCCACCATTCTATGTGTTTAAAACTAGTTTTGAGTGCTGCAGGTGTGAGTTGGGTAGAGGAGGGGTAAGTGTGAAGGTCCAACTTGGGTTTGACAGTCAGGGAGTGTGACAATGAGCCATGTGCGTTGTGCTGCTGACATACACTTTCAAGTAGGTTGACACAGATGCTTGGCTGATCACTGTTACTTTAGACACTTCCTCTCATTCCTGTGCCTATGCATGACTTGCCTTGATGTCTCCCTGAGTTGTTGCACAGAGGTCACTGTGGTTTAATTTCACTAACTGTGCCACCCATGTCTTGTTGATGGCCTAAGGGTGGGGTGATATGTTCTTTCTCTTGCATGTGATGTACAGATGCTTTGTGGCTTGCTCCATGGCTTTCCAGCGCTGTCCAATTCACTTTTGGCTAGCCCATTTCTTGTCCTCCATTGCTGCTGATATCTGGTATGTGTATGTGGTTGTGTGTCAGTGTGAGGTGTGTCTGAGTGACTTTACAGGCAGTGTGGACAGTTCAGTGGATGGGATGTTCATATGCAGTGTGAGTCTTCATTTTGTGATTTGACTCAGTTTGCATGACATGAGTGGGAGGTAGGTGTGAGGAGGAGGAATGCCCTGCCCCTGAGCTTCTGTTCAGGGTGTTCCTCTTCACCCCCCTTCTAAGACAGGCTCCCTGGTTGTTTGGTGTGTGAAGCGCAGGGTCTGGCTATTCCTGGAAGATGAAATGTTTAGGGGGGGGGGCACAGGAAGGCCACACAGCATGTCACCAAATGGGTGTTGGAGGTGCAGTGTGTGAAGGGTAGAGGTGGGGCCCTGTAAATCTTTGTGGACAGTCCATGCCTGGCGCTGGTCCTGACTACTACATTGTGCACAGGTTTTCCCGTGTCTGCATCACTGTGGTGACGTGACCGGCACATTGCGGTGATTTCGCGGTTGATGGGTGACTCGGATGCAGAGGGGTTATTTTCTTAAGGTAGGACATGTGTGGGTACACTTGGGGATGTGTTCCTGTCCCCACCAGAGTGTCTGATGTGGACAGGAACCGTATGTCCGCACAGGAGTTGTGTGTTGTGTTTGTGTCCGGAGTGGTGTGATTGTATACCTGCGGCGTTGTCTGTGACGCTCCATTATTTGCTGGTAGTGGTTCAGGTACAGCACCGGAAAGGCTTGTAGAGCTGAATGCATTGTGGTCGGGACTGGGTGGAGGGGACCGGGAGTCTGGTTTAGGCGCTCTGCTGTTGTGCTTCTGCTGTCTCTGGTTGGGTGGTTTCTCGGCTGCGGTGTGACAGACTGTTTGGGGCATCTTCCAAGACTGATAAAAGGAAAAGATTCTTGATAGGACTACGGATGTTTCATGTTACATGATGTGACTCTGTTTTCAAAAATGCTTGCTATCTGATGAAAAAAGACTACAAAAAATAGCCTTGAGAAAGCCCTGACTCCATTTTCCAAACAGGGCAAAACACGTGTCGGCTGTTCAGTCCTATGTTGTATGAATCAACTGTCTAGTGGATACATGAAAAATGAGCATTAAAGAATGAAATCTTGAATGAATCTTAATAAAAAGAAATTTGCTCATATCAACCACCTGGTACTATCATACTTGAGGAAAATGTACCCATTGATGGGATTGGAGTACAACAATTTGGAAAAGGAGGAATAAATGCTTACAGCCCTTGTTTACATCGTTTCAAATGCTGGATAGGTCCAGAGCCTTAAGCTAATTTTCCTCCAAATAACAACGGATTTGGGATTCATATCCAATCTAGGGTTTCCTGGGCCTTTTTGCCTTCTCACTGGCATCTTGATTTGTATGGCTGACGGGACGTCATTCCGCACAAAGGTGGGTCTCTATTGGCTCCTAACACCTCAATGGCGGGTGCATTTTTATGGCAGTTCATGTCACACCGCGGCGGATGGGAAATGGGCTATGTTTGGCCATTGTAATATGGCGGGAGCAAGGACTGCTGCTGGAGGGCGAAAATGACATTTTCCACCACCTCCAGCACGGCAGATGTGCCTCCACCTGCCATCCTAATGAACCCCCTTGTCTCCTACTCAGAAGCTTGTATTTTTTCAGATTTTGAGTATGAAACACACTTATTTTAGTTGTAAAGGTGATGGTTCACATCTCACAGTAATTTATAGTCAAAAGATTAAACATTAAAAAAATCACCATTAAAGATCATTCCGAGAACGTTCCTCATTTCCGGGGACATCGTTTTTCGTCTGAAAATGGATATTTTTGGACTGTACCAAAAAGGATTCAAAATGTAAATTGTATAGCACCTCATGTTAAATAACCTACTTTTTTAAGGCCTCCTAGTGACCAAAATGGCAATATTTATAGACTTTATCTCCTACTCAGAAGCTTGTATTTTTTGACAAATTGCAAGCATGAAAATAACTCTAAACCAACTTCTTTTAGTTCCAAAATTGTGGATTCACACCTGAGAGTCATTTACAGTCAAAAGATTAAACATTCAACTAAAATAAGTGTGTTAAGAGTAATTTTCCTGCCCAAAATAGGTCAAACTGCAATCTTCTGAGTGGGAGAAAAGTCTGTAGAGATGACAATTTTGGTCACTGTGAGGCCTAAAAAAGTTGTTATTCAACATGAGGCATGATCAAATTTACATTTTTAATGATTTAATGTATACTCAAAAAAATCAATTTTCTGAGGAAAAACAATAACCCAGGACCTGTCGAACTTTCTCCAAATGGTCAGTAATGGTGATTTTTTGTATGTTACATTTTCTGTCTGTAAATGACTACTGTATGTGAACTGTCACATTTGGAACTAAAAGTGTGTCTAGAGTAGTTTTCCAGCCTAAAATTGGTCAAAAGAGAAGATTCTTAGTAGGAGGAAAAGTCTCTAAAAATGGCAATTTTGGTAACTGTGAGGCTTTAAAAAGTGGTTATTCAACACAGGACATGATCTAACTGACATTTTGAATCATTTTTTGTACAGTCCAAAAAAATCAATTTTCTGATGAAAAACGATGACCCCAGACCTGTCGAACTTTCTCCAGATGATCACTAATGGGGATTTTTTATTATTTAATATTTTGACTGTAAATGACTGTTGGATGTGAATGATCAATTTTGAGCTAACATAAATGTGTTTAGAGTCATTTTCCTGCCCGAAATCATTCAAAATAGAAGCTTCAGAGTAGGAGGAAACATCTGTAAAAATGACAATTTTGGTCACCGTGAGGCTTTAAAAAGAGGTTATTCAACATGAGGTATGATCCAATTGACATTTTGAATAATTTTTTGTACAGTCTAAAAAATAAACTTTCAGATGAAAAACGATGACCGGATCTGTCGAACGTTCCCCAGATGGCCAGTAATGGTAAATTTTAAAAGTTTAATGTTCTGATTGTAAACAACTGTTGGATGTGAATTATCACTTTTTGAACTAATATAAGTGTGCTTAGATTCATTTCCTGCCCAAAATCGTTGAAAATAGAAGCTTCTGAGTAGAAGGAAACATCTGCAAAAAGGACAATTTTTGTCACTGTGAGGCTTTAAAAAGAGGATATTCAACATGCGGCACAATCCAATTGACATTTTGAATCATTTTTGTACAGTCTAAAAAATCAATTTTCTGATGAAGAAGGATGATCCCGGACATGTCGAACTTTCTCCGGATGGTCAGTAATGGGTATTTTTTTAAAGTTTAACCTTTAGACTGTAAAAGACTATTGCATGTGAATTATCACTTTTGGAAGTAAAATAAGTGTGTTTCGAATAATTTGTTCTCCCCAAAAATGGCGAAAGTAGAAGCTTTGGAGTAGGAGGAAAAGTCTGTAAAAATAACAATTTTGGTCACTGTCAGGCTTTAAAAAGTGGTTATTCAACATGAGGCATGATCCAATTGACATTTTGAATAATTTTTTATACGGTCTAAAAATCAATTTTCTGAAGGAAAATAATCACCCTAAACTTGTCGAACTTTATCCAGCAGGCCAGTAATGGTGATTTTTTTAATGTATAATCTTTTGATTGTAAGCAACTGCTAGTTGTGGATTATCACTTTCTGAACTAAAATAAGTATTTTTAGAGCCATTTTCCTGTCTAAAATTGTTGAAAATAGATGCCTCGAAGTAGGAGGAATAGTCTGTAAAAATGACAATTTTGGTTTCTGTGAGGCTTTAAATAGTGGTTATTCAACATGAGGCATGATCCAATCGACATTTTGAAACATTTTTGCACAGACCAAAAAATCTATTTTCTGATGAAATCGATGACCCCGGACCTGTCAAACTTTCTCCAGATGGTCAGTAATGGTGATTTTTTTAATGTTTAATCTTTTGACTCTAAATGTCTGTTGGATGTGAATTATTAATTTGGTGATAAATTAAGTGTGTTTAGAGTAACTTTTTCTCCCCAAAAATTGTGAAAATAGAAGCTTTGGAGTAAGTAAAAATAACAATTTTGGTCACGTGAGACTTTAAAAAGTGGTTATTCAACATGAGGCATGATCCAATTGACATTTTGAATACATTTTTATACAGTCTAAATATCAACTTCCTGATGAAAAATGATGGCACTGGACCTGTCAAACTTTCTCCAGCTGTTCAGTAATGGTGATTTTTTAATGTATAATCTTTTAAGTGTAAGCAACTGTTGGATGTGGATTATCACTTTTTTTTTAACTAAAATAAGTATTTGTAGGGTCATTTTCCTGTCCAAAATCGTTCAAAATCGATGCTTGGGAGTAGGAGGAATAGTCTGTAAAAATGAAAATTTTGGTCACTGTGACGCTTTAAAAATAGGTTATTCAACATGAGTCACGATCCAATTGACATTTTGAATCATTTTTGTACAGTCCCAAAAAATCAATTTTGTCATGAAAAACGATGAACTCGGACCTGTCGAACTTTCTCCAGCTTTTCAGTAATGGTGATTTTTTAATGTTTAATCTTTTGACTGTAAATAACTATTGCATGTGAATTACCACTTTTTTAACTAAAATAAGCGAGTTTAGAATCATTTTCCTGCCCAAAATCATTCAAAATAGAAGCTTCTGAGTAGGAAGAAACATCTGTAAAAATGAAAATTTTGGTAACTGTGAGGCTTTAAATAGTGGTTATTCAACATGAGGCATGATCCAAACGATATTTTGAAACCCTTTTGTACAGTCTAAAAAACTCAATTTTCTGATTACCTGTCAAACTTTGTTTCGAGTAATTTTTATGCCCAAAATTGTTCAAAATAGAAGTTTCTGAGTATGAGGAAACATCTGTAAAAATGACAGTTTTGGTCACTGTGAGGCTTTAAAAAGAAGTCATTCAACATGAGGCAAACCAATTGACATTTTGAATAATTTTTTGTACAGTTCCAAAAAATCTATTTTCTCATGAAAAAGGATGATCCCGGAACTGACAAACTTTCTCAAGATTTTCAGTAATGGTAATTTTTTAATGTTTCATCTTTTGACTTTAGATGACTATTGCATGTGAATTATCAGTTTTTGAACTAAAATAAGCGTGTTTAGAGTCATTTTCCTGCCCAAAATCGTTCAAAATAGAAGCTTTTGAGTGGGAGGAAACATCTGTAAGAAGCACAATTTTGGTCACTGTGAGGCTTTAAATGGTGGTTATTCAACAGGACATTTTGAATCATTTTTGTACAGTCTAAAAAACTCAATTTTCTGATTACCTGTCAAACTTTCTCCAGATGGTCAGTAATGGTGATTTTTTTTAATGTTTAATCATCTGACTGTAAACAACTGTTGGATGTGAATTTTACTTTTTGAACTAATATAAGTGTGCTCAGAGTCATTTTCCTGCTTGAAATTGTTCAAAATAGAAGCTTCTGAGTAGGAGGAAACATCTGTAAAAATTACAATTTTGGTCACTGTGAGGCTGTAAAAAGAATTTATTCAACATGAGGCACGATCCAATGTACATTTTGAATAATTTTTTGTACAGTCCCAAAAATCTATTTTGCTATGAAAAATGAGGATCAGGGACCTGTTGAACTTTCTCTAGATGGTCAATAATGGTAAATTTGTAATGTTTAATCTTTTGACTAACAACTGTTGGATGTGAATGATCAATTTTGAACTAAAATAAGTATTTTTGGAGTAATTTTTATGCCCAAAATAGTTCAAAATAGAAGCTTCTGAGTATGAGGAAACATCTGTAAAAATGACAGTTTTGGTCACAGTGAGATTTAAAAAGAGGGTAGCCAACATCAGGCACAATCTAATTGACATATTGAATAATTTTTATATAGACCAAAAAAATAAATTTATTGATGAAAAACGATGACCCCAGACCTGTCCAACTTTTTCCAGATGGTCGTTAATGATGATTTTGAAATGTTTAATCTTGTGACTCTAAATGACTATTGCATGTGAAGTATCACTTTTGATACTAAAATAAGTGTGTTTAGAGTCATTTTCCTGCCTGAAAATCTTCAAAATAGAATCTTCAGAATAGGAGGAATAGTTTCTAAAAATGACAATTTTGATAACAGCGAAGATTTAAAAAGTATTTATTCTACATGATGCATGATCCAATTGACATTTTGAATAATTTTTGTACAGTCTCAAAAGTCTATTTTCTGATGAAAAACGACCAGTTGAACTTTCTCCAGATGGTCAGTAATGGTGATTTTTTATTGTTAAATCTTTTGACTGTAAATGACTGTTGGATGTGAATTATCAATTTTGAGGTAAAATAAGTTTGTTTAGAGTCACTTTCCTGCCCAAAATCTGCCAAAATAGAAGCTTCTGAGTATGAGGAAACAGCTATAAAATGACAATTTTGGTCCCAGGGAGGCAGTACAAAGAGGTTATTCAACATGAGGCACAATCCAATTGACATTTTGAATAATTTTTTGTACAGTCTAAAAAAATCCATTTTCTGATGAAGAAGGATGATCCCGGACATGTTGAACTTTCTCCAGATGGCCAGTAATTGTGACTTTTTTAATGTTTAACCTTTAGACTGTAAGGCTATTGCATGTGAATTATCACGTTTGGAAGTAAAATAAGTGTGTTTAGTGTAATTTGCTCTCCCCAAAAATGTTGAAAATAGAAGCTTTGGAGTAGGAGGAAAAGTCTGTAAAAATAACAGTTTTGGTCACTGTGAGGTTTTAAAAAGTGGTTATTCAACATGAGGCATGATCCAATTGACATTTTGAATAATTTTTATACAGTCTAAACATCAATTTTCTGATTAAAAACGATGACCCCGGACCTGTCACGTTCCCAAAATGGTCAATATTGATGACATTTTAAAATTTAATCTTTTGACTGTAAATGACTGTTGGATGTGGATTATCACTTTTTGAACTAAAATAAGTGTTTGTAGAACCATTTTCCTGTCCAAACTTGTTGAAAATAGATGCTTCGGAGTAGGAGGAATAGTCTGTAAAAATGCCAATTTCTGGTCACTGTGAGGCTTTAAATAGTGGTTATTCAACATGAGGCATGATCCAATCGACATTTTGAATAATTTTTGACAGACAAAATTTTTTATTTTCTGATGAAAATCAATGACCCTGGACCTGTCAAAATTTCTTCAGATGGTCAGTAATGGTGATTTTTTAATGTTTAATCTTTTGTCTGTAAATGACTGTTGGAAGTGAATTATCAATTTGGAGCTAAATTAAGTATGTTTAGAGTCATTTTCCAGCCCAAAATTACTGTAAATAGAAGCTCTTGAGTAGGAGGGAACATATTTAAAATTGACGATTTTGGTCACTGTGAGACTTTAAATAATGGTTATTCAACATGAGGCATAATCCAATCAACATTTTGAATCATTTTTGTACTGTAAAAGACCATTACATGTGAATTTTCACTTTTGGAACTAAATTAAGTGTGTTTAGAGTAATATTTTCTCCCCAAAAAATAGTGAAAATAGAAGCTTTGGAGTATGAGGAAAAGACTGTAAAAATAACAATTTTGGTCACTGTGAGGCTTTAGAAAGTGGTTATTCAACATAAGGCATGATCCAATTGACATTTTGAATATTTTTTTATGCAGTTTAAAAATCTATTTTCTGATGAAAAATGATGACCCCGGACCTTTCAGTGAATGTATGACATTGTTCTGGCTGAAGACGGCTGATAGCCAGAAACCGGTCCTAGGATGCTTGATTCCGGTCCAGGAAAGACATGGCTTGGCAGTTCGGGCTGGGCTGTTCCCATGAGGCACAGGGTCAAGGCTGATTCGCATATGGCCATGTCTGAACTGGGGTGGTGTGGAGTGCCAAAAAACAATGGATTTAGGCCCAGATCTCTGTACTGGGGTGAATGTATGACATTGTTCTGCAATCTGTCCATCAACTGTTGTTTTGCATTTTGTCACCCCGAGTGGGATGGGTATGCTCAGACGTGAGTCCCATGCTCTCCACACCACTGGAGTCAAGCTATCCTGGCTGAAGACGGCTGATAGCCAGAAACCGGTCCTAGGATGCTTGATTCCGGTCCAGGAAAGACATGGCTTGGCAGTTCGGGCTGGACTGTTCCCATGAGGTTCAGGGTCAAGGCTGATTTGCATATGGCCATGTCTGATCTGGGGTAGTGTGGAGTGCAAAAAAACGATGGATTTAGGCCCAGATCTCTGTACTGGGGTAAATGTATGACATTGTTCTGCATTCTGTCCATCAACTGTTGTTTTGCATTTTGTCACCACGAACCTTTCTCCAGCTGGTCAGAAATGATGATTTTTTAATGTATAATCTTATGACTGTAAGCAACTGTTGGATGTGGATTATCACTTTTTGAACTAAAATAAGTGTTTGTAGGGTCATTCTCCTGTCCAAAATCGTTCAAATCAGATGCTTTGGAGTAGGAGGATTAGTCTGTTAAAATGAGAATTTTTGTCACTGTGAGGCTTTAAAAATAGGTTATTCAACATGAGTCATGATCCAATTGACATTTTGAATCATTTTTGTACAGTCTAAAAAATAAATTTTCTGATGACCTGTCAAACATTCTCCAGATGGTCAGTACTGGTCAATTTTTTATTCTTCATCTTTTGACTGTAAACAGCTCTTGGATGTAAATTATCACTTTTGAAACTTCTATAAGTGTGTTTAGAGTCATTTTCCTGCCCAAAATCATTCAAAATAGAAGCTTCTGAGTTGGAGGAAACATTTGTAAAAAAGTCCTATTGGGTCACAGTGAGGATTTAAAAAGAAGTTTTTTAACATGAGGCACAATCCAATTGCCATATGGAATCATTTTTTGTACAGTCCAAAAAAATCTATTTTCTGATGAAAAACGATGATTGCGGACCTGTTGAACTTTCTCTAGCTGGTCAATAATGGTAAATTTGTAATGTTTAATCATTTGACTGCTACCAACTGTTGGATGTGAATTATCGATTTTGAACTAAAAAAAGTGTGTTTAGTGTCATTTTCATGCCCGAAATCGCTCAAAGTAGAAGCTTCAGAGTAAGAGGAAACATCTGTGAAAATGACAGTTTTGGTCACTGTGAGACTTTAAAAAGAGGTTAGCCAACATCAGGCACGATCCAATTGACATTTTGAATAATTTCTTATATAGACCAAAAGATCAATTTTTCGATGAAAAAACGATGACGCCAGACCTGTCGAACTTTTTCCAGATGGTCAGTAATGGTGATTTTAAATGTTTAATCTTGTGACTATAAATGACTATTGCATGTGAAGTATCACTTTTGGTAGTAAAATAAGAGTGTTTAGAGTAATTTTCCTGCCCAAAAATGTTCAAAATAGAAGCTTCGGAGTAGGAGGAATAGTGTATAAAAATGACAATTTTGGAAACAGTGAAGCTGTACTTAACATGTGGTATGAGCCAATTGTCTCAAAAATCTATTTTCTGATGAAAAACAATGACCTGTCGAACTTTCTCCAGATGATCAGTAATGGTGATATTTTTATTGTTTAATCTTTTGACTGTAAATGACTGTTGAATGTGAATTATCAATTTTGAGGTAAAATAAGTTTGTTTAGAGTCATTTTCCTGCACGAAATAGAAGCTTCTGAGTAGGAGGAAACATCTATAAAAATGACAATTTTGGTCACAGGGAGGTATTATAAAGAGGTTATTCAACTTCAAGCACATTCCAATTGACATTTTGAATCAATTTTTGTACAGTCCCAAAAAAATCAATTTTCTGATGAAGAAGGATGATCCTTACATGTCAAACTTTCTCCAGATGGCCAGTAATTGTGATTTTTTTAATGTTTACCCATTAGACTGTAAAAGGCTATTGCATGTGAATTATCACTTTTGGAACTAAAATAAGTGTGCTTAGAGTAATGTTTTCTCCCCAAAATGGTGAGAATAGAAGCTTTGGAGTAGGGGGAAAAGTCTGTAAAAAAAACAATTTTGGTCACTATGAGGCTTTACAAAGTGGTTATTCAACATGAGGCATGATCCAATTGACATTCTGAAAATAATTTATACAGTCTAAAAATCAATTTTCTGATAGAAAATGATTACCCCCAAACCTGTCAAACTTTCTCCAGCTGGTCAGTAATTGTGATTTTTTTAATGTATAATCTTTTGACTGTAGGCAACTGTTGGATGTAGATTATCAGTTTTTAAACTAAAATAAGTGTTTGTAGAGTCATTTTCCTGTCCGGAATTGTTCAAAATAGATGCTTCGGAGTAGGAGGAATAGTCTGAAAAATTACAATTTTGGTCACTGTGAGGCTTTAAATAGTGGGTATTCAATATGAGACATGATCCAATCGACATTTTGAACTATTTTTGCACAGACCAAAATATAAATTTTCTGAAAACAATGATGACCCCAGACCTGTAGAATTTCTCCAGATAGTCAGTAACGGTGATTTTATAATATTTAATATTTTGACAGTAAGCATTGTATCCATCGTATTGCAAGTTTACGCTTCGCTACAAGTAAGCCCTTGCTACCAATATGCGGGCCTTCCTCTAGAGGGGCTTCGTGTAACCTAGCAGTGCCATTAGCGTACCTTGGATGAGAGGGACGCCCACTATATCAGTCAACACAGTAAAAATGTCAGACCAAAAGCGCTCTACTCTGGGACATTTCCACGCTAGGTGAAAAAACCCGGCACCAGGGACACATTACACAGTTCACGGTTATCTGTCTTGCGCAATCCAAACCATTGGAGTCGTTGTGGAGTTTGATGCAACCTGTTTAAAATTTTTAAATGGCCCAATCTATGACGACCATTTGGAGAGATTGTGCGTGTAACTTCATAGCAGTAAAACTAGATATCATCAGAGAGGGAAGTGCCAATGTCTGCCTGCCAGGCTAGCCACGCCTTCATGTGGGAAGTCATTTTAGTGAGAATTGTCGAGGAGTAATGTTGAGACACTAACTTAGATGGGGATTCTGAGCGCAAAATGTCAATTTGAGCGTTCCTCTTGTTGAATAACGGTTTTTTAAAGTCTTAGTGTGACCAAAATTGTAATTTTTACAGATGTTTCCTCCCACTCAGCAGCTTCCATTTGAATGATTTTGGGCAGGAAAATGACCAGAAACACACTTATTGTAGTTCCAAAAGTGATATTACACATCCAACAGTTGTTCACAGTTAAAAGATTAAACATTCAAAAATCACCATTCCTGACCATCTGGAGAAAGTTTGACAGTTCATCAGAAAATGTATTTTTTGGACTGTACAAAAAATGTTTCAAAATGGGGGGCAGAGCTTTCCTGGCCGCACTCTAACTGAGCTCCGCCAACCGCCACTGCTATCCGATACTATTTAACTGCTGAAAGTCCATCGTTCTCGTCTGGGGCACTGGACGGCAGTGACTCAACACCTGCTGATCCTGCTGTTGTGCCCAGAAGCTGAGTCAATGCCATCCTGACAGAGTTCTGATCCACGGAACTTGAGCCGAGGTGTGGCCTATCTGCCTAGCCGGCCGGCCGGGAGCCTCGCAACGCAAAGCCTCACGCCTCAACGTAGTGCTGGGCCTCCCATTGACGTTCGGAGCACCGCGAGGCCCAGCTTAGTGCGGGCCCAGCGGGTGGACTGGGACCTTGAGACCCGCTGAGGAGAGGTCCTGTGACTCGATTGCCGGGAGGTGAGCTCTTTTGCCCGGCTGCTTGCGAGGCGCGGTTCCACCTACCAGCTGGTTGCTGGATACTGGCTTACACTGTTTCATCTCGGCCCATAATCAGCCGTCAACCCATCCGCGCCCTCCTCTACCATGATGTCCTCCTGGTTTGCATGACTTGGGCGCATTATTCTGCTCCTCATTCGGCTGGCACGATCCATCCGGCCTGGTGATCCTTACTGCTCCACGAATAGGGCGTGGCACCCTCACCTATAACGCTTGAGTGGATAGTGCCTCGCCTTTGCGGATCATTACTCCTGTGATTCACCCTGAGGGACCGCGATCCTGGTGGGTCTGGTGTGTGGTGGTGTCATTAGCCTGACCAGACAGTCCTGAGTGTCTGGGCCGTGCACGCTTGTGTGCCTTCTTAAGGTGCTGCGATGGGCAAACCTGACAAGTCTCCGCCAAAGATCACCTTTGACCAGCAAAAATCAAGGCGATGTGAAGATGCTGCGGAGTCCTCGATGTCTGAGCCTGATAACCCAGCGGAAGATCCTGTTGGAGATATTAAGCAGATATTAGTGTCCATGCAGCAAGGATTGTCAGTAATTGATGCCAAAATCGACACCTTGGCCTATAGAATGGACAGAATGGTGGAGAAATTCGACAAACATTCAAAGTGCCTGGATATGGTGGAACACCATATCACGGAGACAGAGGAAGCCCAGTCTGACTCTAGCAGTGCCCAGAAGAGCATGGAGAGAGCCCTGGCTGCCCTGAAGGACAGAGCTGAAGATTTGGAGGCCCGCTTGCTGCACAGTAGTCTTTGCATAATGGTCCTGGCTGAATCCACTGCGACGTGCAACATGGAATCCTTTATAGAAAAATTACTCATGACGCTGTTGGGTGCTGACACTTTACCCCCTATGTTTGGCATGGAGAGTGCGCATCGCTCGCTGGACCCCATTATCACCAAACTCTTGAACTACCGAGACAGGGACGCTGCGTTGTGTAAGGAAGAGAACAGGGCTGCTTGCAATATGAAGGTGCATCCATCTCTTTATTACCTGACTTTACCATTAAAGTTCAAGAGGCCAGGAGGCAATACACTTCCTTGAAACATAAACTACGTGACCAGAAGATAGATTATGCCATGCTATACACTTAAGGTCTTAAGGTGTTTATTGACGGCAAGTTTAGGTTATTCGCGGACCCTCAGTCCCAACAGAAGGCTTTCAGGGACTCGGAGAAGGCTGGCAAGCGAGGAAAGGGTCAGAATAATAATCCTGGTGCAGATGGTGATAATAGCAGCCTTGATGACACTGACTGAAATGCTAATGCTGTGCAGAATTTGCTCTGCTACCTCGCTGATACCACTGTAGCCACGTTGAGATACCGGTTATTTCTACTGAGTATGTTGGTGATATACTGAAATGTTTTAGCCTTTTGATGACAACTGAGGGACAAATGTTTTTTCAACTTTGCTGTGTTCACTTAGGCTACTAAAGGCGATATTGGTCTCCCCCATACTTTCGTCTCTTTAGTAGTCCCCTGACGACCATTAGTGGTTGCATTACCAGCTCAGTGATAATAGCTGGGCGGCAGGGCAGGATGTGGACTAGCTTGTTGTTGCTGGGTAACATCCGCCCCAATGCGTTACACACTGTATGTCTCTACCTTGGGGGGATTATCGTTGCACTTATGTTATATTTTTTTATATTCTCGATGGTACATTTTTTTGTGATGGGGTGGGTTACTGCTCGCCTTTGCTCTGTTGGGGTATGCAAGGCGTGGGTGGGGGGGGGTGGGCAGGAGTTTTTCCTTTTTTTGCTTTGTGTATTCTTTTATTGGCAGACCACATGTTATTTATTAGCTGATGGTGTGCAGGCTCCACTATATCGCTTCGCAGACTGGCGATATTACTGGCGTTCACTCCCTATAGGTCGGTCGATCATACTAGAATGAGCCATGTTAAGCGTCTACATATACTGGCATGTAATGTCAGGGCTTAAATGATCACAGAATGATGCGTAAAATTATAGCTTACTTAAAGCGTAAGGAGGTCGATATTGCATTGCTGCCGGAGACGCACCTTCCCCCTAGTTGCACGTTACTAAAGGGTGGCAAGCTCCCAGGACTCACTCATGCTGCATGCTTCACATCTCACTCAAGGGGAGTGCTGACATGGATCAATGCTCAATCTAAGCTCCAATTGAAACACTATGAGACTGACCTTGCTGGCAGGTACGTCATGTCCAGATGATATAATCCCAAACACAGGGACTTCTTCAGGGCCAAAAGAGATTCAATCTTTAATTGTAGAAAATCCTTTATTACATAGTCAAAATCTTGGTAATCCGCAATATCTAATTATGTAAGTCCTTTCTAATGATATGTGAGTTTATCAGCGGCCAATAAGTACATCATACATAGTGCCTTCTCCAGTATTTCTCAAAGTTATTGTATTAGAAACCTGGGATCCAAATTAGTCGGACCAACTCGTCTGTGAATTTATCTTCATAACTGAACATTGCATTTGTCCCCTGGCATTCCCAGCATCTCCTTTTACAAAAGTTAATATTAATAGCCCGAGTGATTTTCGTTGAACAGAAGTAGCTCTAATTACTTATAAGGTTGGAGACGCCCTGGTCCATTCTGTCCTCACAAGTTAGTAAACATAGAATTGATTTACTTTGTTGCTGTTTGTGTGTTGAAGTAGGAGAACACATGCACATGCTTTCACACAAAGAGGTAAAGAAAAATTGCTTCTTCATCTGAAAATGCAATGGGAATAAAATGAATAAAGAAACATTTGAAGAAACATAGCAAAAGCCCATCAACTATGAAAAATGCAATCCTAAGAGAAAAGGTAATTATAAAGCATTTAAATTCAGCATTTTATTAATTATCAAAAGAATATCATAATTAAATACTAATGATAACGAAATTCAATAAGCATTATCATATGGTGAAAAAGCTATGACGTGGTCAATGATTATTGCATAGAAATGTTCAACTCTGAATATGGCCTGCTACTAAAAAAATGTAAAGTGCATACATGTAAAGTATTCTTAAAAGCTGTAATATATTTTTTATTTTCATTGTTGTTGTAATACTTTATTCAATAACACAGTATCATAAAAGTAAATACAATTTACAATTTCATCACGAAAGGTAAAATTAGATAAAACAAATTTCAAAATACAAAAGCGAAGAAGCAAGTTAAAAAACGAATTAAAATACACATCGGTAGTAAAAACAAGGCCAGTCTGGTTTGTTCCAGGGCTAGAAAGTGCTAATTAATAAAGTGCTAGTTGATATAATAACACAGTTATACCGCTTGGTATCCTACCCCACTCTCAGTTGAGCAAGCTTTGTTCGTATTTGCCATGCTTTCCCCAGAAATTTTGCAACTCCGCAAATTACCATCATGGATGTAGTATCTGTTGTTAGAATGCGGAGAGCCACTGAATATTGCCTTGTTCCCAGTTCTCTACAAACTGGTCTTAGCCATCTTTTTCTGGGGCCCCTGTACGCCCTACAGGCAAACAAGAAGTGAGCTAGGGACTCAGTGGGATTAGCACATCCCCGGGCAGGTAGCTTGATGGTGAGAGAGGTCTCTCTAGCTTTTAGTAAAGGCATTCAGGCGTAGGGTTCCATACCTCAATTTCAAAAACAATGTTCTGTCTCTCGGGTTTCTAATGAAATCAAGAAAGGGTTCTAGCTTCCTCTCTGGCTTATGGTCCAAGAACTGGTCGGTTAAAAGGCCCCCTAGATTTTTCAAGGCTCTTGCTTGAATTCACTCCCAATAGAGTTTCTTGATGGTTTCTTTCGGGGTGGTGACTGAGAGATCCACTCTTCACTTAGCCCCAAATTGATCACCAGGTCCCTCAATTTTTTCAGCCAGCCAATCTTCATTGGAGAGTTCAAAGTAATAAGATCATCAAGGACAGCTGCATAGTTGGCAAGCTCCTGTTATATATTTTTTATTTTCACATCTCAAAGACCCAAATAGTATGAAGCATCATTGCTGAAAGTTTCATCAATTAACGATATAATGTGATAATTTTACACTGCTTTCTTTTCTCCATGGCGCATTACCATAGAAATGTTCAAGTTGCTAGGTTACATTGCTTGTGTTTTCACATCTGTTTTGTAAGACTCATTTACAATCGTAATTCTTAGTTAATTTCAATTATAGCAAACATTTTCATTAATACTTTTCATTATCGAGCAAAATAAAAAAGTTCATAATTAGTAAAACATGTCAAAACACATTATAATTAAATTTCTTCAATTTCTAGGAAATTCAAGCACACTTTTACAGTGCTGGTACTTCAATCTTTCTCAGTTTCTAGATGTGTGCAAAGTGCAAATTTGTTTTTGTTTGTCATAATTGTTTTCATGTAATGTAAAGTTTAAACAGCTTTAACACTGCAACAGAGACGTCAACTGGACCTAGAGACAAGCTTTCTCTGTTATGATGGTGCAAGCAAAACTAGCTTCAGTTCATCCATCATTGGACTTGCTTCGGGTAGTTCTTAAGCTCATTGTGCACTCTGAATTTATTTTCAGTTTCAAGAGAAGCCCTTTGTTAATGTGCCTTCCAGAATGTGTGCTTAAGGTGCTTTGTATGTATTGAAGAGGTAGTGAGAGACGGAGGAGATGGGTCTGTAGTGTGACATGACCTATTGGTCCACGTCAGATTTATTTTTTTAAGAGTTGCATTATGAATTAACATTTCAGTTTTTGGGGGAATCTCACCACAGGCAACTGAGACATAAGTTGGTTTACCGATCATGGGGACAATAATTGTAAGATCCCACTTCACAACTTGGTGAGGGGTGGATGAACGAAAAGGAGTTTGAGTGGTTGGGGTAGTGGATAAAGGTGTTTAAATATTGTTTTCAAGTGTTCGTGAAAAAATTACATTAATGTATCACATTTTTACATAGCTCGATGGCGGGGTAACTGCTTTACAGCACGCCCAATCGAAATACAATTTTAGCTGCTGTAGGAAGGTGGCTACCTGACTATGGTTACCCCAGATTTTTTGCCTGTGTTTAGCTGGTTTTCGACTTAGTTGGCCTGGTTCCCTGCTAATCAGGGCCCCAGGCTATCTGCTCTCTCTGTAAAATGGATTCCATGTACCCTAGGTGCATAACTAAATTGGCTTGGGTCACTTTATCAGCCCCTGTATAGTGCACTATAGGTGCCCAGGGCATAGGTGCCACCCAAGGCCTACCAGGGGCTGCAGCATATCCTTTGCCACCCCTGGCTGGCTATCCAAAATTGACACAACTGGCTGATCACTCAGCTGGGGCAAGGTGGTGTAATCACCCCTTGCTTAGATATAGTATGCCTATATCTAAACCTATCTGGACACATATAAACCTGTGAGTCACTCCTATGGAAGGCCTTATCAATCCTGGAGGCAGAGTGCGTGGTTTAATGTGAGGTGGAGCTCTGGCATGAGCTGAGCCTGTCTGCAGCTGTCGGGAACAACTCCCTAAGCTGATCCGGGATAATGCCATACCATATACTATTAAGTGCCTTATAATCCTCGCAGTTATAAAGCAACTTTGGTTTGGCTTTATCAAAACATGTCGTGTAAGGTGTCATACGAATTAGAATACTACCCCCTCGCCAGTTCTGGCGACGGGGGTAGCATTCCACCCTTCTAGAGGGAGAAGACATGTTACTTTACTGAAACGCGGTTGATTTTAAAGGCGCCTCAGATCCACAAAATGGATGCCTCTGCCACAGACTGGCCTCCTGCTGCTGACCAAAACTCAGCAGATGGTGGCCTGGACAAAGGGTTTCCTGTCGCAGGGCAGTGTTACACCACCCCAGACAGGAGATAGTGGATTGTAGCAGGGAGGTTTCAAAGAAACCAGACACTGCCTGGGGAGCACAAGGCTGCCCCTTGCATAATCCAGCCAAACCGGTTCTGGGGCACACCAGCCCCAGTCCCAGCACGGCCTGAATCAAAGGAAAGGGGTGTATCCACCCCCTTCCTGGGTCCCACCCATAGGAGGGGACCTAGCAGGTAATCTAGCCCACCAGATTCGAATAAGAGTGGGAGCAGTGCCAATGCAACTCAGATTATCCTGAAGAAACATAAGAAATGAAACTCTGGACCCTTCGACATCCTACTCAATGTAGAAGACTGAAGAATCTCCCTTGTGGCCAAGGAGTGACCACCCTGTGCAAACAGGCACCATCCAGCACCTCGACCCTTGCTTTGTTGCAGTTCCTGCCGGAACTTGAGCGACAGAGATCAACAAGATCAAGCTTGCCTGCCTTCCCCCAGCCCGATCCACAGTCCTTGCAGAACTGAGACCCGTGGAGGCGACCGGAAGCATGGGGCACGCCATCTTGAAAAGGCCACGAGACGCTGACCGTGCAGCCCACGAGTGACCCTCGAAGCTGTACACCAGGGTTTGAGAAGCCCCAACCCTGAGCTTCTCTTGCACCAAAGCTACCCCCTCCACACTCGACGAGTGCTGCGTGGGGCCCTTCTGCTTGTGTTGGCTTGACGTGTTGGCCCGGTCACTTGCCAGCTGGCTTGTGGCCCCTGTGCCAAGGAAAACCTTAAACCGACTTGCTTTTCTGGTTGCTCAAAATTTGCACCAGCTCCTGTGAAAAGGAGTCCCCGCTCTGACCCTCCTGGTCTGAGTGAGAAGCAATCTCCCGGTTCCGCGTGGATTGCTTTTGCCAAGTGTTGTTTGCTCAAATCTTGAAGCCGACGGCGCTGACAGCGAGAGCCTGCATGGAACAGATCGTGACCTGCTCCTGAACACCGCAGATGCCCCAGAGCCCACGTGACAGCGGAGAGAAGCTCCTCGACAACCATCTGATTGCGCCCGACATTGCCTGGTTCCGTCCTGGTTCCACCCTGGTCACTGCTGAGTGACCCAGACTCTGTCCCCTCTGCTTTCAGATACTTTACGACTTCAATCCACCCTTGGATCACACCGGACACTTCTGCTTCCCATCACCTGCAGCATCTTCAGCTCCAGCACCAAGAGCCTGCGTGTCAAAACCCGATGCCACTTCGACCCTGTGCACCCACATTGCAACGCCGGTGTTCCCACACTGGTGCACACCTCTAGGGTCTTTGTCTTAAGTTTTGTTCCTCTAGGTTCAGCGGAAGTATCTTTAAACTAACTTTGTGTAACTTTTACGCACCATTGACATTGCATTGGTGCAAGCCGCACTTTACGTGCTGCACCCGAATACTGCGGGCTTCCCCCGACTTCAGCATTGCTAGTCCTGACTGCTCCCAGCGATTCCCTAGGCCCTAGGCCTAACCACTGTTCGATTGGTATCTCTTATACCACTTTTTTAATATATGGTTTGAGTGGCCACCCGCCCTCATCCATAATTGTGCAACTTTGTATGTTATACTGTGCTTTTGATTTAACGCTTGTGCCCCTTTGCTCATAAGGAGTATATTTTTATAATATATACTTGTGTGGTGTCCTTTCATTTGATATTACAGGATTGTATGTGGTAAAACAGCTCACTTAACACGACCTCTTAAGTTAAGCCTTTAAGGCTGCTTAGTCCATGCTACCCCTAGGATAGCTTGTCTAACAAGGTTGACTTACAACCAGACACCATAAGGGATTGTTTGGACTGATACAAGGTGGTTCCAGAATTGGAAACATCATATATCAGGCCAACTTCTCACATTGGTGCGCAGCGGTGCGGATTTGAGCTTGCTGTTGTTTTACCATTGCAATCTTTTTATCAAATTGAAAGATCACATCAAGTACCTTAGGTACATATAAATCAAAAGCTTAGCATACTAAGTTCTACTGAACTTAGTAGTTGTAGATTAAAGGGATTAGCACACCCTGACTACAACTCACTAGCAAGGTACAGTAGGAAAACACTTAGTGTAGGTAAGTGCACCACTTACACCTCACTAGTAGTCATGTCTGATGCAGGTGGAGCCTCAGGCTCCGCTCCTGTAACAGTTGACCTTACCAAGACAACTTCCAGATATGACAACCTTAGCCACAAAGACTTGGGTGCCTTGTGCACAGCAAGAGGGCTAAAGAAGGGCAGAGGCCCTACCATTCCTTCCCTGATAGCCATCCTGGAAAAGGATGACTTAGATAAGGTGAGTCAGGCTCCCTTAGATTCAGGAGAGGGGGTGAACTCCCCTGAGAATGAGATTCTCCCAGAAGAAGAAGAGGAGGAGGAAGAGGAGGAAGATGGCTCAGAGTAGAGGAGCCTGAGAATCAGGATCAGAGGGTGACCCAGGTACAGGTTGGCAGGCTTAACCAGACCAACTTGGACCTACATTGGAGTGGAGAGGGCCAGCACCTCCCCAGATCCCATAACTTAATTCTCCCAGGCAACAGGAGGGTGAGATCTCCATCAGGGGACTCTCATGTTTCTAGTGTCTCAAGAGAATCTCAAAGGGGAATGACTTTCCCCCAGAGGAAAGAGCATAGGGCCAGGATGAGGGCTGTCCAACTCCAGATAGAGAGGGAAGAGATAGCCTTGGCTCAAGCTAAACTTGCTTTAGCAAGAGAAAGAAAAATGTGTGGATTAGATTCCACTGGTGGCAGCAATATTCCTAAAGAGAAACCCAGGTCCTATGATAGTAGAAACCTGACAAAGATTGTGCCCCACTACAAGAAAGGAGATGACATCCACAAATGGATGACTGCTCTGGAGAGAGCCTGCATGATACAGCAGGTTCCTGAGGAACAGTGGGCAGCAATCTTATGGTACTCCTTTTCGGGGAAAGGGAGACATAGGCTCCTCACTGTCAGACATGAGGATGCCAACAATTACAAAGTCCTGAAGAGTGTTCTAATAGATGGGTTTGGCTTAACCACTGAACAATACAGGTTGAAGTTCAGAGACACCCAGAAGACACAGACACAGGACTGGACTGATTTTGTTGATTGTGCAACTAAGGCTCTGGAGGGTTGGCTAAATGGCAGCAAAGTACATGACTTCACAGGATTGTATAATTTGATTATGAGGGAGCAGATCCTAAGTAATTGTCAGACCCAGCTCTTACACCAGCACCTGGTGGACTCAGATTTGACCTCTCCCCAAGAATTGGGAAAGAGGGCAGATACATGGGTCAGAACCAGGATTAGGCCTAAGAATCAGGACAGTAACCAGAAGAAGGAGTCTACCAAGCCTCAAGATAAGGGTGGGGATAAAAGTAAGGAAAAGACTTCCCCAGGGCCCCAAAACTCCAAGAATGGGGGTGGGTCCCAAGACACTTCATCAACTGAGAAAAAGCCTTATTGTCATGCCTGTAAACAGGTTGGGCATTACAAAACAGACAGCTGTTGTCCCAAGAATGGCAATAAAGAAAACATACCTCCAAAGCCAGCTCCAACACCTCCTCTTACTGTCAGCAGTAATCCCCCAGGAAGTGGGAGCACACCCAGGAATCTGGGTGGGTTTACTTTTGGAGCCCAGGTGGACCCTGGCCTATCCAGGTCCCCATCCCCAAATTATCTTGTTTATGAGACTGGCATGGGGTTTGCCAACTTCTCTGATTGCCCAAATACCTTGAGCAAATATAGACAAGAACCCATCATCAATGGTTTGAACGTTGAAGCCTTTAGAGACACAGGGGCTAGCATCACCATGTGGCTGACTGTATAGTCCCCTCTAAGCAACTTTTACCAGGTGCCACATACCAGGTAACAAACATTGATGGTATCCAAACGAATCATCCCATGGCAGTAGTAAGTCTCAGCTGGGGAGGTGTCACTGACCCAAAGAGAGTGGCAGTGTCACCAAACTTGCCTGTAGACTGCCTACTGGGCAATGATTTAGAAATCTCAGCCTGGGCTGAGGTTGAACAGGAAATCCATTTTAGAATGGTAAACTCCAATGGAAAGGTTAGTGGGGCTGTACTGGCTATAGCCCCAACCCAAGATGTCCTTCCTGAAAAGGTTGGTAGGGCTGAGCAACTCTCTGCCCCATCTTTAACAGAAGCTCTTCCAAAACAGAATAGCAAATCTGTTATGATAACAGCAGAAACCCAAACTGAGTCTCCTCCTGAAAAGGGTGGTGGGGCTGTGATGGCCACAGCCCAAACTCAAACTGATACGGTTGTTGTGAAGCCTGAAATGATGGATCACTCCACCCAAACTGAGAGCATGGAGGAGGAAGAGAAATCTTCCCCTCACCAGACATTAGGACAGGATCAGCCTCCTCAGGGAACTGTCAAATAAAGCACCCCCATCAACAGATTAGGGGCACCAAACCAGTAGCCCTAGTAAGGTGAAAACTTTAAAAACTCCTGAGGGAGCCCCCTTAAAAACAGTTAGGGACCGCCCACAGATGGATTCTGTTGGGCACAGCCAAACCTGGGACCCAAAGGGCCCAAACCTGAGCTGTCCCTCCAGCAAGCCAAACAGAGGGACCCAGCCTCCAGCTTTAGGTAGCCAGAGGTTGACCCTGAGAGCTCAGTGCAACTCAGTTGAAGGAAGAAAGGCACACATGGTGGAAGATGATTGGAGGAAGTTGAGCCCAAAATTAGTGGAGCCTCACTTCCATACTCCATATCCAAACCAGCCTTTAACTTTGCATAAACACACCCAAGGTAGTGATTCCCTATGGTGGAGACCCTCTAATACCTCTAGGGTGAGGGACTGCTTAGTGGACCATGAGACAGGGGGTACCCATGCTAGTGCAGGTACTTCCTTATATGGCCACTCAGGCAATATAGGCTTACCTGGCCAAAGATAGCCTTATCTCCTTTCGTTTGGGGGGGGGGGGGGGGTTGTGTAGGAAGGTGGCTACCTGACTATGGTTACCCCAGATTTTTTGTCTGTTTTTAGCTGGTTTTCGACTTAGTTGGCCTGGTTCCCTTCTAATCAGGGCCCCAGGCTATCTGCTCTCTCTGTAAAATGGATTCCATGTACCCTAGGTGCATACCTAAATTGGCTTGGGTCACCTTATCAGCCCCTGTATAATGCACTATAGGTGCCCAGGGCATAGGTGCCACCCAAGGCCTACCAGGGGCTGCAGCATATCTTTTGCCACCCCTGGCTAGCTATCCAAAATTGACACAACTGACTGATCACTCAGCTGGGGCAAGGTGGTGTAATCACCCCTTGCTTAGATATAGTATGCCTATATCTAAACCTATCTGAACACATATAAACCTGTGAGTCACTCCTATGGAAGGCCTTATCAATCCTGGAGGCAGAGTGCGTGGTTTGATGTGAGATGGAGCTCTGGCATGAGCTGAGCCTGTCTGCAGCTGTCGGGAACAACTCCCTAAGCTGATCCGGGATAATGCCATACCATATACTATTAAGTGCCTTATAATCCTCGCGGTTATATAGCAACTTTGGTTTGGCTTTATCAAAACATGTCGTGTAAGGTGTCATACGAATTGGAATACTACCCCCTCGCCAGTTCTGGCGACGGGGTAGCATTCCACCCTTCTAGAGGGAGAAGACATGTTACTTTGCTGAAACGCGGTTGATTTTAAAAGAGCCTCAGATCCACAAAATGGATGCCTCTGCCACAGACACGGGTCTGGCCTCCTGCTGCTGACCAAAACTCAGCAGATGGTGGCCTGGATAAAGGGTTTCCTGTCGCAGGGCGGTGTTACACCACCCCAGACAGGAGATAGTGGATTGTAGCAGGGAGGTTTCAAAGAAACCAGACACTGCCTGGGGAGCACAAGGCTGCCCTTTGCATAATCCGGCCAAACCGGTTCTGGGGCACACCAGCCCCAGTCCCAGCGCGGCCTGGATCAAAGGAAAGGGGTGTATCCACCCCCTTCCTGGGTCCCACCCATAGGAGGGGACCTAGCAGGTAATCCAGCCCACCAGATTCGAATAAGAGTGGGAGCAGTGCCAATGCAACTCAGATTATCCTGAAGAAACATAAGAAATGAAACTCTGGACCCTTCGATATCCTACTCAATGTAGAAGACTGAAGAATCTCCCTTGTGGCCAAGGAGTGACCACCCTGTGCAAACAGGCACCATCCAGCACCTCGACCCTTGCTTTGTTGCAGTTCCCACTGGAACTCGAGCGACAGAGATCAACAAGATCAAGCTTGCCTGCCTTCACCCAGCCTGATCAACAGTCCCTGCACAGCTGAGACCCGTGGAGGCGACCGGAAGCGTGGGGCACGCCATCTTGAAAAGGCCACAAGACGCTGACCATGCAGCCCACGAGTGACCCTTGAATCTGTACACTGGGGTTTGAGAAGCCCAAACCCTGAGCTGCTCTTGCACCGAAGCTACCCCCTCCACACTCGATGAGTGCAGCGTGGGGCCCTTCTGCTTGTGTTGGCTCGACGCGTTGGCCTGGTCACTTGCCAGCTGGCTTGTGGCCCCTGTGCCGACGAAAACCTTAAACCAACTTATTTTTCTGGTTGCTCCAGATTTGCATCAGCTCCTGTGAAAAGGAGCCCCCGCTCTGACCCTCCTGGTCTGAGTGAGAAGCAATCTCCCGGTTCCGCATGGATTGCTTTTGCCAAGTGTTGTTTGCTCCAATGTTGAAGCTGATGACGCTGACTGCGAGAGCCTGCATGGGACAGATCGTGACCTGCTCCTGGATGTCGCAGATGCCCCAGAGCCCACGTGACAGTGGAGAGAAGCTCCTCGACAACCATCTGATTGCGCCCGACATTGCCTGGTTCCGTCCTGGTTCCACCCTGGTCACTGCTGAGTGACCCAGACTCTGTCCCCTCTGCTTTCAGATACTTTTTGACTTCGATCCACCCTTGGATCACACCGGACACTTCTGCTTCCCATCGCCTGCAGCATCTTCAGCTCCAAGCACCAAGAGCCTGCGTGTCAAAACCCGACGCCACTTCGACACTGTGCACCCACTTCCTGTGGGTGAGGTAACATTGCAACGCCGGTGTTCCTACACTGGTACATACCTCTAGGGTCTGTGTCTTAAGTTTTGTTCCTCTAGGTTCAGCGGAAGTATCTTTAAACTAACTTTGTGTAACTTTTACGCACCATTGACATTGCATTGGTGCAAGCCGCACTTTACGTGCTGCACCCGAATCCTGCGGGCTTCCCCCAACTTCAGCATTGCTAGTCCTGACTGCTCCCAGCGATTCCCTAGGCCTAACCACTGTTCGATTGGTATCTCTTATACCACTTCTTTAATATATGGTTTGAGTGGCCACCCGCCCTCATCCATAATTGTGCAACTTTGTATGTTATACTGTGCTTTTGATTTAACGCTTGTGCCCCTTTGCTCATAAAGAGTACTGGGGATTAATTTTGAAATAAACACATATATTTTTATAATATATACTTGTGTGGTGTCCTTTCATTTGATATTACAGGATTGTATGTGGTAAAACAGCTCGCTTAACACAACCTCTTAAGTTAAGCCTTTAAGGCTGCTTAGTCCATGCTACCCCTAGGATAGCTTGTCTAACAAGGTTGACTTACAACCAGACACCATAAGGGATTGTTTGGACGATACAAGGTGGTTCCAGAATTGGAAACATCATATATCAGGCCAACTTCTCACAGCTGCTCTATATGGGCACCAGATGAATCACAAGATCTTTTTTGTTGAAGTCACCACGCCATTTTGTTTTAATCTTGTTGCTTTGATCTTCGCCTATCTCGACTCTTTCTACTTAGTGCATAGCCAGTAATCTTGTTAGCCTGACCTAACCGTCACCAGTAAATATGCACTTCCCCTCAGGATCATAGATACCTTATTTTTTTGTGATGATGTGTGATCTAGCTGGATGTGAAATCTCCTTAGTTTTTTTGACCGGTTGATTATTCCTTGCTTAGATAACATCGCTACAACTACATTATGCCTTTTTAAGTGGCATTTCACCCTTTTGGATGCAGCGTAATTATTAAAGCCAAATGCACTCCATGAGTGCAAACATATAGGGGGTGGGTATTTTTTTTGTTTTTGGCTTATTCCAAAGCTCTGGTGCTAGGCTAAAATTATAAAATTTTCCTAAGCGATTAATCCTCCCATCACTTATATAATAGTGCATGGAATAAAGTAAGACTCCGCCCACACTATCCACCACCGAGAGCAATGAGTTGCACATACATGAAGTAACTTGAGCTGAAGAAGTTATTAGGCCACAAAGCATTTGATTGAGTTGGCAATTGAATATATCAGTAAAAATTCAGAGCATTGCTTTATTAAAACCAACGCATTCTCATTTCAGAAAGATTTTTTTTATTTCAAAGATTTTTTATTTTTTAGCTTGAAACAGTACATAGAGAAATAGTACAATGCATATCAATCTATTGAAGGTCTGAAAGGTAGATATAGTCAACATCCGCAAATTTGCTCAAAGAAGGGGCAGAGAGAGAGAGAGAGAGAGAGAGAGAGAGAGAGAGAGAGTAAAGGTAGCGGAAGGAAAAGAGGGAGGAGATATGGGGGATAGATAGGCAAGGGCTGTGTAGGAGAGCAAGCTTAGCTGGTGGGCTAGTTCAGTGTTTATATTTGTTTAAGGGGGATTCACTTTTTGTAGGTATGTGTACAGTTTAGACCATAATTGGCAGGATGAGCCGCTATAGAAGTGTTTTGTTATCGGGGTTTCTAATAAAGCAGACCCATGCCCACTAAGTGTTGTATGAAATATTGTTATAATTCTTCCAGTTAGATAAAATAGTTTTAATGCCCATATGCAAAAGGAGGTCAAATAGCGTTCTGTCCCAATGAGGTAAGGAAGTAAAAAGTTGTTTTTCAGTGTCTGAATATTTGCCTAATGAGACTAGAGTATGAGTCGGGGAAATCTTGACGTTGAACATATCACCTAGTGTATTTTTGATGCTCTTCCTGAGTGGGCGGACATGATAGCAAAATAAAAAATAAGTGGTCATGGTCCCCTATATGCCCATTGCAGTGCCAGCAGTTGTCCGAATCTAAAAGAACTTGTTTGTGTAGGCATTCTGAAGTCCAATATGTTCTATATATAGTCCAAAGTTTGCTTTGTGATAGTAGAGGGGACATTTTATATTTTAGCGGAGATCCCCAGATGTTTTCCCATTTGATTAGTGGGATAGGCAAAAGGTTATGTTTAGAACATGAGTCATTCTATACTTTTTATTTAGACACATATTCTGGTTTTAGTAACTTTTGTAGTATTTTGTAGATAATAGAGCCTGTATGAGACTTATGAGTAAGATTCTTGCTAAAAGTTGGACATTCTGCACTATCTGTTTTTTTGATTCCACAAAGCGCTACCTTTAGGGTTAGGAAATTATAGAAATCCATAGGTTGGAGATTAAATTTTTCAGCTACTGTGTAAAAGGGTTGGAATGACCGGGGTAGATATCTTTAATAAAAAGTATCCCTGCAGAGGCCCAGTTTTTCCAAAATTCAAGGGATGTGTCTATTTTAATAGATTTATTGAACCATAATGATGCATATTCTGATCCTTTCAGTTTATTTGTAAAACGTGTCCTGAATTTGGACAGCAGAGATAGAGTCTTTGAGAATGTGATAGGAGTGAGAAACGTTAATTTGTTTAGTGGTTAAGATACCAGTAAGTAAGAGAGGGGAAACTAATTCTGCCTCAATGTCTTCCCAGGGGGGCAGTTTCTAGATGGCGGTCAGAGCCACTTGAATGTTTATCGCTTTTGGTAGTATAAAAAGTGAGGAAGATTTCCTCCTCCTGAGGATTTGTCTTGCTGAAGTTTTAGGAGGGAGATCCTTGCTTTTTTCCCTTTCCATAAGGAATTTGGTTCTTACAGTGTTAAGGGCTTTATGAAATGATATGAAGAGGCTAGCCGGGAAAATATGTAGGATGAAATGTATTTGTGGGGAGAATAACATTTTTACGGCTTTGATCTGCCCCACCATATGATGAATTTTGGTGACCATGAATCCATCAATTTATTTGCTTTATCAAGTAGGGTAGATTCAATTAGGCTTTTAGTCTACACAAACAATTCGATCCCCAAGTGTTTTAATGTATGGCTGTCATTTAAGGTTATAGTCAGTAGCCTTGTGTGGGAGGCAGAGAATGTTTAGGGGGAAATTTCAGTTTTTTTCTTTTTAAAGTATATCCTGAGACTTTTGCAAAAGACGTTATGACTTTGAGTATTTCAGGGACTCTTGTTCTGCATCTGTAGAAAAGATTAAAACCTTATCAGCATATGTTAGGATTTTGTCTTAAATTAGGATTTTGTCTTAAATTAGGATTTTGTTTTTAGTTAAACTTAAGTTTGGCTTAAGTTTTAGTCTTAAAACAAAATCCTAATTTAAGACAAAAACCTAACTTAAGACAAAATCCTAACTTTACTACTACTAAATGTCTTCTGTGAATACCAAAAGTAGTACGTTTAGGACTTTGTCTCAGATTAGTTCTGTGAATCGGTCCCCTTGTGTGTGATCTGCTGGTACATAGACCTCACTATGTAACACGCTGATCATGGTAAGCTGTCAGTCAAAGTTCAAATTGCAGAACAGATGCTCCCCACACTACAACCACAGGCTCGGAGAGCCCGTCTGCCATCCGGAAATCCTTCAGTACTCTCCTGGTCGCCTCTTTACGACCGAGGGAGTACAATGGCAGTTTTTCACTGCCTTTTCGTGCCGGACAGACCGGCATGAAAAGGCATTTGGAAACTGTCTTTGGGGGACCCCAGCAGGGCCCTCATGGGTGCAAGGCTGCCGAATACTAGACCAGATTTGTATTCTGGAAGAGAGAACAGAAATTATATACTTGTAGTGGACCTTCCTGAAAACGTGGAGGGTCAGGATGCAGTCACCTACCTTGATTAATGGTTGTGCAGTATTCTCCTCCACATTGATCTTTCCCCCTTCTTGTCCGTTGAATGAGCACGCCTGGCCTCAGCGAGGAGGCCCCCTCTGGGGGCTTATCCCAGGCCATTGGTGGTCTGCCTGCTACATATTTTTTTTTTACAATTCTGTTTATTGCAGAGAAAAGGCAAAGTTCAGCAATGACAGCCGCCACCAGTATATATAGCTATACAAAACAATAATGACAAAGCACCTTTAGAAATGTTGTTAAATGTCCCAGGTTATACCCCTGCTCGCTATCTTTTCAGCAGAAATATCCCCTTCACTTCTATTGCTCCACAACATTCTAATCCCTTCTTCTCACCGCCATGCACAGCATTCCCCTCTTCTCATAACATTGACCCCACATTCTCGTCCATTTATGCAGACATCTTTTCCCCTCAAAGACCACCTTATCTGCTTGCATACACCAATCCATGTCACATTCCCAGTCTCACAATGTTGTTGCAGAAGCTGCTCTACACATTCTTGCTATATTGGGTTTGGCTACAGTGAATTCAAGGGTGACCCATATGTTATCAGCTGCAGAGAGATTGGTGGATTACCATATATTTAGTAAGCACCACTTTAGCAAGATCTCCATGGTGCTCCTACTTATGTATCTCATACTTGTTGCCACCACCTTCCATTAAGGCTGGAGCTCTGGGCATTCCCACATTAGATGGAAAAAAAGGTAGCTTCTAGCCCACACCCTCTCGAGCACCCCAGTGACTCAGCCCTCCCCATTTTAACTTGGCCATGCTTGAATAATAAATTCGATGTAGGACTTTCAATTGAACTAATCAAAATCGAGAGCATATAGCCACCTCCATGGGGTTGCCAGCACCTCCTGCCACTACCATCGTCGAGTTATCCCAGGTCTACCCCCAATCTTGCCCGCTACATTATTGGGATTGCAATCCAATCTTTAAAGAAACCCTCAAGCTTCCTGACCTGGTGGTAGACAACGCAGGCATCTTGATCTTCCCAGATTACATGACGGCATAGCCAGTTTAGTGAGTTCCTTGCAGCTTTGGGGCTTAGACGTGAAGTGCTCTCTCCTGTTTCCTGCACGACTGAGTTATTATGGAAGGCAAAACACATTTTTTCACTGACTCCAAGGAGACCTGGGCCTGGATTGAAAGTCCTTGGATTGCACCCCTTGACCTCTCTTGGCTAGGGATGAAGACCTTGATGACCCCAGGTGGGGGCCGGCTTCACCAGTGGCAATGCTGGGAGGGGCACCTCCCACAGTTTCGAGCCTCACCAGACCTGGAGCATGTGATACTGAAGAGACCACGCACCCTTCAAATAGCTGTGATAATGTGAGACCCTGTTTAGCCTATGGACTTGAAGGAGGAGAATGCAAAATCCTCAAGCAAAGATGTGTCCCCGTTGACCAGGCCTTCTATACTAGGTCCTGACATGCCACCCAGAGTGACTCCACAAACTGTGGATATGAGCTACCACCCTGTAACGACAACGCGTTGATGATTATATGTGTAAAAAATCAATAACAATATGTTGAAATAAAACATTTTAAAATATTGTCAGAGACTTACCAGATGCATTTATTTTATGCCAGCTGTTTATCTACTATGTATAATTGCCAATATACTCATTAGTGTTTATTTTACCGCAGTTGTCCCAACAATCTCACCCGCCACTTTTCATTATTTGCACCATCTTTTTCCCCTAACTCCGGTGTGCATGTTTAGTGCCCACACCAGGTTGAATGCAGGCACAGGATCTGTGCTTAAATGTGGCCATATAATTGCTTTACAAGGCGATTTCCGTTTATCCTGCCTCCCACATGCTGAGCCACCCCTTTGGATAATTTGCCGCCTTAGGCTCATGATGTTAAGCAGTTTGAGCGGATACACGTATTCCCTCTGCCCCAATGGTATTCTCATTTTTTCCCTTTGATTTTATATCCCTTCAAATTGGTCTCATATTTGGTGCCCACACCTACCGCAAGCATGCAGTGCTTGGTGGATGGCATACTACCTCCCCAGCAGTGACTGGAAACTTTTCACATGCTGGTTAGAGCGAGGTCCAGCACTAACATACTTACTTGGAATGTATAGGGCATACATACTCCCTCTTGTGGATATATAGTCTACTCTTATTTACACCTCCGCTCCACACACATATAGCATTTTTGCAAGAAACTCATCCAATCTGTGCAGAACCTGAGAAATGGACACTAGCGCGGACCTGTGCTCTCCATCAACTATTCCACTTATGTGTGCGATGTTATAGTGTGGATAAAGCTGGTGTTCCATTTATGACAGACACAACAATGGTCGACCCAGAGGGTCATTATGTCTTTGTCGAGGTCGAACTTGAGGCTCACTACATAATAATTGGCGCCATCTACCGCCCGACTCAAAACAAACGGTAAGCAGAAACCTGTTGCACACTAAATTTTCAAAGTACAGACGATAGGTGTCTCAATGGACACTTGAAAGTTCGAGTTTCCACCGTTGAAAAAAGGGGACAACCAGTATTTTGGCTCCTCTTTTATTGATTATGAATGGCCAGCCGACACGTGTTTCGTCGCAAAGGAATACAGTAATTCCGCGACTCCTCAGGGCTGGGGAGGATACAAAGTAAAAGATGGAGTGCATGGTAACATCACAATGTACATAACGGTTTCTTTGGTGACTGCATTTTGTGTAAGTGCAGGGCGAGAGTGAATATCGTGACAATGAACAGCAAAGATGTAGTGGATGCATACAACACCGTCCCCTCATTCCAGTGTAGATGTAGAAAGGTGTAGATGCAAGCAGGTTTGTGATTCGACAGTGAGTACGTCTGTGACATGGTATAGTATTGTTTTTCGATGAACAAAATGTTATATCGAAGTGAGGCAAGAGGGGAAATTTGACAGTGTGGGTGTCAAACAAGTGAAGTTAAAGAATCCCTGTTCTGAAGGGGCGTAAACGTCAAGTTTTTGCAAGGCATGTGGAGGGAAATTTAAGTGGGTGACATTTGTTCATTCAAAATTAGATTCCCTGAGTATACCCATAGTTGTGCATCCTACCTGTAGTTAATGGGTAGTAAACCCCAATATCAACGACGATTTGAAATCATTGAACCTGGTCTCGAGCGGGGCCGGGTCGGAATTATCACCGGCACAGCGGTGAGGTCCTTCTTAAAATGTACTCACCATACTTAAACACGGAATTTCAGACACGATCTTTAATCGGGTCTCCTATATTTACCCCTTTCTCCAAGACTCCATAGTTTTACCTTCTTTCCCTTCTTTCTTTCTTCCTTTGGTAACTCTACAGACCTGCGGTTTACTACCCATTAACTACAGGTAGGATGCACAACTATTGGTATACTCAGGGAATCTAATTTTGAATGAACAAATGTCACCCACTTAAATTTCCCTCCACATGACTTGCAAAAACTTGACGTTTACGCCCCTTCAGAACAGGGATTCTTTAACTTCACTTGTTTGACACCCACACTGTCAAATTTCCCCTCTTGCGTCACTTCGATATAACATTTTGTTCATAGAGAAACAATACTATACCATGTCACAGACGTACTCACTGTCGAATCACAAGCCTGCTTGCGTCTACACCTTTCTACATCTACACTGGAATGAGGGGACGGTGTTGTGTGCATCTACTACATCTTTGCTGTTCATTGTCACGATATTCACTCTCGCCCTGCACTTGCACAAAACGAAGTCACCAAAGAAACCGTTATGTACATTGTGATGTTATCATGCACTCCATCTTTTACTTTGTATCCTCCCCAGCCCTGAGGAGTCGCGGAATTACTGTATTCCTTCGCGACGAAACACGTGTCTGCTGGCCATTCATAATCAATAAAAGAGGAGCCGAAATACTGGTTGTCCCCTTTTTTCAACGGTGGAAACTCGAACTTTCAAGTGTCCATTGAGACACCTATCGTCTGTACTTTGATAATTTAGTGTGCAACAGGTTTCTGCTTACTTTGTGTAGTGTGTGTCTCGTCACACACTCTTGGAGGGGTTATAGGGCTTTTTCTCCTCACCTGCTTGCACCTATTGCCAAACACACCAACACCAACACCTCCTGCGCATCAACCGTGGGCAGTGCACCCAGCATTTCCCTCACTCCAAAAAACCCTGTTCTCAATTGGATCATTCAAAACAAACGGTATATCTAACTAAGTTGTTTGGTGTGCTCTTGTGATGGGGCTGTATCCACTGGCTCTTGAGAGGAGCCTGTAACTGTGTTTTGAGGATTGACTTAGCTGGCTCCTTTCCCCCTCTGCTCTGCACAGGACTAATTTGGACCTTGGCAGTTGTCCGACATGTGGTACTTGCATAACGGTCACACCATGGTCTACTCATTCTACTTGCATGACACAACTTCCACATTTGCATATACGGACTGGTAGGCACCCCTGACATAACCCACCACATAACTCATATTGACTATTTGGGTCACATCCACTCTGACCACAACCCCTAATACCTGCAGTTGAATTGGGACCTGAGGCCTAACTCTGTCCCGTGGAGACTGCAACCAGCCTTGCTAGAAGCGCCCCCCCCCTTTTCTGCACTTTCCTCAGCAGCACCATAACAGAACACTTTTACATAAATGCTAATACAGCTGCATCCCAACCTTTCGAGTTGGATGTATTTAAAGTGTCCATTAGGGGTCAATGCCTGGGCAACACATGAAATATGCGCAGCCAGCTCGACAGACATTTTGCTCAGATTGAGCGTGAACTGTTGAGCTGTGACTTCAAGCTCCATTAGACCCCGAGTGCAAAGACCACCTTGTGCGTGCATAAAGCGAGCACCCCCATTATTGGAGAGACTGCGCTGTCTTCATCACGCAGCTCCCTCTGCCAGAACGCACTCTGAGGCTTACAAGTCAGGTCACTCCTGGCACGGCTCTTCTCAAGCACCTGCCAGTGTTGCCCATTGTCCCCACTGCTCTTTTCTCTGGTCACAGAGCCTCTGGCATTTGCTTTTCCACCGCAAGGACCGAACTGGTGGATTTCACTGGACTTCAGGTTAACACCATCACTGCTAGTGATATTTTCCTCCTGTGCTAGAATTTTCAAAAGTCTATTGAGTATGACGAGCTGGGCTCGTCATCAGCCTGGTAGGAGGCTACTTCATGACGAGCCCAGCTCGTCATGAGCCTGGAAGGGGTTAAATGGGCCCACACATGCCTTTTTTGCTTACAGGCACTACTCCTGACACTGCCTTTTGCCTTAATGGTACTCGCTTGACATGACAACCCCTCATGATTAGCTATCTGGGCATTAGCATGTATCACAAACCTGTCAAACTCTTTGATGGTTATCTCACGTGGGCAGTGTCTTTGGTATGGACGCAGATGAGGTTCTGGGCTTCACTACCTCTCTTTGTGGCAGGACGCGTAGCGCTTACAAAAATGGTAATGCTGCCCTGCCTACTATAATACTTCGCCAACTCCTAACTTTGTCACAAAGCCCTTTTTCCTATCACTTGAAAGGCTGACAAGGGAGTTTATTTAGCATAACACACGCTGTAGGGTGGCGCTACTAAAGCTGTTCCTACCCATGGACCGGGGAGGACTTTCGGTCCCGATCTTTGAGCAGTACTACCTTGCCTCCCAACTGCAGGAGGTGGCCGATGCACTTGTTTCATCCTTGTTCAAGGGTGACACCACCCGGCTCCACTCTTTTACGAGTGGCATATTGCTGCTACAGATGGAGCCTCTTTCTTACAAGGGCAACTCAGCCATACATCCCAGCACTACCACTCCTAGGCACACCAAGGGGAGGACTACTCACCACCTTGGCACAAATTGGCCCCTGACATGAGATATGACTAAATACACTAAGGGATTTATACAACAATGGTGCCCTCGTCCACCTTGAGACTCTGATTGAGCAAGATGGTATTCTGGGGGGAGTTTTCTATAGTGCAAACTAGACCCCAAGGTATCAGAGCACTTTACATGAGCACCAGTTGCATTACAGATGGGCACATTCATTTTTTTTGTTAGGCACATGGAGATTTTGTGATTTGCCCAGAATCACAGGATTTTGATCGTCACTGTCGAGACTCAAAGCCAATTGCCCAGCTCTGAGGTCAACCATTCTAGCCATTAGGCCACATCTTCTCCCCTGGCCTCTTCCTACTTTACAAATCTACCATTGAGACACTGGGGAAATCAACAGCAGGAATGCCCAATGCATCTCACAGTCCAATACAGAACAGAAAAGAACAACACTTGACCTGCTGGCTCATTTATTCTCTATGAACACACACCATGATTCTGTATGCCCTCGTGTCAACATCAGGACACAGAGCTGGGCTGCCCCTGTACAGATAAAGAATGTAGCTCTATACTCTATACTTATTCCACGCAAAGCCCGCTTTCGTCTCATTCAATATTAAATACTTCATTGAGCTTACCTCTGTGGTGTCGGTTCTCAGGCTCACATGATGGCAATAACTGATGCATACACTGGGTAGTGATGTACAGTAACTGGCCACGAGCACGTGCGACCGGGCCCTTTTATTGTCAGGGCCACGTCACGTGTGACATCCATGATGGATAGGTGGAAGTGCAAGTGTGTCCAGCCCTCAAGGGAGTGGCTGGGAAACTAGTAGCCGGCCAAACACTAGAACTTGTCTTGCAGGACACTACATTCCTCCCCAACAAACATTAGTCCAACCTATGGAGACAAACAAACAGTCAATTAAACACCACAGGGTCCATCATCCTTTACGAGTCAGGTGGCGGGAAAGACGTCAGGCATGGGCTGGTCACTCTGCCTGCAGCAGGATCATCCCGGCGGGCACTCGTAGTTTAACCTGAGGGGCTCAGGACACAACCGCTGGCTTGAAGATGTCCACTGCATACGGTCAGCTCACTGATAATGACGTGTCTTGCATGGCTCTGCTCTGCTGGCGTCGAGGATGGTCTGTGGTGAGCTCTAACAGTTATTTTAGTGGGTTGCATCATGAACATGGATGGAGTCAATGGTGAGAGTTCATAGAGGTGTTACCTGATGTGTCTGTTGAACCGCCTGGCTGTAACCGATAACCTGTCGGTGGGGCAATGTCCCTTCTCACTCTCCAGCCTGGGGAGGCCCGTTGTCGGGGTTGCTACGTGACTGCAGGAGGGCTGCTTGTGTGCCGACTGTTGGCAGCTGCAGGACCACCGAGGAGCGGTTACTTAGTTGCATCCACAACCCTCGAGGGTGGATGAGTCTTTTCTAGGACATGCTCTTGCTGCAGCGGTTCAGGTGTAGGCCAGATTCACAGGTAGCCCCTGGATTCTTTTTTTTGGGCTGGTGTGGCAATGGTGTAGGATTCCAGTCCATTGGTACTCTGGGAGTTTTGTTGTTTGACTCATGTGCTGGGGGCTGGCGTGATGGCGGTTGCCAGCCATATGGTGAGTCATAATATCAGGTGGTGGTGACTTGCTGGGGGAGTTGGATGTCAGGAGGGACCTAGCAGCCATGTGTCTCCACCTTGCTGAGGTTGATCTTCGGTGGCAGCTTGACACGTATAGTGTGCAAATCCTCTCTTGCCTGTCTTGGGGCCACTGTCGACTCCATTTTGAGGCGTTGTGAGGAAGGACACTCAGTGCTGATCTTCACCCGTGACAGCTGCGGTCAGGAGCAGGGATATTGTTTGACTTAGAATGCTGATGCTCGGGTATGGATGGTTGCCTGGGGAAGCGTTGGGGAGGGACGCGGTTTGCGCTTACTGCGGCTTATGTTCGGTTCTCCCGTGGGGTTGTGTCCAGGGATGTCGGTCTGCCTTGGTGGCTGTCTGGTGTGTCTGGGTGTGCTCTTGGCTTACTGTACGAGTCCTGGGTCTTCTCCCCTTGTTGGTTGGTTCAGCGTACCTGTGTTCATCTGGTTCTTTGGGGTGACAGGTCTGTCACTCTTCTTCCCTCAAGGGCGTTGGGCTTGACCTCGAGGTGGTGCCATCATGGCGCCTGCTTCTTCCTTCGTTCCTGTGTGCTTGTCAGGACTGGTAACTTTGTGTGACGTGCTCCTTGGTTGCTGTGCGACGTGATGCCCGGGAACGAGTCGCCTGTCGTTGGAGCACATGTTGCTGTGGCGCCCTGCCACGTGGAGTGTGCAACTCCTCTCTTGCCTGTCTTGGATCACCGATGACTCCATCTTGAGGCAGTGCGAGGGAGGACACTCTGTGTTGTCTTCGGCCCACTGCGGGGCTTTGCTGGAGCATTAGAAATGTGCTGCGTTCAACAGTGCTTCTTTGTGGAGATGTCTCTATCTCCCGGGTGCCTGCCCGTGCTGTCAAGTTCACTGGTGTGGCCTTCTGTGCGCCTCAGACCAAGTGCTCTCTGTCTTCTCCATGGGCGCTCTCTTCTGTCACTGGGTGTGCCTGTGTTGCAGTTGCGGTTGTGTCTGTATACCAGGAGGAGTGAGTGATGCGATCTCTTCTCCGGCGGTGGCGTTGGGCAGCCACGCGTGGTGCTCGCTCTGCACCAGTCTTTCTTGCGCTGTTGGTGGGGACAGCTCCCTTGAGACGTTGCTGTTCTGGCTGGCCATCCACTCTTGCTAGTGGGGGTATGTGTTGCAGTGTCCTTGCTTGAGGTGGAGTCAGGCAGCCACCAGTGGTGCGCGCTTGGCACCAGTTTTTCCTTGTGTTCCAAGGTGTGGTATCTGTCTTGCGTGTACCATTGCCCTTGCTTCTGCTCTCGCTAGATCTAGATTCTTTTCTAGAGTGATAGGTTCTTTTAGTAGTCTTGTGCGAAACTCTGTGTCACGACAGCCTTCTATCAGTCTTAGGCGAATGGCCTGTTCATTGTCATATTTTTCGAATTCGCAGTGAGCCACTAGGTTTCTCAGCCTTGTTGCAAAATCGTCCATTGACTCTTCCGGCTGTTGAAATGCTATGTTGAAGCTGTATCTTTCAAAGTCGACGTTTCTTTGAGGGTCGAACTTGGTTGTTAGACATTTTATTAGTTTTTCGTATGTTTCTGTTTCGCTCTTTGGGAGTGTTATCAGGAGGTAATCCACTTCATCCCCCACTAGATTTAGGAATAGTCCTAGTTTCTTTCCTTCTACTACATCTGTCGCCTCCATGTATCGCTCAAACTTCACAATCCACTTTTCCCATCTTATTCCCACTTGTGGCTCTGATACACTGAAGGGCATTGGTCTGCGATATTGTGCACTTTGCTTTGTTTCAGGCATTTTGCTTTCTTTTCTTTTGTTGCCTTTGTATTTCTTTATTTCTGATCTTTTTGCCACTTTCTTATTGTTTCTCTTCTTATTTTATCTCTTATTCCTAGTTATTCCTTGTTGTAGGGGATCTCTCTTTGTTTTCTCCCCTTTATTCTTCTCTTTTCTTTGTTTTCTGCTTCTTTTCCTTTTTTGCTTGCCCTTACAATGGCTGCCGTCTTTCTTCTCTTGTTATTATCACTTTTGTCCCAGTTAAAATGGCCGCCCGTGTTCTCACGAGATTTCGAGATCGAAATCTCACTTTTCCTGACTTTAAGATGGCCGCCGCATTATTGCTGTGTTCCCATTGGCTTATTCTGCCTGATCCTAAGATGGCCGCCAAGGTTTGCCACCTCTCGCGAGACTTCGCGCTTAAATTTTCAAGCGCGATCGCCTCACGCTTCTGCTCGGCACTAGCACTGCTCCTGGGCGCTTCTTACAGCGCTTTGTTGCTGCTTGTAGGACGCTGATCGGGGTGGGCTCCTGTGTAGCTCCTTGCGTCTCCTTGTTGCTCCCATGATGTTTCTCTACACACGACGAATATTTCACGCACGTCGTGGCAATCGTTTCCTCCCCGTCGCCAGATGTCATGTAGTTGTAGGTGCAACTATAGAGAATCACAGGATGCCCGGAAAGGTTGGTTACTTTCTTTATTTCTTTATCTGTCGCAGCGTGGCTCAGCACGTCTGTCCTCGTCCTCGTCTCTGCAGTCGTCTATCCACTTCCTGTCCCCTACAGGATGTCGTGTCCAGTGACCTGGTCACTGCCCTGTGACCCACAGGGTCCTAGTGCCCTACGTCAGTGGTCACTACACCAGCTACCTGGAGACTTTGCTGTCTCTGAGGGTGTCCTTGCTGCTCTCACTTGCATGGTACAGAGTGCCACTCTCTGGGCATTCCTCTCTGAGGGCACGTCTTGCTGTGCCTGGTGCAGTCTGTCTCAGCAACTGGGTTTGAGTAGGAAGTCTTTATCCTAAAGGTGGTGTGCACTCTTGGACCTGGTGACTGTTTTTTTTGTTAGCAGGGCCTTGCAGTGCTTCAGGAACCACTGTGTTGCCTGCCTGCGATGAGAGGGGAGCTCTGGCGTACTCTTTGTTGATCAGGGTATGATTGCACAAGGCTGTTAAAAATATGGCCATTGATTTGTAGACTTGTGCTGTGCTCTGGTACCCTTGGTCTTTAGGTGGCACTGCAGCCACACTCCTCAATGCTGTGCCGTTGACTGTTGGTCGCTGTGGGCAGTCAGCGTACTTAACTGTCCTGCGGGACATGAGCCTGGATCTTCCTACCAGACTCAGTGTTCCTTTCTGCTGACTCTACACCTACAGGCAGCATACTGGTGCAGCCGGGCCTTTCATACGGCCTGTCTTTACAGTCAGGGAAGAATAGATTGTGAGGGCACTGCTGGCAATTTTCTCAGGCTGGGCAGTATGTCTGTTTCTCAGCGTGTTGCTTCTGGGAGGCCACCAGGTGGTGCTGTGGTCATTTTCTGGGATTCCCACAGACAGCATGCTGCGCATAGCCTTCAGGCACAGTAGAGGGTAGAAGTCCCGGTGTGGCGCTGGGTGTGGCCACTAGATGGCGCAGATCCTTTTCACAGGGGCATTTGCAGACTTTCTCCTGTTGCATGCTGAGCCGCCCCAGGCATTTATGGAGGCGGGCGTGGTGGCACTTCATGTGGTGACACGCCGGTGGCGAGGTGGGGGCTCTTTTTCTATTCTCCAGGTTGCAGGAAGGCGTGGGTAGCCTGCTGGAGGGTGCTGACTACGCGGGAGGCAGCAGTTTGGTAATCTCACCCGGTGCCTGCCGATGGCCCGCTACTACGCTACGGGCGGTTCATTCTGTAATGTGCTAGGGGGTGCTGAGATGCCGGCATGGGCTTTTTGTTTTCTGGTGCGGCAGGGCGCAATTCCCTTACTAACGCCGGGCTGCAAGGCGTGCAGTCTCTGCTAGTGGAGCCGCGCCTACTTTACCTGTGCAGCAGCAGGGAGGTCGTGAAGCGGAGCGCTCCCACCCCTCTGGGCAACGACGCCGTGTTGTCCTTGACCCACGTACCGGGGAGGTGTCATCGGTGGGTGCTGGTTGATGTGCTGTCATTCATCTGATCCTAGTGGCTTGAACGCAGGGGGTTCGAATGGGGTAGTAGGGCAGTCAGTCTGTGCCGCTTCTCCACCTCCTCCAATGATGCAAACGACTCTGGTCAGCTCAGCTCGGTTGCTGCTGTCAGTGCCCGGAGCAGTCGTTGAGTGTCGTGTCCCTTATCCCTTTGTTGTCGGTGCAATACCGGCGGACGGCATGCCCTGTGGGCGCCTCAGGGCAGAGGCGGGGGTACTCCGATGGTCAGAGCCCCGGGCGCTTCCAGCGCAGCACTAGTAGCAGCAAGTCCCTTCCATGCTTCCTGGGTAAGCATGGGCGAATTTTGCGAATCTCGCGTTCGCGAATTTTGCGGATTTGCGAACTCGCAATCCGCAAAATCCGCGAATTCCCGCGAATTTGCTGATTTTTTTTTTTTGTGTTCGCCCGTGTTTCTGCCAGTTCGCAAGGGTTTTTACAATTTTGCAATTTGCGAACTTACCTGTCGGGTCGCAAGTTTTGCGAAACTTGTTGTTTCTATGTGTCCAGCCTGTTTGGGACACTCTTCTTCATCACTGCCACTCTCTGTCACCACTGCCACTCTCTGACTACTCATGCCACCCTCTGGCCCACCCATGCCACCCTCTGTTTCATCACCACACCCTCTGGTTGTCCAGTGTACATTATTTTCGGCAAAGCAAAGCACACCTTCCCTGCCTCAAGTGACCTGAATTAATTTGGGGCTGATTAATGTGTCACAGAATATTTTTTTAGCTGGCACCTGCTTCCTTAGTGCGCCCTGATTAGTGATCTTTTGCACTTGCTAAGTGCTTTCATTGTTGCAAAATTAGTTACAACACCTGCCCTGCCCCAACTGACAATAATATATTAGGGGCTGATTAATGGATTTTAACTTCCAGCCTGGCTCCTGCTTGTCTCCCTTAGCTGTAATTCAGGACCTTTGTGGCATATGTGTAACTATTCTGAGGTTCAGAGCAGGGTCACATAATAGTTGCAACTGCCAACTGAACTCTGGAGGGGCCCCTCAGGAAGCACTACAGGAAATGGCTACTAATGATGAGCCTGAACTTTTGAACCTGGTAAGTAGTTTCAGTTTTGCTAAGATCGTATTTCTGCAATTTAGCACTTATTCGCGGGGCGCGAAGTTGTACTGGGAAGCCGCGAACTCACGCGAACAGTGCGAGCAGTGCGAGCAAAATCCGCTGCTCGCGGATTTGCGGATTTTGCGGGAGATTCGCGAATCTCGCGGATTGCGAATTTCCCGAAAATCCGCAAAATCCGCGAGCGAAACGGATTTTCCGCCCATACCTATTCCTGGGCCACTGACCTTCCGCTGTCGGACTGGCTGGCACGGGCTGGCTGGCATCAAAGGCTGCAGCGGTGGCCTTATGTGGGCGCTGCCGGGACTTCTCCCGTTACGATGGTGAGTGCGCTGGGTGGCCTACTTCTTTCTCAAGACAGCCTCGATCTTTGTGCTGGCACTGGGTATGAGTGAGCCACCAAGCAGGCAACGCTAATCCTCTCGGGTCTAGAGGCGGTGACTGGGTGACACGAGGGCTCAGTCCTCACTGCAGTCACGGGTGGCCGTAGACAGCGCGCCAGAGGTGCCGCCTGCCGGGCTCATTCCCTCCCCCACGAGGATCGATGAAGCAGAGCAGCAAGCATGTGGGGTTAGCTACCCGCCTCGTCGCCAATGTGTTGTCGGCTCAGGCCCACATGATGGTAATAACTGACCCATACACTGGTTGGACATGTACAGTAACTGGCAACAAGCATGTGCACCCAGGCCTTTTTATTGATGGGCCACGTCACGCGTGACACACGTGATGGATGGGTGGATGTGCAAGTGTGCCCAGCCCTCAAGGAAGTGGCTGAGAAACTTGTAGCCTGTTAAACACTAGAACGTGTCCTGCAGGACACTACAACCTCACCCCTAACAAAACAAACTGTTATTTGCATCGCCCCTGCTTTTGTTTGCCTGATGCAGATTATTTGCACATGCGCTGGGCTTGCCCGTCTCTTTACCAGTATTGGCAAGGCATCAGTACACACCTGATGAGTTGCACAGGACACTCCTAGCTGTACACATGGGATATATGCCTGTTGGGCTTGAACCATAGAAACAGAAATGACAGGGCTACCACCTGTTTCATTTACTTGGGCCTCCTGCTGGCCAAACACCTAATCACTCGTAAGTGGTAATCGCCTCCCCTCCTCCCCCACCCCTCAATGTTCACTGCATGGGAACAAACCATGAAAACATGGGCCCAGGCCAAAAGCGTTGCCCTATACAGAGAGGGTTCTAGGGGCCTGCGCAAGTACCCCCTTGCTCCCAGCTGGGACACTATCTTGAATGAATTTCAAGCTGTCGAATCTCCGGGAGGAATATTGACCTCCATTGGAGCTGAACCCACTCCAGCTACTCGCGTCTCACACAGCGTATCAAGTACACCACACTGATTCCCTCTTCCCCAACACTTTAACCGTTCTAAGCACTGTTGCATTGCGTATTGACGACTAGTAATATCATACTTGAACAATGATACCTGTCAGCCTAATCCTATTCTGAGATGTAGGTGTTGATGCACAAGCTGTGCTTGTGCCATGTATGCTGTAAAAAATATAGAAACTGCTCAATAACAGCTTTAAAAAAGTGAGCAAGTCTGTGGGGTACCTTGAAGGCAATTATAAATATTATAAATAGACCATTTGGTCTGTTATTTCATTTTGGTATGGTAGCCATGGAAACAAAAACGGTACAGAAGCCATTTAGTTAAAATTGGTTTCGAATATGTGGGACATAGTATTAACTGTATAAACGTACATACTTAATTGTATTACAAGCTCTCTGACCTCATTAGCAGCACAGTGGGCACAACGCTTAAAATTTCATGGTGGACTGCGTCTGGCACACACCTGTTTCTGCTGATCCCCCCCCTAACCCCCCCCCCCCCCCCCCCGCTGTCTCTCATGTAGTACACCGTGTGGAAGCTCCATGTGCTGGAGCAAAAGGTACCCCAAAATTGCTACACCCCCAAATTTACTTCTACCAATTCTTCCACAGTTTACTGGATCGGAGACAGTGTTAAACCTCAATTTCACAGGACAAAGTGCCCGCGCATTAAGGCACTTCCTGAAACATCAACTTAGAAGAGTAATACAAATCATAAAGTAATGATTTAAACAGATTGAATGGACTCCACTCTATAACTGAGTTCTAGATCAATTAAAAAATCACTGGTTTTTTTCTTCAGCATTCAAAAGAAGCGGTACAGAGTCTCTCAGATGTAGAGTTATGCAGAGTATGTAAACATCGTAATTCGAACTACTAGGCGAATTGTGATATCCTTACTATATATGGTTGAGGGGACATTAACATATGTCACTGTGCCTGCCAGTATGGTTGGGTGGTTTTAGAAAATGTTTTTATTAAATTCGTCGACAAGCATTTCAAACTGACGAATGTGTATGCATCATCTGGCTAACGTTAGAGATCCGAGACAGGCAGCCTTATTAAAATTCGAGTTTTTTCCCGATTCCTAACTGGTGAGTTTATCAAATAAAGATGCGTAGTGGCGCCTCTGATAATTAAGCCAAGGCGTTGAGAGAAATTATAGAGTTGTGTACACTGCATGATTTGGTATGGTGGTGTTTGTTCAGGTTTTTCTGTTTAGCCATGAAGCGTGTAAATTAATGATTAATGTCCACCCCCCCCCCTTCCATAAGGACTGTGAAGTTTGTTCAATAAATCAATTTTTTAAAATATGGATAATTGTCTTGTCAAGGTGGGTATTTTTTTCAGACACTCCTACTATGGAAGACTTGCAAGGAAGATAGTTAAATGTATCGTTGTTACAGATACCACATCAAGAGGCAGTTAGACATAGAGCATTAAGAATGGTTTTTGTTTTGTTTTTTAAACAGTGGGCGAAGGAGAACCATTCCTACAGAATAAGTTATATTCACTTACTGAAAAGGTTCATTTGATTGTTCTATGTTTTCACAGAAAAGAAGCAAAAAAGCGAACTGTTGCTGCTAGTTCAAAATGCAGCAGATAGCTTATATTTCTGAAGCTCAATGGCTTGATGAAAATAAAATAAAACTACACAACGGTTTTCGCAAAACATTATAGTCACATCGAGCTGTATCTCCTTAACTACAAACGCGGTTTAGTGTATAATTTGTTACCGTGATTTGGAATGGCACCAAATAGTTTAATGAATCTAGTGAGTCTGCATTTCTGTCCGTATTTATGAGCTTCTGTCTAAAACACAGGTTGGTGTAACCTTTTACCGCAGAGCACCTGAGGAGGGCGCTAAAGCATTTCCAATGTAAAAAGACCTCTGAAAAAATGGCTGGCCGAGGAGTTATATGAAACATTCTGGTTGGTGGTGCTGCAGCAAGATCTTATACACGGCTGCAAAGAATTTCATATTTTAGTGATGATTCCTCTGCTCTGTGATTTGGGGCTTTTCCCCATTTTATTTTTTTGTGGATTTTCTTCAGCGCTTTTAAAAAATTGATAAGAGGCTACAAATTTAGGAAACAGAACATACGAATAAAAAAAAAAGGAAAAAAAACCGAATGATCGGAAAGACCGAAAAATGGATAAAAGTCCTAGGTGCAGAAAAAAAAAGGAAGAACAAAAGGTTACTTTAATAAATATCAACAGTCGTAAAAATGTTTCATAAAAAGGTTTAATTTCAACTCTCAGGAGTGGGCAAACGAATCCATTCACAGCACCTGTGGTGGTGTGGGCTCAGGGCCCACATGTTACCAATGACGCACGCACACACAGTGTTGTTGGGTACTGGAACTGGCCACGAGCACGTGCCCCCCCGTCCCTTTTATTGGCAGGATGACGTCACTCATGACGACAGTGCTGGATGGGTGTGGGGCAGAGGCGCAACTAGAGGCAAATTTCGGGGGGTGGGGGAGGGGGGGGGCTGAACCTTTAATCAGTATGCAGAGTGGAGCTGCAAGGGCTCTTAGAAGGGGTGAAACAACTGCAAGGCCTAATTAACATTCAAATGGTCTTTTAAAGACCTGAGAAACGTTCGGGTGCGGCTCTGTGTGTGCCCGGGATCTGTCTCATCCCGGGCTGCCATACAGGAGGGAGGGGGGCGGGGGGCTGAAGCCCGGTGAGTCCAATGGATGTTGCGCGCCTGGTGTGGGGTGCATAAGTGTCCAGCCCTCGAGGGAGTGGCTGGAAATACCAGAGCCTGCTGAAACACTAGAACGTGTCCAGCAGGACACTACAGCCCCTTGACACAGGTTGCCCCGAGCTGGTGTAAACAAGCCCCTGGACCCCAGCGATCGGGCACCTGGGGATGCAAGTCCGCTGAAGGAGAACCGCCTGATCGGATGGATTAGCAAGATGGAAACAACAGATCTCCAATTTAACATAATGGCAAAGCACAGAAAGACAATGCAGGTAGTCCTCAAAGCAGCACCCTCTTCATAGTTAGGGAAGAAACAACCTCCTCACCGCTTCCATCATCCCAGGTCCCTGCCTTCCGACGGGGTGAAGCTGTTCCCTTACCAGAGGTAACATTTCATGTAATCCAACAGAGCCCCCACCGGCTGAAGCTCCATACCCGACACCTTGAAATCTTCACCCAAGGCGTCCCATACAGCACAGGTCATGACCACCAGCAGTTCCTGTCAGCCAGGGTCATTGCAGATCCTGTCTTTTAACTGATAGTATGAAAAAATAAAAAAAAGACCTGTTAGCTTTAAGGAACTGGAGCCCTACATTACAAGCTATGTATGAAAATACTTCTCAGTCATCATGAAAATCTTTATTCGATTGTAAAAACAGTCCTAAAAGAACATAAGACCATAAATACATTCATATATCATAAAAAAGTTTAAAATAAAAAACAACAACATTAAAATACAAGTCACAAATCAAGCTCTAAAACCCCATCAAATTTAATCCAGCCTGGAGCGCCTGGATCTTGCAGCAGCACACTTGAAACTTGAAACCGCAAAAAGGACATGCACATTAGGCAATAGCTGCAATACATAAGGGGTGGGCTTGGGCAAAATTAATAACTTTCATATTTGGACCAAGAAAATGCTTTCTGGGGATGCTAAAATATTTACACAACAGTACAAAATGAAGGGTATCCTGTGGAGACACATTGTCGCAGCCACAGGGCCATAAGGAGGCTCAGCTGGTCCAGCCACTTGGGGAAGCTAGAAGGTCATGTAACAAATCTGTCACATCCGTTGGATAACAGGGAAAGATAAGGCTCCATGCCCTATACGAATTTTAATAATAATAACCCTGGACCATAGGTTTCCCAAGTTCTAGCTGATCACAGTGCATAGAGGCACGACCAAAGAACATATCCATTAACCTTTTCTTCTCCCCCAGGCTCAAGGACTGATGGTAATAAAAATTTCCGCCCTGCCAAGATTAGTCAGAGAGGCCTTCAAGTACGCTATCCAAGGGATTGTGAGCATGTGATCATGAGATAAGCAACCCGTCAAGATCAACCTGTTAAGCTGTAAGCCTTCCCTAGTCTAGATCTTAACCCAACAAAGCATGGACCTAAGGGCTATAGGATAATTAATATATCTAAGACCCAGCTCCTCGTGAACCGAGAATGGCGGAGTACTTTGTGAACCCGAAGAGTACACCTCAGAAACTTACTTGCTGCTGTTTGGATCTTATCCACCCACCTATAGCCCCAACTTCGATGCCATATAACACCTTGGAAATACACTTAGACTGAAAATGCTTAACTAGAGTGACCAGTGACCATGAGCCCAGCCTCTAAGCGAAGCTGGCAACCACCCCTGTAATCTTGCCATGTTACAAGTCTTGCCCTCAACCAGCATCAAATTACACACCTAGATAGGAGAAGGCTGGGACCTTGGCTAAAGTGTGGTTGCCGATCCTGAAGGTTTTACAACGTTTAGAAGGTCCAGCCCTGGAAAAATTAAATGCCATGTCCAACCTATCCATATAGGTAGCAAACCTTTCCACCAAAGTCTGCAGTCCCAATGCCATGCATGCCATAAGCACCTCTTCATTGGCGTACAACAAGACTAGCAGCGATCCTGTTCCTACCCTGGGGCAGTCAACCTGCTCTGACACACAAACTTGTTCCACACCATTAATATAAAGGGTAAATAAAGGCTCATGTATACAATCCTGGAGGAGAACTACCCTGCTGGTAGCAAAAGGCTCCAAAAGCTCATCCCGAGGGAATACCTCACCTCAGCAGCGTTGCCAGCATGAAGATTTGAAAGAAGAGATACAATTTCTGGATCCGCACCCCCTCAAAAGAAGCAAATCCCAGAGCTTACTGCAGTTTACCCTGTTAAACTCCAACGTGAGGTCCATGAATGCTAAATTAAGCAAACCAGACTGGACAACTGTGTACTTGTTATAATTAGATATAAATTCACACATTGGTCAGTGGTCGACCTGCCCGGCTGGAAACCATATTGGGCTTCAGGAAGTATATTGTTCTCATCTGCCCATGACAAGAACCTGATTAATAAAATCCTCCCCAATACTTTTACAACAGCATCTACAAGAGATATTGGGTGATAGCACTGTGGGTTTTCCTTGTCCCCCTTTTTAAAGATCGGGACAATGATGGCAGAGAGCCATGAGAATGAAGCACTTTCCCTTACTGCAGCAGTTAAAACCAAAGTTAAAACTGGACCCCAGGTATCAATTTTGTCCCAAAATAAATCAGGGGGTATACCATCAGGGAAGAAATTGAGAGGTCCCAAAAAATTCAACTATTAAGATGCCCTTTAGTGTATTGCCCTAATAACTCACAATGCTGACTTAATAGAAAAGTATACAAAATTACTCAATTTTAAACATATAGTGAAAACATCATAATACCAAAAATCATAAAAAATACATGTGTATTGTATTAAAAAAGCAGTTTATTACAAATCAATAAAATCAATGTTATATAACATCAGTACAGTGCCATACATACAAATTAAGGTTCAGTTTTTGTTAACAACCTAACAACTGTTCTTTTTTATGATATTTCTATCCTTGTATTTGTACCGGCAACACTTTTTTAACAAAAACTGAAAAAGCGGCAGCGTCTATACAGAACAGCTGATTCATCAGCTGTTCTGTATAGACGCTGCCGCTTTTTGACCCGGACGAAGTAATCTTCCAAATCTCGACGACTCAAAACGCAAGAATATAATTACTACAATTGAACGAGCCCCAAGTGCCTTGCTGAGCTCAATCACGACAATCAAACGAGTTTAAAGCGTCTTGCTGAGACCAATCTCCAAGCGCTCCCATTCTTTGGAAGTCGCAGAGTTCATCATCTTCAATTGATTTATCCTGAAAATACGTCACTGACCTGGCTAGGAAGTGTATTTTTAGATGGTAATACAGGGTCTACATTGAAATGCTTTTATTCTTTGTCCTGAAGATGGTCTTATGAAATCACAATACAAAGACCGAAACGTCGACAACAGTGTCTAATTCTGCTCCTGATTCATCCTCTATAATTAATTTTCATCTAATTTTTAAGTTGAAGTCAATGTTATTAATTTTGCTAGCAGTTTAGACCTTTTATGATATACCAGTGGAACATGTGATATACTCCCAGTATATCTTACTTTGCATTATTCTGTACCCTATTTTATCTAATGATCAATTCTTTATTTTGAAGTAAAATATCAAACTTGTTTTGACTCTAAAACACCTGGTTTTTGCATCATTTCATATAATGTTAGTGTGGTAACATTATTTATTTATACTATTAATTCATTTTTCTCAGCAACAAGTTCTTAATAGCGCGAGTAATCAATTAAGTTAAGTCCCGCACTAGCTGACCATTTACAATAGAAATAGAATCCCTTGCTGGCCCAACTCACTATTTACTTCTCTGCCCAAGCCCGCAAGGGTATATTGGGTTGCTCACCTACCTGTAAACTAGATGGTAAAGAGACACCAGCAGTGCCGACAAAGGTCCACATGAAAATAGGGAGAATACCAAAAAAGAGAATAAACTGTATTGATTGTGCCCCTTTCTGAATATATTATTAGAATTGATATTTTGAAGGGAATGACTCTGGGGACGGGCAATTTTGGGCCATCTGCTCGTAGGGGTGCCAAACTTGCTTTGGTTTTGAGATCAAATAATTTGGTTAATGTCATGGATCTGGTAGGCGGGCTCAATGCAATTGGCCATACGCATCCAACATTTAGGGGAAGGGGATGTTGTTCAACAATAGATTTTGTTTTTATCTCCCCCCTCACTCGAAGATCAACTAAAGGTTGCAGAGGTCATTGCTACGGACCATGGGGATCATAACCCTATCAATATTTTGTTGAGCTCCGCCCCAGACCCGTGTTCCAGATTGAACATGGGGCTATGAAATTGATCACTTCAACTGACAACCTAAGATTACTCTGGAAGGGGGTCGATAGCGGCAAAGTGTTTACGGAACTAATCAAGGGTAACATGCATCTCATTAACTCTTGCCTGTCACTGCAACCCATACACACAGAGGTAATCCAGGATTTTACTAAGCTCTGCCATGCTACAAAAACTCTTTTAACAAAACCTGCAACCCAAGTAGGAAGCAGATCTAGATGGTTCGACCGAGAATGCACACTGGGTAATGGGAACCTACGTAGGGCCTTAACTGCCAACCTGAGGTGCGCCACTAATGTTCAGCTGGCTAGGAAGGAATATAATACAACAATTGGAAATAGGAAGAGGGTTCTCCTGACAGAACGTTGGGAAACCCTCTCTGAGGCAGCCAGTTCAAAAAAGGGCAATATCTTCTGGGCCGCAGTAAGGGACCTTAGATCAATGGGCCAGTTATCACCGCCTATCAGTTGCAACATTTCTAGTGAGTCCTGGGTAAATAATGTTTCAGGAATTTATGCCACCCCGCAATCAGAGATAGAACATTATGTGCCCGGTGTATTGGCCCCTATAGAGCTAATTGTCTCAGAAGTACAAGAGGCCATCTAGCAGAGTTTAGGGAATACAGCACCAGGGCAGACAGGTTGCCAATTGATCTAATTAAATGGAACCCAGAGTTCTGGGCCCCATTGCTTTTGAATGTTTTTAATAGTCTGACTTATGCCACTTTACCTGCAACATGGGCTAAGAGTATTATAGTACCGATTTTCAAAAAAGGAGACAGGTCCCAGCCGAGCAATTACAGACCAATAGCTTTAATAAACAATACCCTAAAAATATTGGGGAGGGTTCTGTATAATAACATTTTAGACTGGACAGAAGCAAACAACATTTTAGAACCATGCCAGTTAGGCTTCCGGAGCAAGGTGGGAACAGTTGAACAATGCCTCAACCTTAATATGGTTATCGGGAAATACACCATTGCACAGAGGTCACCGGTTTATATGGCATTTATGGATTTGTCCACAGTTTTGACCTTGTTAACAGGGCGAAGCTGTGAACAATCCTTCTGGCAGGTGGGCTGGAGGAGCCGCTGGTACACTTCTTAGCATATCTCCACAAAGACCTCCATGCACAGGTGGGGATTGGCATGGGAGTAGAGGTTTCAGGAGTAATTGAAGTAGGAAGGGGGGTAAGACAGGGTTGTGTCTTGGCCCCCCTTCTCTTCATCATTTATATTAAAGAGCTGAACAGTTCTTTGAAAACTGCTACCCAAGATGTTCCCATAATTAATGGGAAATCTCTCCCTGTGCTTTTATACGCAGATGATGCAGTCCTTATAGTCTGCACTCAAAACTCCCTGCGCATTTTAGTAAAAAATTTTGTAAAGTATATGGATTGCTTGGACCTGCGTGTCAATTAAAAAAAAATCTTTTTTTGATGTATAGTGGCCCTGGGAAGCGAGAGCTAAACACTATTACAGTGGATGGGCAAAAATTGACATACACGCTTTCATTTGTTTATCTTGGGTTGGTCTTTGCTGCGAACAGCTCCTGGAGTGAGCATTTAGCCCATTCCAGGAGCAAGTTCTCAAAGTCCACCAACTCAATTCTGAGTCTCACTCACCCTAAGACCACTGGAGCTATTTTAGCCATTCAGAAAATGTATAAGCTACAGTGCATCCCTGTGGCTACATATGGGGCTGAGATTTGGGGTATTGTAAATAGTTCATGTATCCAACAGGAAGAAAACAGGTTCTGTAGGAAACTGTTGGGTATCCCTATCTCGACACCACAGTATATATGTCACAGGGAACCTAATATCAATTTTATATCTGATTTTATTTGTGTGCGACCTGCTCTTTTTTGGCTTTCAGTATGGAAGAATCAGGCTTCTTCCCGAAGAATCAGGCTTCTTCCCTCACACAAGAGATAATTAGGGATTGTATAAGGTGTGATAAAGGGATGGATATCCCTTGGCTGAAGGGAGTGAAACAAAGTTTGCGTAGCATCAATAGGGAGCACATCTTCTTCGATTCTAGTACAGTTGATGTTGTGTCCAAAAAGGAATTGAGAGATGCTCTCTACTCCCTATTTAACAAAGAAAGGACCGACCTAGAATCTGTGAAACCATCCGTTCGCAATTATATGTCTATTGAACAGTATTGTTACCCTATGCATATATATCTCACCTTACCCATGAGTCGCTGGGATAGGACCCTACTAATCCGCCTAAGAGCTGGAACCGTCAGATTCGCACTGTGCTTTCCTCTTGGTTACCACCCCAACCTTAATCAAACACCATGTCTTTGTGATGGGAGGAGTGGTCAATCAATTATTCATTTTGTTTTTTTGTAAGTACTACATCAAATACTCTAAGTGGCTTTTAAACCCTTATTTTAAAAAGAGACGGCAATCAATCAATCAATCAATCAATCAAGCATTTGTAAAGTGTGCTATTCACCCGTAGGGTCTCAAGGCGCTGGGGGAAGGGGGTCCGCTACCGCTCGAACAGCCTATTAGTTTGGCCGAGGCCTATCTGTGTATAGTAACCCTGGATGACGCAGACTTGATTTCTCGCACATGCACTTTTCTTAGAATTGCTATTAGAACACGTTAGTCCATGCTGGATCCCTGAGACTTTTTTATAACGGCAAAATGTTCTTGTGGTTTTAGCTTTATTTTTTCCCAATGAAATTACTTTTAATAGGCAGATTCTGATTTTAAAAATATCATGTAATATTTCTGTATATCTTACATTGTCATGTGTTTTCAAGCTCCCATATTGTTGTTTGTATTTGTCATGACTATGTGCTTTTATGGGTACCAAGGTACCCGAATAAAGTTTATGAACTGAACTGAATGGACTCTGTATTTGGAAGATGGGCACTATCAATTTGGATCAAAGAAGTACATTTAAGTTTGCGCTATAAGGGTGGGTCACTTGAAGATTCCCCCAGTGAAGGTGCCCCAGGCTACAAAGGTAATTCATTTGAAACAGTACAGAATCCCAGGTGGGCATGAAAAGGCCAGTGCAACCATACAGGACTTGATAGAGGCATGGGTGGTGACCCCAATCACTACCGCTTGGAATAATCCTGTGTGGCCCGTGCGCAAAAGTGAAAATTCTTGGCGCATGACAGTTGATTATCCCAGACACTGTTACTTTAATTGAGAAAATACAGAAGCACCCTGGGACTTGGTATGCGACAGTTGACATTGCCAATGCTTTCTTTTCAATACCAATTTCCCCGGAATGTCAAGAGCAATTCCGTTTCTCATGGAATGGTAGACAAATGACATTTAAAAATTTGACTCAAGGGTACTTGCATAGTCCTACGATCTGTCACTGGCTGGTGGCAGAGCATTTAGATGAGGTGTCAGTTAATCCTGGAGTACAGTTTTGTCATTACATTGATGATGTGATGATACAGGGAGAGAAACAAGAACAAGTGCAAACTCAGTTAGACAGGATTGTGGTGCATTTGCAGAGCAAGGGATGGGAATAAATCCCACCAAATTACAAGGACCCTCTCAGAGTGTGACGTTTTTGGGTATTTAGTGGCATCAGGGACACAAAGAGGTGGTGCCCCAAGTGAAACAAAAGATCAGAGAATTTGCAGTGCCACGAAACAGAAAGGAAGCTCAAAGGTTAATTGGTCTATTTGGTTTTTGGAGACAGCATATCCCTCACTTGAGTCAGATTTTGGCCCCTTTGTACAAAGTTACGTGAAATAAAAATGTATTTGAGTGGGGTGAGCAGCAGCAAACTGCATTTGAACTAGCAAAAGAGGCTACACAGCATGCTTTCGATTTATGGCCAGTACAAGAGGGAGATGTTGAACTGAAAGCGACAGCGCAAGGGTCGTATGCTAGTTGAAGTTTGTGGCAGAAGCAGGGAAAAACGAAAGTACCTTTAGGGTTCTGGATAAAGAAACTGCCAGATGCTGGAGAGCGGTACACTCCCTTTGAAAAACAGTTACTTGCATGGTATTGGGCACTAGTGGATACTGGGCAATTGACCCTAGGGCATGATGTGATTTTGAGACCTGAAATTCCAATAGAGCAGTGGGTGATGAGTTCCCCCAAAACTCATAGAATAGGACATGCACAGGAAACCAGCATAATCAAATGGAAGTGGTATATGCAGGACAGGGCCTGAGTAGGTCCCAAAGGCACCGCAGTGCTGCATGAGCAAGTGGCAAAGGCACCAATGGAAGAGACAGAGTTGTTGCATGATGTACCTGAGATGCAGGAATCTCCTGTAAAGTGGGGTAAGCCATTTAGCGAATTGTCGGTGGAGGACAAGAAGCATGTGTGGTTTACTGATAGTGCAGCCAGGTATATAGGAGCTAGAAGGCACTGGAAGGCGGTGTCATACAATCCTGTGACCCAGAAATTGTTGACCACTACTGGAGAAGGAAAGAGTAGTCAATTTGCAGAACTACATGCTGTGTATCAAGCCTTGAAACAAGAATTGCCAGGATCATGTCATATCTACACTGATGCATGGTCCACTGCCAATGGGTTTGCAACCTGGCTTCCCACGTGGCATTCTCATAAGTGGATGATAAATGTAAAAGAGGTGTGGGGCAAGGATTTTTGGAAAGAGATGTAGACCATGTTGACACAAAGTACAGTTACTGTGTAGCATGTGGATGCTCATTGTTCCACCGACTCACTTGACCGCTGGTTTAATTCCCTCACAGATGAAAAAGATAAGATTTCAGATGCCCAAGTGGCAACCCAAGATTCTGACCTGGTTGGGATTGCGAAGGGGGCACATTAGAAGTACGGACATTTTGGAGAGCAGATCACTAGCAGGTGGGCTGAGAATAGAGGGATACACATTCCCCTAGATGTGATTAAAACTGTGATTTTGCAGTGTCCTGTTTGTCAGCCAGCCCGACATAGATCAGTCCCACAGATAGTGAGAGATCAGCTAGGAAGAGGAAAAATACCAGCACAGATTTGGCAGATTGACTATATTGGGGCCCTGCCACTTAGTTGACGATGTCAATATATGTGCGCGGCTGTGGACACATACTTTGGATATTTGATCGTGTTTCCATGTAAACGTGCTACTCAGGTGAATACATTGAAAACATTAGACTTGCTGATTTTACATTATGGTATTCCATTACAAATTCAAAGTGACAATGGGTCTCATTTCAAAGGCAGATTGGTGCAGGAATATTGTGTGCAGCACAATATTGAGTGGGTCTTTCACATTCCATATTACCCACAGGCTGCAGGTTTGATTGAGCGCATGAATGGATTGTTAAGAGATCAATTGAGAAAGTTGTCTGATGGCTCGTTGAAAAACTGGAGAGATTGTTTGAGTGAAGCCTTGCAAATTTGAAATAATAGACCTTTAGCAAATGCAAAAACACCTCTAATGCGAATGTTAACTCCAGCTTTGCAGATTCAGCCTCATGTGGCCACTAATACTATTCTTTATTGGGAGACAGTTTCTGGAGCTTTGGCTCCATACAGAGCAACACCGGAGGCTGCAGGTCTTGACCTGCATGCTTTGAAACTGTACAGATTGAAACCAGGGGACATTGCACTCATTTGGAAAACAGGAGTGGGAATTCAGATTCCCAAGCACTTTGTTTTAATTGCCCCTCGATCTGGATTGGCTCTAAAGGGGCATCCAAGTGCTAGGAGGAGTCATTGATGCAGATTATCAAGCTGAAATTAAAGTCATCCGACTTAATAGTGGAGATGCTGATTTGATGATACAATCTGGAGACAGAGTTGCTCAAATGGTGATCATGCCAGTGTATGGAGGGGTAGTTAATAACGGGACTGCCCCAGCCCTCCTCACCATACGTGGGGAAGGAGGGTTTGGCTCAACTGATAAAAATCCAGGAGCCAAAGTGTGAGTAGAGTCTCCAAATAGACACCCGAACAGGCAGAAATCATTGCAACAGGAAAGGACAATGTCCTGTTAATATTGAAGCCAGGGCAGGAGAAATGGGAGCATGTGCCTGCTGGCAAATGTTATTTGCAAGAATGAGTAATACCTGTTTTGTTTCTGTTTTTTTAGATCACAGTATGGTGTGTCTGTGCTCTGCTTGTGCTCGCTGGACTCCTTTTGGTCGCGTACGTTTGGGGCCGGGGGGACGAGGACCCCTCACCCCCAAGTGGCCAGCCGATCACGCAGACTGACGGCAATGCTGACCCAACGCGATAATATTTGGTCGTACCTAGCACAGACTGTTCTCAACAGATCATATTTCTGCCTGTCAAATATGAAAAGTACTTTGGATGTCGTTTCCACATGCCTCGTAACTGTGCCTACCCTGGTTAATGTGCTTCTGCAAACTTTTAATGTCACAAACGCAGACGGGGCAGTAGAGGAGCATGATGTGAGATCTTATCTATCCCTTTATGAATTTTGCCGATTTTGTCCAGAAACTACTGATAATGACTGGAAAAACAGGACTCAGGTGATAACTTTAACATCACTGAAGGTGACATTATTACAATTTAACAAGTGACCCAACTATCATCTGTAAATTTGCTCAGATCCAACTTGACAGAAATACATCCACTATGTCTTGGCAGGAAAAAGTTTTATGTCAACATAGACACTACAATTTTTGTGCAAATGTGCAAAACAACATGTTTTACAAAAATGTGGTATCTGCTGCCAGTCATTTCAGGCATGTCAAGTTGCCTGTAGGGTGGCTATTCTCATGTGGGAATGTGACTCATATGTTTATTCCAGCAAATATCACAGTTGGTCCGTGTGCCTTTACTAGGTTAAGTCTCATGATGTTCCTGTTAGATCAATCATCTCATGCTCGAAATACGAGAGAAGCTGTTCAGCTTGATGAACATTGTAATTCTGAAGTGCATTTATTATCCAAGTCTGAATATATTAGTTTGGCTGCTTTAATAGTAGGTATTCCTGGCCTAGCAATTTTATATTCTAGAGCTGTTAGCGAATTAGCATGTCTTATGGTGAAAAATATTATTCATACATTGATTGCCTTAACAGAATTTTTATTAGACGTGCGGGGGCACGTAAAGCAGTATTGCAGAACAGAGCCGCTATCGATTATTTGCTCTTGAAGCATGATCATGGATGTTCCGACTTTGAGGGAATGTGTTGCTTCAATCTTTCAGATTATTTTAAGTCAATTCAATCCCATTCTGATGCTTTACACACGTTAGCTAAAGATGTCAAGCAGGATGTAGAAAAGGGATGGTTGGATTGGTTGTTTGGGTGGTTGCCAGATTTTGGTAAACTTTGCTCTGTTCTAGGTGGTATAGCATTAGCGATATGTATTCTAATATCTTTATGTTGCTGCATTCAGTGTGTGCCTAATCTCTTATCTGTGCTTCGTCCCCAGGTAGCTGATTTTAGGCCAATATGTTATAGTAGTTATTGGTCAAGAGATGGACCATTTTAAGTCCATGATATGTTCTTTCATGTTTATTTGTTAATGCTTAAATGCAGTTTTCTGTTTGAGGTTATTTCTTTAGTTGGAAGTTCAATTTATTATATGTTGATGGTGATAGTCGATGGTCTTGGGATGGAATGTAAAAGAGCCACTCTTGTGGTTGAGCACCCCGTGATGACCGTCGACTGCCACCATCTTAGACTGACTTTAGTGTGTTATTTCATCTTAGCCTTCATATAGGACGTCCTTGCATCAGTGGGAGCCGTCACGGAGTAGAATAGTACCTTATATTATGAGTTCTTACTATTGACTTTGACATGGCCTCATGTCATCTTTCTCTTAGACTTTACTTTGCTTCACGGCAGGCTTACTATTGGCTTCGACATGGCCTCATGTCATCTTGCTTCCTTATTCTACCCTGCTTTCAGCTTCTCTGTGTGCATGGCAGCGTTTGCATAACTGACTCCATTTTCATGATTGATGCCATGTTCTGTTCTTGCACATAGCTGTAAAGTTCGGAGGGCAAGTTTTTGTGCTCCTTACTTGTTTTTCGCTCCTCACCGACCAGAGTGAACTGGATATTTTCTGTAGAAAGTGCAACTCTGCCTCAAAGTCAAAATACAGAGGCTTGGCCAGTCACTGTCATGGCCTTGACGCAGACTGGTACCAGCCAGCTCGGTTTTTCCCAATGAGAAAGGGGCGGGGTTTTCTAGAAGCTTCATCCCATGTTGAATAATGGTATTAAAGCTAGGAGCTTTTGTGGGCCAGGTGGAAGTTCACCACAGAATAAACGTATTGCTGTGGATTGGTGATGGAACTTGAGTCCTTATTGAAACTCCTTCCTGGGCTGTTGACGTATTTCCTACAGATTGAGCTGGCAAGGATGATGCAAATTCAGTCCGTGAGGTGTTCCTAACCACTCTCTCTTTCTCTCTCTTATATATATATTTTCTATTTTTTGCTACCTGTGTACATATTGCATTCTATTTCAATTGTTTATTTTAATTACTTACTTGATATATGGGAGTCTGCCATGATTGATATATTCGGCCTGCCTTTCTAAAATATTGCATTAATAAACGTGTATGTGTTATTTTACCTACATTTGAGTGTGTTTTCTTACCCCGCCTTAACGAAGTGCGGAGTCTTGCCTTGTCTTTTGGGAGTTTTTGGTTAGGGTGTGTTATTTTGACAAAAAGCACATTCATTACAGCAGAGTCTGCCCTTTGCCTTGGGTATCTTTGGTGTGAATATTGTCAGATGTGGTGATACCATCTATGTTTACTCTGTGACTTGCATCACTCCCTCTCTGAGCATACATCAGTGAATTCAGGCCAGTGGTTAGCGTGGTGTGCTATAGATCTTGGGGGCTAAGGACAGCTCTACTTGGCACCACTCCCGGCCACCTGAAGCCCATCCTGGTTCCAAGCACAGAATCATCTGTATAATATTTTAACTGCTCTCCATATTTTCTGGCCCTCAGTCATTCTTTTTAACACCCTTCTGACGGTCCTAATTGAATCAAAGCTTTTCTTTGCATGCCACCATTAATCTGTGCCTATTATTTCTCCACAATCTCTAGCACCTGTGGGTGTATCCGAGGTTGAGTTCAGTGTCCCTTCCAGGCATGGTTCTTGAGGGATCTGCTCTATTCTCTTAGTCTGCAAGCCTGTTACTGTAATCTTTTGGAGAACCCAGAGGTCGAGATTAATCATTGCCTGTAGGATAAACTCAAACTATGGCGGGCGGGATTTGATGATGGCGGGGAGTAATGCGGGCCGCTGCCACCCCTGCGATATAGGGGGCCTCATCCTTTCAAAGGTCCCCCATTCTGTCCAAGGCCAATAAATACATGTGGGATATGGGAGACTCAGGGTCAACTTATCACATTATAGGGTGCAGCATCATTGTATGTTACTGGCTGGGTCCCAATCCATTGATAACTGCAGTGCCTGCTTCTGGTTTTGTCTGCCACAGTTAGACCTTGTTGCCTTTACTTCAATGTTAATCTATCAAATAGTGCTTGCTTGATCCAGTATATACAGAATAGTTTTTTTTTATTGAGATCCATGAAAAATGTACAAATTCATCCTTATATCCCAATATAAATGTCCTGATAATAATGCACTTCAAAACAACAAATATGGCATACATGTACAAGAAGTCAAAAAGAAAAGTAAAATCCAGAATAACATTGGACTGAGAAAAAACCTTAGAGACCAGATACAGTATTAATACACCATTAAAGAGATAATGACTAAAGTGCTCCTAGTGCATTAAAGTGTAAATCCGAAAAGAGCATGGTGATATAGTTGAAAATAAGGCATTTTTATTATAATTAGGCAAAAAAAAAAGAAATACGACTTCAACTACTTGTTTTAAAAGGAGCTAAAGTGTCTATAGTGCAATCAGTACAATAGAATATACAAAAATATCGATGTATGTGACATTGGATAGTGTTTCATCATATTAACACAACATCAACTGCATGCTTAAAAGGAAGCTAAAGCGTCTATAGTACAATAAAGTGCAATAAAGTATACAAATATATCGACATATGAGACATCGGATAAGATTTCATCGTATTAGGAGTACCTTTAAAATGTAAACTCTATTTGGTATTTAGTCAAAATATGTCAGGGGCGTGACTTGGCGAGCTACCATGCCTAACGTGAGCTAAGAATGCTCCGTCCAGCCCGGCTGATATCCTAAATTTATCCTGCCCCTCCGGTCCCCGTTTCTCATCCTGTGCAGCCCTGCACCGATTGGAAGACACAGTCCAACGCCTGGGCTGGATTCAGCATTGTAAAAGTTCCCCTTGATGGCTGTATGGCGCTTGGAGGGGGCTGTGGCCTGGCAGGGGATGAGGCCTTGAGAGCAGCTGGGGAGTCGCTTGGCACCTCAGCCGAGGTGCAGGGATGGAGTAGCGGCGGCGGTGTTGGTGCGCCACGTCGCAGAGGTTGCTGAAGCTCCCGCGGGGCTGGCGGAGCGGTGATCTGCAATTGGGTGTGGAAGCCCCCTGGCCCTGAGATTTCCCTTGGAGGTGTGTTGGCTTGGCGGTCATATCGGGCTGCAGTGAATGCGGAGAGGACGTGGTGCTGTTGGCCGACCGCCATTTTGAATACGAGTCCTTGAGTGGCGTCGGCCCGGCTGGAAGTTCCAGGCACAGGGGCCTGGTGCAGCGTTTGGAGCCCCCACGTTCATTAGGGACTGGTGCCCATGAGTAGCTGTGAGTCCCCACCCGGGGAGCGGCCGGACGGTGACGCGCGCCCCTTATACTCCCCGAGCCCTGGTGCCTTCTGTCTCTCTCCCCTGCCTCCCTGCGCATAGTGGTTGGTTTGTTGGCGGTCTGGTCGGGCCGTAAGGGAGGGTCGTCCGCTCACCCAGCCCATCAACAAGACTAGCGTGGCTGCACTGAACACGCTGCTGAACCACGACCCAACATTATCTGTTATCTTAGAACAACAGTTCCTGTGGTATTGTACTTGTATAATAAAAATTCAGTTTTTTGCTTAATAGCAGATTATGACGACACAGAAAGGGCTCACAGGGATGTCGAACAGAATCGCACAGACAATTTTAAATAAATCTCAACAATGTTTATATTTCAAAACACTAGTTGCATAATTATACAATGATATTCAATTTGTCACATAGTCATGTGAAGACAAAAAAACAAAAAAACAAAAGGGTGCACAGTGTCCCAAGTGTACATATGAAACCAAAACGAATTCAGACAACACAAAATAGACATAAGCACAATGGTTTCTCATAGGATGACCAAACGGAAGGAAAATGACCAAAGTATTAATGAATAATTCTATTTAGTGACCATATATATTCCTAGGCACTAATTATAGGTTCAATTCCTTGTGGCGTCAACGGCGTTTCGACCCTCGAAGATGTGGGTCTCATCAGGACAGGACATTTGGGGACATCTACAATTAAAAAGGACGAGGTGAAGGTAAGTGTATGATGTGACAATATTATAGTCTGATAGGTATATATACAAGGGACCAAAGTACCTGAGTAAGGACTTGTTCTCACCCATGCATGGTGAAGAATTAAAATGAATTACAGGTAGCCTAGCCGGGTACTGTTGTCGTGTGTAAGAAAATTAGAGAAACAGGATAGCTTGTTATTCACTGACATATTCTATAGGAAGGCAAGGTACTCACCACTGTAGTGGTCAGCGACTCACAATGATGGTGCTCTCACTTGGTAGAGAATTGTATATGGGCAGGAAAGTGCCTGAAAGCATTGGAATGGGGCCTGTTAGCGCACGATATGTCCGCGTCGTAATGGGGTGATGCAAATAATATTACAACCAGGACGAGGACTGTTAAAAAAGAACGCATTGTGAATAATACGAAGTTTAAGGCGTTGTTGGCCCCATTAACCGACGACCCCGGTAATGGAACCTACCTGAAAGGATGTCTGTCGCTCGATGGCGTGTTGCAGTTCCTCTCCGCAGTTCGGTAGCGCGGAGTCTGCTTGCACTTCCGGATAAGACCATTGGCAGACCTAACTGGGAGCGTTACGGAAACTCGATCCACCGCAAGGACCCGCAATGGAATGTTGAGTGAGACTGTTTGTGTAGCCGGCCAGATGTAAGAACTTTACTTCATAAGGACGTTAAGAACCACTGGGGAACATGATATTACCACTAAGTCTTCATTATATAAAAGCATATAATTAATTACCACGTTTCTGGATTTTAAACATACAGCATTATGATGTCTAGACAAGCACTATATTTACATTCTATTATGCTCCATAATTACATACTTTTTACAATTTTTATTCACAGTAGTTGTATAAGAATTAAAAATAAAACCAATCCGAACAATAATGAAAATCCAAGCACATATAATTAATAACCACATTTAGAAGGTAGAAACATGATCATATCAAAGTTTTTTATCAGTGCGTCCAGGTAAATCATGGGTGCATACCGTCAGAACGATGTATGGCAACAACAAATAGATATTGGATCGATGTCAATGGGGCTAATTTGTGATGTTGGACACATATCCTCTCCATTCATCTGCCGAGTTCAAACCCTGATAATGGAGTCAAATCTCTTGATCCAATGACACTCCCTACGTTGTAAAACTTGAGAGATGTCGCCTCCTCTATCAGGCATAGTTATGGTGTCAATAACTTGCCACTTGATTTGATCTGCGGTGTGGTTATGATCTTTGTAGTGCGCTACTAGTGGTGCTGTCAAGACTGATTTTCTAATCCGGCTTTCCTTTCAGGTAGATTCCATTACTGGGGTCGTCGGTTAATGAGGCCAACAACGCCTTAAACTTCGTATTATTCACAATGCGTTCTTTTTTAACAGGCATCGTCCTGGTTGTAATATTATTTGCATCACCCCATTACGACGCGGACATATCGTGCGCTAACAGGCACCATTCCAATGCTTTCAGGCACTGTCCTGCCCATATACATTCTCTACCAAGTGAGAGCACCATCATTGTGAGTCGCTGACCACTACAGTGGTGAGTACCTTGCCTTCCTATACAATATGTCAGTGAATAACAAGCTATCCTGTTTCTCTAATTTTCTTACACACGACAACAGTACCCGGCTGGGCTACCTGTAAGTCATTTTAATTCTTCACCTTCCATGGGTGAGAACAAGTCCTTACTCAGGTACTTTGGTCCCTTGTATATATACCTATCAGACTATAATATTGTCACATCATATACTTACCTTCACCTCGTCCTTTTTAATTGTAGATGTCCCCAAATGTCCTGTCCTGATGAGACCCACATCCTCGAGGGTCGAAACGCCGTCGACGCCACAAGGAATTGAACCTATAATTAGTGCCTAGGATTATATATGGTCACTAAATAGAATTATTCATTAATACTTTGGTCATTTTCCTTCCTTTTGGTCATCCTATGAGAAACCATTGTGCTTATGTCTATTTTGTGTTGTCTGAATTAGTTTTGGTTTCATATGTACACTTGGGACACTGTGCACCCTTTTGTTTTTTTGTTTTTTTGTCTTCACATGACTATGTGACAAATTGAATATCATTGTATAATTATGCAACTAGTGTTTTGAAATATAAACATTGTTGAGATTTATTTAAAATTGTCTGTGCGATTCTCTTCGACATCCCTGTCAGCCCTTTCTGTGTCGTCATAATCTGCTATTAAGCAAAAAACTGAATTTTTATGATACCAGTACCATACCACAGGAACCGTTGTTCTATGATATAATATAATGCCCTGGTTCCTATGTGAGTAGGGTTCTCCTTATCCTTCTTAGAGGCCGACATTATCTGTGGCATTAAGAGTAGCTGTAATCTGGTTACTTCTAGGCGCTCCCCCCCTCACTCATTTCGAGCCGTAGTCTATCATCCTAATAGACCCCACACCCTGCCTAAAATGACCTTGGGAATCTCACTTCAAGCCGTAGTCTATCATCCGAATAGACCCCACACCCTGCTTAAGAAGACCCTGGGAAGTAGGTCATCTAGTCTACCAGGAGCTAGAACCCCTCCCAAGCCCGAATTCGGCCTGAGTCCTAGCTACACCTAGCACAAGGCCCGTGCAGCCCACAACGGGTAATGTTAACACACTTACATATCCATCTCGATTGACTCACCCCGCCCGCCCCACACACAGGCATCCTCTGCTCACATTAACACATTCTCCCTCCCCACATTCACCTCGACCGACTCACCCCGTTCCCCCCGCACAGGCACCCTTCTCTCACATTACCTATACGATGGCGCGTGACTCGCCATCCCCTCTCATGCAAGCCCTACCTGCCCACCTGAAACTCCACGGCCAGAACTCATTCACCATCATTCCCCCCCACTCCTCTCTACAAAAATGAGACGCATTATATATATATATATTTTTTTAATTTTATTGTTTTCTTGCAAGGAAATACAGCAATACATAACGACAATCAAAAGTTCACATTGAATAGATACAAAATGCAAGACTTGAAAAATCAAACAAAATGGTCAAATCCAGTCGGAAATTGGTGACCAAATTTTCTCCCCCAAAGCTCTACTTTTAATCCCTTTTAATTTGTAAATGGGAGACTCAATGTTATACATAAACAATAATTTTTCACGCCAAGTAAAAAAAGAAGGAGGATCTGAGTTAATCCACTCCCTAGTAATACAAGCTCTGGCTACTGCCATACAAATAAATAAAAAGTAAGTTACTGACTTTGATCTAGAGATAGAAGAATCCATACCCAGTAACACCATCTCGGTGGTTACCGTAATAACACAGTTAAGGACAGCAGCAAGAAAACTTTCAATTTGTTGAAAAAAAATCCTAGGTTTAGGGCAGTGGAAAAATATGTGCAAATCATTGGCTGCGTGAAGCTCACAGCGACTGCAATTCGTTCCAATAGTCGTGCTCCACTTAACAACCTTACTTCGGGTGTAATAGAGGTCATGTATACACATGAAATGCTGAGATTTAATCATCCCAGTAATTAAACATTCTGAAGCACACTTAACAGAAAACAAAACATCAATAGCGGGGATACCTAATTTATTAGCCCATTTCAACTGACACTGTTCCATGTCGTCCCCACATTCTTGAATCATACGTAAATAAAGAGAGCCTTATGGGAGCTTTTTTCTGCAAAAGTTCCAGCAACGGAATTCTTATCATTCTAACTGAAGTAGTGAATGGGCAACTCTGTAAAAAACTACGGATCTGAAGAAATTTTAAAAAGTCATTTCTTACCAAAGGAAATGTATTCTCTAATTCCTGAAATGAGGCAATTTGACCATTAATAAATAAGTCGCCCAGATATCGTATTCCTTTCTGCTCCCCCTATGAACCGTTAAGTCACAGAAAATAGCTGGCAGAAGACCGGGTGAAACTAAAGGGGTATAGAAATTTAATTTAGGTACGCCCAAGTGCTTCCGTACTTTTTGCCAAACTCCGAAAGCTGCCTTCAGAGTCTTATACTTGTTTTTTTTTACGGTAACTTGGCTCAACAACCTTAAGAAAACTACCTTTCATCTTCTCGCCCATAACCATTTCAAAAATAGGTGGAGTTTGGCATGCAGGCATATTCACTCTATCTCCAATTATAAGAGGACTAATAAATTGGAGTGTGACTGCTAAATAATAAAATAAAAAATAAGTAACATTCCATTCCCCCACATTCCTTACTCAGTATCATTTTTTTAAGAGCTTTCCGATGGCGTTTATAGCCCCACAAAAACCTAGAGGTAGTCCTCTCTAAATTTTTAAAACAAGAGGGATGGAATTCCAACGGTATAGAGCAATACATATGCAGCACTTTTGGTAGGATCAGCATTTTTAAAATGTTGAGTCTACCATACAAAGATAGATGTAAGTGGTCTAGACGCTGTAACATAGTATTGATTTGAGCTATCACGGGGTTGATATTAAGTTTAGGTATTTTTTCTATGGGCAATGATTTTTTAATACCCAGATATGTAACCTCTGAGGTAGTAGAGATATTCAAGGGTGGATTATCTCCGGAACATAAGATCTGCGTTTTCTCAAAATTAAGTTTATAACTGGAGAATGACCCAAATTGTTTAGCAAGCTCATTAATTGCCGGAAGAGCAGTCTGGACATTGGTAGTGGTTATCACAATGTCATCGGCGTAAGCCAATGCTCGATAATTGGTGTTAGCTAAATAAATAGGACTAATCTTTTGTTCCAAAATAAAACGGTTAATTAGGGGGTCAATATAAACTGCAAAAAGTAAAGGTGAGCAAGGGCATCCTTGACGGGTGCCCCTAGTGATTGAAAAAAAAGGGGAAAGTTGGCGGTTGATTCGAATACAGGCTTTGGGAGCGATATACATAGTTTTTAGTGCCGTTATAAAGCCTGGGCCCAATCCCTTACTGACCAACACTTCCCACAAATAGCCCCAGGCAACCCGGTCAAAGGCTTTTTCAGCATCTAAAAATACGAGTCCAACATTAGACCGGGTTGCCTGGGACCAATCAAGAAGCGTGATCACCCGTCGAATGTGATCCGCAGTGTCCCGGGCAGGAATAAAACCATGTTGATATTTAGAAACTAACAGAGAAATAATATTACATAATCGTGAGGCAAGGATTTTTGGAAAAATTTTACTTTGGCATTTATGAGTGAAATAGGACGGAAAGATGACGGTAGAAGAGGAGGTTTGCCCTTTTTAAGAAACACAGTTATTATAGAATCGTGCCAAGACTGAGGAGCAATACCATGTTGTGCTCTCAAAAATAGATCCTCCAGTTCTAATCTTAGGATACCACGAAAGTGCTTAAAAAACTCCAGGGGGATAGCGTCGGGGCCTGCAGCTTTTCCTGAGGCTAAAGATAACAATGACAGCTCAATCTCCTCCCAGGTAATAGGCAGATCCAACTTCTCCCTCTCATAAGTAGGTGAAGTACCATTCAAAGCCAGTTTAGTAAATTGATTTATCCGATCTGTACAGTCTCCGACCACATCCTCAGCATATAACTTTGAATAGAAGTCACAAAATACTTTAAGTGTATCAGCTGTGTTGTTAACAAAAACCCCTGCAGTGTTATTAATCTTGTCAATACTGGCAAACACAGCTTTCTGCCTCGCCCTCTTGGATAGATGTTTTCCTGAGTTTTCACCTACTTCAAAAACCTCCTTTCGGAAAGCTGCAAGTTGCTGATCAAATTTCGAGGCAAACCCTGAGGTTCCGTGACGATCGTAAGTGGTGTTTTCGACTCGCACAAATATGGTCGAGTCTGGTATCTATGAACCGCAAATGACGAGTTTGGTGGGTGTGCGCAGTTTCGCTGTGCTAACCTAAACCGTTCGTCTGTTTCGTGGGTTTATACATCTGTACCCACGGGTTCCATCTTAGATATGGCATCCATTTTGTCTCTTGCCCTCAAGTAGCCAGCGAACGGACGCTGTCCGCTTCGCGACCCTGGGATTCCCAAGACTCTTGCGGAAGACACATTTCCTTTGAAAGTGTCTTTATGACGAGGGGGATGATACTGTAAGGCAGATGGCCCCGCTCGAGGCTCATCTTGCCGTGCCGGACTATTGTCTCAGCCGTGCATCTCATTAGGCACGTCCCTTTGATGCCTGTAGCTCGTGTTTCCCGATACCACCCCTTTAACCCTTTCCGATCTCCCCACTGTTTTTGCCTTCCTCTGCACCTGTCTCTGTTCCTTCTTCGATCTGTTTACTGCCGATTGGAATGTACTAATGGTGGGAAGATGGGTTTTTACAGTTGAGAACCACCAAATGTTTCTGTACTTATGTTTCGGACCTTGAATGCATCAAAGCGACCCCTCTCGGGGATAATTATGGGAACCGAGTTGTAAACCTTTGTGTACCATGTTAACCTATGAGAGAAATGTGTATAAAAAGGAGCGATCCACAGTAGCAAATTGAAGCAGATCCCGCGAACATACCCGTTGTGTACTTCACGTGACTTCTGTGTTCCCTGCAGTAAATAAACCTCGAATCTTTGACGCCGAAGGAAGTGTCCCGTGTCTCTGTCATTTGTACGCCGGAACAGGTTACCCACGAAGGTTTCAGGTGTTGTCCCCTGGCACTGCTGGGTCTTAAATAACCCAGTCCTTCAGTTGGCGCCCATCGTGGGGCTGCATCAGTGGTACCGGTCCAAGCCCGACGATCGTGAGGAACTTCATGTGAAATCTCCGAGGGAAGGTGCACCCCGCTTCATCGATCCTGTTGTCGAAATAAGTGGCCCGACGACTTTTCCCGCGAAGATTCCCGCCTCCTGACGGCTGCGACGGACTGCTGCTCTGACTGTAGACCTGTTTTGGCGCCTGGCATAGACCTTGGTACAGCGAGACGATTGACGGGCCTTCCTGGTGACGCCATCGATCTTTGAGTTAAGTATTTGTGGGTCGCTCCCAGAGTCCTTGGTTGTGGTTGCTTAGTTGTTGCATGGTTCCATTGCATTTGTGGTTCTTCGTACTTGGTTCTTTGTTGTGATATTTGACGACTGCAGCCGCCAAAAACCGAGGGTTTTTGCTCTTTGCTGGGACTTGGTAAATCCCGTAACCCTTGAAGTTTGTGAAACTCGGCTAGTGTGCAAGATGCCTGGTCGTAGTACTTTGTTCAGTTGTTTCAGACGTTGTGGTACGGATTCCCGGCTGGAGGACTCGTGTCCGATACCTCCGGTTGGAACTTCCACTTATGAGCTCTATAGTAAGCACGGGCTAGGCCCGATTACCTTTAATGAATATTGGATTCGCTATACCAAAAAAGACGGTGTCCTTAGTTGGCCACCTCATGGTAGTTTTGAGACCCCGATTTTAGATAACCTCGAGGCTAAATTGTTCAAGAAAAAGTCAAGGCCGGCCATGTTTGATGCCTTTCGGTTATGGCGCAAAGAAGCCAGACAGAAAGAGATCAGACAGACAAAACGTAATCAGAGAGATGGTGTTGCTACCATTGTAAAGAAAGCAGAGCAGTTTCAGCGTGATAAGGAGGAAAAGGAAAAGGAAGTTTTTGACAGGCTTCAGCGTATGACTATAGATAAATGTTATCCTGCTTTGCCAATGGAGCCGGATAAGAAGGAGGAATTAGTTGAGGATCCTTTAATGTCCTATCTTATGAAGTCACCACCTCCGTACGCACAGGGTACCGCAGCTCCTGTGGTCCCCCCTGCCCCTGCTCCTGTACCCGCTCCTGTACCTGCTCCTCCACCTGTTCTTCCGACTGTTCCTGCTCCCTTGCCTATTGCTGTCCCTACTGCTCCTCCACTTGTACTTCCACATACTCCTGCTCCCGCTACCGCTCCTGTTCTACTTACTCCTACTGCTTCTTCTGTTCCTACTCCTTCTCTTGTTACTACTCTATCATATACTTCTCCAACTACTCGACGTCGTACCCCTTCAATGGCTGTTAATTTTGCTAATTCTCTTGGACCTATTCTTGAGTCCGCTGATTCGGACGGTCCACAAAGACGTAGTCAGCTTCCCGGTAATAGGGAACGTGCTGCGCTGTATAATATGGCGATGTCTTGGATGTTACATCCCTATAGGAATCCTCCACATTCGGTGTTGAATACGTTTAGTCAATTCAATATACCGACACAGAGGTATGTTTTTGAAGAAATGTGCAAGGTTTTGCGCGATCAAATATCAGCAGATGCATCGGAGGATGTATTAACTGCTTTGACTAACTTACAGCTTCAGTTTTCGAGCGGAATGGTAGTGGGTACCAATGTTCGACGTGCCATCGAGCAATTATTGGCCCTCCGTCCCTCTCCGATACCTCAAGCATTGTTCGTTGAGGATGTTGAGAGACAGTTAGATGCGTCTGGTCAGTATCCCATGCGCGAAGTTCCTCCAGTATGGATGCCAGCTAATCCTCAGGCTCAACCTCCGCTATTGGCACATTTCCAGAGAGTATGGATACATCTCCCATGGAAACAATCAGAAGTTTTACAGGTGAAGCAATCTTTGCCTGACCCTCGCAAGAATCCTGCAGGGTATTATAAGGAATTGTCGCAGCTCGTAGACGCTACGATAATGAATCTTGCCGATATTGATATGTTGTTTGGCAATGTCATACCGCAACCGGTATGGGCCAAGATTCGTCACGAGGATCATGCAAACGAATTGGGTGGTGATTGGGCTGCTCTTACTGCGGCCGATACACGACAAATTGGCGGGGCTAAGCCCGAACAGCTTATTACTGCTCTCCCTCAGAGAATTATTACCCTGATGAAAACGCTTATGCCAGCTATGAGGGTGAACTGGGACAAGTTGTCAGCTTGTAGACAGAAGAAGGACGAGAATGTCTCTGATTTCTTTACGAGATTTGAGGAGGCATTCATCGATCATAGTGGTCAGGAAATGGGTACCGAGGGTGGTCAGCGGTTGTTTGTGGATAAATTTGTCTCAAACTTATTGCCCGACTTGAGCAACAAATTAAAAAATTTTGAGAGTGCGTGGGCTGTCTCTACATCTGCTCAAATATTGGCTACGGCACAATATTATGAGAATAGGGAGAAAGAAGAGAATGATCGCGCTGATAAAAAGACGAAAGAACTCAAAACGAAGGTGTTGTTGCAGCAAGCGTATCCTCCGCGTTCGAATCAGAATGATTCACAGCAACGGAATCCATCGCAGTCGCAACCTAATAGGTCGCAATCACGAAATGACTCCTCTTCGCAGAGATCTTCGTTAGGGTACAATCAGTGTGCCTATTGTAGACAGGAGGGTCATTTAAAATGTAATTGTCCTGTTCTAAATGAGCGTAATAGTTGTAACACATCTAGGGGAGGTCGTGGTGGTTCTCAACAGACATCGCGTGGTAGGGGTCGTGGTGCTCCCAATGATCGTTCAGACAATTCATCAAATTCCGACAATTGTTTTGATCAACATGGATCATCGCAAGGCCGATCCGCGCAGTATAATGTTGATGATTATTACGTCGATCAGGGAACTGACGACGGTAATTACTAGGAGAGCTTAGACAAGGGGAGGGAGTAGTATCAGTTCCGGTTGATCAGAGAGGGCCTTACGTCGCAGTTGCTACATCGGGCGTCGTTGAGCCTTTTCTGTTGGACACTGGTGCAGCGAAAAGTTCCATCATGCATTCGAAACTCCCTGGCGCACCTTTGTCTGGCTTAACCAATGTTTCCGTTGGATTCTCTGGCGCCCCTGTTAGCAATCCGGTTTCGTGCCCTTTGCCACTTACAATTGGGCCTCGTGAGCTGAAAGCTCCGTTGATTTTGACCACTGGTTGTGGTGAAAATCTTTTGGGCCTGGATTTGCTAAAACGTTTGTATGCGACTTTGTACTGTTCTCCTGCGGGAGTAAAGCTTACTTTGGGTGAGAGAGTTATCTCTCCAATGTACTTGTCTCTCGATAAACTTCCACCGGAATTGAGTTCTCTTCCTGCATCTTTGTGGGCAACAGGTCCAAATGACGTGGGCCTGCTTGACATCTCCCCTTATGTTGTTCACTTGAAATCTGATGTGCGACTGCCTCGTATTCCCCAGTATCCAATCTCCCTTGATGGTGAACGAGCGCTGTTGGCGATCATCTATGATTTGATCGAGAAAGATGTTATTGAGGAGACTCGGGGAAACGTGTGCAACAGCCCCGTGCTGCCGATTTTGAAACGTACTGATCTTTCGAAACCACCCGTTTATCGTTTTGTTATCGATTTACGGGAGGTAAATAAAATTGTGATTCCTCAGTTCCCAGTTGTGCCTGACATCACGGCGCTACTGACTTTGATTCCAGCTTCTGCATCTTGGTTTTCAGTAATCGATCTGAAGAATGCGTTCTTCAGTATTCCGATTGCTGAGGAAAGCAGAGACCTTTTCGGTTTCTCTCTTGGTGGTCGTAGCTTCCGGTTCAAGCGTGCTCCTCAAGGCTACTGTGAGAGTCCATCGATATACAGTCAAGCCTTGAAGGGCCAACTAGATGCATTTGTGTTGCCGGCTGGTGCGGCTTTAATCCAATACGTGGACGATTTATTGGTGGCCGCAGATACTCAGGACATTTGTAAAATTGCCACGGTGTCGTTGTTGCAACATCTCTGTGACTTACATCACAAGGTGTCTCCTTCTAAAGTTCAATATTGTTGTCAAGAAGTAACCTATCTGGGTCACTTATTGTCAAAGGAGGGAAGAAGGTTGACCCCAGAGAGAATTGCAGCCATTACACAAATATCTGTGCCAACAACCCAAAGAGATGTGCGTGCCTTTTTAGGTATCACGTCATACTGCAGACAGTGGATTCCAAATTTTTCATTGTTAGCGAAACCATTGGTGGCTCTTACGTGCAAGGATGTTTCGACTCCTTTACCATGGACGGAGGAATGTCAGAAAAGTTTTTCTGAACTGCGCGATGCATTATGTTCGGCTCCTGTGTTAGGGACTCCTGACTACAGCAAGCCGTTTACATTATACGTTCACGAGAGGGAAGGTTGTGCGTTGAGTGTTTTAACGCAACCTTTCGGTGATAAGCAACGTCCATGTGCATATTTTTCCTCGACCTTGGACCCGGTAGCTAGAGCATTGCTGAGTTGTTTGAGAGCAACAGCGGCAGCCGCGGTCTCTATCCGACAATCAGCAGGATTGGTCATGGATAATATGCTTACGGTGATGGTTCCGCATGCAGTTGACACTCTTTTGAATCGTACGAAAACTCAGCACTTGACGAGTGCGAGGTTGTCTGGGTACGAGTTGACGCTGTTGGCAAGCCATATTCAGATAAAACGTTGTAATGTCCTAAACCCGGTGACCTTATTGCCAATTAGTGCAGTCAGATGAAGTAACAGCGCATGACTGTTACTTAAGGACTGAGGAGGAAACAAAAGGTCGAGTGGACCTTAAAAACACTCCTTTGGAAGATCCCGATGGGACTTTGTATGTGGATGGTTCATGTTTTAAATTGCCGAATGGTGATGTGACGACTGCGTATGCTGTGGTAACATTGAATACTGTCGTGGAAACTGCGAGATTGAATCAGAACTCTGCCCAGGCTGCAGAGCTGATTGCCTTAACTAGAGCGTGTGTGTTGGCGAAAGGGAAACGAGTGAATGTGTTTACCGACAGCCAATATGCTTTTGGCGTCGCTCATAGCTTTGGACGATTGTGGAGAGAGAGAGGTTTTATGACGTCGCATGGTACGAAGATTCAACATGGACAGCTTGTGAATGATCTTTTGGATGCACTTACGTTGCCTAAGCAGGTAGCGATTGTTAAATGTAGTGCGCATCGTAAGGTGACGGATGATGTTGGCCGTGGTAATGCGTTTGCGGATGAGACTGCTAAGGAGACTGTACGGAACCTTAGCACTAGAATGTATGTGACGAGTTCGGTTAGGTGGCCTACAGAGACTAGCATGTGTGAGGACACTATTGAGAGCGTGAAAGCAATTCAGAATGAGGCCACTGAGACTGAAAAGATGAAGTGGAAAGAGAGTACGGGAAAGTTGGATGCGAATGGTTGTTGGATTGATTTGTCGGAGCATAAGAGATGGATGTTGCCAGATGCATATGTGCTGGCTGTTGTGAGGATGGCACATGGGTTAGCACATATTAGTGCGAAAGGTATTTGTAAGTTGTTGTCTCCTGTGTGGAAGAATTATGGTATTACGAAGTGTGCTGAGAGATTGGTGAAGAATTGCATGAAATGTATGCTGTACAATCCTGGTAAGGGGACCCCCACACCACCTGGCCATTTTGCTCCCCCTTCATATCCCTTTGAAGTAATCCAGCTAGACTTCATCCATATGGAGAGATGCAATAATCTGAAATACGTTTTAGTTGTGGTTTGCGCGTTCTCCCGATGGGTTGAAGCCTATCCTCTTAAAGACAATACAGCCTTGTCTACTGCAAAAATCCTGCTGAAGGAATACTTTCCTCGGTATGGAATACCCCGAATAGTATGGTCTGATAACGGAAGTGAGTTTGTAGGGAGTGTGATGAAGAATGTGTGTAAAGGCCTTGGAATTATTCAAAAATTCCATAGCGCTAATCATCCCCAGTCAGCAGGTTTGGTTGAAGGGTATAATGGCACCCTTAAACTCGAACTGGCTAAGATTCAGGCTACGACTGGTCTTTCGTGGCCTGACGCTTTGCCCCTTGCCTTGTTGTCAACAAGGACGACAGTACACTCCCGAGTAGGGCTCAGTCCCTATGAAATAGTGTTCGGCCGTCCTGCGAATGTTTGGGGGGTCCCTAGACCAAGTGTATTTTCCAATCTTGAGTATCCAATGTTGATTGATTATCTTCATGATCTGACTGCTAAACTGAGGTTAATTCACCAACAGGTTTACGAAGCACTGCCGACGCAGACGGAGGGTCCAGGCCACCAGCTCCAACCCGGAGATTGGGTGGTTACCCGCAACTTTGCTCGCAAGAAGAATTTGGAACCCCGCTTTACTGGACCCTATCAGGTCCTCCTTGCCACGAGAACTGGCGTCCGTTTGGAAGGGGGCAAAAATTGGGTGCATGCCACCCATACGAAGAAGGTTCCTATACCTTTACCGGCAGACTCGTGGGTGAGGAAGGGCATTGCTTCGTCTGAAACCGAAGGACCACAGACTTTTGTACCCTTTAACGACGCACAGCCTGTCGGAGAATCCTCAGTGCAGCAGAGAGACATTGTTGAACATTTGCCATCACAAACCTCAAGATCGGAACAATCGACTGATCAGCAGAACTCTGTTCCCTCATCGGATTCTTTGTTTGACGAACAGACACGTCCTGGCAAGACTCGATACTTTTTGCGATCCAACACCAGAGACAAATAAAAATTCCCGTTCTGTCCCTTGACAACTGCATTATCCCATTTGCTACGATCAGTCTAAAACACCCGTATTATTGTGATTATTTTGTAAAAATTGAGTTTCGTTCCATCTATGTGCTTCTACTTCCACAGCTAAGAGACTTTTTGTACATACATTGTGAATAAGATACCTTGCATCCAGGTGTACCGTAGGGCCGCACGTGTACTTCCTTCTGGTTAGTAGGTCTTGGCGCTAGGCCAAAGACCGTCGGTTCCTGGGAACTCCTAGGGATTGACTACTGCTACACAGAACGAAGTGCGTCAAGAAACGTTGCGGACGGTTGTAGGGGATGGCGTTTTCGAAGCTGATGGACTTGGAAGAAGCTCAGGCGCAAAGATTCAAAGTACAACAAATTATTCGTACCAAATGTTTTATGTTTCAAGTGTTCCTACTGTTTCTGACTGTTTCTTCGTTATTGGCGGGTGGGGTGTATTACATGATGTCGTACTTCCTACCCTCTGCCTTACCTAATCCCACTTCTGAACCCAAACTTATCTCCACTGCATCCCCTCATTCTTTCCATATCTTACCCGAACACGAACAGGCTAGACGTGCAGAATTCAGAAAGAATTCCTTTATTCAGCTCCTTCATCAGCATCAGTTAGTGGTTAACACCACTAATTGTTGGGTGTGTGGGTTGATGCCACATACCACGGATAAGGGGATTCCATATCTGGTCCTACCTTATAGTACCCAGGGTTCAGCTCGAGCATTCCAAACAATGTTTCGAAGCGCACTAGATTCCTACCCCAATCGAGAGCCACGTTCTCCCTACTCTGGTCCTGGCTCGTATCAGAAGCCTTTGTCTATAGCGATAGAGGATTTAGATAGAGATATCTATGAGCCGTCGCTCATCCCAGATGAAGAGGTACAAGCCTATAGGGTCCTGAGTAAGGTCGAGTATAGAGCGCTCACGAGTGAAAAACAGCTTAGAAGCTCGCCTCCGATATGGGTCGTACCCCACCTTGGTAATTTCTGTCTAATGGGTCGTGGCCGAAGATCGAAAGCTCGTCTTGGAGAGAGTGCTTGCTCCGAGACTTATATCCTGCCGATGGTCTCGTCCCCTGTGTTTCTGGCTGCCAAGGGTACATACTTTGTCTGCTATGATCGTGCGTATACATGGTTGCCCTCCGACTTTGTGGGCTCATGTTTTATCGCAAATCTGTTGCCTCCGACGTTCACTGTAGATGCAGACTATCACAAGACTAGAGTTGTGAGAGGCGTGATTAGCGAAGAGGACACTGCTGGTCAAGAGGCAGGAGACTTTTTCAAGGGTTTCCTCCCGTTTTGGGGACCTATGGTCAATAGTAGGAACCTGAGACAATTGACTCGAGTGGTGGAGTCGACAGTTAATATCACTGCCAGTGCCCTTGGTAATATCACCACAGAACTTCAGGCGGATAGGCTTATGACGTTACAAAACCGTAAGGTTTTAGACGTGGTCTTAGCAGATCGAGGTGGAGTATGTAAGGTGATCCATTCGAGCTGCTGCATTTTCATTCCAGATAATGCTCCTACTGTCTATCAAGCCATCTCAAAGTTGCATAAGATCTCCGAGTCCATACACGTGGACGTAGGGGATTGGACGCTGCTTGGGTGGTTTTGGGGCCTGATGTCGACTTGGGGTTGGAAGATTCTGATGATCATCGGAGTTGTTGTAGCGTTCCTGTTCACGTGTTGCCTTTGTGTGCAGTGTGGTCCTGCCTTATGTGGCCTCTGTGCTACGACGTGTATAGGACAGCCGCCTGTTACCAAAGGAGCTCGGTTGGACAGAGTTATGTTGCAGCAACATCTAGATGGTCTGATGAATATTGAATACGATTCTGACTAGTGCTTGCCTACATGAGGGCAAAAGGAGCGTCTGAGGTTCCGTGACGATCGTAAGTGGTGTTTTCGACTCGCACGAATGTGGTCGAGTCTGGTATCTATGAACCGCAAATGACGAGTTTGGTGGGTGTGCGCAGTTTCGCTGTGCTAACCTAAACCGTTCGTCTGTTTCGTGGGTTTATACATCTGTACCCACGGGTTCCATCTTAGATATGGCATCCATTTTGTCTCTTGCCCTCAAGTAGCCAGCGAACGGACGCTGTCCGCTTCACGACCCTGGGATTCCCAAGACTCTTGCGGAAGACACATTTCCTTTGAAAGTGTCTTTATGACGAGGGGGATGATACTGTAAGGCAGATGGCCCCGCTCGAGGCTCATCTTGCCGTGCCGGACTATTGTCTCAGCCGTGCATCTCATTAGGCACGTCCCTTTGATGCCTGTAGCTCGTGTCTCCCGATACCACCCCTTTACACCCTTTCCGATCTCCCCACTGTTTTTGCCTTCCTCTGCACCTGTCTCTGTTCCTTCTTCGATCTGTTTACTGCCGATTGGAATGTACTAATGGTGGGAAGATGGGTTTTTACAGTTGAGAACCACCAAATGTTTCTGTACTTATGTTTCGGACCTTGAATGCATCAAAGCGACCCCTCTCGGGGATAATTATGGGAACCGAGTTGTAAACCTTTGTGTACCATGTTAACCTATGAGAGAAATGTGTATAAAAAGGAGCGATCCACAGTAGCAAATTGAAGCAGATCCCGCGAACATACCCGTTGTGTACTTCACGTGACTTCTGTGTTCCCTGCAGTAAATAAACCTCGAATCTTTGACGCTGAAGGAAGTGTCCCGTGTCTCTGTCATTTGTACGCCGGAACAGGTTACCCACGAAGGTTTCAGGTGTTGTCCCCTGGCACCGCTGGGTCTTAAATAACCCAGTCCTTCAACCCTTGATGGATCTTAACCTTTTGAGCCAATAGCTCCTTAATAATGTTATCTGTAACTAGGCCCCTATTGCAAGCCTGCATGAGATGAATCTCTAACAATTGCAATTTATTCATCTCTACTTCCTCATTGTTCCGAGTCTCTCTCTGTTTTCTTATTGAGTAACTCAGGGTTTCTCCGTGAACCCCACACTTGAAAGTGTCCCAAACTACCTCTGCTGAGGCGGATCCCCTGTTATTGGCAAAAAACTCAGGAATCCAGATATTCATATGGTCAACATACGATGCGTCAAACAGGAGCTTACGATCAAAAGACCACACCCGGGGGCTGAATGAAATATTTAGGTCAAAACTAAGATTAATAGGATTGTGATTCGATATAATTTTAGGTAACACCCTATATTCCATTTGAGCAAATTCGTTAAATAAAGTCCTAGCAACTAAAAAATAGTCCAACCTAAAGTATCTTTGATGGGGGGCTGAAAAGAAAGTGCAACCATAAGTCCCCACCCTTCTCTCATACCCCACATCAATCAATCGATATTCTTGAACAATCCCCTTAACTGCCTTAAATACATTCTTTTTTCTCCCTGCATATGCAGCATTTCCACAAATAGCAAATGTTTCATCCAAATGCAGGTTGAAGTCCCCACATAATATTAACCGAGGTGGCCATAAAGCTAGCTCCACACTTAGTTGATGCATCACTGTAGGGTCATCAACAGTAGATGCGTAAACTGAACAAATAGTGATAGTCAAACTGAGGTAATCTGAATTTTTATGGTCAATTGTGTCCCCTATCGTAGACCCCAACGGCTCCATGTACATGCTTCTAGTATATGTAAGTTCCCTCCACAGCCAGCTATGAAGACGCAAATATATTTGCGTCCAACGTTAACATGTCCTCTTTCAGATCCACCATGAATGGGTCAGATCTTCCGTTCCTAAGTGTGCCTTGCCAACGTCTTTATGTGGTGCACTTTCATGATTTCTAGCTCTGGCGAGTTAGGCCCTGATTTCTGCCATCGAGCCTCCTTCTGCCTTCTGCCTCTGAAAGCCGCAGCCTGCTGCTTCCTGACCCTTGACCTACTCCCTGCGCGGCGAGCTGTGCCAGGCTCGGCCAGCCTTGCTTGCCAAGACCGTATTCAACCTTCAAGTTATCTGCTCCGCTCCTCGAAAAATACATTCCTGTCTAGCAGTTTAGGTAAACATCCTTCCCAGCTGCAGAGCAAAGGGCCCGGCCTTTCTGTCTCCATGCAAGTAATTCATAGCCTCCGTTACCATGGTAGGCCCATGGTCCCTGCTTTACACGTAGACACGCAGTTGCATATACACGCATTAACAGTCAGTATAGAATAGCCTCTGCCCAAGAGACCTTTCCTTCTAGATAATACAGTTCCTCAAACACAAGATATTAGATATGATTTGGGATTAGGTTGTTCTGACACTCCAGACTTCTGTCTCCACATGTAGGGCTAAAAATGTCAAGTCCCCTTCACCCTCCAGTTCCGCGTCAATCATACGTCATGCTGCTGCGCGCGCATCCCTGCCACCTGTTTTTGCTGACTCTGCAGGATCCTTCCAGGGATCCACCCACTTATGACACCTTTATGTGACGTTTCTTGCACACACCTCCGTGTACGCCCTAGTGCACGCCTTCTGTTACGTATTTCTGTTCTTATCTCGTTTCTCTCAGCTGTTACGCCTTCTGCATTCATGTACTGTATGAAATGACTATATATACGATTTCTTGTTAATAAATCATTGTACATGTCCATTGCAATTCCTACCCTGAACCCTCGTGGCGATGGGTCATGCTACCATTGGTTCGAACCAATTCCTTTTTAAGGAATAAACCCCACTTTTAAACCTCAGATACCACGGACTCTGCCTTCTTATTTTGACTGAGTTATTCTTATTGAACTTTACCGCATAAATTAAGTATAGGTAATTAAGATTTACCACATAATTGGCGCCCGAATAGGGACCCCTCCCCCACCCCACGCGCCGGCGGTGCGTTGCAGGCCCGGTCCCCTGCCACAGCGCTGACGGACAACTACGCGTACCCGCAGGATTTCCTGTATCTCCCTCAGGCCAACGGAGGTGACTGAGGCTGCGATCGACACCCAGACGAGGCGGTGAGGAGTGCGGAGGATCCCGACCAGAGCCTAGCTGAGAGAGCAAAGTCCGAGGTATCCGGAAGCCCACCAGTTCCGAAGTTCCGAAGTACTTACGTCCCGAGTCGAGTCCAGTCGAGTCCAGTCCAGTGTCGAGTTTCCGAGGCCTTCTGTCCCGTGCTTCCCGGTGAGTACCGTTGCTGGGGACGCATCTAGACGAGCGCATTAATTTGTGCCGGTCAAGACGGGTTTGGGTACGCAGACCCGGTCTGCACTGTTTTAGCGGTGTATCTGTACTGTTTAGCAGTATATCCAGTATGGAATTAGTTAGTTTTATTCTAATCATTTTTGTTCACTCTTAAATGTTTTAGTATGTTTTAATGTCGTGGTATGAGTGATTGTTCGATCTGCATTATTGTGTTTACTGTATTAGTTGTGTCCAAATTCGAATAAGTATCAAGCCCAGAGTAGCACGACTTAAACATGCAGCTGTTTTCCAAACTAAGACAGATAGGAACTAGGAAAGGGATTCTAGAAGAAGCAGTGCCTGTTCCACCTAGGGACACTCCAGGGCACTTTATGTACCACAAGCACGGCCTAGACGCCGTATTATATCTCGGTTTGTGGGTAGACTATACTAAAGATTTAGCAGAGAATCAAAGGTGGCCCGCTGCAGGGACATGGGATGCCGAGTGCATCATGAGAGTAGAGGAAGCGTTATGGAAAAAGAAAGCCAGACAGTCACAGAAAGACGCCATTGAACTATGGCGTAAAGAATCGCATAGGCGCACAGAGAAAGCACTCAGAAAAGCAGAGAAACATAAAGAGGATTCAGACAAAGCCCAAGAAAACGCATTAGTTGAGGAGGGGATACGAGTAAAAACAGAACAAGTAGACCGACAGCGAAACACTCTTATGAATGGTATGTATCCTTTGCTGGCCGAGGGTTTACCTAAGGCCACCCCGGAAATGCCGAAGGATCTGCCCCCTCCCTTGCTCCCGACTAAAGTACATCACAAGACCACAAAGGACATATTCCTTTCTTCCTATCTAGACGACGTAGCTCCCGCGTATACAAACGCACATGCTCAACCACTACCCGCTGATGGTACTCCACCCCGAAATCATCTACTCCCACCTCCACAACGAACTCCTTCTCCCGTTCCACCCCCTGTACCTGTTCCCCCAACCCTTCCTGCACCTATTCTTCCGATCATACACCCATCAAATCCTTTTGGTCCTGGCACCTCGGGAGGTGCGACAGGTTTTAAAACACCGCCACCAGCACTCCGATTGACTTATAGGGATCTAGCGCAACAACGTACACCTAAATCGGCCGATTATGACATACTTAATGAACGTCTCTCAGACTGTAGATATGATCCAGTACCCGGTAAAAATGACGACAGAATGATGTTGTCATCAGTACGACTAAGACGGGTTACAAACTTTTTACTGTTACTACCAGGAATGGTTGAACACCTAGACAGAATATATCATTTTGTTCAAACAGGGGAAGGCCCTGAAAGTATTGGCGAGGCTATGGCTTTCCAGAAAGTTGACACTCAAGGCAAGATATTACGGTTTTTTATAAACTGCCTAATAAGAGAACAAGATAGGCCTGGTGTAGACCAGGAAGAAATGAAAGCACTCAATAAATGGGGTCAGAATATAGCCGATGGGAAACATGATAAACAGAGTTGTATAGAAAACATGTACCGAAGGATCAGACATGCAGTAATAAAAATACATGAAAGAAGACAGTCGGCACCAGAAATAGATTCAGATAAGAATGAATTTTCGGAGGAGGAGGAACAGCCAGAAACGGCAACAGGACAATCACAATTACCAGTTAGAGAAATGATAGCATATGTAGGTAAGGGAAGGCCCTATAATAACTCAATGCGTCCGGTACGTCCGGAAAGTAAAAGAATCTTTCAAGCTGCCATGTCAAATCCAAAGACCCCCGAACACCTATTCCAGGCTACCGATAGAATACTTCAGGAACGAATGGGGTACCATGTACTGAATTCCATGGATGAACAAGAATTGGCCAGGTCAGCCGTACAATGGACTGACGATCCTGATAAATATAGTGATGATGGTTTAGTGCAGACCTTTTTAAATCTTTCCCCTGATGAACAGAAATTAGCTGGTATATATATGGTCCAGCATCTCATTACATTATTCAAAGGCCAACATTCTGATCCAGGTCCCTTACCTGATATATTAATAGAACTACTCTCGCCACAATGGAGAGGTCTAGGTACTGACTTGATTAAAGTAATTCTAGAACATCGACACAGGTATAATACTTTCCTGAATACACGGTTTGTTCCAGCTCCACCCGTAGAGAGAAAAATGTATTACATAGACAGACAGAACCCCTTGCGAGAAGTGCATCCAGTCCAGAATGCTGATAATTCCTTTAGACGCGTGTTTGTGTACACGCCCATAACGAAAATGGAACTGTTAGAAATGAAGAAATTAGTGCCCTGTCACGATAAAGATCCAGCAGGTTTCCACCGCGAAATCAAAGACATGTTACTCATGGGGGATTACACCTACCCCGACATTATGAAAATATTGAAAGTGTTAATGCCTTCCGGTATTTACGAGAAACTGAAAGAAAAGGATTGGGAGGTAGGAGACCAAAAGATAGATTGGGCTGCATTAGAAGACGAAGAAAAAACTCGTACCCCAGGAACAGGGCTTGGGGACAAATCTAAAAAATTACCAGGATTGTTAGTGCAAGTATTGCCACGTTTATTAGCAACCAAAAAGGAGGACTGGGATGCTATCTCAGCCTGTAAACAGAAACCCGATGAAGACACTAGCAATTTTTATTCCCGATTTGAAAAATGTTTTGGTATTAATAGTGGCCTGAAAGCAAGTAGCGAGTCATATCCACATCTTTTCGTAACAAAGCTAGTCGAAAATTCCCTGCCCCAAGTTAGGAATCGTGTACAGAAAGTCGAGAGCACATGGCAAGCAAATACACCTTCACAAATGTTACAGATGTTACAGTACCACCAGAATAGAATTAGAGAGGAACACGAACACGAACAAAGACGCATGAAAGACACGAAAATGAAAATGTTAGTTGCTCAGTCAGTTCCAGCTGACGGTCAGAAAAAGGGCACAACACAGTCAAATAATTCACCAGCTCCTGTTAAAGGGACATGCAACTATTGCAAACAGCCAGGTCACTATATAAACGATTGTGCAGTTTTGAAACATAATATACTTACTGGAAAAACTAAAGAGAGACCGCGTCCTCCTAGACAGGATCAGGTCCAACAACAAGTACCACAGAATATCCAGCCTATGCAAGCCTCACAACAGACAGTACAGACAGTAGCTGTGCCACAACCACAACCGATTGCTGCAACTCAACATGCATCACAGCAGATCTACCAGTATGCCCAGACTGATTATCCCGATTATCAGCGATACACATGAAACAGCCTAGAGAGGGAAGTTGGCTTGCCTCTTATTGAGGTTCCTGTAGATCAAGAGGGTCCTTATGTACACAGTCAGGTATTAGGGAAAGACAGAAAGTTTTTAATTGATACAGGGGCAAGCCGTACAGCGATAAGTCATGACGAAGTCCCAGGGGCACCCCTCTCAGGCTCACAGAATGTTTCCCTTGGTTTTTCAGGCAAGCCTATTATTAATGAAGTATCGCAACCACTTCCCCTTGCAGTTGGTCCATTAACACGTACTACAGATTTACTGCTCACGAAGTCATGTCCAGAAAACTTGTTAGGTATCAAGACTCTGAAAGCTCTAGGAGCTGTTATTTGCTGTTCTCCGGAAGGAGTACGGTTGTTTCTACGTGACTTTAAAGGTCGCTATGTACAGAGAGATATTGATCCCCGATTACAGAATGTACCTGCACATTTATGGGCGCAAGGCCCCACTGATGTAGGTTGTATGCACATTACACCGTATCGAGTCACACTCAAGCCAGGTGTTGTCTTACCACGAATTCGACAATACAAGTTACCCCCCGATGCTGTAGTGGCTTTACTGAAAATCATTGAAGAGCTCATTGCACAAGGAGTGGTTGTAGAAACCAACTCGAATTTATGTAATTCACCTATCATTCCAATTCTTAAACGTACAGATCCCAATGCACCACCAGTTTACCGATTGGTTATTGATTTGCGCGAATTGAATAAATGCATTGTACCACAGTACCCTGTGGTCCCAGATATCTCATCTCTATTGACAGCCATTGATTCTGAAGCAACGTTCTTTACTGTTATTGATCCTAAGAACGCCTTCTTTAGTGTCCCTATTGATCCGGAAAGCCAATACCTTTTCGGATTCTGTTTAAATGGACGAAGCTTCAAATTTGCACGCGCACCTCAAGGATTCACAGAAAGCCCCAGCATCTATAGCCAAGCGCTGAAACGACAACTCGACAGTATACACATGCCTGAAAACACTGCCCTACTCCAGTATGTCGATGATCTGCTGATCACCGCTCGAAGCGAACCTGAATGTGAACTAGCGTCACTGACGGTTTTACATTTCCTGGCTGACAAGGGGCACAAGGTATCCCCTTCGAAGCTGCAATTCTGTGTTCAGCAAGTTGTTTACTTAGGTCACTTGCTGTCCAAATGGGGGAGACAGCTAACGCCCGATCGCATCCAGTTAATTGCCAGTATGATACCACCCAGGACACAAAAGGAGGTGTGGGCTTTTATAGGCCTCACTTCTTACTGCAGACAATGGATCCCTCAGTATGCATTTCTAGCAAAACCACTCATTCAGTTAACAACTCAGGAGGCAGCGTCTTCGACTGTCCTCCCTTGGACTCAGGAACATACACAAGCTTTTGACGACTTAAAGAAAGCCTTATGTCAAGCACCAGTTTTAGCGACACCATGTTACAGTAAGCCTTTTACACTTTTCGTCACAGAACGTGAAGGTACTGCATTATCGGTACTCACGCAGGATCAAGCAGGTTCACACAAACCGTGTGCTTACTTCTCTAGCACATTGGATCCAGTAGCCCAGGCTCTGCCTGCGTGCTTGAAATCAGTTGCAGCAACAGCTCTAGCAATCAGACAAAGTGATTCAATAGTGTTAGGACATCCATTGACAGTACAAGTTCCACACTCCGTGGAAGTTCTTTTAAATCGAACACAGACTCAACACTTGACTATAGCAAGATTGACAGGTTATGAATTGACATTATTTCAGCCACACATAGAAATTAGACGTTGTAATACATTGAATCCTGCTACACTTTTGCCATTAACTGAAACAGACCCATTGGCACATGATTGCATTGAAGTCATTACTATTACGACGAAACCCAGACAAGACTTGACAGACACTCCATCACCAGATCCAGACCTGACACTTTATGTGGATGGTTCATGCATGAGAACAAGTACAGGAGAATTAGTGGCCGCCTACGCAGTCACAACAGAAACTGAAGTCATAGAAACAAATTGTATTGACATCTTGTCAGCACAAGCAGCAGAGCTCATTGCTCTGACCCAAGCCTGTATTCAAGCCAAGAACAAGAGAGTTAACATATACACAGATTCCCGTTATGCATTCGGAGTTGTCCACGACTTCGGTGTCCTCTGGCGAGAGAGAGGTTTTTTGACTTCTCACGGTGCCAAAATTCAACACGGCCCCCTCATTCAAACTCTATTAGATGCAATACATCTGCCTACAGCGATATCCATCATGAAGTGTAAGGCACATACAAAAGCTACAGATACTATTTCCCAGGGTAATGACCTGGCAGATCGAACCGCAAAACATTCAGCGCCGAATCAGATTTACGCCACCGACCTGACAAAGACAATAGTCGCGACACCGACACATTGCATGACTGTTAAGGATCCCTCCCTAGATGTAATTGACATACAGACACATGCTACACCAGATGAAATCAAGAAATGGATTGAACTAGGAGGGACCCAGACAGATCAAGGATGGATGACAAAGGGAAAATCCACATGGTTTCTCCCCGACTCTATGGTTCAAGTTATCATTAATACCGTACACAGTCCAGCACATTTAGGAGAAAAAGCCATGTTAGACAGTATTCAACATCTCTGGTTCAATAAACACTTACGAGCAGCAGCCAAACAGAAAGTGCGTACTTGCATGATTTGTTGTCAGTTCAACCCAGGTAAAGGCGTTCCCGTAGAGCAAGGTGGTTTTCATCCTCCCGATCACCCTTTTGAAGTCCTCCAGATGGATTATATTCAGATGGAACGTTGTCGAGGTTTTAAATATGTCCTCGTAGTTGTATGTGCACTTTCCCGTTGGACAGAAGCATATCCAGTCCCAGATTACACTGCTCCGACCACTGCCAAGCAGCTGGTTCGTGAATTTTTCCCTCCATATGGTTTGCCCCGTGTTGTATACTCAGATAACGGTCAGCCATTCTCGTCCGAGCTTATGAAGCAGGTATCACTCCTGCTAGGCTACCAATGGAAGTTCCACTGTGTCCGACATCCTGAAGCAGCAGGTCTCGTAGAGAGACACAATCAGACCCTGAAAACTCGTTTAGCAAAAATCTGTAAGGAGAAGGGTGTCGACTGGATCGTAGCTTTGCCGTTCGCCCTTTTTTACATGAGGATGGCCGCCCATTCCAGAACAGGGCTATCCCCGTATGAGGTGGTCTTTGGTAGACCACCGAATATGTGGGGGACGCCTTTGCCAAGAAAGATCACTGATGTCGATTGTAATATGTTGACAGATTACCTTGCCTCCTTGATGTCTGCACTACAATCATGTCGTTCACAGGTCGCTGCAGCTTTTCCCGACAACACCGAGGTGAAACCGCATGACGTTGTTCCAGGAGATATCGTCCTTGTAAGAAATTTCGACAGGAAAAGTCCACTGGAGCCCAGGTGGCAGGCGCCGAAGTTGGTACTTCTCACGACGAGGACTGCAATCAAGATCGAGGGCCGCAAAGGGTGGCTGCACTCCAGTCACGTGAAGAAATTTCGTGCATTGCCAGAGACTGACTCACCCTCCCCCTCTAAGGACTGTCCAGATTCTAGTGACTCTAAACTTCCCCTGATAGAGAAAACTCCACAGCAGGAGTATAAAGAAAAATTGAGGTCTAGCAAGTCAGACAGTTTAATTGTTTAAGTCCTCCCCTAGGTGAATCGGTTAGACGTGTTTTCTGACATGTATCCCCTAGACCCCAACAGAGAGAGAGATAGACAGAAACTGCTCAAGAAACGTGAATATTGCAAATCTCTTCGCAGCCACTGTATTGTGACTTTATTGATTATGTTTTTCCTAAGCCTTCTGATCATTGCTGCAAGTGTGCTTCTCCACATATACTATCCTATATTCAAGCGTGACAATTCTACCTTCAACGTCACTGCCGAGCATTCCTTTAGTGAACTGCCCCCACACAAACTTTCTTACAGACTTGCGCTGCGCAACAATACATTCATTAGTATGTTACATCATTCCCATCAGACCAGTAATGCTACTAATTGTTGGATATGTGGCCGACTCCCTCCCTATCAGAAATACAAAGGAGTTCTGCCTCTTTTTCCGGACCCGTTCACACATAATGGGTCCTGTGGCGCATGGTTTAGTTTAATAAACTCTCTAGATTCAGATTCCGTAGTATATCAGGGTAACTGGGTATGGGGAAACCTGAACGTCGTTCTGCATAAAGTCTGTTTCCCTGACAAGGAGGGTCTCCCCAAAAGGACAGGAACTGATCTAGAAAATGAAGTATATGGATTAGGTAACTTTACACTTAACCTCATGATTCTCAGTGTTGAATCTGAAACAGAATCAGTCTTGCCCGCCATGTCCGTACTTCCGGTCAAGGGTGAATTATGTGTCAGAAAGAATGGTTCAGTACACCTGGGTCATAGTAGATGTACTACTGTGATCGAATTCAGTGATAAGGGCAAGTCTACCTTCAAAGCTTCACGTCATTCCTACTTCATTTGTGGTCATACTGCCTATATACGCTTACCTCTAGATTGGGATGGCACCTGTTACATTGCATTTCTTCTACCACCTGTTTTCCTAGCCCCTCCTGATTATCATAGAAACACCCATCTAGTACACAATAGACCACAGAGAGATCTCCCGATTGTCGACTATACTGAAACGGCATGGGAACAATATACAGATTTCAATAAAGGTTTCTTTCCCTACCTAGGTGCTGTCTCTAATAGTAAACTGATACGAAGATTAACTAGAACCCTTGAAGCTGTAGTGAATGAAACTACTTCCGCTTTAGGCAACTTAACAGAGGAGCAGTCTGCGATGCGGATTGTTGTTCTTCAAAATCGTCTCGTCCTTGACGTCATCCTGGCCGATAGGGGCGGAGCCTGTAAGGTCATCGGGTCGAGCTGCTGTGTTTTCATTCCAGAAAACGCGCCAACAGTATATAGAGCCATAACTCGCCTTCATAAGATTGCAAGTCTGATACATCAGAATCCAGGCACCTGGACTTGGTCCGGTTGGTTCTGGACAACGTTGTCAGCCTGGGGATGGAAAGTCCTATCCTTCCTAGGTATTGGCCTTCTCATAGTATTCAGTTGTTGCCTATGTCTGCAATGTGGGCCAGCGATTTGCGGCTTGTGCGCCACATCATGTATTCCTCATTCAAGTCCTCCTTCAAAACGCCATAAGAAGAAAGAAGAGCAAATTATGTTACATGAACAGATTGATAGATTAATGAGGATTGATATATCATGAAGGGTCCGTAGGGAACAAGGAGGGAATGAGGTAATCTGAATTTTTATGGTCAATTGTGTCCCCTATCGTAGACCCCAACGGCTCCACGTACATGCTTCTAGTACATGTAAGTTCCCTCCACAGCCAGCTATGAAGACGCAAATATATTTGCGTCCAACGTTAACATGTCCTCTTTCAGATCCACCATGAATGGGTCAGATCTTCCGTTCCTAAGTGTGCCTTGCCAATGTCTTTATGTGGTGCACTTTCATGATTTCTAGCTCTGGCGAGTTAGGCCCTGATTTCTGCCATCGAGCCTCCTTCTGCCTTCTGCCTCTGAAAGCCACAGCCTACTGCTTCCTGACCCTTGACCTACTCCCTGCGCGGCGAGCTGTGCCAGGCTCGGCCAGCCTTGCTTGCCAAGACCGTATTCAACCTTCAAGTTATCTGCTCCGCTCCTCGAAAAATACATTCCTGTCTAGCAGTTTAGGTAAACATCCTTCCCAGCTGCAGAGCAAAGGGCCCGGCCTTTCTGTCTCCATGCAAGTAATTCATAGCCTCCGTTACCATGGTAGGCCCATGGTCCCTGCTTTACACGTAGACACGCAGTTGCATATACACGCATTAACAGTCAGTATAGAATAGCCTCTGCCCAAGAGACCTTTCCTTCTAGATAATACAGTTCCTCAAACACAAGATATTAGATATGATTTGGGATTAGGTTGTTCTGACACTCCAGACTTCTGTCTCCACATGTAGGGCTAAAAATGTCAAGTCCCCTTCACCCTCCAGTTCCGCGTCAATCATACGTCATGCTGCTGCGCGCGCATCCCTGCCACCTGTTTTTGCTGACTCTGCAGGATCCTTCCAGGGATCCACCCACTTATGACACCTTTATGTGACGTTTCTTGCACACACCTCCGTGTACGCCCTAGTGCACGCCTTCTGTTACGTATTTCTGTTCTTATCTCGTTTCTCTCAGCTGTTACGCCTTCTGCATTCATGTACTGTATGAAATGACTATATATACGATTTCTTGTTAATAAATCATTGTACATGTCCATTGCAATTCCTACCCTGAACCCTCGTGGCGATGGGTCATGCTACCATTGGTTCGAACCAATTCCTTTTTAAGGAATAAACCCCACTTTTAAACCTCAGATACCATGGACTCTGCCTTCTTATTTTGACTGAGTTATTCTTATTGAACTTTACCGCATAAATTAAGTATAGGTAATTAAGATTTACCAAGATTTACCAAGTTTAAGCTCGGCAATAACCCATCGTCCCAGTTGATCTTCTTTAACTCTCATAACTTCTCCCAACCGAAGCCTCTTTAAAATAGCCACCCCCCTTGTCGTAGAACTTTGAGACGCATTTTCAAACATAAACTTATCCGACAACACATAGAAAACCTGTTCACAGACATCTACCACTCAGCCTCCAAAGGTCCTACTAAGATGGACCTTATATTCCACACTGAGAGTCCGGAAGACTGGATCTCCATGATTAGAACGCAACTGTGTATCGCCAAAACCACTTCCACTGTCCGACAGCTGCAAACTTACCTCCATACTCCTGAACCGTACGACCAGAAGAGGGACCACATCCGTGACCATCTACACGAATAAAGTGATACAAAAGGGGATGATGGACGGAGCGTTTGAGCAAATCAAACAATCACCCCCAGTCAACTGATCTGGGTTTAATCCATCACCATTCTTTAGCTCACTCAGCCACCCCAGTTCAGACATGGCCATATGCAAATCAATCTGACCCTGTGCCTCATGGGAACAGTCCAGCCCGAACTGCCAAGCCCTGTCTTCCCTGGACCGGAAACAAGCATCCTGGGACTGGTTTCGGATTCATAATCCTTATCAGCTAGGCTATCTTGAATCCAGTGGCCAAGTGAGCAAGGGACTCACGTCTGAACATACCCTGCCAACTTAGGGCGAACAAAGTGATACAAAAGGGGATGGTGGACGGAGCGCTTGAGCAAATCAAACAATCACCCCCAGTCAACTGATCTGGGTTTAATCCATCACCATTGTTTAGCTCACTCAGCCTCCCCGAGTGGGATGGGTATGCTCAGACGTGAGTCCCATGCTCTCCACACCACTGGATTCAAGCAAGCCGGGCTGAAGACGGCTGGAATGCCAGAAACCGGTCCTCGGAAGCTTGTTTCCAGTCCAGGGAAGGCATGGCTTGGCAGTTTGGGCTGGACTGTTCCCATGAGGCACAGGGTCAGACTGATTTGCATATGGCCATGTCTGAACTGGGGTGGTGTGGAGTGCAAAAAAACGATGGATTTAGGCCCAGATCTCTGCACTGGGGTGAATGTATGACATTGTTCTGCATTCTGTCCATCAACTGTGGTTTTTGCATCTACACAAATGGCACGGTCCTTATTGAGGCAAACAATGAAAACCTTGAAGCTTTCAACTCCCTATTTCCAGCACTAAGATCTGCCCTCCCTTGTCTACCGCACCATGCCTCAATCCCTAGCCCGACTACAAACACAGCTATCGCCGAAGCCTATGTTTCTCTCTTCCACCCACCCGGTACCGCTCCGGCCCGCTATGTTCCCCTTCACACGCCGGGCCTCGCCATTTCCCAATTCACGCATACAGCCAACCAGCCACAACAGGAAACGCCATCCACACCGTCCCCGCCCCTTCCCACCAGTCTCACTGCTCCTACCAAGCTTTTCCCCCAGCCCCTTATGGTAAGCGCTTCCGCTGGATCCCTCCTCAACTAACTCTCAGACGTAACTCGCCGATAGAGACCACTTCACCCAATAGCTGCATCCCAGCGCTCAGACACTCAAAGCCCCCCAGTCCCTCCCCAGCCCCTCCATCTGACCTCTCCCTTGATGTCAAATAAAGCCAATCTGCCATGCTCCACCAACAAAAGACCTCAAGCCCTCAACCTGATCCACCCCACGCAAGATGATGCCTCTGAAACCCCTAACTCTTCCCACGACGCCTTGGCGAAACGTCTCGCGGCTCTTGAAAGCCAAATTGACGTAATCACCCTGGGCTTAACTGAAATCCTCTCTAACCTAGTTAAAGCCCGCAGGCCCCTGAAATCCCCTCCCGAGACTCCCCATACCTCCTATGCAAACAGCCCTTCCGGGCCCACAGAAACCCCTGATATCCAGCAGCAAAGCCCCCCCACCAGGGCCTTGAAATCATGCCCACAAGAAGCCTCTAAAACCGGAGCCCCCTCCCCTAGGACCAAGATCAGTGCATTGTTCGATATAAATCACCTGACCTCAAGGCCCATTAGAACCGTAGCTCCTATGTCAGATAACGAAGCAGCCATCCTAACCTCCGCATATGACACTTCCTCCTCGGACTCTCCTCAATCCAAAATCCAAGTGATCACAGGCCTCCGGAAAGACATTCCCTGCACAAAACCCCTGAGACGGACTGTCCTCACCGCCATACCTAGGGCAACCAAAGAAAGAACCGCCAGCAATCAAAAGCTTTTCACCAACTGCTTACTGATCAAATGCAGATCGGCCTCACTTCACGCAACGGAACTAGCTGAGGCTATCCTCTCACATGACATAGACATTGCGTTCCTCACGGAGACCTGGCTGAATAAGACATATCCCCGTTCCTAGATATATTGGTACCTCCTGGTTTCTCCCTGATCACCAAAGACAGGATAGATCAGCGAGGAGGAGGGGTTGCCATTATCCACAAAAATTGTTTGGTCATCTTGGAAACCACATCTTTCGATTACGATTCATTTGAATGCCTCTCCTCCATCATCAAGACCAAAGATAGTGGCTCCCTACTGTGTCACTTACTCTATCACCCCCAGGCAGAAACGCCACATTTGGAGATCAATTATCCGACATGATAGCGCAAGGGGCACTCGGTGATTCCAATAACTTAATTCTCGGTGACCTGAATCTACGATGGAACGAGAGAAACAATCCCCTAATCCAATCGCTTTCCAGTCTCCTATGTGATCAAAATCTTGCACAATTCAGTACAGAGGAGACACATTACAAAGGAGCCACACTGGATGCCATCATTGCGCAAAAGAACTCAATCACGGTCAACCACATACTTCCCGTCGATTGGTCGGATCACCACATGATATTATTTCATATCAATCACCCCACCCTCTCCCAACAACACCCACAACACCCTCCCAAATGTATGAGAAACCTTTCTCAAGTGCCCTTGGATATCCTGGAAGATCAGCTAAGCTCACTTCTCCTGGCTAACATAGCCTACCTCTCCACCAGTGACCTCACTGACCGGTATAATTCCGAACTAGTATCCTTACTTGACAAAGTAGCTCCACTTAAGCTCAAGAGGAGCAGAATCACTACATCCAGAACATGGTTCAACTCTGACCTCAACTCAGAAAGACGAACATTAAGGGCCAAAGAAAGAAAATGGAGAAACAACCCGACCGCCATCCTTCGTAATCAACTGAAATCAGCCCGTAGAAAGTACAACAACCACATCAAAAACAAGAAATCCAGCTTCTTCCGCGAGGCACTGGACAGTGCCAGAAATAGACCGAAGGAGCTCTATAACATCATCAGACAACAAACCTCCAAGCCAGTGGCCTCATCCGTACAGGCGTCCAAAGAACTCTGCGACAACTTTGCCCACTTCTTCAATGACAAGATCACAAAAATTGAACTATCATTAGCCTTCAACAGTTCACACCCCACAAAGAATATCACGGCTGTTCCTCATGGTCTCTCTCCTGGCTCTTTGCCCACCCCTTTGCTTAGCTTTCACCCTGTTCAAGAAACGGAGATAATCTCGTTGATCTCCACTGCCAAACCATCAGCGCATATCTCTGAGCCAATTCCTCCCCTTCTAATCAAAAAAATGGAACACGCTTTTGCACCACTTTGGGGCAAAATCATAAACAGCTCTTTAAAAAATGGAGCGGTTCCTGATTGCCTAAAAATGGGACAAGTCACCCCCTTGCTGAAAAAACCTGGTCTTGATGCATAAGATTTGAACAATTGTAGACCTGTATCAAACCTCCCCCTGCTCTCAAAAACACTTGAACAATGCGTTCTTCATCAACTAACACAGCACCTGGACAACATCAACCTATTGGACCCCCACCAGTCTGGTTTTGGAAAAGGTTACAGCACAGAAACTGCAATACTGAACATCATGGATGATATCCATGGATCACTAGACTCCGACAAATACTGCCTCCTCATTCTCCTTGACCTCTTGGCAGCTTTTAATACGGTGGACCACAATCTCCCCATCGGGGCTCTTCAAGAAAGAGACGGTCTTGGTGAGGTAGTTCTCAAGTGGTTTTCCTCCTTTATACACAATCGCACACAAAAAATAAAAATCAAGAACTTCACCTCCGAAATGCAGCAAGTCAACAAGGGCGTCCCCCAAGCATCGGTGCTCTCTCCACAACTCTTTAACATCTACATGGAACCACTATCCAAACTACTCAGCCAAGCCAACATCTGCTTCCACCTCTACGCGGGCGATACGCAGATCTATTTGGAAACTACCTCTCTCAAAGACATCCAAAGATTAAACGATGTCTTGAAAGATGTTCAAAACTGGCTGACTAACAATCCCCTAAAACTGAATCCAGACAAGACCGAGACACTCCTCATCTCGAACAAGGAGGATGACCCACAAATCGCTGAATGGTTAAAGGCTATTGATGCGCTCAAAGGGAATCTTACTCTAGCAGACTCTGTCAAATCTCTAGGCATCACCTTAGACCCAAAACTGAACATGATGAAACACATTAAGAACTCGGCCAAAAGTGCATTCCTTAACCTTAGACTTCTGAACAAAATCAAACCCTATTTTCCAATAAAGGATCTCAAACTGGCCACACAATTTCTTGTACTGTCAAAACTGGACTACGGGAACGCAGTCCGAACAAGAATTCCTAAATCAAATCTAGCACCGATAAAAACAACATTACATGCGGCAGCCAGAATGATCACCGGCATCAAAAAATCTGATCATATCTTACCTGCACTTAAAGAACTGAAATGGCTTCCTGTAGAAATGCGGAGTAGCTTCAGAATGGCCTGTCTAACCCACAAAGCCCTACATACAGGCAAACCTGACTACCTGGCAAAAAAACTCAAAAAGGCAGGTCAAGCCAGAAATCTGAGAAGCTCTAACTCCCTCCTACTCATCCCACCTAAAACCAGAAAGAAAAGAACAGCGGACTGTTCTTTCACTGAAAACGCCCCAAAGTTTGGAATTCCATCCCTCCGCACGTCAGAACCATATCCTCTTTTGTGGAATTCAAAAGTCAACTCAAATCCCTATTCCTTTCCCGTTCCCTTTGTGGTGGACAACACGGGACAGTTGGCAACCATAGAGCTATGTGACCCATAAGAACCTTGAAACCAAAGATGCTCTACATGACAATTATGCTGCTCTATACTATGTCCCTCGTTCATTGTCTATCGCTCACTTGTCTTGTTTCTGTTGTTTATATATTTTGTTCCCACTGTAAAGCACTCTGATACCTTCAGGTCTTGACAGCGCTATAGAAAACTTCTAAAATAAATAAAATAAATACTCTGCCTGATTGAGGGGGACCTCAGGGATCCGTGGGGAGTTTTGAAGAGGTGGCCCATCAGCATCCTGGTAGGGCCCGTGCCCATTGCATCACTTTCTCCCCCCTCCTATATTATACATCATGCGCCGGCGGTCGGCCAGGCTGTGCAGGCGACATTGCAGGGAACTGGCGGATCTCTGTGATCAAGACTCCTCTGTGAGGTGCAGTGGGGCTCGGCGGCCATACAGGGCCGCGGTGTTGCAGCGTGTGAGTGGCGCAGTTGACTGGCCGTTACCTTGTTACATTGCTAAGTGGCGGCGGTCAAGCTGGGCCCGGGTCGAGAGGAACGCCCAACGCAGCATTTGGGGCTTGGTATGGGGCTGCGCCCCTTGTAGGTCTCTAGACTTCAGTCCATCCCCCCATCTTTTCTTGTGTCCATCCGTTGGAGGTTCGGCGTTCTGGCTGTGCCGCGGGGGAGTAATGCGTGTAGGGTCGTCATCTGGGGACCCTGCTGGGAGTCCTCCTGATGTGTTATTGAGCCGCAGGGACTGGGGTATACCTTTTGGGACTCTGCCCGCTCTGTCGTGGGGTGCATTACTGGTTCCCTGGAGCTGCTGAAAGTGGGGCGGCGGGGCAGAAGAGACACATACTGCTGGATTCTACTCAACTGGGATATCCTTGCTTGCCTGCAACTGGGTGCCGTGATCGTTGCCGACCTTCGCCTCAGGCTTGGTGGGGGTGAGTGGGCCACCATGACGAGGGATAAGACGGGCGGCGGCCCAACCAAACAGAGTACGATTGACAAATTCACAGGCCCGGGGTCCAAGGCAGCGGCAACTGGGGGTTCCCAGTGCACAGTGCCAGGCAATACTGCCCTCATGGCCGCCATCACACAGTCCAGGGATGCCCTGGAGGCCAAAATCAGGGCGGTGGGCTCCAATGTCATGCTGCTGCACCAAGACTTGCGGAACGCAGTTACCTGTATCACAGAGGCAGAGATGAGGGTCTCTAGAGTGGAAGATGCAGTTACTGTGCTGCAGCAAAACGTATCATCTCTCGAGACCGCACAACAGGGCCTAGCAGCGAGGGCAGAGGACGCGGAAGGGAGAGCGCGGCACAACAACCTGCGCTTTGTGGGCTTCCCGGAGGGCTGCGAGACTGGCAACGTGGAGCGGTTTCTTACAGAATGGCTAGAGGGCTGGCTTCCCGCCAGGGAGCTATCAATGTGTTTTGTGGTGGAACAAGCACATAGGGCCCTGATGCAGAAACCTCCTCCGGGAGCTCGCCCGAGGCCTATCATTGCTACACTTCTCAACTACCATGACCGGGATGTCATCCTGAAGCAGGCCCGAGCCAAGGAGCCGTTGCTATTTGATAACACACGTATATTGATCTTCCCAGACTACACGCAACAGGTGCAGCAGCAGTCCTTTTTGGTGGCCAAGGCCTCCCTTTGGGAGCTCACCCTCCCCTATGCCTTGCTGTATCCGGCTCGGCAGCTCATGGTGTATCAGTCTCCTACACACTTCTTTGATACATCGGAGGAGGTGTACCTATGGACGACGAGATGGTGCGGCTGGAACTCATACACCACCTGGGAGGGAGTCTGACTCCTCTTCCAGTGGACCCGCCAGGAGCCAAATCAGGCAGAGGGGGAGAGGTGGCAGGCGCTCACAGTCCAGACGTCGGTCCCAGTCGGTGCGTGCATCAGCGCATAAGGGGTCAACTTCAAGACAACATGTTTCGGCAAACTGATCGCAGTGGGACTGCGTAATTTCTTCACCTTAACTGATTACATTGACCGGAGGAGCACATATGAAGGCCGATCTCTCTGTGGGGACTTATGTACGGAGAGAGGGCCAGCTGACAATGGGGTGTGACATGGGGATCCATTGGTGGGAGAGGGGTGGGACCTCCTGTCGGGGTCGCGACAGGTGATTCGCAGTTCTTGAGGTACAGGGTAGGGGGGTCAATTGGGTTGTGGTTGACCTCTCAGCAGCTTTTAATACGGTGGACCACAATCTCCTCATCGGGCTCTTCAAGAAAGAGCCAGTCTTGGTGAGGTAGTTCTCAAGTGGTTTTCCTCCTTTATACACAATCGCACACAAAAAATAAAAATCAAGAACTTCACCTCCGAAATGCAGCCAGTCAACAAGGGCGTCCCCCAAGGATCGGTGCTCTCTCCACAACTCTTTAACATCTACATGGAACCACTATCCAAACTACTCAGCCAAGCCAACATCTGCTTCCGCCTCTACGCGGACGATACGTAGATCTATTTGGAAACTACCTCTCTCAAAGACATCCAAAGATTAAACGATATCTTGAAAGATGTTCAAAACTGGCTGACTAACAATCCCCTGAAACTGAATCCAGACAAGACCGAGACACTCCTCATCTCGAACAAGGAGGATGACCCACAAATCGCTGAATGGTTAAAGGCTATTGATGCGCTCAAAGGGAATCTTACTCTAGCAGACTCTGTCAAATCTCTAGGCATCACCTTAGACCCAAAACTGAACATGATGAAACACATTAAGAACTCGGCCAAAAGTGCATTCCTTACCCTTAGACTTCTGAACAAAATCAAACTCTATGTTCCAATAAAGGATCTCAAACTGGCCACACAATTTCTTGTACTGTCAAGACTGGACTACGGGAACGCAGTCCGAACAGGAATTCCTAAATCAAATCTAGCACCGATAAAAACAACATTACATGCGGCAGCCAGAATGATCACCGGCATCAAAAAATCTGATCATATCTCACCTGCACTTAAAGAACTGAAATGGCTTCCTGTAGAAATGCGGAGTAGCTTCAGAATGGCCTGTCTAACCCACAAAGCCCTACATACAGGCAAACCTGACTACCTGGCAAAAAAACTCAAAAAGGCAGGTCAAGCCAGAAATCTGAGAAGCTCTAACTCCCTCCTACTCATCCCACCTAAAACCAGAAAGAAAAGAACAGCAGACTGTTCTTTCACTGAAAACGCCCCCAAAGTTTGGAATTCCATCCCTCCGCACGTCAGAACCATATCCTCTTTTGTGGAATTCAAAAGTCAACTCAAATCCCTATTCCTTACCCGTTCCCTTTGTGGTGGACAACACGAGACAGTTGGCAACCATAGAGCTATGTGACCCATAAGAACCTTGAAACCAAACATGCTCTACATGACAATTATGCTGCTCTATACTATGTCACTCGTTCATTGTCTATCGCTCACTTGTCTTGTTTCTGTTGTTTATATATTTTGTTCCCACTGCAAAGCGCTCTGATACCTTCAGGTCTTGACAGCGCTATAGAAAACTTCTAAAATAAATAAAATAAATACTCTGACTGATTGAGGGGGACCTCAGGGATCCGTGGGGAGTTTTGAAGAGGTGGCCCATCAGCATCCTGGTAGGGCCCGCGCCTATTGCATCACTTTCTCCCCCCTCCTATATTATACATCATGCGCCGGCGGTCGGCCAGGCTGTGCAGGCGGCATTGCAGGGAACTGGCGGCTCTCTGTGATCAAGACTCCTGTGTGAGGTGCAGTGGGGCTCGGCGGCCATACCGGGCCGCGGTGTTGTGGCGTTGCGGCGTGTGAGTGGCGCAGTTGACTGGCGTTACCTTGTTACATTGCTAAGTGGCGGCGGTCAAGCTGGGCCCGGGTCGAGAGGAACGCCTAACGCAGCATTTGGGGCTTGGTATGGGGCTGCGCCCCTTGTAGGTCTCTAGACTTCAGTCCATCCCCCCATCTTTTCTTGTGTCCATCCGTTGGAGGTTCGGCGTTCTGGCTGTGCCGTGGGGAGGGTTGCGTGTAGGGTCGTCATCTGGGGGCCCTGCTGGGAGTCCTCCTGATGTGTTATTGAGCTGCAGGGACTGGGGTATACCTTTTGGGACTCTGCCCGCTCTGTAGTGGGGTGCATTACTGGGTCCCTGGAGCTGCTGAAAGTGGGGCGGTGGGGCAGAAGAGACACATACCGCTGGATTCTACTCAACTGGGATATCCTTGCTTGCCTGCAACGGGGTGCCTTTATCGTTGCCGACCTTCGGCTCTGGCTTGGTGGGGGTGAGTGGGCCACCATGACGAGGGATAAGACGGGCGACGGCCCAACCAAACAGAGTACGATTGACAAATTTACAGGCCCGGGGTCCAAGGCAGCAGCGACTGGGGGTTCCCTGTGCACAGTGCCAGGCAATGCTGCCCTCATGGCCGCCATCACACAGTCCAGGGATGCCCTAGAGGCCAAAATCAGGGCGGTGGGCTCCAATGTCATGCTGCTGCACCAAGACTTGCGGAACGCAGTTACCTGCATCACAGAGGCAGAGATGAGGGTCTCTAGAGTGGAAGATGCAGTTACTGTGCTGCAGCAAAAAGTATCATCTCTCGAGATCGCACAACAGGGCCTAGCAGTGAGGGCAGAGGATGCGGAAGGGAGAGCGCGGCACAACAACCTGCGCTTTGTGGGCTTCCCGGAGGGCTGCGAGACTGGCAACGTGGAGCGGTTTCTTACAGAATGGCTACAGGGCTGGCATCCCGCTGGGGAGCTATCAATGTGCTTTGTGGTGGAACAAGCACATAGGGCCCTGATGCAGAAACCCCCTCCGGGAGCTCGCCCGAGGTTTATCATTGCTAGACTTCTCAACTACCATGACCGGGATGTCATCCTGAAGCAGGCCCGAGCCAAGGAGCCGTTGCTATTTGATAACACACGTATATTGATCTTCCCAGACTACACGCAACAGGTGCAGCAGTAGCAGCAGTCCTTTTTGGTGGCCAAGGCCTCCCTTTGGGAGCTCAACCTCCCCTATTCCTTGCTGTATCCAGCTCGGCAGCTCATGGTGTATCAGTCTCCTACACACTTCTTTGATACATTGTAGGAGGTGTACCTATGGACCAACGAGATGGTGCGGCTGCGAACTCATACACCACCTGGGAGGGAGTCTGACTCCTCTTCCAGTGGACCCGCCAGGAGCCAAATCAGGCCGAGAGGTAGAGGTGGCAGGCGCTCACAGTCCAGACGTCGGTCCCAGTCGGTGCGTGCATCAGCGCATAAGGGGTCGACTTCAAGACAACATGTTTCGGCAGACTGATCGCAGTGGGACTGTATAATTTCTTCACATTAACTGATTACATTGACCGGAGGAGCACATACGAAGGCCGATCTCTCTGTGGGGACTTATGTACGGAGAGAGGGCCAGCTGACAATGGGGTGTGACATGGGGATCCATTGGTGGGAGAGGGGTGGGACCTCCTGTTGGGGTCGCGACAGGTGATTCGCAGTTCTTGAGGTATAGGGTAGGGGGGTCAATTGGGTTGTGGTTGGGGGGGGTTTGTTGTGTTCTTGCACTGCCCGTTAGGGTTCTGGAGCTGATCAGATTCTCAGTTTCTATGGAATTTTTGCTGTATATGTCAATGAGTTACATGGGGCCCGCACAGGACAGAAATGACGGACAGTACACTGAGGCCTCTGGGCTCCTCCAGGTCCTCAGCTGTAATGTTAGGGGGGCGCTTGATAAGATCAAACAGGGGGCAATTCTGAAATTGGCTAAGCGCGCCAAGGCTGACGTGCTAATGCTGCAGGAGACCCATCTCATGGGAACAAAGGCACTGTGTTTCCAGTGCTTTGGATTTGTCCAGGTCTTTCGCGCAGGGTTTATTAGGAGTTCCCGGGGTGTCGCTATTTTTATACATCGCACAGTTGCGTACACACATGTTAAGTCATGGGGTATATACAGGGCAGATATTTGTTTGTGCAGGGGACAGTGGGGGGAGATACTTTGGTCCTGGGTAGCGTTTGTGCCCCCCCACCTTTGTCCTGGGTTCTTTTTGAGAAAATTATAACCATATGGGAAGATGTACCTGAGGGTTTGGCGGTTGTTGGTGGCGACTGGAACAACGCACTGAATATGGCCAGGGATCGATGGAAGTCAGGGGGTCAGTTGGAGGGCAGACATCCCACAAAGTTATGTTCCCTGGTGACAGGTCTCGATTGGGTCGACCCCTGGCGTAGGCTACATGGTACAATGCAGGGATACACCTATTTTTCGTCAGTCCACGGCTCCTTCTCCCGCCTGGACTACTTATTTGTCCCAAGGGCATTTGATCATAGAGTGGTGGCAGCTGACATTCTCCCACTGGGACTATGAGATCACTCACCAGTGGCCCTTACTATACGGGCCGGTGAGGCCCTTCAACCTGGAATCTCCAGAAGGAGGATTACAGGGACCAGCTGGAGGAGGCTATAGAACAATACCTGAGGATTAACATTGGCTCGGTTCTGGGGTGGCTACCTTATGGGAGACATTGAAGCCCACGATTCGCGGGGTGGATATCTCTTTTTGTGTGGCTTCTTGTAAATTGCGCAGAGAGGCTCTGGTACGGGCAGAGGCCACCATCCTTGAGTTAGAGGCGGGCGGGAGGGAGGAGGGAGGGAGACCAGCTTGATGCCAATTGCGGCTAGCGCAGCAGGAATAATCTCATATTCTTCTAAATGAGGCTCATCAGGCGTGGCTGGCTACCAGCAGCAGGGTATATCAGTGAGGCGATAAATCGGGTAAGCTGTAGCATAGGCTGTGTCAGGGGACACTTCGCCCCCAGCCTCTTCCGGACATTACGGGGCGTACGGGCTACCCTTTTTGGATGCATCAGCTATTGCTGGGAGCTTCGTTGAATACTATGCAGCCCTGTACGTCCCCACGGAAAGCCTATCTGCAGAGGTCATTGGTCACTTCTTGGATTACCTCCCGCCTAAAGCGTTCTTGGATGCTGTGCGAAAGGAGTTGGAAAGCCCACTCACCGAGGAGGAATTAGGGGTGGCCTTGGGGGACTTGAGCCCTGGCAGGGTCCCAGGCCTGAATGGCTTCCCGAGCAAATTTTAAAAAAAATATTTCCGGCAAATGAGGCCCCACTATCGCAAGGAAGTGGAGGAGGTCAGGGATCAGGGGAGACGACCGGAGAACTGGAGGCACGCGCAGGTAGTAGTCTTTCATAAGCTCGGCAAACCACCCGAACACCACGCCTCATACCGTTCCATCTCCCTCCTGAACGTCGAGGCCAAGATAAGGTTCATGCCCCATCAGGTGACCCGCCACAATATTCGATGGGCTCATGTTGCAGTAGCTAAGATTCAGGGTCTAGGAGTACGGGCAGTGCTTCTGCTGGCAGATATGGATAGGGCCTTTCTGGGAGTACGGGCAGCCCTTCTGCTGGCAGATAAGGATAAGGCCTTTGACTCTTTGAGCTGGGTTTATTTATTCATCCTCTTGCGACAACTGAATTTTGGAACCCGATTTTTGTCATATTTAACCCTGCTATACACGGACTTAACGTGCGGGTAGCGGTCTTTGTTTCTTCTACGTTTCCATCGTGCGGGGCACCAGGCAGGGGTGTCCGCTATCCCCTTACTTATTTGCCATAGCAATGGAACCACTCACTGTTTGGGTGAAAATGGATGCACAGGTCTCCGGCTTTGAGTGGGAGTATGGATTGTATGATCGTATAGCTCTGTATGCCAATGAAGTGCTATTCTTTCTCACTAACTTAGATAAGACAGGCCAATGGTTGATGCGAATAATGCAGATCTTCAGGGAAACCTCTGGATTATATATGAACCCTCGAAAGTCCACCCTGTGGGTCCTGGGTGAAGGGGGTGTGCTCAGTTCCTGGGCTTCATCAGTGCAGGGGGTCCATGGGGGACTGAAGTATCTGGGAGTCTATTTGTTTGACTCCCCTGTCACGGCGTGGGTTCGTAATCTGGCACCCATATGGGACCGAATGCCGGCGGATATTAAGACTTGGTCTCATATGCCCTTATCAATTTATGGCCGGTTAGCCATATTTAAAATGGTTTCACTCCCACGCCTGTTGTATCAATTACAGAATCATCCCTTTCCGGTCCTCCCACAGTGGTTTCGCCGAGTGAATGCGGCCTTGGGTCAATTCCTCTGGGAGGGTGGGGCGGCTAGGGTGGCGCTACGGACCTGTTTTCAATCTACGTATTGAGGGGGACTGGCAACCTCGGATATCTGGGCATATTATACAGCTTTGCACCTACTTGTATTAAATGAGTGGTGGTATGGGGATAGGTCGGACCCGGCATATGCCGTTGAGCGACAATGTATGGGGGACCACACGCTACATACGATTCTTTACTCTGCCCCGCTGAGACGCTAGTTACCGTCTGCCACACAAATTGTCTTTCAAATTTGGAGACAGGTGCTACGGAGGATGGGTTGGTGGAATAGCCCATTCGGGAGACCCCACTCTGGTACAACAGTCGTTTTCCGCAATTGGCGTCCCTATAGGGGTTCAGCGACTGGGATAATATTGGGGTTTATACCTTGGGTGACGTTATGCGGGGTACGATTCTAAAATCTTTTCAAGACATTCAGAAAGATTTTCAGATTTTCAGCGTCTTTACTATAGCCAGACCACGAAAATATGCCTTAAGAGAGTCCCAAACAACATGAGGAGGAGCTGTTACATTATTTCTTGCAAGAAATGCCTTTATTTCTGTTTTACAGAGTAGTACCCAACTCTCTTCCAGTAGATATTGCCTATTAAGAGTCAATCACTTAGAATGAGCCAAGATTTTGCCTAATTCGACCTCTAAAATAATCATGGAGGATTCTCTAATTAATAAAATTCAGGGCCTTGGATATAAGAAAAAAGTCAATCCGTGAAAAAGTGGGGAATCTGCCCGAAAAACAGGTATATGCGATTTTAGTCGGAAATGCTTCCCTCCGGGGATCGATTATGTCTAAAGTCTTACTATAATTTTGAATAATTTTAAAAGTTTTAGGTTTTAATTGATTTTTGGAAGTGACTGAGGAATCAATCTTTGGGTTTGCTAAAAAATTGAAATCCACCCCTATGATAACTTCACCGGGAACATGTATTAAGGATTGAAATACTTCTTCACATGGCTCAGCATTATCTTTAACTGGGGCATAAATACTAGCGAAGGTTGGGTATCTACTCCCCAGCTTACAAGTCTCCCAACACCACCTTTCTCTCTTATCTCTTACAAAAATTCACTACCTCTGCTTGAAATTTCTTACCCATAAAGATCGCTGTGCCGCAATGTGTTGGGGAGGAAGAGGATAAGCCACGATATGCTGCCCAGGATCTAAACATAGAGAAATCCACTAACTTCCCAACTGGTATATGGGTCTCTTGAATTAAATTTACAGCTGTATTTTCCGTCTTAATAAATGATTCAATGGTCCGCATTTTCTTTTTATTATTGAGGCGGTTACCATTAAAAGCGACCACTTTTAGAATTTCCTTTTTATCCATTAGTGCACTATACTTTTTTGCTCTGAGAGGGGTCTAAAAAATAGGCTGAACTTTGAATTAGATAAATCCTCCATTCTACTGGGGCGCCCCCAAAGATCTATCATTGAAACCACTCTAACACCCACAGGGTGTAAATTTCCTAATATAATTTGGATGAGTTAAGATATGGATCTCTTTTTCTCTTGTTGTTCCAGCACACCCCCTCCACCCTACCCCCCATGCCCCTCCCACCCCCCGAGAAAAGCCACGGTGAGCAATCACCATCCCCGCTCACACCTGAAAGGGTTACCCCACTCCCCAAAACTGGCTCCTTGATCTGTGCCAGATGTTATCGGTAAACCTACCCCCCGACCTCCACCCCCAGGACGTTAGGAAAGAGAATATAGCACCAAAACCCCTAAAACAGCATCTGGGCAGGAGCCCTGCGCTGAGAGGACTTGTTGGAAATTTGTTGCAGTAGTTCATGGGCTTTGAGGACATTGCAGAATACATGAAATCTTCCTTTTACAAGCACTTTTACTGTTTTGTGCGATCATTGCCTGTGCCCCCTGTTCTTTAAATAGATGCAGCATTTTAACAAATTATTTCTGCCTTTTGGCTGCGGAGGCAGCCATGTCAGGGAAAACACAACATAATGGTACTTAAGAAGAGTAGAACTGTCGTTGCTTTACTGCTTTGGATAGAATTTGTTCCTTCACCCTATAGTCTCCAAAATGGACAAGGATTGTCCGCAGGAATTTGGCGTTGGGAGGAAGATATACAGGCGCGCGATGGGCCCTCATGTGAATCAAATCCCCATTATATTCTGGGAGGATATTTTTTTTAATAAAAGAGTCGACCCATTGTAGTGTCTGCTGACCCTAAAGGCTTTCCGGAATACCACAGATACGAAGATTAGAGCATCTAGAGTGATTCTCAGTTCCTCCAATTTGTATTCCATTGCGGATTTTTAGCTCTGATAAGCGGCTACCTTATCATTCATGATAGGGACTTGATCCTCCAGCTGTGATATCCTACTTTCTCTCTAGCGCCTCTAGATACTCTCTAGCACTTCTGTGCCAGGCGTAGATCCAGATTTGGTTTTAAAGAATACAGGGTATTTCTTAAATTCCTTAGATTTTCCAGCCTCAGCATCACTTGTGGAAGTAATCATCTCTGATTCCTCAGATATTTGTGCAGTTGAGGCCCCCCACAGTAGAAACAGTGAGGACGGGGCTAAAATGTGTGTCCAAATCGGCTGAGGCATCTCTCGGATAGTCTTTCTGAGAAAGCTCTGTAGCAGCCATCTCCAAATTTTCTGTAGTCACTACCAGAACCTTTCTTGAGGATGCAGCGTGATTTGCCTCGGCTGCTGTTTCCCCTACCCATTTTTTAACCCTCTGGATCAAGACTGGGTAATCCAGATCAGTTGCAGCAGAACTTTTAGAGACGTTTTGCATGTTGAGAGTTCCATCAAAAGGTTTCTTTTCTTTTCTAATTTACACCTTTGCTCGCTTCTCCCTCGTCTGTACTCTGCCTCCCTTCAAGATCTGAAGAAGAGGGGGGGTTTGGCCCTGTGGGAATGAGGGTAGGTTGGGCCACAATATATTTGAAATAGACAGTTTACCTATACCTCAATGCTGAATTCAGACAATGAATGCTGACTTAGGGATAAACCAACTTTATTAGTTTTATCCCGACATTGATTTGTGTCATTTATTTATAACTTAATTGTCAAAATCTTTCTTTTGTGCAGAAACAAGATCGTTATCAACTTCATGTATTGCCATATACTTAAATACAAACAAACAAATCCTCAAAATAAACAGTGAAATAAACACAATGGTGAACATATGATTGCACATACAAAAAAACTTTTTTGCTTGTAATTGTGGCGTGTCATGGAGCAATTAATCAAATACTTCCATCTGCCATTCTGGAGGGCCGATCTGGAGGGCACAGGAAAACTTCCTTGTGCTGCAACTCCTGGCAACAACCCCCCACATTGCAAGCACTGCAGTCGCACGTGCTCCGGTCAATAAATCAGCCGCTGACATTCCCGGCTGTGCAACCATCGTCTTGAAGAGGTGAGGGGGGAGTGTCCTATGGCACGCTCAGCCGACAGCCCGCATCCATCTTCGACCTTGCTTGATCCAGTATTAATGTATTTATCAGCTTCTAAAATTTACTTGTTGTATTTTCTCCTTTAATAATGTACATTCCTTGCCAAGAATGTACCTGATTATCACACTTTACTGTGAGTGTGCATCATTATATTACTGGCGACGATGGACCCAACAGGTGTTGAAGAACCCTGCGTGACTCGCAATTAAGGAATTCCTGAAACGGCATGTTTTTAAAAACGAGGGAAATTCAAATCTGAAGTGGATTTAGCGACTGAAGCGAGTGAAACGAGAAAAGCGGGAGCTGCAGCTGAAGCAGTAAAACTATTTTTGGCAAGTACGTTGTACAAAGTTAAAATTTGCTTCTAAAGTGCCTACCTCCTTCGCTGCATTTTTTAAATACCCCGTGAGCTGTGCGAACTGTGCCTCGAGCGTCTTTGTTTGTGTGACGCGTTGGGAAGCAGGCGTGTTTCCTTTTCATCACGCAGCTCGTCACACGACGTCTCCTGACTTCTCACTCGTCACGCAAGCTCAAAAGTGACGCGCATACTGTTTTACACGCATCTAGCAGGGATATTCTAACTTTCACTCGTATTTCATGTCTGAGGCAAGTTTTTGGATGTTTCGAAGCGCATTTTGACTGTCTCTGCGCGAATTCGACCAAGGAAAATGGAATGAGGTGGTAAAGATTAACTTTTCAAAGGTATGCAGAAAATAAAAACGAAAAGGAATACAGATTATCTTTTTCTTTGTTGAATATTGAAGGAATCAATACTGTGTGCCAGAAAAAAGGAAGTACAGTGGATCCTGCGACTATTTCCTTCTAAAGAAAAGTAAAGCAGATTTCATTATTTTTCTTCATTATTTTAAATTGTTTGTGAGAAGTTGGCCTGATATGTAGTGCTCACTATTCTAGTGATCACTGTGTATCATTCCAAACGACCCTTATTGATGATTGGTTGTAAGTCAACCTTATAGACCAGCTATCCTAGTAGCATGGACAAGAGCAGTCTTTAGGCTAAACTCTAGAGGGCGTGTTAAGCCAGCTGTTATACCATCACATATACCCCTTGAACACCAAGTGAAAGGACACCACACAAGTTGTTATGAAAATAAAAGGATATTTATTTATAACACAACAGCCCTGGACTCTTTATGAGGACAGGGCGCTAAGCACAATACAAAACTCTTAAAGAAATACTGAAAGTCGCACAATTTACACAAATGCCTGAGGGGCACGAAAAACCATATACTATGGAAGTGGAATGCGAAATTACTAGCAGGTAAGTACTACTCTCAGAGGCTTTAGAACCGCTGGGCCTACAATGCTGAACCCTTAGATTAGAAGCAGGAGGCCTAGGGGCGTCGTGTGCAGAGTGGAAACTCTCACGCGTAATGCGGGACAAAGTCTATGGATACTAGTAAATGCAAAGTTGGTGTTCTCGGGCGAACCCGACTGGGTAGGTCAAAAACGAAAGTGGATCTAGACACTTAGAGAGTGGATCTACGCTGGAGCACCGTGGTACTTGGTTTACCTAGCCCAGGGGCTGCGGCTGCATAAGGTTCAAGTGTCGTCTGGAATCCTCGTTGACGAACCAGGAGCCTGAAGTGGAAGTTGCTGGCAGGCGACCAGTGAAGATGTTCCGGGCTGATCCGGGGACGGATCAGTGAAGAAGAGTACCTGTAAGCAGAGGGGACCAAGTTCTGAATCACTAGCCAGTGATTACGTGGGCACCAGAATGGCACCGGACGAGGTCACTCAGCCAGGCGAAGAGGTGACACTGGATTCTGCTGCTGCACGGACCAGTGGCACTGATGTCGACCAGGCTGGAGGTCTGCGAGCGGTCCCACGTCAGATGTCTGCTGCTGGCGATGCTGGATCCGGTGAAGGAGGCAACAAGCCTTGGCTACGGCAAGCCCACGTGGCGACACAAAATGGCGTCTTGAGTGGACCAGGAGGGTCCGAGGAAGGTCCCCTTCAGGAGGAGACTAGGGCCAGTCTAGAGGAGCTAGACCAGCGGTGTAACAATCGTAGGACGTCGTCTGGAGGGTCACTAGCCAACGGGCAAGTGACCGGACAACGTGGCAAGCGACACAGAAGCAAAAGGGCCCCACGCAGATCTGGAGGATGCTGGGGGGCTGGTCTTCGGGGCTCGTGCTGCTTGGGGTTGGGGCTTCTCTTACCCCAGTGCACCCACTCTAGGGTCCCTCGGTGGTCGTGCTAGGTCAGCGTCGTGCTGGTTCTGATGATCGCCGGGTCCTCTGGTCTTGTCGCAACTACGGTTCTCAGCTGTGCTGTAGAGGCAGGTTGCGGTCAAGAAGGGCAGGGAGTCTGGGTCTCGTCGAGCTGGGCAGTCTGGTTCCGGAGGAAGGACGTTTCAGCAAACCGCAAGATACTTAGTTGGTGTCTGCTGCTGCAGGGTGACTACTCCTTAGTCACAAGGGAGAAATCTTGAGAAGAAGTCTTGAGTTCCTTTCGTAGAAAGTAGTTTCAGGATTCAAAGATGATCTAATTTGGAAGGGTCCCCGCTCCTACCTTTATTCTAAAGAAAGGGGCTGGTACGCGACTAGGTCCTGCCCATGGGTGGGACCAGGAAGGGGGTTGGTTACACCCCTCTCCCCTGTGCGGACTTTCCCCAGCGCAGGGGCTGGTGTGCCCCTGGAACTGGTTCAAGCCAGCAGATGCATAGTGAGCACCGGGGTGCCACTTGCAGTCACCTTCCTCCTGAGCCCTGCCTACCTGGGATACACAAAACGCTGTCTGGGATGGTGCTAGCACCGCCCCTGACAGGAAACCCTTTGTCCAAGCTCTCCTCGCTGGAAGGACTCCCAGCAGCAGGAGGTCAGACTTGTGTCTGTGGTGGCAGCATCCATTTTGTGATGCTGAGGATCGAGTTAACTTTAACCGGGGTTCACAGTTACATACATGTCGTGTCCCTCTAGAAGGGTGGAATGCTAACCCCGTCACCAGAATTGGTGAAGGGTTAGTATTCCAATTCGTATGACACCTTACTCGACATGTTTTGATAAAGCGATACCAAAGATAGCAAATAACCGCGAGGATTATAATGCACTTAAGAGTATATGGTACGCGTTATCATAGAACAGCTATTAGGACTTGGTTCCGCAAGCTGCAGACGGGCTCAGCTCATGCCAGAGCACCATCTCACATACTTCCAAGCACTCTGCCTTCAGGATTGTTAAGGCCTGCCATAGGAGTGACTGATAGGAATACATGTGTCCATTTTAGGGTTAGGTATAGGAATACTATATCTAAAGCAAAGGGTGATTACACCACCTTGCCCCAGCTGTCGTGCAGCCAGTTGTGTCAGATTTAGATGGCCAGCCAGGGTGGCATAATACATGCTGCAGCCCCTGGTAGGCCCTGGGTACACCTATGCCCTGGATACCTAAGGTATACTGTACAGGGACTGATAAGGTGGCCCAGTACCAATTGGTATGTACCTAAGGTACATGGAATCCATTTTACAGAGAGAGCAGTGGGCCTGGGGCCCTGAATAGCAGGGTCCCAGGTCAACTAAGTCGAAAAACCAGCAAAACACCAGGCAAAAAGTTGGGGGTAACCATAGTCAGGTATCCACCTTCAACTAATTTTGCCATGGAAAAAATGGAAGCCAATTTTTGACTCTTATTTACTGGCTATTGGTGGTGAAAAGTTTTCTGCAGTCAGGAAACAAGCTGTTTTGTTGAACAATTTAGGTATTGAAGGAAGGAACATCTATGATAGTTTGGATCCCATACCTATTGGTAGAGGTGCTGGTGAACCTTCTGATGTATATGAAATGAGTGTACTACTCTTGAAAAACCATTTTGGTGCACAAATTAATGTTGTCATGGAGAGACACAAGTTTTTTATGCGTACACAAGGAAAGACTGAAAGGGTTGGAAACTACGTGGCAGCTCTTAAATCTCTTGCGCAAACTTGCGAATTTGAACTGTTAACTGATTCTCTCATTCCTGACCAACTGGTTCGTTGCACTAATGATCTGAAGATTCAAGAAAAACTCTTGTCCAAAAATCCAAATTTGAAGGAGGCCATGCTTATCGTTGAAAGTGTTGAGCATACCTCTACTTGGGTCAAAGAGATTAGCAAGGGTCCTACTCAGTCTGATCCTGTTTCCAATATTAACAGTGAAAATCGACACATTTTTCAACCTGAAATGAGTGTGGCTGCTGTAAGTAAAATTCCTTCAAAGCTAGAGAAACCAACTTTAAAGACTGAGAAACCTAGACAAAATTACAGTTTTAACAGGGAAAATAAATTTAGATGTCCCAGATGTGGAAGTGAAAAACATGGACAGAATTACCCAAACTGTTTTGTCAAAAGTACTGTTTGTAGGAACTGTGGTAAGAATGGTCATTATGCTGGGATGTGTAAAAACAGCAAAGTTAATTTTGTAGATGACGAAGAAGAGTACTCTCAGGATTCTATTCACTGCATTACTGATTCGCAGGATGATGTTGTTAACGGAGTGAATCAAGTTGATGATGATATTGTGGTTATGCCCTCTTGTGACATTCACATTGCCAACAAGGTTGTTCCTGTGCTAGCTGATTCTGGTTCATTGTACAGCCTTATTAGTCATAAATTCTGGTTCTCAAATTTTGAAGGGGACAAGATCAAGCTTTTGACCCCTGACATTAATCCTGTTGGGTATGCAAAACAAAAGATTGATTTGATTGGGTACTCCATCCAGACCATTTCTTTTAAGGGTAGAGAAACTGTTGGTAAGGTGTATGTTGCGAAAAGGGGGGATAATCTTTTGGGTTGGCGTCATCAAAGGAACCTGGGGATTACAATAAATCCCAATGCTCCTGAACAGGTCATGTTGGTCTCTCACCTTGGTGATTTTTCTGACATTTTTGAAAAATTTCCTGAGGTGTTTAGTGATGATTTGGGTCTTTTGAAAGGATTCAAGCATAGAATTATTTTGAAAGGGAATGCAAAACCTGTTGTGCACAAGGTTCGGAAAGTGCCAAACCTTATGATAAAACCTCTTCAAGATGAAATTCATAGGTTGTTGAAGTTGGGTGTGGTGGAGGAAATTGAATGCTCAGAATGGCTTGCGCCAATTGTTTTGGCACCTAAGGACAAGGGTACCAAGATTAGGATGTGTGTGGACCTCAGGAGTCTAAATAGTTCAATTTGGGTGGACAGGCAGCCCTTGCCTAATATTAATGAGATTTTGACTAGGTTGGGTGGGGCTACTGTTTTTAGTGTTATGGACTTGTCAGCAGCGTACCACCAAGTCTTGTTGGATGAGGAATCAAGGCATCTAACGTCGTTTGTGACTCCTATTGGTGCTTACAGATTTATCAGGATGCCTTTTGGGCTGGCTAGTGCAGCTGCATGTTTTCAGAGGATCATGAAGAATGTTTTATCTGGAATTGATTCCGTCTTGTTCTTTCAGGACGACATTCTTGTGTACGGAAGTGATATTGGCAGGCATGATGACGTTCTTTTTGGAGTTTTAGCTAGGCTCAAGGAATCTGGTTTGACTTTGAAACGTGAGAGATGTAAGTTCAGAGTCAAATCGGTATCTTATTTGGGGCACAATATATCTGGGGAGGGTATCAGTCCCAAGATTGATCTGGCGGAGGCTATTCTTCAAGCTCAACCCCTTCTAACAAAGATCAAGTGAAATCTTTTAATGGTTTGTCTGAGTATTACTCTAAATTTATCCTTAACTTTGCTAGTGTTATGCAGCCTATTAGACTGCTTTTAAAGAAGGGCGTGGTTTTCAATTGGGACAAAGAATGCTCGATAGCTTTTGAAACTGTTAAGTCTCAGATCGCAAAGATGCCAACTTTGGGGCATTTCGATGTACAAAGGAAAACAATTCTGTCCACGGACGCGAGTTTACGTGGTTTGGGGGCTGTTCTTTCTCAGTTGGTGGATGGCTCGGAGAAGGTCATTGGTTTCGCCTTACGTTCTCTGAAGGGTGCCGAGGAGCGCTATTCAGTTATAGAGCGTGAAGCCCTTGCTTCTTTTTGGGCTATCAGGCACTTCAGGTTCTACTTATGGGGTTTACCTTTTGTTGTCAGGTCTGACCACAAACCTCTTGTGCAGTTATTTTCCTGTAGGAATGTAGAGTGTACCACTCCAAGGATCAGGAGATGGGTCGAGGACTCATGGAATACAATTTTTGTGTAGAGTATTTACCAGGGCTCAAAAACATTCCTGCTGATTTTCTTTCTAGATCGCCCCTTGATAGGTTGGTCTTGTGTGATTCTGAGCCACCTGTTGTTTCGTGGGTGAGGGAATCTGCACTGAATAAAGTGGAATGGAAGGATAGTTTTTCGAGTGATCCGGCCAGAGATTTTGTTCTGGAATCAACGGTCAATGGATGGCCTGTTTTGAAGGACGTTCCTGATCCTGCCAAGGGATACTGGAATGTGAGGGATGAATTAAACATTGTCCATGGTGAATTGTTCAGGGGCGACAGGTTGATTCCTCCGTTTGGGATGAGGGAGAAGATTATAAATTTGGCACATGAAGGACATCTTGGTCGTAGTTTCACCAAAGGCTAGAGTCAGGGAAACCTATTGGTGGCCTGAGTTAGACCTAGAGGTAGAAACTGTTGTGAAGGACTGCAGTATTTGTGCTGGTAATGATAAGTCAAGGAAAGTGAGCACTGCCCCTCTTTCCCCTGTTGCTATACCTGAGCGTCCTTGGTCCAAAGTAGCTGTGGACATCATTGGACCTTTTGAGAACCTAGCTCCTTCACAAAGGTTTGTTGTTGTCCTGGTTGACTATACTTTGAAATGGTTATCTGCTTCGTGCATGGGTTTTGTTTTGAGTAGGAATGTTATCGAATTTTTAAAAGATGCCTTTACTTGTGAAGGGGTTCCCGACATCTTGGTTTCGGATAATGGTGTTCAGTTCACCTCCCAGGAAATGTCTGACTTTTTGAGAGATTTATCTATCACCCATCATAAGACTGCTCTTTATTCTCCGCAGGCAAATGGCCTGGTAGAGAGCATGAATAGGTTAATTAGAGCGTGTGCTCAGACTGCTTTGGAGAGAAGTCTCCCGCTGAAACCTATTCTCAGGGAAAAACTGTGGGCGCACAGAAACACTCCTAATAGCGTGACTGGTTTATCACCTTTTAAGAAACTGAAAGGTAGAATTGCTGGTTCTAAGCATAATCCTTTGTGGCTTTCGGTTAAGGACAGAGGTTGTGTGGTCAAAGATGAAAGGCTGGAGAACTATCAGGAGAAGTACAAACAAAGATTTGATTCTTTAAAAGGTGCAAAGAGTGTTTCTTGGAAGGTGGGTGATTTTGTTTACGTTAAAAAAGCGGTTTGGTCACCCAAGGGTGAGTCAAAGTATTTTGGGCCTAGGCGCATTGTTAAGGTCATGAAAAATGTGGTTATGCTTGCTGGCGGTGATGTTTGGAGTATGTCTCGCTTATCAAGGTGTGCGGAGGGGGGTGGTGTTGTGAAACCTGGTTCTGACGGATTTGTGGAGAAACGTTCCAATCACTTACCTCAGAATGTTTCTTCCAATCACTTACCTCAGAATGTTTCTTTTCGCAGCACAAGCACAAAAGTTAGAAGACCTCCTTTGTATCTTCAAGATTACTGCTCTAAGTGAATTGCTCTTTTGTTTTCTGTTCTTCTTGATTTGTTCTTTTGTTTTTTGTTTTCATTCTTTTTGTTTTTGTTATTATAATAAGGGAGATGTGTTGTATTTTCTCCTTTAATAATGTACATTCCTTGCCAAGAATGTACCTATGTCATTGGATTGGAATGTGATGTAGGGAGGTTGGGATCAGTTATTACTTGGTCTTGGATTGAGCAACTTGCCTCCCTGTTGGGTGTCAATAAACCTATTATCACACTTTACTGTGAGTGTGCATCATTATATTAGTACTGTTACCCCCAAGGGTGTCCTCCTGGCGCAGGGGGATAAGGGCAGGAAACATCAAGGAAGAATTAACTGTCAGAGATAAGAAGGTTTTGATTTTTTACGGAACAAAAGATGATTGAGACTGAAATGGAGGCATAGGGAATAGTATTTGGAGGTCAAGAACAAAAAGGAGCTACCGCCTGCTTTGAATTTGTATATTTAAATCCCTTGGAGTAGAAATGTTTTGCGATTTCCTAATTGCGAATCTTAAAGATTCGCAATTAGGAAATTGCAAAACAGAGCCTTCATACATTTGACCCTATATCTTTCTACACCATTTTTCGAATGGCCCTCCCCTAACGATTATTAGATAGTACATTATTTAGTAGGCCAATCCATAAAACTGATCGGACAACTATTCAATTTGCATTTCAACTATTTTGGTCTATGCAATTAATCAGTTTGAAATGTTTCTACAATTTTCATGTTCCTCCCTTTCTCTTCCTTCTAAGATCCTAGTAGCAGTAGTTATCACTGACATCTCTTTTCAGTGACTGTCCTCACTCCTGTGTCCCTCTGTTGCATCACTTTCAGTGCCTTAGTAGTTTTCTGAGGAATGCTCTTGGATTTTATCTGGTCCTGGATCACTTAATTCTATCCACCATTGCTTATTTCTTACCTTATCTATTTTTCTTTCCCAGGCTTCAATTCATTACAACCTACACTCTTGTATTGACACAGTCTCAGGTGTGTTGAGATGTTTCATAGAGCCATACCCGGATTTTGTCCATCACTTTTAGTGTCGCTGAAATAGGAAATAATTGCTATTTATAAAGCGCAGACATATCACCCCTTAAGGTTTCAAGGCACTGGGGGCCTTTGGGGAGATTAAGTGAGCTACTGCCCAGAGTACCATGGTGCTGAGCTGCTGCCATTGCCCGGTTCGAAACACGAAACCCACGCTCCGGAGTCAGCTGCCCCACACCTCTCCCATATGAGTTGAGATAAATATGCTTTTAAGCTGCAATTATATGCTTATTTTCTCTCCTGGATTTTTCTTTTGCATTCACTGGCATGGCGTCTAGGCTAGTGTTGTTCTGTGTGAGTTATGCAACTTATTTTTTGCAACATATTTATATCAGGAGTCCGTGGTATAAGAGGTCAATTATCTAGTGGAGACCACCTCACCCATGCAAGTGCCGCTATGCATGTCAGGTGGTGCATGGTAGAGATCACAAATTTGCGTGCTACTGATGTGCATATCAGCACCATGGGGAAAGCGTTTAACATTACTGTCATATGGCACTCACAGGTGCATTCGTTCTCTGACCATGTTTGCCATATCGTCACATTGGGCCCCATCTGACATGCCATCATAGGTGACCACTAAAGAGCAATCTGCCATTGAGTACACCTACCAAGGTCATGGCAGACTGAGGCAGCATAAGAGCTTACCTTGCACTTTACTCTCTGCCTGGCAGCAATGAGAGCTGCATGGGTTTGCCTCTCCTAGTTCACACCGTCAAGCTTTGCCTGACATGTATTTTGTTGTTCCCCTGTGAATAGTTTTTATTTGTGTGAGTTCTTTCTCAAATTGCCAACTCTAACTCTCCAGCCTGCTATATGTAAGGTATCTTTTGCTTCCTTACCCGCTCAATGACCTGAAACCTTACTAGACTTCAGGCCAAACATTCTTATTCCAGAGGTTTGGAGTCTTGCCATTATTACATTAATGGTCTATTCTTTATATGCATTCATACCTTGATGTCTAGTACTGCTGACTCTTACTTTCTTTATGATTCTCTTTTTGGCAACTGGGTACTTTAAAATGCCCTTTTAGTGACAAGCATTTCTCTCCTCTCTCTTTTACCCATAATGCCCTTTGTATTGATGCCATCGCCTCCATGAACTATATAGTCATCAGAGACCTCAACTTTCACCTCGACAACCTCAGCGGCCCCAACTCTGCCATCCTCCGGGACAACCTGGACAACCCCGGACTGAAACAGCTCGTTACCACCCCCACCCACAAGGCAGGACACACCCTCGATCCCATCTTTGCAGGAGGAAACAACATCCTCTTCAGCCACACCACCCAACCTCCCTGGACAGACCACCACTTTGTACACTTCTCTTTCAACAACACCACCACCCACAAACCCACACCACGCCCACCATGAAGGTACTAGAGCAAGGTCACAGAGGAGCAGCTCATCTCCACCCTCAACCACGATCCCCCTCCCGCCTCGTCCAACGCCAACTCTGCAGCAAAAGACATACACCTATGGATCACCAACTGCGCAGACAAACTCGCCCCCTCCACAACCCCAACAGACAGAACCCCATGAAGGCCACCTGGTTCACCACTGAACTGACCTCCAAGAAACCGGATGCACCTGCAGACATCTCGAGAAGCAGTGGGGGAACAGCAAAGACCAAACCACCTACAAGAACGCCATGACAGAATACCACCAACTCATTAGATCCACCAAAAGGACCTTCATCTGGAACAAAATCGGCACCAACTGCAGCAACTTAAAATAACTCTTCAGCATCATCCAGGAATTCATCACACCCCCCAGAAAAGCCATGGATGTCACACCCTCCCAGGACCTCTGCAACAAGCTCCGCTCCTAATTCCGTCTGAAAATCAAGGCCCTCTACGACAACTGCAGCGAACAGACTCTAGAAACCACCCTAGCAAAGAAAGCCAGCCTACAGTCGCCGCCTGGACCCCGGTCACCACCCAAGATACTGCCACGACCATGAAAAGCACTCACTCAGGAGCCCCTACAGACCCCTGCCCACTGCATATCTTCCACACAGCTGCTGCCGCCATAGCGCCCGAGCTATGACGTACCATCAGCGCCACCTTCAGATCCGGCACATTCCCCGATGACTGGAAACGCACAGAAGTCACGCCACTCCACAAGAAACCCTCTGCAGACCTGACGGACCTGAAAAACTACCGACCCATCTCCCTCCTTCCCATCATGCCCAAAGTCACATAGAAGATCATCAATGCCCAACTGACCAACTTCATTGAGGAGAACGCCATCCTTGATCCTTCCCAATCTGGATTCTGCAACGACCACAGCACCGAGACTGCCCTCCTCTCTGCCGCTGACTACTTCTGCACATTCCTAGACCAAGGCCACACCGCGGCCGTCATCCTACAAGACCTCTCCGCAGCCTTCAACACCATCTCCCACCGCACTCTAACAGCCAGACTCCACGACGCCGGCATACAAGGAATCACCCTCGACTGGCCCAGCTCCTTCCTCAACGGCAGAACTCAAAGGATTAGACTTTTGCCCTTCCTCTCTGAACCCACAGAGATCAACTGTGAAGTACCCCAAGGATCGACACTCAGTCCCACGCTCTTCAACATCTAGATGGCCCCACTCGCCACCATCGTCATACAGCATGAACTCAGCATAGTACCCTATGCCGACGACACCCAGCTCATCCTCTCCTTCATGAAGGAACCCAATGCCCCAGACACAGCTTCCAGTAAGGAATGAAAGACGTTGCATCCTGGATGAGCAGCAGGTGTCTGAAGCTCAACTCGGAGAAGACAGAAGCCCTTGTCCTCGGACAACACTGTTGGCCCACTGCCCTCGGCAAACCACCCACGAACCACCCCTGGAAACTCTGCATCATACTCGACTCCTCCCTCCACATGACCGGCCAAATCAGCGCAGTCACCTACACCCGCTTCAACACCCTCTACATCCTTCGCAAAAACTTCAAATGGGTCCCCCGAATCCAGGAAGACCATCATCCACGTCCACATAACAAGCAGACTGGACTATGGAAACGCCCTCTACCCTGGAATCAACAAATCCCTTCTAAGCAAACTCCAGACCATCCAGAACACCGCAGCCAGACTCGGCCTCGGCATCCCACGTCATGAACATATCACCCAACACCTGCAAGACCTCTGCTGGCTCCCCGTTGAGAAGAGAGTAACTTTCAAGCTTCTCACCCAAGCCTATAAATCCCTCAACAACACCGGAACCAAATACCTCAATGAAAGAGTCTCCTTCTATGTACCCAGGAGAAAACTCCACTCTGCTGACCTCGCCCCTGCAGAAACAACACGCATCTGCAAAACCAGAGCTGGTGGAATGGCCTTTTCCTACAACATGGCAAAGGCCTGGAACGAGCTCCCGATAAACATCCGACTAACCTGCATAGTAGCGCTATGTGTAGCTACGCTAAGTGCACTTTGCAGTGTAAGAGCTACGCGTAGCTATGCGAACTGCGTAGTGCGGTAGGAAAAATACTGTTCGCACTGATTGCACACTGCCGGATGCTTGTCCGCACTGTGCAATCATTGCAAACGGCACCTTGCCCAGTGCAAGCGGTCATTTTCTGCCGCTCAAGTAGATTTGTGCTCGAGCGGCAGCTTTCTCAACGCGGACTGGTAGTTTCTCATCACGACCACTTGCAATGAAAACCTGACCTCCCCGCGTTGAGAATCTCGCCGGGAGGTATATTTTCCACACTCGCGATCGGCAAAGTGATGTTGCTGATCGCGAACGAGGACAAAGTCTCACCAGGATGTTGATTTTGCTCACTCACGGTCACCAACTTGATTTTGAGGACTGCAAGCAAGCAAAAAATGCCCACTACGCTACGTGTTTTTGCACAGTGCTACATGCAATTCACGTAGCTCGTAGTAGCGCAAACTACGCACGCTTCACAAGCGTAGTGTAGTCTACGCCCAGGGCTACATCCGACGCTCCCCCACTCTGCACACCTTCAGGAAGAGCCTCAAGACCTGGCTCTTTGGCTGACCTCGAGCTGCACCTCCCGCCCCCAGCGTCTTGAGGCCCCCATGGGTGAGTAGCATGGCTCACTATTCCCTGATTAATATGTTGTGTTTGACAGAAGATTAACATTTAGGTTTGTTGTGGTGAGTGGTATGGAGGGATTGGGTGTAGCTACTATTGTATTCAATGATTGACCCTTCTGAAGTCTTCAGCTTCCAACAATCTTACTGCTATCTCAGGTACGTCATCTGCCCTCTTCTGTTTCTTATCAACAACAAACCTCTGGTTATCACGCCCAACAAGGCTAGGTGTTGTCTGTTTTTACTCTCATTCAGAATGTGTGCAGTGACATGAATGTTACACTGGTCTTCACATAGCTTCTGTTTAGTTGTGCTTTCGTGTATCATCAGCCTTTTTTTGTGTGGAGTCAATGAATTTGACTTGCTTCCTAATTTTTTGCCTTTGTCATGATTGTTGGACTTAGCCCTTTTTGGCTAAAGTTCCTTAAACTTTTTGCCTTTCTCCTAGACCTTTTTCTGACATGATTTTGTCAACTTAGATACTTTAGGCACTTTGCCACTGCTGCTCAGTGTCAAAGTGCAAGTGCTCCTGGTATAAAGTATTATGGTAATTGGTTGTCCATAACTGGTATGTAAGTCTTACTAGTAAAGTCCCTAGAAAAGAGCACTATGTGTGCCAGGGCTGGTCGTGCAAATCCTACTAGTGGGCCTGCAGCACTAATTGTGCCACCCACACAAGTAGCCTTTAAAGAGATCTCAGGCCTGCCACTGCAGTTCCTGTGCACTGTGTGTTAACTGTCTTGTTGTCCTGATAAGTGCACCCACTTGCCAGGCCTTACCCTCCTCTTTTTATGCACATCAGACACCCCTATAGTAGGCCCAAGGTACCCCCCTGGGCAGGGTGCAGTGTATGTGAAAGGTTGGACATGTACTAAGGTGTGTACCATGTCCTGACAGTGAAGTACTGCCAAATTCGTTTTTCACTGTTGCAAGGCCATTTTGCCCATAGGACAGAATGGGGAATACTGTGTTACATGTTTCCAGCAAATCTTCCCATAAGCATAAGATGGAGAAATGGAGTTTAGTGTGCCTGAACTTAGAATTTAATAACACATCTTTTTGCAAAGATGATTTTTAAACTGTGTGTTTAGAAACCTTGTTTTTAGAAGTGGCTGGTTTCTTATCTTAAACCATCCTGTGTGCCTCTGCTTGGTTGTGTATTGACTGGGTTTGGATGTGACAGGGTCTGGGAAGTGTCCTTACCCCAGGGAGGAGGAGGTGAGACAGCAATAGGCTGGCCTGTATTTGATGTGTGGGGGTAGCCCCCTTGATGTGAAGAGGGCTGTGTTGCTGCAATCCAAGGATGGCTCCACCTCCAGCGAAGCGTCTGGGGCCCAGACCCTTACTGTCAAAGGAAGAGGGTGTGCACTGGCAGGAAGAAACCCAGGTCTGGTTTGGACCCGGCTCATAGCCCCCTTAACACAAAGACTTATGAGGCATTTAGGGGTATAAATATGAGTGCTGAAACCCCTGAACTCAAGACTTAACTCAAACCTGAAAAAGGATTGAAACTACTTTGTGATCAAGAGGAACCTCTGCCAAAGAAGAACAGCTGAAGAGACTGAAGAAAAGGACTGCCCTTGCTAAGTGTTCTGGGGCTGGCCAGCAGTTTTCTGATTTGACTAAGGAGAGGACAAGGGACTTTGGTGTGTGCTGCGTCCCCCTGCTTGAAAGGACCCTGCTGTGTGCTGTGTCCTGAAGTAACTTGTCTCCAAGGGCATGAGGAGAGCTAACCCCCTGTTGTGGAAACTCAGGAACATCAGTTTCCAACCGTGTCTCAGCGCCGCTTGGTGCATGGTGCCTTTACAAGCCTGAGACTGCTTTCTGTGGTCCTGTTTACAAGGTGCCCTGTGACTGCATTGCCCCCGCAGCGTGAAACATCATCCATGCTGCTGTATTGCTGTTGTGGCCCGAGCCGTCATCGTAATTGAGGCTATGAGTAAGGATCGCCGCCGCCAGCCCGAGCCGCAGCATGCTAAAGGATTTCTGGAAGCTAAGGAAGCTGCAAGGTGAAAGGGATTGTGATCATGGTTTGCCAAGAGGAATTTGCCCAAGATCGTTAACGAAGGAGAAGGCACCACCTAACCCATCTAGCTACAGCGTTGCTAAGCACCAGAGCTGCAACGTTATCGGGACCGCCCAGCAGGACGTCTGACGAGCGGGGAGAGAGCGAGCGAGGCAGCGCACCCTCCCCCCAGGTAAGGCTTGGACTCCGGTTGGGAGCCACAAGCGTGAGTGGCCTAGGGAGGCGTGCAGGAGTAGTACAGGAGTGCTCTCTCCCGTTGCACCGCGTTAAACGTGCTGAGTCCCCGAGCAGCCCGTACCTGCCCAGCAGTACTGGGGAGGCCCCTTTAAGTTGACAACCGTTGTCTCTGTTGTCGGGGCCTAGTGGTGCCTGAGCTGATCGCGCAGATTGAGTATAGCATTGTTCTCGCATTTTGAACTGCATTATTCTTGCATTATGAACTGCATTATTTCTGCGTACGTACTGCATTAGTACTTTTATTCAGGACTGTCTTATTTCTGCATTACGAACTGCATAGCATTGCATTAGAACTGCATTAGATCACTGTGAACTGCTCATTAATACCGCAAGAACCTACAAGTGATTGTGTTGGCCTAATAATCGACCCAGTGAAATATTACGAATACGCATATGCTGGATATTTTTATCATTTGGTCTCATTGTATTTCTTCTTGATAAACATACCGCTATCTTCCTAAATCAGTGTGGTGTTTATTTGTTGTGTTATCACTGGGTTACTTGGAGTGTGTTTGCAAATACTTTACGCATTGCCTTGGAGATAAGCCTGGCTGCACGTGTCAAGCTACCCAAGGGTGAGCAGGGGTTATCTAAGAAGGTGTCCCTCCTTTCCCTGACTAGAAGCAAGGGTCCCTATTTGGACTAAGGTACCTACCTCAGCCAACTAGAGACCCCCAGGTCTAACAGTGATTAATTGCGAGTATACTTTGTATGGCTTCAGCAGGGGATGTTATCCAAGTCCATGCGTATTATGGATTCTCAGGACCACTATATTTTGCTAAGATCTTGTCTTGAGGAGACACCATCCTTGCCGACTATGGTATCTGCTGCCATTGAGAATGAGTATTGATGGTTTTATTGTTTTAAAATAATTAGCGCAGCTTTGCCTCTTTTCTTATTCCAGGCATTCAGTGTTGTCTGCTGGGGTGAGTTGTTGATATTATCAGTATCCAGACAGGCTGGTCTCTGTGGGTAGTCTTTGGTGTCAGCTTCTTAATAGAAACTATGCCCTCTTATCTACAAGGGGTCTGTGTTATGCACAAGGCTATACAAAGTTACCCATTTGTCCTCTCTGCTCTACTGCCTGTCTAGGTTGGTTGCATTGAGATGGCTTTTCCCACATACTGTGGCACCGGCTTGGTATATCACATGGAGTGTTCAACCTCCCAGAAGCCACCACTGCAAAAAGGAGTCGACTCCAGGTTTTCATATTCGGGCCAGTTTCTGACCACTGGAAGTATTGGTGATGGTCCACCTAACTGATCCCTCACCTCATGCGTTCTTTACAAGCAGGAGCTTCTAGATCATCATCTCACTAAATACGCTGTGAGGAAGGCAGGACATGGAAACTAGTTTTTGGTAGCGCTGAGTAGAAAAACGTTTCTACAGTGACCCTAATTACGAGTGTCCTAGTTCATTGCGATCTGTGCAGCAGCTGGTGTTATGCCACATATTGCATTATGAGTTTTGTGATAAATATCAGCAGGTCAATCCTGTTGATGTTTAGCAGGGTGAAAAATTTCCAGGATTTACAAGAACATGCAGATTTTGGCGTGTTGTCTGGTGGTTGTTCTTCCTGTTGCTTCCCCTGTGCTCAAATGTTTCTCCCTTGTGCAGAGGTTTTTAAGTGAGATGTGAAGTTCCAGAACATAGGCACATCGGTCCAATCCTAAGCTGACCCATCATCATTCCAACACTTTCCAACTCTCCTCTACAGCATTTTGTGACTTTCCAAATTGGCAACTTAAGGTATTTTGTTGAAAGATCTCCCCTCTGAGAAACAACACCTCTGCATGCCATAGCTGCCTCCTCCCTTCTCTCCAGAACTTTAAAGAAGAGTCCCTCATGTGATTTGCTCTAGAGGTCTGGCTGCTTCCATTTGATTTGTTTGAGTTGATACGCCCAAGACTACTGGCACTGTGAAAATTGCATCAGCACATGCAGATTCTGTCCCCACCATTTCCTCTACCCAGAACAAGCCTACTCACTGTCCAGTTGCACTATTGTGAGGGGAAGGCTTTGATGCCCCTAAAGCAGAGTAATTAACTTGGGGTTTTTCAAAGCCAGGATAAAATTAATGTGCCACTCTTGTCTCTAGGTCCAACTATGGCCGAACAGTACTTTGGTACACTGCTTTTGTCACTAACGTACAATACTGTTAAGTACAGCTCAATTCAATTAAGCATTGATAATTTACACTATGAATGCATACTCAGATTGTAAGGCCTGCACAGGTCATCACCTCTGCTGCCTGTGGACATGTGCCAGGTTGAAGTGGACATTATCCCACAAGTTTTCATGTACAACCAGCCCAGAGCCTCTTCCCCCATCTGCTTAGAAGCACAGATTATTAAAGGGTGGGAAGTGGCGGCAAGCACTCCAGATCTGTTTTGACTGAGCTTACCGTGAGTGAAACTCAGTTAGTGAGACTCTCTCACAGCAGAGGTCCGAGACCAAAAGGCAAAAATCCTGTACCTAAGTGGCTTAGAACTTTATTTTTCACAGCCTCTCTCTCCACCAACCCCAGTGACACACTCAGTCTTATAATGTAAACCCCAGCATTCAGTTCTTCTCGGGGGTCACCAGACTCCACTAAGGGCGCTATGAACCCCTTATGCTGTGTCAAAGTGACCAAAGTCTTAGAGATCAGATAGCGCTGGTTCTACCTGGTGCTACCAACTTCCCTCTACAGCACATAATTTCTGCAATGCCTCAAATTCAAAGTAATGTCATTAACCCAACAAGCTGACCTATTAGACACACGGGCTATGCTTTCCCTCAACCACTAAACAGTCCGTTTCATTCTCTGAACAGCATTCTGCAGCCACAAGAGCTGCGGTGGAGTTGTGAATAACATGACCATCATGGAGGCTATAGGTGCTTCATCCAGGCATTTCTTTTAAAATAGATTGGAACTTATTATTTCTGAATTTTCTTTCATGGATAAACACAATAATGCTATTTACAGCAGGCCAAACCAGCAGGCCTCCCTAATTTGCAGATAATCGCACCATCTGTGGTGATTCTCGGCACACCAGCTACCAGGACACCATCAAACGGCAGACTAAGAATTGTAAAAAAGAAAAAAAACAAGAAATCAGGCCTTTTCCTTCTACGCACCCAAGATCTGGAACAATATCCCAGTATCCATTGGGTACGCCTCAACACTGCTCCAATTTAGGAAAGAATTGAAGACTCACCTGCTCAGGGAACACTATATCAAGGTTCATTAACCGTCCACAACTCTGCTTCCTTTCCTATTACTCACTGACTTTAAGCGTGCCTTTGACCATACAGAGTGCTCCACTACCTTTGGGCTAGGTTTGCACTATAGAAATACCATTTACTTACAAACATAAATACAATGTAGCTTCACGTTTGAATTCTATTGTCTAACAGTTCCAAATGTAGGCCATTGTGTCATTCATCACTTCTAGACTATTTTGAAAGCCTAACCAATGACATTTCATAAGAAATTCAGGTACCCTTTAAAGAAATTAAGGTGTGATGTTACCAACATCTGTATAACATAAACACTGCTATTGCAAATTTTGTAAATGATGGTTATTTTTTGAATTGCAATCTTATTGATAAATCACACGAGAGAAGATGTACACCCGCCTTGATGTGATTTTGCATAGTTTGCCATTAATATCAATTGTATATTTTGCATATTTATGTTTAGTTCTGGTGTTGGCCAACACCTTTTGATTGTAATAAATTCATATGCATAACTTACTTATAGGGGTTTCAGTCAGACCTCTTCATCCATTGGTCAGTTGTTGAACCTTTCACATTTTATTCTATCTTCTACAGCATGGTGCAAAGGGTCTGCCCACTTCAGAAACCACTGGCAAACTTCACTGTGAGTGATGGCATTAAGGTCTTTCACAAGGAGGGCATCCATACAAAACACAGTTCTAAAACAGTATAACATCTTTAATTTAAATATTGGTGAGTGCCTGGCACCTCCCATGACAATGTGTTATAAAAATCATGACAAAACAAGCATTGACAAAGCCAAAAGACTGGTGGCCTATGCTGGACCTATTGACTTTGACACGGCTTGTTACTTTTTGCATCAGCATTTTTGTGTTTTGTACAAATGTCTGAACTGTGTTGGAGAAAGCAATGCAACATTGTTTAATGAGAAACTTTGATTGAATTACCATTGTGTCTGTCTGCATTTTATTGGCAGTGGAGTTTGGAAACACTCCCTGGCAGTGGGTTTTGTAGTTTAACACACAATCACTCGGTCTTAGCCAATAGCAACAACTACTTTGTTTTTCTTGAAATGAGAATGCACATTTGCAACAGTTACAGAGAAACGACGAAATTATGAACAACTAAGAACAAATGGAAACAACCAAGGGAGTTAACAGTGGAAAATAAGGTTTTGTTGCTCATGCTTTATGCACTGTAAAAGGAAAAGGAAATGCAATAGACAGTATGGAATTTGTGGTAAAGCAGGACTATTTTGAAAACAATGTAAAATAGGTGGTTTTCAATTTTGTATTTTATTTCTGTAATACGTATTAAATGATGTAGCGTGTCTTTGTTTTTCAGCACACATTATGAACTTTAAATGTTACTATACACTTTCTTTATATGATGAGTCTGTCCCTCATAATTGAGTTCTCTTCTCCAAAACTTAATCTCAACATCCTAGTATGTGAGCCCTCTTTCGCATGTCCAAAATAATATCATTAGAAACCAAATCAATGAGATCTAAATACAGTTAGATTTGGAAACTTGACATAATCCAGCCAGTTACTGATAGCATGGCATGATGCTCTTTTACAGTTTTCTGCCGCAACCATTTTACTATAGCCCACATGATCGGTCTCTAGTAAATGGTCATCTTTGTTCACCTTATCATGGTGCAAGTCAACACACCCATGCTTACTTTTCTCAGTTCATCTCCAGATCTGTAAAGTGGTCTCTCGGTGGCATTCACAAGAAGCAAGTGGTTCACTTCCAATGCTTAGTTAAATAGATTTTTATCACGGTACACTACCTAAAGATGTTGGGAGGTAAATGTTCTCTTAATTGCATTTTAATTATATTCGTATTACAGAAGCCGTATAATTCAGTGTTTGCAGAAAAATATTGGTTGACACACTGCAAGCCACTCAGTGTGGCAAAGACCATTGCCTTCCTGTAGTAACCATTGAGGCACTTCCATTCCTCTGTAGAAGCCTCTGTATGCGAGAAATGCAGTACCAATAAACAGATTAGATGAGTAATGCATGTTTCTGTAAACTAGCAGGAATGGCTGTGCTTGAATCCCGCATAGACTGAATTTAAAAATGGAAACCTAATGTGCCTGCTCTCCCTTTCCTATGGTGTGGACACTGAATTGTCAATACCAACAAGAGAGAAAGGGCATGAGTAGGCACTCCTGTACCCCAATCAATTGTAAATTAACAACAAAGGAGTGACTGTGATAAAAAGTGCTATCAAACTTAGATATTGAGGTGTGATATTATTTCGCTCTGTGCTGCAAATGTGATCAATACTCACACACGTACAGCGCGGGACTCCTTCACGCGGTGTCTATTTCGGCACCCGTGACTCCCCGCTGTATACCTGCTCTCTCGGCTGCTGTCTTCCTAATTTGGGCACTGTTACACTCACCACATCCTGCTCCGCTGTAATCAGGCGTTGTAGCACGCTGGGGGGACATTCGGTCACCCCAGCGGGGACCCAATGATGAAGCATGCCACCAACTAGTGGTGAGTGAGGGTCCTTCAAAAAAGCAAGGTTCTTTTCCCCTTTCTAACACTGGGTGATCAAAAAGCCCATTAGGTTTCATCCTCAGAGAAGTACCTGTTGGGCGTTCATAGGGAGACCGAGAGATTTTGCTTTGTACATGCATGTGTGTGAGTATTGATCACATTTGCAGCACAGAGCGAAATAATATCACACCTCAATATCTAAGTTTGATTGCACTTTTTATCACAGTCACTCCTTTGTGGTCACTGAATTAACACATCTTTGTACAACAGCCAACCACCACTGGATAAGATTTGTGTAGTATGAGCAAATGCTCGATCAGAGGATGCTTTTCATTTTCCTTTCAATTCAGTGCCAACCATTTATCTTTGATTAAATACTACACATGTAAGTAAACTTTGCTATGCAGCACTCAGCGATGTGGAAACATGTCTGAAGCCAATGGTTCTTCGTGAATAAACTTGATAGCTCAAGAGATACAGGCAAATATGCAGCCATTGTTTCAACAATTCCCGAAACTGATGCATTATACCTGTTTTTGTGCACTTTGTTTGTTGTTGAATGTACTGGTGCTTGTTGTTAAAAATGGTAGGGTCCTGATGAAGGCCGGAAGGCAGACTGGGTCTTTAACCCCTTTAGTGCTAAGGTACAATTACTCCTCTGCTGCAATTTCCATTGAAATCAATGGAAAGTCCATGACGAGTTACCCTTGTCATTAGCGGCGAAGAGGTTAAGGAATGAAAAGGCATGTTGATATTTCATGTTTTGGTAGGATATGCATACATTACATCAACAAGGTGCCACACGAACACCAGTTTAATTTATCCAGGGAAAGTTTCGCTAATTTTACAGATGCACTCTGTAGTCTGGGAGGTTGCTGTGGTGCATATAGTTGAAGAATTTGGTTTCAAACAATTAATCAAGCAGTCCATCGATTGTTCAGTCTGTGCCTTTTACAGTACACCTCCATTACAGCACATTTTACAACGCAGCCAGTTCCATGCCTGCAACATTCGTTTTTTAAGCTATCCCCAGTGGTTTAAATGGGAAAAAATAAGTGCAGGTACTCATTAAATTGAGCTAGGGGCGTGGCTAGTGGGCGGGGTTAGAGGCGGGGCGAGACATGATACAAAAACACTTCCATTGAGTATTCATTTTGCCCTTGCATTTCCTGGAGAGTGGTCTCAAACTTTACATATGTGCAGATTAATAGCTAAAAGCCTGAATGTGCCAAGCCATCAACAGTACTTTTACAACTTTCAGGGTAATAATTAATGTGCTCTAGGGCGAGAGAGACTCTGCCACATACATCGGTTACGGGACAGAACAAAACATGTGAGAAATGTATCAATCCCAAAAAAAGTCCAAACGCCACATGTTCATGTTTCCTTGTTTTGTAATATTTACAGCTCCTTAATATAATAATTCTAATGTTCCTACTTGGTTGCATCTGGCGCAATCCTTATAGTCACTTCAGGGCCACAGGACCCCCTGCCCCAACATATACAACATCCCGCAAATAACACACAGACACAAGTGTTAAGATTGGGAAAAGTTGCTGCAGGTTTATTATTACATACAACATTATGTAATCACGGTGGGTTATCTTACGGGCGATCCAAGGGCAGGCCGCATTCTCGCCACCTGCCCGCCTGTTGAGCCAATCAGCACAGTGGCGAACCACCCAACTGCTGCACCATTATGGTAATAAAACTACTCACGCTCCTTACGGGGCGTATCTAGGCAAACCCCCGGTTGCACAGGCCCACAACCGCCCGAAGGACTACTGGGGCGCCGACACGGATTCCTGGACCTCCCATGAGGTTCTAGGTTAGGCTCTGGCACCCCTATGTGCCCGCTGAAGTACAGTGTTGCACCTCTCTGCTTCCAGATTGCCCTGTAACTCCGCCTGCAATGAAAAAGGAACACATTAACAACTCCCTTAGGATCCCCCCCCCCCCCCGGCTGACACTCTGGGTTAGAGGTAGGGAGGGAAAAGTGTCCCCGATGTAGTGCGCGCGACGTCCGGAGCAGCAAAGAGGCCTGAGCAATGGCGAGGGGGAGAGATATACCCCCTCTCCCTGCCTGCCGCCCAGGACGCGCGTCACCTGACCCGCCCACCTCCATCCGGGCAACGCCTACCCTGGGGAGGAGTGGCTGACCACATTAAGGGACGGGGGCAGCCCTCCGTGACTAAAGGCCCGCCCTCCTGATGGCCACCGGGTGGCCTCGGGCAGGCACATAGTCACTTCAGGGCCACAGGACCCCCCGCCCCAACATATACAACATCCCGCAAATAACACACAGACACAAGTGTTAAGATTGGGAAAAGTTGCTGCAGGTTTATTATTACATACAACATTATGTAATCACGGTGGGTTATCTTACGGGCGATCCAAGGGCAGGCCGCATTCTCGCCACCTGCCCGCCTGTTGAGCCAATCAGCACAGTGGCGAACCACCCAACTGCTGCACCATTATGGTAATAAAACTACTCACGCCCCTTACGGGGCGTATCTAGGCAAACCCCCGGTTGCACAGGCCCACAACCGCCCGAAGGACTACTGGGGCGCCAACACGGATTCCTCGACCTCCCATGAGGTTTTAGGTTAGGCTCTGGCACCCCTATGTGCCCGCTGAAGTACAGTGTTGCACCTCTCTGCTTCCGGATCGCCCTGTAACTCCGCCACAGCCCGGCTTGCGGCCACCGTCGCTGTCCGGGCCCCCCACCACTTCGCTTCTTAGGGAACCTGAAACCCTAGTTATATAGAGCTTCTCGCCAGTCCCACGGAACAAGACCAAGATGACAGGGGAGTGGTGGACTCTTTCCACCTCAAAGCAATCTTAGATCCAGACATGAACATTGCCTGTCTGAAGAAACCCAGGCCCCTCTGCCACTAATCTGCAGATACCCCCGAGTCCTTATTCCTTTACCACATTAGAGTAACCAACCCCGATACGAAAGGTCATACTAACAGCAAATGACAAAGGAGAGGAGGGGCCCCACTGCTGAAGGCGATTCGTATCGTGCGACCGCGCTTCATCACATGCCACTGAAACTCCACCACACATCTTACACAAAGCGTCAGCAGACCCACCTCGATGAGTTACACACTGCTGTAACGCCGTCCTCGCATATCATAGAGGAAGTGTGTTACATAGTACGCTTGTGCCGCTAACTCACAAGATCACAGGGGCCTCGAAGGGATCCGTACATATAATACTATAATACTTGGGTGATGTCCCTACATATGCTGATGCATGAATGCAATGGGAAAACCACTGGCTACACCTGGCCTCTTGGGTTTTAATCTCAAAGCAGCTAGGCCATGCTACCTCGGAGAGCTAGTCTATAAGGGAGACTTACGACCACCACCAAGGGATTGCTGTGACTGGATCATGTGCCCCTTTAAGATACAGACCTGCAATGACATACCGGCTGAAACCCATGCACATCTGACACAATCAGCATAGTACCCCCGGGTACTAATACCTCTACCGCAATGGTGAAGACTATCCCAGGATCGTGAGGTCATACCCCTAGGTAAAAGACCAGGTGATGCGGGGGCCTCCCCTGCTGGTAATGCTTCCTATATCTATACAATAACAGAACCAGAGCATGCCACTGAGATCCTCCACACACCTACACATCAAGCATCAGCAGGCAACACCCAGAATGTACAACTTCTGCCGAACGCGGTACTCCAAAATTCAACTGTAAACTGAGCTGTGTTTAAACGCTTGTGCCACTATGCTCCAGAAGAGTACAGAGAGATCTTCAAAAGTGAAATACATAGATTTATAGTATGTCACTCATCTGGTGGCCTTACATATGTTACACAGGAAGCAAAGGTGAAACAGCTGGCATGAAATGCCCCCTAGTTCGGCCTGGCGGCTGCTTAGTCCATGCTACCTAAGGTTGCTTGTCTATAATGTTGACTTACAAACCCCCCAAAAGGGGTTTATGCCACTGAACCAGGGTGCCTCCAGAAATGGGGACATCAGTACCTCGGCCAACTACTCTACTGTGGGAGGGGCTCCAATGGGATCTAATGGTTACTCAGGGTTATACACGAGGCTGTACACGCCAGCCAGGGGGGTCCCACCACACTAAACATGATAAAGAAGCTGTGTGACCAAATCCTGATAGGGACCCAACGACCAAGACACCACCCATATAGTGAAATGAGCCAATGGGGGTGGAATGCCAGATAGAACATGTGAGCCCCCGCACGCTAAGCGGGGAAAGAAATGAGGGCCCCTCCCAAATGCACCACGGTAGACCTGGCAGCAAAACTGAAATATGTTTGATACAAGGTGCCATAGCATGCTACCGGGGGGAGACAGCGTGAAGGGATGTAGAGCAGAGACATCTGGCCGCTGGGTTGAGGGAAGCTGAAATGCTGGCAATGCCACTTGCTCGGTGATCGAGTGGCCTACCACCTTCCCCGGACATTGGGGAGGCGTGCGCCAAGCACGCGCAGGAAATAGCCCTGGAGACAACGCCCCACTTAGACGTATAATTCTAGGAAGGGCCTGCTCTACACTGTAGTTGAACAGACCCAAGGACGCCAAGTACTGAACACGTGACTGAAACCTATGGTACACAGATGCCACACTGTTGTGGCCTACGTACATACTGAACTGACAGTCGAAGCACTATCCTGTTTTGTAGGTAATGTTCAAAGTATTCCAGTCATAACGCTCCCAATGGCCCTACCAAAGCCCAAGAGCAGGTGTTCAACATATATATGTACCCTGAGCGCACAATTACGCACCTCTCCCGGACCGAGCAGTCATACAAAAGTCTGCTGTGCACACATGACCTGTTGCTCGGCACCTGTCCTGTGGGTGACAGGCGTACATTCGCATATACGCTGAGCACACCTCACACAGAGTCTTGGTCCATGCAACTCCTCTGCATGGCCACACATTTACGTGCCCTCAGACCGCAGCATGCAGGGTTTGGTGCGACCACCTCTCCTACAAACCTGCACACAGTCACATGTATACATTTATCACACAGTGGACAGCTTGCTCAGTCAACGTCCCGTAAAGATGGACACACAAACCCAGATATAGTTTAGCCACATCTTCCCGTGTCTGAACGCTGGTGGCCTAAGTACTGCACATCTCCTATACCCCAGCAAACAGTTGTGTGTAAATATTGACCACACTATGCAGTAGCATTTGCTTGGCTGGTGTCTCGCATATGTCCTAGAACTGGATACCGGGCACCTGCACATACTGGTCACCTCATGCATAATAGGCTCACTGTTTGTCTGGAAGAACCCAAATTTCTTTACATGGGTCCTCAGTTACACGTACACATTAATCCCATCATACAGTTCTAGCTTGCTGCTTGCCTGATGTATCACACCTCTTGCACAGGGGCACCCAGTCACACGTACCTCTAGCGGCCTTACGCAGAGTACACACATTGATGGTACCGCACCCCAACTGCAGGTACTCAAACCGTATACATACTCAGTATATCTTCTAAACTAATGCAGGCACACAAGGGTATGTACTTACTTAGTGTACATGCAGAATCGGCTTGCTGCTAGCCTGGTTGCCTCACACTCACACAAGCACTTCATACAGGTGTGCACAATCCCCAATGGCACCTCATAGGTTGTGTAACATTGCAAAGCTACCACTCACCACCTTTCCTAGGCATCTGTGAATGATTCTGTCTAATATAAGATTATTCGTCCAGCGTAAATGTGATGCAACTGACTCTCAGTGATGCGCTCTGACACCTATGTGCAAAAATCGCGCTATAAACAACACCCTTAACTAAACGACTACAGCTCCTGCCCCGCAGCCTGATGGAAGCATAGCTATGGCTAGTATAATGAAAATCGGTTCTTATATGCGGCACTCAGACCTAGAAAAGTTCGCTCCAGATCTAGGTTCGATTGGGTAACATACAAACGCCTCTTATCTCCTGAAACACAGCTTTGTGCGGGGGCAGAAGGCGTACTGGAGTTACTACCAATCCTACCACCCTGTCTCCATCGCCTCCTACAGCACTGTAATGATCGCCTTTGCATTACTGTAACACAACGCATCATGCCTGCTGAGAGGCATGGCCCTATACCCCAGACGATGCAGCAGGGCAAAAAGCTCCCGGTAACGTTACCCGTTCATCGGCAAAGAAGAGAGGCTGGATAATATTGGAGACAAAAATGGAAAGACGCCAAAAAACGGCCTCTGTGACCAACGGCAGCCACAGCAGGGTGTAGGAAGCACCCCGATGACATCGCGCATGCCTCGACTTGTATTGTGCCCGTTGTAGTCTAAACTACTGACCCGCACTAACTATCGGGGGACGCCCTGTTGTACAGACCGAAGCTACCGGGAAACAGTAGGGCAAATGGGAATGCTAACACTACGCTTATGAAGCCTGGACACGTCTCACTGATACCCTCTGTAAAGTACGTTTGCTAACTATGTCACTCGGACTCTATTTACTGACACTTTGCCGCGTGTCTTTTGCGCTTGCTCTGTAACTTGCTCACTTCACTTATTTCCCCGCCACGAGTGTGAATACTGTACCCATAGTGAAGCGCTCTGAGAGCCTCGGTCAGTCGACGCATAAATTAACTTAGAAATAAAAGAAACTGGCCGTGCAAAGAACTCCAAATGTTGTAATTTGACAATGGCCGAGTTAGCGCTTAGCTGTGCTACACGTTTTTCCTCTTAAATTGGCTATACCTAGAAACGCCATTTTGTATGTTACGGCGGCCATCTTAGATCATGAGCGGCCTCGTGGCAAGCGTGCCCTTTAGTCCGTTTTCCGTACCACTGACCACTGGAGTTTGCCCAGCAACAGGCTATTTTTAGTACTGGTCAAGCCCGCACATGCGCAGTCCCCACTACCAGTAACCCCTCAGGAATGTGTGCCAAACTGACCAGCGGGGTCGTAACCCTCCAATGAGCTGGCTGTGTTCCAAAAGATGACCATATATGTACATAACGCTCTGTAAACCTTGTGCCGCCTATCTTTTTATTACCTGCAAATTGTATAAAAGAACGGGTCACACCGATGTTCGGTGTGATACTTCTTGCATTACCGAAGGGTGCTGTAGGAATGTACCACCACCCCATGGGGTCTTAATAAACTTGTTCTTTGAATTTTACAGTTTCCGTGCCAACAGTTCTTGAATGTAAGTGGGTTATCTTTGGAGCATGTAGGCCTTGGGAACCCGATAGTACAAATTGGCGACCACGAAGGGACTCATCGGCGACTCGGATGCCCGAAGGAGAGGTCGTGACGAAAGTTTGGAAACTCGCCATGGAAGCGCGCGCTGCCATCGAGTGACCCGAGTCTTGGCACCCACGGTGTTTCTTCCTTTCCTTCTGATCTGACCTTCCAGGTGGCGCCGGTCTCCGACTGAGTTCTTGATCGTCTGCGTTGCTGGATAAAGTGCCGTTTGGCTGATTCAATTAAAAGACCTTGGCAGTTGGAATCTGGACCTTTGAGATTTTGGGTACGATTTGTGATCGGTAAGATAGTCTACGGACGCTTACTGAAGTTCTATGATTTGTGATCGGTGAGGTAGTCCTCGGACGCTTGCCGAAGTTCTATGATCTATGATTTTGATTTGAGTTAGCTAACATTTGTGAATTTGTGACCTTTGAATCTATATGTGTAGTGCACTTCACATAGGCAGGCATGTAGAGATGTTTCTCTAATTTTGTTTTTTTCCTTTGAGCGGCACGTTTGTGTGGAGTACTGTAAGTGCCATTTTGTACGGTGTCGCGCTTTCGTGATACTTTTTGAACATGCCTGTTTTAAGCACACTCCGAGGGATGTGCTGTCTTGGAAATGGTACCACAATTAGGTTAGCGGAAGCACAGCCGGCTCCCCCAGAAGGAACACCAAATCGGGAAATGTACATTAAATTTGGCCTTCCCCCTATAATGTACAGTAAATTATGGAATAAGTATACTAAGTCAGATCCTGAATTGCAATGGCCTCTACATGGGTCGTTCGATTTACGTAAAGTACAGTTTGTGGAGCAATGTTTGTTTCAACGCAGGTCTAGACAAAATATGTTTGATTGTGTACGAATGTGGGAGAAAGCGGTGCGTGAGCGAATGAAACGTGAGGTTGCCTTGGCGGATAAAGAGCAGCGCAAGGCTGCTCGTGATAAGGCTTTACAGCTTGAGGAAAAGGAGACTCAGGAGAAGAAAGAGAGGGAGGAACGGGAACGTAAATTGCAAACGACTGGTCAATTCCCTATTCGCCGACCGCTTTATCCTGTCCTTAATAATGAAATTGATGATTTTTCATTGCTAGATCGATCACCGCCTCCGTACGTTTCGCCTACGGCTCCAGCTGCAGAATCGGATGATGAAGGACAGGATAAGCCAGGGAAAAAGGGTGTATCTGCTCTCAGGTTTTCTGCGGAGAGATCCGCACATTTACGTAGTTGGGCTCGTAAAGTGAATACGACTTTTGTTTCTCAGTCTGAAGTTGTTACTGAAAGGGGTACATGGACAGATCAAGAATTACTGTATTTCTTGCTTACTTTGGCAGATGAAGTTGTTACCGCATATCGTCAAATTTCAGATACATTAGAACCTAAGGTTGTGTCAGTTCATCGTGAGAATTTGGATAAAGGTTTATTTGATCTTGCAGATGCCGATGCCCTTTACAAGCAACTAATCGAGCTGCGAGATGAGACTACCAGATTGCGGGACGAGCGGAAAAAGAATAAGAAGTCCGGGCCGGAGACTAATGGGCAGTCTAAGGAGTGTTCTCTCCGGGGTTCAGATAAGAGTCCTGCAATGCATGTTATGCCTATGCGTGAAGCCGCACCCTTGTATGTTCCACCAAAAGGGGAAGGTACAGATGATGATAAATTGTCGAAGGATGCGAAGGGATATTTTGTATATAACTGGGTGTATACGCCTTGGAATAGAGCAGATGTTATGGCGTTGAAAAATTCTTTACCTGACCTTCGTAAAAATCCAGCGGCATTCTATGAAGGGGTGGAAGGGGCTATTTCGTCTTGTGTGATGACTCTTGTTGATATAGATCTGTTTTTTGGGTTAATTCTCCCGCCTGATATGTGGAGACAGATTCGGAAAAATAATGATGAAACGATACTTGGGGGAACATGGAAAGAGATAAATGCAGCTGATTTAGACAGAGAACCGGCATGTAAGCCATGCCAGTTGATTTTAGACCTCCCAGCGGCTATTTTGATCAAATTAAAAACGCTCGTCCCTTCTAAGAAAATTGATTGGACTATGTTAGCTTCGTGCAAGCAAAAGCCAGATGAAACGGTTTCGGATTTCTTTACACGCTTCGAAGAAGCATTTCATGATTATAGTGGCCAATCGTTAACAGACGATACGGGTAGGCACTTGTTTGTAGATAAGTATGTGGCTAATCTCCTACCGGAGATTGCAAAACGATTGAAGTCGAGTGAAAGTTCCTGGGCCACGGCGACCCCTGCGTCATTGTTAACTATGGCTCAGTATTATGAGCGGCAGGAGTTGGAGGCTAAAGAAAGTGTTGATAAGAAGGCGAAAGAATTGAAAACGAAGGTGATGTTGGCGCAGGTTTGGGGACCACGGGGTAGAGGGAATGATAGAGGTAGACGAGGTGGAGGAAATACGTCGTACGGTCGTACGGATATAGCGGAGGATCAATGTGCCTATTGTAAAGAGTTTGGGCATTGGGCTGACGATTGTCCGGTACTTCGGGAGCAGCATAGCCAGCGTGGTCGAGGAGGTGGTAGGTCGAGGGGAAGTTATACGGGAGCAAGAGGTGGCGGAGGTGATCATGGAAGGGCTGAGGAAAGGGGCCGTGGCCAGGACGAACGAAATACTTTTGATAGACGAAACCAATATCAGATATCGGAAGGCGAGAATGTGGAGCACCAGGAGTATGTGCATGCATAGGACTGCGTAGGATGGGGTACGGAATCAATTGAAGTGCCGGTAGATCAGAAGGGTCCATATGTAACAGCGGGTATTCTGGGTTCTACTGATCAATTCTTAGTTGACACAGGGGCTACTCGTAGCGCTTTGTCAAAAAACTTGGTTCCGAGGGCTCCCCTGTCTGGCGAAATGATAACATGTATAGGGTTCGATGGCACACCCTCCCCTAGCCCATTGTCAAAACCACTTGCACTTTGTATTGATAAATTTTTTAGTTTTGGCCAATTTTTGTTATCGCCCCATACACCAGATAATATCCTGGGCATTGATTTACTTAAATATTTTCGAGCAACGATACGGTGCGCTCCTGAGGGAGTGCGGGTCATTCTGAATGACAATTATCCTGATTCAGATAGGTTCTGCACTATATTAGACATTCCAGCTTTGGCCTCTCTCCCACACACGTTATGGGCGACCCCAGACACGGATGTCGGAGAGATGCGTATTCCACCTATTCATATTACTGTTCAGGAGGGGGCCTCTCTGCCACGGGTACCACAGTATAAGATTTCGAGGGAAGGTGAAATTGCCCTGACACATATTGTCCAAGATTTGATAACTGCAGGAGTGGTGGAGGAGGTTCCTTATAATGTTTGTAACAGCCCTATTCTTCCGATTCTTAAGAGAGATACTGACGACAAAGTCTATCGGTTTATTATTGACTTGAGAGAGATTAACAAAATTGTCATTCCCCAATACCCGGTGGTGTCCGATATTACGACATTGCTTACATTGGTGCCACCAACGGCCACGACCTTTAGTGTAATTGACTTGAAAAACGCATTCTTTTCCATCCCTGTCCATCCTGATAGCAGATATTTGTTTGGCTTCACGTTAAATAATAAATCGTATAGATTTTGTCGTGTTCCTCAAGGTTACACTGAGAGCCCGAGCATCTACAGCCAGGCTTTGAAAAGACAGCTTGATTCCTTTGAGTTACAGTCGGGGGTTGTCCTTATCCAATATGTGGATGACCTTTTACTTGCTGCAGACTCTTATGGACAGTGTGAGGAAAGTACGATTGCGTTGCTTTCTTTTCTGGCACAGAATAATCACAAGGTTTCTAAGAAAAAACTTCAATACAGTAGACCCAAGGTGACCTACCTCGGTCATCTTTTGTCTAAGGAGGGGCGTGCATTAACATCAGATCGAATTCAGGCGATTTTAGACACACCAGTCCCCCGCACGCAGAGAGATGTACGAGCCTTCATAGGGTTAACGTCCTTTTGTAGGCAGTGGATCATGGGATTTTCACACATTATAAAACCCTTGCTAGCGTTACTGTCCAAAGCTACACCAATGCCCCTTGAATGGACAGACGAATGTCAGAATGCTTTTGAACAATTGAGACAGGCCCTTTGCTCTGCTCCTGTATTAGGCACACCAGATTACACGAAGATTTTCACATTGTACGTGCACGAGAAAGATGGGTGCGCGTTATCAGTGTTAGTGCAAGCACACGGGGATAAGCAGAGACCATGTGCGTATTTCTCTGCCATTCTTGATCCTGTAGCACGAGGATTACCTGGGTGTTTTCGAGCAGTGGCAGCAACAGCAGTAGCCATAAGGCAGAGTGAGGGAATAGTGTTATCGCACAAATTGTTGGTGCTCGTTCCCCATGCAGTAGATGCTCTGCTAAATCAAACAAAGACTCAATACCTTACGAGTGCACGGTTAACAGGATATGAGCTTACACCTTTGGCGCCACATATCACACTAAAAAGATGCGCTACCCTGAACCCTGCAACTTTATTGCCCTATCCGGTTGAGGAGGGTCAGGAAGACAAACAACACAACTGTGTTTTTCTGACCGAGGAACAGACAAAGGGTCGTGTCGACTTACAGGATATGCCACTTCCAGATGTAGATGGGGAATTGTGGGTTGATGGATCATGTCTGAGGCTGCCAGATGGCACGACTTCCGCAGCCTATGCGATCACGACATTAAAGACAGTGGTAGAAACAGCTAGAATACCACAGAAATCGGCTCAGGCAGCGGAGCTGATAGCCTTGACAAGAGCCTGCGAATTGAGTGCTGGCCTATGTGTGAACATATACACAGACAGCCGGTACGCCTTCGGAGTAGCACATGACTTCGGGCTGCTCTGGAGAGAACGTGGGTTTTTGACTTCTCATGGAGTACACATCATGCATGGAGAACTAGTGTGTGACCTCCTAAACGCGTTGCTTTGCCCAAAGAAAGTAGCGATAATAAAATGTAGTGCCCATAAAAAGGTCACTGATAAAGTGGGTCAGGGAAATGCCTTTGCGGACAGCATAGCGAAACAAACGGCTATGTCTCGAACTGACTCCCCCATGTATGTGACACAATCACAGGCTGAGCGATGGAATGATGCCAGAGCGGAGATTTTAGATATTCAGAAATCAGCCACTGAATCAGAACTTGCGGCATGGGCAGTAGATGGGGTGCTAGATGATGAAGGTTGTTGGAGAAGCAAGGACATGGAGAAATGGAAATTGCCTGCAGCTTACTTGCAAGCGATGGTCCAGATGACACATGGGTTGGCGCATGTGGGAGCTCTCGCAATCACTCGACTGTTAACACGAGTATGGGAACATCCCGAGATTGCTAATACCGCCAAGAGAGTAGTGCAGACCTGCCTGGTATGTTTGCAGCACAATCCTGGAAAGGGGACCCAGACTCCGAAAGGAGGGTTCGTTCCACCTTCTGCACCATTCGAGGTACTCCAAATGGATTATATCCAGCTTGAGCGTTGTAATAACCTGAAGTATGTCTTAGTGGTGGTATGTGCTTTTAGTAAATGGGTTGAGGCCTTCCCCACGAAAGACAATACGGCTCTGACAACAGCCAAGGTGTTGCTTAAGGAGTTTTTCCCTCGCTTTGGAGTTTGCAAATTTTTGTGGAGCGATAATGGGCCTCATTTTGTTGGGAAAATCGTGGAATATGTGCTAAAGGGGCTAGGGATTCAGCAGAAGTTTCATGCTGTGTTCCACCCTCAGTCAGCAGGTCTGGTTGAACGGTACAATGCCACGTTGAAACTCAAGCTGGCTAAGATTGTGGCATCCACGTCGTTGAAGTGGCCGGATGCTTTGCCGTTAGCATTACTCTCTCTTAGATCAGTGCCCCACTCGCGAACTGGCCTCACACCATATGAGGTGGTGTTTGGACGGCCTATGAATATCTGGGGGGTGCCCAAGCCGCGGTTAATACATGATGTGCCTTGTATAATGATGAACGATTATTTGGCACGATTAACAAATGATTTGCTTTCTATTCATCAACAGGTTCGAGAAGCGCTCCCTGACAACTCTACTGGAGAGGGCCATGATCTTCGCCCTGGTGATCATGTCATGATTAGGTCGTTTGAGAGGGCGAGCAGCTTGGAGCCGAGGTGGCGTGGCCCCGAGCAGGTCCTCCTGGCGACCCGGACAGCTGTACGAGTGACCAATAGGAAGCGGTGGGTTCATTCAACACACTGCCGTCGTGTCTCTCCTGACTTGGTGAATCCTGCTGTGTTGACCGACTACAAGGAGATTCTGGAGAAAGAAAAGAGCCCAGCTGTGACGTCGACCGAAGTTGAGGGAGCCTTCCCGGACCATACTGTCGCTGGACGAGAGCGTTACAATTTGCGGCCACGATAAGAAAATTTTTGGTTTTTCGAGACTGGTTGGTTACCGCTCTGGGGTTTGTGAAACGGAAACCGGGAATCTCAAGGGGGGGGGATCAGTTCTGCCAAGAGTAGCGACACCCGTCTTGACCCCGGAGAAGAAAACAACGGCTACCTCGGAGCTCAGCACCGTATTTTTCTTTTTTAGGGATATACACATGTATATCTGAGACTTTGTGAACAATTTGAACTATGGCATCGTCTGCATCACGAGACAAGAGAATACTGGGTGCCATTCTTTTTGTCTTGACTATCGTAATCATAGCTGTGACAGCCTGGGTAGTTGAACTTGTGGTACCTGTACGTGAACATTTGCTGCCGACTACCCCGGCTCCATCTGAACATTTTCACTTCACCTTACCCTACCATGAAGAACGGCACCAACAGACTTATTTGAATAATAGTTTTATCCAGATTCTGCATCACACGCATAATATGACAAATACGTCCAATTGTTGGGTGTGTGGGATGTTGCCTGGGCATCAGAAGAAAGGGGGCACTCCACTCATTCCTCTTCCGTTTTCACATAATGGATCCTGTAATGCCTGGTACACTCTCCTTTTCACTCTGAGATGGCCAACGAAAGGGGGGGTGCTTTTTCGTTTGAATAAAATTTGTTTTAATGACAGGGATGGGTTTCCACGAGCTGAGGGTACCCGATTTGAATGGGAGGAGTACCGCCCTGATAATGTGTCTGCCCCGCGTGTGTATAGCAATCAACGAAACATCAATGTATCCAGCTATCATGTTATTAATGTTATTGCCACTAAAGCTGATTTATGTATACGCAATAAAGGGTTAATTTCGGTGGGGAGAAGTGATTGCAACACCACACTTACCTTTGATAGCCCGAACGGCATATCGTTTGTAGCATCCCGTAATACTTACTTTATTTGTGGAACGAAAGGTTATCATCAGCTTCCGTTGGGATGGTCAGGCACTTGTTATGTATCCTTTGTACTACCCCCTGTATTTATCGCCCCACCAATGTATCATAACGACTACATTTTGTATCATTATTTTGTTTTGAATCGTGTTAAACGGGCTGTTGCACTGAATGACATCGACCAAACTGATACTGCCTTACAGCAATATGTGGACTTTAATTTGGGACTGTTTTCCTTTGTGGGGGCCGCTTTAAATAGCCGGAAAATACGACGATTGACTCGTGTTGTTGAGGCTGTAGCCAATGATACCGCCATTGCACTTGGGAATATCACGGAAGAACTCCAGATTTCTAGAATTGTTACACTTCAAAATAGGATGGTGTTAGACGTAGTTCTAGCTGACCGTGGGGGGGCATGTAGAATTATCGGAAGTAGTTGCTGTGTTTATGTGCCTGACAATTCACCATCCGTTTATGATGCTATTTCCAAATTACATAGGATAGCTGCTGAAATACATCCGGACAATGGAGCTTGGACTCTTTCAGGGTGGTTTTGGTCAATGCTTACTACTTGGGGTTGGAAGTTGCTGACGATTTTATGCATCATTATAGGAATACTGTTCGCTGTATGCTTATGTATTCAATCTGGCCCAGCCTTATGTTCTTTGTGCTTATCAGCTTGTATACCATCAAGACGAGCTTCTTCTCATGACAAAATAATGCTTCATAAAGAAGTAGCCCAAATAATGTTAATTGATATAGAAGATGAACACCCTGATTATGTCCACTATGAGGTAGCTTCAGCTAAACGCTAAAAGGGTCGTCTGTTGTAATTTGACAATGGCCGAGTTAGCGCTTAGCTGTGCTACACGTTTTTCCTCTTAAATTGGCTATACCTAGAAACGCCATTTTGTATGTTACGGCGGCCATCTTAGATCATGAGCGGCCTCGTGGCAAGCGTGCCCTTTAGTCCGTTGTCCGTACCACTGACCACTGGAGTTTGCCCAGCAACAGGCTATTTTTAGTACTGGTCAAGCCCGCACATGCGCAGTCCCCACTGACCAGTAACCCCTCAGGAATGTGTGCCAAACTGACCAGCGGGGTCGTAACCCTCCAATGAGCTGGCTGTGTTCCAAAAGATGACCATATATGTACATAACGCTCTGTAAACCTTGTGCCGCCTATCTTTTTATTACCTGCAAATTGTATAAAAGAACGGGTCACACCGATGTTCGGTGTGATACTTCTTGCATTACCGAAGGGTGCTGTAGGAATGTACCACCACCCCATGGGGTCTTAATAAACTTGTTCTTTGAATTTTACAGTTTCCGTGCCAACAGTTCTTGAATGTAAGTGGGTTATCTTTGGAGCATGTAGGCCTTGGGAACCCGATACTACACAAAGGTCGGACAGCCTATAGAAGCGTGGGCGGGGGTCCTCGTTGGGCTAACATGGAAACCGGGTGGCCTAAGACCGACCCGAAAAGGGGGGGGGTACACGGGGAATGTCTCACTTCCCGCCCCCACCCCAACAACTGCAATTAGATTGAGCCAACGCCAGGCAACACCTGTACAAGAAGGCCTTGTATCCTTCCTGTAAGGAGGGGTAGACGCCAAGGAGACACATCACCCAAGAAGTGCCACGGAGAAAAGTTGTCAGAGGATATGGAACGCCACAACTGGGAAGTACTCGTATCCAAAGAACCTGAAAATGCGCAGATGAACCTCGCATTACAGACTCCTGTCCATGCTACATGCAACTGCGCAGATGAACCCTGCATTACGGCAACCGAGGCAACCTGAAAGGAAAGAGCTATGACTCATAACACGTAACTTGGCCCTCGTAAAACCGGACAAGTGATACCTTTTCGCAAATGTCAACATCTGTTAATCTTTACCGGTCTGAGCCGTAAGCAATCCTCCCTTAACAATACACCCCTCCCTACACGCAAACGCATCTCATTATAGTTGTTGTTACAAGGATTGCTCATGTCTCACTGCCTAGCACATCGTCTACAACAGGCCTGCTGAAATAGCCAGGATCAATCTTTTACGCAGAACGCACCCCAAAAGAGCAGCCCGAGGACCTGAACGTGAGTGCGTAGTTGCCCAAACAAACCGCGCCACGGTCCTCAGATACTATGGCATAATGTTACTCCTCACCATAATTAATTAAGGACACTGGTAACAAATTACGTGTGTAAACGGCTTACCTCTCGCGCTGAAATCTGCAGAGCCACGTGCAACCTGAATAGATCACTCGATTGAGCCTCGATATACCATGACCCCATGATACCATACCCCATATGAAAATATGGACACCATGAACAAATATTGCGCACGTAGAAGCATAACCATCGCGCTAATATGCGGTGTCACGTGTTAACAGACATAGGTCACTCGATTGGGCTTCGAGATACTATGGCCCAAAGATACTATACACCATTTGTAAACATGGACCCCATCAACCAGATTGCGCACGGAATAGGCTTACCCCTTGCGCCTAAATTGCAATGCCACGTGTAAACCTGATTAAGTCACCCGATACTGCCTCAAGGTACTATGGCCCACTGAAACTATCCACCTTTTGCAAATACGGACACCTTCGAACATTGGCGCACGAAAAGATTACCCATCGCGCTGACATAAGCGATGCCACGTGTCAAATGAACAAGTCACTCGAATGGGTCTAGAGATGCTATGGCCCAAAGATACTATACCCCTTTGTAAATACGAACACCATCCACCACATTGCGCACAAAACTGCAATGCCACGTATTTCAAGTTCAAGTGCAAGTTCAGTGATTTGTATAGCGCACTACTCACCCAGAGGGTCTCATGGCGCTTGAGGGAAGGTGGGTGTATTACTTATCGAAAAGCCAGGTCTTTAGCTCCTCTCTGAAGGAGAGGTGGTTCTGTGTAAGGCGGAGGTGAGTGGGGAGAGAATTCCAGGTTTTGGCCGCTAAGTAGGAGAAAGATCTTCCTCCCATGGTGGATCTATTGATGCGCGGAATTGCGGCGAGGGACACAAATGTGACACAAATGGGCCCGATGTACTATGGCCCGAAGATACTATACACCATTAGTAAATACGGACACCCTTCACAACTTAGCGCACAGAATAGGCTTATCCATCCTGCTGAAATTCCATGCCACGTGTTGAAATTGAAAAGACACCCATTTCGTGGCCAAAGAGCATTTGCTAAAATACACTTCTCATCCCATACACAGTTATCACATAAAGGCCTGTTGGCAAGAGGCTCACACGTGCTGGGTCCACCACTGTGCTCGATATTGGGACACAAGCATAAAACAAAACACTAGTGGCAATGTGGAAAATTGCCAATGCTTCCCACCTAAAATTATAACTGTGGGGATCTGTTTCGCGGCACTGGCTGAAAGCGCCCGGATGTTCATCACTCTACGACGTGAAAAGGCCGCTACCGGTGCTCTACACCCCACTCGGCCAGTCGTCCCTATAAAACATTTTAATTCCAACTTGAACAATGACACATTGACAAAGGCGTACACTTGGTGCACAGCAGCTTCATACCGGGGCATAGCTAACGTGATTGTCCCAAGAACCTTGCACCTACGAACTGGACACGTGGGGAAGTAAGCCTAGGAGGTCCGCTTTTTGAGCTTAAAGAAAAGTGGTCAAAACTCAAAGAAAAAGCAGTGCCCACCGATCCACTGTACACTGCTTCGCTGCACAACCCTACGATGAATCAAACAATAGCCGGGTACCTTGCAACGATCATCTGTTCATGCTCACCGGCCAAGCACTTGGCTGCACGGGCGCTTCGCATCCGCATAATGAACAGTCTTAATATAGCAAATAAAACACGCGATCTGCTCCGAACACGGAATGAAGCGCTCGCCTAACCACACCTGTAATTTTTTAAACCGTCGAACACCGGAAGTGCACACTCCGCAACTACCGACTGATAGGCCGGTACAACCAAATAGTATGCCCGCCTGGCTGCAACCAACAAGCGCTCTCATGCCCCGACACACTCAAAGAAGAACTTCTGCCGCCCTTTAGATTACCCTAACGCAGCTAATTCCAACACAAATAGTGCATCAGCGCACTTCACATAGCACCAGCTTTGCCATATGAGGACACAAATCGTTTCTCGGAACTATCCTCACTACTCCGATCCCCTCCACAATACTCTTATTGCACACAGCACGGTGGACCCGGCCGGAAAACCCTGCCCCCATCGCCAAGGCAGACAAACCTGGCCCACGTGTAATCCAGCCAGGCCATGCAAACCGGGCCACTAAGCCCATGTCACCCAAGGTAAGGGGATGACTGGAGGAGGCTGGGAATGCCCCGCCACGTACCAAAAGCAGGGCAGATCAGGGACACGACGTCTAGAAAGATAACCGCAGCCGCTCCTCGACACGATCCCACTAAGCCAGCTAAACGAGGACGACAAGAGTGTCCCTAAACCACTCACCACGTAAAAGGGAAGGACCGGGAACACGACGCCTTACAAACGCAGCAGCTCCTCGGCACTACCACCTAGGCCGGAGAAGACGAGGAAAAAGAGTGTCCCCGACATAGTGCGCACGACGTTCGGAGCAGCAAAGAGGCCTGAGCAATGGCAAGGGGGAGAGATATACCCCCTCTCCCTGCCTGCCGCCCCGGACGCGCATCACCTGACCCGCCCACCTCCATCCGGGCAACGCCTACCCTGGGGAGGAGTGGCTGACCACATTAAGGGACGGGGGCAGCCCTCCGCGACTAAAGGCCCGCCCTCCTGATGGCCACCGGGTGGCCTTGGGCAGACACATATTCCAGAGTGCATGCACACAAACAAGCATTCCTCGCTTTTCTTTAAAATACGTCCCAAATCTGTTCCTCTCAAATATATACTGTCTTCATATCTCAAACCTCATGATCCCTCCCACACCCACCTCTCTCCCGTTTGAGGCTAATTCTGTCCCCTATTGTATCCTATCAGTCTCTCTACCATCACTCTTTCTATTTTTAACTGCCGTCTCAGCGTCTTTCCACCTCTTTCTATCACCTGTCTGGATCTCTTACATATCTCTATCTGCGCTTACCCCTTCAGCCTCTCTATGTTTCCGTACTCTCTGCTCCTTCCCCTTCACCTTCCTTCACCCCCCTTCTCCCTCCTTTTCTCTCGATAGAAGGCCCCGCGGCCGGAGAGCATGCAGTGCTCACTGCAGGGTTCAGAGTGCGTGCAGAGCCCAGCAGGGTCGAGGTCGGGGAAATAAAATACTGTCCTCCAAAGGAAAGGTCAGTTGACCTCCTCCCCTTCACCTGGGCACCTGGGAGTCTACCACCTCATCCCCGCCCATCATGGACTCAATGTCCCAGCAGGCGGGCGGGAAGGGGGAGATTTGCAGGCCAAGTGAGAGAAGAGAAAGACAATCACACCCCACTGGGAGGAAAACACTAACCAGACAACCCAGCTTTAGGCCTCCAATTCACTGTACAGACCCCATCAGGCAGCTTGCCAGTTGCCAAAACTGAATAACACAGACAGACGGCAACAGCAACATGCTGCTAAAAAAAACTCACGTAGCTGGCCCTCGGGCACCAGTACAGTGCCCACGTTATCAGTCAGAACCGGAGTACTGGTACTCTCCTTGACAGTGGAGAAGTGCCGGTACTCTGCTTGGTAAAAATAAAAAGTGCCGGTACTCAGTACCGGCGAGTACCGGCCCATTTAAAGCACTGGCTATCCATCACATGTATGTGTCACAAGTGGAACAACATGGATGTACAAATGTGGGACATCTTTGAGAAATGTTTTTCCTTGGCTAAAAGATGCTAAGCTGTGCTTATAGTGGGACTGGCTTCGATTATGACTTCCTCCCATCTTCATGGACCCACTGATACAAAATAGTGGTGAATCCTTATTTGAAATGTCCCTGCATAGGCATAGTTACAGGAATACATTCTTCCTAATGAAATCCCCAAAGCCCCCTGTGGGTCCTTAAGTTCTTAAAACAGTTTCCTCTCAGCACCACCAGGTGGGGTCTTACTGTGACTTAGATTTCCTGTGGACATGGTGACATTAAAGCACAGCTTGACGCTCTGGTGTCACTCATTTCTTCTGCTGCTAATCCGCTCAGTTCTGGAGCGATTTTAAAACATGTTTTAACCGAGAATGTCCCCAAAGTTAGTACTTTGATTGGCAGCTTTCAGGTAATAATAATGTCATCACCTAAAGTCTCAGGATTCAAGCCTTGTTGCAAGTGCCACAAACAGATGTGTCTTGCTGAAATCTCCATGACATCTATATGTGCTGTCTGGAGGCTGATCAATCATCATGCAACATGTCTACATTGGCACACTCTAAGGCCATGAGGAAGCAGGATGCAACAAGTTTTTTTGCTAGAGCATGCACGGCGGCCCCTCATCTAGCTGTCTGTCTCCCCATTCCCCTTCACATAAGCACCCCTAAGGGGTTAGATAATCCTTTCAGGTGTCTTCCCGCAAAGCCCATAAGATTGGTGACAGATGAGACAAAGGATCTTCCTCCTTTAGAAAGAGGGCTAGTGGCATCCTTCTTCTCCCATTCCTCCTCTTCCTCTTTGTCAGAGCTGACCCTGGTCTTGCTGAATCTCAAACTAGAGTTTACATCTCCTGTGGCCAACGCTTCAAAGGTGGAGGCCCTCTGCTAGGCCATGCTGGAGTTTTTCAAGGCTGTCACTCCTCCCTGAGTGTTCGCTCCAGCTCCCAGGGGCTTGGTTTGTCCTTTGAGATTGGCTTCTTCTCTGCCTTTGGCCTTGGCGCAACCTGAATCTGTTTGTCCGTACGCAACCACCTCAGCACAGTCTGTCTGGTGATCCCTGTTGTTTACAGCACCAGTTTCCCTCCTGCCAAGTTGCAGCTATTGCATTTTAAGACCACGTCATATGAGGACGCTGGAATAAGGTTTTGTCCAGAAAATGGGCCAGCCTCTATCACAGACTAGCTGATGGCAGAGCATTTTTAGAGGCCCCAAAGTTTGCCACACTGGAGGAACTCTTGGTTCAGACTCTAGGGTCCTGGAAATCGGAAGGTGGAATTCCAGTGTTCTGTGAAGGATGAATCCAAATGGATGATCTTCCATTCCACTGATGCCGGGCATCAGTGGCTTGAATGTACTGCCAGAGAGGGACATCGCATACCTATCAGGGCCACCCCTAGGAGTTTTGCTGCTTCACATCTCTGCTATTAAAGCTGCAGCCGTCCTTCAGCTTCAGCCTTCAACCTCAGCACTTTGCTCCAACCTCTTTACTGAAATATTGCAATCACCTGCTGCAGCTTCTATGCCTCTTTTTCTTTGAATGAAGCTGTGCATAAGCCTCTTTTAGTAGTGTTGAAGATGCCCTTTTATGCTCTGGCACTGCATTGCCAAATTGCTTGTTACCGCAGGCCCACACCAAGTAATCCAAAACTTTTGATGGCTCACCCTTCACACGAGAAGCGTGGTGGTGCAGGTCTTCTTGATGAAGCTCAATGCCAATACCTCCCCCACCACTCTCCCAATCATGACTGCAAATGCCTGGATTTCATGGGGCCCAAGGTCTTAGCATCAGATGCTTACCCTATATACATCTAATGCCACTTGCCTTCTGTGTTGGTACATCCATGCCCTCTGGGAATAGCCATCTTGACTATTCATCTCCCTGTGTACATGAAGGGTCCTTTTTCACAATTGGTTAAGGGCAGGTGGATGCTTCCAAACAGATCTTGAAATGCGCCCTCCAGCGAGCTGAGAGTGTAGCACACTTCCTGTGGCTATGCACAGGCCTGCCTGGACGTGCTCTGCTGAATTTTCATTGATATGCACTTTGACGGGGAACAAATCTTCTGGGGAAAGTCTGTCTCCTTGTTGGAGTGATATGCATTGTAGATGTATGTCTCACTCTTTGAGGCTGGGATCACCGGCTAGACAAGTCCACCAGTAGTATTGCCACTTTCACAGTTTCTCCAGAGCACAGCCTTCAGGGCAGAGTGTACCATCTCCAACCCCTTTAGTACTTTTATAAACACATATGTGATGTAAGGCAGTCGCAAGGGCTGAGAACAGCAACAGCAGACCCAGTCCCCTTGAGCTTCCTGTGATTCTATGAGGGCAAAATGTTGTTAATCTTTCGTCCCACACCCTAGATCATCAGGGCAGGGGAGGGTCTTATTTTTCCTGGATCAGTGGAGGGAGATTACCACAAAATAGTTGGTCAGCCAAATAGTTCCATTGGATACGCTCCCTTTTTAGACAGTAACCTTGGAGCTTCCGAATTGCATTCTGTATTGATCCTCTAGTTCATGTATTTGTTTTAGAGTTAGAGGTCCTTATCCTATTTCAGAATAAGCAATAATAGTTGTTCCTGATTTGGAAATATGAGAAATGTTTCTACTCTCACTATATCATTTGCACCCATTCTGGATTTGATGATCCCGAACTCTTTTCTCTTACAAGAAATGTTTAAGATTCTGTATGTAGACCGTGTTGTGTTTTTTTCTCTCACCTGTATAACAGGATGGTAGTTATGGATTTGCAGGAAACCTACTTGGACATTCCAGTCTTCTGGCCCAAAGTCACATTCTCTGTTTCCAGGACTAGTACCCAGTATTATCATTCGCCCTGATCACTGCATCCTACATATTCCCCAAGTTGCTTGAGATGGTGACTATTGACCATAGCAGGTCAATTATTCATGTGTTCCCCACTTGCACCTCTGGCTGGGGGAAGGCAAGTTCTCACTAGTTGGTCTCAAACTCATTGGCACACATGCTAGTGCTTCACCATCAGTTCTCTATCGTGTGCTTTGCAGAGGTTCTACGTGAGAGCTTTTCCCCCACCTGTGCATCTGACATGATTTAATTTTTTTGAGCACATGCTGTTCTTCCTGTGTAGCAAGTTTTTCATCTTCTGGGGCTGTTCGCTTTGTTTATGTATCCTCCTTGTTCTCTCCAATGGTGGGGCTGGCACCAAAGGCTGAAAACACCAAGGCTGTCTTTAGGGTGATCATTACACCTTCAGTGGAACTGAACCTCCAACAGTGGATGAGCCCTTCAAATCTCACGGTGAGCTATACATTGTTTCCATCAACATAGCTTTATTTCGATCAAAACAGATCTTAAAAGCACAAATGCAGATTTCCTTAAGAACAAATATTGCACATTTTAGCCCCACACATCCATACATATTACAATAACCACTCCACTTCCATCAGACAACTGCCCCATATACTTTACACAGTGTTAACTGAAAGTATGTAAAACCTGTTTACAGAAAAAATGCAATGGCTCCTCAGCTCCTCTTGCTTCCGCAATATCTTGCATACAATTGTTGTTTGGGGTGGGGAGGAAAGCACAAGATTCATGTAAGGTGATAGGGCATCTAGATTTAAAACAGACAATACAAAAGAGATTCGTAATATTATCAGCACAGAACAATACATTAGATCAGCTAAAATCATGATTTAAAAATGACGTGTAAATATAAAATCCAGCTAATTAAGGAGTGCTTATGATATGAATGTATTACTTTGATAAATGAGAAGGGTAGCCTTGCCTCTTGTTCAGGCTCATCCTAGTGGTCTATGTCAAGAGAAACAAAAATGCACTTGGCTCGTCAAATCCATGCTGCCTGGAGGTATCTTACAACAAAGGAAACCACCAAACTTGAAGAATCCGTGTAGGAAAGTGCCCCTTTATGCATAGTTACCCCCATTTATTTGCCTGACATCTGATGCACCTTGACTTGATGTGCCTGGGTCCCTGCCAATCAGGTATCCAGGGTCTGTGTTCTTTCCCAAAACTGTACTTTTGTACCCACAATTGGCACACCCCTGTGTTAATATAGAATTGTTCTTGCTTGCACATTATGCTATGTAAGTTAGCATTCGCAGCACCATTTTCTGTTAAGACGCCATTTTGAATCATGATCGTAACTAATCTTTTGCTATTTCTGAGAGAAGGCTTCTGCTAGGTTTCATTTCTCCAAGGTTGGGTTTTGCTTCACTAGTGAACAGACAGTTCTTATTAGTGCATACCTTTCTCACTAGATACAGGCCTTCTCCCACTTGTCTGGTGACAGGCCTAAATAGAGCAACCTTGGACTTTGTAACTTTGTAAGATATGGGCACTGAGATTGTTTTTCTCTTGTATTCGATTGCTTTTCAGCACCTGCCTGGAAAATTCCAGTTTGGGTGTGTGCTAGTCCACTTATGAAATGTACATAATGTATCTGTATGCTTGTCGATTTCAGACCCTCTGCAGCACTCCTAGAAATTGGGCAGACTGAGCTCCACTCTGAGTGTACTTGAATTAACAGATATTGGTTTGTATTCTCTACTGTCTGACCGACTCTTCATTTGGTATGGAAGGCTGAGAGGTGGTAATTAGTGACCCGGGTAACCCGAATCGGGCCACTTCCTTCACCTGGCCAGAGGTAAGCCCCTTGTAAAAGGTACCATAGTACCAAGGGCACTGTGACCAGTGAAGGCCTCTAAGGGCTGCAGCACCTATTGTGCCACCCTTAGAGGCCCTGTTCTTCAACACCCACACACTGCCACTGTAGGCTATCTGCTTTGGTGCAGAGAAAAGTAAAGAGTCAAAATGGCACACATTCCTGTGTGCCATTGTTGCAACCCACTGCCTGAGGCCCAGGGTGCACGAGCCCCTAGGTGAGGGCATAGTGGCATGAGCCTATTGTCCCTACATTGCCTAAGTCCATTCATAGACACTGTAAGTGTGGTAAAGCCATAAAGAGTAAGTGGGCTGGGAGTTGGTCATTACGAACTCCATGGCTCCATAATGGCTTTACTAAAAACTAGGAAGTTTAGCAAACCTCTCATTACATGAAACCTGCAACTGACGCCAGTATGGGATTTAATGTAAAATGCACTCAGAGGGTATCTTAGAGATGCCCCCTGAAAATCGAACAGCCCTGGTGTGGTTCCTGAATGGCTGCCCGCCATTTGCCACCACCAGATAGGTTTCTCGACCCTGGGGTCGAGAGCCTCCGCTCTCTGGGTCCGGAAACGAAGCCCAGCCTGGGCAGAGGTGTGATACCTCCTCCCCCAGGATGGCCTGGGTCCACTTAAGGGGAAGCTTCAATGGCCGGCCACTTTTGAAAGCTGTCCCTGCCTTTTGCTGCCCCCAACAACTCGCTCCCTCTGGTTCAGGCCCCACTTTGGGCAGGAGAATCGGTGGGAAAACCAAGTTAGGAGGCAACCCCCCGCCCCTTAGGTGGGGGAGGGGGTTCAAGCACACATCTCAGTCTCCTCCATTTGAAGATGAGGGGACCTAACCAATCAGGAAGAAGCTCATGCCCCCGCCTCTGCAGGGTGGAATAATAGGGGTTGTACCCACTTCAAGGAAGGGACCTATTGGTTCCCATCTGCACACCCCGTTAATGCCCCTAAATCTAGTATTTGGGGGCAACCCTGAATGTTGCCCCCTCAGATTCAAGGAAGAAAGAAGAAGGACCAAAGAGGCGTGCTGATCCAGGAAGATGAAGACACCTACTGCTTTGTCCTGAGCCCTGCCTGCCTGCCCCGACTCTGACTTACCTACAGTGAAGAAACGGACGTAGCCAGCAGCCAACCAGAGCCCGGAGGACCTGCCCCTGCCCTGCACTCACCTTTTAGACTGTGAGCATAGGATTTACTCAAGAAAGTCTCCAAGACCATAAGCCGGATTCAGGTGACTCCACTATTCTGCACCACTCTGCATCCCACGCCCACAGCCCGAGTTCGACTGGCCCAACACCACATGTAGTCTCTTCAGCAATCCAGACCTTGAGTCCAGTGATCCCGACCTCCCTCAAGCTTCAAGACGACACCTGCAGACTTAACCTGAAGGGTCACCGACCGGATCTGGTAAGAAAACCAGCCACCAGAAGACAGCCCTGCACCCGACACCCCACAGCCTTGGGGGGGGGAGGTGGGGTGGGCAATGAATCGTGTCAAGGCATCCCACAGGAACCAAACTTACCACTCTAGCTGGTAGTCACCTTCAGGAAGTCTCCCTGCCTGAGCCTGCAACAACTTCACCGAACTAAAGGTCTCCATTGAAAAGCACAAGGTCCCCGATGTATTTTTGGCACCCTGCACCTGGCCGCCCCAGTGCTGCTGGTGGTGCAGCTCCTGTACTGGTTGTCCGCTCCTGCAGTGCTGACCTTAATCCCAGGAGCTTTTCTCCCACACCCGAGTGGCCTGCTTGTCAGCAGTCCCCAATTGAAGGCCCCATTAGCCCCATTGGCTAACACTTGGCCCCTGCACTCTGCACCCGGCCGTCCAGTGCTGCTGGTGTGCCCATCTATACCTTAGGGACCCTTGTTCCTAACCCCCAAGACTCCCACTCTTAAGTCATGTACTTACCTAAGAAACCGCTAACACTTTTTCTCCCATAGGAACCCATGTTAAGAGATTTTGGGGACTAAAATGTTTTGTGTTTACCTGTTGTTTGTATGGACAAAGAACTAAACTGCAAAGTGTCAAAAGTCTAACTTACCGTGTATTATAAGAACCTTAGGTGTGGTATCTAGGCATACCACCCTAAGTTATTGAAGTAATCTAAAAGTAACTAAAATGTATTCTAAAAGTAATTATTGTATAATGCAAACTGCTTTCTGAATCTTTACCAACCTGCATTTATTGCCAACTTCAATCAATCATAACTGCATTGCATTGTGAATTTGTGCATTCCAAGTATATTTTACCTACTTGTACCAAGCCCTGCTTGGTTCTAGAATTAAAATACAAGTATACCTTGTTTATACTTGCCCAATTAGTCTCGATTAAGTTTTGAGTGTGTGCATCAGTCTTTTAGTTTTGGTCTTTGTCCCCCCATCCCTTTCTTGCTAAAACCATTCTCAACACCTGGAGGTAGGGGATGGTTTGCCCAAACAAGGATATTGCTGTTCTGTAGTGGCCTCTCCAGGCTCAAAAGGGAAAGAAAGGAGGGACCCAGCAAACATGGCTTAATCATTGGACCTGCTTATTGCTCACCAATTTACTAAATGTTTCCAGACCCTCTCAAGACTTCGGGGGTTACACGCTATATCCATCTGACTTATTTGTGTGACACATGTAACACAATCAGTGAAAAGTGGAACGTTAGCTGATTTCCAAAATCTACATGTCTCCCGTCTCACCAGTAAATTCACATAAAAAACAAATTTCGTTATAGGGATATTTGCCCATAACCTGCATCCGGACGAGTCCCAAAAAATATAAGTTGAGGGCTCACCTCAATCTGGTGTCCTATTGTAGTGTAGTTCCTATATTCCCAATAGGCTCTGCGCATTGGAATAACATAAACAGCAGTGTAGACGTAGGACTGAGGTCATCTAGGTCTCTACTGACTATGTTAGACTTAATTAGTTTGGCCAGCTAGCTCAGAGGTCACTAGAAACATTCTCAAATGAATAGGGAGGGGTTAACTTCCCTGATTTAGACAAGAAGGGATTAGATTCTGACAACCATATAACATGACAACTTTGCTCCCCCAGAATAAGGAGTGTATCTCCAGAGTCGTGTGAAAACAATAGACAGCTATTTCACTCAGTCAATCGTGCATGCTTAATTTCACCAGGGTGCAGAGAAAATAGAAAGACTGGTGTTTTCAATAAACGGTGTTATTTTATTGAGCAGTCTTCTTTCTCATAGAAGAGAAATGAATTGTCACAATTGCAATACTTATTATGAAGTAAAGTGCGTACAGTAAAAGGAGTATTATGAAATAATACTGTAAAAGCATTGATATGGTTTTTAGCCATATGATACCTTAAAACGGATAAAATATTTACATACATAAAAACATTGACTAACAAACTCAACTGGTGCTTCTAAGATACGCCTACCCCGGTGTAACTGACCTAAGCCTAATACGTGGGAAGGAGTAAGTAAGTTGCAGTTTTAAGTTAAGTTGGGTTTTTTGTCAAGAATCTGAATCAAGAATTCTCTCTATGTCACGGTTCGCGGCGATACCGCGGCCGGCCATCCCCGCATGCACACAAAGAACGCCGGATACTCACTTCCGGCCGGAAGTTGAGTCCCCGGTCTAGTCCCGGGCAGCAACCTGGGAGCACAGAAGCACTTCTGGGGGAAATGCTTAAACATCGCGTTTCCCGCCGGCTCTGTGCTTTGGATTCCGTGCTGGAGGTTCCTGTAAGGCGGACTACTTTTGCCTTTTGCCGAGACCTGCCAGTCTCTCTCAGAGCCAAGCCGCGCTGGAGCGCTGCTCAGCTGTTGCGTCAGCTACTCGCGGTGGAGCGCTTGTTGACGCCTGGATCTGACACAGCGTTTCGGCTTTTGGCGGCGGTAGACGCGAGGTGAAACGTGCTTTGCGTTATTTTTAACAACGGGACTTGACTTGAACATCAACAAGTTTAATTCGGATGACACCCGACATGTGCGACGCCTGACACGTAAGTGTCCGGGGACGCTCTGCTCGAGTTGTGTCATACACCGTCTGAATATCCAATATAGACGCCGCACCACCCAGTTTAGGGTGGTTAGATACGGTCACACATACCATACGTCCATCCCGGAGTAGGAGGACGGAGGCCACCCATGACTAATCTGTGGGTTACATCTGTGAGAAGTCTACGGTAAAAACGTGTGTGCAACATCCGTCCTGAGGAAGACCCGCAGGTCGAGGCTCCAACTTGCCCATGCACCAAAAGACGGGTCCAAACGTCGACGCCCCTTTTGTCATGTACAAATAGGACCACCCCTAAAAAAACATTATACATGTCATTCATGACTGTATAAATGAATGAAGAAATAGTAGTAATTAACTGTGGCCTTTTTGTAATATTAGCTGATTTTTTAGTACAGCTGCAACAGATCAGAACTGTTTAAATCTCTTTTCACTTGTCACAATTTTTTCTCTTTGAGGCTTACACCCTTCTCTTCACAATCACTTCTTTTTCTCCCCCTTTTTTTTTTTTTTTCCTGCACTTCTTTAGAAGCCGAGTGCTCTTTTTTTACCGTTAGTTTGCAAAATGTATATAATTGTATAAATGTATATAAAAATATCAAGTCAAAATGGAGTAATTTATTAAACTCCCTACACATTTTTTCAAATAATAATTTTTTGGCTTGTGTCAGGTATTTTACAATAATTGATGTGTTGTGTATGTTGCTGTTAGTAGCAATTTTGATTGACTCAACGGAGCAGTTCAACCTAAGAAGCTCATTAAAATAACCAACTTTGTGCACACTTTGTTTGCTGATAAGGAATTAATTTGGTTAGGACCACTGTTTCTTGTATAACGTTGACTACCCAGGTCCTTGAACCTCATTGGGTTACCCCATTCCAGTAATGGAGCGCTTGTTGAGGCTCACCTGTCACTTCAGAGGCACCGCGCTGGAGCGCTGTTCTGTCCTCAGGTATGCACTGTTCATGGGCACTTGCTTGTAGTTCCTCCTGGGTGATCCAGGGAAGTGCCTGTTAGTGTTTCTTTTACCCTTACCGCGCAGGAGCGCCTTGAGGGTGTTTGTAGACCTTCCCAGGAGTATTTTGTTTTTGGGTCGTGTACATTTCGGTTTCCCACCGTGCAGGAGCACTACTAGGGAAACAGCTCAGCTAACAGACTTGTGTTGCTGGACTAAGCATTACTACCGGATACACGTGCCGGAGCGCTTGTGTTCCTGTTTTGAATTGGTTCATTTGCCACCGCGCAGGAGCGCTTCTTTATGGTTTGGACTTGGGTGAAACGCGCAGGAGCGCCTTACCTGAGCTTTTCATATTCCGGAGCTGAACCTGTCTGTGGACCTGATTCCCGGAACTCTTGGTGAGTCCTCAGAGAGTGACTAGGTCTGTGTGTGCATGTGTGGGGTGGTTCTTTTTCTGTTCTGACCCTTTCTGATCTGTCCCTTTCTTGGTTTATAGTTGACACCGGGACGCCCGCCAGCTCCACGCTATTATTTAGCCCTACACCCTGGCTCCCATCCCTGCGTCTATCTCATCCCTGCTGGGTATTGTCTTCCACGAGGGTCAGGTGGGTACAGGGACAGGTGCTCTTGTCGTCTCTGCGGAATTGCGTCACAAGCAAAGGTAAGACTTGTGGGGCACTTGACACTCTAAGGTTTGAATCAGCTCCGTACCTTGGTTATAGAATGAAGGAGGTCTTGTATCTCGTTTCTCAGGACTCGATCTCCCAGTAACACGCAAGGAAGACTGGAAACACCGGAGCTGGATTTCTCGGCATGAGAAAAGGCAGCTTCTCCAGTGTGTCAAAGGGGAGGGGCGGCTTCCTTCGGCTCTCACATCAGCTGGGCTTCAGATAAGTAGGTAGCCGCTCTGCTCCACACAACCGTGTGTTGCTTAAGGCAAGTGTTGGTATATTTATACCTGGATGGTGCAGTGTTTGACGTAACGTTGCACATAAGACGTCAATAAAAGATGTCACTAAGAACTGACTGTTCCTTTAGTGCTCGCAGGAGTTCAATGACAAATCAAAACAAAGACATGGGGAATTCCCAGGTTGTTGAAGGTTTGGTGTGTCGAAAGAACTCGTTGTGCTCTCTAGGAATCTAAGGAAGTAGCCTTGCCGTATTTGGGCTGCTTGGGCTATGACTGAATATGGATAAGATTGTTATGCCTTCATTAGGACATGATTTATCATAACCCCATAAGGGCATGAATCAGGAATATTTAATTAGGGTCCTAGATATATTCACCACACCCACTCCACGTATAATGTCCATCATTACTAAATACTAAGCAATATATAAACATATAGGTATGCATGTGTTTTCCAACCCACCCCAAAATACAATAAAATGCATTGGAAATGGTATAGATACACGAAAATGAGTATTATACTTTACGCTTTCAGGCAGAGTTATCATTCAGGAAATGCAAATAGGAATATAGGCTGAATGAATTGCAAAAATTACATTTATGAAATGGCTCTGAATACAGAAAAAAGGTCGAGACCATTTCATCACAAAGCTTTATAAGATTGTACATATGCTAGAGGCTGATTCAAACTATTGTCTCTAGAGTCTCTAAAAACAGAACTTCTGTTCTTTAAGAATAGTTCTACTTTAAGCAGAGTAACATGTGCCAAAAAACGGTAAATATTTTGGAAATTAGGGGAAAATAATTTCGTTCTCGGGAAGGGAGGAAAAAAAATAGTTTCCCTGTCTTTTTGGAGTTCTGATGATCAAAACTGAAGGCCGAATTCAGAGTTCAGGGAACGCTGTGAACTTGCTTTTTCAAATATTATTCTCATTGTTAGGGGAGAACATTACTTCTGATAGGCCTGTAAAAAATTTGTCTACAACAGTAGGTGAAAGTTGGGCCAACTCCGAAAAGGTGGAAATAGTGCATATGTGCGATGCATTGCCATCATCGATGTCAGGATCAGCAATGTTCACAGAAGGTTGTACCTGTGTGGTGCCGCTTTCATCTCATACCTCACCGCCACTTAATCGTAATGGTGAAGTCTCAACGAATGCCGTCATCAGAATAGGTAGCCGCTGGGGACAACACGTTGCATGAGTCGTTACCGGACAAAGAAAAGCGTTGATATCCATTGGTACTGCTGATGGTAGTGTAAGACAGACGTCCAACACGCATTCTTCTCCGCATAGCAGACATCGAAGCACAGGTAAGATACAATTTTGCCAAATTGGTCTGAATGAAAGAAACCAGGTAGTATTCAGATCTCTTAGCCGGGCCAATCCGAGGACCTTAGTGATACGCTCTCGGTATCGTATTGCTAGGATCGTTTCTTCCATCGTAGCCAGAGTTTTGTCTGTGACTTGGCTTGCCATATCAGAGCAGAAGGAACAAAAATAAAATTCCTGCTACGAGTCCCAAAATAAGAGGCAGGCCACCGAAGAGCAAATGCACAAAATTCAGGAAGATGCCAAGAACTGCTTCAAAGGGTGTCAGTCCCGAAAAAATTGTCTTAAATACATGTGCGATGCCACTGGTATCTGACAAGTTTAAGATTTGACTTAACATTTCTACGAAATGCACCGGGCAATTTGTCGATAATAGGGTATGTATCTCTGCCGCTGTCCTTGCAACTTGCAGGTCATACGTCTCTTTGGACGAGGTTAAAGGCACAGTTTTCTGTAAAAGAATAGACTTCATTCTGCTTAAAGTATCAATTCGAATAGAAGAGATATTCACATAAGGCCATATTGCCACCTCCATGTCTGGATTGCTGTTTGGATACAATACTTGCATACAGCAAATGACCCTGGCCGTCACAGTTACGAGATAGGCTTTTCCTGGCACCATGCCACAGCAGCTGTGATCACTTATTAGAACGTAGCTCTTGTTGGAAAACTGTCTGAAAAATGTCTCTATCTGTGTAGTAGGGGTGCCCTGAAGATGACATGAAAGGTTGTTCGAAGAACCTTCACAGGCTCCATGCAAGTTAATACCTTGACACAGGAGTGTACTGCTTAGTGATTTTTTACAATCATTACCACTAAGAAATACCTCTTTTTTCCCTTCACTGTAACATTTTTGTGTATAAGGTAAATTCCAGGATGATTTGATGTTTCCTTTACCCCACCTTTCATACAGGCCTGCTGGTATATATTTTTGGCAGTATTGAAACTGAAAAGTCATAATCGGGATTGTAATGGTGCCATGTATTATCCATTCAATGACAGGTTTTTCTGACATTGTCAATGGTAATCTCTCAAGTTTTTCAATGCTCAGTATCGTATAGTCTGCTCCTTTTTGTGCCAAACTGATTTGTTTATCAGTAAGGTTAAAGATAGAAAACAATGACGTTGTGTTGATTAAACGCCATGGCACATAGCCTGAACGCTGGTTTTGCAACGTCCAACCTAGCTGTACAATAGAACGTAATTGGGACTCGCCATGTTGTAACATTAGCATGTCCTGCTCTATTATATCAATAGCAGATGATACGATGCTGTCCAGTGAATAGATTCTGGAGGACAGAGTCGTTAACCCATTGTCCACTACAGAAAGTGATTTCTCCAAATTGATACGGTCAATTTCCCGTATTTTTTCTGCAGTTTCAATTTGTTTCAATTTCCAAGCTTCATTGTAAGCTGCGTATATACCGGCGTATATGAAACGTTTTTGACGCTGTTTGCGAGGTCCCATTATGAAATCTTGCAAGTCAGCACCTTCTTTAAGTAAAGTTAAGTGTTTCTTGATTTCGGGAGGAGTGGATTTCTGTAGCCAGTCAAGGCATAGTTACACTATATGTTGTTACTATCCCTGGATGTTGTCTCAGGGAATATCTAGGGTCTGGCCTGTTCTGTTTGAACGCCTGTATTTTGTTCAGGAATCTATTTTGACAGTTATTTGTGTCTATTGGCCAGATCAACCATTTTTTCCAATCAGGATTTGTTTTGTTTTGTTTTAAAATATAGGACACATCTAACCTCTCATCTGTAATGGTGTTTCTATCAGGCATAGGTTTTGGTATAGACGGGTTATTTAAATCTTTTTATCTTAGCTAAGCCAAGACGGGTTGTTTGCTGAATTGTGTCATTCAGGAACATTATTTGTTCTGGGATCATGCAGGCTCTGAATAATGCTTCTAGACCTTGTACCTGCCATTCTTTTGTTCCCCAGATGGTTTTTGTTTCAATGTTGTTTTTCCAAAACTCAAAACCAAATGTTGACATTTTGTCATGAATTTTTTCAGAATAAATCAATTTAGTATTAGTCAGCATATTTTTCATTCTTGTTTTATTTAACATCTTGAAATAAAACATTTCTGGATCAGTGAGATTAAACCCTGAAAAGTATGGGAATTTTTCATAAAATGTTTTCGAACTGCCTATTGGCGGAGTTGGACAATGTTCCCACTGATTATAAGTAAAAACATTTCTAGGATTCGCAGACTTATGCATATAATGATGACCATAGTTGTTATAACAGTACATCTCTTCATAATTCGATGAACCCTGTAAATAATCATGTTCTGTAAATTTTGCTGACATTTCTAAATCTGACATCATATTATTAATGTTTTCAAAGTCCCAATCATCAGAAAAAGAACTTGGTGTCACAAAGTCACTTAATGAAATCTTGAATTGGTGTGGATACTTCAAGAGCTCTACCGGGCCATAGATTTCATAGTCAGTTCTGTCCTATGCTATACCACCAGGTATAGGCTTTGCTGTGATGTTCACTGATGATAGTTCTCTTTTCTCTATGTGAGAGGATCTGTGTGGTTTCAGGACCAGGTTGATGTTCTGACTTGCTGTGTCCATTGTACTGTATTTTCCATCAATACATTTTTCCCAAAATTAAAACTAGGATTAGCCAAAGTAGAAGGATAAGTATACCCAACACAATCCATAGTTCAATCCAAGGGGAAATCAGATATGTTTCTTTGAGTTGATGAAAACGTTTTTTGTTGCTTGCTTGTCTCCATGTTCACTAGGATCATCGGAAAAGTCATCAAAGTTGATAAAGTATCCAGATGCAGTTCTGTCAATTGGTGGGATTGCTTCCGGATTTCCATTGATCTTTGCATTTTCTTTTGTTACATTTGTATAGTCCGAGGCTACATCGTTGTAGACTGGTGTTTCTTGAACTGTTGCAATTTGGGTTTCAAGAGGCACAAGTTCCATGGCTTTGTTGCATAGTTCTTTTTTATTCACTGATGGTTTATCGAAAGTGATTAGTCTTTCAGTTTGAACCTCTTGAATTGTAGCAAGATTTGGTCTTCTGCTATTTCTTTAGAGTCCACTGGGCCTACTACTTATTATTGACCACATGATTGTGGTTTCACCAGGTCGATGGAAACAACTCTGTTCTCCTTTTTACCAGCAAGTGGCGGTAGTACTACTGATCTCGTTCCGCTGACAGCTAAGACAGGTACTGCTTTTCTGTAAGAAGGCCCAAATTCCTTCTTCACCGCAATCTTTTCTCTGACCAGATCCCCAATCTTTGGAATCCAGACAGGTCTTGCTGGGACAGTTGGTTCTTCAGTGGTTGTTGGCTTAGACTTTATATTACTTAGACTTTTTATTGTTTCATTCAAGTCCTGTAAAACAGCCAAACGATCTTTGTTATCAAAGGTTTTTTCTTCCACCACTGAAGTATGACAATCTAAGTCCTGGATTCTCATTCTAGTGCCGAACAATAGTTCGTATGGAGTGAAACCCTTTAGAGAATTTCTTGGCAGATTGTTAAGACTACGTTGGACATTTGTTAGATGTTTGACCCACCCATCACCCGAACCTAATACCCTTGTTGTTATAGATTGCTTTATGTCACGTTTTTTTCTTTCCACAACCGCATTTCCCTCAGGATGGAAGGGAGAAGAGTACCGCAATTCAATGCCAATGCTGGTCATGGCCTCTTTGTAAGCTCGAGAGCTAAAAGCAGGACCCTGGTCAGAATGTAGCATGCCAATTGCGTATGTGCCGATAAAGACTCGCAAATCTTTTATAACAGTTCTGGCGTCAGCCGAGCGCTGGGGCCAAATCCTTAGTGAATCTAGTCTTGGTTTAAAGTATTTTATTAAGGTATAAAAAACATGGGGAAGGGGATAGGAGGTCAAACGAACATACAGTACAAAGAGCGAGGTTTGCAGCGGTTCAGAAAGAAAGTAGGGAGACAGGAAGCCCCAGAGGGTAATAAGGCATAAGTCTTAAAGCAATAAGGCATCGTGAATGACCCCCTAGGAGACCCCCACTCCCTCAGCAAGGCCGAGCTGAAATAACATCCTGCAACACAGCAAAAAAAAAACACACCATCCCTCCAACCCCCCAACCCCGGAAAGTTAGGAGAGAGAGAAGCAAAGAAAGGAAAGGAAGAAAACAATACCCCAACATCCCCGTCCGAAGGTCAGCATTAGAAGCATATAACCCCGCCCCCCGCCCCCAGCCCCAGACCCCTAATCCCGCACATTCATCCCGTTGGAGCCGCCGGCGGCGTCAGCCTAAGAAGTCGCAGGTACCGTGGGCATGTGAGCTCGCGAAATTCCGTGGATAGCAGTGCCAAAAAGGGATGCCAGAGTTCTTCAAACTGGTCAACATTCCCAGCCACTGTCAGCGACATCTTTTCCATGCCCAGTACCTGCCAGAGCCTGTGTAACCAACCAGTGACAGAGGGGGCAGTGGGGGTACGCCAGAGCACCAGGATGTTTTGAACCGCGGAGCCCAGCGCAATCGCAATCTGCCTGCCCCTGCGGGACTTCAGCGGGTACATCAGGTCATTGGGGAGGCCTAGCAAGACATACGCAGGGAAGCGCGGGAGCTCAATCTCAAAATGCCTGTCCACCTCATCCAAGACCTCTTTCCAATAGGCCGACAGCACCGGGCACTCCCAGAGAATATGCGTGAGGGTACCCTCCTGTCCGCAGCCGCGCCAGCAACCTTTATCGCCGATTTTGCGCATCTCGTAGAGCCGTTCCGGGGTGTAATACCAATAGGTGGACACCTTAGTAAAAGTCTCCGTCAGCCCAGTGTGGTACGCAGAGTGCCTCGCCCGATACGTAATCCTGTCCCACTCTTTGTGGCTCAAGGTCCTGCCCAATTCCCTGTGCCAGCGCTCCCTCCCTGGGTTATGGTAATGGAACGGCGGGGGTTGGAGAAACTTGTACAAGTCGGTGATAAGCTTGGCATCCGAGGTCCGGGTTACCAGCCATCGCTCATAGGGCGTAATCGAACGGGCAGCGACGTCGCGCACCGGGGGTTGAAGAGCCCAGTGGCGGACTTGCATATAACGCAGTCTGTCCCCCTCCGTCAGGCCAAACTCCTGTCGGAGCTGCTGGAAGGGGAGTACGCCCTCCGGCCCGTAGATCTGGAAAAGCGCCCTGCAGCCGGCGCTCACCCAGTGGGAAAAGGCCCCCAGTTCCAGACCCGGAGTGAAGTCTGGATTGCCAGCAATGGGAGTGAACGGCGATGGAAAAGTGGTGAGCTCGCGAAGCTCGCACACCGCGTCCCACACTCTTAGCGGAACCCGGGTGATAAAAGAGGCGTAGAGGTTCGGCGGACGGTGAGCACGCCGCAGGAACGGGACTTCCTGGAGTGTACGGCCCGCAACTGCCTGGTCTTGAAAGAGCCAGTGCTTGTCTGATTCCCACCGGCTCCACTCCACCAGATACCGAAGTTGCGCCGCCTGGAAGTACTTCCGGAGGTCCGGGACCCCGAGACCCCCCGCCTCCGGGGCAAGCATGGAGAGGACCCGCTTCATCCGGGGCTTACGGCCCTGCCACACAAAGCGGGAGATGTCTGCCTGCGCCTGTCGTATCCAACCTACAGGGGGCTGGAGAGGTAGGGCGCGAAAAAGATACAGGATCTGAGGCAGTATGGTCATCTTCACCGCTGCGATACGGCCCAGCCACGAGAGCAGGCCCTTGTTCCAGCGGCCGAGTTCCTCTTTGATCTTTTTGCCCAGAGAGGAATAGTTAGCAGCGACCATTGCAGGCAGGGAAGGCGCAAGCAAGATCCCCAGGTAAGGCACCGTGGAGGAGGACCATTGCAAAGGAAAAAGACGCTGGAGGTCCCGCCTGGTGTCAACAGAGAGGGACACGTCCAGGGCGGCCGACTTAGACATATTCATCTTGAAGCCTGCCACGCGGGCGAAGGTATTCAGTTCCCGGACGCAGGCAGGGAGCGACCGCCTAGGGTCATTCAGGGTCAGCAAGACATCGTCCGCATACAAGCTAACAGTATGCGTGTATTGCCCCATCTTCACTCCGATAGCGTCCGGGTTATCACGAATCCTCTGGGCAAACGGCTCCATATAGAGGGCAAACAGGAGCGGTGAAAGGGGGCAACCCTGTCTCGTGCCGCGCTCAATGGCAAAGCTGCCAGAGCTGTGTCCGTTGACACGCACCGATGCTGACGGCCTCTTATAGCAATTAAAGATCATAGTGCGGAACCTCTCGCCGATCCCCAGTTTCCCAAGAACCAGCTCGAGGTACGGCCAATGAACCCTATCAAAGGCCTTCTCCGCGTCTACCGATAGCAGCATCCGCTCCCCCGGGACGCGTGAGGCCTTTTCTAGCACGTGTGTCACCCTCTTGGTGTTGTCGACCGTCTGCCTACCGGGTACAAAGCCGGCCTGATCCGCCTCCACCAAGCCTAGTAGATGTAGGCCCAGTCTGGCCGCCAAGATCCCCGTGTACAACTTGAGGTCCACATTCAGAAGCGAGATGGGCCGATACGACCCGCACAGAGTTCGGTCCTTTCCCGGTTTCGGGATAACCGACACGGTCGCCGAAAGAAGGTCCGGCGGGATAGCTCCCGGTTCGGAGAAGGAGTTGAATAAGCGAGCCAGGAGAGGCGCAACAGTGGGACAGAAGGTCTTGTAAAACAAGGCCGTATAGCCATCCGGGCCCGGGGCCTTGCCGTGTTTCAGCCGTGCAATAGCGGAGATGACTTCCTCCACGTGTATATCCCTCTCCAGGTGGGCCGCCTGGGCGGGGTCCAAGGCCGGGAGGGTTACTGATTCCAGATAGGCCTCAGCCTCTCCCGGTGGGGAGGGCTCTGCCGCGTACAGTGCCTCGTAAAAGGCACGGAAGGAGTCCGCCACCTCCGCGTCACCGGAAACCGGGACTCCATCTGGTCCCACTAGCTCCTTTACGACGTTGCGTTGCTGCGCAGCCCTGAGCCGGTGGGCCAGGAGCTTACCGCATCTATCTCCGCCGGTGTAAAAGGCATGTTTCAGGCGCAACGCCGCATACTCCGCCCGGTCTAGGTCCAACGCAGAGAGAAGTTTCCGCGCCGCCTTCAGCTGCCTCCAAACACGAGGCGCCCCTGTCCGGCGATGAACCTGCTCAAGTTCCCTGACCTGCGCCGTTAATTCCTCCCTCTTGCGTTGACGCTCCTTGTTCTCCGCCGAGGAGATGTAGATAAACTCCCCTCTAATGACCGCTTTCAAAGCTGCCCACTGCGTCGCCAGGGACGTATCGGGGTTGCTGTTGTGAGTCAGGTACTCCTGAATGACCTCCTCCACTCGCTTCACCACCGACTTTTTATGGAGAAGTGTGTCCCGAAGCCGCCACATCCCTCTGGAGGGGGGGGGCCACCGGCCAAGCAAAAACTCCGGAAACCGGCGCATGATCGGACAGGGACAAAACCCCGATGTCAGCCGCCGTGGCGGCTGAACGGAGTGGCCCACTCACCAAGAGGTAATCCAACCGCGAGTAAGTGCGGTGTGCGTGAGAGAAATATGAGTAGTCCCTATCGGCGGGGTGCATTATGCGCCAGAGGTCATGTAGATCCATCTCTGCGATCCGGTCCTGTACCGCTCTAGAAAGCTCCCCCGTCTGCGGAAAGCGCTGGGCCGACCTATCCAAGGTGGAGTCGAAGACCATGTTCAGATCTCCCCCTAAGATGACGTGGCGATCGGGCGAGGCAGTAACGTCTACCAACACAGATTCCAGGAAGCGATCCTGGTGGTCATTTGGGCTGTATACGGAACCAACCGTAAAGTCTACACCCCCTAGACGCATGCGATACACTAGGAGCCTCCCCTTCTGCTCGGCATGTTTATACAGCACCTCACCTCGGAAGGTGCTGGCTAGAAGAATGGCTACCCCTGCAGTCTTAGTCGCAGCCGAGGAAAAGAGTTGCGTGGGGAACTTGGCAGAGCGCAGCCTATGGCAATCTTTAGAGAGTAAATGGGTTTCCTGCAGGAGGCAGATATCCGCCTGCGACCCTTCTAGCAGGGAAAGAATTGCCCTACGCTTCACAGGGTTGTTCAGACCCTTAACGTTAAGGGTCACTACTTTCAGGGGCGGCATCATACCCAGGGAAGCAAAGCGCTGTGCAGTAAGCTCGGGATCAGTGGAAGGGGCGCGCGGGGCAGGGGTGCAGGGAAGGCCAGAATCGGCTCCGCATATGTTCGGACAGCATCGGGCGGGACCCCCCCAACACCAAACCAACTGTGAAATCCCCCCAAAACCAACCCATGGCAACTAGCCAAAACCAAAAACAAGAAAAAACACCCCATAGTCTCAGTCTAGCCCAAATGGGCGAGTCTGCAGAAAACAGTCAAGTGGACGTCCAGCCACACACCTCCAACCACTCCCCCCCAACCCCCAGCCCCAACCCAGCATCGAAGAAGCTAAGAGTTCTCCCCCCGGAGTAAAGTTAGGCCGTCTGGGCCACGCCGTTGGAATCGGGCAAGTTCCTGGCCGCAGTCCTCAGGGCTTCCGCCATATCCGCCCTGATGGTAGGGGAGTCAGGGCGACTCGCCGTCGCCGACGATTGGCGCCTCCTCGATCTTCGTCGGCCCGCCGCTTCCTCAAGGAAATCAGCATTCAGAAGGAGATGGATTAAGTCAATAGGCAAAATAATTGCTGTATTGAATTTACATCCAGCGTGTGTGGAGATTGGGAGAATCTGGGTCTGGACTAAATTGGGGTGCTGCCAAGAGAGCACTATGTCTGTGCTTGCCCAAGCACATACCTGCTCTCTGGGTAGAACTACTATGTGATTGTCTCTCTGCTGCACATATTGTGCTTTTCCAAGGATATCATGACTGCCATGACCGTGTTCCACAGAATCACTGGATCACTAGTCATCAGATTGCCCACCGCCACCTGATAATCGCTGCCAGATTCTGCTTCATTTTTTTCTCCCTCTGATGCTCAATATCTGATCCAATGAAAGCGTGGATTGTGCACACCTGCTTTATATGATGTAAATGTTGAGGATTCAGAGTTTCAAACTGTGTAGCGTGCTACGTTCGGCCAATGTCTGCCTAACATGCAATCAATGATCGAAGAGGGGCCAGGTTCCACGCAGGCAACCTGGACACAAACGTGCACAGCTGGGGGGTTAAATACTTACTAGGTACCAATCTTTTCCTAATTTACACAGATTATCAAAGGAGGATCTTTGTATATACAGTATGCAATTTATACCTCATTGCATGATAAGAAAATACAATAGAACTTGACAAAATTCAATTGTTGCCACTATGGCTTATCATAATTCGATGTACAATGCATAATTGTAAAGCGATTGGGGTTACAAATGAAATCCAGCCCAATGCATTTCGGGACTGCCTGTCCCTTCATCAAGGGAGAACCTGTAAAATGTATAATAATGAAATGTGTTTCAATGCACAAAAAATAGAGTCATCTTAATCATGAAATCAACTCAATGACTTAAGCCTGTGAACCATTTGAATGTTACATGTATCGTCCATATGAAATAGACAAATCAAACTACACATGTCAAAAGTATCATGGCAAAAATTATGCGAGCATCATGCACACCAAAGGTGAATCTGAGTAAAAAACCAAACAAAAATCCCAGCACCACTGTGATGATCCTGTAGGAAAATAATCAAGTACACACACCTAAATAAAAGGAGCTTACTTGTATGATGTAATTGGATATCACATACCACACTGAGAATCATTAATCTTTAAACGATGAATGGTCAACTAAGACTCACATCGTGGCTGTAAATAATAACAACATGCGTGCTCATCTAGAAGTTCAATATGCCTTAAAAGAATCAATCACCACCACTGCCACCAGTTCTTACCACAAATATTTGCAGTTCCTCAAACAGTTCGTAATCGTCTGGACAGCGTGTATCACCTAAGCAACAAGCAAACCGATATCATGGTAATGTCCGTGTAGATGCTTTTGCACTGACTTCGTGCTGACAACCTATTTCAATAAATTGAGGTCTTACCTCAACAGGATGTCCATGCTATCCAATATCCACACTGTTAGTCACAAGCCGCAATACCGCCGGTTTCAGCAAGCTTCAACCTTTCAGAAACCAATTTTTACCTTTGTGTACCCTCGCGAGTGTTGTGAAGTTAGCATGCCAGTAGTTGGGGGTGGGCGGAGCTAGGGGGCCAGAGGAAGAGGAGGAGTGGACACAGGAAAGGGTTAGTTATAGTAGGGACAGGGCACGAGCAAGAGGTACTAAATAAAGCTCCAGTTTATATAGCACCCAGTGTCTGTGTTTATTGTAGCACAATGCTACAACTGGCGACGAGGGTGGGATGAGCAAGACTGCAGCCCACAGGATCGAGTGAGAGCGCCCTGTCCCCCTGCAGCGCTGGACAAGAAAAGCCTGCTGCTGTGTACTGCTGCCAGCCAAAGAAGAGACTAATAGTAGGTGACCCTGCCCCTCCTGTGATTGTGGGAGCCCAGAGGGAGCCGCTATCACGAGCGTTGCAGCGCTCGAGAAAAGGAGAAGTTTTCGCGCTGAAAACGCGAGTCCGGCCTGATGCGTGAGCTTTGGCGCGCTATCGGCACCGAAGAGCGGGAATTCAGAAATCGAGTTGGGAGCCCACCCCAACCCGATCTGGCGACTGTGGTGGCCAAGAGACGAGTAAACCCTGGGGTAGATCGCCCCACGAAGGCCTGCTGTCGCGTGCTGCTGAGCGCGAAATAATTGGAGCCTGAACTCCGATGTCGGAGAATCTCACGCTGGATGCGTGAGGATTGGCCCGCCGCCGCCGAGGACTCTGCAAAGGAAGGCGGGAGCCCACCCCAACCTCACCTGACTGCAGTAGCGACCAGAGGGAGTCGAATTGGGAAGATACTGCTCCTGGAGATGACTGCCGGTGAGTCCCGAGTGAAGAGAGGGGCTGAATGCAGAGAAAGAAAGTAGTGCCTGCAGATAACCACGGTGGCCATCTTTGAGTCAGGCGACTTTCGGGACATCCTCCCTATGCAAACTATGGGCGGCCATTTTGAAGTCAGGCATTGAGCAAAGTGAACAAGCACTGGCACCAGAAATAAACAAGCATTGGTAACAAACAAGCATTGGCAACAGAAATAAAACAAGCACTGGCAAACAAACAAGCTTTGGCAACAGAGATAAAACAAGCACTGGCAAACAAACAAGCATTGGCAACAGAAATAAAACAAGCACTGGCAAACAAACAAGCATTGGCGACAGAAATAAAACAAACATTGGCAAAGAAACAAGCATTGGTAAATAAACAAGCATTGACACCGGAAGTCAACCAAGCACTGGCGAACAAACAAGCATTGATAAGTAAGGAAATACTGGCAAGGAAACAAGCATTGGTGAAACCAAGTGAGATTGCCGCAAAATGTCCGACGAAGATAACGCTCAGCCTCCACCAAGTGGGTCGCTTCTGCGGGCACCCGCACCTATCAAGGTGACAACTGGAGGGAGCATGGGTCCCAAATGGCAAGAATGGCTGGAAGAGTTTGAAGATTACACTGAAGGTTCGGACATCGTAGAAGACAAAAAGAAGTTGATTGCTCTGCGCAACCTGGCGGGGCGAGAGATAGTTAAAATACTCAAAGACCTTCCTGCTACCGACGTGGATACTTACGTTAAAGCACGTGAGGTTTTGAATAAAACGTTTCTTCACAAAAGAAATGTAGATTACGAGCGCCACACATTTCACTCCGCTCGGCAAGGGAAGGATGAGCCCATGAGTGCCTTCATGATGCGTCTGCGGAGACTAGCCAAGCACTGTGAATTTGATAATTTCTCTACAGATGATGCCATCAAATCACAAATAATAGACGGATGTTATTCGGATCAACTCAGGAGGCGCCTGCTGAGAAAAGCACATGGACTGGATGAAATAGAGGAAATGACACAAGTTTATGATCAGGCGGAGAAGTACGCAGCCGATATTGAAACGGAACACAAAGGGAGTCATGAACAGGTGCGACGGGTGCACGCCAAAAGCGACAGTCGAAGAAGCTCAAGAGACAAACAATGGAGGTCGCACACGTCTTCCCGTCAAGAACAATCAAGATATCAACGACGAGAACCATGGAAGAAGGAGAAAAGATCGGAAAGAGTGAGAAAATGTTACCGATGTGGGTATGATTACCCTCATGTGGACAGCTGCCCTGCCATGGGCCAGAGATGTCGGAAATGTGGTCGAACTAACCACTTCGAAGTGATGTGTGGGGACTACAATAAAGAGAAACAAAGTGGTACCACAGGGACAACACGGTCTGACACACGAAGCAGAGCCCCAAGAATGTCTCAGTCTGACACTCGAAGACACCATGCGCGAGCTGTCCAAGATCAGACGGAACCGTCCTCTGGATCGTCACATTCCAGCAGAGAGTCACGTCGGTCCAGGTGGGAGCGGAGGTCACCTTCTAGAGAATCCAGACCGTCGTCCCGAGACTCAGCATACACCATTGAATATCTGAACTTGGCAGCAGATCTGGACCAGCTTAAGAGATACCCTCGGCTGGATATCAAAGTTGGAAATCACGACACAAAGTTTATATTAGACTCTGGTGCATCCTTAAACTACATTCCAGTCACCGAATACGAAAGAATGAGCCCACGACCTCCTCTGACATTTGCGCCTGTGCGAGTCTTTACGTGGATGGCCAAGAAGCTACTTCCCTGCCTGGGAAAGTTCCCGACGACACTCACACATGACAACACAACCATATCAGCTGTCATCCATGTCATCAAGGGCCCAGAGGCAGACTGTCTATTGAGCTTGCCAACCGCTGAGCGGCTTCACCTAGTAGAAATTCTTTTCAAGGTCAGCGACAACCAAGATGTGACTCGCCAATTTCCCGGATTGTTTCAGGGATTGGGCAAATTGAAAGACTGTCAGGTGCGACTGCATATTAATGAACAAGTCAGGCCCGTCGCCCAACACCCTCGAAGGGTACCATTTCATTTACAGACTGCTGTTGAGGAAGAACTCCAGGATTTGTTGGCCGCAGATATCATCGAGCGCACTGATGGCCCAACCCCATGGGTATCACCAGTCGTTATCGTCCCAAAGAAGGGCACGGCCAACAAAGTCAGACTCTGTGTGGACATGCGCCTGCCCAACACTGTAATAGAAAGAGAACGACACCCGGGGCCACATTTGAGCGACATGATCGCAGCGCTTAATGGGGCCACTGTGTTTTCCAAGTTGGATTTGAATAAAGGTTACCATCAATTGGAACTAGAAGTGGGGTCCAGATATATCACCACCTTTGCAACCCACCTGGGGTTGTTTAGATATAAAAGACTGAGCTTTGGAGTTTCCTCACCGGCCGAAATATTTCAAGAAACAATTCGGCAAGTCATTCAAAACATTCCTAACACGCTCAACTATAGCGATGACATCCTTGTCTATGGTTCTGACGTCCGAGAACACGACATCGCACTCAATCGTGTCTGCCATGCCCTATTGGCGGCAGACCTGACTCTGAACAAAGAGAAATGCGAATTTCACCAGGCCACGCTGAAGTTCTTTGGTCATATCTTTTCTGGAGCCGGCATGAAGCCTGACCCTGACAAAATTGTGACCTTAAATAACACCAAGAGTCCCCAAGATGTCAGCGAACTCAGGTCGTTCCTTGGAATGGCCAGCTATTGTGCTCGTTATATTAGGGACTACGCAACGATTAGCCATCCCCTCCGCATGCTGACCAAACAGGGTCAGCCATTTGAATGGACTCCCCAATGTGAGCAGTCATTCAAGGAAATCAAGAAAGCGGTGGAATCAGCGGATCACTTGTCATACTTCAACCCGAAGCGAAAGACTGAAATAACTGTGGATGCCAGCCCCGTGGGGCTTGGAGCGATCTTGGCACAATATGAGAATGATTCAGATCAACGCCGCATCATTGCCTACGCGAGTCGTAGTCTGACTGACCCGGAACGGGCCTACTCCCAGCCCGAAAAGGAGAGCCTAGCCGTAGTGTGGGCATGTGAACATTTTCATGTTTTCATTTATGGCAAACATTTCACTTTAATTACAGACCATCAAGCTCTCATCACCATTTATGGAAACCCAAGATCCAAGATGCCCCCGAGGATTGAAAGGTGGGGCCTACGGTTACAGGAATATACTTTCACCATAATCCACAAACCAGGGAAGTCTGAAAATCCAGCGGACTACATGTCCCGGCACCCACTTCCATCGTCAGCTTCCAAGTCATCCATCGCAGAAGAGTACATTCATTTTGTAACAGATCAAGCTCTACCTCCAGCTATCCCTATGGAGACCATTCGAGAGAGTACAGCACAGGACGTCATCCTGCAGAAAGTCCTTCACAGAGTCCGCAACAATCGATGGAGACCCGACCCTCAGGACGATAATGCCGACTCCTCGATCCAACGTGAAATGCAGGCCTTCCGGCACGTGAGTGGCGAGCTGTCGTCACCACTGATGGCATACTGTTGCGAGACCAGAGGATTGTAATCCCCACTCAACTGAGACAAGGAGTGGTTGCTCTTGCACATGAAGGGCATCGGGGAATTGTGTCAACCAAACGAGCACTAAGGGAACGAGTGTGGTTCCCCTTCCCTCGATCAACTGGTGGAAGCCACCTTGAAGGATTGTCATCTCTGTCAACTCACTAGCAAGAGCGATCCTCCGGCACCATTACACATGACCACCCTACCCAGTGGTGTGTGGCAAGAGATCGCCATAGATTTCTATGGACCCCTGTCATCGGGCAAATATGTACTGGCCATCTTCGATGAGTATTCCAGATACCCCATTGCCTGCTTTGTACCGTCCACAAACACTTCCAGTACTCTTAAAGTACTTGATGAGGTCTTTGCAACGTGGGGGGTTCCCAAGACAGTTAAATCAGACAATGGGCCCCCTTTCAATGGAAATGACTTTGCAGCCTTTGCGAAACACTTAGACTTTCATCACCGCAGGATTACACCCCTCTGGCCACAGGCAAATGGGACAATTGAGAGATTCATGGCCACGCTCAAAAAGACCTTCCAACATGCTACCGCGGAAGGGAGGGATCTGCAAGCAGCACTCAATGAAGTCCTTCGAGCTTAATGCACAACTCCTCACGCAACGACTGGCCAGTGCCCAGCTACCCTTATGCTGGGACGTCCCATGAGGAATCGCATTCCAACGTGGGATGGAGCCTTGAAAGCATCATCATCTGCAAAAGACCCGCGTGAAATAAGAGCAACTGACGAACGCAACAAAGGAAAAATGAAGGCCTACGCAGACCACCGGAGAAGAGCGAGGTCATTATCATTACATGAAGGGGACCATGTTATCGTCAAGCAGGAGCCGCAGAAAAAGACAGACTGTCCATTCAAGGACGAACCATTGGTGGTCACGAAAAGGAAATTGTAATTGTAATTGTAAGATAGTTTTTATAGAGCGCATACTATCGCTCCAAGGAGCATCTTGGCGCTGTAGTCCGTAGCCTAGAATGGTGGGCCGGAAAACACTACTCACATCAATTTCATAGTACCTGAGGGATGTTTAGAGCCTAGACTAGCTGTTTACTAACCGTGTCTGGTAAATTAAATCCATCCGCCAAGGCCGTGCCCCTTATGCCCACCGTAGCTAGACGGTTGATCAGTATCTCATGCGAGATCGTGTCGAAGGCCGCCGACAGATCCAGGAGAACTAGGACAGCCCTGTCCCCCTGATCCATGGCGGCCCTCAGTGTCTCAGTTGTGTGGAGGAGAGCTGATTCCGTTGAGTGGGAGGCTCTAAAACCCGATTGGTTGTGGTGTAACAGATCCTCATCCTCCAGAAATTTGGTCAGTTGTTTGTTTACAACTGCCTCAGTGAGCTTAAAAAGGAATGGTAGCAATGAGATTGGCCGTAGGTTTGATAGAGTGGTGGGATCGGCCATCGCTTTCTTCTGTAGGGGTTTGACCGCCGCTAATTTCCATTCCTGAGGGATTTTGGCTGATGCAAGCGAGGAATTTATTATGTTGTTAATAATCGGGTTCACTAGATCAATCAGAGAGTGTAATATCTTGGGGGGGCACGGATCAAAAGGAGAACCGGATCTTCCAGTCAGGATTGCCTGACGGCTGTCTTCCAAGCTAATTGGCAGAAATTCAATCAACTCCGCCCTTCTGGTATCTGGGTCTAAAGTTCCTACTTTATGTCCCATCAATGGTGTTGGGAAGGCTTTTGTGAGCTCCTGGACCTTTGCCTCAAAATAGTTCGCAATGGAGTCGCAGAGGGCCTGAGAGGGGGGGATGTCTAGCCTGGTAATCTTTGGATTTAGGAAGTCATCCACTATTTTAAAGATCTCCTTCTGCTTGTTTTCTGCCGACGAAATTGCCTCAGAGAAGACTGCTTTTTTGGCGTTTTTAATCAGCACATGATATTGATTTCTTGCTTCTTTGTAAATTTGTCGTTCTTCTATTGTGTATGAGCGTCTCCATTTCCTCTCCAATAGTCTGACCTCAACACGCTTCTCTCTAAGAGATTGTGAGAACCAAGGTGCTATTTTCTTCCTTTTTTGACATGTTCTTTGATCCCTTAGTACTAATTAATTCTAGGCTAGTCGTGATCCAATGATTAAAGGTCTCATTGTCTACCTCAGTGTCCCCCGTCAGGGTGGGTTTACCCTGTTTCATAAGATTCTGTAAGTTCGGGTCCTGACTAATTTGACTCCAGTCGTGTTTATTTTGGGGAGGTATTATTAGCTGCCTTTTGTTCGCTGGTTCCTTTGTTATATTTAGTTCCAAGGGAATCAGCATGTGGTTGGTCCATGTCTGAGGGCATGGTTTATTTGCCTTAAGGGTCATTTGATTTGTACAGATACAGTCTAGAATATGTCCAGCTTCATGAGTAGGGTCTCTGTTTAATAACGATAGCCCCCACATATTAAGAAGTTCCAGAAACTCCCTAGTATTAGGGTCAGTAATCATGTCCAAATGGAAGTTTATATCACCCAAAATAGTAAAATTTGCGTATTTAGGGATGATATCACTGAATGATTCGGAAAAACTCTCCAGAAACTCCTTATGAGAGCCGGGAGGGCGATATATCAGAGCTACGGAAAAGGTATTAGAATCATGTGTATGAAGACAGAAGCCTAGACACTCTGCTCCCTTGACGTCAGGGAGGTCGAAGGTGGTACACTTTATGGAATCTCGGTGCACAATAGCAATCCCTCCTCCTAGGGAAAGGAACTATGGTGACAGCGGAGTCCGAGCAGCGGCGAGTCACGAGAAACATCTCGCACTTCAAGAAACTGTCACAAGATACCTCAAGAACCATGATGAGTGAAATGGACAATCCCAGATCGGAAGAACTTTATTCAGATGATCGTGAGAGCATTGCTCCGATCATTGAGACACTGAGCACTAACAGTCCGAGAGCCAGGTCGCCACGACCGCATCGTGACGTACGTCCACCCAAGAGACTGATCGAGGAGATGGACTGAGAAGTCAGTATGTTTTGTTTGTTTTGTCACAAAAGGGGGAGATGTTGTGAAGTTAGCATGCCAGTAATTGGGAGTGGGCGGAGCTAGGGGGCCAGAGGAAGAGGAGGAGTGGACACAGGAAAGGGTTAGTTAGAGTAGGGACAGGGCACGAGCAAGAGGTACTAAATAAAGCTCCAGTTTATATAGCACCCAGTGTCTGTGTTTATTGTAGCACGATGCTACAGCGAGTACACTCCCCATCATAAGCGCCATCTTAACATGGACCCAAAGGATATAAAACTAGCAATCTTGCCGTAAAACTGGTGATCTGGCGGATGCTCTCAAAAACTTGTCTCATAGTAAACTTGATCATGATGGCGAAATGCTTCGAAGACCAAAAAGCACTCCCTATGTGAATAATAAAAGCGGAACTCCTATAGTACGAGTGAGAATGAAAAAACCTCGCCTCCATCACCGATTGGGCAGGCTTCACTAAGTTCAAAAAACTCAAAAGGAACAGTACTACACATCAACAATGTGCACATGCTGGAAAACAGAAATCAAATCACGCGGAGTACAATCAGCACAATGATAACAATACTAAGCCTCTTTACTAAATGAGCAGGTGTCGAGCTATTTTCCAAGGGTGCTTCGTGACCAATAAACATCTATCTTATAAAGTTTATGTGAATAACAAAATTAATAATATGAACAATGATAACATGATGAGAATCCCTGCTACTAAATACATCTTCTTCTGTTATATAAATCTTTGGGGTGAACTCTGTGTGTTCTGTTGTAAGGGAACAACTGAATGTGTCTTGTTGTGTGTGTCTGAAAAAATGAAACGTGATAAGTTGTGAATGGAAACTCAGTCAGACAATGTAGATATGCATGGATGCGAAACTAACATATGTGCCTTTTATAAAATACATGACATGTCCAATTTGTCATTTAGCCCAAACGGCTTTAGGGTGTTAAGTCTCTTAATCCAATAAATCTCCTTTTGTAGAAGCAGTTTAGAGTTGTCTATACTATCACGTGGAAAAATTTGCTCAATGATTTGGAATTTAATTTGTGCAATAGTATGGTGAGCTTCTTCCCAATGTAGGGCTAAACTTGAAGTGGTGCTTTTGTTCCTGATCCGACTTTGGTGCTCCGTTAAACGGCTCTTAATTTTTCTGTCCGTCTTGCCAATATATATAATAAGTCGCAAGGGCATTTATTGGAATAAACTGTGCGTGTGGAGTTGCAGTCAAAAGATTATTTGATTTTGATTTTTTCTCCAGTTCTGGGATGTAGTAATGTGTTACCACCTATGACATTGTTGCAATGGATGCAATTCCCGCATTTCGACGTTCCGGACTTGATTTCTGCTCTCTTAGACTTCCTAGTCGATAGTATCCCTTTAAGATTACGCCCTCTTGTGAACGCAAATAGAGGTTTATCCACATATAAACCATTGAACTCAGGGGCATATTACCAACAAGTAGTGATATTTATCACTAAATAGGCTTAGCGACTATTTTTTTATCGCTGAGCATCGCCGGAATTTATCGCTGAGATAACGTGCAATTAGCAACGTTTATCTCCAAAGTGATACATTTTCCGGCGATAGCGGCAAAATGCGTGAATATCGCTGAGAATACAGCGATATTCACACATTAGCAACAAAATGCTCTTAGCCATGTTATCCACCTCCCATTGGATAACATGGCTAAGAACTGGTCTGAGCAGGCGTTAGTTTTTTAAGATATTCGCGCTTAGCGCAAGAATTTCCAACGCTAAGCCTGTGTTGGTAATAGGCGATAGCGATGTTAGCGACTGCTGTCAGTCGTTAACAGGTTGGGAACGCCCACTTTGCATGTCAGCAGCGATAAATATCGCTGACATGGCAAGCGGCCCCCAAACCGCTCGCTATCGCCTACAAGCTGTCGCTAACTGCTGTTAGCGACAGCTTGCTAATAGAGCGATAGAATTGTCGCCGCATAGTGTCCGAAAACGGCCGCTAAAGCGGCGATAATTCACTATCGCCACCCTTGATAATATGCCCCTCAGTTTCCTCTTTCACTAATTCCCATCGTTTGAGAATAATCTGTTTGATTTGAGTGGAAACTGTGGAGAATTTAGAAACAAACACGCTTCTGTTCGTAGTCTTTTTAAGTTGTTTCTGGAGTAAATCTGTTCTACAACTTGAACTCGCCTGCTGTATATGTGCATCCAGTAATGCTCCTGGGTAGCCTCTTTCTATATAATTTCTCTTCTGTAATCTCCATAGTTTCAAAGCTGGTGTCCATATCGGAGGTGATGCGTTGAATCCTCAAGAATTGTGAGTACAGAAGGTTCTTAATAAATGATGGTGGATGAATGCCAGAGAATTGAAGGGCTTTATTCTGATCAGTTTCTTTTTTATAGACTCTTGTGATGATGGCATTAGAATCAATTTCTATCCAAGTGTCTAAGAAGGGAATACCGCTCTTCTTTATGGTACTTGTGAATTGAATCCTCCCATCGTCAAATTCAAAGCTCTGATATTTTACAACAACATTTCTTCCGTGTTCTTCCATATAAGGAAGATGTCATCAATGTAGCATCAGAAGCAAACTAGTCCATCCTTCCACTTGTTGTTATTCAAGATGTGGTCTGATTCAAATTTCGCCATGAAGGTATTGGCATGAGATGGGGCTCCCGGAAAGCCCATCGAAGTTCCATTCAATTGTACAAAGAATTCATTATTCCATTCAAAGTAGCTATTATATAGACAGAACTCAATGAGTTCTATCACAAAGCAACTTAGGTTATCTTTAGTAGTTTGTTGCAATATGGCACATTCAACAGCCTCAATTCCAAGTGCATGGGGTATAGAAGTATATAACGACACAACGTCGATGGTGCATAGCCACCAGTTTACACTCACATCCTCTTTAAGTGATTGGATGCTCCTAAGAAAATTGTTTGTATCTTCTATATATGTATCCCAGTTTTTCACAAACGGTGGCAAGTGTGCGTCAATGAAACGTCCAGGAGTTTCAAAGACGGACCCACAACCAGAAACTATCGGCCTACAGGGTGGATCTGTCATACTCTTGTGCACCTTGGAGAGCATATATAGTTTGGGGCGTCTCGGGAAACGTGTGGTCAAGAATTGTTTGGGTGTTTCATCACAGCTCTTTTAAGGATATGTGCCAAAAGATTGCTTATTTCCAACGTGGAATCATAATAGAGTTTTTCATAGATGTTAGTATCATTGACATGGGCGTTAACTTTGTTTTCATAAAATTCGTGGTCCATCATCACCAGTCCTCCACCTTTATCCGCTTTCTGAAATGCAATAGAGACTTTAATTCGCTAAGTTCCGTAATGTACTGTGTTCAGCCCGACTCACATTTTTCTTGCAGATGTTTGCATTGGAGTAATTGATTTTGTCAAGGTCATTCTTTACCAAAGTCTCAAAGGTATCCAAAGTGTGATACAGGGCCAAAAATGTGCTTTTGGGTTTAAATTTAGGTTCTGTTGAGGTGGTTCTAGGTGGTACTATGTTAAACGTTTTTTAGTCTAAAAAAGTTGCATGAATTTGAAAAAGGCTATTTCATTTTCTAGCTTGATGCTAGTGTACGTAGGAACGAAAGATGTCCCTCTGTTTAAGACTTTTTCCTCAGATCTTGTCAAACTAACTGATGAGATATTGATTATGAGGTTTTGTTTTGGCTCCTCAAGCCTGTTTTCAAGCTTGGTTTTTCTTGTCCTCTGCAAGTTTTTGTTGTTGTTGTTTTGCTCCAATGTCCAGGGGTTCCCCCGTATCTCCCGCCTGGGCTAAAAAAAAAACCGAAGAAGAGCTTCCCTGAGCTGCCTCATTATCCTCCATATTGATGGGTAGGCTTTGTGCAACTGTCATGTTAATGGGAGTTCTTCTAGTGTCTATATCCTTCTCTGTGGTCACACTTTCTTCTGATGAGCCCATGTTATTGCGTTTTGGTAACGTGTTTGGGCATATACGTACTCCCACGTGTACGCTTCATTAAGCTTGTAATCTACTGTGTCTCATTTAAATTTCTGCAGCTTCATTTCTTAGAGTTCTTTGCCGTATCAATCTAATTCAACATTTAATTTCTCCAAAAATTGTTTCCAAGCTGAATTCTCCATCCTTGTGGACATTTCTCTTTTTAAAGATTTCTTCCTCCAAGTCCTTTATTGTTTTCAACAATTCTTCTATCAGGAGCAGAATCAAGTTGAGAGAACATTTGTTTACAATCACGTACCACTTTGCAATGAAGATATGGTTATGTTGTTGTATTAATAGCATTGGTTTGATGGCCAGTCTAAGACCACGAGGAATCTTTTTGACTTTTTGATATTGGATTAAAGTTGCCGCATGAACTGGTTTAGTTATCTGCGGGTCAGAAATTCTAGTTGTTTCAACTGTTGTGAGATGGTTTCGCTCTGCGCATCGAAAGTCTTAGTTTCCTGAATAAGGTTGTGAAATAAATTTACATCTTCAGCAGTATAAGCCTTGGTGTTTGCTCTGTTATCTGTAAAATTGGCGATGGCGTCGAATTACATGTTTAAACTTGGGTACACAAGCCCAATAGTAGGCAGAAAACATAGTGATACAATGAAAGAGTGGATTGTGCACACCTGCTTTATATGATGTAAATGTTGAGGTTTCAGAGTTTCAAACTGTGTAGCGTGCTACGTTCGGCCAATGTCTGCCTAACATGCCATCAATGATTGAAGAGGGGCCAGGTACCACACAGGCAACCTGGACACAAACGTGAACAGCTGGTGGTTTAAATACTTAGTAGGTACCAATCTTTTCTTACTTTACACCGATTATCAAAGGAGGATCTTTGTGTATATACAGTATGCAATTTATTCCTCATTGCATGATCCAAAATACAATAGAACTTGACAAAATTCAATTGTTGCCACTATGGCTTATCATAATTCAATGTACAATGCATAATTGTAAGGTGATTGAGGTTACAAATGAAATCCAGCCTGTCACGTCGTCCCCACAATGATGAGGCAGACAACATGCTTTATTTAAAGAGCTTTATTTAGCATGACCCTTCCTCTTCTATCACTACTCTATTCTGCCCCTTTCCTTTCGCCTCCGCTCCTCCCTTTCCTGTCCCTCCCACATCTCCTCCCTCCAACTACTAGAATGCTAAGTCACGTTCTTACACAGCCCAATGAATTTCGGGACTCCGTGTCCCTTCGTCAAGGGCGAACCTGTAAAATGTATAATAATGAAATGTGTTTCAATGCACAAAAAATAGAGCCATCTTAATCATGAAATCAACTCAATGACTTAAGCCTGTGAACCATTTGAATGTTACATGTATCGTCCATATGAAATAGACAAATCAAACTACACGTCAGAAGTCTAGTATCGTGGCAAAAATCATGTGAGCATCATGCACACCAAAGGTGAATCTGAGTAACAAACTGAACGAAAATCCCAGCACCACTGTGGTGATCCTGTAGGAAAACAATCAAGTATACACACCTAAATAAAACAAACTCACTCGTATGATGTAGATTGGATATCACACACCACACTGAGAATCATCAATCTCTAAAAGATGGACGGTCAACTAACGGTCATGTCATGGCTGTAAATAATAACAACATGTGTGTTCATCTAGAAGTTCAATATGACTTAAAAGAATCAATCACCACCACTGCCACCAGTTCTTACCACAAATATTCGAAGTTCCTCAAACAGTTCGTAATCGTCTGAACAGCGTGTATCACCTAAGCAACAAGCAAAACAATATCATGGTAATGTCTGTGTAGATGCTATTGCACTGACTTTGTGCTGACAACCTATTTCAAGAAATTGAGGTCTTACCCTCACAGGATGTCCGTGCTATCCAATATCCACATGTTAATCACAAGCCGCAATACCGCCGGTTTCAGCAAGCTCCGACCTTTCAGAAACCAACATTTACCTTCTTGTACTCTCGTGAGTACACGCCCCATCATAAGCGCCATGTTAACATGGAACCTGGATATCTGATCCAGCCTCAGAGCTATCCTCTGTTACTTAAGTAATGGCCTATGCAGCAATCATGTACCAATATGCGTTGCTTCTTTAATGACTGTATAAAACCTGTCTAAAACCTTTATTCTGAAACACTGTGTCCTACGTAGAAGGCAGAAATATGCTTATAAAGCAGTGAAAAAGCCAAAAAGGCACTTATCTTCTGTATGCTGTGATCCAGGGAACTTCTCCCAAAACACTAAGAGACACACAAAAAAGTATTCAGTCACAGACTTTATTTCGCATCAATTAAAATGCATAAAAGTACAATATATACACATAATGGTTTGACACTGAAGAATATTTCTAAAAAAAACAGACATATTTGTACCCTGTTCAATACTAAAATACAGATAAAATCCATTCCTTCAGATAATAATAGGTTGAGAGTCCCAAAATGACCTACATTTATACACTCTACCTGGTTTGTCTAATCTAAATAAAAACACATGAAGCAAGACGGGACTAATGAGATAATCTATGCCCCATATCTCCCCTAAAAATTGTCATTATAAGCCAGCCTTTAAATTCTTGGTATAAAAACAAAGATTAAGAAGAAACTCTACCCTAACCACAGATGCAACAACTCAAAAACTCAGCGGCATTTTAAAATTGCCCAGATAATTGAAGCAATATTGTTACAAACATTGGGATCTGCCAATTGCTGAATAAAATATAAAGCTAGTAAACACTGTCTAAAAACATGTTTACTTAAGAGAGGAATAATATACTTCTTTCTCTCTTGGCTATATAAAGTGCAAAAGAATAAAAAATGTATTCTAGACTGTATAGATTTTCCGTCTCAAGGACAGGGCGACAATAAGTGTTTTCGGGTAAACCAATCACAAGTGGGATCAAATTTAGACAAAAGCGTATCTAGACAAATTGAAGCTGTGAATTTTGAACAACGGACAAATAAGAAAATGCTCCAAAATTTGCAGGTGGTAGTGTCTTGTAGTAAAAAAATACTGTGCTTTTTTCTTTATTCGCACCCACTAGGTCATTTTGTGCATTTACCAGGACATTTTTTTTTTTTTTAGCTTAAGCTTCGGAAAAATAGCACAGAGCAGTGGGGTTTCGTACAGATCATGCAGTTCCCACAATGACAGAGGGGACTCTACATAACTCAGCCTCAGGATTATGAGTGCATAATCAATTTTTAGGATGTCCCTTAGCACTGACTGGTTGAGTCGAACACTATGCCTTTTCCATATTGAGTGCCACAAACAGCAGAGGGACTATCTTTTTTTTTTTTAAATCTCTTTATTTGCATCAGATTGGTCCATATAAGCAAACAATCACATGGCGTGTAAATTACATCAGAAACTTCGTTAGTAATAATACAAAACAAGCATCTGCAAGACGTGACCAATAATATGACGAATGGTGTTACGCATTCTAGAAACCTCATTTTCCGTTTTCCAGGTCTGTCAGTGATTTGCACACATGCGAGGATGATGCAAAGAGATAAACATAATTCAAAACACATCAAAAAGAAAAATGCAGCATCTTTATATTCTTTCCTCTGGGGATGGCTGGTGTCAACGCTAGAAGTGGTAATTATATTATCTTGTTATGCCATGTAATTTTTTGTTATAAATATTGTGAGATCATTGAGAACATTGCATTGAGGGTGCTAGTCTCAGGTTTGCGTGGTGGTTGTATGTTATGTTTGGTTTCCTCAGCTTACCATAACTGTATAATATAACTAAGGTCTTTCATTTTAGGGTTTTAATGATATACTCAAGATGTCTTTCTGTTGTCCAACTCCCACTAAGCATGGCCTTTTTCTGAATGTAATGAGGGATGGCCAGAGTGCCTTGCTTGTGGATCTATCCTGCTCCCCACATTTACGCACCCAATCTGCACAGCACAAGGCCTTTGCTTGTGTGCAGTGCGGGATGTTTGAAGAGCCTTGCCAGTGGCCATATTCAAACTGCTGCGCTCCTGGCTCCGAAGAGTTTTTGGCACCACACCCAATCTCTTGTGCAGTAAACTCTGGCTGTTCATGGCTCACACCATACACTGTCAGTCTTGGCCACAGCGCAGGGCCTAGTACTAGTACCCTACCACTCGAATTGTGCATGACAGTGTGCTTATGACCATTTGTGGCAGGCTCTTGGTGCAGATCCTGCACCAAGTCCCCTGCCTTTGAACCAAATGCACATGGTCTTTCAGCATGTATAGTGGGTTTTGGGAGCCTACTCTGAAGCCAAGTCCTTCACCGGCTCTCATGCCACTAAAGCAGCAATGTATGGCCTATGGTCTTGCATTGCCTGCTCTTGGAACAGGGCCTGGTGAATATACCAGCAGATCACTGGAGCCAATATTGTATCTGTGAATCCCAGAAGGAAAATGTATTTTTTTTCATTTGGGTGTAGAAAATACTTATTTGGGCTTCCATCTCTTCCTTGGGGCCAGGAGATACTCACCCAGCCCTCTTATACATTTTCTGTCACTCTCTTACTTTCTTCAGGACACTAGCTTTGGTTTTTAACATCCTGTAATGGATGCAGCAATAAACACATTCAGTTTGTGACAGACAATGAGTACACTAATTAAAAAACAAAAAACAGGACAGAGTTCTGCTCTGCAACATAAAAGCACCTCCCACTAACCCTATGAAGGCCCCCAGATACATTTTCGTAACAGATTTTGCAAAAATCTCTGAAAGGATTTACAGCAAACCAAGCAAAGTTACTTCCTTGTAAATTGGTAGTTTCATGGCAAGATTGGGTTGAGTCCATTCAGCATTTTTTGCTCTAACATAGACAGATGAATGCTTGGTGTACAAATGTGTTTTCATGCCCTGAGTTCCTGACTGTGTGTATCAGGTATCTTGTTTTTTGAGTTTGCCCCTCACACTAACCTACTGTAGCGCAGAGGCCTAGGCCAGTCTCTTGATACAAGTGATGTCTAGACCTGGAGGGGTGCACCACATACACCAACTGTCATTGTACTGACAGTAGATTATCGTCCCTTTCCGGGGTTTAGTATATAGAGCAGTGGTTGCAGTGTACCGTCTTTCATGAAATCATATTTGTGACCAGATCTCATTATACCTGACCCTCGAGAGAAGGTCCTGTAAAGTTCTGCATTTGTGAGCTAACTGGGATCCTAGCACTAACATCTCAAGTGTATGTTGTGCAGGTATGTGTTTGTGTGCCATCATGGCACATGCATTGCGTTGATGAGTGAACCAGAGTAATTTAGGTCTGTGGGATCTATTTTGGGGTGCCCCTTGTCTGACCTGGCCTCTCCCTATGTACATGAAGGTTGGGATGCTGTTTTCCCAGACAGTGGAAATGTATTACTGACAATTCTGAAGCAGGGGGGAGGAAACCTAGACACCGAAGTAGAGAGAGAGAAGGCAAGGCCATTTAAAAGGTTTATTAGGCCTTTTGATGAGAAGGGCTTCTGATTAGTCTACCTATAGCACTGCCATTATGTAAATGTTGAGGGTGAAGAGTGGTAGAGCAGTCTGTTGTTTAAGGTGAAAGGAGCCACTTAGGTCAGGCCCACCTTTTGTCTTTCCCCTTTTCATACTCACTCTTTCAGTTTGGCTGATGACGGCCAGGTGCTGTAAGCTCACAGCTCCTTATGCCTCTCTTGTAGAGGCTTCAAGCTAGAAACTACCCCGCCGTGTGGAGAATTACTCTATACAAAGTGTGTGTGTGAAGATCAACCTGGAGAAGACATTTGAAAGGAAAGACAGCCTAAACAGGTTCTCACAGTGCCAACAATGGGCCCACAGCTTGTCTCTACTTTGACTGTAGCTATAACAGTGGGACCCACTCCTTGTTCCAGTTCCAAGTTCTCTATGACCAAGAAAAGGAGGGCTCTGCAGAGTACTCAGAGGACAGCTGTGCAACCAGAGCTAGCCCCCTTCAGCCTTTTGTGCATGATGCAGGAGACAGGACATAAGAGCCCTGAGACCTGCTACTAAAGGACTTATGAAGGTGGATGTTGGCTAGTAGTCTCCAATTGAATGGGGACCTGACTACAAGCAGGTACCACTGACTATCTCCATACCAGTAAAAGCATGGTAACTTTCTAATATTATTTTCACACTAATCAAGTGGAGTGACATAGTGAACGGTCCTGATGAATGCCAAGAACCTTCTCAGTCTATAAAGGCAAAAACATGTTGACCTGATACTAATAGGGACATCCATACCCTCATTTCCACTGAGCTTATTTTTAATCTATCCACTGGGGACACTAATAAAAGATTAATCTTGGCCTCAAGGTCATACTTTAAACTCACATTTAATTTTTGCATTCTGCCCCTCACTGGATGATATAAAGCATCTCACACTCCTCTCCTGTGGGGGAATTGTAGCCCACACTGGGTACCTTGCTGTCCCAGTGTGCAAGCATGTCACCCTAGGGTGAGTGAGGGTTCTCGTTTTAACATGTGTGCATCTGTCCCTCCCCCCTCCCTTTGACTTCTGGTGAGAAGTTTAGGTACACCATCCGGTTACCTTTTGTGAGTTCACAACCAGAGCTAGCACCAGTGCCTGACTGACAGCCAGCTTCCCAGAGGTCAGAGGACACCACTTGAGTCTATCTTAGCTGGAAGAAGTTGGTCACCTGGACTAATGTGGCTGAGAGACAGTCTGTCTGCTAAGAGAGGGAAGGAGCTTCCTAACGCTGCAGGAGGAATAACACAGGTGAAGCATGACCACAGTGCTGGTGGGATCTGCCAGAGGAAATTGATCAGTGTACCCTGGGTGACAATAGGTAACAGCCTTTCCAATTTGCGGTTCCAGGTGGGATCATTGGAAGCACAGCTTGACCTGCGCCCCCGGCAAAATAATGAAAATGTCTTTAATTGTACTACTATGACCTGATTGAAAATTTGGCTTGACCTGCGCCACTGTAACAAGGACGAGAAGAAGGCTTGGCCTGTGCCATTAACCCAGAATATCACTACCTGACCCATGTCTCCGTGCCCAGAGGAAAGCATGTCCTGGCCCAGCCCACCTTGCTGAGAGAAGCGGGTGTGTGTGAGTGGCCTTGCTGACCCTGAAATTTGTCAATTCATAGCTTCATCAACATTGATTCTATGGGAGCACCACGGCCACCCAACACTTGTACAATTGTTCCGAGGGAAAGCCTATATCTGCCGGGGACTGCTGCCTCTGTTAACATGACCGCTGCCTGCCAGTAGCAACATTTCTGCAGATGTGACTACAGTAAAAGTGCCGGAACCTAGATGGAGCCTTGCTGGAGTCATTGTTCACAATCCCTTAAAGAACCGGATCAGGCCCATGAGGATTGAACATGTGCCACAGCCTGACCATGCTTGAGGCTTAACACCCAAGCCTCACTCAGTAAGAACAACCTTGAACTGTGAGAGACTGAGACATTTAGATGATAACTGAGGTAATCTGTACCTGAGTCTTATAACACTATAACTTTATTCCTAACAATAAACTACTTAGACCAAACTAGGAAGATATGCGTGGGGGAAGTAGCAGGTAGAGGTGCAACCAACTAAAGTGTCCAAGAAACTAAGGGGCCCATTAGGATGGCGGGGGCAATCCGCCTGCCATCCTCACCTAAATGCCCCAGCCATATTAGTATGGCGGGGGGGACCGGGTCGTACGGAAAGACTATCCGCCGCTTTTCCGCCCCGGTCGCCTTGCGACCGGGGTGGGAAAGGTCTAACATGGTGGCGGTGTCTATTAGACACCACCAGCCATATTAGGATGGGTCAGAACAGATGCCTTTCCGTGTCTGCATCGAAAGTCATGCCGTCTTCACTTTGGGGGCCACCGGAGTAAAGGAGAGGTGGGGGTGCACATGGGGGGTACCTGTGGTACCCCCTGCATTTGCATTAACAAAGCGGCAGGCACCGCGTGGTGCCTGCCGCTTTGTTAATGCAAATGCATTCGTGCATTTTTTGCATTGTGGCGGGCGGTGCTGAGAGCACCGCCCGCCAGAATGCTAAAAATGCAGGATGCGCCTGCCACAGTGGCAAGCCTATCCTAATACCCCCCACGGGACCACCACCCTTATGGCGGGCGGTCCCAATGACCGATAGAATAGCGGGCGGACTAAGTCTGAACGTCATCCTAATGGACCCCAAAATTACATCTTGCAAAAATTGTGTGTAGTGCTTAGTTCTAGCATGCACTAAAATACTTTTTCTCTTGAAAGTAAAGCACTGGGTTGGGCAATCAGTTGTTGTACTGCTGTGTGATAGTTGAGTGCCAAGCTTGTTCCCCCCAACTGGTTCACTGATAGAATATCGATATAACAAATATCAAAGAAAAAATATAGAATGCAAAAATATCGACTCCCTTTACTTAAACAGGTAAGGACACAAATATTGATTAAAAAATATTGAAGGAAAAAATATAGATGTAAAAAATATCGAATTAAAAATATATATAAAATAAAATAAAATATATAAAATAATATTATTAGTTTTAACAAACTAAATTAAAATTAATAAACATGTTAACTAAATATTACAAATGGCGTGGCCAAGCAGCATGGCCGACAGGACGTAAGCTCCGCCAACTCCCGACCTGCGGACCCAGACATCCTGCATAAGTATCCTATTTGGGCATTTTCTTGCCTGTACCGGGAGCCGGGGGCTCCTCTCACGATAGTGACCCCCGGGCCGGCGGCTGAGAGCAGCGATCCGCGGAGTTCCCGGCAAGAAGAGCTGACGCTGTGGGAGCCGGCCCTCTGCCTACGTGAGGCCGGGGATTGCGGCCTGGTCCGCAGCGGTGTTGCGGGGCGGACCTGCTTCCCTGGGCCCCCTGGAGACCGTGGTGTCGCCTGCTGGATGGCGGAGCCCGCTGCCATCTGGGGCTCCGCCTCGGTGAGGCCCGTGTGCAGCCGGAGGGCTCTGCGGGCATCGTACCTTGCTTGGATCTGACCCGGAGGCCCGGGGTGCGACACGACGGCCGCCCTTCCCCCCGGACGCCGCCTTGTGGTTAGTGCGGGAGTCTCCCGACCGGGTGGGCGCTCCTGGGGACGGACCTCCTTGCCCTGGTAGACCTGGGGGCTGGCATGCACTTTGAGGCAGTCGGTGCGAGAGTGGCACTGTGGGGCATTGGAGTCCGGATTTGAGCCCCTCCCCTGCTGGGCCGCCATCTTGCTGTTGAGGCGGAGAGGACATTGACCACGGTGAAGGAGCCTGAAGCTTGCGAGGCCCGCTGGCCTGAGCTAGCGTATTGCGGTGCCCCTACCCTGCGGCGCTCCTGTTGCTGAGTGGCTCTGAGCCCTGGGGAGCCGTGACTGTTGCCATCGGGGTGGGTGGCCGTAGACCGGGCCGCCCGACCAACAGGAGGATCCTGCTCCCGGTGCCAGCCTACCTGCCCTGCGTCCCGCCGTTGGAGAGGAGGGAGAGGTGTATGCGGTAGGACATTGCCGCTTGGGCATCTTTTTCTTGCGGACCTCCCTCCCTACCTGGGCGCCCCCTGGGGAGCCGGTTTGTCGCGCCGGATAGGCCCTGCAGATGCTGCAGCTCCTGCTCCCTGTGCTGGCCTACATGCCCTGGACCCCACCGCCTGCCTCGCGAAGTGGGAGGGTGCTGATTGACCTTGTCGCCTATTATCCTGTGAGGCCCACTCCTATATCGGGCGAGTCCTGGGGGATTGGATTGTTGCCCCGGACTGCCCCCAAGGGCGCTATGTTGTTGGCGAGAGCCCCGCGATCCTGGGAGGCTGGGATAGCGAGAGCACGGGTGAGTGGTTCAACATTGGATTGCCGGCCTGCCGCGACGTCCCAGCTCCCTGTGCTGGCCTGCTTGCCCCGGGCCTCACCGCTTACCTGGCGTAGAGGGGGGGTGCTGCCCGTGTTTACCAGCTACCATCCTGTGAGCCCCACTCCATTGTCGAGCGCCTCCGAGGGGATCGGATTGTTGTCTCGGTCTGCCCCCACAGTCGCTGCTACCCTGGGAGGTGACAAGGGGTCCTCTGACCCTGACTGCAGCTGTGTGACCTTGCCTGGGCAGCGGCGGGGGTGCTTTTGGCCCTTGCCTGGCGTCCCCCTGCTTTTGACGCCCCTTACGACGACCTGGAGGTACGGTTGAGTGTACCGGACATACGACCTGAGGAGCTGCCTGGGGACCAGCAGCTGAGGGACGTTGGGCGTGAGAGATCCTTGAAACTCCCCTGGAGGGATTGTTGGGACTGTTTTGGCAACCGGCAATGTGCAAGGATAGGATCTCAAAGTCCACCCAGCCCAACGCCATTACGCAGTACACTACCCAGTGGCTGCCGTCGCAATGAATTACGCGCCAGACCGGTCAGGAGGAGAGTGCGGATGGGCCTGCGGAGCCTTCCCGGGCCAAACTATTGAAAGCTATACAGGGCTCCCACACTGCACTGGAGCGGCAGATTGAGACTGTGTCAATTGATGTTAATCTTTTGCGGACGGATCTCCGGAAGGTGGCGGATAAGGTCTCAGATGCCGAGGGCAACATTACTCACTTGCAAGGCGAGGTGGCCTCCTTCAAGAAGACGGTAACGCACCTCACAGCCGCGACGCATGCCTTGGAGCGGAGAGCTGAGGACGCGGAGGTAAGAGCGCGTCACAGTAATATTAGGGTCCTGGGTGTGCCAGAACGGTTAGAGGCGGATAATGCCGAGCGTTTCTTGGAGACCTGGTTTCGAACCCACCTGTGTCCGCAGGGCCTGTCGAGCGTCTTCGTTATCGAACGGGTGCACCGGGCCCTAGTTTCGCCTCTGCGCCTGGGGGAGCCCCCGAGGGCACTCATTGCTAAGATCCTGAACTATAAGGACCGGGACTGCATATTGAGGGCGGCAAGGGAGACGGCGAATCTCACTATCGAAAACAGCCGCGTCTCCATATATCCTGATTACACCCAGCAAGTGCAGGAGCAGCGGAAGTCCTACCGGGGGGGTAAAACAAAAGCTCAGAGAGATGAAGCTCCAGTACATGCTATTATATCCGGCCAAGCTCAAGGTGATCTCGCAGGGTCGTGCACACTTCTTTGAATCCCCAGCAGAAGTATGGGAGTGGCTGGAGATACGGGGCGATGACCTGCCACCGGGAGAAAGTGGGGGACCCAGTGAGATGTGGGGGACCCGTCCTCAGAGACGACGACACGGACGACGAAGACGGCGATCTGGTTCGGAAGATCCCGAGGGGTCTAGGATCATGGTGGGCGAGAATGGCGCTCTGCTTCTGTGACCTTCCGGGGAGGAGACGGGTCCGGAGTCCCCGAGCAGGTCTGTCCCTGGGGGAGTTTTGGTTCCGGACACCCTACAGGATACCGTACCGGGTACGGACACTATGGCCCCGGTGATCCCGGAGACTGGACTATCCAAGCCATTGACGGAGTTGGCTCCATCTTGTTTGGTCTCTGCTGTGTTGCTCTTGACCTGGGAGGACCTTGGGCTGTATTTTTTGGTTGTTGGGGATGCCTGTGGCCTATACTGTTTGCCCGTGGATGGTGAGATGGAGCGGAGGACTTGCATCCTGCTGAAGGAGGACTCTGGGGCGGGGAGGCTATGTGTTTCATATTTATAGTCAGCCTAGCAACTGTCCTGCCAGATTGGGTCCTGCGGGGAGCTAGAAGGGGGGGGTAGTATTGGTGGTATTGGTTAGGTTGTGTGTGTGTGAGTGTTGTGTGGAACAGATGGGGTGGCTGTGCACGTCCTGGCACCTGCAGGGGGAGGGCAGGATAGCATGTTTTGATCTAGCTGTCTTTTTGCTCGTGGGTGGGGGTGGAGGGGATTGTTCGGGGGGAGTTGTGGGGTTGGGGTTTTTTTGGGGTTGAGAGGGAGAGTTGTTGGCATCAAGTGTACGATGGTTCAGGTTCATGTGTGGCTGGTCCTGAGAGTTGAACTTCCCGACCCGGTCAGTGCTCGGCCCTGGGGGTGGTGGATCGCAATATATGTATTACAGAGCCCGGAGGGGCGTCATTGTCTGAAATGGGTTTCAAATTCTTAACCTGAAACGTGCGCGGGTTGGGCACTTGCACCAAGAGACACAGGGTTGTTTCATTCCTCCGAAGACATGGGGTCTCTGTGGCGTGTCTCCAGGAGACCCAATTGAACGAGGAGGGTGCTCAGAAACTGTCCAAAAAATGGAGGGGCCAGGTCTTCCATTCCTCCTTCTCCACCTATGCCAGGGGTGTCCTCATCTGGGTGGCGCCAGGGGGTTCCCTGTGCCGTTCAGTATCTAGAGGCAGACATAGAAGGCAGGTATCTGCTGCTGCGGGTTAAGTTGGATGGTAGGGATTTCCTGCTCCTAAATTCATACGCACCGAATGTAGATGACCCTGGCTTCTCTTCCAATCTCCAGGACCTTATTGCCTCGGATCTTCATACCCCCTTCCTCTGGTTCGGGGATTTTAACTGCGTATTGGATCCAGATCTGGATCGATGCCCTCCTCGCTCTGGCACAAAGCCACGCATGCCGGCGAGGCTCCGGGAAGTGATGCACAATTTGGGGGCGGTGGATGTGTGGCGCACGGGCCACCCTACCCAGAGGCTCTACACCTGTTATACCCCGACGCATGGTACCCACTGCAGACTGAATCGCGTCCTTGCGGCCAATATTGTGGCGTCCCTCTCCTTGGCGGTTACCCACCAGGCCCGTTTTCTGTCAGACAATTCCCCGGTGACGTGCGACGTGACCTGGACTGACCAGGCTACGCGCCCCCATACTTGGCGGATGCCAATGGACCTCCTGCAGGACCGGGTGGGAAAGGATCATGTGGCAACTACCCTGGCCAATTATATTGACCTGAACTGGACCGTCGGTGATTTTTTAAATAAAATTATTTTTATTTTTTCCTAATATGCACATTGTACATTTTTCATTTCATATTTGTATCTTTTTTACAGTTCTTCAGCCATCAATTCTTTATATAAACAAACAATACATATTCCTACTGGTATATTTGAAATAAACAATCAGGTAAATGCAGTAAATTACGAGATAATAGGTTCTAATGGGGGTAAAAAAAAAGACGATAACACAACAGTGAGAAGAGATAGTACTAGTAAGAGAAAATACAATTTAAGACAACTTCACTTTATCTCCAACTTTATGCATTACCTATAGAATTAACACAATATCAATCTCTCAAAGCCTCTTTCCAGCCATCTATAGGTTTCCAAATTTGTAGCCCTTGGAGCCTACCCCTCCTACCTTTCCGTGCATATATAGATTTCTCCAGATTGTAGGTGGCCAGTAAGTTCGCAAGCCAAGTACGCATATGCGGGGAGTTTTATCTAGCCATGCTCTGGCTATGGTCAACCTATATACTGCAATAGCCATAAACATAAACTCTTCCTGTAGGCTATTCCCCCTTGGATCTACCCCTAACAATATCCAAGCCGGAGTTAGGGTTACTTGTATACCTAATGATCTATGCAGGAAGAGCTCAATATCTTTAATTAAAGTATGAAGTTGAGGACAGGAAGTGAATATATGGATAATATCCGCCTCTGGTAAACTATACCGAGGGCAGGAAGTACCCGTCGTACCCCCCCATTTTACAATCCTAGCAGGAGTGAAGCATAGTGAAAAGAGGGTTTTATAATGCTGGGACTGTAGTGGAGCCGAACACAAAATAGTGCGACCCAGGTCTAATGATTCCTCAAACCTTACGGAAGCTTCCCCAGTTTCTCAGCCCATTTATTACTATGTTTCTCCATATTGTCAGTTTTCCCCTTTACCATAACTGCATAGAACGATGTGATCGTACAGTCCCCGCCTAACTTGATCTTTTCAAGGATTTCATTGCTGTCGTAACCAACTGGACCACCCTGCTTGCTACTTAGAAAACTCCTAATTTGCAAATATTTGAAGAAATCCCTTCTATCTATGCCATAATTAGATATCAAGTCCGAAAATTGTACAATCCCTTCTGTGTCTCTCAAGTCTCCGATCTGTACAATCCCTTTTTCCACCCACCCAGTCATTGTTGGATCAGCGAAAATTGCAATTGGGAGAGATCTGTTCTTATATAATCTAGTATACCTATTATACCTCCCTAACCCTGATTTTTTCAAGAAGACATTCCAGATTTTAATTGCTGTGTTGACCGTCTTAAATCTAGTTCTCTTATAATACCCAAATTAAATACTATTTAGGAAGCAATTTTCTGTCTCTGCTGCCAACACTGGTGTATACACTTCAGTATTTATAGCTCCTTTCTCAGTACCCCCACCATAATCAATCCCTGCGCATATTGTAGAGCAGCAGCCAAATAATAAAGTCTAAAATCGGGGCCCCCCAGCCACCTCTCTCCCTTGGGAGAGAAATAAATCTATAAGCCCTCCGGGTCTTGCCATGAGCCGAAATAAATCTATTCAAAGTACTCTCTAAAGCATTAAACCATTTGGTTTAAAAAAACAAAGGAATAGACCTAAAAAAATAAAGAAACGTGGGCAGGATCATCATTTTTATGACATTAGTACAACCCAGTAGAGTAAGGTGTAGGTTATTCATTTTCTCCAAATCCGACTTGACCCTGGATAACAGTGGAGCTATATTGTTCTCAGCTACTAGCTCTAAATTTGCTGCTATTGTCACCCCAAGATATACTGCTGAACTGACCACTCTTATATCATTGCAGCTGGAATGTTGATTTTGGATTATTTGAGTCTTTGGTCTATTAAGGCTGTATCCAGAGAACTGTCCAAATAGCTGAGCCTCAGCTTCCACCTCAGCTATAGCCAACGATGGATAAGAAGTTAGTAAAGCCACATCGTCGGCATAAGCCAGCGTTTTCACTGTACAGCCATTTACCCTCATTGGTGTAATCCCCGGATTGCTTTCAAGTCTACGCAAAAAGGGCTCTAAATACAGTGCAAATAGTAGTGGCGATGAAGGGCAGCCTTGCCTAGTTCCTCGGCCAATCTTAACTACTGCTGAGGGTCCCCTATTAACTCTAATCCTAGAAGTAGGTTCGTGAAATAAAACCTGAATAGCTTTTATGAAGCCTTCACTGTTACCACACCACTCCATTGCTTGCCATTAATAATCCCAGGAGACCCTATTGAACACCTTCTCAGCGTCTAAAAACAAGCCAGCCATAGGATCTTCTGGGACCTCTACCGCATCAAACATTGTGATCGCCACTCTAACGTGCTGTGTTGTGCCTTTACCTGGTATAAACCCGTGCTGTGACGGGCTAACCAAGTTCTCAATGATCACCGCCAACCTCTTCGCTAACAATTTAGAATGCATTTTGACATCTGAGTTCATCAGGGTGATCGGCCTATAGGAACCGGGTACCGACTGTGGCTTTCCTTTTTTTAAGATTACAATAATGTCTGCCTGGCCCCATGATTCCGGGCTCGATACCCCCCTTTGTACCTGTAGCATAAGGTTAAATATATCCACTAGGAGTACCTCTTTAAATACTCTATAGAACTCAACCGGGATTTGGTCTGGTCCCGCTTCCTTTCCCGAGGGTAGACTACCTAAAGCCACTATGAACTCCTCCAAGTGTAACGGGGCATCTAACATCTCTCTTTCCTCTTGGGACAAGGTTGGGGGATACATTTCTCTTAAATAATCTTCTATACCCGCTAATCCCCCTAGGTTATCTGAGGCATAGAGATCTGTGTAAAAGTTCCTAAAAACTTCCCTTACCAAGTCAGGATTGGTAAATAAAATAATTTTAAAAAAAATGGACCGTCGGTGATTTGCCCTTACTCAACCAAATGGGAGGCCCTGAAAGCTGTGGTGCGTGGTGCCTGTATGGGCCTCACTTATGGAGTCCGAAAGCACTTGCTTTCTGAGTTGCGGGACGCAGAGGATAGACTCCGGCGCTGTCAGTCTCTCCCGGATCCAGATGCCTCGGACCGGGCGATGGAGGGGGAGGCTCAGGTGTCCGTCCATGCCATTCTTACCCATCTGGACAAGTATACTTTGGGTCAATATCGGCAGCGCCTCCACCGTGAGGGGGACAAGTCCGGCCGACTGCTGGCCTGGATACATAGGCGAGAATCTGAACCAGAGCGGATAGTTGCCTTGCGGGGCCCCACTGGTGACCTGGTAAATTCGGAGTCTGATATCCTCGAGGTCCTTCGTTCCCACTTACGGGAGGTGTATACTGCTGACCCCGCGATTACGGAGGCCTACTATCGGCCTTACCTCCAGAGATTGACCCTCCAGGCCCTCTCAGGAGAGGCGGCGGAGGAGCTTGACGCGGTGTTAACACTCCGGGAGATTCGAGTGGCGTTGGCCGCCCTTCCGCGATCTAAGGCACCGGGCGGAGACGGCTTCCCGCCTGAATTTTATCACTCGTTTGGGGATGTCTTGGGCCCCCTCTTACTGCAGGTCTATAATGAGGCCCTGGAGTGCGGCGTCCTTCCGCCCACCATGAATCAGGGAGAGGTCTGCATGATTTTAAAACCAGGAGGAGATAGTTGCGACCCTGCGGCGCACCGGCCTATCACTCTGATCAATACCTCACCAGACTTTTGGCCACTCGACTGGCCCCCCACATTGCACACTTGGTCCATGAGGACCAGTGTGGGTTTATTCCTGGTCGTAATACTGCAATGAACTTGCGGCGTTTGAATCATATCCTCCACGAGGTGCGTGGTAGGGAAGAACCCCACGTCTTGGTCTCGGTCGATCTGCCTAAAGCCTTTGACACGGTCAGCTGGGGATATTTGTTGGAGGTGCTCCAGATGGCAGGGCTGGGGCCAGTGTTTTGCACTTGGATCCGGATCCTCTACGGGGCACCACGGGCTAGGGTTCGGCTTGGGTCGGCCCGCTCTGAGGAGTGGTCTTTGGGGAGGGGCACTCGTCAGGGGTGCCCCCTGTCGCCGCTCCTATTCACCTTGGCAATAGAGCCCTTTGCGGTCTCCATTCATGCGGAGATAGAACAGTGGGGTATTAAAGTGGGGGGAGCCGTGCATGTGATTTCCCTCTACGCGGATGACGCCCTATTCTATCTGACCTCCCCGAGCGAATCGCTCCCCGTTCTACTGCGGTTGCTAGACTGTTTTGGAGCGGCCTCTGGGGTGCGCATCAACCCTGGGAAATCCCTGATTTTTCCCCTGGCGGGCTGTGACGTGGATCCGGGAGGGAGCTCCCCGTGCTTGGGGCTGCGATGGGAGTTAGAGGCCTTCCGACATTTGGGCATTCAGGTGGCCTCGTCTGATGAGCAACTGCTGGTTCGAAATGCTGAGAGGATGCTCAGCTCTCTGCGCCAGTCCGTGTCCTTCTGGAATACGCTCCCCCTTTCTCTCATGGGGCGGTTGGCGATTTCTAAAATGGTAATGTTGCCTAGGATATTGTATGTCCTGCAAAATACACTGTGCCTGCTCCCCCCGTGAATATTTCGAGCGCTCAACTCGCTGCTCACGTCCTTACTCTGGGCAGGCGGCTGAAGTAGGGTCGCCTTGCATACCGTGGTCCGGAGCTGGGAGGAGGGGGTTCTTGAGGCTCCACGGTTTGACCTCTACTATTATGCGGCACAGCTCCTGCCAGCTGCACGGTGGTTCGCGGGCATGGACAACTGGGAGCTTCAGCTCCTGGCGGGCAGAGCGGATGAGATAGCCTTGCAGGTGGCGCTGATGCAGGAACGGGGGCGGACGGGGCCCTGCCCTATGTGGTGCGCCATGCGGCGGAGATCTGGCAGCGGTTTGTCGAACGGATCTTGCGGTGGGCCTCCTTTCATAGGGAACTGCCAGTGTGGATTTTGGCCCCGGTGAAGCTGATGGAGGAGAATATGTCCTTTCGGGAGTGGTGGGACGGTTGGTGTGAGACTCTGGCTGACCTTTATCCAGACGACTCCTTTGTGTCCTTTGAGCGCGCTGAGGCAGCCTTCGACCTGGGTAGGGCGCAGTACCTGCATTACAGGGGACTGCAGGAGATGGTGAGGGCGACTTGGCCCCAGTTCCCGGAGGCGCCCCCGTTGACCCACACCCTCAACATTCTTCTCTCCTATTGCACAGGAAGGCGACTGATCACCTTAATGTACTCAGCCTTGAGACGGGATTCAGCCCCTCCGGTCGCGCAGTCCTGGGCGGCCTTAGAGGCGGATTTGGGGATGGTTCTGGAGCCAGGACAGCGCAAACATATTGGGCTCCTGACCCGAAAAGTGTTGTGCAATGCCCGATTTAAATTGATCCACTTTAATTTTCTACATCTCACCTACATGACCCCGGTTTCCCTGGCCCGTATTTCAGCGGAACGAAGAGACAACTGCCCTAGGTGTGGGGCGGAGAGAGCTGGATTCTTCCACTTAGCTTGGGAATGCCCGCAGGACGGTAGCTTTTGGAGGGCGGTGGTGGAGCACATTGGCCGAGTGACGGGCCTCCGGATTGCCCTGGCTCCACTTCACTGTCTCTTGGCCCTAGTGCCAAAGCCCAAAAAGAGGAACTAGTCCTACAAATTGCTACAGTTTCTCCTGGTGTTGGCAAGGAGGCGCGTGGCTATTACTTGGATGGGACAGAGAGCCCCCGAGTTCTCACTCTGGCTTCGGGATTTTAAGGAATGGTCCCTGGCTGAGGAAACACACATGCAGCGCACGCGCCGCGATGAGAAGCTTCAGGACGACTTATTAGCGTGGAAAATGATGTGTGCTGTTGGGATGCCCAGTGATGATTCGGACGCCACCAGTGCCGAGCTGTTTACCCTTGTGGCATCTGATTCTGAGTAGGATGTGGAGAGGAGGGGGGTGGAGGGCCGTGTTTCGGAGTAGTGCTCTATTGAGTGCGCACTAATGTTTCATTTTCTATAACTATGTCATTTGCCTTGATTCCCAATGGTTTGCTGTTAACTGTGCTGTCTATACCCCAATGGGCCACGCAAAGGTAACCGTACTGTCTACAAGTACCCTATTGACGATGCCAAGTGTGGGGGGGAAGTTATTAGGTTGCTCGTTACTAGCTTGTGTTTTTTATTGAAAAATTATCTGTAGCAGCGGATGAGGGCTGGGCTCTACGGAAGACATGGGTGGGAGAATAACAAGGAAAGGAAAAAACAGTGGATAATGGTGATACGCATGTCTTTTATGCAAATGTTTATGTTTACCTTGTGTAACTTACCAACGTACGCCGCCTGGCCTCCGGGATGTAGGCTACATGGCCGTGTGTTTTCCTGTATGTTCAATTTGGTTCATTGCATCCATCAGTGCCTATAAGTAGATTTAATTGTTGATGTCTTCTATGCTTTCCGCAATAAACATATTTAAAAAAAAAAAAAGAAATATCACAAAAAAACTTACATTAAAAAATATAAACAGAGAAACAAAATATTTTATATGCATATATATATTTAAATATTATCTTTATTTAATTCGTAAACTTTAAAATTCTATAAAAATAATATATATATATCAATATTTTAACATTAAAAAAACATTCTATAATACTTTAAAACATCAAATTAGTTAAAAAATTAAAACATACAATAAATGGAACAGTTGGGAAAATGTTGGATAGTGAAGGGGTAAAAATACCTATTCCCACTCCAGTGAGTACAACAGTAGGTTAAGTGATGGATAGCGGAGGGGTACAAATTACTATTCCCTCTCCGATTAGTGCAACAGTAGGGAAAGTGCTTGATTGCGGGGGTAAAAATTACTATTCCCACTCCAGTAAAAGAAACAGTAGGGAAAGTGTTTGATAACGGAGAGGAAAATATCACTATTCCTACTCCAATGAGTGCAACAGTAGGGAAAGTGCTGGATGGGGGAGGGGTAAAAAATACTATTCCCAATCCAGTGAGTGCAACAGTAGGGAAAGTGCTGTATAGTGGAGGGATACAAATAACTATTCCCACTCCAGTAAGTTTAACAATAGGGAAAGTGCTGGATAGCGGAGGAGTAAAAATTACTATTCCCACTCTAGTGAGTTTAAGAGTAGGGAAAGTGCTGGATAACGGCGGGGTAAAATTGACTATTCCCACTCCAGTGAAAGAAACCGTAGAGAAAGTGTTGGATAGCAGAGAGGACAAAATTACTATTCCCACTCCAATGATTGCAACAGTAGGGAAAGTGCTGGATAGCAGAGGGGTAAAAATGACTATTCCTACACCAGTGAGTGCAACAGTAGGGAAAGTGCTGGATAGCGGAGGGGTGAGAATTACTATTCCTACTCCAATGAGTGCAACAGTAGGGAAAGTGCTGGATAGCGGAAGGATAAAAATTACTTTTCCCACTCCAGTGAGTACAACAGTAGGGAACGTGCTGGATAGCAGAGAGGTAAAATTTACTATTCTTACTCCAGTGAGTGCAAGAGTATTGAAAGTGCTGGATAGCGGAAGGGTAAGAATTACTATTCACACTCCAGTGAGCGCAATAATAGGGAAAGTGCTCGATAGCTGAGGGGAAAAATTACTATTCCCACTCCAAAGAGTGCAACAGTAGGAAAAGTGCTGGATTGCAGAGAAACAAAAATTACTAATAACATTTCACCAATAGAATTTGTTTTAAATCATACAAATAAGTAAACAATATTAAAAAAACATATAGATTTAGATATATTAAACATATAAAATAAACCCATATTATAATATAAATTACATATAACAAAAAACTACAAATATTATATAAAAAGACGTAATGACAAAACAATATTTATTTAAAAGGTATTTATTTTGTTTCCTACCCTAGAACACCACACCAATAAAAAAACCCACTTAATACGTTTTATTTAAATGTATTTCCATAGTTAACATAATTAATAATCAATTGAAAAATATTATTAATAGAAAAAGGATAAACATTCATTAAATACACATGCTTTAACACTATAATACCATTATCACAAATGGGGTAACCCTGTGGTAAATAAAATATTACCCTGTCGGAATTTCTATACTTAAACAAAAGGTCATGCATATAATGAGAGGCGGAGTCCGTGGTGTCCGATTCAAAAGGGCTTTATTTCAGTAACTCGAGTTAAGGGAGAATCGGGTTCCATCACCACTAAGGTTCAGGAAGGATCGTCATCTGAACTTTTTTCACAGAGTACATTATTTATACTTTAAACATACATTACATTGCATAGAAAAGGCGGAACGCTCCAGGCTGAGCAAGCGAAGGAGAGAGATAAGAGCACATGGGCGTGCAAAAGGGCGTGTAAGAAGGCGTACACGTGGGCGTTCCCTTGAGGAGCCATAGGTGTGTCATAGGTGGGTGGATACATGGAGGGGGTCTGCATGGTCAGCTGGAACATTTACCCTACTTGTGCGCGTAATTTGGTCATGACGTGGAATTAACGTGTAACTGGGGGAAGCTGGGGGGAGCTGACTTTCGTTCTAGTAGAGAAGCCTTGAGTGTCAGGACGACCTGCACGTCTGGTATTATCTGATATCTTGAGTTTGGAGGATGTATTATCTGAAGTAAAGGTCGCTCGAGCAAAGGTTGCTCATCACTAAGAGCCAGTGTGTGCATATATTTCTTCGTGCATTGCGTGGGGGCCATGGGCCTTCTATGGATGCAAGTTCTGTAAATCACTTAAATGGAGACAGAAAGGCTAGGCCCTATCTTCTGCAGGCCGGTTATGTTTACCTTCTTCATTAAGCAGGAATGTGTTTCTGTGGAGCAGAGCAGATAACTATAAGCAAAATACTGTCTTGGCAGGCCGGGCTGGGCACCTCTCGGCTGAGCAGAAAGTATGCGAGAGGTCAGGGATACATAGCTAAACTGCAGCTTTCAGAGTGTCGGGAGGCTTGGAGCCTGAATTCGGGTCCTGGCTCGGCTGAGCCACAAAAACGGGTTCATCTCGACTTTTAAACGTGCACCATGCAAATACATTGGCAACATAGGCCTCAGTGCAGAATTAACGTTTTTTTATGGAAGGCTTGGTAACAGACATTCTAACGTTGGACGGAAATGCAGAGGCATTATTATTACAAGCATGAGAGGGAAAGTGCATGGGTGAACGTGGGTACATGCAGGGGACACATTGGCCACGTAAAATTTGTATTTCCTCATTCCCTCCTTGTCCCCTACTGTGCCCTTCAGGACACATCTATATTCATGAGACCGTATATCTGATCATACAGTATCATTTGTTCGTCTTTTTTCTTTTGTATACGTGGATGGGGAATACAGGCAGTGGCACACAAGCCGCAAATCGCCGGGCCACATTGCAGACAGAGACAGCAACCGAATATCATAAGCAGTATCATTCCTAGGAACGACAACACTTTCCATCCCCATGCTGATATTACACTCCAGAGCCAACCGGACCAAGTCCATGTGCCTGGGTTTTGATGTATCTCGTGAGCTATCTTGTGGAGTCTTGTGATTGCTGCATACACGGATGGCGCGTTATTAGGAATAAACACGCAACAACTGGAGCCGATCACTCTACAAGCCCCGCCCCTATCTGCCAGGATGACGTCAAGAACAAGGCGATTCTGAAGAACAACAAGTCGCATGGCAGACTGCTCCTCGGTCAAGTTCGCCAGGGCAGATGCAGTCTCATTTACTACTGCTTCTAGAGTTCTTGTTAACCTGCGTATTAGTTTACTGTTTTGGACGGGACCTATGAAGAAAAAGAATCCTTTATTGAAATCTGTATATTGTTCACAAGCTGTCTCAGTCTGATCAATCACTGGGGAATCGGTCTCCCTCCTGTTTCTAACATGCACTAGTCGTGAATCTCGATGATAATGGGATGGGGCTAGAAAGACGGGTGGCAGCAGGAACGCTATATAACATGTCCCACCCCAGTCTAAGGGCAGACTTGCATAGGCTGTCTGACCGCAAATGAAATAGGAATGGTGGGAAGCTTTGAAAGTAGACTTTCCTTTGTCATTGAACTCGACTACAGTATTACAATCACTGTGTCCTAAATGCACTGACCCTTTCTTTCTAACGCACAATTCTCCTTTTACTGGTAGGACTGATAGGAACGGTGGACCTGTATTTTTCTCGGACTGGACATTCAGAATCATAAAGTTAAGGGAAGCATTTCCTTGCTCGTACACTTCATTTTCTAGATCGGTCCCTTTCCTTTGGGGAAGACCATCTTCGTCTGGAAAACATGCCTCATTCATTACTTTATTCAAATCTCCCCAAATCCAATCGCCCTGGGAAACTGTGAACTTTCTGTCTTGTGATGACATTAAAGCAAACCATGCTCCGCACGAACCATTGTGCGAGAACGGGAAAGGAAAAAGGGGCAGAACTCCCTTCGTTTTCTGATAAGGTGGGAGTCGGCCACATACCCAGCAATTTGTTACATTGCTGGTCTGATGAGAGTGGTGCAACATCCGAATAAAAGTATTGTTGCGCAGGGCTAGTCGATATGACAGTTCATGGGGTGGCAGATCACTAAATGTGTGCTCTACAGTGTCATTAAAGGAAGAGTGTATACGTGAGGCAATAGGAGGAAAGAAAACATGTAGCGCCAAGCTGATACATATTATAATGATGCACAGAAGAAACATAAAAATCAGAGTTACTATACATCTACTGCGTAATATCTTGCAGTACTTTTCTTTCATTTCTCTCTTTCTACTATTCTGGTCTACGATCTTATACATGTCAGGAACCTGTCTAACCGATTCACCACCTAGTGGACTTAAACAATTAAACGCTGTCTGACTTACTAGACCGTAATTTAGACCTATATTCCTGTTGCGGAGTCTTTTCTAGCAAAGGGGGCTTTGAGTCAGCATTGTCGGGACAGTCTGCAGGCTTGATCAAAGTTCCGGAATCTCCAAAGAATTTTTTACAGTGCTGGGCGTGAATCCCACCTTTGCATCCCTCAACCTTGACGGCAGTCCTCGTGGTAAGCAGAACTAACTTCGGTGTTTTCCAGCGCGGCTCAAGAGGGCTCGATCGATCAAAGTTCCGAATGTAGACTAGGTCACCAGGGACGATGGTATGCTCTTTGACTTGGGTGTTGTCGGGGAAAGCGGCGGCAACCTGTGAACGACAAGAGAGTAGTGCAGACATCAAGGAAGCCAGGTAATCTGTCAGCATATTACTGTCAACATCAGTAATTTTCTTAGGCATAGGCGTACCCCACATATTCGGTGGTCTACCAAAAACCACTTCGTAAGGAGATAGGCCTGTTCTGGAATGAGCTACCATACGCATGTAAAAGAGGGCATCCGGCAAGGCTACCATCCAATCCACGCTTTTTTCTGCACAGACTTTCGCTAATTTTGTTTTAAGTGTCTGATTATGGCGCTCGACAAGTCCAGCTGCCTCTGGGTGTCGTACACAATGAAATTTCCATTGATATCCTAACAGAAGGGACACTTGTTTCATTAATTCAGAAGAGAATGGCTGACCATTGTCTGAGTACACGACACGGGGCAATCCGTACCGTGGGAAAAACTCTCGTACCAATTGCCTGGCGGTGGTCACAGCAGTATAATCTGGGACTGGGTACGCTTCTGTCCATCTAGATAGTGCACATACAACTACTAGGACATACTTGTAACCTCTACATTTGTCCATCTGGATATAATCCATCTGGAGAACTTCAAAAGGATGGTCAGGAGGATGAAATCCACCTTGTTCCACCGGAATGCCTTTGCCTGGATTGAACTGGCAACAGATCATACAGGTACGAACTTTCTGTTTTGCTGCTGCACGTAGGTGCTTGTTAAACCATATGTTCTGTAGACTGTCTAGCATTGCCTTTTCTCCTAAGTGTGCTGGACTGTGTGCTGTGTTTATGATAACTTGTACCATAGAGTCTGGGAGAAACCATGTAGCTTTGCCCTTAGTCATCCAACCCTGGTCAGTCTGGACCCCTCCTTGTTCAGTCCATTTCTTTATTTCGTCTGGAGTGGCATGTGTCTGTATGTCGAGTACATCTTGTGAAGGATCCCTGACTGTCACACTATTGTCAGTAATGGTACCTCTGTCTTTGTCGTGTCTGTTGGTGTCTGGGCTGTAAGCTTAGCTGTTCGGTCTGCCAGGTCGTTACCCTGGGAAATGGTGTCTGTAACTTTCGTGTGTGCTTTGCATTTCAGAATGGCTATGGCTGTAGGCAAATGTATTGCTTCTAACAGAGCCTGAATAAGGGGACCATGCTGAATTTTGGTCCCATGAGAGGTCAGGAAACCTCTCTCCCTCCATAACACTCCGAAGTCATGAACAACCCCAAAGGCATATGGAGAATCTGTATATATGTTCACTTTCAAGTTCTTGGCTCGTATGCAGGCTTGTGTCAGAGCGATGAGCTCTGCTGCTTGTGCTGACAGTGTGTCTATTCTTTGTGTCTCTATGACTTCAGTATCAGTGGTCACGGCATATGCGGCCACTAACTCTCCTGTGCTTGTTCTCATGCATGAACCATCTACATAGAGTGTCAGGTCAGGGTCTGGCAGGGCAATGTCTGTCAGGTCTTGTCTTGGTTTCGTCACTGTATTTATTACTTCCACACAGTCATGTGGTGCAGTGTCTACTATGCTTGAGAGCAAGAGTGTAGCAGGGTTGAGAATGTTGCATCGTCTGATCTCTATGTGTGGCTGAAATAACGTCAGTTCATATCCTGTCAGTCTCGCTACAGTCAAGTGCTGTGTCTGTGTCCTGTTCAAGAGAACTTCCACTGCATGTGGAACCTGTACTGTCAGGGGGTGTCCTAACACTATGGAATCACTCTGTCTTATAGCTAGGGCTGTTACTGCAACTGATTTCAGGCACGCAGGCAGAGCCTGGGCCACTGGATCCATTGTACTAGAAAAATACGCACACAGCTTGTGTTTTCCTGCTTGATCTTGTGTGAGGACAGATAATGCTGTTCCATCTCGTTCAGTGACAAAAAGCGTAAAAGGTTTGCTGTAACAAGGAGTAGCTAAAACTGGTGCTTGACATAAGGCTTTTTTTCAATTCTTCAAATGCCAGGGTATGTTCTTTGTGCCCCTTTTCTGCCAAGAAGTGTAAAACTGTCAGTGATGCATGTTCGCAGTCTGGTTCTGATCGTGCTGTTATTAAGATATCATATACATATTGGAGCAGTGCAGTGTTGGCAGGCATGTGAATACTGTCCAGCTGTCTTTTTAATGCTTGGCTGTAAATGCTAGGACTCTCTGTAAAACCTTGAGGAGCTCTCGTAAATTTAAAACTGCATCCATTTAAACTGAATCCGAAGAGGTACTGGCTATCTGGATGAATCGGGACACTGAAAAAGGCGTTCTTCAAGTCAATTACAATAAAGAACGTCGCCTCGGAATCAATTGCAGTCAGTAATGAAGAAATGTCTGGGACCACTGGGTATTGAGGGACTATACATTTGTTCAGTTCTCGAAGGTCAACCACTAGTCTGTAGACTGGTGGTGCATTAGGATCTGTTCGTTTAAGAATAGGGATGACAGGTGAATTACATACATTCGAGTCAGTCTCCACTACCACCCCTTGTGCAATGAGTTCGTCAACAATTTTCAGTAAGGCTACTACGGCATCAGGTGGTAACTTGTATTGTCGGATACGTGGCAGTACTACTCCTGGTTTGAGAGTGACACGGTGTGGTGTAATGTGCATGTAACCTACGTCAGTCAGACCTTGTGCCCATAAATGCTGTAGTACATTCTGGAGTCTGTGGTCAAAATCTTTCAACACATAATGTCCTTTAAAATCACGTAAAAACAGTCGTACTCCTTCCGGAGAACAACATATAACTGCTCCTAGTTCTTTCAATGTCTTTATACCAAGTAGATTTTCTGGACATGACTTAGTAAGTAGCAAGTCTGTGGTACGTGACAATGGACCGACCCCTAGGGAAACTGGTTTCGACACTTCGTTAACAATAGGTTTTCCTGAAAAACCCAGGGAAACATTCTGTGAGGATGAGAGGGGTGCCCCTGGAACCTCGTCATGGCTGATGGTAGTTCTGCTCGCCCCTGTGTCAATCAGAAATGTTCTGTCTTTTCCCAATACACGACTATGTACATAGGGACCCTCTTGATCTACTGGAACCTCAATAAGGGGCAAGCCAACTTCCCTCTCTAGACTGTTTCATGAAAACTGTTGGTATTCTGGATAGTCCGACTGTGTGTACTGGTACATTTGTTGTGTGGCATGTTGTGTGGCAGGTGGTGGTGGGGGTGGAAAATTCGCTACTGTCTGTTGCATGTTCTGTGGGGTGCTATTCTGTCTAGGAGGATGTGGTCGTTCTTTTGTCTTGCCTGTAGCTATATTGTGTTTCAGGACAGCACATTCATTTACATAGTGACCTGGTTGCTTGCAGTAATTACAGTTCCCTTTAACAGGTGTCGTGCCCTTTTTATTCGCATTAGCTGGTACCGATTGTGCAACCAGCACTTTCATTTTCGTATCTTTCATGCGTCTCTTTTCATGATCCTGTTCCTCTCTAATTCTGTTCTGGTGATATTGTAGCATTTGCAACATTTGGGAAGGGCTATTTGCTTGCCAGGTACTCTCAACCTTCAGTACTCTATTCTTGATCGGAGTTAAGGAATTCTCTACTAATTTGCTCACAAAAAGATGTGGATATGATTCGCTACTGGGCTTAAGACCACTATTAATAGAAAAACATTTCTCGAATCTAGAATAAAAATCACTTGTGTCCTCGTCTTGTTTCTGTTTACAGGCTGAAATAGCATCCCAATCTTCCTTTTTAGTAATCAATAGTCTCGGTAAGACCTGTATCAGGAGTTCAGGTAGTGCTTTAGCTTTGTCCCCAAGACCAACACCAGGGTGTCGGCCTTTATCCTCTGCTTCCAATTCTGTCCAACTTAACTTTTTCTCTCCCACCTCCCAGTCTTTTTCCTTAAGCTTTTCGTAAATACCAGCAGGCAACAGTACTTTCAATAATTTTATAATGTCAGCGTACGTGTAATCCCCTATGCGGAGAATGTCTTTTAGTTCTCGGTGAAACCCCCCCGGGTCTTTATCATGGCAGGGCAACATCTTTTTCATTTCCAGTATTTCTAATTTCGTTAAGGGTGTGTAAACATACACTCGCTGAAGCTCACCCGCTGCATTTTTGACGGGATGTACCTCTCGTAGGGGGTTCTGTCTGTCTATGTGTAAGCTCTTTCTGTCGTGGTGTAGGGCAGGAATCATGCACGTGGTCAGAGAAGTCAAGTACTTATGTCGTTGGTCCAAAATGACATTAATTAATTCAGTACCTAGGTCTGTCCATCTTTCTAGAAGTATATTGTCCAGTAATTTATATAAGGGACCGGGATCAGAATATTGACTCTCATACAACGTTATCAAATGTTGGACCATGTAAATACCGGCCAAACGCTGTTCGTTCGGCGGAAGGCTCAAAAAGGTCTGGGCCACTACATCACTGTTATATATGTTAGAATTAGACACCCATTGGACGGCTGACCGGACTAATTCCTGTTCGTGTGGGGTGTGGGGTCTCTCGCACTCTACCCGTCGTTTCAGTGCGTTTTCAGTAGCTTGGAATAGATTTTCAAGGGAATATCTTTCTTTTATAGAATGTCCCTGTTTGCGGTAGTCGAGACATTTGGGCCTGTCAAACTGTCGTGCTTTGCCTACGTAGTTTATTTTGTCCATTTCCACAGTTTCGTGCTCAACATCTTCCGATGGTGACTCATATTTCCCGTCAGACTCTTTCCTGTGTATTTCTAAGATCTCTTTTCGTATTTTCTTGTACATACATTCTGTCTGTCCCTGTTTATCATGCCGACCGGCAGCTATGTTGTCACTCCAATCAGTCAGACCTTTCTTTACTTCGTTTTCTGGTTGGTCTTGTTCCCTGATCAGACAGTTAATCAAAAAACGTAAAATCATGCTTTTAACCTCCACCTTTCTTTGTTCCATGGCCTCTTCTATACAGACGGGTCCCTCCCCCGTTCTAATGAAATGGTATATTTTATCTAGGTGTTCCTTCATGCTGGTAATGTGATCAGATAGTCGGCAGCATGTCTTAATCTTAGTGAATACACGAGCATTGCACCCTCGCCTGGTACTGGATCGTATATACAACGTGGAACGGTTACAGTATGCTTAAATGGTGTTGATGTCATTTGTGGCGTTCGTGGTAGCCCTAACCCTAGCAGTGTTCGTGTCGTTGGCGGTGTTCGTGGCGTTGCCGGTGGCCCCACTCCCACTGCCCCTTGACCTACGTCGTCTTTCACGGCCTGCGGAAGATGCATCTGTAGAAGCTGATCCTGTGATGGGGGCGGAGGGAAAGGAGGGAATTCTGCATTTACATAGTCCGGTGCGGGCTCTTCTAGATAGGAGGAAATAAAAGCCTCAGAGGCTGTCGGCTTCTGTCTATGTACTCTAAAGGGTACAGGTGGTGGCGTATGCGACCTACTTCTTTTTTCTGAGGGGGCCACTTTAGCTAGTTCTTCTGTAAGGACGGGATAAATACCAGCAACGAGGGCATTTCTTTCTCTATCTGCTTGTTCTGCCTTGACCCGTTCCCCCTCTTCCTGTAGTTCTTTTTCTCTGGCTTTTTCCGCTGCTTGTTTACTTCTCTCTGCTTGGTGGAATTCTTTTTCTGCTCTCCTATGCGCTTCTTTACGCCATAACTCAATGGCATCTTTCTGAGACGGTCTTACTTTCCTTTTCCATAGCGCTTCCTCTACTTTCATAATGCATTCAGAATCCCATGTTCCTGAGGCAGGCCATCTATACTTCTCCTCTAAATCCTTTGTGTAATCTACCCACAAGTCTAAAAACAATATGGCATCTAGCCCGTGTTTCTGGTACATAAAATGACCAGGTGTGTCTCTAGGCGGGACGGGAACTGCCTCTTCGAGTATCCCTTTCCTGGTCCCTATCTGACGTAATTTCGAAAACAGTGGCATGTTGGAACGATCTTAACGAAAACGCAATATACACAAAAATAGACTGAAAACAACCATTCACACTACAACACTTAAAACATTAAAAACAGATACAGTTTGACTGATACATGGGGAAAAACATGAACTTGAAAACCGTTAACTTTATGCACTGTAATACAGTACAACCATACCGGTCTCATAAAGAGACACGTCTTTACCGTGCCCACCGAAAGGGACCCGTCTTGACCGTGCCTGTGTGACCAGACACGTCTTTACCGAGCTCAGATAAATGAACCCGTCTTGAACTAGATGCGTTCCCAATAACGGTACTCACCGGGAAGCAGAACTTGAAGGCCTCGGAAACTCGATACTGCGTGACTGCAGTGCTGCGCATGCGCCTCGGAACAGGTGGGCCTCTGGATACCTCGGACCTTGCTCTCTCACGACTTGGGCTCTGGTTGGGATGGTCCGCAATCCTCACCACCTCGTGTGGATGCCTGGTCACAGTCCGTCTCCTCCGTGGGCCTGAGGGAGTAAGCAGGAAGTCCTGCTGGCGTGTACACTTTGAAGTCCGTCACGGCTGTAGTAGGGGGCAAGGGCTGGACCTACATCTCCGGCGCGTGGGGAAGGGGACTAGTACCTGTTCGGGCGCCAGATTATGTGGTAAATAAAATATTACCCTGTCGGAATTTCTATACTTAAACAAAAGGTCATGCATACAATGAGAGGCAGAGTCCGTGGTGTCCGATTCAAAAGGGCTTTATTTCAGTAACTCGAGTTAAGGGAGAATCGGGTTCCATCACCACTAAGGTTCAGGAAGGATCGTCATCTGAACTTTTTTCACAGAGTACATTATTTATACTTTAAACATACATTACATTGCATAGAGAAGGCGGAACGCTCCAGGCGGAGCAAGCGAAGGAGAGAGATAAGAGCACATGGGCGTGCAAAAGGGCGTGTATGAAGGCGTACACGTGGGCGTTCCCTTGAGGAGTCATAGGTGTGTCATAGGTGGGTGGATACATGGAGGGGGTCTGCATGGTCAGCTGGAACCTTTACCCTACTTGTGTGCGTAATTTGGTCATGACGTGGAATTAACGTGTAACTGGGGGAAGCTGGGGGGAGCTGACTTTCGTTCTAGTAGAGAAGCCTCGAGTGTCAGGACGACCTGCACGTCTGGTATTATCTGATATCTTGAGTTTGGAGGATGTATTATCTGAAGTAAAGGTCGCTCGAGCAAAGGTTGCTCATCACTAAGAGCCAGTGTGTGCATATATTTCTTCATGCATTGCGTGGGGGCCATGGGCCTTCTATGGATGCAAGTTCTGTAAATCACTGAAATGGAGACAGAAAGGCTAGGCCCTATCTTCTGCAGGCCGGTTATGTTTACCTTCTTCATTAAGCAGGAATGTGTTTCTGTGGAGCAGAGCAGATAACTGTAAGCAAAATACTGTCTTGGCAGGCCGGGCTGGGCACCTCTCGGCTGAGCAGAAAGTATGCAAGAGGTCAGGGATACATAGCTAAACTGCAGCTTTCAGAGTGTCGGAAGGCTTGGAGCCTGAATTCGGGTCCTGGCTCGGCTGAGCCACAAAAATGGGTTCATCTCGACTTTTAAACGTGCACCATATAAATACATTGGCAACATAGGCCTCAGTGCAGAATTAACGTTTTTTTTTTATGGAAGGCTTGGTAACTGACATTCTAACGTTGGACGGAAATGCAGAGGCATTATTATTACAAGCATGAGAGGGAAAGTGCATGGGTGAACGTGGGTAAATGCAGGGGACACATTGGCCACGTAAAATTTCTATTTCCTCAACCCTATATAGTCAAACAGACCTGGGTATCATGTAGTACAGGAAAACAGTGGTCCTAGACTAATGTAACTAAAATTCAGACAACTTTTGTCTTTGGAACATGGAATCAAAGGCACATAGAGAATATTCACTTCAAAAAATAGAGGTTGATAAACCGAAGTATATGGCGGTCTCCCTGGAAACACAGGCCTACCCACATATACACAATTGCATATAAAATGTTATTTCAGCTGTTATTAGTCACAGTGTATACATCATCTGTGCATCTTGTGTGGGGGGCAGATGTAAGGTGTAGGCCTATTCGGGGGCGTCAACGTTTTGACCCTGATGCATAAGGGTAATTGGGGTCCTCAGCAGCGGGTCTTCCTCAGGACGGGGGCGGGGGCTATCAAGGACTGAGTCAGGTGAGTGCCAACCAAATTGGTCTTAAGGTAAATAAACAATAATTATTCCAATGTATCCACCATGGAAGGGGAAAGCCATTCCCAAAAACCGCTGTTACTAAATTTCCGGTGCGGGGGTCTGGCAAGGAAAGGGAACAATGTAAGGATCCCTTTGTGTATCTCGTGAGTTAGCTTGTGGCTCCGTGAATCTTTCCGACAGTGCGTTGCATTGATCACACTCGCTGTGGTAGAGGATGTGCCTTTGATTCCATGTGCCAAAGACAAAAGTTGTCTGAATTTTAGTTACATTAGTCTAGGACCACTGTTTTCCTGTATTAACACTATAATATCCACAACACACACACCTTAAACAAATTAAACAATTACCATATTTAATTTCTCATTAATTAATTTAAAATAATTAAGTAATTATTAATTTGTCAATTAAAAATAAATTACTTCCTACCCTTCCCACCATTTACACCTATAAAAACCACAAGACACAGCTAAACCTAGTTTCAAAATGAACATAATTAATTACTAATTAATTATTTAAAATTAATTAACAATGAATCATTAAATCATCAATTAAAAATAAATTACCTCCCCCTTCCCACCCTTCCCACCTATAATTACCACAACACACACCTAAAACTAATTACACAATTACCATAATTCATTTAAAATTAATTATTTAAAACTAATTATTAAATTATCAACTAAAAATAAAGTACTTCCCACCATTTACACCTATACATACCTGAACACACACCAACAATTAATGACACAATTAACATCATTAATTGCTAATTAATTAATTAACAATTAGTAACAACAAATTATTAATGAATTCATAAAAAAATACTGTTGACATATTTAACATGATAACTTCTCAATTAAACAAATATTAATTAATAAATAAATATCAAATACATTTAATATAATTAAATTACTTCCCACCCTATTCCCCTATAAACCCACAATTCGCTATGGTACTAAAGAAGCAAAATTCAAATAAAAAATGTAATAACTACTAAAAAATAATCAATACATTTAATATAATATAACCATGCCCTGCCAGGTCTATAACCTGTGACAGAAGGGTACTACCGACTGCCGCAACACTTGAATCCATGCTGGTAAAAGAGGACAAATAAAAAATAAAAAAATGTAATATAATTAAATTACTTCCCATCCTATTCCCCTATAAACCCAAAACCCGCTATGGTACTAAAAGCAAATAAAAAAATAATTAATAACTACTAAACTTCTTACACATATAATAAAAATAAAAACAATTCTTATACATAAATCACATCACATACATATAAAATATATACTAAAATACATAACAATAATAAAAAATGTGATCGTTTTAACAACTCTATTTTTGCAAAAGATATTAAACACTTTGATATTTTAAACTACGATATTTTTCTACACGATATTAAACACTTCGATATTTTAAACATCGATATTACTTACCTAACAATCGATATTCTTGACCACGATATTTTTTTCTGGCGATATTTCTCACCCACGATATTTTTACCTCGATATTGATGCAGGTGGATATTAAGTCTCTGCACCCCCCCACCCCCCAACGACTTCCATAAGAAGCCTGTGATTGCTTGCCATCACTTCCGCTGAGAGACAATTGCTGAGAGGTCCAGTTTGCAAATACCTAGTACGATGGGCTCTAAGGCATCTGAGTCAAACAACCTCAAATCCTTGTAGTCCCTCCTTGCCCACAGCTCCCGAAATGGGATTGACAGGTCAGCAAAGTTATTAGGAGTTAAAATGGAAAGCATTGCTTTTTTGGTTCTCCGCCCATTTCATTTTTTTCTCCCACTGGGTGGCTACGCCTCGAGCATTACATGACAGAACTAGGGGTGTTAAACTATATGATTCAAACGTTTTGTGCACATTCGTTATACGGCATTAGAGTTATAAGCAAATAAAGGACTAAATCTTACTCATGACCACACACTGGCTATTGCTGCTGTATATTGCACACATATAAGAAATAGGAGACAGAGGATCCCAGGGCAAAATCAGCAGCTACTGGGCCTCAATTGTGAAAGCCTGAGCCTTTTGCTGCAGGTGTTCTCAGGGCCCTGTTCTGTGGATCCCAAAACTGGGAACCAAGTACCCTTTTAAGCACTTGCCTTCCAGGATGCAGAGGCAGAGCAGTCCAAAGTGTACTCAGGGGGGTGCTGTGGGCTAGAAAGTCTGAACTCAGCAACAAAACAAGTGACACTCAATAAATTAATGTCCAATCACTGCTTTTTCTAAGCAAAAAAGGAATATTACTTTAATACACACAGCACTAAATGATAAGTACAAAATTAAAAATCTATTCAAAACAGCAGGTGCAATTACCAGAGGCTGCGGGGCGCTGAGGCGGGGAGGGGGAGGGGCAGGGTGGGGGGTAGTCAACTCCAGCATACGGCCGAACATAGTTAAGTAAATAAATAAATAAAACTAATTACATTGCACGTGCAGCATCGTAATCGGCGATGCAGCACGCGCAATGTAATTTGTTTTATTTATTCCGTGACAATTATATTCCAACACTTTAACCAAGTTGCCTAGAAACCTCGTGAACCCACTGAATCTGTCAAATTCCTCTAGGTGTTTAGAGTGACATATTTGACCATACTGTGGCGACGCCTGTAGGGAAACTGAAGCGGAAGTGAAGGAGTCATAACAACTACTTATACCTGACACCTGCTTATGTGTTTGGGAGGCATTTATACAATTCTGCTCGATTGACTTGGAAGGGTTCCTCATTTCGGGCTGGCCCTATAATTGGTGATGTGGCATAATTAAACTATAGCGCCCTGGAAGTGTTTATCATGCATGTTTGTAGGATCAACTGTTCTTTATCTCCTCCTCGTATGATGTTGTTTCGGTCTCTTCTCAGTAATTTCATCTGGTGACTTGACTGTGAGCATTGTATTTGGTGTAACTTGGTAGTACACCCCTCTCTTGTTGGGTCGGAGCTTGAATGGAAGCTTCTTGTGAAAGGTCAAGACCCACTGTGGGTTATAAACAAAGGATCTGGGTTCCAATGAACTGTCTGTACATCATACCATTTCCATACACCCCAATACTGCAACTGTCCCCTCTTCCACCTTATATCTATGGTATCCACCTCATATTTAGGGAATCCATCCTCTAAAGAAAGTGATGGTGTTGCATGAACATGGAACTTGGCCGCCTAAATGTGAGATACATGGATGGAGTTTCTAATGAGAGGGGAGTTTCAACTTCACCACAGCTGACCTTTTCAATGTTGTGATTGACAATGGAACCAAATACTTTGGGGCAAACTTGGGATGCCACCTGGCATAGAAAGGTGGTCTAGGGAAATCCAAAGTACATCTCCTGTGATAAAAACTGGACTTAGGCTATGATGTAGATCTGCAAATGTCTTATGTTTGGCTTTCACTAATCTCTGATATTTAAGGACATTTTTTATATTTTACTGTGCAACAGGGGGGCGAAAAGACCTGAGGTCAAATGTGAGTGTGAAAACTAGAGGAACAAAAGACAAAGTAATATCCAAAAAAGGCATGGTGGCACAAAAATTCGACTGTGGGGGGTCACCTAATCCACTGATATGAATGATGCACAGGAAAGCAGCGCAAATCTTGTTGTAGCATTTCATTGGGATTTTATGTTTTCCTGAACAGAAGTGACTTTGAGGCAGATTTGTACTTTTAGCCAAAAAAAACAAGAAATCAAAGTGCTGCAGCGTTGAATTAAACACCAGGAGTGGTTAAAGCTACCATTCAAGAGACGGGGTTCACTAGCATTCCTGTAGGCCTTCCATATCTAACCACACAAATATGTGTTTTTCTTAGTGCTGTCTATCCCTCTTAAAACATTTTGAAACATACCAAGAGTTCAAAATATTGACTCATCTATTATGTAAGCAAATATTTTGACCAACATACAAGAAACAGAAAAAAAACAGCTGCCATCAAAAGCAAAGCTTCTAAGTAGTGCTGTGAGAGAGGCTCGAAGGCTCCAACGACCCCTGTTGTGGGGCTAACAGTAAAGGCCTCTTTTACAACAATATCTGACAATGAAACTACGAGAACCATATGTTGATAATCAAAACATGTTCCACTTCATTTTCAGTGACGCTGCCAAGTAAGGGTTATAAATATCTCCTCGGAGTCATTCGAGGCATGTCTTATTGCGGCAACACTCACTCCGCTCTGATCATAAATGTTTTATATGTTTGTTTCTATTTACCATTGTAAATTTAACTCTTTTTACAAATTAAAGTGCGTTGCACACAATAGCAAAGGAATCCTGAACAACAGATAGATTTCGAATAGTCAACGGGGCAGTGTTTATGCTATTTGCATCGCTGCACGGTATATTGATTTATCAAAGCACAATTTACATTGTAATTGTAATTGTAATTGTAAAAATACTGAATTGGATTTAGAGATGTTCTTACTAGAATTAAAGTTGATTTTCAGGGAAGGAGCTTGGCAATGGTTTTGAGAACCAGAGTAGTGCTCATACGTGTCTCTACTTTCCTGTAACTGTTTCTACTATCCTTCTCAATCCCTCTACTATCCTTTTCAATTCAAATAACAGACTAACATATCCACCCCTCAAATTACTTTCATATTTTCACTATACTAATTCACCACTAAACCTTTATGGGTTCTGGAGTAGCGTTCTACTCGCTGAAAAAGCGCTTTGACACCTTGTCCGGGGTAGTAAGGCTATATAATTGCAATTACAATACAATTCAATACTCTGTGGGTCTAGGGGAGTCTGTGAAACGGAAACAACCTTTAAAACTCAGTCATTACATTTACAACGCAGTCATTACATCGCAGCATCCTTTACAACGCATGTCACTACAACGCATCCATTCCATTGCATGTCACTACAACGCATGACACTACAATGCAGGTCACTACAACACAGACATTACATCGCATGTCATTAAAACGCACACCATTACAACACCTGGTACCCCTCCACTATCCAACACTTACCCTACTGTTGCACCCCTTGGAGTTAGAATAGTAAATTTTACCCCTCCACTACCCAACACTTACCTTCCTGTTGCACCCCCTGGAGGTAGAATTGTATTTTTTTACCCGTAAACTATCCAATACTTACCCTACTGTTGCACCCCCTGGAGTTAGAACAGTAATTTTTCCCCCTACACTATCCAACACTTACCTTAAATGCAATGTAAAAGTATGCTTTGTAATGGTATGTGTTGTAAAGGATTAATGTGATGTAATGGAATGAGTTGTAAATGTAGTTTTAAAAAATGTGTTGTAGTGGTATGCAATCAATCAGTAACATTTATAGAGCGCGCTACTCACCTGCTAGGGTCTCAAGGCGCTGGGAAGGGGGGGGCGGGCGCTACTGCTCGAAAAGCCAGGTCTTGAGGTGCTTCCTGAAGGAGAGATGGTCCTGGGTGAGTCGCAGTGTAAATGTATGCGTTGTAAAGGATGTTGCGATGTAAAATCTGCGTTGTAAAGGCATGTGCTGTAAATGTATGCGTTGTAACATCATACATTCGTGTGAAACAACGGGGTAACCAGGGTGTCATGGGCCCAGGTGCAAAGAAGGAAATGGCGCCCCTGGTCGCTCTTTGAACTGTGAAATACAGCAATAATCAGGGTTTATTGCCCCCCAGACCCCGGTGCCACTGCACCTGCTGTACCAATGGACCCCACACGCCTGGTGTGAGATGATACGATGCTGTTCGTGCAGGTCCCTGCCATCTTTGGAGAGTTCTGTGACAGTTTGTACCCATTCACTACGGGCCTGGAGATGAGGGGAGCTTCCTTTGGAGGAGCACTTTGGATCAACTGTAGCATGTGCTTTGGAGTCCATCCAAGGGTGGTAGAGGAGCCGCCCGCAGGAATGGCCATTATTGTCACAACTTAACAGCAGTTGGATTGCCTAGGCCTGCCTTGGTTCCTCTGGCTGATAGGAAAAAACGTCCATGGACTGTGGCAGTCCTCAGCGGTAACAGCACCAGTGGCAGAATGATTGGCTCAGTTCAGATATGTCACTGGCAGGCATTATTTAGCAGTTGGCATGTGCTAACATAGAAGCGTGTCCTGTTCTATGGTAACAGCTCGCAAGTATTTTGTTTCTTATCTACAACCACCACTCATAAGTATTATGTTTCTACCTCCTGGTCACCTCTTTTATGTATCTTGTTCCTGGTGTCTGCTCCCACTTGCAAGTATCCTGTTTGCGCCCCATGGCCATCGCCTATTGCTAGAGGCTCTCCTAGTCTCTGTAGCATGTGCCTGTTTTTATTTATATGTTATGTGGAGTTTGCCAACAGTTATTAACAGGCAATACAGCTTTTAAACATTATTCAAAGGCCCTATATCAGACTCCTATGGGGAGACCACAAGTCTTGCAGCAGCTGCTATTCCACAGACATGGTGGTTGGGGACGTTTGTGTCTGGGATCCTGCGGTCTGTCGTAAAATCCCTTTGCAAACTGGGCCAGATGCACCCCTTCTGCACTTGACTTTCACAGAAACAAGGAGGAGCAGTCAAAGACTTCTCAAGGGGGAAATGTTGAGTGGGTAGAGACTCAGAACTCCACAGTTAACCAGCAAACAGAATAACTCACTCTCCAGTCCAGTGCTTGTCTTAGTAAAATGAGAAGTATTCTAATAACACAGAAACATGAAATACTACACAGTATCAGGGATTCAGCAACAGGGTTCTACAATGTACAACTAATGGACCTTAATCTGGCTCTACAGTTTTCACATCACCTATAGAGAACCTGGAGCAATAAAAAGATCACAGGCATTGTTAGACCTGGCATCAATGGCATGAGCCTCCCTTCCATTTTGACGGATTGCCTCCTCTGTTTTGATATGTTTTTGCTGGTTTTATGCTTTGGGCACTGTGCCACTGCTAATCAGTGCCACAGTCAAGTGCTCCCTATGATACAGCTATGTACTAATTGGTTATTCCATGATTGGTTTATTTGATTTATCTGTCAGCCCCTAGTACAGTGCACCATGTGTACCTAGGCCTTGTAAATCAAATGCTGCTAGTGGGCTTGCAGCACTGGCTGTGCCACCCATAGAAGCAGCTTGTAAAGTGTGTCTCAGGCCTGCCATTGCAAGGTCTATGTGCAGTCTAACACTGCCATGTTGACTTGGCCAAGTGCACCCATTTGCCAGTCCCTAAACCTTCCCTTTGCTTCATATTAGACACCCCTATGGTAGACCCATGGGCAGGGTGCATTGTAAGTATAAGGTGGGACGTGCTCTGATGTGTGTAGCATGGTCTAATAGTTAATTACATCCATTTTCGTGTTTCACTAGGCCACCTGTTCTACACAAAAGATCCACCGCCAAATTAGGATAGCGGTGGGTCTCAAAATCCGTCCGCAGATTTTCCGCCGCTTTCGCCTTCCGACCGCGGCGGTAAAGCTCTAACATGGCTGACGGTGTCTATCAGACACCACCAGCCATATTAGAATGCCAGAAATCATATGCTTTTCCACGGCGGCTTTTCCGCCGTGGAAAAGCATACGGACATTGACTTCGGGGGCCCGTTGCTGGCCCCCTTGGTGAAGGGGGGTGGGGGGTGCACATGGGGGGTACCTATGGTACCCCCCAGCATTTGCTTGGACAAAGCGGCAGGCACCGCACAGTGCCTGCTGCTTTGTGCACGCAAATGCCGTGCATGCATTTTTAACATTGCAGCGGATGCAGCTTGAAGCTGCACCCACCGCAATGTTAAAGATTGAGGATGTGATCGCCACCCTCGCGGTCACATCCTAATCTGCACGGAGGGACCGCCGCAGCCCCTTCGGATGTTCCCTCCTACTCTATGGTGGCCGTCCGCCATCATAATCGGCCCCTATGTATGCCTGAACTCAGAATAATAAAATACATATTTTAGTAAAGTTGGTTTTAATATTCTGTTTTTGAAAATACCACTTTTAGAAAGTAGGTATTTTCTTGCCTAACTATCCAGGCCTGCCTCTGCTGGGTTGTGTATTCCTTGTCTGGGTTTGTGAGGGCCAGGGCTGGGGGATTCCAGGAGACAGGCTGGGGCAGCCCAGTGTTGAATAGAGAGATCTGCATCTAGATGGGAGGGAGGAGTGGCACCTGGGACCTGAAAAGGGCTGGGCCTTCCCTCTACAATGCTGGCTCCACCTCCTGTGGCTTGCCTGATGTCTCTGCCCTGCACTGTGAAAGGAGATGAGGAATTATGTCAACAGAGTGCTCCAGAGCTGTATCTTCCCTCCCCTGTGCTGGCTCCACCTCCTGTGGGGCGGCTGATGTCTCTGCCCTGCACAGTGAAAGGAAGAAGAGAGTCATGTAAGCAAAGTGCTCAGGAACTGGTTTGGACTCGGCAGAGGCCTCTCTGCCTTCAGAGAACAAATGATTTTGGGGTATAAATATTGGGACCCTGATCCCAAGAAATTATATCACTTCTGGACAAGAAACCTTTCTGCCAAGGAGAAGAAACAAGGAAGCTGCAGGAGTTGTACTGCCCCTCTGCCAGTGTGCTATTTGCTGGGTTGGCCAGCAGTGGTTGCTTCATTGCCAAGGGAGAGGAGAAGGAACTTTGTAAGGCCTTTCCTCTACAGAATATTCTCCAAGGGCCTGAACTATGCATGCCTCCTGCTGAAGTCTCAGGGACAAAAGAGTTCACCTCCAGCTCCCCACTGAATTTCCTTGCTGGGAATTCTGACTCCAGACAATTGCGTGCCGCTGGGAGCTGGAAGCATGATGCATCGAGAAGAGGCGTGTCGCCGCAGCAGCTGAATCGTCACATCGCCGGAGAAGTGAGCTTTCACCGCATCTCCCTGGAAACGTGTGTTCATCGAAGCTGCCTGCTCTCGCATCACAGGAGAAGCGTGACGCCATCGTGAGAGTTGCCATCGCATCACTGGAGAAGCCTGTCGCAGGGCCTGCCGCGGCTCCAAAGTACAGAGTCGTTGCAAGTCTGCCAGGGCGTTATCGCATCGTCATCGCATCCCCGCATCAAGGGTGCCATCTTCTCGCATTGCAACCGGATTATCGCATCGCATCAAGGCGCCATCCTGCGCACCGCAATGGGCCCGTAGGCCAAGAATCTACGCATCACCTCCGCACAGGTAAGGATCGGATCACTGAAATAATATCGAGGGACAAAATATCGACTTGCAAAAATATCGTGGACAAAATATCGACAGTCAAAATATCGAGTTTGTATCTACAAACAGGTAAGTACAAAAATATCGAGTACAAAATATCGTTTACAATAATATAGTTGTAAAATATATCGACTTTATTAAAAACAGTGTTAAATTACATTAATATTCAAATTTAATTACTAAAATATACTTAAAAATACTTAAATTAACTTATAATAATTAAATAATAAATGAAAATAATAAAAATATTTTTTTACAATCTTATTTGTTAAAACATATATATATAGTAACATACTATAATTAAATAAGATACTATTATATTACCGTACGATACCAGAAGTGTAAAAAATACTATTCCCACTCCAAAGAGTGCAAGCATAGGGAAAGCGTTGGATAGCGTAGGGGTTAAAATGACTATTCCCACTCCAGTGGGTGCAACAGTCGGGAAAACTGACCCTGAACCCAAAAAATACCCCGTTACCCAAGAACTGAAAACTGACCCTGAACCCTAAAAATACCCCTTTACCCAAAAACCCAAAACTGACCCTGAACCCTAAAAATACCCCTTTACCCAAAAACTGAAAACTGACCCTGAACCCAAAAAATACCCCTTTACCCAAGAACTGAAAACTGACCGTGAACCCTAAAAATACCCCTTTACCCAAAAACTGAAAACTGACCCTGAACCCTAAAAATACCCCTTTACCCAAAAACTGAAAACTGACCCTGAACCCTAAATATACCCCTTTACCCCAAAACTGAAAACTGACCCAGAACCCTAAAAATACCCCTTTACCCAAAAAAACAAAACTGACCCTGAACCCTAAAAATACCCCTTTACCCAAAAACCCAAAACTGACCCTGAACCCTAAAAATACTCCTTTACCCAAAATTAATTAATATTATTTAATTACCAATTAATTATTAATTAACAATAACAATAAAGTAAATATATTAGCACATTAGCTGTAATTAATTTAATTTAATAATTAATATTATTTTTCCCAATTAATTAATTAACAATAACTAAAAATTATATATTAAATAAATTACTCTAATTAATGTAATTAACTAACTAATATTATTTAATTACCAATTAATTACTAATTAAAAATATGTACAAAATTATATTAATCAATTAACTAATTAATATTAATTAATTACCAATTAATTATTAATTAAAAATATTTACAAACATATATTAATTAATTAATTAATATTAAATTACTCCCCACCCTTATCCCCTATTAACCCAACATCCCGCTCCTAAACATTAACTACAATTTATATTACTATTAATAAAAATGTTTTTTTTTAACCTTTTTTCTACATATTATCGATATTTTTTACTTTGACTATTCTTCGATATTTTGTCTTGTCAATTTTTTTGAGTCGATATTTTTGTACTCGATATTTTTTTATCATTATTTTATTCGATATTTTGACCAACGATATTTTTGTTATCGATATTTTATTGTTGTCGATATTTTGAACTCAATATTTTGTCCATTCGATATTTTGGAGTCGATATTTTGTCTGTGCACCGTAAGGATCACGACGCATCCCCTACTCTGCGCAAGCATTGAGGCATGACGCATCCTCTCCCCGGATCACGGAACCTACGCATCTCCCCTTGTGCAAGCCTTTTGTTTACTTTCCGTTACGCATCCAGGTACTTTGTTGAGACCTTTGTCGCATTTACTAACAACTTGAACTAAGCAACTTTAATCATCTTTTAAGTAATCTTAAGTGTAGTATTGTGGATGTTTGTCATTTGTGGTCTTGTGTAAGTCTATATAAAGAATACTTATTTTTATAAAACCTGAGTTGTGTCCATCTGTAGTGTTTTCACTGTATTACTGTGTATATTCACAAATGCTTAACACACTGCTTCTGAGATAAGCCTGTCTGCTCGTGCCAAGCTACCAAGGGGGTGAGCAGGGGTTATTAAGGAGTGTAATCCCCTTATCCTGACTTAGAAGTAAGGGTCCCTATTTGGACAAAGGTGAATACAATTGCCAACTAGAGACCCCCAGATCTAACAGGTATGAATAAGGTACAGGTGCAAACTCACAAGTATGCTTGGGCGATTCAGCTCGGTAACCCTTAGGTCAGTTCGATATGTATCTTGAGCGAAAAGAGTTCCCACTGGCAGTCATTATTCTCCCTAACATGCAGGATTCTTTCCAAGAAACAGTCTGTCACTTCAGGCCTCATCTTACCTGTTCAGTAAGGGTCCCTATTTGGACAAAGGTGAATAGCATTGCCAACTAGAGACCCCCAGATTTAACATTGGTGGTCAACGGTGAAGATTTGAACTTTGCATTTGTGTTTCATATTCAGTGATTGGTGTACACTACTAGTGAGTGCAGACCAAACGCGACCACATACTTTTGTTTTAGAATCTTTTTCCTTGGACTGTTAGTTTTTCCTGAAAACTCCCAATTTTTACTACCATGAGTAAACCAGCATCTGTTGCATATATGGATCTTGATTTTGAGGAAAAGAGGTTGGAAACCTACACTGTGAAACAGCTCAAATATCTCTGCAGGAAATTGAATGTTGTTACACCAGGCATTTCTAAAAAGGAAGACTACCAAAAGGCGCTGAGGGCCTGGTTAGAAGCAATAAATGCCCCTGACCTTGTGGTGGAGCCAGTTGGGTATACAGATGGGCCAATTGATATGCCAGTGTTTCCACCTAGGGGAGGGGTGCCGTACCCACCTGCCAGCAGTATCTCTTCCAAAGACCTGTCTCTCAGAGAGTAGGAAGACAGGGAGATAAATAGGGCACTCAAGCTGGAGTTGGCCAAGCTTACGATGGAGAGTCAGAGGGAAGCAGAGAATAACAGGTTGTCTTTGGAAAGAGAGAGAATGAGAATGGAGCATGAGATGATGTTGAGCGAGTTAGAGATCAAGGCCAAGGGCTTAGAAATCAATCCCTCCGGTGGCATCGCACCATCTGTGCCTTCAGAAGGCAGAGTACATATTCCCAAGGATGTCATCAAAGATTTCCACAAAGGTGAAGATATTGGACAGTGGTTTGCAGCCTATGAGATAGCAATGTTGGCCCACCGGGTCCCTGAGAAGGATTGGGGAGTGGGGTTGTGGGGTCACTTTTTAACTGAAGGGTGGATACTTTGTTAGACTTGCCCAGTACTCAAAGGATGTCTTATGCCCACATGAAAGAAGCACTGATGACAAAGAATGGGTTAACTCCAGAGCTCTATAGATAGAGGTTCAGGAACTGTAAGAAACTGGAGGGAACCACTTGGGTAGAATATGTGTCTTTCTTTTGTAGAGCTATGGATGGTTGGGTGAGGGGTAGCAATGTTGATAATTTTAAAGCGCTCTATGATTTGATTGCTAGGGAGCACTTGTCTGCTAATTGTTTTCCAGAGCTACGCCAGCACCCTATTGATAGCAAGTTGACTAACCCTAGAAATATTGCTGAAGAGACGGGCCACTGGGCCAGTACCAGGGTCCACAAGGGTCTTGTGGGAGATTCCGCCAAAGGTGGGCAGGGTCCCCAGCAGAAGAGTGGGGGGACAAGGGTAAACAGAGGGAGTTCCAAAAAGGTCCCCAAAGTAATTCCCAAGGGAACCAAGGTAAGGGTTCTCAGCCTCCCCCTGAGAAGAAGTCAGGGCCCCCACCAGGTAAACCTGTTCAGAGGGGGCCTGTTACCTGCTTTCAGTGTCAGCAGGTGGGACACTGTTGGTATGATCCCCAGTGTCCTCAAAAGGGTCAGTATTTGCCACCCCGTGCACCACCCCGTCAGATGGCCAGTGTAACCCTGGGTGGGGAGGAGATGGGTGCCCAAGGTGAGTGGGGTCCCGCAGAAATGTCTCTTGTCTCATTAGGAGACTTTAAGATGGTCCCTAGAACTCAGCTGCCTGACAACACTAAGAAATACAGGCAGTGGGTGTCCTTCAATGGCCGTAGAGTGGAAGCTCTGAGAGACACAGGAGCAAGTGTGATAGCTGTCAAGTGTCACTTGGTGTCTGAAGAGCAGGTAGTCCCTCATGCATTCTTCCCAGTTGTTGCCACTGACAACACAGAGAGCCATTGCAAAGTGGCTCAGGTTCCCTTTGAGTGTGGGGGGTCTTTGGTACTCTTCAAGTAACTGTGAGGCCATCCATGCCTGTTGATTGTCTGTTAGGCAATGATTTAGAAAGCTCCCCTTGGGCTAAGGTGGAGAGGAAGGCGCATTTAGAGTTTTTGGGTCTGCCTGAGTGGGCCTGTGTGACCACTCGGTCTATGGCAGGTAAGGGTTTTCAAGAGACGCTGGAGCCTGAAAGTATGGCCCAGGGACTTGCCTTAAAGAGAAGAGGCATGGGGCATGGGAAACCAGCCCCCATTGTACCCACAGTCCAGGAGGAGGCAGACCATGAGGGGGGTGCCCTGGAACCTACAGGGGAGCAAGTTTCTGATCTGGGGAACCTACCTGAGCTGACCCATTGGCAGCAAGAAAGGTGTCCCTCCAGGGAGAAATTTTGTGAAGAGCAGCAGAAGTGCCCTTCTCTTGTGGGTTTGAGGCAACAGGCCACAAACCAGGCAGCAGGTGATCAGTCTGGATCACATTGGATCTCCTGGGAGAACGGTCTCCTTTATAGCGAGCCTAAGGTTGCTGAGCCTGGGTCAGCCTGTGTGCTGGTGGTACCTCAGCGCTTCAGAGCCTTCCTACTGGGTTTGGCTCATGATGTTCCGTTAGCTGGTAATCTGGGGCAAAACAAGACCTTTGAAAGGCTTGTCTCCCACTTTTATTGGCCCCAGATGCGGAAGAGTTCAGTTACTCATTGTAGGACCTGTCAAACTTGCCAAGCAAATGGGAAAAGTGGAAGGAGGCACAAGGCCCCTCTCCAATGTTTCCCTGTGGTCAGTACCCCCTTTGAACGGGTGGGCATTGACATTGTGGGGCTACTGGACCCCAAGACAGCCATGGGCAACAGGTTGATCCTGTTCTTGGTGGACCATGCTACCCGGTACCCGGAAGCCATTCTGCTCAGGACAGTGACGGTCTCTGTGGTGGGACGTGCACTGATGGGGATCTTCTCCCATGTGTTGTTCCCCAGAGAGGTGGTGTCGGACCATGGTACAAACTTAATTTCTAATTATATGAAGTCTCGGTGGACGGAGTGTGGTGTTACCTACAAGTTCACCACTCCTTACCACCCACAAGGTAATGGGCTGGCTGAAAGATTCAGCCGGGCCCTCAAAGGCATGATCATGGGTCTTGAGGAACCAATGAGGCGTAAGTGGAACAACCTCTTGCCATGCTTTCTGTTTGCCTACCGAGAGGTGCCACAGAAGTCTCTAGGTTTCAGCCCCTTGAGCCTTTGTATGGTCCACCGGTAAGAGGACCTTTGAGTTTGGTCAAGGAAGCCTGGGAGCAATCTCCCAGGAAACCTCCCCAGGATGTATATAGTTACATGCTGGCCTTCAGGAACCAGACTTGGCGTTTCAGAGATCTCGCTCAGGCGAACCCGGAAGCCAGCCAGGAGGAAACGAAGCGTGGTACGATTAGGATGCCACTCTGATTGAGCTTCGACCTGGACAGAAAGTTTGGGTCATGGCCCCTGTGGAGCCTTGTGTGCTCCAGGACAGGTGGACCGGTCCATATGAGGTGGTGGAGCGCAAGAGTGATGTCACTTATCTGGTGAACTTGCGGTCTCCCAGGAACCCCTTGAGGGTCCTGCATGTTAACCGCCTGATGCCCCACTTAGAAAGGTTTGAGGTGGGCATGTGTAACGACCGGGTTCTCAGACTAGATGGGATCAGCTCCTGAGAGCCCCTCCAACCCAGCCGGAATGTAACCACCTCCCTCCTCAGGACCGTCTATCCAGGCACCTGGGTACCTACCTGAGGATGGGGAACTCGCAATATACAAGCTCATATCATTAGAAACACCACGAAATCTATAGGGATTACTAGGAATACTCACTGATTACTAAGGATATCCATGCCCTACACCACACTCATACCTCATAGTCTCGCGACCACATGGGTCCAGACTAATCTACCCTGGGGCAGTTCTGATTATCTACCATTACACACTGATTACCCTCAGTGCTCACTCGACACGCAATCTGGCGTGCCATACACACTGCTCACCCTCAGTGCTCACTCGACACGCAATCCGGTGTGCCATACACACTGGTCTGCAGCCCCAGTGCTCTCTTTTTATCCGGTCCACAATCCGGCGTACCTAAACACCGTATCCCCCCGGTGCTCACTCACTTACAACATGATCCACAATCCGGCGGATCTACACACTGACCACAATCAGTGCTCTCACTAACGCCACTTACCAATGACGACCACTTTCCTATGAATACCTTCAGCTCTATCTATGTTGGGAAGTCTCTCTTACTATCCACTAAAGGTTTGCTACTACAATAATATTATGGGATGGCCGAATTACTTAGTATATACTTTATCCCTCAGTTCCAGGGCTCCTCTCTCTCCCTAATTATTCAGTTATCACTTACCTGATGAGGGGTAGCATCTGTTCAAACAGTAATACCTGACTAGGAGACAAGGTTACCTCCACTGTGTGTGGACAAAAGATATACACACTGTCTGCAAGAGTTATTCCCTGATTTAAGCGCTCCTACTCCCTTTTGAAGAAAGGTTAGCTCTATCTTAAGAACAACACATGCACACTGGTTCACTAAGAACTGGGGTATCTTTATTACAATAACAATAGAAAAGGATTCATATACAGATCTGCGGGGTCTCTATGACTAACAGGAACTTTAACACACCGCTGAAAGAAAAGGATTAGACATACAATAGCCTAGGATATAAGGACAAGATTAAGGTGTAAGTGTAAAGTGGACTAGTTTAGACTACCTCACCTATTAGAAGGAAGATTTCTCTCTGTCTCTGGTGGGATCAGGGCTCTCTCTGTCTCTCCCTCCGTCACCACAGCTCCACGCCTCTGGCTCAATTACTTCAGCTGACAGCCTCAACTCCTCCATCTGCTTTAATGCTCTCTGACAAACTGGCAGTCCCAGCTGATAGTTACTGCTCTCTCTTCAGCTTCAGCAATCATCTGCCTTCTTTCTCCATTCCAGAAAACCAATAGAACTGCACTGCACTCTGCAGCTCCAGCAGACATCCTACTCTCCACTCTTCAAGAACCAAACTGACCACTCCTCCTCTCCTGCAATTCGCTAATATGGATTCCTCTCCTCTAGTGGAAAGCTCCAGCCAGCAGCCTCCTCCCACCAGGTCCATGCACCGGGCTCCTCGCTCTAGACGCTCCCACAGTGATCAGCTGCTTGTTTCGTCTAGAGACCTGAGCCCAGGGACACTTCTTGATTAGATTCAGCTCTGGCCGGTTCTCTCTGGTTCGCTTAGGGCGAACAACAGCTCAAAACCAAAATATTACCTTTTCCCTTAAAGCATCTCATCTCTGCAGGGCTAGAGAGCAAAATGGAGTCTCTCTAGTTCTGGGCCTTGTAGGCCTGAGAAGGATGAAATAACCCTTAGCTCTGTCAGAGTACCTACACAAACAATACTAATGTGTAATATAAAGTCAGGACCACAGGATCCACCCTCTACTATAGGCAAAATAATGAAAGGCAAAGCCAATAGGCAATAGATGGATTAGAGTAAGGGATCTATCATCATATAAAGCAGCTATCCTCTTCTAGGTCTGGAAGAAAGGGCTTAAAAGAGCCAACACAAGCTAGGAATACATATCCTAGATGTGAGCAAGCTTAAAGTCTTTATCACTCCGAAATAGAGCCAAAAAGCCTGTCAAGACAGCATGCTCCTAGCGACAGATGATGGAATGGAGGAGGAGACCGAGCCTCTTCCTGACCTCCTGTCTGCAACAGTGCAAGATGGGTCAGTGGATGGTGTCAGCCTCTCTGCCACACTGACCCCTGATCAGCAACGAGATTGTCGCCAGCTGTTGGGGCAATTCTCTGATCTATTTTCCTTGGTTTCTGGTATCACATAGTGGTGCGTCCATGATGTGGACAGTGGAGACAGTCCTCCTGTGAAGCTCAAGGCTTACAGAGTGACTGACAAGGTTAGGGCTTACATTAAGGAAGAAATCTCCAAGATGTTTGCTTCAGCGGTCATTGAGTCCTCACACAGTCCTTGGGCCAGCCCAGTGGTCTTGGTCACAAAGGCTGCCAGGCCGGGTGCCACACCTGAACTCCGGTTCTGTGTGGACTACAGAGGGCTCAATTTAGTCACCAGGACTGATGCACACCCCATCCCCTGGGCTGATGAGCTAATTGATCTGTTAGGGGCTGCACAGTACCTCAGCACGTTTGATTTGACGTCTGGGTACTGGCAGATTGCCTTGACTGACGGGGCTAAGGAGAGGTCAGCATTCTCCACACCAGATGGGCACTACCAATTCTGAGTTATGCCCTTTGGGATAAAGAAGCACCTGCCACCTTTCAGAGGTTGGTCTTTTTTTTTTGCAGTTTCAAGTTCAAGTTTATTTATTTTTATTTGCTTTGGTACTCAACTGAGGACCACAAATATTTTAAGCATAAAATTCAGTTTTTACACCATTTAAGATTTCTCATGTTAATACAAAGTTGAAAATGGTTTTAAAAATGTGTAAAATTTATGACAAACAAATTCATTTGTGGGAAATTTGCATAAAATGATCAGTTCCTTTGCGGAGTTATTCTACATCTGACGTATATAGATTGCAAAAGAGGTTGGTCAACCAGGTGTTGGCTGGACTGCAGGATTTCAGTGCCGCCTACCTGGATGACATTGCAGTGTTCAGCGCCAGTAGGGAAGAACATCTGCAGCACCTCTGGGAAGTGTTGAAGGCACTGCGCAAGGCAGGCCTCACGATCAAGGCGAGTAAGTGCCAGATCGGGCAGGGTTCCCTGGTGTACCTGGGTCACCAGGTAGGAAGCGGCCAGATGGCGCCCCTACAACAAAAGATTATTGCCATCCTGGCATGGGAACCCTCAAAGACTCAGACACAGGTGAGAGCCTTTTTAGGACTCACGGGGTACTACAGTAGGTTTGTCAAGGGGTATGGCAACATTGTTGCACCCTTGACTGAGCTGACTTCCAGGAAGCAGCCGAAGAAAGTGAACTAGACTGACACCTGTCAGAAGGTTTTTGACACACTGAAGACTTCCATGTGCTCCGCACTGGTGCTTCTGGTGCCCAACTTTTCAAAAGAATTCATTGTACAGACCGACGCTTCAGAGCATGGTGTGGGGGCTGTTCTATCACAGATTAATGAAGAGGGCCTAGACCAACATGTAGCCTTCATCAGTAGGAGGTTACTTCCACTGTGTCACATCTAAGCTTAGAGCAGGTGTAGCTAGGAGGCATGAGTGAAAGAAACGCTATGGGAACTACATCTCCCATTAAACCTAAAGGTCAACTCTGTCTTCTCTGTTACTGCCCCATTCTATCTACTTCCTATATATTCACCTCTTTCCTGCTACCTGGTGCTTGTCACCTGAAACGCTAGTGAAGAACGCCTCGTGGAGAACCTGTTACTTCAGTTGTGCCGGAATTTACACCCGCCTTCGCTCTGTCCTGTTAGAGCATTCCTTTTGTCCCTCGCAAGCAAGCCTGTTCAGCCGCGGGTTTTTCCTGTGGTTGCTGTGTTCCGTGATCGCGCTGGAGCGCGACCACGACTCTTGACCTGCCGGCAACGTGTGTTCGCGCTGAAGCGAGTTTGGGAACTGGCGGCTCGTGATCGTGCTGGAGCGCATTTGGGGGCCGGCAACATGTGTGCGCGCTGAAGCACGTTTGGGAACTGGCTGCTCATGATAGCGCTGGTGCGCATTTGCGAGCATCAAGTCTATTGCTGAGCAGCAGGAGTAGGTCCTTCCTGCTACATGGACCAGAGTATGTGAGCCAGTGAGGAAACAAGCTCAGCTTCCAGAATTACTGAGGTAACTTCCACCCATAGAAAGTGTACTCCTCGCATTATTTTTGTGAAATATTCAATTAATTCATTTTTTGTGTCTAAGTGAGCCGTTGAGAGGCTTGGATGAGTACATTATCATGGATATATACAAGGTATTTTCGAATCTTGTGTGACAGCAGCCATTTGACTCACTTCACTCATAGAGATACAGTTGGCTCAAGTTGACAATTTCAGATAAGTACCTTACTTCCGTGATTTCCTACTTTGGTGGAATGTTATGCTGCTGAGTCTACCAACCCTGAGTCAATAGGAACAAAGAACTATTTTTTTTCCTTTTTCTTTATTTTTCCTTTTGTGCCTTTTTTCTCAGCATGATCGTGATAAATATGTAAGATTAGGCACACCTTTATTATATGTATACATATTTTCAGGCAGCAGGTCAGGGAGGGGGAAAACTCATGCCTGATGTGTTGTTTCTCTCATACAGGGAACCAGTGGCTGTCATAGGAGTGAAGCCTCCAACTTCTGCATTCCACGTCCTTGAGGGTTCTGGCTGTCACAACGTTTTTGTTTCGTTATCCCTTTTTTCCCCTTCCCCTGCTGGGGTAATATCTGTAGAGTGTTTACTTACTACTCACCGGTGGTGCCGCACTCAGGGAAGGGGCTAGCTAGCATCCTCATCACTCCTGCTGTACCCAGCTTTTCAAGGTCAGTCAACCAGTTTCTGTTGTGACACACAGGAACAGAGGTGGAGTGCAATTGAGCGTGAGGCATTTGCTGTGGTCTGGGCACTGAAGAATTTGAGACCATACTTGTTTGGGACTCACTTCCAGGTTCAGACCAACCACAAACCCCTCAGATGGCTGATGCAGATGTGGGGTGAGAACCCAAAGTTGTTCAGGTGGTCCATTCCCCTACAGGGTATGGACTTTACGGTGGAACACCGCCCTGGTACAGAACATGCCAAAGCTGATGGTCCGTCCAGATTTTTCCACCTTAGTGAAGAGAACTCCCAAGGGGGAGGGTAGTTCCTCCCACATTTCAGCTGGAGGGGACACAAGTTAGACCTGGCATCATTGGCATGAGTCTCCCTTCCAATTCAATTTTTTTTCAATTTATTTTATTATGATTTGGAATTCCAAGGAATTCCACATAAAATACGAATAAAACAACATTTCATACAAATCACAATATTTAAAACACGAAAAGATACGACTTCAATTTTCCTAGATTACACCCAAGAGTACATAATCGCTTTTCTTCATTAGACTCTACACTATGGAGGACAACAGAGGTCAGTGTCAAAAACACAAAGAGTTACAAGTTCAGTTTTCCTAAATTGCATCTTTCTAGAGGTGGAAATCTCTTTTCTTCATTAAGTTCATCACTACGGTGGGCAACAATATTCTAGTAGAGTACACTTGCGGGCAAAATAACAATCATTATCAGGTGGGTAAAACCTTTGGCTGTCACCCTGATTTTATAAAATAATCTACGTTTGGGTGGCACATAGTTAAGAAAAAAGTACAATTACCATCCAATATACACATAACAAGTTACATAAATATTTAAAAACTTGTTTAGGGAGGTGATCATGGAATAGAAATAGCAGCAAATATTTTTATAAAGTGCTAAATAATGTACTAATGCATTACATAAAGTGCTAGTGCATTGAATACCCTATTCTAGGACATTTGTCACAAATAATTACCCAGAAGATATGTTTCTAAGGAAATGCACTTAGTGAATTAACAATCTTACAGGAATGCTAGTACACAATTAAAAGTGAATATTGATTATCATATTTAGTAACTAATTTTAAGAGCTTAAAGTGCATAGCAAAGTGCTAATGCATAAGAACACACCGCACAATACTATAAAAAGCCTAAGGGTCACCCTCGCCCACTAATTTTTAATAAACATTCAAAAATTCTTTAAAAAAGCGGAAAATTTTAAAACAAATCAATTCAGATGGTGGGAGCAAAAGAAAGTTGCGGGCCTGTTCTGCTGTTGAGATTTTATACTGTAAAAAACTATGCCTTAAGTATTTGCGGCGTATTGAAAGGAGTGCTGGCACACAATCAGAACATGGTTAAGGTCTTGTATGCCGCCATTGCATAAATCACAGTGTCTTCCGTTTTTGGGGATACCCTCCCAGGCACCTGTTACAATCCTCAGATGCAGCAGGTTCATTATTAATAATAAAATCACTCTGCGAACTCCATGATTAAAATTCCAAAGAACGTACGGCTGAGGATTTTTAACTGTAGAGCTCTCCGCAATACAGTCCAACCTTACAGTCACACGGCATATTTTCAAATCTCTTTCCCGTGAAATCACATATATAGTTCTTTTAATTATATGTTTTAATGCTATTTCATCCAAACCTGCTGCCCCTTCAAAATCTATACCAAAACTGCTTAAAGCTTTTTAATAATTCCTAAAAATTACACTTTTCGATAAAATATTAACGAACATTTCCTTATGCAATGCCAACCTTAATAGGCTCTCCTGACAATTTATCAATGCGTTACCCCACCTTAGACAAGCTGCCATTGTTAAGACATATGTTGAAAGAAGGGCAAATTCGAGCCTAAGGGCCGCGATTGACGCAGCATGACTCGGATTGCATAATTGTCGCCAGATTTTACCTTCCACTTTCTCGAACTTTGCCCATTCACATTCATCTATCATTTCATTTGCGTAATTCAAGGTCGGGGGAATTTTTATTTTATACACTGCAATAGTATGTGAAAAATGTCTTTTCCCACATTGCAAGTACAAGCGATTAATTGCAGAGGCTTGTGAGATAGCTTTACTTTTGCAATGGTCCATGTGTCTGTTAGCAGAACACCTATTTGTGAAAAATTTTCCTAAGTAAGGGTAAAATTTTACTATTTCCATTATTTCATCACCTAAAAACCATTTTAGATTTGATCTAACCTTACAGCCATTATAACTAAAAATCATCACTTTACTCTTTGAAACATTTATTTTTTTAAAGTATTCCTTAGTGTACCTAACCAATTCTGCCAGTCGTCTCTGCAGCCCAATTGGGGTTAAGTCCATTATTATAGCGTCATCAGCGTACAGCAAACAACTTATTTTTAGGTCACCCACTTGTGGAGGATTCCCTTTACTCTCCCCTATCCGACTTGGCAAGTCATTTATGTAGATTGAGAAGAGTAAAGGGGCCAATGGGCACCCCTGCTTCAACCCGTTGTTAGTAAAAAATATCTTTGAAAGGCCTTGAGTCCCCCCTAACAAAACTTGGGTCCATGTAGAGGAGTGGAGGGCAATTATTACTCTTAGCAGGTTTCCTGGGATCCCCATTGTGATCAATTTCCTCCACAGCGTCCCCTGATCTACCCTATCGAATGCTGTGGAGAAATCAATAAATGCTGTATACAATGGAGTCCTCCGACCAACGGGATATTTATCAATTAGGGTTTGCAGAACAGAGATGTTATCTAGAGTGCCACTATTCTTCCGGAGCCCTGATTGTTCAAGGGGAATTAAATTATTCGCAAATACCCACTCTTGTAAGTGAACCAGGATACTTTTTGCAAACAATTTTCCTGTTGCATCTAGAAGGGAAATTTGCCTAAAACTTGCCGGGGAGTTTTTAGGGCCCTTCTTATATAGCAGGACTATTATGTTTCCCTTCCAGGAATAAGGGATGTCCCCGAAATTGTAACAATGGACGAATAAAGGTTGTAATATTTTTGCCCAATCGCCACAGTCCTTTTTTATTATAGCTACAGGGACATCATCCGGGCCCATTGCACCCGAGTGTCTCGCCCCCTTTATGTATCCTTCAATTTCCCTCACTGATGGTGCTTCTACATCACCCGCTAGTGATATGGTATTAATGGACCCCTCACCCTTATCATCTAGTAGATTAGAGGCATACAATAAGGATATATAAATAGACCACTCTGTTTCTGGGATTAACATAGGTTGAGATTGTTCTCTACTATCACAGAATTTTGCTATTAAGGCCCAGTATTTTCTAGAATCCCCTGAGAGTGCCACTTCCCGAAGGTTAACCCATTTTTCATCTTCGGAGGCCCTACGGTCAGCTGCTAGTTTTCTTTTCCGGACCTGTTTTAATCTATATATCTTTTTGTCTTAATGGGCTAGGATCTCTAAATTGGGCTCTAATCAGCCCATTTATCTTAGTATTAAGCTTTTTAATTTCAGTGGGGAATATTGCTTTAGGGGCGGCTCTTTCACCTTGCTTCCTTCTTCCCAGATTTCTTATGGCAGCCATTACTCTTTCATACTTCACAATCGGGCACTCCCAGATTAAACTAGGCGCAATATTTTTAAATACCCACTGGAAGTTCGGAAGGTTCTTGTGTGACCAGCAGGTGCGACCATTATTTTGAGAATAAGTTATGTTGTCATTCCTCTGGTTCCAGAGTTCAGGTTTCTCGAAATTTAATGCTAAATTTACCTCCAAAATGTTATGGTCGCTCAATTTAGTAGGAAGCACTTTAAACTGTGAACATGCCCCAAACAGTTGAAAAGACACTGCCATATAATCGAGTAAGGAGTGGCCAAATGTCCCATGAAAGGTGAGCGCTGCCGGTGAATCCTCTGGGAATCTGCCATTTAATAATACAAGATCAAGATTCCTAAGATTTTGCAAGAGTGAAAGGCCACGTTCGTAAGGTTTTAAGTTGGCCGGGAATATTGACTCTGGTATAAACCAAACCTCTTCCAAGTCCACATTGGAAAAAGACGAGATGGAGCTGTTACTTATTTTAGCATTAAAGTCCCCTACCATCATTATACATACTCTTTCTCCATTACTACATAAATCTTGTACAAAAGAGCAAATGGAGTCAACCAATGGAGTAAACGCTTTCCCGGGTGGAATATACACGTTTACCAAAAGCAAAAAGGTTGCATGCCCTAAGTTATCTTTTTCCATTTTTAACTTAGCGCAGATACAGCAATTTGATGGATGTATGTATGTTAATGTTAATGTTAATGTTAATATTCATTTATTAAGCGCTCATACGCCCAAGGGCTTCATGGCGCTGTAGGAGGGAGCACAGCACAGCAGTTAAAAATAGAAATAAAGCAGCTCAGCAATAAGCTTGGGAGAATAGCCAGGTTTTGAGAGAGTGTCTAAAGCTCAGAATGTTACCGCTCAATTTCAATTGAAGAGGAAGGGAATTCCAGAAGGTGGCTGCAAGATGATCAAAGCAGCAACCGCCTAGACGCTTCCTCTTGTAAGAAGGGACACTCAAAAAGGATTTGTGAGCGGACCGAAGATTGCGAGAAGGATCGTATCTGATGAACAGATCTCTAATGAACTTAGGGCCAGAATCATGTAGGGACTTAAATAATGTGCACCCTGTTTTAAAAGCGACTCGCTGCGCAACAAGCAGCCAATGTAGCTGTTTCAACCCTGGTCTGATGGACTGCCTTTTAGAAAGGTTCAGAATAAGTCTGGCAGCCTGGTTTTGGACCAGCTGGAGGCGTTTTAACTCTCCAGTTTGAAGCCCAAGGTAGAGGCTGTTGGAGAAGTTTAGTCGCGACAGGACCAAGGCAATTACAATCAGGGTAAGGGCAGCCGGAGAAAAGAAACAAGCAATTTTCTTGATTTTCTTTAATTGAAAAAAGCTGAATGACACCACCGCGCCTACCTGTCTTTTCAGGGACAGATCCTCGCTAATAAGTACTCCCAGACTTTTAACTGAAGATGACCTGGAAGGTGGAGTCCCCATGCTTGATGGCCAAAAGCATGGGTTCCAGCTTAATGCGCTCTGCCCAGGCAAGACCAATTCAGTCTTGCCTGGGTTGAGTTTCAAATGATTGCAACTCATCCAACCCTGGATGTGAGACATGGTGTTTTGAAATACCTCTACTGAGTCTTTGGTGTTCAAAGGGAAGATGAGTTGCAAATCATCTGCATAATTAAAGATGGTAACTTTCGCTGCGGAATCAGTACACCAGCAAAAACAGAGTCAAAACCGGGAGGTCAGAAAGCAACAACTTAGGGGAAACACGTAAAAAGATGCCAAGTCTAACACATGTCCCCTCCAGCTGGAAGTAGGGAGAACTACCCAACCTCCTGGGAGTTCTTTTCACTAAGGCGGAAGAACCTAGACAGACCATCTGCTTTGGCGTGTTCTGTGCCAGGGCGGTGTTACACAATAAAGTCCATCCTCTTTAGGGAAATGGACCACCTCAGCAGTTTTGGATTCTCACCCATCATCTGCATTGGCCATCTGGGGGCTTGTGGTCTGTCTAAACCCTGTAGTGAGTCACAAACAGGTATGGTCTCAGCTTCTTCAGTGCCCAGACAACAGCAAAAGCTTCCTTCTCTATGGCACTCCACCTCTGTTTCCTGGAGAGTAGTCTCTGGCTAAGGAATACTACAGGCTGATCTAGACCCTCTTCGTTCAGTTGTGAGAGCACCGCTCCCACACCATGCTCTGAAGCATCAGTCTGCACAACTAATTATTTGGTGAAGTCGGGTGCCTTGAGCATGGGCGCCCGTGTACAAAGCTGCCTTCATGGCATCAAAAGCTTTCTGGCTGGACTCAGTCCAGATCACCTTCATGGGCTGCCTCCTAGAGGTCAGTTCTGTCATGGGGCCAACAATGGTACCATAGCCCTTAACAAATCTCCTATAGTAGCCGGTGAGACCTAAGAAGGCTCTCACCTCTGTCTGGGTCTTGGGGGGCTCCCAAGCCAGAATGGTGTCAATCTTGGATTGTAGGGGCGCCACCTGGCCGCTTCCTACCTGGTGCTCCAAGTACATCACAGAACCCTGCCTGATCTGGCACTTACTGGCCTTGATCGTGAGGCCTACTCCTTGCAGAGCCCTCAACTCTTTCTCCAGGTGCTGTAAATGTTCTTCCCAGCTGAAACTGAACACAGCAATGTCATCCAGGTAGGCAGCACTGAAATCCTCCAGTCCAGCCAACACCTGATTGACCAACCTCTGGAGTGTGGCAGGGGCATTCTTCAACCCAAAGGGCATCACCCGAAACTGGTAATGACCTTCTGGGGTTGAGAACGTTGATCTCGCCTTGGCCCTATCGGTTAAGGAAATCTGCCAGTACCCAGACGTTAAATCAAACGTGCTGAGGAACCGGGCAGCGCCCCAACTGATCAATGAGCTCCTCTGTTCTGGGGATGGGGTGTACGTCAATCCTGGTGACGGCATTGAGTCCAAGGGTAGTCCACACAAAACCGCAGTTCTGGAGTGGTACCGGGTGCAGCAGCCTTTGGGACCAAGACCACTGGGCTGGCCCAAGGACTTTTGGAGGGCTCAATCACCCCTTAACACCAACATCTTAGAGACCTCCTCCTTGATGCTGGCCCTGACCCGGTCAGTCAACCTGTAAATATTGTGCTTTACAGGAGGGCTGTCACCATTGTCCATGTCATGGGTACACCAGTGAGTAACACCAGGGGTCAGAGAGAACAGTGGGACGAACTGTCCCAACAGCTGGCGACAGTTCCCCTGATGCTCTTGAGTCAGTGTAGGTGCGAGGATCACACCCTCCACTGACCTATCATGCTCCTTGGTAGACAGGAGGTCAAGAAGAGACTCACTCACCTCTTCCACCCCATTATCTGTCTCCAAGCGCATACTCACTTTGGACCTCTCGAAGTGGGACTTGAGGCGGTTCGCGTGGAGGACCCTCTAAGTGTTCTCTGATGTCTGCAAATCCACCAGGTATGTGACATTACTTTTGCACTCCACCACCTCATATGGCCCAGTCTACTTGTCCTGCAAGGCACAAGGCTCCACTACAGCCATGACCCAGACTTTTTGCCCAAGTTGAAATTCGACTAGAGTGGCATTCTGGTCATTCCACTTCTTCATTTCTTCCTGGCTTGCCTCTAGGTTCACCTGAGTGAGTTTCCTGAAGCGGGCGGCTTGGTTTCTGAAGGCCAGCATGTAACTAAACACATCCTGGGGAGTTTTCCTGGGAGCTGCCTCCCAGCCTTCCTTCACCAAACTCAGAGGTCCTCTGACAGGGTGGCCATACAGGAACCCAAAGGGATTAAACCTAAGAGACTTCTGAGGCACTTACCTATATGCAAAGAGAAGGCATGGCAAGAGGACATCCCACTTACGCCTCATGGGTTCTGTTAGACCCTTAATTGTGCCTTTCACGGTCTGGTTGAATCTCTTCACCAGACCATTTCCTTGGGGGTGGTAAGGAGTGGTGAACTTGTAGATGACACCACACTCCTTCCACAGGGATGTAATATACTTGGATATGAAATTGGTCCCCCTATCAGTAACCACCTCTCTGAAGAATCCCACGCGGGAAAAGATCCCCATTAACGCCCGGCCCACCACTGGCGCTGTGGTTGTCCTGAGAGGGATTGCCTCAGGGTACTGGGTGGCATGGTCCACCAAGACCAGGATGTACCTGTTGCCCATGGCTGTCTTGGGATCCAGTGGCCCCACAATATCCAACCCTACCCTTTCAAAAGGTGCTCCAACAACGGGAAAAGGATAGAGAGGAGCTTTGACCTTCCTCCCACTTGCCTGGCAATTTTGGGAAGAACTGCAGTGTCCATCTGACTGCCTTCGCATTTGGGGCCACAAGAATTGGATGACATGCCTGTCAAAGGTCTTGTCCCGCCCCAAATGTCAAGCAAAAGGCATGTGATGAGCCAGACCCAGTAGGAAGGTTCTGAAGTGCTGGGGTACCACCATCACACTGGCTGACCCAGGCTCAGCAACATTAGGCTTATTGTACAGGAGACCATTCTCCTAGTAGATCAGATGTGACCCGGGCTGATTACCAGCTGCCTGGTCTTCGGCCTGCCACCGCAGACCATCCAGAGTAGGGCACTCTGTCTGATCCCTGCAGAATTCCTCCCTGGTGCGACCCCCTTCTTGCTGCCAATGGGTTAGCTCAGAGATGTCTCCCGGTTCGGCTATGTGCTCCCCGCTAGGTACTGGGGCGTCCCCCTAGAGGTCCGCTTCCTCCCGGTCTGTGGGAACTTTGGGGGACGGTTTCCCATGCCCCCTGCCCTTCCTCGTGACAGGGACTTGGGCTATTGTTTCAGGCTCCAAGTCTTCTTGATCACCGTTTCTGGCTGCCATTGACCGAGTAGACACGCATGCCCACTCTGGCAACCCAAGCATTTCCAAGTGAGACCTGAGCTCAACATCCTTCCATAAGGACTGCTCCAGGTCGTTACCTAGCAGACAATCTACAGGCATGGTAGAGCTCACAACCACCCTCAAGGGACCTGAGACCCCCCCATTCAAAGAGAACCTGCGCCACCATACACTGTACACTGGTGCTCTGAGTTGTCCACAGCAACTACTTGGTGGAATGCCCCTGGGACTACCGGCCTCTCAGAGACCAGATGACTCAGGACTGAGGTCACACTGGCTCTAGTATCTCTAAGACCCTCTACCCTTTTCCCATTGAAAGTCACCCAGGTGCTATATTTCTTTGTCTTAGGGGGCACCTGGTTTCCTGGGACCATCTCACTGTCCCCTAGTGAGACGAGGGTCATTTCTGCAGGATCCTCACCCTCCTGTGGGCACCCGTCCTCCCCAAGCGCTACACTAGCCAATACCTTGGACTGCCCACCGGTGGATGGCTGTGTCCCCTTTGTGCACCTGGGGTCCCCCTTCAAGTGACCCACCTGGTCACATGCAAAACACTTGTGGGGGCGATCTCAGCAGACTTTCCTGTAGAGACCCCTTTATTCTTATCACCTGGGGGCTAGGAACCTTTACCCTGGGTACTAGTTTGGGGCCATTTAGCGAACTCCTGTGTTTTACCCTTGTCACCCCCCCCCCCCCCCCCAGTTTTCTGCTGTGGACCCTGCCCACCTTTGGCTGAGTCTCCCCCAAATGCTTACTTGTGGGCCCTGGTACTCACCCAGCGGTCCGCCTCCATGGCAAGCTTCCTGGGGTTAGTCAGCTTACTATAAACTAGGTGCTGGCGCAGATCTGCAAAACATAGACTAGACAAGTGCTCCTATGCAATCAAATTATAGAACCTCTGAAAATCTGTTACATTAATGCCCTTCACCAAGCCATCCAGCGACCTAAAGAACATACCTACACATTCCAACCAAGTGTTGGTCTCAGACTTTTTACTGGATCTAAACTGATCCCTGTATTTTTCAGGTGTGAGTCCAAACCTTGTGAGGAGAGCGTCTTTCATGTAAGCATCGGTGAGGTCCTGCCCCTTACCCAAGGCTATCAGAGTATCCCAAGCTTCTTCTGGAAAGAGAGGCCACAACCCTGCCCCCCAGTTCCTCTCAGGGACCCCATTCATATGAATAGACGACTCGTACCCTTGAAACCACTTCTGTATGTCATCCCCCTTCTTGAACTCTTTACCTACATTCATGGGGATGTGTACAATCCTGTCTGTGTGTGCTGAAGAGTTGCTGCCACCATCTGACCGGTTCTACTATTGAGCTCCAGCTCCTTGATAATTTTCTCATGATCTAAAATTATCTTCTTTCCTCCATGGCTATTCTTTTGTCTTCCCTCTCACTTTCTATTTGCGGTTTCTCCAACCCAAACTTCCTTGCTTCACACCTTTCAGGTTCTTGCAAATGGTTTTCAATTCCTTTTCGTTGTAGGATTCCAACCTATCTTCCTCAAAGACAATTTCCAAGGATGCAACAGATAATGCAATTGATTCAGGCATGTTGAAGTAACAAGTTAAAACTGACATGATCAAAAATAGGCCTAAAAGAAAAAGAACCAGTATGTGGCAGTTAATGGTCTGCAATATGGTAGTATTGCACACCAATCACTGTAAGTCAAGTGCAAACACAAGTCCTATCCTCACCGCTGACAACCAATGTTAAAAATTGGGGTCTCTAGTTGGCAATGGCTTGCACCTTTGTCCAAGTAGGGACCCTTCTTCCTAGTCAGGATAAGGGAGTTACACACCTAAAATAACCCCTGCTCACCCCCTTGGTAGCTTGGCACAAGCAGTCAGGCTTATCTTAGAGGCAGTGTGGAAAGCATTTGCACAAAACCAACAGTAATACAATGTAAGCACTACAAAAGGACACCACACCAGTTTTAAAAAATTGCCAATATTTTTACATACTTAAAACTACATCAAATACGATAAAAAATCCACAGTACAGTACTTTTAAATCTTCAGTTATCAAAGTATTCTTGACAAACAGTTCCTTGATGTCGATAGCTCCATCCGGGGCTATCACGGCTTTTTGAACAAATAAATCCAAATAGTTCTGGCTGACAGCGGCGTCGTGGGTCAGCTACTGTGTTGAGAAGACCCGCAAACAGTACCTTTCAGAAATACAGGGCGTCAATGACCTCTCGTTGAGCTTCCGAAAACATGCGGTCTGCAGGCGTAGGTTCCGGAGGTTGGGGCAGGAGTTGTCGGGGCTCTCGATGTCACACGCATTGCAGGTGGATCTCCTCTCTGATGGAGTCAGGAGCGCTGGCGTCGGCAGGCGTCGGGAGCTGCGGTGCAAAATGCAGCAGTGCGGTGTGCAGTGCCCTCAGGTCGTGGTGCGAGCAGTGGCTCAGTGGTGGCGTCAGATGGCATCGTCAGTGAGTCCAGGGTCACGGGGTGGGATGAAGGCGGTGCTCGTCACGCTGCTGGCAGGACATGGTGCAGCAGCTGCGTCGTCTTTGCTAAAACACTGTTGTTGTTTGACGAACTGGAGTCAATGGCACTGGCGTCAGTAGGCCAAGACTATGGTGCGGGAAGATAGCGGTGCGTCGTATAACTTTATAGGCAGTGCCCTCGAACCACAGTGCAAGCAGTGGCGTCGAGTCCGGAGTGGAGCGTTGTCGTCGGGGATACCAAGGCATCGTCGTGAAGTGAAGCGGTGTGGAGTGCGGTGCCCACAGGTCACGGTGTGAGCAGCGGCTCGGTGGCGGCATCGCAGGCATCACAGTGCGGCGGTGCCCTCTGCGGTACCTTCAGGACATGGAGTCGGCAGTGGCGTCGTAGATGGCGTCAGGCTTGAAGTCTTTGCTAGTCCTGAGACTTCTTGAACAGGGGATAAGCTCTACCTCTAGCTCTTGGAGACACTCACAAAAGTAGATTGCAGAAAGTTCAGTCCTTTCACTGCCCAAGACAGAAGCAGCCACTGCAGGCCAACACAGCAAAGTGGTAGTTCCTCCTCATAGCTTCTCTGGCTTTTCTTCTTGGCAGTCTTCTTGATCCCAAAAGAGTTCTAAAGTTCTGGGGTCTGGATCCCCCTTTTTATCTTCAATTTCTCTTTGTTCTCTGACAGCAGAGAGGCCTTTGCCTAGTCCAAACCAGTACTGGTCAGTTTTGGAGCACTTTGTTGACAAGACTCCTCCTTTCCTTTCACAGTGTAGGCCAGGGGCATCAGACGCACCACAGGAGGTGGAGGGAGGGAAGGCACAGCCCTATTCAGGTCCCAGGGGCAACTCCTCCCACCCATCTACATGTAGTTCTTGCTATTCAGCCCTGTGCTGACTCACGCTGTCTCCGGTAAGCATGGGCGAATTTTGCGAATCTCGCGTTCGCGAATTTTGCGGATTTGCGAACTCGCAATCCGCAAAATCCGCGAATTCTCCCGAATTTGCGGATTTTTTTTTTTGTGTTCGCGCGGGTTTCTGCCAGTTCGCGAGGGTTTTGTACAATTTCGCAAAACGCGAACTTACCTGTCGGGTCGCAAGTTTCGCGAACTTGTTGTTTCTACGTGTCCAGCCTGTTTGGGACACTCTTCTTCATCACTGCCACTCTCTGTCACCACTGCCACTCTCTGACTACTCATGCCACCCTCTGGCCCACCCATGCCACCCTCTGTTTCATCACAGCACCCTCTGGTTGTCCAGTCAGTGTACATTATTGTGGCAACGCAAGCACACCTTCCCTGCCTCAAGTGACCTGAATTAATTTGGGGCTGATTAATGTGTCACAGAATATTTTTTTAGCTGGCACCTGCTTCCTTAGTGCTTCCTGATTAGTGATCTTTTGCACTTGCTAAGTGCTTTCATTGTTGCAAAATTAGTTACAACACCTGCCCTGCCCCAACTGACAATAATGAATTAGGGGCTGATTAATGGATTTGAACCTCCAGCCTGGCTCCTGCTTGTCTCCCTTAGCTGTAATTCAGGACCTTTGTGGCATATGTGTAACTATTCTGAGGTTCAGAGCAGGGTCACATAATAGTTGCAACTGGCAACTGAACTCTGGAGGGGCCCCTCAGGAAGCACTACAGGAAATGGCTACTAATGATGAGCCTGAACTTTTGAACCTGGTAAGTAGTTTCAGTTTTGCTAAGATCGTATTTCTGCAATTTTGCGCTTATTCGCGGGGCGCGAAGTTGTACTGGGAAGCCGCGAACTCACGCGAACAGTGCAAGCAAGCCATGAAATCCGCTGCTCGCGGATTTGCGGATTTTGCGGGAGATTCGCGAATCTCGTGGATTGCGAATTTACCGAAAATCCGCAAAATCCGCGAGCGAAACGGATTTTCCGCCCATGCTTAGTCTCCGGGAATCCCCCAGCCCCTATCACTCAAACTCCAGACAAGGAATACACAACCTATCAGAGGCAGGCTTGGATGGTTAGACAAGAAAATACCTACTTTCTAAAAGTGATATTTTGAAACCCAGAATGTTAAAACCAACTTCACTAAAAGGTGTATGTTATCATTCTGAGTTCAGTTAGGATTATAGAATGTAATAATCTAACTCCCCATTCTGGCCTAGGGAGAACAGGTAGCCTTGCAATAGTGAAAAACGAATTAGGCTGTAATTCACTATCAGGACATGCCATACACACCAGGGCATGTCCTACCTTTCACATACAATGCTCCCTGCCCAGGGGGGTACCTTGGGCCTACCAGAGGGGCGACTCACATGTAGAAAAGGGAAGGTTTAGGGACTTGCAAGTGTGTGCACTTGCCAAGATGACCTGGCAGGCCCAGGCTGTACACAGGCTCTGGAATGGCAGGCCAGATTTGCACTTTACGGGTTGTTTGCGTGGGTGGCACAATCCAGTGCTGCAGCCCACCAACAGCATTTGATTTATAGGCCCTGGCACTTGCAGTGCACTTTACTAGGGACTGACACATAAATCAAAAAGGCCAATCATGGAAATACCAATCCATAACACATTTTATACAGGAGCCCTTGCACTTTACCACTAGACAGCTGTGAGGAAAGTGTGCAGAATCATTACTCCGGCAAAAACAGAGTGAAAACCGGGAGGTTAGAAAGCAAAAAAACAGGGGAAACACGCCTAAAGATGCCAAGTCTAACAGTCAGGCACACATCTTAACTTTCTGAGCGGCTGACTGGTAGGTATAAGACAGATCCACAGCTCTCGAGCAAGCTCCACAGACTCAGGTGAGGTCTCCTCATCTCTGGGAGATGGACGCCAGCCCGGAATCAAAGTGGGTATTAGAGTACTCTGCAGAGTACTCCTTCCTTTGGTCAAGAACAACGTGGAGCTAGGACAAAGTGGGATGGCCGGTCTCCCCAAGCCCTCCCCCTTTATTGAGATTTGCCAACTACGGGAAGTTAATCCACTGTACACTGTCCAACGTCCAATACCCAGAATGGGTGGTTTCTTTTCCTATTTCATTTTCTGACTGCAGTGTGGATATAGCCTTTATTTAAGATGATACCTTTCATAGCAGGTAGTGATGATGCTGGCTCCAAGCAGGAGTATGAAAAAAATGCGTACAATGGAGTGTGAAGACCCGACCGCGCTGCTGTAATCAGCCTTCCTGGAGTAGCACTAAGGGAAACACAAAAGGGCAGATCTTGCCTAGGAACTTACTCTGCGGACTCACCACCATTTCCCTGCCATCAACCAAATGCCAATGCTCAGGATGAACTGATCTTCAACCCCCTCTAAATGATCCCCTTAGAATGTATTTTTAAAGGGTAGCCCCATCTCCACCCTCCCTCACTTCATTGTCTGTGTTCCGCCCTTTAGCTCCAGGAATGCATGCAATACTTGTTCACTGTCTGGGGAAGATGTATTCCTATCTTTATTTTGTGCTATGCTAAGCCAGATGTTATCGAGAAAAGATTCCTCCAAGTTGAGCAAAAAAAACTCTCAGCACAACACCAGAGTCTTACTGGTCACCAAACCTCACCCACACACACTCAACATGCCACAGGATATCAGGTCACGGGTCTGGTTGTGACATAAAAGCAGAACATTACACAAGTGGGGCCCAGAGGCACTATGCCCCACCTGAAGCAGAAAAAGGTCTTTTCAGGACTATAATCTACGAAAACTGGTATGCTGGAAGCATTGTTTATGCCAACAACCCTTGACATGGACAGAAATCCCTCTGTCCATGTCATGGGTTGTTGACATAAATAATGCTTTCATTATACTTCGGAATAGAGGGCATGCTTCGTGCACCCGATCTGGTCACAGAAGGGATTGTGGATCTCAGAGTCATCATGGACAAGACTAAGCCTCAGTGTACATAATATGTTAAGACACTAACTAGGCCAAAGAAAAAGTCAGGATACCTTTTCCACATGCAGTGGGTCACTTAGGGAAGGGGTACGTGCCAGTGTACAGTGCAGGGGACATTCCTGTGGTAGCACACTATTAAAACAGCACTCCCTGAGAAATATCAAAATTGATTGCCTCATTTCTTGAGCATTGTTAAATAAGTTGGACAACAATATTACCAGATTCCTAAAGCATTTATCAAGGGATTTGTTTAATAGAAGACTACCTGCACAGAGGTAACCCCGAAATTTGTATTTCTTATGATTTCAAGAGCATAACATTATACTATATTAAGGCTACGTGCATATAAAATAACATTGCGTTTTTCCCTCTCACACTGAGACTCCAGATCTTGAAGGGACAGACAACACCTGATGCTACACCATGCAGTTTCACGGCTTCACAGACAGACTGGGGGCAAATGTAAACTCTTCATGCCAGTGGTGTTATTGACATAAATACTGTATTTCAGTTCAGATATGTCCACCGAGGAATGAACATAGGAGCAATTACTGTAGGCCAGCCACAGTGTGCACCATAGTGTATCAACTGAAAGTATGGTGCTGTTCGATTATAGTAATGAGCTTTCTACAATCAGTCATGATATTTGTTATGAGAATTGGTCCAAAGGTGACAGATGAACACTCCAAGGAGTGAGAGAGGAAGTGGAGCAGCCTCCACAGTTGTTGCCTGTGAACAGCAGAATTCATTGCCCTTTTAAGACCTTGCATATTGACGATTTTGACGACCCAAGTAAGAATTACTATATTTACAGATAGTCAGTATGAGCTTTGGTCTTGCCCATGACTTTGGACAATTGTGGTCACAGAGAGGTTTCTCTCTGATGACACTTCACATTAGTATTGCTCTTCATACAAAAAAAGGCAACTTAAAAATCTATTTTCATTTAGGTGAATATTAAGTATATAAATAAAGTAGTAGTAGCATGCAGACTGTTCCTTTGTAATATGGGCATTTCAAAGTATGCCACAACAGAATCATTCATGTAACAGTAGTTGTAAAGCAATTACAGATTTTGTCAGTGCCCCTGTTCACCCAAAACACAGACTGTTTAAGAATACCTTTTAATTCAAGCAAGCCTTAAACAGACTCAATAGTGCTGTCATTACTGCATGCTACAGCACTTTTGAGAGCATGGACACATTTTGTTGACAAAAGCTAGAAGTTCAATGCTCTCTCAGTGCATGGCGCTGGGGGTCTATTCCTTGTATGACAGTCTCACAGGACTGGGCAACATCTCAAGATTGTTATGTGCTTCCAGGGGTTATAGCGCGCCACTGCAGAGTCTTTGCACAGACCTAGTGGTCCAGTCTAGTAATTATGGCTTTATCTTGAAAGGAGTTCTTCCTTCCTAAATTTTATGTCTTTTTATTTTTCTTATCTTCCCAGGAAGAGAGTTTCAGAGCCTAATTGCTTCTTCAGAGATGCATTTCATCTTATATTTAGAGATGATTTGTCGTGGTACCAACCCGGAGTGGAGTGTTCTCGTTTGTGAGTACCTTTTGAGCTTTACTACTGGAACACCATTTTCAGCTTTAAGCCTTCTTATGGCTATTTGTGAAATATTGTTGGACCTGGCCCTTTTTGCAGGGTTCTCCTCAAACATTTTGCCTTCCTCTTCTGTTTTTCTGACCCTCTTTTTGCTGGTCCCATCTAAAATGTAATGGCATTTAGTTTCTCCATATTTGGCATAATTGATTCACTAATAAGTCACTAGTATCATGCCCCAGGTGTGCCCTGGGTCTGTATATCAAATGCTACTATTGGGCCTGCAGCACTGATTGTGCCACCCACATGAGTAGCCTCGTAAACATGTATCATGCCTATCACTGCAGTGTCTATGTGTGCAGTTTTAAACTGCCCTTTCTGCCTGGCAAGTGCACCCACTTGGAGGGTGTCACAAGTACTGTAAGTACTACTTCCTATGTGGGGAGAGAGGGGCATAGTGCAGAACTACCTAGGGGAAGGTGAATAAAACTATCTCTTGGTGGACTAAAAATCATTTTTTTCTGGCGCCCCCAGTTGATAGGGTTCAAGAAGAGCTAAGCGAATTAGAGATTATAGATATTACCCTATAATGTGGTCAACATGTTTCTGCCGTATTAGACTAAAAGTGCATGGCATTCTTCAAGATCCAAAATATATAAAGTGAAAAACCATTCACTCATGGTATTGGTTATTCTCGTGGCACCAGCATCTGGTAAGGTCCACTAGATGCTGGAAATAAAACACAACATGTGAAAACAGTCCTCATATAGCTATAACACCATTGTCCATCACCAGCACTGCAAACCTGATGTGAAGTAGGTCTGTGATACCAGTGGACAACTATAAATGACCTTACCATCACAAGTATGTAAAGTTCTGCTCTACCTTCATCAGAGCAAGAAAGTAGGAGGTTGGGGTAGAGGGCTTGGTAGGTATAGACTGTTGAGGGTTATAAGAGAAAGCATTGGAGAAGAGAAAATGAAACTTGGGGAGAGAGGGTTTGTATGTAAAAGGAAGGAAGGGGATGCTATAGGCACAGATTCTCTGCCAGGGAGAAGTCTAGATACATAGTTTAAAGTTAGTTTGAACTTAGCTTCAAAATCTAATTCAATGGTGACATTAGAATTTTGATAACCTTAGTTGAAAAATACCTTTAAGAAAGTGTACTTCGTGTCACCTAATAGTACAGTTTAGAATTGGTTTGCTTCTAAACCCAATACACATTCTTCACTGTCTGCTAACAACCTTGCTTCTGAAGGAAAATAGCTTGGCCTGCTTGGACCCAAGAAGGCAGTAATGGTGTCAAAAAGTGGCAGCTTAGAAGGGATTAGTCATCTAAGAGGGGGACAGGAAGAGTTGGCAGAATAAAGTGCAGTATTGGCAGTTCTTCCTTTGACTTAAAATGCCCAATGGAGCTGGTAGGAATTGCTGCCATTCATCCCCGGAACCATCCAGACTTTCTGCCTTAACCTTGGTAGGAGAAAAAACAATTCAGGCCCTGGCAAAGGGCAGTACACCTCATCTCCAAAGGGGAGTGAATATGGGAAGGACCAGAGCACGTCCAGATGTACGCTGGCATGTGGCATCTTATTTTCGGACTCTTGGAAAGATTTGCAGTAACAGAAGATAAGAAGTGCTGGAAGGGAGATAGGGATTCACTGAGAAAATAACCAGGATTGGTTGTAGGGACTTCTCCAATCACTTGCTAGTGCACAGGATAAGACTGGCTTTTTTTTCTGCACTTCCTCAGAACATTCCTGAACCTATGAAAAAATGTCTTGAAGAAAGAAGACCAAAGGACTTCCTTCGACTGAAACTGCTCTCCAGTGGTCACTTGGTTGTTCCCCTACTATCTCTTGCAGGGACATAAAAATCAGAAAGACTCCAATAGGGCCCAGCTAACCACTGAGCCTGCAGAGGCACCGGCAAAAGAGAGACATTGTGCCTGGAAGTGTTTCCTTCGGGATTGTGGGCTTCAGGAGTGACCAGGAGGATATTTGCCAGTAATTTGGGAAATATTAGACTTGCTAATTTTTTCCACTGTCAAAGAACTAGGTATTAAGGCTTCCTGAGGTAGGGTGTACCATTGGCAGTCAAGAAAACCAGGTTGATCTCACTCAGACCATTTCGCTGTGATGAAAACAGGTCCACTGGAACCTCGGAGAAAATATATCTGTCCTTGTGGCACTGGGCCTGGCTACAGCTTACAGCTTTGCCCTGCCGGTGGATTTTGAGAACAAAAAAGTGACTTAGCCCAAAGGTAAAAGCATGAACAGGGGCTGGAAGGTAAGTCTATCCTGTGGTTAACCGATGCCAGTGGTTATGAAATTAAGCTTTGTCTCTATTTGAGAATTTGATGCCAAAACCAGTGGCTTCAGTGGGACCTCAAAGACATATAGGACTTTGAGGGACCCTTGCACGGTTAAAAGAGTTTGAGCTCCAAAACGTAGAGTAAGTCCCAAGCTAAAAAATTGATAGTGTGACCCACTTGGTGCATTTTACTTCTGCCCTATCGTGAGTGGCCTAAAATCGGGCCTCAGTACTGGTCAACCACGAACTGATACTTTGCATTGCCTCTTTAACTTTTATAGGTGCTTTTTGGCATAAAACTATAGAAATTGGTTTCTCAGATACCCCATAAATGATGTAAATCGTTTTCTCTATTTCTCATTAAATTTGTCTCTGTTTTGCCAAGTTGGTTTGGGAATTTAGTGTTCTTTTCCTGACTTTAACATTGTTAGTACTTCATGAACTTAACACTCGTTTGTCTGTGGAATTGCCTGAAGCTTTTGCCACAGCCACCAGAGGTTGAGCATAGATTATTTAAGAGTTGTCTTTCAGTATAACCAGAATACATTCGATAGGGGTGTGTACCTCCCAAATTAATAATTCAATTTAGGATAGTATGTAAAGAAATCTTAGCACCATGCCCAAAGGGAAAGTCAAGTGTGGTTCCAAGAGCAAGTCTGCATAAGAACGTAAGACCTTTTTCCCAGTTCAAAGTTAGCCTCACACTAACTGGTGGATGCATGAGGCAAGTATCTCTATATAATCAGCAGCTCATTGGTAGCTCAGTCCTACAGTGGCAGTGACAGACAGCCAAGGAAATTGTGTATGGCGGTGGATAGGAAGAACGCATTTGCTTAATGGATAAGTTCATGGGAAGAGCACCCATAGGCCAACGCAGGGCACCTTTTTCGGTGCTTTGTGCCGCCACATTTTTGGGTGGAAAGTGTTTTCAAAGTCAAGTAATGGGCTTGTTTAGTGACAGGGACAGAAGTCACATTTGTGTACACTTCCCTGCCTACCATCTCTTCCTTGCTCCAAATTTGTTTTAAATGATCTTTTCGCTGGTACCTACAGGGCAGCGTTATACTTCTTGGCTTAACTCCATGCTCCGCCACTTTGGAAACGAAAGGTTGCACCAGATTTACAACATTATGGTGCAGCCCTGCGTTTCCCTCTGTGCTGGGGCTATTTATAGCTGCCTAGTGCAAACGCAGGCACACTTGCCCCATAGTGCAAAGGTGCTTGCTTTGTGAGGATTATTGTTTATGTGCAGGAAGGTGTCCCTCCCTGCACATAAACAACCTTAAATGCTGATTTGTAACGCTATGTGTGCTGCTTTGTGCAGCACACATAGAAGTTGCAACTCGTCATTTTTAAATGATTGTTTATGTGCAGGAAGGGATACCTTCCTGCACATAAACGATCATGCATGGCGTTTTGCTGTTTTTATGTGTGCAGTACAATGCAGCACCCATTGAAACTGAAAAAATGAGGAGCAATAAAGCATTTCTCTTCGTTTCGCCATGTTAAGATCATGTTTTTTTGGTCTTAATTTTGGCACTTACCCATATTTACACCACCCTTGTAAATATGGGGCAGCGTCAACATCAATGGGTGTTGAGGCGGAACGCCCACCGCAACACCCACTGCCCTCCCCTTTCATGCCAAGTATAGCGTGAAAAGGTGCCTAATTCACAAGGCGGGGTAAAGCCACGTTGGGTGGTTTAGCACTGCCTTGTAAATAAGGTGAAGCCTGTATCGCCAAAGGAACATAGAAAAAAGTAACGTTCCTATGTCGATGGGGGCTTGTAAATATGCCCCTTAATAGCATGCTGTGTTCATTTTCAGTATTTGTTCACAGATTACATTTGTAAAGAAAATGAATGACAAAACAAACTGGTATATTCTTTGGTCTCAATGTTACATGAACAATGCCATTTTAGCAAAAACTAGCTATTAAACAAGGCAGAAAAGGGGTGATCAAGCCTGTTTTGAGTTCCACGCCTATTAAATAAAGTGGGAGTGCTTGTATTATTTACGTGGGCTGGGAGTTGGCTGAATTTTTATTTTGTAATTAAAACTTTATTCCCGAAACCAGATGTTTATGAATATCCCACTCATTTGTAACATTCCATTCCTTCCTGTAGGACTGTTTTAAGAACACAAGTGTCTTATCCGTGTGCCAGGAAATAAGGGTTTATTTGAAAGCCTTCTTTCTGCTTATGCGGGTGTCGGTTGCAGTATTGTAGTATTCACTGCTGTGGTAGTTTGTTTTTGGAAAACTGCACTATGACAACTAGTCTGTTTTCATGCCCTCAAGATGCCTACACGGTCAGCAGATAAACCTATTCTGAACTCAGTGCCCAGTCAGGGTGTCTGCTGGGGAGTGGGGAGGAGAGAAGAGAAGGATGGGAAGTGATATTCAGTTTCAAAACATTAGTACAAGTAAAGGGCAAGCAGTGACTGGGAACATTTTATTCTTAAAAGAAGGCACAGCGAATAGTGCGCGACAAACGTTAGGAGCCTGAAGTACAAACAAGAAAACAATGAGGCAATGCCACAAATGGCTATATAGGACTTGAACGTGACTTACATAAACTTTCCCTGTGATACAGAAGGCGAGGTACACAAACTAAAAAGGTTCGGTTAAGCATGTCTAGCAAAGCATCATTTACTGATAGTCCACATATCTACACAACTCAATGAATATGGGTCTCGGTAGTCTCAATTTAATTCAAAATAATGAAAAGTTCCGTCGAATGACTCATGACTCTTTTACAAAATACCATAAACAATGTTATTGTCAGAGCAATGCCTTCCATTTGCAAACGTGTACAATCCCTACTTTTGTTTTAAGCACACGCACACATAACCTCCCACACCCCGTTAATACATTTCAACATAAATGAGGATGCTTTGCTTTAAGTAGAAATAAAAGTGCACATAGGCTCCCTTTACGGATCCTTATGAATGATAAGGAAATCAGGATTATGAGTTTTGCAGGCATGCACCGTCGAGACCCCAGCAAAACCAATGTTGCCTATTACAAGCATGCAGCCTTTATCCATGTGCAATAACAAAATTATGCCCCATTCCATCCTCTAGAACTTCTAATGATGATGTCGTGATACCGACCTTGACGATACTACATCACCTAGATATCCAGATGATGGATGCCTGAAGAGTCCCTCAAAACTTGTAATGGGGCCTAAAAGTATACAATAAGTTACAAAAAAACTCTAATGATTTTAACAGTCTGTACCTGTGATCAAAGAATTTCGGATAGAACAATAAAAACTACCCTAGTTCCAAAGCACCTCCTGCCCAACTACTCCATTGCATTTTGCAATTAGTGGACAATTGCAAAATAACTTGCTTTTGAAGACAAATGACCTACTGTTGTCTCAGGGACTAAAATATCCTTCTGTGGTCTTCGCAGCTTATGCCCTTCTAAAGAACCGGGGACAGTTCAATCTATCTTCCCTGCTGTTAAATACAGTTAGTATGTATACGTTTCACAACCTCACACTTTTCTCCATATAAACATTATGGTATCACTTTGCACTGTTAGCTCGGACGAGGAAACTTAGAATTTCTTTAGAAGAATTAAATCTCATGAATCTTTAATTCTCTTTTAAATGACTCCTCACATCAGTCCACTGTCTCTAGTTGTTGGAAGAAGGCCAAGTATATACCACCGTTAAAAGAAACCTTTGGCAGATAAGTCTATCTTAGCCAACTATTGGCCTATTTCATTATCGCCTATGTTCTCAAAGATTCTTGAGAAACTGATCAATGCCCAACTATTTAGGTATTTGGATTCCAATCAGTTGCTGCATCCATCGCAATCGTTTTTCGCCCGGGATACAGCACTGAATCTACTCTGATTGTGGTCTAATACACTATTAAAGTGGCCTTAAATAATGGGAAAAAAGCTGACCTACTGTTATTGGATTTATCTGTGGAATTTGATACAGTTTCTCACCCAATCACGATGCAACACTTGTCGCATTGGCCTGGCGGCTCCTTTCTGTCCAGCAGACGCCAATGCTTTTTGAGGCCGCTATTTGCCCCTGGCTCCAAACCTTTAAAGTTTAGGGTTCCCAAGGGCACTGCCCTAAGTCCAGCATTTTTCAATGTTTACACGTCTTTCCTGGTAGTTCTGGTGGAATCTTTTGGAATGCAAGTTGTCTCTTAAGCTGACGAACCGTAGATTCTCCTAACCTGGGGCGTTAACATCTCTATTGCCCATTACAGATTTGAAGCGTGTTTGTCAGAAGTGTTTCAGTGGATGCACTGGAGTAATCAACCTATCAAAACCTCCCACTTGACCTCTATTTCTTTGCATTTAGAGCTAGATCTGCTTCAATGGGCTATTGATATACACTCTGAGACATGATAAATACAACAATGTCACTTTATCAAAAAAGTATTATTTTTTATTTATTTCATTATTGATATAAAAAAGTTAGAAACCATACATATTATTAATGATTTTTTAAATTTTTCCTTTTTTTAATAACATATGTATTATATCTTTATACATAGAGAAATGTCATAAAGATTTTGGCACACAAAGTACAATTTTCTCAATCAAACCCTATCAGTTCACAACATACTCATACCACCTCTCGCATCCACACTCATACTCTTCCGTACCATCCACACTATCAACCCACCCAAGAACACATACAAATACTGGTCAAACAAGGGACAAAGATTTTTAAGCCTCCGTGAACGTGTTGTGGGCTGGGTGCATACACAAATAGGTCGACACACGTGTCAGTGGTATTAGCCACGTTATAACCACCTTCTTCAGGACCATCAGAATTTGCAAACTTTAGGCGAGTGCTTGGGGTATAAAAAAAATTAAGTTAAAGTAGTCTCATAAAGGTGCAACTGCTCGATGAATCACTGATGTAGATGTAGCATCAGTATGGTGTGTGAGCCTCTCCTCTAAACGAAACACATGAGCCTCTATTTTACGCTGATGTCAGTGAAATCCCACTGCACCGTCTCAATTCAAATGAATATTATTAGCCAAGTTGTTATCAATATGGCTCCTCACTGGTATAGGGTATTATCAATCCCTGTTTGTATGTTTATTTCAGATCATATAAAGTGCATCACTGATGGGCAATTTTGCTCCTGGTGCTAGAGTAGTTTCGCACATTCATCACAACTGTGCCCTTCAATTAATATTGTACAGTTGCTATTAAAATAGATACAAAACACTCCTAATTACAAATATGAATGCAATTGATGGTGGAGCGCAGTCGCCAATCGGTGTAAAAAGACTAAAAAACATTTGGGTTTATAAATGTGTTAGAAATGGGGGTCTCTAGTTGGCAAAGGTTTGCACCTTTGTCCAAGTAGGGACCCTTCTTCCTAGTTAGGGTAGGGGGATACACTTCTAAAATCACCCCTGCTCACCCCCTTGGTAGCTTGGCACGAGCAGACAGGCTTATCTCAGAGCAGAGTGTAAAGAATTTGCACATAACCAACAGTAATACAGTGAAAACACTACAAAAGGACACCACACCAGTTTAGAAAAATATCCAATATTTTTATATATCCAAAACAAGACCAAAATGACAAAAATCCAACATGCAGTACTTTAAAAATATGCACATTGCAAGAATATTTGAAAAACACAGTTCCTTAAAGTCGGTAGCTCCGTCTGGTGCTACTGTGGTGCTGTAAAAAACAGAATCCAACAGTTCCGTCTGACTGCGTCGGCCAGGGGTGTCAACAGACTCATAAACAGTACCTTTTGTGTTGCAGCCAACACATTGGTGCGGGCCAGTCATGGCAACCGTCGCGATTGCGGTGTGAAGCGAAGTGGTGCGGCGTGCGGTGCCCTCAAGTCACTGTGCAGGCAGTGGCTCAGTGATGGTCTTTCAGCAGCGTCGGTGAGACCAGGGATGTGATGCGGAGTGAAGGTGTTGCTTGTTGCGTTGCTGAGAAATCACGTGCAGGCAATAGAGCCGGTTGTGGGAAGCTGGCATTGGTCGGTCCGGACTGCGGTGTGGGACGAGGCGGTGTGTCGTGTGACTTACGAGCAGTGCCCCCAAGCCACGATGCGGTCACGGAGGTCGTAGTCAGCATGCAGCAACAGTGTTGGTGAGACCAGGGTGGTGAAGTGAAGGGGAGCGCGTTTCCCACAGGTCACAGGTCAAGCTGCGGCACAGTGCCCTCTGTGGTGCCTTCAGGACACTGAGCCAGCAACGGAGTTGGTTGGTTTTCCCTTCTCAACGGTTCCAGAAGCCGTACCCAGCAGTTGGTGTAGTCTTTCCAGTCCCTGAGACTTCAGAACAAGAGCCAAGCTTTACTTCAAGCCCTTGGAGCTACTCAGCAAAAGTAAAGAGAGTTCATTCCAGTCCTTTCATTGTCCAAGGCAGAAGCAGCAACTGCAGGCCAACCCAACTAAGCAACAACACAGCAAAGTGGCAGTACTCCTCCTGGCAGCTCTTTCAGCTCTCCTTCTTACAGCGAGTTCTAAAGTTCTGGGTTCTGGGCTCCAATATTTATACTCAAAATTCCTTTGTTATATCCGGCACAGAGCGCCTGTGCTTAGTCCAAACCAGTTTGATCCTCTCTGGCCCTGCTTCCCAGCAGGAGGCGGAGACAGCATTGTCCAAGGCTGACAAGGCCAATTCAGGTGCAAGGGAAATCTCCTCCCACTACTCTAAATGCAGACCGGGCCTATTCAGGTGCTAGTGAAAACTCCTCCCACTACTCTGAATGCTGGCCGGGTCTATTCAGCCCAGCCCTGACTCATTCAGGAAAGGCAGGACAAACATCAACCCCCTTCCCCCGGTGGCCGTCTGAGAGAATGCACCTCCCCAGCCCCTGTCCCTCCAAAGCCAGACAGTTAATACATAAATCAGCAGAGGCACATAGAGTGGCTAAGCAAGAAAATACCTACTTTCTAAATGTGGTATTTTCAAACACAGAACATAAAAATCATCTTTACTAAAATATGGATTTTTATATTCTGAGTTCAGCTTTCTATCTTGTCCCAATAGGAAGTTATATTTATAAATGTTATAAATAAACTCCTATTCTATCCTATGGGACAGATAGCCTTTCAATAGTGAAAAACTAAATACAGTGTATTTCACTATCAGGACATGTCATGCACCTCAGTACATTCCTACCTTTCACATACACTGTACCCTGACCATGGGGCTACCTTGGGCCTACCTTAGGGGTCTCTTACATGTAGTAAAAGGAAAGGTTAGGGCCTGGCAAGTGGTTGCACTTGCCAGGTCGACATGGCAGTCACAACTGCATGCAGACACTGCAGTGGCAGGTCTGAGTTACCTTTACAGGGCCACTTCTGTGAGTGGCACAACCAGTGCTGCAAGCCCACTAGTAGCATTTGATTTACAGGCCCTGGCACACTCAGTGCACTTTACTAGGGGCTGACCAGTAAATCAAATATGCCAATCATGGAAACACCACTCCATTATAACAATTTACAATAGGAGCACTTGCACTTTAACACTGAGCAGTAGTGAGAAAGTGTGTAGAGACACTAAACCAGCAAAAACAGAGTCAAACCCGGGAGGACAGAAAGCAAAAAGACAGTGGAACATGCCAAAATATGCCAGGCCTAACAAAAAGTATTCAGAAAGAATAGCAGCTGCACATCCCATTGATAAATGAAACTATTTTGTTTCGCAATTCAGCAGCTTTCACCTGGGTATTTACTGTCGGAAAATCATGAGTTCTCACAATGTACAGTCAACGCGTATTTCATCCCATGTCACGGCTCCTATTTTATTCTCTTTAGTCTCTGTCCATCAACTATTAGAGAGTACTTTTATCGTATTGTGTCAAAGCCTGGGCAGAATGTGTGGAGTTACGCTACGAGGAACTCCGCGAAGTGTAAAAATACCTCTGCATACTATGCGGAGTTCCGCGAGCGCGGATTGCAATAGGGTCAGGATGTTCACTATGATTTTGAGCGGTGGGTCTTTATCCCACAATGTGAAATCATCACGAGCAGCACCATGTGCAGCGCACAAGGGCGCAGCTTCCTTTATGGTGCTTGAGTAGATTTTCTAGTCAAGCTGCAGCAAATGGAAGGTTTCTCAACGCGAGTGGTTGTGACCCGCTGTGACCACTGGCATTGAGAAATCTGACTAATCGCATTGAGAAATTTTGCCAAGAGGTTGATTTTCCTCACTCGCGCTCACCAACAAGACCATGGCGAGCGCGAGCAAGGAAAAATCTCGCCAGGAGGTATATTTTCCTCGCTCGCGCTCACCAACTTGAAATTGACTAGCGCGAGTGAGGAAGAAAACTCCACTCCTGTTTTTTGGGAATTTCGTTTGCTCTGCAGGGCATGGAGTGCTGCAAACCCCGCAAACTCCACGAGCAGAGTTCACTGCCCAGGTTTATTCGTGTCTATATGTTGTATCTCCTGTCATTGTAGTAAATCTAATTAAATTCCGTTCACCACAAGGTATGAATGTGTCCAATGTAGATACCCCCAAGTAATCGGGTTCATAGAGCCATGAAGTTTATTATGCTTATTTGTACGCAATCATCGTGGTGTAGCCCCTGTAACAGTGCTCCTGAAAACACTATGCCTGGTCTCTTCACATTCTAGACTACTCTGGTGGAGATAAAGTAAACATAGGGTACTTGTTTGCCTGTTTTTTGACATTTTTGTACCTGTATTAAAACAAAATTTGCACAGAGCAATTTGTACAAAAAATGACTTTTAAAATGCTCAGTCAAGGCAAATGCTGTTTTTGAACTTATTGGCAGTGCAAATGTTATTTGGAAATTACCTGGCATCAGTGGAATTTTTATGATAGTGCACAAGGAAAGAAAACAAATATATGCCATAGGATTCATGGGAAAAAAATCGCTAAGGTCTATCCCAATGAGATTAACATACTAGTAACTTCCTCAGTTTAGTTCTGTTAATATATTTAATGTTCTGTTTTTGTCCGTAATACATGCATGTATAAGTAATATATATTGCATTCACGTTACCATCAGTAAACATATAGTTCACAAAAATATAGATACTAAAATTGGATTCCAATACTTTCAGTATCTACAGAAACCGTCTCTCCTTTTAGAAATTACATACTGGTGCAACATGGGTATGACTAGTCCTTTCTTAACTCAATATAGAAGGGATATGAGAAAAGAAACCCCATCTGGGGCCATATTACAAGGAGTGCCCCAGGGGCACAGACGGCGATTGAGCCCACTTTGCATGCCCCGGGGGCACTTCGTTATTAGTAATTTCAGACGGGGGCCGGAAATGCTTGTGCTGCCCCTTCTGTAATGCAAATATCACTGGCTCACATGAAGTGCTTGCACTATCTTCTGGGGGCGTTCCCTCATTTGTATGGGGGTTTTTCCCTATGCAAATGAGGGCATCCCTTTGCCCCTGCGCCTGCTCTCCGTAATACAGACAGGCGCAGAGGCAAAGAAGCTGTCAGGAGGCGCACTGGCAGTGCAGAACCTAAAAGGTGGTGCTCTGTCAGTGAGCCCCCTGAGAGCAGCCCTCTGCAGGGAGTAAAGGGGGTCCTATGGACCCCCAGACATCCAGTTACAGGCGGATGCAGTCACTGACTGCACCCACTTGCAAGGGGATCTCTAATCCCCATTCAAAGTGCAGGCGGGTTGTCACCTGCACAGTGAAACAGGGAGCGGCTGCTTCAAAGCCGCTCCGTATTTCACTTGAAAGCGCTGCCCCCAGGCCAGCACTAGTTTGCGGCTGCCCCTGGGGGCAGTGCATTCTATGTAATAGGGCACACTTTTTCTGTTTGCGCCCGGCGCTCCTGTTTTAAGGTGCACCAGGCACAAACAGCTAAAGTACACCCTAATACATAATATGGCCCCTGGTCTACAATGATGTTACAAATGGTGTAGGCCATTTCACTTCCTTGAGCCCATTCACCTATTAACTACCTAGAGGGAGAATATCCAACCTGAATCTCTAAATACGGTTCTCCTGCAATACCTTACGAGCTCTAGGAAGATCTCACACCAGTAAAGCACTTTAAAACACGTATACTTAGAGTCAAGAGCAGATTATTAAATATAATTGAGAACTTCTCTATTTATCATGACACGATAAAGGTCAAGAGGCATCATGAAAAATAAGTTTAGGCAAGAAATAAGAACAACATGGATACACAAGAAAATATTGAGATCAGAGACCCGGAGACTGTGGAAGACTGGATATTGACAGATACAGGGGCTTGGTCTTCTAGAGGAAAGAAAACCAATGAGAACATAAGAAGGACTACGCCCAGAACAATTTAGGCAGCAGTATAGCAGGAACAAGTTCCCTTGCAACTACTTGGTTTCATGATTTCCCGTTTGGATTAGCATCAGGCCTACTCATCTAACCTTCCCATACGACCCTCTGGGAGGCAATACTTTTGTAAGGAATGAAGAAGACTCATATATGCTTGCCTAGAAAGCCACCATTATACATGTATCCCCGGGAAGGCTTTGTGAGATGTTACAAGCAGGGAAATCTTGCAGGCCCAAATGAAATCCCTTAGCAGCCTTATTCACCCATATGTAGCCAAAAATAAGTGGGTTTCAAAGCAGCAATCCATGCCACAGAAGATATTCTCAAGCCTTTCTTTAGGAGAAGTGAGGCGGTACATTTTCAAAGCTCACAGATTTTTTGCAAGAAAATAGTATTGAAGACTAGTGAGGGTCTTAGCCTCAAGACATCCCCACTGTTCTAGGGCACCATCGAGAGCTCATGATTCTGTTTTTGCTCTACAGACCTCCGAGAGAGCTGTAGATTGGTGTATTTTTATCCTCATTTAATAAAAGACAAGACCTCAGCTTAAGCGTTACATGCTCAATGAAATGGTATAGTATTACGCTTCAGAATAATAAAGAGAAACTAAAATGTTCTGGATCCGTAAATTTGGTAAAGGAGATGGGACTTGACAAGGTGAATGTATGGGGAGGGAACTCTAGACCATCTGATTGACCATGCCATTTTTGGTTTCTATATGTTGAGCATATAACCCAGGGTGGTGTGGAGTGTAAATAAACGATGGATTTGGGCCCAGATCTTTGGACTGGGATGAGTGTGTGACATTGATCCACATTCGGTCCATCACCTGTTGTGTGAGCATATAATTGCAGCATTTGGGGGCCTATCGGTTCTCTAAGGGGCCTATTATGATTGTGGTTTTCCCGCATCCCCTGGGCCGACGGAAGCCACCGCCGGCCAAGTGGATGCGGGAAACCCGTTGCAGAGCCTCGAAAGACCCACCGCCATATTAGGATGGCTGGTGGGTCTGGCATTCTGTCCGCAGCTTTTCCGCCGCCGTCGCCTTCCGACCGCGGCGGAAAAGCAATAACATGGCTGGCTGTGTCTATCAGACACCGCCAGCCATATTAGGATGTCTGGAGTACTATGCCTTTACACGGCGGCATTTCCGCCGTGCAAAGGCATACAGATTTTTGTTTGGGGGCCCGTTGCGGGCCCCCAGGGGTGAAGAGGGGGTGGGGGGTGCACATGGGGGGTATCTATGGTACCCCCCTGCATTTGCGTGCACAAAGCGGCAGGCACCGTGCGGTGCCTGCCGGTTTGTGCTTGCAAATGCACATCTTATATTTTTAACATTGCGGCGGGTGCTGCTTCAAGCAGCACCCGCCGCAATATTAAAAATACAGGATGTGACCGCCAGGGTGGCGGTCACATCCTAATTTGCACGGAGGAACCGCCGCTGCCCCTGCGGACGGTCGCTCCTACTCCGGGGTGGCGGACGACCCAGGTCCGTCCACCATCATAATCGGCCCCTAATTGAGCTAAATCTCAAATTTTACCTCTGGGATTATGGACCCATATTGACTGGGCAGTTCCCTCCGGTTTGGGTTGAATTGGCAGACCACTGAATCAAACAATCTAGGCATTATGATGGCACATGATCTGGATGGCTACATGAAACTGAAGCTATATCGAATAATAGATGAGATACGCAAATCTATATAGTTCAGGAAAAAACAAACCGCTCCTAGGCTGGCTGCATATCACTAATAAAAGAGGGGATTTTGCATTTTTTCAGAATGGATGTTTTGATTGATCCCATGATTTATTTTTTAGGGAAATGGATACTATCCTGTTTTCTAGTCTAGGGACTTCATTACTGTTGAACATTATATTTGAACGCATGAGTAGTGGAAGGATAGATGGCATGCCCAAGCAGATGGATGATATAGATAAAAGAGAATGTTTCTGTTCCTTTGACGTAACAAGGGCCCAACTGTGGACATAATGGGACATATTGTGCTACACGGCAGTCTATCTACAGTTGGCATAACACCTGGGGAGAATTCTCATGTAGGCCACCGGAATCGGGGAGCCTTCTGGAACTCTTATCATTGACCATAGGACAGGCATCGTCTGTCATCCCTGTGCATGACACACTATGGTGATCACCTGAAACAAGAACTGTTCATCAGGTCTAGATGGGATGGAGTCTGTGGGGTGCATCTCTAAGATGATAAATGAAATAAGACACTGATATATATTGAAAAGCATTGAATAATGCTAGATTTTGTCTTGCACACAAATCTACAAAGTACTACTCTGTATTACATAAGCCATATTTCTCACCTGCCATTCTACAAAGAGTTTTCATGCTTACATGTGGAAATGTCCATGGTACCAATTTGTTGGAACTGATTATCTTCACATATCTTGGTCATGTGGAATTATATCACTTTTCTGGGAATTGATGTTACCCTATTACAGGCAGTGTCACGCAATATGGGTACTTTAGATGTTAAACAATGTATCTCTGGCCTGAAGAGTTAATTTATGTAATCCTGTATGAAGGCAAGGATTCTTTTTTCGGCAGTGATGTAGTTCAACACTTTGAATATAAGTTCGGCCTCGTGCCTGCTCTTTAGTTTACAAATATTAAAGAGAGGTCAAAAGCTGAGCAGAAACAAATAATCACTCGTCAAACTGATCCCCATGTTAGGGGAAAAAGTAGAAAGCTGGAGATAAATGTTTGATACATTTAGGTATCTTAGTGATAATGGACGAATCTACATGAAGGAGTACCCTACTAATCCTTTTTGTGACTGTAACTCTCATTGATGGGTATAACTGACACCTTTGTTAAAACTCATCGACAGATGTGAAACAAGTGATTTGTAATTATTGCCCATTACCAACTTGACTGAGTTTTTCCATTGTGTTTGTTTATTATTAAGCCATAATAATGTCTCTTTTAAAAAACAACTAGGCTTTTTGAAAGGTATGTCTGCTTACTAGAGGGCACAATCTTACCAACGTGCTCTGTATTTTGCTGGGTAGTCCACAAAAGGAGCAATGTATGAGTGTGGCAAGTGTCAACCGCCATCAAGAGTTACCTCACTGTAGCGGATGCCCACTCATGTAGGCAAGGGATACCTGTATGCCTGTCTCACTGAACACCCACAATGATTTTTTTAATGGTGATATTTGACCAACAATTATCTCTCAACTCTCGGAGCACAACAACCCATACTGCAAAGATAAATCATTACATTATTTTTTAAAGACTAGCCTAAGAAGAGCTCTTAGGCTTTTTTATCAATAAAAAATACTAACATATTTTGGGCAGACCAAATGATCAATGATAGTGTTTAATTCTGTAGTTAATGCAATGAAAGGTAAACTTAGAATTCAATTCTTTAGTAAATGACATTCAATGTTATCTTTCAGACCAGCAATTGACAGGTTTACGATCCATTTTTGTTTTTTTTAATGCCGAATCTGTTGTGCAATACAGTTTTCCCTGTTGAACGTTACCTTCTGTATTAAAGTTCCACGGATGTCATCGAGGTATGACACATATTGTGATAATGTGTGACCAATGTTGTTGTTGATTGATTTAGTACCTTTCATTTCTCTACCACTGCTTGTGAAAGTCCCCAGCCAAATTCCTTAGGGTCGGGTGCCTGATATAAAACGGTTCCCCACTCTATGTTGAGCCAGGCCCCCTCAACCTCAAAGACCCAATAAGCTAGGGAGTAAACATAATCTCTATGGAAAAAATGAAATAAAGTTCAATTGCAAACCTGTAAAAGGATCTTCCAATGCACATTTATACCCTCGGTGTAATACGCATATCGATATGCCTTTCCATGGTAGTAGTTTGAATTCCCAGAGGTTTCCCAGAAGGCATACCATTGGAAAAAGCGTCCTCAATTTCAACATTTAAGAAGTTTGCATCTAGGCATGGTGGTAGAACTACATGTGCAAATTTTCACATTGGTTTAGGAATTGAGCCCACAATGTTTACATTCCTCATGTAAAATAGCTGTATTATTAGAATTGGAGTTATACACTATTGTGGTTTCATCTAGGTTAACGCCCAAGCTTAATTAGGTTATTCTATTGTTTAGCCACTTTAGGGTGGGTAGGTACAATGACTATTTAGCCTCCAATTTGTTTCTGACATTTATATGTGGCTCTTTCTTTGGAGTTTATTTTCCTTTCTTTCTCTGCCTTATTTAACATATTACATATAAAGTCTTTGTTGAGAAGATGGTTCACTATGCATTGTAATACTGGAAGGATGGTTAGTCCTAAACTATATATTTTTATAGAGAAATTTGCTGATGGTTGTTGATAATAGAGAAGGAAAACACCTTTACTAATTTATTTCTACAGTTGCCTGAAGAAACGAAGGAAAGAAGAATAGTGAAGCATCAACTCATGCCATTCGATTATTTAAAGATTTGGAAGTGCTATAGTATAGACCCATGATACCAAGTTATTACTACCTTAACTGTTCTATCTAAAGGAATTGAGGTTGAACTGCATCCACACTGACCTATTTCACTTTAAAAACAAATTTAATTTATAAAGCTTGCTCCTCTATACCCAGAAGGAGGATGCTTGACCACTCTTCGGTGGTGCCAAACAATGCCTATCTCTCCAAACTTCACTGCATGAAGCATCAGTTCTTTTTTGATTCCCTGAAAAAGATTGTCTGCGGACTGACCATCCAAAATTGATGTATCTTTCTAATCAAACTGTTAAAGATGGTTTCCCAGAAATGAATTAAGGAAGGGCATCTTGTAAGTGGATAAAATCTCTCTGCACAGGGAGAAGAACACACCCTTTTCTGAGTTTATACAGCTTAGCTATTTTAAATCATCTACTACATATCAACTAAGCTGGAGTATTACTACGAAATTTATATGACGGCTTTTGGCATTGTGTGCCAATCTATAAAGATCGGGAAGATTTCTCCCTTTGTAATCAATAAAACCAACTAATAAGTGCATTTATGTGCCCACACTACAAATCGTGTCCTTTTTACTTCAGCAAGCATGCATACAACTTGATGTGGAATGTATCTTTATCTTTTGTTCCGAATCCAAGTTCAGAAAAGTACACTCCCTAAAAAATAGTTTCTGTTCTAGAGGAAGGTGTTGATAGAAATAATGTCTCTTCTTCCTTGGCCCCTTAAATAAACTCCAGTCTTAATTGGTAGAATGTTTTAAATACTGACCCCTAAAAGAACTGTACCACCTTCTGTAAATCCAATGACCACTACTCCTTAGTGTAACTGTTGAGAAGCAATACGCCAATAAAAAGTGGGTCCAGGATATTGCATTTCTCTACATATCTGGAATATCCCAGTGCTTTCTGGTTTCAACTCAAACTCGAAAAAAAGCATCTTATTTATTGAAATTAACTCCTTCTAAGACCCTAGAGTCGCCACTCTTTAAGGGCCCCCTTGCATTGGTTCATAATAATTAATGAAAAATAATTAGTATGCGTGCCGCTTTGTACTAGTAACATCAGTTATGACCCCGTAACTGTTCAATAATTCAGTCCATTTTCACATAAATTCTAATTAGTGGTAACTGCAAAATCATGATACTTTTCAGAGCATCAGGCAAAGGAGGAGACTGTAGTATCCACATTTCTAACGAATATAAAACGTAAAACTCCTGTAGGAGAACTATATTTACCTGTTCCATTAATATCAGAATGAATCTCTGTTTAAGTAGGAGTTTTATACATTGAGAGCGGGTACCTTCATCGTTGCATTGAAGCAGCCCATCATGCAGTAAAAAAAAGTATTTGGCGGCGCTCAAGACATACCTGTGACCTAAACATTATCTCATTAAACATTAACCATTTAGGGCACCGTCCTACATTGAATAAAATTGTAGATTATTTAGCCAGATGCAAATCTGTGATGTGTCTTTTGCAATATACAAATATTAGCAATATGGACTAAGGCACAATTAGTGAGGGATAGTTTTGTAGCAACATAACAACAGAGAAGCAATCATATTTGGTAAATACATTCTGGTGCAGATTTTGGATCAACATAATTATAGTGAAGGGCAATATGCATTTGTTAAAATTCAGATGGGTACTATATTTTGCATTTGTTAAATGTACATGCCCCACCAGAGGATGACTGTCTATTTCGGAAGACTATGACATTGGAGATTATTCCTCAGGGCAAAACACCTTTATTAATCCGTAGATCATTTACATTTTACACCATGCACCTTACTTTATAAACATCCTCTTAGTACCTGCTTCCTAAAAGCTTCTCAGCATCCAGGTTCTCTAAAATAATTCCAAGTTAGTTGATCAGTCTGCCACTGAAATACTCTTCAGAAAATCTATCATTCTTTTAAACGTGTCAATAATTGATGATTGTGTGTCATCAAGGAACATGTGGTTTATGATCTCAGGCCATAAAAATGTTAGCATCACTCACAAAATGTTTTGTGAATACAAATATAACAAACCCATAAATAAATAAATAAATAAATAAATAGTTCGGGAATAATGCATTTGAATGGATTTACAAACACAATCACAGGTATGGCTGTTATACACCTTTATAAAGGTTATTTGATAAAACAACTGCTAGATTAGAATGCTGATTCAGACAAACCAAAAACATTACTTATATGTTTCAGCCCTTGAAGAATACAACTTTATGTTGTACAATGAAGCAGGCTACTATGCATAAAATCATATTTTGTTTTAATGCTAACATATATAATGTGTTAGCTTATTATTTGCAGATAATAAAAATAAAAATCTAATTCAATCAAACCAAAATCTTAATGGGGCTGTGGACCCTTGTGTTGATGACGCATATAATTATTGTTCTTTTACTCAAATTTGTATGGTGATATACATTTACATAAATAACAATGTCATTGGTGATTTCCTGTTTATTTCCAATGTGTCTAGTCTGGCATTATGTGAATGGAAAACGTTGGCTACCTCTATACTGACTCATCATTTCCTTACTGCAACTGCCGCCCTTAAATTTTATGAAGCCACTCATGACACCAGGCTTTATAATATATTTTCCACTCACACCATCCCGTATTATTATAATTGTTTTTTCAGTTTATAAATGATGGCTCTGTCAGTGTAGCTTTAGTTTGTGAAATATCTCAAATGGCCAATGAAAACATACTTGTTGCTAACTATGGGCCACTTTATTTGGTCTAAAAAAAATAGCAACAGACGGGTTATTATCTATACTACTATTATAAAGAGAGAACACAAACCTTTGAGCCAGGTAAACTCGGGAACCACAGCGCCAATCCACACACCCGATACATCGTTGAAAATGTCAGGGTGTGCAGATGGACATAGGCTATATAAAATAAAAATTAAATGTAAATTTAAAAATGTAACTTAAAAAAAAAAGTAGTCCCCTGGAAGTCGCGCCAGCCGCGACGTAGCGCTGGCTGCGACGTAGCGCTGGCCGCGACGTGCGTGATGACGAGGAGGAGCGGCGGACATGCGGGGAGGAGCGGAGAGGAGCGGCGGACAGGCGGGGAGGAGCGGTGACGAGCGGCGAGGAGCGGCGGTGAAGTCAGGAGCGCGGGGAGGAGCGGCGGCTCAGGTAAGGCAAAGGGACTCGTAAAATGTCGGGGCGGGAGGGGGCCGGGGCGGGAGGTGGCTCCGGGACACGGACAATGTCGGGGCGGGCGGGGGCCGGGGCGGGCGGGGGCCTAGGCGGGTGGTTGGCCCTGAAGCCTCATTGCCCCCGGACAACGTCGGGCGGGCTGCTAGTATTCTCCTAAAGAGATTTGGACAATTTTGTAGCATGATCAGTTTAGGATATTATGGACAATACTCTGATTATACCAAAGTAGTACTCCATGAAGTCTCATCTGTTAAATGTATGATGTCAAAAATAAGGGCCCAATTACGATGGCGGATGGACTTCCGTCTGTCCGCTATCGTTTCGCATTTGTGACCGCCCGCCTACAAGGCGGCAGTCTAACAGGGCTAATTATAATGCAACCAACACTGTGGTGGTTGCATTGCCCATGTCTTGTATTTTGGTGGGTGCTGCGCTCTGTAGCACCTGCCGCAATAGAAAATAGACACCCCACACATATTCCTTCACTACATGGCAGGCACCATTCAGTGCCTGCCCCATGGTGCAGGGATATGTATGGGCAGAAACGAATTTCGTAGCGTGCCCTGTATCTCAAAATGCGATGCAGCGCGTGCCACGAAATTCGTTTTTATTAATTAATTTGTTTACTTACCTCCAAATATCCATATGCCGGTTTTTATCACCCCCCACCCTGCCCCTCTCCCGCCCCGCCTCCCTGCCCCACCGCAACTCCCTCCACGGGCCGGGGCTGTGTATGGGGGCACCATAGGTGCCCCCCAGCTCATGTGTCTGTGGGCCAGGGGGTAAGGGGGGCCCACTAGGGACCCCCAGTGTCCCTTTCTGCCAGCCATTTCATGGTAGGTTCACCGCCAAGAAAGGGCCGGCGGGAAGGAACATTGTAATGCCTACAGTGGTGCCTTTTAGGCACCGCCACCATTGTAGGCATTACCATTCCTCTGATGGACGGAGCCCGTCGGATCTGTGGTAGTCGGTCTTTCCAACCACCACACAGCCGCCTGCCATCCAAATGTGGCGGGCGGTGAAGTTGTTGAAAATGGCGGGGAGACCACCACCAACAGCTTGTCGGTGGCGCTCTCTCCACCATTGTAATCAAACCCTAAGTCCTTTTGCCCTTGTTGCTGAGGAATCATGTGATAAAGTATCTGGGAACATTTCTTTATAAATGTATGCCATTGTTAAACGTTGTTTAATATACCCAAGTCTCAATGAAACCAATGGATGGCCATCCAAATCCATTAATTCATTGAACTGTACCAGCTGTGGATATCCTTTTATTCCCACTCCTTTATGATTTGTTTTTTTAGCACTTCTATGCCACATCTATGCAATTAATATATTACTATTTATTAATGCATGTGATAGTTAGCTAGTATCCTTAACATTATTAACGGCTATTTTTTTGTATCAGGTTACACTCTAATTGTGATTAAGATCAAATCCTTCCTCTTAAATATGCGTAGCACACATAATGTTGATAACACATATATTATCTGGCAGCAGTATCAAATTAAATGCCTTGCATTATCCTACATGTGGCACTTCCCACGCCTGACTTCAATAAAGGGTGGGCAGGAGAGGAGTTCCAATCACTTTTGGTTTTTATTACAGTTAAGAACATCATTCTCATATAGAATATCACAGGTCGAGGTCCCTAGGTACAGTAACAAAGTCTCGGTTTACACTGGGGTGAGATTTGGGATGAGATCAAGTGGATTACTTCATTTATCAGAAGTGTCAGTTTCTAATTACTTTAATAAGGAGAGACATATCAGTGTGCCTCCAACCTGCTTTGAGTCATCTCCTAACTAGCCCAAGAGCATCAACACTTGCCTATTAAGGAGGGAGAAGGACCTAGTAAGTATGTATCAGCCCTATAGTGCATCTCCCTCGTCCCGCAGCATCTCCCCTTCTATAGGCCCCATGTCCACCATTTTAGTAGACCTTGGCCCCATCAACCTCATATGGGTGGCAATTTGGAGGCCCATGGACTAGAAAGGAGAAAGTTCCTCCCCTTTATAGGCTTTCCCCACTTTCCTTCCTACAAGGGCAGCCTGTTCGCACATGTATGATGTTAGACCTGAAGCAGAAGTCGGGTCCCCCATCCCCAAGCCACTTACAGACCTGTTTTGTAACACATAAGTGAACACCTGTAGGGTACATTTATAAGGACCACCTTTTTATGCTAAAATAGAATGCATACATTCTAAATTACCTTTAAACAACAAACACAGAGAACAAATATTAAAATACAGAATCTCACAAGACCCAGTGGTGGGGTTGGCATATCAGAATTCCTATTACATCATACAGCATTTTATTTTCACAAAATTCTCTTCGAATTTAAAGTGATGAATTGTATTTTGAAAAGAAAATGGTGTGACCCATCTGATGCCTTGTAACGTTCAACATTAATTTAGGCATAAAGACAATTCAGAATATTTTTCATAATTACACTATATTCACAAAAAATTGCTTAATAACAACACCACTTTTTAAATGTCTTATTAAGATTAAGTCAAATATCATCTATTTATATCTCATTTATTTACGCATGTTTTATCTTTTAAAAAGCATTAGACATTTGATTTGGCTCACTTGGGCATTCCTAGCTCCTATTTCTTATGAAACTATGCATACTTTGAACAATTGTAATGTTTCAGGTAATAATAACACAAAGTTAGACAGGTATGAATGAATGTTCATTTCCCGTCTTAACCACAATTGAAAATCCCTGGAAATCACAATCATTAAATAATCTGTCGCCAGAAAGGTTGAGGAGAATATGTTCAGTACATTCAGTACATCAGCAAAATCATTTTTCAAAGCTGACACGTTTGTCCCCATAGGAATATGGAGTGACAGTTCCTAATATTGATCAAGAGGGCTGGATTTCCCCTGCAAACCTACCTTTATCACCCCATACCTGCAGGTTTTAAGGCACCAGTCACATACGATTTTGTGAATCTACTTCCATAAGCTTGCAACTAAATTTGGAATTACCTTGCAAGGGTTTTTGAATGTGTAAAGAATTCCAGGGTTTAAAGCGTTGGCACTGGTATCATGGCAGCAATTTCATCACGTTTGTTTTCATGTCACTGCGAAAGAGGGCCAGTTTGAAGAAAATATGTCCTAAGCCAAACCAAAAATAGCATTCTGCCCAAACTCCTGATCTATTTCCCTCTGTGCACCATCTAACCGTAAAGCACCATCTGTGGCTAATATACTTGTTTGCTGCGTCTGAGAGGCGACCACAGAGCTCAAGCTGGCACTGCTGCTTGGACTTGTAGATCAGATGGTCAACACCGATGTGTCCAGCAGCCACTGGTTATCCTAGCTGTGGTCCGTATTTTGTGCACGTGTGTACCTAAAATGAATCATCACCTGGAACTACAATCCGCACAGGCAACATAACTCTGCAGTAATAAACAGACTGTTGCCTAAAGCCTTGGTTAATTCTGTTGGGCCTGTGTGCTAAAGACAGATTGGGGCCTACATGCATGGTCTACGTTTAATGCGCCAGAGTGGTAAACACAGCCCAAGCGTGGAATCCTCTGGAAAATGAAAGCATAAACTTCAGCAACAACGCTGGGGCATATTATCAAGGGATTTATCTCTGCTTTTTTTGGCTTTAAAAGCAAAGAAAGTGGAGATAAAATGATCTCCCTATCAGCAACAGGATGCTAACACCCAAATTCACATGTTAGCACCCTTTTTCTCTACGCTTCCCCTTGCATCTCTAATGAGATGCAAAGGGGGCGTTCCAGAGAAAAATAATAGGAGAAATGTTGCCAAGCGACATTTCTCCCATTATCCAGGATATCGCTAACCCTGTTAGAGACAAAAAAAGCAGCGCTAACCGCCGTTAGCGCTGCTTTTTTTACACCTGGTATTTTCCTGACTTAGCCATGATATCCTATGGAAGGTGGAAATCATGGCTAAGTTTGTGAGCCCCTATCATCAAGCTAACGCCAAACCTCGAGAGATTATCGTTGGTTTTCCAGCGATAATCTCTCATTTGGCAGTTAGCATGAGGATTTTTATCACTTCTGAGATAAACGTTGCTAATAGCAAGTTATCTCAGCGATAATTTCCGGCGATGCTTAGCGATAAAAAAATCGTTGCAAAGCCTAGTTAGCGATAAATATCGCTGCTCGTTGGTAATATGCCCCACTGTGTTATAGTTCTCTGTGGTAAAGAGGGGCTGCGGCACACAGACTGACTAAATATGGATCCCAGTTTTCAACTATGACCTGTGTATAATATGTCTGCATAGTAACTATGATTAAGGCGTGCACATACTGATCCTGTTTGACAGCCCTGGATCAATCAATCAATCAATCAATCAGTACATTTATAGAGCACGCTACCTACCCGTGAGGGTCTCAAGGCGCTGGATGGCAAACTGCATCATTCTGTAATTGCTAAGTTGATGAAAGCAGGATTCTATCTTCCAATTGTGTAGTATGTTGCCATAGCATTGGTCCGGCACAAGGTGCTGTGGGTTGAAATACGGGGTGAAATGCTGAGATTTGAAGTGAGGAGCTTTGGTCATTCTGGAGAGACCTGAGCTGAGGCTGGTCATATGTTATGAGCTACAATAAAGTTGATTTGAAAACACTCCTGGAGTCTGCCTACTTCACATTGGCGACGCATGGACGTACTTCTTGTGTTACTGATGACGTGTATTGACCAGTGGAACAGCGAGGATTTACTAAGCAAGCAGCAGCAGTGTCCCACTTCCTTTCAGTTTGGCTTTTCTGCCTTTCCCTGAATCCACTTTCAGTGATTAGCCAAAGACTGTGTCCTGGGCTGAGGATTTGGGCCAACTGAGCCGTACAGAACCTAGGAGGAGCATCAACTGAGCTGTGTGTGGTGGCTAGGCTGCGCCTGCCCGTAATCCGCAAGAGCTGCACTGGAGGAGCATTAGCGCCGATCCAGCGATTGCATATTTGAACAACCAGCTTGTGGACACTTGTGGGATGGCAGGGCATGCTACTGTGGTGGGCATATTGGGGCGGCTTAGTTTTGAGTTTAAAGGGGACTATGTATTGCAACAAGGAAAAGGAATCCTTCTGTTGGCAAGTTTAATTTCTGTAACTTATTTATTGATCTTCCTGAACTTACTATGTGGTAATTTATTGACAGATCACCATGTGTGCTGCTGCCCAAATTTTACTCTTACTCTGCCTCGACCCTTCCTTTCAGTGGCAGGGGAACCTCCAAATCGTTGGCCTGAAAGGGATATTTCTTAAACAACATATCTACTATTGAGGATGATGCTGTAGAGGAATTCTCTCCTTTAAGGAAGAAAAAAAATCTCCTTCATTGTTTAGCCCCGGAGGGCTCATGAGTTTTATTGTCAAATAGAAAAAGTTAGTCTGGTAGAGGATACTGATGTTCACAAACGCCTTAAAAGTTATTGAGACCTATTTTCAGCCTACTGCGCGTGTAGCGATCAGCCGATTTATCTGCCGGAATCTGTTGATGATTATGTGGCAGCCCTGAAGAAATTAGCTATTTCCTGCTGGTTTGAAACCACATTATCCTGCACACAAATGAGAATAATCTTCAGGAAAGATAATGGGCAATTGGCGATGCTTCCTTAAATGAGGTTGTAGTGGTTGGAAAGAAGACAGAAAAGACAGAATGGCTGCTCTTAAGAATGGTGGTAGTCACCAAGCTCAAACTGAGAGTAATTCAATTGTGTACAAAGTAACATTCAAACCAGGACGAAAAGCATCGAAAAAAGAAGTCACAGATTGGTTGTGATGCAAGTACTGTCTTGGAATGGCAACAAAAGACATATGCTGTAGATGTGGCAGCAAAGAACATCTTGTCAGGTACAAGAATCGTCCAGCCTCTGAGCAAAAGTGTACATTTTGTGGCATTATGGGGACATTTTCGAAAGTGAGCAGAAAAATAGAGAAATCTGTAAAGTTTGTGGTTCAACAGTTTGATTCAGATGTATCTGGAGTGTATGAAAACTCATCTGAGTGTGTATTAATCTTGGAAGATGTGGTTTTGCATATTGATACAGATTGTGATGTGACCATTGGATGGGGGGAAAGGAAAATTGTGTTGGATTCTGGTTCGCCGTACACCATTATGAACAATGAATTTGGAATTGCAAATTTAACAAGCATTTTCAATGCAATGGTCTCGGCATTATTAAAGGTAGAGCTATTGGCATTGCTCATGACATTTTTTTTATTTTTTTTAAAACATAAAGAAATGGTATTGTCATTTACAACGGCAATAGGTGAGCATTAGAGAGTAGTAGAGAGCATTCGCGGACACAGAGCCACACACACAGAAAGCCACTCAAACACACAGAGAGCCACACACACACAGAGAGCCACACACACACACAGAGCCCCCCACACACACACACAGAGCCCCCCCCACACACACACAGAGCCCTCCCACACACACACACAGAGCCCCACACACACAGACAGAGCCCCACACACACAGACAGAGCCACACACACAGACAGAGCCCCCCCCCACACACACACAGAGCCCCACACACACACACGGAGCCCCACACACACACACACAGAGCCCCCCACACACAGCGAGCCCCACACACACAGTGAGCCCCACACAGACACACACACAGCATGCCGCCCCACACACAAACAGCGAGCCACACACACACAGCAACACACACAGCGAGCCACACACTCACACACACAGCGAGCCACACACACAAAAAGACGGGGCTTGAACCGAGTGATGCCCCTCTCCTCCAATGGCTGGCCTCCGTTTAGGAAGCCAGCCAATGGAGAAGAGGGGCGGGTTCCAAGCCCCCTCCAAGAAACATTAAATCTTCGGAACGCCGCCCACTGCTTACGCAGTGCGACGGAGTCCTCAGCCTAAAAAGCGCAATAATTATATAATGCATTGATTAGTTAGTTTCATATGTAGTCAAACATTTTCATTTATTTTGTTATGGGTGATTAACATATGTTGAAGGTGCTATGCACTCCACTTGGTTTACTGAATTCTACATTCATTATGCTTTGTTATATGTTTTGGAATGTTAGCCATTGAGTGCTATAGTTTTTCGCAAAAGCCATCTTGCAGATTTGCTCTGTGGGATGGGGGGGGGGGGAGGCTCCGTAAACGTGGTTGAATAAACATACTTGTTTAGCCCTTCTTTGATCTAGGGCTCCGTCGTGATTGCACGACCTACAGCAAGACCTCTTCCTATTGCAAATGTAGGTTTGTGTAACAACTTTGCCTGGTGGGGTTAGGACGACTATCACCTTAAAGGAGAAAGGAAAACTTAAAGTCCCAGAATCCAAAGTGCTATTAGCTAAACAGTACGAACTGCCTAAATAGCAAGCACGACATTGAATCAAAGGAAAGCAATTCTATTGTGGCATCAAAGTCTGTTATGACAACACTCCACCCCAGTCGTTAGGAGCAGGTGATTTGCTGGTCACGCTGACAAAACCACGCCTGAACAACGGCTGCAGAATGACGCCTCGCGCAGATGAATCGCACACAAAGTGTGTGAGCTCCCAGCATCTACGGCCTGGTCACCCATAGCACGAAAGGTCTTGGCAGATAACACTACAGGCCCTGCCAATGTCCATACCTTTCCCAGCTGAGATGTTGCTGAATCGGATCTGCGCCTGCTTGTCAAGGTCCTGGTAAGCGCCCTTGATCCTGGCACCGGTGCCGGCGGTCAGCACCCTTGGGGTGGCATATTCAGGCATGGTCCTGGCTGCTGTGCGTGCGGCGGATGGATGCAGATACTGGGTGCCCCCTTCTCCAGCCAGCAGCCCTCAGTGAAAGGAAAAGAAAGCTTCCAGCGAAACGCCGGTTAGACAGGCGGGGCGTCTCTAACGTATCTCGGATGACATTAGGATCTCCATCTAAGGCACAACCTCTAAGAGAAACAAAAAGAGAACTATAGACAGGGGAGCAACAACAGAAAATACGCAAACTCGGCGGCCATACAGAAATGGTACACCTTCACTGTACACCTCACGAAAGACAGTTGAAACCATATCTAGAGGCATAATTTTAAGTGATTTGACCACTTCTATAAATCCTCCTGAAACACTGGCATCCGTAAAATACATTACCGTTTTAAATTATTTATATGAAATTCATAGTAAAAAGCTGATCAAAAACAGTATGTTGACAGCAGGGCATTATCCGGGTAGTTTGATCATTCCCCCGTAAATGGGGACATTATGACAGTAATTATCGCAGGTCTAGCCATGTCTAGCCACTTCAAAGAGCAGCTTAGGACCTCTCCAGTGCGCAGTATAAGGCGAAGCGACATTGAAGAACACAGCCAGTATAGATTTAACAGTGGCCTTGACTATACCGTCCGGTTACGCCCACCATGATGCCAGGCACAAAGTCTCTATGGCGACAGCCAAGCCAAATCCTGCTGGCTGACAGCTCATTCTATCTAGCGAGCCGCATAACAATGCAGGACTTAAAATGCGTTAGTGACAAATGTATCATTGAACACTTGCTTTCAAGAGGCATCAGAGCGCTTCAAAATAAAGCCAGAGCATAGCAATAACAAATATAAAGCGCCTGCAGATCCAGAAGACACACAACCACGTTTCTCCGAGGCGAGGCAGGAATGCCTCGGAGAAACCAGCTTCTTTTTCAGATTCGGGGGCGGGGTTTACTTTCTCTCCTCTTCCCATTGGCTGGAAGGTAAAATTCCAGCCAATGGGAAGAGGAGAGAAAGTAAATAGGAAGAAGTTTAAAAAACGCCCCAGAATCCGAAAAAGACGGGGCTTGAACCGAGTGACGCCCCTCTCCTCCAATGGCAGACCAGCATTTACTAGGCCTGCCAATGGAGAAGAGGGGCGGGTCCACTGCTACGCATTGCGACGGTCCTCGACCTAAAAACGTTTTGGGGGAAAGTTTACTTCCTCCAGATGTGATATTTGTGACTTACACAGAGTAAGACATTCCAATGTGGGGATTTAGAAACTTTTTTGAGTTCAAATGAAATGAGCCAAGTGTTAAATTTGTGTGGCTGACTGTGGCCCATCTGTGTTAGGTCGGAAGGATCAAAAGACTCTGGGGATGACCCTGGATCCTTATAGGGAGTCTGTTATGTTACTTGAAAGTGAAGAAATACGCATGGAGGCCCCAACTGAGAAAGAATTTTCCAGTGTGTTTTCGGGGGGAGTCGGGAAGCTCAGATGGTTCACTCATAGAATTGTCTTAAAGAAGTGTGCTACGCCTGTTTGCCACCAGGTTAGAAATGTACCTTACAGTGTCAGAGAGGAGGTCCGATTCTAGTTGGACAAACTGTCAAGGATTGGGATTATCAAGCCAGTGGACATCACTGAATGGTTGTCTCGTTTAGTTGTGGCACATAAGGCGAGTGGTCACGTCAGATCATGCGTCACACTGAGGGGCCTTAACTGGAGTACAATTGCTTCTAAATTTCCAACACCGAGAGTTAATGTGTTGCTTGAACAGGCAAAGGGAGTTAATTGGTTTTCCCCCATAGACTTGACCTCAGCATACTACCAGAAAGTAGAAACTGTACTGCCTTTATTTCCTTTTTCTAAAGTTCCCTGTTCATGCGAATGCCGGTTGGGCTGTTCCTTGGGAGTTCCTGGCTGTTGATATTTTGGGTTTGAATTTGGATTTGTATGGTGCACCGAAGTTTGTATTTGTGCATATTGGTTTTTTCTCTAAATGGCCCAAAGTAGAGGTGTTACCTACAGTCTACAGCCTACTAAACCTATTATTTCTTTTTTGGAGGGACATTTTATTCGGGAGGGAATACCTAAGGGTTTCTTGAGTGACAATGATCCTCAGTTTGTTTCTGTCTATAGGAAGGTGTTTTGGGAAAGGAATGGCAAAAAAGCAAAGCATTCGTTATTGTATAATTTCACTGGCAACAGCTTTAACAGGGTGATCAAGGAAAGTGCTCAGATTGCCATTGGGAGTGGTATAAGGTGGGAGAAGGAATTCAATAGATTAATATTGGCATATGGGATTACTCCTGCACTTACTGACTATAGTCCCTTTAAGGTGTTGAGGTGAAGATAACCTTCACCAAAGACCATACAGATTAATTGTCAGGTGATAGGAAAAGTAGTGGTCACCTGAGGTAGTGACAGAGAATGTTGAGAATGCGCAAAGTGTTTAAAAGGAGTATTATGATCGAAAACATGGAGAGACAGAAGCAGGATTTAAATTGGGAGATTGGGTTTGTGTTAAGAAACTCATGAGGACTATGAAAAGAAGGAGTAGGTATGGTCAACCCCTAAAAGTGATCAAGCTGTTTTCGAATTCTGTGAAGGTGAGTGACAATAATGTGTGGCACATTAGTAACTTTGCTAAGTGTGGTAAAACCCTTGTATGGAAGGAGGAGAGTGAAAATAAAAACTTGTCTGTTACTTCATGATTGTGGAATAAGCATGATGATATGGAGGGAGCAGCGTTGGGAAGTGACTGTAAGAATTGATTCGCTCCGCAAGTTCCTTCGGGTGTTGCTACAGATAGAGTGGTTGTGGAAAGTGAAGTGGAATGAGACAGCCTGTTTTGAGGTGTTGGATTTTGCTGTCCTGGCACTGCATAGTCTGTGAATGTCCCCAGAAGCTGAAGAGTTGTGGTGTCTTCTAAGAGAATGAGGGATATTGTTGTTTGTTAAATTAAACCTTGATTTAGTAGTTTGCTTTTTTGTATTTTTTTGTTTTTGTTTTTAGCAATATTCGGGTATATAGCTTTTCCTGTATTATCGTAATATCTAGTATTCCTTGGAGATGTAAATAATTTGTGTTATATAATAGTGATAGAAGTGTGTTTGTTGCCCTAAGGTGCTGCGGTTGGAATGATGGGTGGAATATTGGCGCTTGAAGTGAGGAGAGTTGGTTATTCTGGCAGTTCGCATTTTACCACCTACAATAAACTTTATTTAAAACTCACCTGGAGTCGGTCTACTTCAAAAAGTGATGATGTTATTTTTAAATCCAGTTAAAATCAAGATTCAGCGTACACACATTTCTGATTAGAATGTCAAAAATCACCTCCATGCGGCTGCCTTTGTTCTTTGCAGCTGATAGCAAGGAATGAGCTTTATCCATTGGTCTGTTACACTGCCATTCTCATGTTGCTTCCACCGATCCCCCACACAGCAATGAGTCAACCCAAGGTTCCCATTGACTTCCTACAGTTTGAGTGACTTCAAAGGCCTGAGCACATTGTTCAAATTCAGTTGAATACAACTGCCTTCTATTCAGTGACAAAGCTGGTTCAAAGTGTACTTTTTTCTTTTATTTATTTTTTCACCCTAAACTACATCTATTTATTTTGCCTGTGGTTCGGGTGCCCAGTTAGATGTCAATTTATGTTCCTTCTGTTTTTTTACTGTTCTTGTTATGAAATCTTTAAGTCACATTATAAAATTGAAGCTGCCTGATATTTGAATCCTCGTTTAGGTGGATAATTATTCTTGTCTCGTTCAAATTTGGGGCAAAATTGAAAGGCTTGCTATTTAAAAAACTTCACTAGTAAAACAGCCACGTCAGTGTTTTTACCTAACAATATCAAAGATTGTTCGCAAGCATGTGGCATCCACACTTAAGAGAGTGGTAAGCTTTGTATATTTTGTACCCAACGTGCACATATTGTCATACAGCTCCCTGACACCGAAGATAACTACTTCTTTGCTTGTGGATGTACTTCACAACGAAATACGTAAATGCCTAAAGTGGCCTGGCCCATTGCCCCACGTTATATGTAATAGTGTGCGGTAGAAATATTTCAATGATACAACGGACACCAATAGATGAAGAGGGTTGACTGAAAGCCCTTATAATTTAGTACATATATACTATTAGTAAAATCAGAAGGAAAGGCTAAGGGCAGACCTAATAAAAAGTATTTACCTTTCAACAAACAAGAAACAACTGTTATTTTTTTAAGTATAATATGACACCATAAAGCAACGTCTTGTGGGGAGTCCCACTGAACTTTATGAATTTTTGGGGCTTGTGGTTTATTGCTGTTAAATCCTTTGAGTAAAAACTGTAAGGGATGACAGACTTATAAACAAATGCCACTCTGCACCAGTTTCTCTCTTTTTCTCGCTGTCTTTTTTAGGTCTCGCCTGCGTCGGCTGCGCATGCGCAGTCTCACTGGCGAGATTTTATGTTTTTAGGTAGCTTTCACTAGCGGGCTTTAATCCCTGCCCCTCTTTCCCATTGGCTGGCGCCACCGTTTATGCTAAACGGTGGCCAGCCATTGGGAAAGAGGTTAGTTTGATGTACACTTTTCTCTTTCACAGACGGCCCACTTGGACGGGCTCGTCTGACTTCCTTCTGTCGTAAAAATCTTTCTTATCTTTAAATAGATAAGAAACCTTTTACTTCAGATGTTCTATTGCATCACTACGTTCTGCAGCAAAAAAGAAGAGGAAGCCATAGCGCTGTATAGAGACAATGTAAGGAGACATTGATTGGTTGTTAGATGTCACGTTTCAATTAGTTTCACCTGATTTTCTTGGGAATTGTAGTTCTTTATGGCATTTGTTTACTTGCTACTTAATGAAGGCACGGGAATAAGGAAGGAATAATCATTGCCTCCCGTCCCGTCATAGGATTGTCTTGAGAAGTCTGTTATGCTAGGAATTGCAATCGAAAAACTATTACTGCTGTAAATGGAGATCGACTAAACAACATATCGGGTCGGTTCCTTGAAAAAATACTTGTCGAGAGATTGGCTAGAGAATGTGGTTTATGCGTCAGGATAACTATCAGTCAGTTACTTATTGAAGTGAGGAAATGCTGAGTTTTGCGGACTTCGATTCTGCCTGTCTGCTTGCGTTTCCTCGATTTCAGCACCCGGACTGGGTTTCAATAAAGGGGTGGAAGGCTCGCACTGCGAGGGGAGGCACACAGACGGCTGCCTGCGAGGCTGGACGGGGGCAGGCGCGTCCTCACTGTAGGAATACTCCTCTGCAGCCCTCTCCGAGGACAAGGGACGAACATACAGGCACAAGCACAAACAGACAAAACCGGAGAGATATACACACACAAACTCACTAAAAGCACTGACAAACGCTCACACAAACACAACCACGATACATATATAAACACAAGCACATACACCCACCAACAGGCACATACACACTCTGGCAGTCACACAGGCACACGTTTACATCCTTTTGCCCCTTCTTCGCCATGTAGCTGCGGACACGTTTTGACTATGTTTCAATAAAGGGGCAGAAGGGTTTCACTGTGAGGCAAGGTACACAGGCGGCTGCCTGCGGGGCTGGACGGGGGCAGGCGCGTCCTCACTGTAGGAATACTCCTCTGCAGCCCACCCTGAGGACGAGGGACGCACATACAGGCACAAACACAAGCACAGACAGACATGACCAGAGAGATATACACACACAAACTTGCGAAGGCAGAGACATGCATAAAGACTCATTACCCCACAAATTCAATCTAGATTAAGCACACACATAATGCATACACAAACACAGGCACAAGCACCGGCATACACTCTCAGAAACACATCCATGATAAATACAAAAACACATACACATACCGGCGTACACTCACTAAATGGCACCGACAAATGGTCACACAAACACACACGATACATATATAAACACAGACACATACACACATTGGCAGTCACATAGCCACACGTTTACACCCATTTGCCCCTTCGCCATGTAGCCGAGGACACGTTTAGACTGGGTTTCAATAAAGGGCAGAAGGCTCTCACTGCAAGGCGTGGCACACAGGCAGCTGCCTGCGGGGCTGGACGGGCTGCACGAGCATCCTCACTGTAGGAATACTCCTCTGCAGCCCACCCGAGGATGAGGGACGCACATCCAGGCACAAACACAAGCACAGACCTACAGGACCAGAGAGATATTCACACACAAACTCGCGAAGGCAGAGACACGCATAAAGACTCATTACCCCACAAACTCAGTCCAGATTAAGCACACACACAATGCATACACAAACACAGGCACACGCACTGGCATACACCCCCACAAACACATCCATGATAGACACACAAACACAGGCACACACACACATAAAGGCGTACACTCACTAAATGGCACCGACAAACGGTCACACAAACACAACCACAATACATATATAAACACAGGCACATACCCCCACCAACAGGCACATACACACTCTGGCAGTCACACAGGCACACGTTTACACCCTTTTGCCCCTTCGCCATCTAGCTGTGGACACGTTTGGACTGGGTTTCAATAAAGGGGCAGAAGGCTTTCACTGCGAGGCGAGGCACACAGGCGGCTGCCTGCAGGGCTGGTTGGGGCAGGCAGCCCTCACTGTAAGAGTACTCCTCTGCAGCCCACCCCGAGGATGAGGGATACACATACAGGCACAAACACAAGCTCAGACAGGCACAACCAGAGAGATATACACACACAAACTTGGGAAGGCAGAGACATGCATATAGACTCATTACCCCACAAACTCAGTCCAGATTACACACACACACAATGAATACACAAACACAGGCTCATGCACCGGCATACATTCCCACAAACACATCCATGATAGATACACAAACACAGGCACACACACACATTCGGTGTTTATGCTCAATGGTAATTGCATGTCCCTAAAAACATAATAGATGAGAGAAGTAAGCAATGAGACCTACATTTGATTGACCAAGTTGCAAGAAGATAGCCAATAAAAGAACGCTGGCTTCTTTCTGACCTCTGCTTATGCAGCCAACTCAAAACCAGGGTCAATATAAGAATGTGCGAGTGTAAAGAAGGGTTTTTCAATCCATAAATTGATCTTGTGGCCAGATAGATTAAAGTCGCATCTGTAATATAATGCAGAAATATTTTGTACTGGATGTACTAATGATGCATAGACAACACAATTATTTCAAAACTGAACTTAAGGTAACCAGGTCCACGACAAGGCGCTCAACTTCCTGTAAGGGTCACAGTACCTAATTCAATCCGTAAAAGACTCTCTACTACTACTCTCTACTCATTCTCTACTACTCAATACTACTCACTCTCTACTACTCACTCTCTACCACTCTCTACTACTCACTCTCTACTACTCTGTCTCTACTACTCACTCTCTACTACTCTACTATACTCATTCTCTACTACTCTCTACTACTCACTCTCTACAAGTCTCTACTACTCTCTACTACTCTACTACTCACTCTCTACTACACTCTACTCACTCTACTACTCTCTACTACTCACTCTCTACTACACTCTACTCACTCTACTACTCTCTACTACTCACTCTACTACTCACTCTCTACTACTCCCTACTACTCTCTACTACTCTCTACTCTCTACTACTCATGTTTCTACTCACTCTTCTACTCACTTTACTACTCACTCTCTACTACTCATTCTCTGCTACTCTCTACTACTCACTCTCTACCACCCTCTACTACTCACTCTCTACTACTCTGTCTCTACTACTCACTCTCTACTACTCTACTCTACTCATTCTCTACTACTCTCTACTACTCACTCTCTACAAGTCTCTACTACTCTCTACTACTCTACTACTCACTCTCTAATACACTCTACTCACTCTACTACTCTCTACTACTCACTCTATTACTCACTCTTTACTACTCCCTACTACTCTCTACTACTCTCTACTGTCTCTACTACTCACTCTTCTACTCACTCTTCTACTCACTCTACTACTCACTCTCTACTACTCATTCTCTGCTACTCTCTACAACTCACTCTCTACTACTCTACTCTACTCATTCTCACCTACTCACTACTACTCACTCTCTACCACTTGCTCTCTACTACTCACTTTCTACTACTCGCTACTACTCTCTACTACTCCCTCTCTACTACTCTACTCTACTCATTCTCTACTACTCACTCTCTACTACTCTCTACTACTCTCTACTCTATTTATTCTCTACTACGCTCTACTACTCATTCTCTACTACTCTCTAGTACTCACTCTACTACTCACTCTACTACCCACTCTCTACTACTCTCTACTACACACTCTCTACTACTCACTCTCTACTACTCTCTACTATTGTCTACTTCCTCCCTACTCACTGTCTTCTCACTCTCTACTACTCTTTACTCACTCTCTACTACTCACTCCCTACTACTCACTCTCTACTACTCTCTACTCCCTCTCTACTACTCACTCTCTACTACTCTCTACTCACTCTCTACAACTCACTCTCTACTACTCTCTACTACTCTACTACTCACTCTCTACTACTCACTCTCTACTACCCACTCTCTAGTACTCTACTCACTCTCTACTACTCACTCTCTACTACTCACTGTCTACTACTCTACTCACGCTCTACCACTCACTCTCTACTATTCTACTACTCACTCTCTACTACTCTCTACTACTCACTCTCTACTACTCACTCTATCTACTACTCACTCTACTCTCTACTACTCACTCTCTACTACTCTCTAATACTCACTCTCTACTACTCATTCTCTACTACTCTCTACTACTCACTCTATATCTATTACTCACTCTACTCTCTACTACTCACTCTCTACTATTCACTCTGCTCTCTACCTCTCGTGCTACCTCTCGCTCTACCTCTCTCTCTGCCTCTCTCTACTACTCTCTTCTCGCTGCATCTCTACCTCTACCTCTCTACATCTACCTCTCTACGCGCACAAATATATAGATGTATATATATGCATATGCATTTATATATATGTATGTGTATATATATTTATATATATATAAAAAAAAAAAAAAATATATATATATATATATATATATATATTCACTAAAAAAACATAGGTTATAGACCATATATAGTTAGGAATTCGCATTTACAAAACCTTATTTTACTCACACAAAACCATTGAAATTCCATATATAATTAGTTGCACTAAGTATATATCGCGCACCCGCAATCCACTGCTGATGATGTCACATATTACATCATTCATGACATGGTCAGTGACATCACTGATGACATCACTGATGACATCTCAAATGACATCACTGATGACATCTCAAATGACATCACTAATGACATCACTGATGACATCTCATTTGACATTACTGATCACATCACTGATGATATCATTCATGTGATAATACGATGAACCTCTTCAGACTCTAATATAACCTTAGATACAATCAGTGTAAACAGACACTCACAGACTGTCACTCATCCATGGAGTTACTCACACACCTAGTCAGTCATGCAAAGAATCAATCACACCTCCATTTCCTCAACTATACAGTTATACAAACTTTACTTATTCAAACATATACTAACACATATTTACTCTCTTATACAATCCCTGATACAAGTTCACAATGATCCATACAGCCACTCACACATTCACTGGCTCTTATGCACAGTTATTTATATATGTCAACTCTCACATGTACTGTGTTTTACATATGTACTTACTTTGACATGTAGCACTGAGATATCCATTCACTCACCAATACACTCATGCACACAGTCAACCGCCCATACAGCTGTTTCCACATGCACTTTTGAAACCATACATCTAGTGAATCAACTGCTCACACATCTATGCACAGAGTCATACACCTCCCAGCCACCCACACACACACTCAGTCTCCCATACAAATACTTGGGCAACCAATCAATAACCCATATAGTTACTCATATAGCTACGTATCAACACATGCAACAGTTTACAGAACAACAGACATAATGATGCACAAATTAAGACAGTTTAGTCACTAACCCATGCACTCAGTGAGACACATTTAATCACTCACTCATACAGTCAGTCATGCACCTACTAAATCCTTCATCCAGACACTTATACATCCACTCATTCTTCAATATGTAAGACATATTTTAACTTTACAGAAACATACAGTCACTGGATGTTGTCATCAGTGATGTCATCAGTGATGTCATTTGAGATGTCATCAGTGATGTCATCAGTGATGTCACTGACCATGTCATGAATGATGTAATATGTGACATCATCAGCAGTGGATTGCGGGTGCGCGATATATAGTTAGTGCAACTAACTATATATGGAATTTCAATGGTTTTGTGTGAGTAAAATAAGGTTTTGTAAATGCGAATTCCTAACTATATATGGTCTATAACCTATAGTTTTTTCAGTGAATTTTCAAGGTTTTGTAAATGCTAATTCCTAGCTATATATGGTCTATAACCTATGGTTTTTTCAGTGAATTTTCAAGGTTTTGTAAATGCTAATTCCTAACTATATATGGTCTATAGCCTATGGTTTTTTCAGTGAATATTACCTACTGGCGGTCGTAATAACGATAAACTCTATGCAAATATTATAAATATATACAACACACCAGCAAAGTAACAGGGTAAAACATTTTATTAAATAACTATTTACATAACTATTTTATACTTTTTGTTGCCTGATCCGGCTAGCTCAATCGATCGAGCATGAAACTCATGCATTCTGATAGCAAGCGTTGCTGCTGATGCTATGCAAACAAAAACTGGTTTTCAGTTTGTACATTCTTCAAGATTTTTCATTCAAGGCTGGTTGAGAGTTTGTAGAACGATGGCTTCAGATTTTCAACATACGGTGTGGTGGCGCGGACTGGGAGGGTGCGCTTGACTTCTGCCCCCTCCCCAAGTCGTGTTGCCCTGGCGTGGCCTAAGATCGCCCCGACATAGGCGGCCGGCTCCCGGGGTCCGGCGGAACTTTTTGCCTTTTGATGACTCTTCCATTCTGGACCTTATCCCACAATCCGTTTGACCTGAAGACACGCTGTAGTGGGGCGCCCCTTTACCGTTTCAGTTGCCATTCCGCCCGCTTTTGCTACACTGTGCCTCTTCCGCCATTCAGCTGTTTACTACCCGCTCTTGCGACTACAGCGTCTCGCTCACCATGTAGTTGAGTTGCTCCCGCTCTTGCGATGCAACTATAGGCGGCTGCCACAGGACTCTCAAAATGGCGGCCGCCTCTTCAGATTTGGGCGTGGTCCACTAAAATGGCCATGGGACACCTTGGAACTAGGACGCTTGTCTGCTAGGGCTTGGGCCCCATTCTCGAAAGCGTCCACTGAGCCTTGAAGATTCTACAAAAGTCTTGGGGGCCCCCGACTCCCGCAGGCTTCTGGTGGGGAGCGGCTGCCATGATTGCTCGTGGAATGGCCACGACTGAGATACGAGATGGTGGTGCTCTCATGCTAACGCCAGCTTCAGTCTGAAACATCCAGAAACACTGTAGACTACCAATTCGATCAGTTCCGGTAGCGCCCCAACGTGACCCGGTAGGGAAGAAATTGCCCTCCCCTCTTTGACTGATGGTTCTTGTTGCCTGTCCCTTCTGTTGTCATTTAACAGAACTTTTTAGACTGCTGAAAGGGGTTGTGTTCCGACCGCTGGTTGGTGGAGACATTTTGACTATATTCTGGACCTACGTTGTCGCGTAATGCGTTATATGACACGCCGCGTTAGCGCACCCGGAACTACTCCAGTGCGCGAAGAGCAGCTTCCCGGAAGAGATCCGGGGCGCGGCGCGCAGCGCGTAACGTAAGCATAACAGGTCATGTGACTTGTTAATAAAACTTTTCATTGGTTCATTTTACTTTTGTTATACTAATGATGAAAGATGAAAAATCCTAACTATATATATATATATATATTACCTACTGGCGATCGCCAGTAGGTATATATAGTTAGGATTTTTTCTCTATGGGATTTTTGAAAATTCTATGTCTAATAACTTTGGCGTTTGTGGACGGAATTGGCTGAAATTTTCAGGAAAATGGAACATTTTGTTTCTGAGCAGCCCCTGACAATTTGGGGGGGTTTTATCAAGGGGGGGCCGAGAAAAAAGGGGGGTCCCAAAACGCGTTTTTCCCATGTTAATTTCCATAGGGCGGTTGGCCTCACTTTTAGCTCGTACGGCTGAATGGATTTGCACGAAACTTGGCAAAATTGTAGGGACTGTTAGCCCGATGTGCCTTTGCTAGGTCTCAATATATGTGCTCCAGTGGATTTTGAGTAATTTAGGTTCAAAAAAAGATATATATCTGGGCGGAGCCTAACCACACATCTGATCTGATTGGCTGTCAGCACTTCATCCAAGAAGTGTTGGCAGCCATCTTGGGACCAATATACATGATAGCACCTCATTAAAAAGCATTGTAGTTAATAGAGGGTTTTAGGACTTTAGTTACATTATAAATCATTTGTTGATGGTACCATACCTGTTTTAGGAATTGTGGTGGGTTCTAAGGTGATTTTACCATGTGAAAAAACCTTCTGCTGTGATATCATGAATATTGTTTGAAAGAAAACTAATATCTCATGATTTTCCCACAGTGGTTTGGAAGGGGATCTATAAGCTAAACTGAAAGCATATTTTCTGTAAATTCACATTATCTTTCTCAGTCATGTGAAAATGAAGTCTGACATTCTCAGTAAAACATGTACATCCAACAAGGACAGAGACTGTCAGTTGATTCCTTTGTGTTCTACTGCAGCCTCCTAGAGTGTTCTAAAGAACAACTAGAGCGCTAACAGTCCTACTTATTACAAAGGTATGGCACACCTGAAGCCATCTTGATTGGAATAAAGTGGTAACTCTTAAAACATTTAATTTAAAAAGAAACAACATGAGGGGGTATATTTTGCCATAGAAAGTATGATTAGTGCTGCAGAATGAAAAATTAGGGCACATTTTGAGTGACTTTTCAAATCCTTTTCTATTTCATTAAAACATTCTGACATGCAGTCTCCCAAAATGGCCACCAGAGACAAAAGAGCCCAAATGTAGCCCAAATATCACCCAGATGTAGCCCAAGTATAGCCCAATGACAGAATGTCCCAGAGTCTTCTAAAGAACAACTAGAGCGCTAACAGTCCTACTTATTACAAAGGTATAGCACACCTGGAGCCATCGTGATGGGAATAAAGTGGTAACTCTTAAAACATTTAATTTAAAAAGGAACAAAATGAGGGGGTATATTATGCAATAGAAGGTATTATTAGTGCTGCAGAAAGAAAAATTAGGGCACATTTTGAGTGACTTTTCAAATCCTCTTCTATTTCATTAAAAAATTCTGACATGCAGTCTCCCAAAATGGCCACCAGAGACAAAAGAGCCCAAATGTAGCCCAAATATCACCCAGATGTAGCCCAAGTATAGCCCAATGACAGAATGTCCCAGGGTGTTCTAAAGAACAACTAGAGCGCTAACAGTCCTACTTATTACAAAAGTATGGCACACCTGAAGCCATCTTGATTGGAATAAAGTGGTAACTCTTAAAACATTTAATTTAAAAAGGAACAAAATGAGGGGGTATATTTTGCCATATGAATTATGATTAGTGCTGCAGAAAGAACAATTAGGGCACATTTTGAGTGACTTCTCAAACCCTCTTCAATTTCATTAAAAAATTCTGACATACAGTCTCCCAAGATGGCCACCGGAGACAAAAGAGCCTAAATGTAGCCCAAATATCACCCAGATGTACCTCAAGTATAGCCCAATGACAGAATGTCCCAGAGTGTTCTAAAGAACAACTAGAGCGCTAACAGTCTTACTTATGACAAAAGTATGGCACACCAGAAGCCATCTTGATTGGAATGAAGTGGTAAGTCTGAAAACACTCAATTTAAAAAGGAACAACATGAGGGGGCTAATTTTGCCATAGAAAGTATGATTAGTGCTTCAGAAAGAAAAATTAGGGATCATTTTGAGTGACTTCTCAAATCCTCTTCTATTTCATTAAAAAAATTCTGACATGCAGACTGAAACATGCACTTTGAATACCAGCAGCAGACGTCCCTGGTGAGCAGTAGCTTTACTAAAGTGATCTAATGTGCAACTAGAGTGCTAACATTCAGAATTTATGGCAAATGTGTGACACATCTGAATGCCTTCTTGATGGAACCAAAGTAAACAAGCATTGAAAATGCAATAGATCTCGCCCTCGTTTAAGTTAAAGCCATTCTGTTTGTAATGAGGTGGCTTTTTAGCTTTGCTTTTATTAGTGTTTTTTCAACTTTCATGTAAATAACATGCATCTGTATGCATATAAGTATATGTATGCATGCATTTATGTTTGTATTTATATAGATATACAGATGATATATGTTTATATATGTATGTATATATATACACTGAAAAAACCATAGGTTATAGACCATATATAGTTAGGAATTCGCATTTACAAAACCTTATTTTACTCACACAAAACCATTGAAATTCCATATATAGTTAGTTGCACTAACTATATATCGCGCACCCGCAATCCACTGCTGATGATGTCACATATTACATCATTCATGACATGGTCAGTGACATCACTGATGACATCACTGATGACATCTCAAATGACATCACTGATGACATCTCAAATGACATCACTAATGACATCACTGATGACATCTCATTTGACATTACTGATCACATCACTGATGATATCATTCATGTGATAATACGATGAACCTCTTCAGACTCTAATATAACCTTAGATACAATCAGTGTAAACAGACACTCACAGACTGTCACTCATCCATGGAGTTACTCACACACCTAGTCAGTCATGCAAAGAATCAATCACACCTCCATTTCCTCAACTATACAGTTATACACACCTTACTTATTCAAACATATACTAACACATATTTACTCCCTTAATACAATCCCTGATACAAGTTCACAATGATCCATACAGCCACTCACACATTCACTGGCTCTTATGCACAGTTATTTATATATGTCAACTCTCACATGTACTGTGTTTTACATATGTACTTACTTTGACATGTAGCACTGAGATATCCATTCACTCACCAATACACTCATGCACACAGTCAACTGCCCATGCAGCTGTTTCCACATGCACTCTTGAACTCATACATCTAGTGAATCAACTGCTCACACATCTATGCACAGAGTCATACACCTCCCAGCCACCCACACACACTCAGTCTCCCATACAAATACTTGGGCAACCAATCAATAACCCATATAGTTACTCATATAGCTACTGATCAACACATGCAGCAGTTTACAGAACAACTGACATAATGATGTACAAATTAAGACAGTTTAGTCACTAACCCATGCACTCAGTGAGACACATTTAATCACTCACTCATACAGTCAGTCATGCACCTACTAAATCCTTCATCCAGACACTTATACATCCACTCATTCTTCAATATGTGAGACATATTTTAACTTTACAGAAACATACAGTCACTGGAAGATGTCATCAGTGATGTCATCAGTGATGTCACTGAGCATGTCATGAATGATGTAATATGTGACATCATCAGCAGTGGATTGCGGGTGCGCGATATATAGTTAGCGCATCTAACTATATATGCGAACTTCAATGGTTTTATGCGAGTAAAATAAGGTTTTGTAAATGCTAATCCCTAACTATATATGGGCTAAAACCTATGGTTTTTTCATTGAATATATATATATATATATATATATATATATATATATATATATATATATATATATATATATATATATATACATCTGCATATCTATATAAATGCAAATATAAATGCATGCATACATATACATATACGTATACATATGCATGGTATGTACATGAAAGTTTGAAAGACACTAATAAAAGCAAAGTTAAAAAGACACCTTATTGCAAACAGAATCGCTTTCACTTAAACGAGGGCGAGACCTGTTGCATTTTCAGTGCTTGTCTCTCTTTCTCTCTCCTTCCCAATCCTTCTCTTTCTCTCAAGGCAAGTCCTTGAAGTGAAGTCACGTCATCTTGTGGCAAAACACTAACGGGATGTTACTTGAGGGATTTCACAACAACGGTCAGTGAGGAAGAGAGAAAGATGAGAAACCCTGGGGAACGTAAAAATATGTATTTTTCCCATTCCTAGGTTATAAGAAGGAAAACACAGTGAAGACACCCATTCAGACAATGTGTCAATAATTAACGCATACTTTACAAAGTGTGATCAATTATGGTAAACAAATCCATGAAAATCACTTGTATTCAATGCGTTTAATCCAGGCTTGCTCCAATGAGCAGTCGTCATCATGCAGTGTGGAATGTGCTTTAATTTAATTAATATAGGCCACGTGAGCAGGACTGTGTGATAATACGCACATCCAGAGCCATGTGTTTAATTTCACATTCCAGTTGTAGGCATGTCCTTACGATTGCTCTCCCCCAACGCCTGTAACACGTGGCCCAGCACAGGGAATATGTCAAGTTCTTGCTTTGGGCCCAAGAGTTTCTGATTATCGAGTAAAGATGGCATACCAAGTCAATTACCTCTGATATGCTCCACTCCCTGACGCTCCAGCTTACCATAGTTGTGTGGGTGTGTGCAGCCAGAAACAACAAGCAACTCTTGCAAAATAAAGTGTAAATAAAAAATCGCAGACCATTCACATTTCACATTCAGACAAGTAAGTCCAAGTGTACTGGATGTGCTTTCAACAGGAAACATGAATTTTAGGCAATCTACCAAGACTGATTTCAAGTCTATTAGTGATGCACATTCTTTTAAGCTTTTGGCGAAGGTTTTGCAATCCGTGCTTATCTTACTTGTCAACAGGTTGGAAAAATACCCTAATCGCCGGTAGGGGTTAGAGTATGCTTCATTGAACGTTGATTGGCGGTTACCTAACTCCTTTAATTTTTATTAGGAATTTAGTTATTTATTACTCGCTGTTCAGAATTATACTTACTGGATTTGTATTCTCCTTCATGGGGAAGCCGACGAAATTTGTGGTTTGCTGAATTAGACCAAGTAAAGTAATGTCAGCACCCCATTCAGAGGCCACAGGGCATGCAGGAGCTACTGGCCCATCCGTCGGGGTGGAGGCCTTTTATGCTTGATGTGCTGGGAGCCAACCTACTATGGATCCTGAGCAACTGGGCCAAGTACCCCCTCCAGCACATGACTCTCAGTGGTAGCGTGGGTCAGGTCGTCTTTTTTGAGGTTGGGGTAGTTAGATGCAGGGTGGGAGGGTCAACACAGGCTCACAACTCAAAATGAGTGCAATAGCCCCAATAAGTGATTGTCCAGTCAAATACTTTCTTTTATAGCAAACTGAGTATTCTTATGACCACAAAGAGAAATATGACATACACAAACAATCCACACCGTCCTCTGAGGTCAGGGCTCTAGTGTTTTCATGACTGTCCCATGAGTCCCACTTCCTTCTCACTTGCGGTCGTAATTAATCCCATTCACTACAGGGGACAGTCTCAGGGGTCCCGCTCTGACTCTGTTAGAAAAGTCAAAAATGTTCCAGCACCAAAGGGCTATCTGGCAGACAAACTCCCCCAGGGCTTTTTGGCCCTTCACTCAGTCTTACACGCACCAGCAGGGATCGTCTGCCAAAATCTTAGAGAGCATATCTTTCACAGGAACGTTGACTGCAATGGCTGCCTCAGGTTAGTATCACACACCCGGTGCTGCAGGGGCCATGGCTGGGTGTCCCTTGATCTTCCCAACAGAAGGAGGGTGGATTTCAATGGTCTATGGTTCTGGTCCTTAGTCGGGGCTTGGGCTCTCACAGGTCACTGCAGCAGCCTCTCCTCACCATAATGGCATCCACCACGATACAATCCTTAACTTTCACTGGTGGCCCCCCTTTGACATATAGGGCCACCAGAACTGCTCTTCACTCAGGGGGTGGCCTGATTGGCACCACATCAGACCCCTCGTCACGATGGCCCCCTCTGTTATACAACGGGACTGCAGTGTGCGCATGGACAACAGTCCGACCAGCATGCTAATCTTTACTGCAGTCCCTCTGGCATACAGGGTTACCAACTTACACCCTGCCCACAAACAACAGCCATAGCGGCACAACAATCTTCATGGTGGCCCCCTGGCATACCGGGTCACTGACTTACGTACCACACATGGGCAGTGGCCCTATTGGCACAGCAAATCTCACTGTGGGCCCCTCTGACATACGTGAATGCAGACTAACACTCTGTACACAGGCAATGGCCAGATCGGCATGGCGGTGAAGATGATCACTGCTAACTTCATTGTGACCTCTACACCTCGCCTCTATCCAGCACTCTCCTCTTCCTCACAGGGCAAACGGGTCTTTGCAAGCAGGTAGGTACTGATGCTTCAGGAGCAGGTGAACTTAGATGTCCCTGGGTAATCTCTTCTCATCCAGCTGGGAGACTGGCAGGCCTAAGTCTTCTTCCTCGCTCACAGTCAGACGTTTTGCAGAGCTTCCCCTACTTGCACAGTCCATCTGGCTGCATGACAGATGATCATTTTGGGGCCTCGAGGCTCTCCTTCTTATAGTACATCTGAAGGCACCAAATGTGATTTAGAGTCTGAGTCTTTGAAATTTGTGTTGGGGGTCTGCTTCCTCCTTTTGAAGTGCCCTCTCCTCTGCCCTGCCTTTCTTCCAGAAAGTAGTCTAACACAAATATGATAGCCCCACAACACGGCAATGTAAGTGACTAGAGGTTTAAACCCAAATGTCAGTCACAGTTATGTGTGTATCAAAAGGTTACCCCATGGCCTCAACACTACCCTTTATGATTCTCTTATCAGCCCCATCTCCTCCCTGAGATGTGCCCAGATCCCTTTCTAATGTCCTTCCTCTAAATGAAAGAGCACCCTTGTTGTGCTGAAGAGCCTGGCACTCATTCCTCCAGTGTCTGTCACACCCCACTCACAGGAATGCAGCAATCCACAAGTCTGACTTGGGGGGAGGGGGGACATTCCTCTACCTCCAATCACCCCTGGGTCTCTAAAATGAAACTCAGAATAATCCTCAATGTATTGTGCATCCACAGGCACACACACATACACCCAGCAAATGCATACAACACACATGCACTGCACATCACGACATATGAACTTGATATAGGCCAAATGCGAGTTAATAACACAGCTGCACACTTTTACCTGGGTAAGTAAGTAGGCCTATGTCCAGTGGCACAGGTAAAAGCGCATGTTCATGTCTACTGATCCTGCATGGTATGCTGCCACCCCCGCACCCATGCTGCTTAACTCCTTGCAAAGGCAGTAGCTATTCATCAGTATTAGGGTAGCGTTTTGGGCACCCCTCCCAGTTCAACAAGACTGCATTCTACGAGACAGGCCTATGTAATGGCACACATGCATGATCCTTGTGTGTCCATGACAACAAAAATCAGCACCAGGGAAATTATAAGAAGTGCACTAGGACCATTTCCACAGTGTCTGAGGTATATTTCACTCCTCAACTGCTGATCCTTTTCCACCCCAGTGCTGAGCCCATTTTTGCTATTTAGAGTACTTCATGCTTAAGCCTTCCTACATGTTTTCCACATCAGGCATTCACTCCAAATTTACATCCTTCTTTGTCAATACCCTAAAGGTTCCTAGGATTTGTAGATTTGCCTTGGCCTAGAGGGAACTGAGAAAATAGCTAAAATATTGAAACATTTTGGTTTTTTTTGTATACAAATTGAGAAAAATGTGCCGTTCAGGAAAGGGTATTATTTTCTTTTAAAAATGGCATCAACAAATGTTTTGCTGTGGTAAGATGACCATCTTCCCCGCTTTCAGGAACAAGCAGAGTTGTGTCCCAAAGCACTTTTTTAACCACAGGTAGCCAACTTTTCCTAATTTTTGTACTTTCAAACTACTTTTGGTTTGTGGTAGAAACAGGTATTACACAGGGATGAACCTAGGATGCTATACATTTCTGAAAACTAGTCAAAATTCGACATTCATCGAAGGGTCATTGTGCAGATCGCTCAAGGATTTATCAAGGAAACTAACTGTTGAAATATGAAAATAATGAAAATAAGTGGGGAAAAACAGCAATTTGAGACAACGTTTTTAGCAGTATACCATTACGTCTGATAGACCTTTTTGGTCCCGTGGAAATATAGCGTTTGAAGGTTCGCCAGAAACACCCGATACCCAGAGCCAACAACTGAGTACCACCTTGCAATGATTTATCACTGTGTACGGAGTATGCAGCAAATCCTTTGATAAAATATAAACAGTTAAAAAAGGGTATGTAATTCTGAAATATACACAAGATACTGAGTTTAGAAACAGTCAGTCCTTAATTTGAGCTGGTGGTTTCCGGTGCTCGGCACTGGCACTAAATTGTCAACTTGTCCTGCGAAAAACTTAGGTCTGCAGGTTGGTAACTGGGTGTCTCCCAATAAAATGACCCTCATTCACGTGTGTTTTTTGGCTTACTTGCGTTAGCGGTATATGAGGTGTCCCCGCTTATATCACACGTGCGTGCGTAATCATAGGGTCAGTTCATTTGTGTGCACCCTCCACCAGGAGGTTTTACCTTAAGTTTTAAGGCAGTAGTGATTGTGGAAATTGGGGTGATCAAGGTGGTGATGAGTGATTTGATAAAAAAAGTCTGGACTCTCAGAGCTAGGAAGTTTATTAAGTCTGGATTCCAGCTTTTGTTAAAAGAAAGTTTGTGCTGCTACAGAATCTGTTTATGAATTCAAGCGCACTCAAAGGTCGTATAAAATGGTCGACATGTTTCAGCTGTGATAGACTATTGGTCAAATAGCTTTCTTCAGGACCAGGGGGTGAAAGTTGTGAATAAAGTGATAGAATAGGTAAATTATAACCTGATTCTTGAAGTGATGAGAGGTCTCATTGTATCTGTAAAAGAAAGCACACAACAAAAAGGACAAAAGGGGAGACAAGAACAAAAAAGGGGGGGGGGGTTGGGGGGTTGAGGGAAATGAATAAGGTACAAATTTGTACACATTCAAAATCAAATGATCTCGAATTAAGTAACTGTAAAATGGCAATGCTTCGCACAGAATCACTCTCATGTCAGGCGTCAACTCACCCATTCTCATATCAAAAAACGGCGTGAGGTGGCTGTGCTATACTGTTTTGTGGTGCTCTTAGATCTTGCCGGTCATTGGTGTATATAAATAGCTCTCATACGGTGATATGGCATGCTGGTAGGTCGGCATTTAGGTGCTACTGATGTGACGTTGTCAAGGGTTTCTTAGTGCCGTTCGTGATTGAGACATCTTTATCACGCGGTGTTTGGCGTGATATTATGGCTTAGTAGTCAGGGGTGGGCGTGGATGGCTATGCTGAATATCGGGTTAAGCCTACCTCTTGGTTCAAAGCTATTCGCTTCATCAGGGGAGAGAGGTTTTTGAACTGGACGGTAGCGCTAGGAGGAGGGAAATAAATGTTACTATAGAAAGGTTGTACTTGCGCTTTGCGTCTGGAGGGGATCAGAGCTTTCGTCTTGTACCTTCTGCAATCGCGTCCTCGCTCGCAGCATGTGCTGTCTCTGCCTCCGTCCACCCGGAAATGGTGGCGGTTGGCGAGGCGGATGTTTTTAAGTGCAGTGATGTGAGAATGGAGGAAAGACTCGGTTTTACGATAATTCTTTTGAGTCCCAAAAGTGTTTTCTAAATGGGTTTTTGCCAATTGTAAATTGTTATAAAAAGGTGTGTTTATTTTATTAAAAATAGTGGGGGAATTTGTGGATCTTATGGCGGCACATAAGTTGGCTGCCTGGATGGGTTATTGATTTGTTCAGGTGTCACATAGTGATATTGTGTAGCTAGTGGCTGATTGATAGACCGGGATTTGAGAGAGGGGTAGTGACCGAAGTTGATGAACTTGACTTTCGCTAAGAGCAAGTTAAAGGATGAACTCATTTAATTAAGAGCGAGCCATGGGATGGAGTCATTCAGTCCTTGGGTGTCAGTTCTGAGTCTGTGCACCCAGCGTTGTTCTTTTTCGAACAATATTTTTGAGGCATTTCTGTCTACGGTGTCAAGGGTTTCTAAAATGACCCACTGCAGATCTTTGACTGTGTGTCCCAGTTCCTTGAAATGAGTTGACATTTTTGTTGTTGTCTTTTTGCAGTTCACATTACTGCGATGTTCATACATCCGTTGTTTGGTCTTTCGACAGGTCATGCCTATGTACTTCATCTGGCATGGACATGTTATCATGTATATCACATGACTCGTATTACAGTTGGTGTGTCTTTTGAGTTTCCAAAGCAGGTCTGGTAGCAACTGTAGATCTTTAGTAGGTTTTGTAGTTTCACAGGCTAGTCAGGTGCCACAGGGATAATGTCCTGTTATGGGGGTAGTGTTCCATAAGCCTAGTTGTTCTTTTTTCTTTTTCTGTGGTGGTCTAGTATGTACTAGTAGATCTTTGAGGTTCCTGCTTCTTTTGTTTGCAAAACGAGGTTTTGGCCAGTCAAGGTTGTTCGATGTAATTATTTTCCAATTTCTGTTAATTATCTTTTTCACCTTATTTGTGACGGGGCTGTAGGTAGTGGTGTTTTTGGATGTGTTTCCAGTAATGCCTCTTTTGGTTGTTCTGTGCACGTTTCTTGCAGGAAAGGATTATTTTCTTAGGGTATTCACGAACTGACAATTTTTCACAAAGATCATTTGCTTGGTCCTTGTAGTCACTCTTGATACTGCAGTTTCTTCTGAGGCGAAGAAATTGGCTATAAGGGAGATTTTCCCTTAGGGGTCGTGGGTGGAAGCTTTTGAAAGAGAGTAAGCTATTTTTCGCTGTAGGCTTAAAAAAGGTTTTGGTATGGAGGGAGTTGTTTTTAGCAAAGATGGTTATGTCCAGGAAGTCTAGTGTTCTGTTATTGGCAGTGTACGTGAATTGTAGACAATCATCCTGTTCATTTAGCCATCGATGGAAATGCTTGAGAGTCTGTTCATCTCCTTTCCAGATCAGTATGATGTCGTCTATATACCTTTTCCAAAAGGTAATATTTTCCAGGAAAGGGTTAGTTGTATTTTGGATGAACCTGTTCTCAAAGTGACTCACGTACAGTCCGGCCACGATCTACAGTTGCTACCAGACCTGCTTTGGAAACTCAAAAGACACACCAACTGTAATACGAGCCATGTGATATACATGATAACATGTCCATGCCAGATGAAGTACATAGGCATGACCTGTCGAAAGGCCAAACAACGGATGTATGAACATCGCAGTAATGTGAACTGCAAAAAGACAACAACAAAAATGTCAACTCATTTCAAGGAACTGGGACACACAGTCAAAGATCTGCAGTGGGTCATTTTAGAAACCCTTGACACCGTAGACAGAAATGCCTCAAAAATATTGTTCGAAAAAGAACAACGCTGGGTGCACAGACTCAGAACTGACACCCAAGGACTGAATGACTCCATCCCATGGCTCGCTCTTAATTAAATGAGTTCATCCTTTAACTTGCTCTTAGCGAAAGTCAAGTTCATTAACTTCGGTCACTACCCCTCTCTCAAATCCCGGTCTATCAATCAGCCACTAGCTACACAATATCACTATGTGACACCTGAACAAATCAATAACCCATCCAGGCAGCCAACTTATGTGCCGCCATAAGATCCACAAATTCCCCCACTATTTTTAATAAAATAAACACACCTTTTTATAACAATTTACAATTGGCAAAAACCCATTTAGAAAACACTTTTGGGACTCAAAAGAATTATCGTAAAACCGAGTCTTTCCTCCATTCTCACATCACTGCACTTAAAAACATCCGCCTCGCCGACCGCCACCATTTCCGGGTGGACGGAGGCAGAGACAGCACATGCTGCGAGCGAGGACGCGATTGCAGAAGGTACAAGACGAAAGCTCTGATCCCCTCCAGACGCAAAGCGCAAGTACAACCTTTCTATAGTAACATTTATTTCCCTCCTCCTAGCGCTACCGTCCAGTTCAAAAACCTCTCTCCCCTGATGAAGCGAATAGCTTTGAACCAAGAGGTAGGCTTAACCCGATATTCAGCATAGCCATCCACGCCCACCCCTGACTACTAAGCCATAATATCACGCCAAACACCGCGTGATAAAGATGTCTCAATCACGAACGGCACTAAGAAACCCTTGACAACGTCACATCAGTAGCACCTAAATGCCGACCTACCAGCATGCCATATCACCGTATGAGAGCTATTTATATACACCAATGACCGGCAAGATCTAAGAGCACCACAGAACAGTATAGCACAGCCACCTCACGCCTTTTTTTGATATGAGAATGGGTGAGTTGACGCCTGACATGAGAGTGATTCTGTGCGAAGCATTGCCATTTTACAGTTACTTAATTCGAGATCATTTGATTTTGAATGTGTACAAATTTGTACCTTATTCATTTCCCTCAACCCCCCAACCCCCCCCCCTTTTTTGTTCTTGTCTCCCCTTTTGTCCTTTTTGTTGTGTGCTTTCTTTTACAGGTACAATGAGACCTCTCATCACTTCAAGAATCAGGTTATAATTTACCTATTCTATCACTTTATTCACAACTTTACCCCCTGGTCCTGAAGAAAGCTATTTGACCAATAGTCTATCACAGCTGAAACATGTCGACCATTTTATACGACCTTTGAGTGCACTTGAATTCATAAACAGATTCTGTAGCAGCACGAACTTTCTTTTAACAAAAGCTGGAATCCAGACTTAATAAACTTCCTAGCTCTGAGAGTCCAGACTTTTTTATCAAATCACTCATCACCACCTTGATCACCCCAATTTCCACGATCACTACTGCCTTAAAACTTAAGGTAAAACCTCCTGGTGGAGGGTGCACACAATTGAACTGACCCTATGATTACGCACGCACGTGTGATATAAGCGGGGACACCTCATATACCGCTAACGCAAGTAAGCCAAAAAACACACGTGTATGAGGGTCGTTTTATTGGGAGACACCCAGTTACCAACCTGCAGACCTAAGTTTTTCGCAGGACAAGTGATCCTTTCCCCCATTGATGAAAAGCAATCTAACAGGAGTTTGAAAGGATCCTATCTCTTTCTCCCCACCCCAATTGATTACCTCTACTAAATTGTCAACACCAGCACTTATGACAGCTGCCACATGATGGTGCTTGTTATATAATTTTGAGATGAGCAGAACAGCAAGTTTAATTAATTTGGTATAGATTAAAAACAACTAAAACCTACCCCAAGTCATTTTTATAGATTGGGGGACCTGGAATAGTATGAATTGTCACACTTGTAGCAGTGTGCTGGTTAATAGTGTGAAGGTACTGTCATTGGCAACACTGGTGGAGGCAATGGCTGGTGCAAGATGTGAAAGCCTACAGACTAGAGCTCTGGCACTTATTGTTTTACAAATTTAGCATTTGAAACAGTGATTAGTTGTACACCACTGAAAATTGTGGTTGCCCATACTACTGTGTGTTTCAGAGGGCCTTTTGCAAAACGCCTTCTTCTTGCACAGTGGCTTATACTTGAAAGTCATATATATATTGAGAAATCCATTTGGTAATATAAATGCTGTACTATTCTGTGATCTCATATATCTCCCGATAAAAATGGTACATCACTTGTGTGGCTGTGTCTAGTGCATGTGACACAAAACTCCACAAAAACCGACCTAGAGACCTCACATTACACCCAGCAAAATCAATAGTTTTTTTTAGCAATGTGGGTAGTTGTGGATTTCGGGCCCTAGCTGAGCTGTAAACTTTGTTCAAAAACACACATTTTCCTCACATTTATGTCATGAAAAATTCTGTAATCTGCAGGAATTTACAAATGTCCTATCATTCAGCATTCCTCCATGTCTCATGATAATAATGGTACTCCATTTGTGAGTGTCGGCTTACGCCTGCGAAATAAAAAGGGCCCAAAAAAGAACATGGACAATCAGTTTTTCCCTCTCAAAATCAATGATCCTAATCTTTATGGTTGCGCTCTTCCTTCTTATCATCCTGGTCTTTCTCCTCCTGATATTCCTTCTAGTCCCTCTCCTGCAGGTTTGAGTCATATGGTCTAGTCCACTGATCTTCTTCCCATTGGTCTTGACCTGGTCCTTCTAATTGTGATACTCTTAGTTTCCCTGGTCCTAATTCTCATGCTCCACGTCCTTCTGGTCCTGCAGTTGGTCTCTTGTTCCTTTTTCCCATGGTGCTAATCTTCCCGATCCTCCTTGTGTGCATCATTGCCCTCCTGTCTCTTCAGGTTATTCTGGTCCTCTAGAATCTAGTTCTCTTCGCCTTGTTTTTCTTGGTCTTGATCCTCTTGGTCATGGTCCTCCTGCAGGCCCCGGACCTATCATTGTTCCTACTGCTCCTAGCCCTATTCCTGCCTCTCTTTCTCCTCCTGGTCCCCTAAGTCCTAATACTACTGATTCAAGTCCCGTTGGTACTGATCCCTGTTCCTCCAGGCACTTATCGACTTGGGCTTGGTTGTCTGGCCTTCCTGGTCCATGTGACTTGGTCTTTGTCCTTCTGGTCCTTGTCCTCCTGACCCTGGTCCTATTGATAATCCTGGTTTTGGCTGTCATGATCCTATTCCTCTTTCCCCTGGTCCTCTTGTTCTCATGGTTCTGGTCCTGTTTGACTTCTTCTCATCTTGGTGCTGGTATAATCTGGCCCACCAAGGGATGCTAGCTCCGCTGGTGATCCTAGCTCCCCTCCTGCTGGTCACCCTCCTTCTCATCCCCTTTCCTGGATCAAAAAGGTCCCACCTTCAAACCTGCCAGTTTTTGTTTATTCAGATTTCTAGTGACGTCTGAATTTTTAAGATGGAGATGATGAACTCTGGAGGACAAAATAAGAGAGCAAAGTAGGGACTGGTACCAGCACCTCTGTCTCAGCCAACATTGAGCGATGGCAGAACCCGCCCACTGAAAACACTGAGTTTCACTCACCTGCTGTAAAGATCTATATGTATCTCACAATTGGCATGGCATGATAAAGGTAGGTTAACATGGAGGTAATGCACTTCCTGATGATAAACATGTGCGATTTCTGGTCACAGGTTTGAAGCAACATTATTTACAAAGCACAGAAAGTTAATGTTTTTCTTTCACAGTGTGCTGTGTAGCTTATAGATCACATATTTGTATCTTGTGTAAGATAGCTCAGTGGGTTAATGCTTTTGCTGTAGAAAGCCTTGTGTTCAGCCCTGGACTGTCCTACCGGGTACAGTGGCCACTCCCACACACATTTTGCCCAACAAGAAGAGTACCTGTCAGGCTGAGAAGACACATTTTATTTTCAGGTCAGGCAGCCAGGATTTAGACATGCACTAAAAGTGCAGTCTCTTGGCTGCTTGAGCTTAACTTTGCTGGGCTGAAGGTTTCACAGCTCCTATGGGTGTAACCTATTCAGCTTGGCAAAGCACCTCAAGGCCGTCCCCCTTGTGATGAGGGGGGCGGGGGGTGCCACTGATTGCCTCAGACCTGGGCACTTCAGTTTTAAACCCTGAAGTGCTCAGGGTTGAGAGTAATATGCATGTGTTACTAAGTGCTACATAATGGCTATAAGTGAAATTGCATATATAGACTGCATAGACCTATACCTCCTACATACATGGCGTGGAAGGGCCAACATCGACCTCCAAATTTCAGTTTGCAATTAAGCAACTTGTGAAACTTGACAGGCTGCTTGCCTTTATGTGCTCTTACCGACATCTGTCCAAATGTGTTATCAAGGTGTTAGTTTTCAGCTGTGATCCTTTGCCAACCAATAGCTGCGAGATTTGCCAGACAAAGGAAGTTGCTGATCATCCTGTAAGTGTAGTTGCCTTACCTGGAAGGGAAGGTTGTGCTCTCCCTCGCCCCCTCCCCCCCCGAAGCACCACTGCATGAGTTGCGGTGTTCACACACGGCATCAGGAAAGTCATTAAGATTGGTTGGGCTGGATCAAGAATCCAGTTCTATGGTAACTACATGACCCGGGATCCATTTTGAGCCCCCTCTTTATACTTCACCAGTAAATATAAAAGCAGCTATACAAAGCATAGCTTATGTTCCATAAACATACTCTTCTGGGTACATCCAGGAGAAAGGAAGACAAAAATAAAGAATTCGCTGGATTTCTTCCTGCCCACTCCTGAAAAAATCCACCAGATTAAACTCTTTAGCTCCCTCTACTGGAATCCACATATTCACCTGAAGGCCTTCCTTTTTGAATTCAAAGTCCTCCTAGGAAGTCAGCTCAGTTTTTAAATATCAGATTGCACACTTTCCTATGACAAGTTAGATTGGAATAACTGCAGATGCCAATTTCAACTGATAGAAACAGTTTCCATCTGTCAGACCTGTCGTTCATCAGAAAGGTATATAAAATACTGTAAAAAAAGACAAAGTGAACTAACACAAATACTAGATCACTTCAAAACATAGATCACATCTAAAGTTAAAATTCGATGAAATCTTGCACATCTAGAACTGTTTGAATTGCTGATCACAATGTATTTGCCATCATTTGAAGCCAATCTTAAGCATAGTGGAACGTTAGCATTATTTTCAAAGTTACCATATAAAATCAAATACAGGAAGGGGGTAATATATTTCAAGATCCGATCACATTAATAGGATATGGAAGTTAACATTTAAAGTTCTCTGTAGAGTGACATATAGATCTTTAGCCCCTGATCTATGTGTATGGCGTCACATCTCTTTAGGTTGAAGCCTACCAGACAGCACAGGTGTCTGGTTTTCTAACGATTTCTTGTGGACATTCTGAAAAGTCCCCCAGGAATTGCTTACCATTGGCTTTGTGTTTTATAACTCACATTTGCCTTCTGTCTATTTGCTGGCTTAATTTGATTTAGGCTGTCCAGCTTGAGATTTTTCTTCCCTTGGAGCACAGCTTATTTACTCTATTCTTCCACAAGTGCTCCCTTTCTGTAAACAGGCCTTTAAATCTTGTTCTGATCTTGACACCTTTGCTGTGCATTCAAAGACAGAGTCAAATAACAGGCTTTGTCTTCAATGGAGCTTGGTGTTTACTTTTCTTTCTCTGACTTCAAAGTGAGGGGATGTAAATGACAATCTTGCTGTGAAAGGAACAGGTTTTTTCTAGCACACAAAATGTAAATGTCTGTATATTAGATGTACAGATATTTCAGAATATACCAGAATTAGGAAAGCACAAATGAGGCCCATTTTTTAAAATTCTGAAATGTGATGGAAATATATATTTTAATACATTCAAAACAAATCAATGCACAGGTGATGACATTTCCACCTGTTACTGTTTGTACACTGTATACTCTTATCAGTAAAACTGTATATCTGTGCAAAGGTAATGGTCATTTCAATTGAAAATGTGTTGTCTGTAATGGCAGTGCACCATCACACCATGCACACTCCACACTACGCCACTCCACTCTACTCCAATCTATGCACCTCCATTCTACGACAAGCCACTCGACTTTACAATACTCAACTCCACGTTATGCCACTCTACAGCACTCTATGACAGGCCATTCCATTCAATAACATGCTATGCCACTCTACTCTATGACACGCCACGCTACTCTACTCTATGATATGCCACTCTACTCTGAAACGCTACTCCACTCTTCGACACGCCGCTCCCCTCTATGACACTCCACTCCATTCCACTCCAGTCTGTGCCACTCTACACTATTCCACGCCATTCTATACCACTGCACTTTATGCCCCAATCTACGCCACTCCGCTTCCCTCCACCCTATGCCACTCCACTTTATGCCATTGTACTCTATGCCACTCCACTCTGTGACACTTTATTCCACTATACGCGACATCACTCCACAACATTTTACTCCACTCTATTACACTCCATTCTACACCACTCCACTCTGTGTCACTCCACGACACTCTATGCCCCTCCACTCAATGACAGTCTATGCTCCTCCACTATACAACACTCTTCTCCCCTCTATGCCACTCAAATCTACAACACTCTATTCCACTCCACCCCACTCAATGCCACTCCACGACACTTTGGATTGGTGTCGTTACAACGCAGGCTATTACAACGCCAGCTGTTACAACACGGTTTTTACATCGCATACCACTACAACGCATAGTGCTTTTAAGCGCTGGATAGTGATTTATTTAATTTACTATTCCAACTCCAGTCCCCGTGGATAGTAGGGAAGGTGTTGGATAGTAAATTAAATATATTCCCTATCCTAGAGCGCCCCCCAGCGCAATGCGTTGTAATGGTTTGCGTTGTAATGGTTGCGTTGTAATGGTAGTGCGTTGTAATAAATGCGTTGTAAGTGATGTTTCCCGACACTTTACTCCACTCCACTGTATTCCACTCTACACACCTCCACTCAGCGCCCTTCCATTCCACTCCCTCATAACACTCTATGCCACTCCATGCCACACCACTCCACTCTACCCCACTCTACTCAACTCTACTTTATGCCCCTCTACACCACTGCATGCCACACCACGACACTCCACAACACTTTACGCCACTGTACTCCATGACATTCTACGCCACTCCACTTCACAGCACTCTTCAATTTTTGGCATTCTTTTTTATTGTAAGTTCAACTGTATATATATAGTACCAAGTTGAAAATGCCTATCTGAAATCGTAAGGCGAGGAAAATGTCTGATAATAGTTCAACAATATGAAAATCTTCAATGTTAAGATTTTTCTTAGTTCACCTAAGATATTGTTTGCCAGATACTAGGCATCAGTAACAGATCGACTCAGATCTCTTTTTGTACATATCGAATGGATGATGTTTATTGTGATTTCCAATACTGAACCTGAACCTGTTAAACGGTCAATTGAGAACTAAATTTTGGATTTGTAATATCCTATTGATCCAAACAGATGCCTCTTACATTTGGTTACACTGTTGTGAGAATTTTTGGCGACAGAGGGGGTGACTTGGTGACTATCACCTTAGAGAGCACCATGCGCTGTTCTATAGCGCTGCAATTACCTCTGCACATTCATAGCGACTCAAAACAATTATTTTTATTGGAAATGAGCATTGCAAGATAAATAGAATTGTAGATGGGTAACTGTGAATCACAGGGAGGTTTTTACCTTGGGGTTCTGAGCGGGTGCGGCTCGCATGACTCGGGGTGGGGGATTGCGCGGGAGTTTGCGCAGGGTGGGATTTAAAAAATAAAAAATAAAAAAATGTACCTTACTGGGTCCCGTGCTGTCTTCGCTCCTTGCTGGGTCCCTCTCCAGCATTTTCCTGGAACAGGAAGCAGGCATCCTCCCTCCCCTCCCCTATGCCAATCACAACGCTGTAATGGCAGCACTGTGATTGGTGCGGACGGTGCCCAGCCGAGCGCCTGTAGGGAGGCTATTTTCTCTATGTAGGCTGCATGCAGCCTACATTAAGAAAATGCAGAGTGCGCATGACTTGTCTGGTCCGCCCCAGAGGGCAGACCAAACAGTCAGGGCCCACAGCATTGGGCAAGCCACTCCTACCCGACCCGAACCAATCAGCCCTCCCCAACCAGGCATCTCACAGGGAGAGAAGCAGAAACATAAAATGGTATTTAAAATACCATTTTATGATTCTGCTTCTCGCACTCCTAGAAAGCAGTGAGGTGGCGCTCCTTCACCCTAATGGAGGAGCCGCCCCTGGTTCTGAGTGACATCAAATAGACAAAAAGAGCAACGCTCGAGTTGTCTATGATGTCACTCAGAACCCCGAGGTGAAAAACATCCCAATACTTCACTTTTTAGACATCTATAACTTTATGTTGTACATGGGACCCCAAAACCATCTGCCCCTGCTTACAACTGCTACACCGGGGCAGAGGTGTCATGGGACAGCTGTACAATACATGGCCTCTACTCCCTGGCCAAATTTAAAAAATACCTTACCTGCCATCCTTAACCAACCCCTACCACGTTCCCTCCCTTCCATCCTCCTCAAGCAACTGTACTCTCTGCTTTCAGTAAAAGCAGACAAAAAGAGCCCCTGTTAGTCTGGCCTGGAAGGCCTTCATGACGTAACAACGGATCACTGACATAATATCGAGGGACAGAATATCGACCATCAAGAATATCGTTGAAAAAATATCGACAGTCAAAATATCGAGTTTCTATCTACAAACAGGTAAGTACAAAAATATCGAGTTAAAAATATTGATTACTAAAATATAGTTTTTAAAAATATCGACTTTACTAAAAACAATGTTAAATTAAATTAATATTAAAAATTAATTACTAAAATATACTTAACAATACTTAAATTAACTTATAATAATTAAATAATTAATGAAGGTTAAAAAAAATGTAATTCATATTTGTTAAAACATATATATATATATATTAACTAAATATAATTAAATAATAGCCAATATTATTAACGTACAATATCAAAAGTGTAAAAATTACTATTCCCACTCCAAAGAGTGCAACAGTAGGGAAAGCGTTGGATAGCGTAGGGGTAAAAATTACTATTCCCACTCCAGTGGGTGCAACAGTAGGGAAAGCGTTGGATAGCGTAAGGGTAAAAATTACTATTCCCACTCCAAAGAGTGCAACAGTAGGGAAAGCGTTGGATAGCGTAAGGGTAAAAATTACTATTCCCACTCCAAAGAGTGCAACAGTAGGGAAAGCATTGGATAGCGTAGGGGTAAAAATTACTATTCCCACTCCAGTGGGTGCAACAGTAGGGAAAGCGTTGGATAGCGTAGAGGTTAAAATTACTATTCCCACTCCAAAGAGTGTAACAGTAGGGAAAGCGTTGGATAGCGTAGGGGCTAAAATTCGTATTCCCACTCCAGTGGGTGCAACAGTAGGGAAAGCGTTGGATAGCGTAGGGGTTAAAATTACTATTCCCACTCCAGTGGGTGCAACAGTAGGGAAAGCGTTGGATAGCGTAGGGGTTAAAATTACTATTCCCACTCCAAAGAGTGCAACAGTAGGGAAAGCGTTGGATAGCGTAGGGGTAAAAATTACTATTCCCACTCCAGTGGGTGCAACAGTAGGGAAAGCGTTGGATAGCGTAGAGGTTAAAATTACTATTCCCACTCCAAAGAGTGTAACAGTAGGGAAAGCGTTGCATAGCGTAGGGGCTAAAATTCGTATTCCCACTCCAGTGGGTGCAACAGTAGGGAAAGCGTTGGATAGCGTAGGGGTTAAAATTACTATTCCCACTCCAGTGGGTGCAACAGTAGGGAAAGCGTTGGATAGCGTAGGGGTTAAAATTACTATTCCCACTCCAAAGAGTGCACCAGTAGGGAAAGCGTTGGATAGCGTAGGGGTCAAATTTACTATTCCCACTCCAGTGGGTGCAACAGTAGGGAAAGCGTTGGATAGCGTAGGCGTTAAAATTACTATTCCCACTCCAAAGAGTGGAACAGTAGGGAAAGCGTTGGATAGCGTAGGGGTTAAAATTACTATTCCCACTCCATAGAGTGCAACAGTAGGGAAAGCGTTGGATAGCGTAGGGGTTAAAATTACTATTCCCACTCCAGTGGGTGCAACAGTAGGGGAAGCGTTGGATAGCGTAGGGGTTAAAATTACTATTCCCAGTCCAGTGGGTGCAACAGTAGGGAAAACGTTGATAGCGTAGGGGTTAAAATTACTATTCCCACTCCAAAGAGTGCAACAGTAGGGAAAGCTTTGGATAGCGTAAGGGTTAAAATTACTATTCCCACTCCAGAGAATACAACATTAGGGAAAGTAAATACTTCATATATTATTTAAAAATTTAAAAATTAATATCTATTAATAATTATTTAAAAATAATTTTAAAATGTATATAATATAATAATTAATATATTACAATTACTAATTAACAATAATTATTTCAATTGATCACCTATTAATACAAATTATTAAGAAAATAACAATTAGTTATTTAAATATTAAAAATTAATTAACAATTATTTCCAATTAAATACATTTAAATACATTTAATTATTTAATTAATTATTATTTACAATTTAATTACTTCCCACCCAATTCCCCTATAAACCCACAACCCGCTACAGAAAATAAATAAGTAAAATTCACATAATTACCAATTAATCAATTAAGTAAATTTAATTACCAATTAAAATTTAATTAATTAACAAATATAAATTAATTAACAATTAATTAAAAATTACTATCAATATATACATTTACATATTTAATTAATTATAATTAAATTACTTCCCACCCTATTCCCCAGTAAACTCACAACCCGCTACAGAATTAAATTACGCAATAATTATAAAAACAAAATTCATTAATTAAAAATAATTATAACATAAATACACACTTTTCACACATATTTTAACATAAAAATACACTATAAAAAATTAGATATTAAAAAATCGATATTTTTAACTATCTATATTATATACTTCGATATTTTAACTTTCTATATTTTTAACAGTCGATATTAAATCACCTACCTTAAAAACAATATTTTGGTTATCTATATTCTGTCCTGTCGATATTTTGTCCAGTCTATATTTACAACTCGATATTATGTCCAAACGATATTTTGGAGTCGATATTATGTCTGTGCACCCGTAGCAACAGTGGGTAACAAGTTTTGTTACCCACTGTTGCTACATTACAGCAGTGAGTTTTAACATTTAGAAACAGAAATAAAAGACAGAGGCACAATATGAGAGCCATACATAACAAAGATAAATTTCCATCTCATCAAATAATTTAGCACCCAAATATACATAGCTCACTTTAACCCTTTTGGGGGCAATTCAAATACCTTGGTTTTGGAAGTTGATACCTTTAGCTGCAGATGATGGCTTTTCAGTAAGCCTCTAGGCTCGCCGCCTTCCTCGAGACGAACGGATCCCTCGACCACTCGCAGTCCGGTTTCCGAGCTAACCACAGCACAGAGATCGCCCTCATCGCAGCCACTGACGACATCAGATCCCTGCTCGACAACGGGGAGACAGCGGCCCTCATCCTCCTGGACCTCTCTGCAGCGTTCGACACTGTCTGCCACCACACCCTAGTGTAGCGCCTCAGCAACATCGGAATCCAGGAGAAGGCACTGGAGTGGATCATCTCGTTCCTCGCCGGAAGAACCCAGAGAGTCCGCCTACCCCCGTTCAGATCCAAGGCCACCAAAGTCATCTGCGGCGTACCACAGGGATCATCACTCAGCCCCACCCTCTTCAACGTCTACATGAGCCCCCTCGCAGCCATCGCACGCCAACAAAACCTCAACATCATCCCCTACGCCGACAACACCCAGCTGATCCTCTCCCTCACTAATGACCCCACCACTGCCAGAACCAGCCTACACGAAGGGATGAAAGACGTCGCCGAGTGGATGAAGAACAGCCGCCTGAAACTGAACTCAGACAAGACGGAAGTCCTAATCCTGGGGTCATCTCCCTCCGCCTGGGACGACTCCTGGTGGCCCCCTGCCCTGGGCACCACTCCCAAGCCAACGGACCACGCACGCAACCTGGGTTTCATCCTGGACTCCTCCCTCTCGATGACCAGACAAGTCAACGCCGTCTCATCATCGTGCTTCAACACCCTGCGCATGCTCCGAAAGATCTTCCGATGGATCCCCACCGAAACCAGGAAGACGGTCACCCAGGCACTAGTCACCAGCCGTCTGGACTACGGAAACACCCTCTACGCCGGAACCACAGCCAAACTTCAGAAAAGACTCCAACGCATCCAGAACGCCTCCGCACGACTCGTCCTGGACATCCCCCGACACAGCCACATATCCGGCCACCTGAGAGACCTGCACTGGCTCCCCGTCAGCAAGAGGATCACGTTCAGACTCCTCACCCACGCACACAAGTCCCTCCACGACCTGGGCCCCAAGTACCTCAACAACCGCCTGACCTTCTACACGCCCACCCGCCAGCTACGATCGACCAGCCTCGCCCTCGCCGCCGTTCCACGCATCCGCAGAGCCACCACCGGAGGAAGATCCTTCTCCTACCTGGCAGCCAAGACATGGAACTCCCTCCCCATCCACCTTCGGCTAACCCAGGACCATCTCTCCTTCAGGAAGCAACTCAAGACCTGGCTTTTCGAGCAGTAACGGACCCCTCCCCCCCAGCGTCTTGAGACCCTTCCGGGTGAGTAGCGCGCTATACAAATGCCATGATTGATTGATTGATAGGCATATGATTGTGCCTGGAAGCCCTACTCAGTGAAGGCAATAATAAGGGCCTCCAAAATGTACATTAAGAGACAAATCAGGAAACTGATAACTTGAACATTCTGTGACGAATATGTGATGCTACAACGCCACATTTTACATTACGGTAGGTAACAACACGGACATTACATCATCCGCATTGTTACCACGCATGGCAATACAACGCAAGTCATTTCTACGACTTGCACTAGATGGCACGCTAGACTTAGGAATAGTATAAATTATTATTCGTACTCCAGTTAGCGCATCAGCAGGGAATGTGTTGGACTTAAAATCCAACACATTCCCTGGTGTTGTGCGCCATCTATCACAAGTAGTTGAAACGACTTGTGATGTAATGCCATGCGTGGTAACAACGCGAACGATGTAATGTCTGCGTTGTTACCAACGTGCGTGGTACTGACAGCATTGTAAACGCTGTCTCCCCCTTGTGACATTTCGAGGAAGGTATACCATATTAGCCTGACATAGACTCAGAATAGAAGCAAGGTAAAATGTTTTCTTGTTTTACCACGCTTATGTTGTTGTGATAAGCCAACTCAATCTTCCGTGAAAATATATTTTTCCCTTAGATAGCAGGGGTGCTTCCTCTTCAAGGCTGTTCCACCTGTGAACCCATAGAGCCACAGCTTAATCGAATTATTATGCTTATAAGTGTAATAATAAAAATGTTACAGTGTTCATGAAAACAAGACTTTCATTGTTACATGAACACTACCGTTTTTAGGTCATACTTCTGATGATGGGAAGAGGAGGAGGGAAAGGGGGGGGGGGGGCTGAGCGACGATCCAGCTACGGAGTGTTGTTTAAAAACACAACTCGCTGTAGGCGAATGTCTGAATTGTGTATGTGAGGGGCGTAGTTCAACTATGATCGCCTCGCATAGGCACAATCCTTTTTATTTAGCAGACATACTGAGCATGCCTAAGGTAGCAGAGTAAATCTTACAAAATGGGGCTGTCAGGACGCAGTGCGTCCTTGAGGTAAGTAAGGAGTTACACAGAGCAGCAGGGACAGGATCCCCAGCACTGCCCCAGCTTCTGATAGGGCTGTGCTTCATGTCCTACCAGGAAGCTGGAAGAGGGCTTGGGGGGGATCTTCCTCTGTAACCTGGCCCTGCTACTCAGTCTAGCCCCTCGTTAGGAATCCTGCCTTGCTGGTTCCACTGCTCAGCTCCGGATTACTTCTCTGCTGCTGCCATGTAGCCTTTGAGTTGCCAGAAAAGGAAGAAGGGTAAATAGAAAATAAATCAGTGATCTTTTTCTGTGGATGTGTGAGTGAAAATACATTTTTGAGTGATTGAGAGAGAATGAGATTGAGTGTTCGTTTAATGTGTTTGAGAGTGCCAATGAGAATGAAAGAGTGAGAATCAATGAGTGAGTAAAGCAGTGTGAGCGAGTTAGAATGAGTGAGGGGGAGATTGTGAGAAGGAGTGGGAGTGTGTCAGGGGTGTCTATATCAACGGTGTAACATGTGCACTTGCACCAGGTCGAAGGGGCCCTGCTGCACTGATAAAGCAGAACACATGTACCCCAGGAGTTCAGATCAGAGACCCTGAATATCGGTAGTTGTGAGTGAGGGCCAGTGATTGTGAAAGTGTGAGTGTGTGCAAGTGTGTTTGTGTGTGAGAAACAGTGAGTGTAAGTATAGGGGTACATTTGTGTGTGAGGGCACTCGAGGCAAATTTTGAAAACAACGTGGCAAGTATTACGCCTCACCAGTTTGAGGGATCACCAGCCGCCAGTGAATGTCAGAATAGAACTTTCTAATGATTTACATCTTCTAGGCTGATCATTTCTTCCATAAAATCTCCCTGGACTCAGGTGAAAGACAGGAAAAGTCAGCTTGTGCAATAGTGTTATTTTATTTGTCTGGCTATACTTATGAAATGCAGAGATCTGATCTTTTGTGGAGAAGACTGGATGAAGGTCTTGCTGCATGGGGTTGATGATTTGATTTTCAACCTAGATTTCAGTGGGAAATAAAATGATTTTAGAAAATGGTTTGCAATCATTCTCTTTGAGACTAATTGTTCTGCAGGGTTTGCTAGAGATTCTTGGGCCTTTAGAACAACCGTGCTGCTGGTCTTGAGAGCAGGAAAAAAGGCATTGCTAAAACTACTTGTGAAAGCAGTGGTTTAAAAGTACATATACAAATCTCAGATGCGGCAATGCTAAGTCCCACAGCTTTCCATATGCCCAGTGCCTCAGAGCTTTCCTGAACTAATTTTCAATTAAGACTTCTTTTAGATTGGTGTTTATGGTGCCAACTGCCCTGTTGTATCGTATGCTATCAGCATCCATAACTTTTCTAGCATTCAAGATTCCAATTCTCTTCATTATTTACTATGCTGATGATTTGTTTTATGGAAAATATTTCCGTCGTGGAGGGGAACTAGAAGGCATGATTATCTCTTATCCACAATGCACAGGGCAGGCATCATCTACTGTTTGTAACATTGCTGTCTGCTTTTGCAACAGTCAGGTCTAGATCCCTGTTGAAAATCATTATGGCTGTTTTCTCTAAGATGTTTTAGATGCTTCTCAAGGCAGCTTTCAAGAACGTTTGCTGTGAATGGTATGTTGGATATTGGGCAGAGGTTGCATAGGTCTGTGAGGTGTGGACCACTCTTTTTATGAAGGGGGTAGGTAACCTGTCCAAATTAAAGTCAATCTGGAACTACCCCTTGTGCTAGAGACATGTGTAAATGTAATGTAAATGTAAATGTATAGGCATTTATATAGCGCACTACTTACCCGGAGGGTCCCAAGGCGCTTCGACCGCTGCGAAACCCTTCCTGGCTTCCCTGAGAGATGGTCCCTTAATGGGTATCTCCAGGGTGAGACCAGGCATCCCCGGCGGTCTGGTGGGGCCGTTAGTGAAGATGAGGCAACCTAATGCCCAGAGTTTCCGAGTGTGATCGCTGATCAAAGTGGGCACCGAGGCGAGAGAATTATCGAGTCCGCTGACCCTGGTCCAGAAACCTGCCGCACCGGGAATCGAACCCTGGTCCCGGGCCGTCCTCTGCTCTCGGGTCTGCCGCCTCTAACCAGTGAGCCACACTATGTATATCAAGGTGTCAGGTACAGAGTGATGGTCACATCCACCTCTTTCATAATGTTTTCTTGAAATATCAAGAGCCGCTGGGGGGATTTCTAGACTCTGTCAAATGGTTCATTGGAAGATTTTTCGCCAAATTAATCTGATCTGCGAAGGCTCTGTGTTTGCTTGAAAAGGTTTTTGTATTTGTGAGCTTCTCACATAGTGATTCTAGATTCTACTTTCATGTGTTCTTGCCAATATGTATATATTCGCCCTAAGAATTTTAATTTATTCAAATAACTTTTCAAAACCATTTTTAAAAACTTTTAAAAACCATTTGCAGTTGTCCTTGTAGTTAAGCTTATCTGCCACCTCTGTCAGGACTGTGTATGTGGAAGCCATGGTTCTATTTGCTCCCACATCAATTTCGGTGTTAATTCGTTTACAAGAGATCTCAGTACTTTCAAGGATGGCACAGGAATTTATATTCCAGGCGCCTGGAGTCTATAGAAGCCCCAGCTATTTTAACAGGACAATATAAATTCCTGTGCCACCTTTGGAACTTCCAAGACTGCATGAAACTGGTGTTTGGAGCCCGTAGGAGCCCCGCCCTTTGTTTACTGGAAAATATAAATTCCTGTGCCATCCTTGAAATTACAGAGGAATTGGTTGGATCTTATGATAAGAGAGACTGCTATATAATTCTAGTCTTGATAAAGGTGGTTTACAACCAAACAAGATCACCGAAACGCGTTGACGCTTGTGTTTTTTTAGTTGGTTGTATCCCAGGAACGTGTTAATGTCCAATTGTATATGAAGGGCTGTGGACATTGTAACATATAACAAAGAATTCCATAGGAAACAACCTACAACAGATGCAATTATTTTTCTCGCACTTGGCTTTTTGTCTCTCATATTTATCCAGAGCAGACTCCATCAGCACGTCAGCTCTCTTTTAATCTGGCACATCAACGAGTCCAGGTAGTCTGGTCTAGGTAGTATATGAGAATTTAACAGCTTGATTACTGTTTGGTACAGGAAGATCATTTTGAAAAAAATCTGGTTCCAAGTACATTTAACAAGCTCCCATCATATTTATTACCATATTCTTTTAAGCTCATTAAATGTGTCTTGAAATTCACAACATGTTGCACATCTTCATTTGAACTATTTTCATGTGCGCAACATATGTTAGCCCCTTTTTTACATCTTCCTTCCTTCAAATTAATTAAATGATTTTGGAAACGAGTTGGAAAAAATAGAAATTTAATTTCCTTTGAATGCTTCTAGTGTGCTTAACTGTGTATATGTGTTTATTTTGCGTGCTGACAGTTGCTTCCATGCAATAGACCATTATGAAGGGAGAAGGGGTTTAACGCAAGTAGTAGGCCTGCTTTGAAATTTATTATTTTTTTAGTTTATTTATTTTTCTTTATTTATTCTCTTCAGTTAATTTAAAAGTTTACCATATTACAAAGTTGTGATGACAATAAATCTAATTAAAAACAGGAGGAACAATCAATCAAGCAGCAGTGGCAAAAATAGAGAACTATGCTACAATACCTCGATAGCCAAATATACACATTTTCTTAATTTGCATTAGCAAGCTGTGGTTCACACAGCTACCACAACAAATGTCTGCCTCGCAGTACTCTCATTACAATCTGCCCTTTCTCCCAGCGCCAGTGGCCCACCCTTGTATACATTTTATTACCTATATGAAAGAAAAACTAATTTCCTGAGCAGCCATAATCTTTGCAAATCTTTCTCCCACAACCAAGTACTAAGCAAATCTATTTACTAACACCAGAGTTCATTCTTGTATGTTTTAAGCAATATTTTTCCAGGAAAGGTGGAAGGGCCAAGAGAAATATCAGATAGGTAAATTACATTTATTTACAACGGTATTGGTTCTAATTTAGATGGCAAGGAGGAGCAGCCCATCTGCTGTGACATTCAGTGAAGTGTGCATTAATACGGATTAGAGAATGAGCACATCACTTTGTGCTTTCTATATCTTTAACGGCTTTTCAACGGACACTTTCACGTAAAGCAGCACTGCCTCCCGATTGGCCTGTAGTCTCCTTTTGTATCTATGAGGCTTGGCTCGATTTTCAACAGAACTGTTGTACAAAGTCAAAGACATGGCAGATAAAGACAATATAAGTTTGTGGAAGTACATCTAGAAAAATGTGGGATGTAGCAATGAATTACTAGTTAGACACAGTCACAGTATAAACATATGTGATTGTTTCACAGCTACAGTATATAGACGTGAGGCTGCTCGTTGGGCAAGGCAATCTTATACCACAAGAAAAGCCACAGAGCACTGTTCAAATAAGCACTGGCAAAGCCAAGAGGTCAGGTTAAAACATTGAAAATAGTGTGATGCAGATGGAAAAAAACAATAAAAAGCTATTGCTTTCTGAATAAATTCATCTTTGAGATGAATAATTTAATGTAATAAATCAGTGTATATAGTGCTTCATGCATTTAAATGCATCCATCCATAGGAGACAGAATGATACACCAAACAGCAAATGGCATTAACATGAGATGAGAGACAAAAAGCTCATGTGGGTGGAGCCAAAGCTATCTATGTATATTTTTAAGAATTGTAACAATAGGCGATTTACTTCTGCTTTGTTTAGTGAGACCTAAAATAGGTGCGGGATTACTAAGCAAGAAACCTGACATAGAGAGGAATGTATTATGAACAGTGTTAGAAATGGGGTAACCAATTGTACGGGGTAGCATGGAGCAGAGCGGGCAGGCCAAACTCCTGAGGACATGTGTGAAGCATCCATGCAGTACCCACAGACAACACACCGGGCACAGCACAAAAAGAGACACGACACAGGTTTGGATGAAAAAGAATAACTCATGTATTGTCTCCAAACTGCAAAAGTAAGACACAGTAATCACAGTGAGGGCAATGTATACCAGGGGAATTGTTTACAGGGAAAAGGGAAAAAGAAGGAAAAAGGTAAGTCCACAAGTTTCCAGGGCTGAAATAAAGACAAAGAGTTACCAAATGACGCGGAACAAAAGCACTATCAATGTGAGGGAAAGAAACACTAGGCCTCGGCCTTTGCGCAGGTCAGCACGAAATAAAAACATTAGGGGGCCGATTCCGATCTGGAAAAAAACAAACGCTGTACGATTCGTATTCGTAGCAGATTCCGTCCGAATGTGAAAGATCCGTACGACCTGCGTAGTACAATTCGTTACCGTCGATTACCGTACGAAAATCATCGCACCATCTGATTCCAAGTCGGTGACCCGTACGAATAAGAATCGGAAATCCTTCCGTACGATTACTAAACATGCTGTACTATAACACTAGTACGATCCGGTGCGGAAAGCCTGTACGCGATTCTACGGGCCAAAGTAGTCGCGCATGAAGACTCATTTGTACGGAAACATACCAACCGTGTACCCCTCGATGAAGCGAACGTGACCCCCAACGGCCCGTACAAGTCACCCGCACGCACACCACACGCACACCCCCCCTCAAGCGAACTTGACCCCCAACACCTCCAACGGCCCGTACAAGTCACCCGCACGCACAAACACCACACGCACACCCCCCTCAAGCGAACGTGACCCCCAATGGCCCATACAAGTCACCCGCACGCACAAACACCACACGCACACACCCCCAAGCGAACGCGACCCCCAACGGCCCGTACAAGTCACCCGCATGCACGCACACCACACGTACACCCCCCTCAAGCGAACTCGACCCCCAATACCTCCAAAGGCCCGTACAGGTTGCCCGCACGCACAAACACCACACGTACACCCCCCTCAAGCGAACGCGACCACCAACGGCCCGTACAAGTCACTCGCACGCACGCACACCACACGCACACACCTCCCTCAAGCGAACTCGACCCCCAACACCTCCAACAGCCCGTACAAGTCACCAGCACACACAAACACCACTCGTACACCCCCCCAAGCAAACCCGACCCCCAACACCTCCAACGGCCCATACAAGTCACCCGCACGCACGCACACCTCACGTACACCCCCCCTCAAGCGAACTCGACCCCCAACACCTCAAACGGCCCGTACAAGTCACCCGGACGCACGCACACCACACGTACACCCCCCCTCAAGCAAACTCGACCCCCAATACCTCCAACAGCCTGTACAAGTCACCCGCACGCACAAACACCACAAGTACACCCCCCTCAAGCGAACTTGACCCCCAACACCTCCAATGGCCCGTACAAGTCACCCGCACGCACAAACACCACACGTACACCCCCCTCAAGCGAATGTGACCCCCAACGGGCTGTACAAGTCACCCGCACGCATGCACACCACACGCACACACCCCCCTCAAGCGAACTCGACCCCCAACACCTCCAACGGCCCGTACACGTCACCCGCATGCACAAACACCACACGTACACCCCCCAAGCGAACACAACCCCCAACACCTCCAACGGCCCGTACAAGTCACCCGCACGCACGCACACCACACGTACACCCCCCCTCAAGCGAACTCGACCCCCAACACCTCCAACAGCCCGTACAAGTCACCCGCACGCACGCACACCACATGTACACCCCCCTCAAGTGAACTCGACCCCCAACACCTCCAACGGCCCGTACAAGTCACCCTCACGCACAAACACCACACATACACCCCCCTCAAGCAAACTCGACCCCCAACACCTCCAACGGCCCATGCAAGTCACCCGCACGCACGCACGCACACCACACGTATACCCCCCTCAAGCGAACTTGACCCCCCACACCTCCAATGGCCCATACAAGTCACCCACACGCATGCACACCACATGTACACCCCCCTCAAGCCAACTCGACCCCCAACACCTCCAACGGCTCGTACATGTCACCCGCACGCACGCACACCAAACGCACACACCCCCCTCAAGCGAACTCGACCCCCAACACCTCCAACGGCCCGTACAAGTCACCCGCATGCACACACACCACACGTACACCCCCCTCAAGCGAACATGACCCCCAACACCTCCAACGGCCCGTACAAGTCACCCGCACACACAAACACCACACGCACACACAACAAAAACCCCAAAAACAACACAAGGACAAATCAAACTAGTTGCACAACAACACCAAACATGTCTCCTGTGTACACACCATTGACAAACAAAGCACTGGCCACAGCCAAACTGAGGGCACAAGTCACACCCCCTCCCATATAACACACACACCACCAATTCAAACTAAGACACACCCACAAATGGACCAATAAAAGTGGACACACATACAACCCAACATCCCTTGCAACATACCTACTAGCAAAAAGAAGAGCCTGCCAGCACATCACCAACTGCACCCATTAATCTTCACACATACAACCTATCACATACACACCCACACCACCCCCTTCACAATCAGACACACACACCCTCTTACATACACACCATCACCTTCTCAATCACACACACCCCACACTATGACCACACAAAAGAATCCAAAGTTCACCAACCCGGAAAATGAGATCCTTGTAGATGAAGTCATCCGAGCCCCAGCTGTTTGGTGCATTGGTCAGACAGACCAGCATTGCTGACAAAAACTCGCATGTGGGAGAGGATCGCTGACAAGGTCAATGCTGTTGCACCCATCAGGCGCACCAAGGTGGAATGCCAGTCCAGGTGGTATGATCTGCGGAGGATGGTCAAGAAGAAGATGGACCAGGACTACGCCAATGTACACCACACTGGAGGTGGTAGTCCCCGCAGACCTCCAGTATACCATCCCTGGGAGGAGAAAGTCATGACCCTGCTGCCACCGGTGGGAGTACACGGAATACAAGGAGTCATTGAGCCTGGTGAGTACACAACAAACACATGTAATATGGTGGACCTCAACACAGTGCACAGCAGGATGGGGGTGGGTGGCATTGAGTCACAGCTCAGCAAAACTAAATGGGGGTAGTTGCATGGGGGAGGCAGAAAGGGAGTAAGTCATAGGGTAGGAGGCTGCTCCCATCCCAAATGACCCAGGTACACACACAAGCACAATGATGAATGCACAGGGAGTGTGAAAGTACAGACAAGACAGCACACCACACAAAACTATTATTATACATGTCATTGAGACATGTTTTGTAGACGCATCATTTGGTGACACAGTAAGGCAGTGTAGCAAGCGAGTGAGGCCAAACCACCTGTCTCCATACCTCTGTTGACCTCTTACATCTGTCTGTCTCCATCCCTCCGACAGTCTCCCTGTGTCTGGCAACCTATGTCTCTGTCCCTCTGTCTCCGTCCACCTATAACTACGTCCCCCTTACTCTCCCTCTGTCTGTCTCCCTACCTAGGTCTGGATTACACACCCTGTCACCCTCCTCCCTCTGTATTACACCTTCAGTTATCCTCCCACAGTGAACTCACCCCAGTGACATGGGCACACACAGTCACACCCCATCACTTCATAGGTCCATTGAAGAACATACACCAGTTTGTCGAGGGATGTTACTCAATTACCAGCAGTAATGTGCCAACTGCCTGAGACACACCCAGCATTTGCAGGTAACACAGTACTGTTACAGGACACACAGTCTGTATAGGCCTGTAGTAGAAAGTGGGCCCTGGTGTAGTCAGAACAAGGCACTCCTGTGAACATTCCAAACAAAAACTCCAGGACAAGGTCAGACATCCTGTGTAGGAACCCTCAACCACGATCAAGGTAGCATGTCTCATGAGGGCACAGCCAAACCACAAAAAAGATGTACGATTGCTACTGACATACCAACTACAACCATGGCCCGTCACACACCCCGTACAGAAAGTAATCCCATGGGGACAGGCAATGGAGTGCTACACTGTCACAATGGTCATGTACCACAAATAAACAGTTTCACATATGAATACACATACAACAATAACATGCACAGTGCAGATGCTCAAGTCCATTGTGCCTCTCACACAATGCACTTGGCCCGTCATATGAACGTTGTGCATCACTTTAGTCCCAACATGGACATGTGTATTGCCAAGGTGATGCCTGTAGTACAAGTGCGATGTCCTAACGCTATGATGCAGAAGTGGGTGTGTAGGTCCTGGGGGGTTGGCATAGCTTGGCCATCATGGAACAGCAACAACTATCCAAAGTACTGGAATGTATCAGTAAGAAATAAACTCAGTCTCTTACAAGAACCTGCTGCATCTGAACTCTGTGCATGCCTGATGCAGCCATAAGGATTGACACTGTATCCTGAATGTAGCATGAAACAGTGCAATGCTGTATATGTGTTGTGGTGGCAAGACAAGACACAGCAATGGCTGTGTCACTCATTGTCAAGAGAATGGAAGAAGGAAAAAACACTTAACTACATGTCAATTTGCTACCACTACATAATCAATCAATCAATCAATCAAAAGCATTTATATAGCGCACTACTCACCCAGAGGGTCTCAAGGCGCTAGGGGAGGGGGGTCCGCTACTGCTCGAACAGCCAGGTCTTGAGTTGCTTCCTGAAGGCGAGGTGGTCCTGGGTCAGGCGGAGGTGGGTCGGGAGGGAGTTCCATGTCTTGGCGGCGAGGTAGGAGAAGGACCGTCCCCCTGTGGTGGCTCTTCGGATGCAGGGGACGGCGGCGAGGGCGTGGCCGGTTGATCGAAGCTGGCGTTTGGGAGCGTAGAAGTTGAGGCGGCTGTTGAGGTATCCTGGGCCTTGGTTGTGTAGGGCTTTGTGTGCGTGGGTGAGGAGTCGGAAGGTGATTCTCTTGTTGACCGGGAGCCAGTGCAGGTCTCTCAGGTGTCCGGAGATGTGGCTGCGACGGGGGATGTCCAGGATGAGTCGTGCTGAGGCGTTCTGGATCCGCTGGAGTCTCCTCTGGAGTTTGGCGGTGGTTCCGGCGTAGAGGGAGTTGCCGTAGTCCAGACGGCTGGTGACGAGGGCCTGGGTGACCGTCTTCCTGGTCTCGGTGGGGATCCACCGGAAGATCTTACGTAGCATGCGCAGGATGTTGAAGCACGACGAGGAGACGGCGTTGACTTGTCTGGTCATGGAGAGGGAGGAGTCCAGGATGAAGCCCAGGTTGCGTGCGTGGTCTGTTGGTTTGGGTGTGCTGCCTAGGGCCGGGGGCCACCAGGAGTCGTCCCAGGCGGAAGGTGAGGATCCCAGGATGAGGACTTCCGTCTTGTCCGAGTTCAATTTCAGGCGGCTGTTCTTCATCCATTCAGCTACCTCTTTCATCCCTTCGTGAAGGTTGGCTCTGGCGGTGGCGGGGTCGTTGGTGAGGGAGAGAATCAGCTGGGTGTCGTCGGCGTAGGAGATGATGTTGAGGTTGTGCTGGCGTGCGATGTCTGCGAGGGGGCTCATGTAGACGTTGAAGAGGGTTGGACTGAGCGAGGAGCCTTGAGGAACGCCGCAGATGACTTCGGTGGCTTCAGATCTGAACGGGGGGAGGCGGACTCTCTGTGTCCTTCCGGCGAGGAAGGAGATGATCCACTCCAGTGCCTTCTCCTGGACTCCGACGTTGCTGAGGCGCTGTACTAGGGTACGGTGGCAGACAGTGTCGAAGGCCGCGGAGAGGTCTAGGAGGATGAGGGCCGCTGTTTCTCCGTTGTCGAGCAGAGCTCGGATGTCATCGGTGGCTGCGATCAGGGCGGTCTCGGTGCTGTGGTTGGCCCGGAAGCCAGACTGCGAGAGGTCGAGGGATCCGTTCGTCTTGAGGAAGGCGGCCAGCTGCTTGTTGACGGTCTTCTCAATGACTTTTGCAGGAAATGGGAACAGCGAGATGGGGCGGTAGTTCTTGAGGTCGGTGGGGTCGGCTGATGGCTTCTTGAGTAGGGCGCTGAGTTCGGCGTGCTTCCAGCTCTCCGGGATGGTAGCGGTGTCGAAGGAGGTGTTGATGATGTCCCGCAGGTGGGGTGCGATGACAGCGTCGGCCTTGTTGAAGACCTGGTGAGGGCAGGGGTCGGTAGGAGATCGGAGTGGATGGAGTTCATCGTGCGGACGGTGTCTTCGGTGCTGATCGAGGTCCAGGCGCAGAGGGTGGTGGTGGGGGGCGGTGGTTCGGTCGTGGCGTGCGTCGGTTGAGTGCTGAAGCTGTTGTGTATGTCCGCGATCTTGTTGTGGAAGTAGGCGGCGAGGGAGTTGCAGAGGTCTTGCGAAGGGGTGATGTCGTTGTTTCCGGCGTTGGGGTTGGAGAGCTCTTTGACGATGTTGAAGAGTTCCTTGCTGTTGTGTGCGTTGTTGTCCAGTCGTTCCTTGAATGCGGTTTTCTTGGTGGCGTGGATGAGTTGGTGGTGTTTTCGGGTGGCGAGCTTGAGGGCAGTCATGTTGTCCGGAGTTCTCTCGAGGGCTCTGCAGTTCTTGTTGGAGCTCTTGAGTTTGTCGGTGAACCATGGGGCTTTCTTGCTACCGGGTCTGCTAGGCGGAGTCTTCAGAGGGGCGAGGTCGTCTGCGCAGTTGCTGATCCACTTCGCGAGGTTGGTGGCCACCTGGCTGGGGTTCGTTGCGCTGGTGGGAGGGTTCATGCTCAGGGAGGTCGCGAGCTTGTCGGCTGTGATCTTGTTCCAGCTTCTGCGTGCAACCTGTTTGAAGGACTGGGTTTTCTTAAGATCCATCGGTGCCAGGGGACAACACCTGAAACCTTCGTGGGTAACCTGTTCCGGCGTACCAAATGACAGAGACACGGGACACTTCCTTCGGCGTCAAAGATTCGAAGTTTATTACTGCAGGGAACACAGAAGTCACGAGAAGTACATAGCATGTAAGTTCTGGGAGACTGCTTCAAATTGCTACTGGGGGTCGCTCCTTTTATACACATTTCTCTCATAGGTTAACACGGTACACAAAGGTTTACAACTCGGTTCCCATCATAAACCACAAGGAGGTAGCTTTCATGCTTTCAGGGCCCGGAACATAAGTACGGAAACATTTGGTGGTTCCCAACTGTAAAAACCCATCTTGCCACCATTAGTACATTCCAATCAGCAGTAAACAGATCGAAGAAGGAACAGGAACAGGTGTAGAGGAAGACCAAAACAGTGGGGAGATCGGAAAGGGTGTAAAAGAGGTGGTATCGGGAAACACGAGTTGCAAGCATCAAAGGGACGCGCCTAATGAGATGCACGGCTAAGACAATAGACCGGCAAGATGAGCCTCGAGCGGGGCCATCTGCCTTACAGTATCATCCCCCTCATAATAAAGACACTTTCAAAGGAAACGTGTCTTCCGCAAGAGTTTTAGGAATCCCAGGGTTGCGAAGCGGACAGCGTCCGTTCGCTGGCTACTTGAGGGCAAGAGACAAAATGGATGCCGTATCTAAGATGAAACCCGTGGGTACAGATATAGAAACCCACGGAACAGACGAACGGGTTAGGTTAGCACAGCGAAACTGCGTACACCCACTAAACTCGTCATTTGCGGTTCATAGATACCAGACTCGACCATATTCGTGCGAGTCAAAAACATCACTTACGATTGTCACGGAACCTCATGTTGCTGGTGGTGGTGGATCGTGGTCCTTCTGAAGCTGAAGTGGACGCAGCTGTGGTCCGTCCAGTGGAGTCCGGTGGCGTGGCTGAAGGCGATGTCCTTGCTGGATGAGAAGACGGGGTTGAGTGTGTGTCCGGCGTAGTGGGTGGGGGTGGTGACCAGCTGCTTGAGTCCCAGGTTTGCGAGGTTGTCCAGCAGGGTGGTGGTGTTGCGGTCGTTGTTGTTCTCCAGGTGGAAGTTGAGGTCCCCGAGGAGGACGTAGTCAGCGGAGCGGAGGGCGTGCGGGCTGATGAAGTCGGCGATGTCTTCGCTAAATTGTGTGCGTGGTCCCGGGGGTCTGTAGATGAGGGTGCCTCTGAGGGTGGTCTTGGGGTTGATGTGGATCTGGAAGTGCAGGTGCTCGGCGGGTGCGAGGGTGTCGTCGGTGTTGGTCGTGATGCGGATGGTGTTCCTGTGGATGATGGCGATGCCTCCTCCGGTGTGGTTGATGCGGTCCCTTCGGATGATCTTGTAGCCGTCTGGGATGGCGATGGCGGGCGCTGAAGAGGCGTTCATTCAGGTTTCCGTGAGGAAGGCGACGTCAGGTAAAGTTGTGTCGAGCAGGTTCCAGAGCTCGACGGCGTGTCTGTGGACGGAGCGGGTGTTGAGCAGGATGCATTTCAGGTGGCTGCTGCTGTTGCTCGTCTTGGTCTTGGTTGGTGCTGGAGTAGTGCAGGTCCGGATGCAGGTGAACTTGCAGGAGTTGCAGCAGAAGGGTCCGTGGGTGCGTCTCGGGGTGGCTCGGTAGCATCCTGGGATTCGGCCGGCGTTGAGTGCGTTGAGGGTGGCGGCGTCGTACGTCCGGCGGGTGGGCTGGGGTCTGTGGGGGCCGGGGGTCCTGGTGCTGGGCGCGGTCCAGGCGCAGACGGGCTTACCTTTGGCGCACCTTCGGCGCTCAGTCGGCGCTCCCGCTGCGCGCGTCCGCTGCGCGGTCGCTCTGGGGGCGTCATAAGAAGGGGGACGGGAGGGCGGGTCAGCTGGGCGGCGGGAGCGGCTCGGCCAATGGGCCGGTGGTGGGCGGGGCCTGTGGCGAGCTGCGGCGGTAAACTGGTGAGCGGGCGGCTCTGCTGCGGCTGGGCCGCTCGGAGGGCCAGGGGGGCATCTGCGGTGGAAGAAGCCATCAAGGCTGGCAGGCAGGAGCAGGAGGCAGCAGGAGGAGCAAGGGGGTGACCGGGCCTGGTGAGAGGCGCAGCGGTCACAACTGAACAATGACAACAATGTCAAGCTTGTGGAACAGTGATGCTGATAATGGATACAAAATAAATAGGTTTCCTGACACACACACACAGGGCAACGTGTGGCAACCACCCCCAACCAGGGGGGAGAAGGATCCCAGTCCCAGGCTCAGCAGGACTCTCACCCCACCAACAGCAATGCCACTCAATGCACTGTGGATGACCCCAACCAACCTGGCCCCTCTGGATCCCAAACCCCTGCAGCAACTGTACCAGCTACATCCGTGCCAACTACCGGACCCATTCCCACCACATCCCAGCAGACAGGTCAGAGCCCTGCCCATGATCCAACAGACAGCCAGTCTGAAAATGAGGGACATTCATTGACGGATACCCTTGAGGTGGCAGACAACATCCACCCTGCCAGCACTCGGGGGTCCCATCGATTGGATGTGCCCACAAGCGCAGGCCGTACTCGTTTGGCGCAAGGCGGAGGCGAGATTCTGGGCAGTCAGCTGCAGGGACCGGTCTGACTGAACTGACTACCATTCTGGAGTCATACTGGCGGGACACCAGGGAGGTCAGCAAGGTCTCGGAGGCCCTCACTGAACTCCAACAACAGCAGGCTGAGCAACATGCCAGGCAAGAACAACACTATGGACGGGTGGAGGCAACACTGGCTGAGCTCTTGACGGTGCATCGGGACATGAGCCAATCACTACGTAGGATTGCTGCCAACATGCAGCACCCTCCCTGTGTCACCAGGCCAGGAACATCAAGGCAAAGTGCCACACCAGCCACAGGGAGGGAGGAGGAGGAGGAACTGTCTGACGTAGCGTCCCATGCATCGCCCAGGTCTGCACCTGGGGGTCCCCCAAGGAAAAAGGGTCATCCACGGCTAAGACGTTGAGAGGAAGTAGGTCATGCACAACTCCCAGGACACCTGACCTGGCATATTGGCCTTGGGTGCAACAGCATCATCCATCAGACTCTCCCACATGGACTTGCTGGTCACAATCTGCAAAATGATGCCAAGCACTGTGTGCTGGACTCGGTTGACTTTAAGGGCAAGGCATCTCATCCCCAGCAGTGAACTTTGGATTCCCCCCTTTCTGTACAGCACCTACTCACGTTTGCTGCACAAGATCACCTAATAAATCAAAATGTCATCACACGCATTTGTGTAGTCATCCTGTAACCACAGTATGAAGAATATGTGTGTGCAAATGTATGAAATGCAAGAGTACGCAACTAACTGTAGCCATCCACACACTTGTATATGAGTCTGGATGAGGACACACATAGGTAACAATATTCCAACAACTAGATACATGGATGGAAATACACACCTGTGATGGTTTGTAAATGCTGCAGGTTGTTTTGCCTCACAAAACTGCTGTCAATGACAGGCACAGGAAAGTAACTTGGAGGTGTATAGATCAGGGCTATAAAGCTAGGTGGCCACGTTGGTAGTACCCACAACTGTGTCCTCAGGCATGTCAACTATCATCACCATGCAGCTGTACTGTGGATGTGATGAATGGTGCACAGGCAAAGGGTGGCAGCACAGACTGTGGCCTATGGTCTGTATCAGTCAACACAAGCTCACCTGATCACGTGACCTCCCCTATGGAGTTACAAGTACACAACTGATGTGATGTGTGCAACGCCTATAGAACACCTAGCCACGTGTGACTATTATCCTCACCAGAACGGCCACATCACACCACACCCATGAGACGTGGTAATGGTGTGTGCACCCGGTGGCTAATCCACTGGCTGAAAGGGAAATGTAGAATAGGTCTGCCAAGGGAGTGTACTGCCAGGTTACTGTAAGGAAGGTAAGGTGTGCTGCTGTGGAGCTGACAAGGTAACACTGTCCATTTTTTGGTGGAAGGAAGGTGTGTGTGCCCTACGAGGCACATTACCTGGTTGGACGTAGACACACTGTCATGTGTCTCTGCATAGTCTTGCCAGTATGAGTTGCACACACAGGCAGATGATCCGTCATGGGTGAGGTTGAAGTCTTCAGATCCCAGGTGGATGATTGTCTGGTGTTCCCTGTGTGCAGGATGGCTGGAGCATGCTCTCCTAATGGCTTGAAGGAGGGGTCATCTTTAGGCGTGTGTGGTCCTGGATCTGGGTAGTGTGCGCAACATAGTGGCTGTGTATGCAGCAGCAGTAATGAGTGAAGAGATTACGGCAGAATGTGTGCGTCAACTCTCAAAAGAAGCACATACCACAAGGGTTTTTTAAGGCCACTAACTCACTTGTGTATGTGGAAGCAGGAGTGTCTGCATCACTCAGGGTCACTGCATTTAAAATTACACAGTAATCAGCAAAGATGACAGTCACAGGACCTGGCCCCTTAGGGACAAGTGGGGCACAGGACACACACCATTAGCAAGTGTAGTCTACATGTACTGTGTCCAAAGCAGAACAGCAGCTACACACCCATCTACCTCACACACAATACTGTACTTAAGCCAAAACCTACAACATCCATGTTGTCACAGTACAGGTAAACACCTGTCATCAATGATCCTGCAATAGTACATATATAATACATGCACATTAGAAGGACATGCGCATTGACATCAAGGATGCACAATATTCGTTTGTAATGACATGTCATGCACTACATGATGATTTAAATTGTGAGGCCATGGAGCAAAATCCAACATACACGGTCAGTGCCATCAACCAGTAGACCAAATAAGTCATTGAATGATCTCAACTGGAAAGCAGCTGAAACATTCGCCACTAGACTGCCAGGGACTGGCCGTACCTTACTCCATCAGAGTGGTGTGATGCTCAAAGGGTTTCACCTCCAGATAGCCCCTTGGTCTGAGTACAAATGACAGACACAAAAGGGTGATCAGGCGAGGGAAGGAGAGGATGGGAACTGCAGGGAGGGAGACCTGAAACAAGGGCACACAAGCATTAGGAGTACAATCTCATGTCACAGACACTACAAACACCACATGAGATTAACTGTACCAGTCACACCTGTGAAGTGTACCGACTGTAGCCAATTAGAGACCAGTCATCATGCTATCACATAAGAGCAGATGCCGTAACACGGACACATGAAACCTAGGACAGCCTGTCACCTATTTCAGTCTTGGTTAAAGGTCACAATTCTGCTACGATGCAAAGAGATTTGTGTTCACAAATAATCATTTAGAATGTATGCTGATGTGTCCCCTGCAAACACAGGTAGACATATGGAAGTTTGACTTATGCAAAGTGTAACATCTGTACATGTTCATGTGTACCCGTAAGGGCCATGAGGGCAGACTGTACATCACCCACAACTGCTGTCAGCATCACATATGATGTGGAAGATAATCACCTAATTGCAATACAGGCACTATGTAGCAGGTATTTTGCAATAGTAAATGAGCCTCAACATGGTAAACATGACATGCTGGTGGAATAATAGTAAACAACAATCAATGAGGAGCCAAGCCACATAAATAACCCGACCGTCGCACATAAATGCTGCACGGGACAAGAGAATCATGGGAATTACTGCAGCACACTGGTGGCACAGAATATTGAACATGTGCATCAGCACACCATTGTGATGTCATCAGTCCAACATACATGGCATCAGGTCAATGTAAACAGAACTCATACTCACAGTGAAGGCTGGTGTAGCGGTACTCACAACCTGCAGTGAGGTACTGACACAACAGAGACATGACATACTGCAACAAGGGGTGATGCATCCATGTGAACAGAATCACAGGACAGTTGTCTTAACATGTGGAACTTTCACTGGGCCACACCTACACAGCATGGTTGTTATGTACCAAACTGTACTGGTCCACAAGTTGGAGGTGATGATCTTGATACATTGTAATGCACACAGTGAGGCTGCATTCCCCCACAGAGTCTGTGGTTGAGACCTCCCACACAATGTCAAACCATGGTATATCCAATGTCTCAGTGCCAATGTCAAACAACATTGATGCTGCCATCAGAGTCTAAAACAAGTACAGATGACTGTCAGGTGGGGTGACTATCCTGTCATGGGAGTGGGCCTACATGTAATAGGAAACATGATGTGGTTACATGTATGCATGGTCAAACAACATGCACAAGAACATGTACCACACTATTGAAAACATACCAACGCTAAACAGCCTTATATGAGTCCTTACCCAAATAGACTTTTCCACATGTCCATGCCTGCTCCCTTGATTCGGCTGCCATTGCATTCATGATGATCAATAGCAGGATGACCAAGATGGCACCATCGGACAACAAGCAGGGCGAGCTGGGGATGAGAGGCACACAAGGGGTCAAGTCCTGTTGAATGTCATTCTGACATTCTAATGTTAATTACCCTGATGTTGTAGTACACTTGTACATTCCAACTACACACATAGCACATATGTGTGTTGCATGACATCTGCACCTGTGTGACACTGCACATCAACCATAAAAAATGACATTGCATACAGTCAGCTGCATACAGAGCATGCTACCCATGCAACTCTGAAGTTGAGTACTGGACAATATTCAACTATGACTCACCATCATGAAAAAAAGTTGCGGATGAGGTGACTCCGGATATCATCTTCAACCTCCTCGTCACTTGCATCCTGGGCAAGGCCTTCATCCTCAACAGGCTGATGTTCCAGCTCATCAGGATCGAGGATGAGTGGCACAGCCTTCTCCACTGCCATGTTGTGCAGCATGCAGCAAACAATAAAGATGTTACACACCTTGAGTGGGGTGTATTGGAGTGCACCGCCTGTCTTGTCCAGGCACCTGAACCTGCTCTTCAGGAGTCCAAAAGTACGCTCAATCACCCGCCTGGTCTTCCCATGAGCATTGTTGTACCGCTGGTCTGCAGCTGTCCTGGGATTGCGTAGGGAAGTCATTAGCCACGGCATGTTTGGATATCCTGCGTCTCCTGCAAATTGACATCATGGAAATGAGTGTGTAATATGATGCCGTTCATGAAGTAATGACATACTGACATACATGGCTAACAGAGTACACCCACCAACTAGACATGCCCGATGGTTGTGCAGCTGCAGCATCATCTGTGGTATTCTGCTACGCCTCATGATGAATGCATCGTGGCACGATCCTGGAAAGCGAGCACAAACATGTGAGATAAGCATGTTGGCAAGACACACCACCAGGGCATTTATCGAGTGGTAGTGTTTCCTGTTGCGGTACGCTTGCTCCTGAGCCTGTGGTGGCACCAAACTAACATGTGTACCATCAATTGCACCAATTACATGTGGCATGCGTCCTAGGGCATAGAATTCCCCCTTGACATCTGTCAACTGTTCAGGAGTAGGGAATGTGATGAATTCATCAATGTGCAGCAACATTGCATCCAATACATCACCTAATACCCAGCTAAACATGGTCTGTGACATCCCTCCCACATCAGCTATGGTAAATTGGAACGTACCTGTGGCAAAGAAATGTAGTGCCGCCATCACCTTTACCTTGGGTGTCAGCGCAGTCGGATACCTATGTCGTGGTAGCAGGTGTGCTTCCAGTCTGTCCGTCAGGTCCTGAATCAACTGTGCTGGGAAGCGGTAACGCCGTATGCAATCATGTTCCCTCATGGCATCCAAGTCTGGCAACGGCCTTGGCAGAGGGGGTGCCCTGCAAAACATTTACCAGTGAAAAATTGTGTACAACTGTCAGACAAAGAAAATGAAAATGTACATGGCACAAGCAACAATGCTCAACACATCAATACAATAGTGAGTGTGGCGTGGGATACACACACAGGAAACATGTGACAGCTCCAAGCCACTCCTACATATAAAGTACTAGACCTGTGGTCTGTGGAATGGACATGACATGCATAGAAATGATCTGATGGGAAGGTCTGAGTGAGCGTGACAATGTATCTGGTCAGTCACACACATCACCTGATTTGCATTAGCAGTTTGTCTGGACCTCCAGACAGCTGACAGCAATGCACACACCCACAACACATGTCCCATAATTAGCAATGATCAGACATATTCTCTTTGCCGTGTGACATTTGCAATAGTCAAACATAGGCATCATCTGACAGCCCAAATATATCTTAATGACTATTTGTGTAAGATGCCATCACACATATGGACCGATCATTGGCACAAGTGGCATGGTGTGCGTACATGGGACACCCTCTCATCACAGCAAGGACACATCATCTATGCTCCTACAGCAGATATACTTAACAGTATGAACAAGTTACTTACCTTTTGTAATGAATCATCTGTAAATAACAGTAGTCTGCATCAGATTCCTACCTTGGAATACATACCCCAGCAAGACGAATGCCTGTGGTGGGTTTTGAACAAAATAATCACACAAGAAAATCCAGGAGGACGGAGTGGCCAAATAAGACATCCCTCCGGACTTGGCTGTCCAGGCAGTAGTGTTTTCCAAACGTGTGCATTGAGGCCCACGTAGCTGCCTGACAAATTTCCTGCAAGGGGACTCCCTGACCCAGGGCAGTAGTAGCCACCGTGTCCCAAGTGGAATGGGCACTCAGCCCAACATGAGTCTACGTATTTGGGAAGAGGTACCAAGCCTTCATGCACCAGACAACACACAGAGAGACCTGCTTGTGTACCGGCCTTCACTTTACAGCATACAGGTGACAGACTAAAGTTCATCCACCAGGAACTGTTGTGTGCCATCCACATAGTATGTGAGCACACATTTTGGGTCCAGACGGTGTAGCTGCTCCATCTCCTTTGGGGGCTGCGTAGACGGGAATAAGGTGTACAAGGTGAAAGAGTGGCCGATGTGGAAGTCTGTGTCAAACTAGTGCTGGAAATAGGGTGTATTCTGAAAAACTAACTTGTCCGGATGGACTGAAAGGTGAGGAGGTTATGTATTAAGAGCCTGAAGCTCACTCACTCTCCTGGCAGTGTTGATGGCAAAGAGAAAAGCTGTCTTCGGAGTAAGAAGGTTCAGATGAAAATTGTGCAGTTGCTCAAAATGAGCACACTACAGAAATGTAAGAACCATGTTGAAGTCCCACTGAGTCAACACACACGGAACATGATGACACGTGTGTCTGATGCCTTGCAGAAAACAACTCACAATAGGGGACTAGTACAAAGTAGGTTGATCAGTCAGCCTTAGTATGGGTGTGAGGCCATTAACGTAGCCCTTGACAGTGTCCAGAGCAGAGCCCTACTGGGCATGAGGAAGAAGGAAGAGATGAATTTCATGAAGAGGCGCAGAATGAGGGTCCACAGCCTTTGGTGTGCACCATGGCCCAAATCTTGTCCACCTGCAGGCGTATTCAAACTTTGTGTAGTGTCACCTGGCAGCATGGATGAAATTACAGACTTGAGGATGAAAGTCAAATGGCCTCTACAGTCGCCGCTCAATCTCCAAGCATGCAGGTGGAGACTGTACAGGTACGGGTGGTGGACCGTCCTCTGATGCTGCAACATAGGATCCTCCAGGAGAGGCAGGTGAACCGGCTGGTCAACTGACATACTGAGACCTCTGGATACCAGTACCAACATGTACATCCGTGTTGCGCAGCTAAGGCCAAAGTGCAGCTGGGAAACTGTAAGTGCTTGTGGCCTAATGTGACCCGCATGTAGGGCCGGTGGGCCGGCAGGATGGGGATGTAGAAACATACATCCTGGTAGTCCACCGCTACCATCCGGTCTCCTTGGTCCAGGGCAGGTAGGACCTCGGCCATTCTCAGCATTTTGAGCGTCCACTTCCGGAGGAAGCCATTGTCATTACATGTGTCCAAGATAGTGGGTACGCCCCCATTGGCATTCTTGGGTAGCAGTAAGTAGTCAGAGTAGCAGACACACCCTATTTTGGGCCCAGGAACGGGGATGTTGGCCCCCTTGGCCAAGAGGGCTGTGACTCCTGCATGTTGCAGTTGCCAATGATCTCCAGATACTCTTTTGGATGGCGGTGGCATGGCTTCAGTGGTTGCATCAAGGGTGAGGGAATAGCCTCTTGGGATGATTTGTTGCGCCCACATGTCAAATGTGACAGTGCGCCAGTGGTGGAGGTGTTGGCGAACCATGCCCCCCACTGGTGTCACCTGGCCATGAAAGAACAGAGTAGGGGGGTGTGTAGGCAGATGTTGCAGGGGAGGTGTGGACTGACCTCCTGTTGTCCACGAACGCCGCCACAGCGGTTACCTCCGCCGACACTGCATTGGATGTTAGTCAGCGTTGTGTGGCTGGCAGCACATGTGTGTGTCACGTCCTTGGCCAGAAAAAGAGCAAAGAGGTATCAGTTTGCTGGTGCAGGGGCAACAGGCCCATGGACCAGCCCGTAGCCCTGGAGACCTTAATGTGCCCCAGCACATGGTCTGCCTTGTTGCCAGAAAGGCAACTTACATCAAACAGCATGTCCATGAGTGTACTCTGGACATCGGGTGCAAATTGGTTGGACTTCAACCAGGCTTTGCTACAAATTGGCTCCGCGGTTGCGATCGCCCTGCCCAGTGAGTTGATGCGATCCAGCCCACACCAGATCAAATGCCATGCCGCAGCTTGCCCTTCCACAAGGGCTTGGTCAAGTTTTGCCCGTACCAACAACGGGCAGCAGTACCGCAACCGTGTCCCGCTAAGAGTGGGTGTAGCGGACAAAGAGGCATGTGATGTTGGAAGACCGCAGTTCCAGACTCAGGGAGGATGATACCATCTTGGTGTAGTGCTCATACCTCATGGATACCCTGTCCGGCAGGGCAGATGGGAATGTGGTCTGTGAATTGGAGGCCTGGATGCCCAGGCTTTCTGGGGTGGGGTAGCAGGGCAGGACACATCGGTAGTCCTGTGGCAGGTGTTGGCATCTGCCCACGTGCCTATCCACAGCCAAACCTGCATCGGGCCTGGACCTCGTGCCCCAAATAGTGTCAGGCAATGCCTCGTGACATGGCTGCAGAGGCTCAGCCGAGCCTGACTGCAGTTTAAGAACGTCAGTGAGGCGGTTGTTCCTCACAGCTGCGACAGGGAGACGAAGGGGCAAGGCTTTGCCCACCCGCATCCACACCACACTGTAGGTTGGGCCCTCCTCCGAAGCCACAGTTGGATTTGTGACAAAACCAGTGTCTGACGAGGTGTGCATACCACTCGCATCCCCCAGTCCACCTGTCCATTCGTCTTGGGATTGACACTCATGTGTCAGTGGGTCTTTAGACCAATCACAATACTCCTTATCACCCATTCCATGATTATCAGGGTTGTCGAGAGATGTGGCCGGCTCGTCTAATTAATACTCCCCATGCGGCATCTAAGGTGCCGTTTGGCTGTGCCATTCCTGCGCCAGAGCCGTTTAGAGTGTGGTTTTGGGGACAGCACCACACAATGACGGCGCCGAGGGTGAGACCTGGGTGACTGTAGATGGTGCATGCGTGAGGTCAACCAGCGAGGACCAGAATCAAGTTCTGGATCCAGTGTGGCCCAGCGGCACAGGGCCGAATGCGCCAGCGCCGTTTGAGCCAAAGCACCAGTCAGCATCAGGGCCAGACCACCAGACCCACTAGGGAGCCCAGACGTGTCGGCTGGGCCCAATGCCGCTGCATTGCCCGTCGGAGGAGTGAGGGACAGCATGGCCATGAGGAAGCGCTCAAACTCATCCTGCGTTGCATGCTGCCCATGGACCGGAGGATGTGGGGAAGGCTACGATGCCCGTGACTGTGACGGAGCTGTGCGGGCGGTGTTACACATATCCCCTGCTGCATTGCACGTGCATCGTGGGGAGTTGGAAGAGCGATGACCTCTCTGACTTCTTGTGTTTTGCAGACAACTTTGCCACAGAGGAGTGATGTTGACTCCTGGACCTCTGATGGCTCAAACCCAACGCCCGGTCCCTCGACATCCATCCAGACCATGACCTCTTGCAGTGCAAGACAACTGCTGGAATTGGAGCCGCTTGTGGGACCACTACCGCCTACATTCCAAAGTCAGGGCCCGGCAGTTGGAGATGCTCTTTTTGTCGTGTTTGACGTTGAGACAGTGTAGAAACCGACGGTGAGGGTCAGTCACCGACATCAGTTGTTCGCAATCCTCACAGGCTTGACATCAGACATCCCTATTGGCAGCGTCCAGATTAGAAGATTAAAGTCAAATCAGCAGAAGTGATTGTACAAAGTTTCTATTGTAAATAACTAAGGTGACACTCATACCAGAACTGCGCTGCTGGGGTTCAAAATTCAGACCTGACGTCAGCACACGTAGGCAGCATCTGAGTACTCAGGCAACGTCATAACGGTGCACACAACGCCAACGACACACATGGAGCCACAGACGTTACCTACAGACAAACTGCTGTGCACAGATTTGCAGATCCTGTCTGACGGTTGTGGATATTGTAAAGGGAGGAATATGATACAGACCTGTTAATATCATATGCTATCAGCATGCATAGTGTCGCACATGGCACACACATGAGGTGGTCAGACAAGGGTCATGCTGTGCGTCATTTTCACATCTGTGAAAGTGGGCATGTCAATGTCATGATGTAACATTTCCATGTACTGAATGGTGTGCCTTTCCAGTGTTGTTGTGCATCACAATATGTCGCATATGTTACTCAGCTGATAAGTGTTGTATGTATGTGAGACACATGTGCACCATGATCATTCACATGTCTCAACAGCTCTTCACACATCAAGTGACCCACAAGATGACATTTCCTGTGCTACATCACTGTCTGCCAGACCTAGGGCCTGCTGATGGAAGGATGCCATGCAGATGTATACATCCACATGCTCAACATGAGTGTACACTACATCCCTGCCATACGATTTCCTGTGGTCACTCTCCCAATATTGACATGAATGAGGTCATGGACGCAGCCTACACAACCATTCACTTGAGCATGTCTGATGCACTGTACGGGACATGCATGTGTATGCCTCTTCTTCACTTCCCCAATGCATTGTAGCCATACGCGAGCAGAGCGTACCCCAATCGTACGTGTGTGTGTACGTCTCGTTTCCGAATGCATTGTAGCCATATACGAGCAGAGCGTACCCCTATCGTACGTGCGTGTGTACGCCTCGTTTCCCAATGCATTGTAGCCATACGCGAGCAGAGCGTACCCCTATCGTACGTGCGTGTGTACGCCTCGTTTTCCAATGCATTGTAGCCATACGCGAGCAGAGCGTACCCCTATCGTACGTGCGTGTGTAAGCGTCGTTTCCCAATGCATTGTAGCTATACGCGAGCAGAGCGTACCCCAATCGTACGTGCTTGTGTACGCCTCGTTTCCCAATGCATTGTAGCCATACGCGAGCAGAGCGTACCCCTATCGTACGGGCGTGTGTACGCCTCGTTTCCCAATGCATTGTAGCTATACGCGAGCAGAGCGTACCCCAATCGTACGTGTGTGTGTACGCCTCGTTTCCCAATGCATTGTAGCCATACGCGAGCAGAGCGTACCCCTATCATACGTGCATATGTACGCCTCGTTTCCCAATGCATTGTAGCCATACGCGAGCAGAGCGTACCCCTATCGTACGTGCGTAAGTACGCCTCGTTTTCCAATGCATTGTAGCCATACGCGAGCAGAGCGTACCCCTATCGTACGTGCGTGTGTAAGCGTCGTTTCCCAATGCATTGTAGCTATACGCGAGCAGAGCGTACCCCAATCGTACGTGCTTGTGTACGCCTCGTTTCCCAATGCATTGTAGCCATACGCGAGCAGAGCGTACCCCTATCGTACGGGCGTGTGTACGCCTCGTTTCCAATGCATTGTAGCCATACGAGAGCAGAGCCTACCCCTATCGTACGTGCGTGTGTTCGCCTCGTTCCACCATTCAATGAGTTGCATTTGCGATGGCAATCGCACCGTACTTGTGTGTACTTTCAAATAACTGAAACATACTGAACATCTAGGGGAACAGTGGTAGGATTAGAATGCAGCCTGCTTGTCATGGTCACAGAGATTTGAGAGTGTCCTATAGGTGATCTGGAAAAATCAGTTGGGCAAAAGTATACAATGTTGCAAAAGTTGTTGTTCAGCTCTGGCTCACTTTTCAAACCACGCATATGTGTGTCATGGCCTTTGGTGTCATTGGATTGGATGGAACATAGGATACTAACTGTTGTGGCCTATCACACACTACTCCTTGCACTCACAGACCCTCAGCAGCACAGATATAAGGCAGCATGTGGCTGAGGGAGGGCACCTGCCTGCACAACATTGGAGTGGTAACCACAGCTGCTTTCTCTGTATCCTCTGGACCCTGATTTGCTGACCATGGAGAGGGCACCTGCATTCAGTGAGGGGGAGACCATGGCCCTGCTGGATGCCCTCCTGCCTAACTACAGCAAGCTGTATGGGAGGCCAGAGGATCAGGTGAGTCATGTGTGCATTACCATGGAGTGTGCACCTGTTGTGTGTGTGTGTGACACTACAGCCATTGTGTATGCATATTTCTGAGAGATGCAATGTTGTTTTGAGTGAGTGCCGGTGTGCACAGTATTGTCTGAAGAGGATTATTTGTTGTAGTGGTGTGTGTGACTGCATGTCACGTGCTGCAGTGCACCCTCATGTGGCAGATATTGCTCAGTGAGTGCCATGCAGAATGAGTGGTTTGCACCCCTTATGTCATCTGTAGCCTTTCAATATCATGTTGTGCTTTTCTGTTTGCTCACAGGCCACAAACTCCTGGACAATGATGCATGTGTGTTCATCATCCTATGCCCTGTTGTCCTCAAGTATTTTGTGCATATGTGTGTCTTTGAGACATGGACCAGGTGTACTGATGTTCTTTATCCTTACATTTGTGACAGGCATCGGCCTATGAGAAGGCTGACATCTGGCTGGACATCGCCAGGGCTGTCAGGAGAGAGGGGGGGCCTCGCAGGAGGCTCAGAAACATCAAGAAGAGGTGGCAGGATATCCGGTGCTGGACCCGCCACATCGCCAGAGTCCAGCTGAAGCTGGAAGCTCCACGCCGGCATGGCGGCACCCGCCACCTCACCCCCCACATGCTCCGGGTCCTGGAAGTGGTGTTCCCAGACCTCCATAGGCAGTTGCCAGGGAGACAGCAGCAAGAAGGGGGTAGGTACTTGTCTGTTTGTTGTCATGTGTGGCACATGCTACCTGCAGTGCTCCAAGCCATGCTAACACTCCTACTGTTGGATTGGTGTTGTCAGACAGCCACTTCATGCATTGGCATGAGAATGGCCAAGTTTCAGCTGATGCTTCTTTACATGCCTTGCCGTAGTCAACATTTGCCCTGCTCTGTGCCAAAACATTTTCATTCACAGGTACTCCTAAGGTGCTATGTGTCAGTATGCATATTCCTTAGCACATCATAATGTTGGAGGGAGGTCTGTGACACCTGTTGTTACCTTACATGTAGCACCACATGTGCTCTGTGTCTGACCTTCTACATATTTTCGCTATGATATGGTGTCTCAACATTTATTTTCTGCACAAGTCTGCCACAGGGGCCTTTGTCCATGGTGTACTTTCGAATTGTCATGTGTTCGCTACAGGTGCACACTGTACATGTATAATAATTTTGAGTTGTGCATAGTCACACTGTGCAGTGTGTGTGTGCATATACTCTAAATTAGTTGCATGTTGTGAACAAATCTTATAGATGGACAAGCAGACAATGTGAAATTGGGTGTAGACATCTGTAATGCCAGTGTGAGGTCAAGGTACACTTGGCTCCAGGTCCAAGGATGGCATCATATGGGAGTTGATGAAGGACTTTTAGCATGTGGCACGGGGTCACAGCTATTCAACCATGACCAGGTCTGATTTTGTGTGTCAGTGTGGGAAAATGAACAGTGAATGATCATCAGCTATCCAGTTGTCATGCAGTCGGTCATCAATGTGTCTCTCTCATACAAGTTGTTGCCTTGCCTGTTACTTCTACCCTACTATACATTGTACGTAGTTTCTCTTCAGATTGGCCAAGAGTAGGCTTCGCATTGTGCATAGTTCAGTGTATTGGAACTCATGATGCATGCCATGTTCAAAAATGTTGTCAATTTGTTACTAGCTGATTTGTCTAATGTGTACAGGTGACTGATATGTTGTTCTAATTCTCCTTGCCAACAGCATCATCACCACAATCTGGAGGAGACACAGACACGGACCTGACAGAGGGACCCAGTGACAGTGCCACCTGCTTTGAGGAATCGGAGGGAGGCAGTGGCACGGAGGGTGAGGAGAGTCTGCGGGCCAGACCCCATGTGACCAACACCTCCTACAATGTGGATGGCTCAGCATCAGACTCTCAGGAGGAGGGGGAATATGCAGAAATGGCCTCTTCTACATCTTTGGCTGGCCTCTCCTCCTTCATTACCATCTCCACCCTCCCAGTTGTTCGTGTCCCTAGGGTCCGTGCTAGCCCCCGTGTCTCCTTTGGTCCCGGCACCGCTGCACCTGCCCCTGTGACCCTGCTGCCCTCAGTGCTGAGTCTGTGGACCTACTCTGGCAGCTTGTTGTAGGTCAGACATCCATGTTGACTGTCCTCCATGGACATACACAACTCATTACAGAGTTGGTGTCGTTCATGGATGGCATGTCATCTAGCATGTCAGATAACGGCGGTACGGCGGCACTCATTCTTTTAGATTTGAGTGCCGCCTTCGATACGATCTCCCATAATACCCTGGTACAGGCGCTAGAGGATATCGGAATAAGAGGGAAAGCGCTAAGATGGATGGAACAATTCCTTCTACACCGGACATTCCAGGTGTTTTCCAACAATAACTCTTCCGACATCCTGGATTCCCCTCACGGAGTACCACAGGGTTCCATTTTGAGCCCACTGCTGTTTAACATTTATGTTACTCCTTTAGCCTCAATCGCAGAGGAAATGGGCCTGACTATTTATTCTTATGCGGATGATACTCAACTTGTGTTCTCCCTAACAGCCACCGACAAATCTATCACCTCTCCCCTTCGCTCTGGCCTCTTGAGAATGGCAGACTGGTTGGATTCTAAGAAATTAAAATTGAATGGGGATAAAACAGAACTGCTCCTCTTAGGCAATCATAAGGAGCTGTGGGGCCCTTCCCATTGGCCAGTAGAAATGGGTCTGACCCCGGTTGCAGTACCATCCGCTCGTAACCTTGGGGTAATAATTGATGACAAGCTATCAATGCAACCACAAACGGCCAAAATGGCCTCAACATGTTTTGTAATCCTCAAATGGTTGAGGAAAATTTTGTGGCAACTCCCAGAAGGGGCACAAAGAACAGTAGTACAGGCCCTGATAGGTTCTAGATTGGACTACGGAAACATTCTTTATTTAGGAGCAAACAAAGACATTTTAAATCGACTTCAGGTCATACAAAACGCTGCAGCCAGGTTGCTCCTCCGTCTGCCTGGGCGCACAAACATGACGGAACACCTGAAAAAACTTGCACTGGTTAAAAATAGTGAACAGAGTAAAATTTAAAGCACTCTGTTACATGTTTCGGATTGACAGGAAGGAAGCTCCCACTTATCTTTGTAAGTTGGCACAGAGATACATCCCTTCACGAAACCTTCGATCCCTGTCTCAGGCTAAATTTGTCGTCCCACGATACAAACGGGCTCGCCTGGGTGGCCGCTCTTTCACTCATATGGCGCCGGTCCTTTGGAATTCACTTCCACTCAATCTTCGTCTTGAAACGAGCTATCCCCAATTCCATAAGGGAGTCAAAACATGGTTGTTTAACCAATAGTATTCACGGTTTGGCTTCGGTTCAGCTAACATAACTCCAAGGCGCCGGAAAAACCCTCAGGATAGCTGTTGCGCCATACAAATGTAGTAAATAAATAAATAAAATAAACACACACTGTAATGTTGGGCACTGCTGGGCACTGGTGGGGGTCTTAGCCACACACACTTTCTGATGATGGGTATGTTTTCTACACATCACTTGCACTTGCATTGTGACTGCAGAGTTATGTCCCACACGTCTGGCTATTACACTGTTGAAATGGGGGAGCGTACTGTACCCCGGGATCGTTGACGTAGGTGCGGCATGTCTGACTGTAGCACTGGTGGTATGCGGGAGTGTACCGCACCCCCACATCGATGACGAAGGTGCGGCACGTCTGATAATGACACTGGTGATATGCGGTAGTGTACTGTACCGCGACATCGATGACGTAGGTGCGGCATGTCTGGCTGTGACACTGGTGGTATGCGCTAGCGTACTGTACCCCGACATCGATGACGTAGGTGCGGCACGTCTGACTATGACACTGGTGATATGCGGTAGCGTACTGTACCCCGACATCGATGACGTAGGTGCGGCACGTCTGGCTGTGGCACTGGTGGAATGCGCTAGCGTACTGTACCCCGACATTGATGACGTAGGGGTAGCACGTCTGACTATGACACTGGTGATATGCGGTAGCGTACTGTATCCCGACATCGATGACGTAGTAGCGTACTGTACCCCGACATCAATGACGTAGGTGCGGCACATCTGGCTGTGACACTGGTGGTATGCGGTAGCATACTGTACCCCGACATCGATGACGTAGGTGCGGCACATCTGACTATGACACTGCTGATATGCAGTAGCGTACTGTACCCCGACATTGATGACATAGGTGTGGCACCTCGACATCGATGACGTAGGTGCGGCACGTCTGACTATGACACTGGTGATATGCGGTAGCGTACTGTACCCCGACATCGATGACGTAGGTGCGGCACGTCTGACTATGACACTGGTGATATGCGGTAGCGTACTGTACCCCGACATTGATGACGTAGGTGCGACACCCCGACATTGATGACGTAGGTGCGGCACGTCTGGCTGTGACACTGGTGGTATGCGCTAGCGTACTGTACCCCGACATCGATGACGTAGGTGCGGCACGTCTGACTATGACACTGGTGATATGCGGTAGCGTACTGTACCCCGACATCGATGACGTAGTAGCGTACTGTACCCCGACATCGATGACGTAGGTGCGGCACGTCTGGCTGTGACACTGGTTTTATGTGCTAGCGTACTGTACCCCGACATCGATGACGTAGGTGCGGCACGTCTGACTATGACACTGGTGATATGCGGTAGCGTACTGTACCCCGACATCGATGACGTAGTAGCGTACTGTACCCCGACATCGATGACGTAGGTGCGGCACGTCTGGCTGTGACACTGGTGGTATGCGGTAGCGTACTGTACCCCGACATCGATGATGTAAGGTGCGGCACATCTGACTGTGACACTGGTGGTATGCGCTAGCGTACTGCACCCTGACATCGATGACGTAGGTGCGGCACGTCTGGCTATGACACTGGGGATATGCGGTAGCGTACTGTACCCCGACATCGATGGCGTAGGTGCGGCACCCCGACATCGATGACGTAGGTGTGGCACGTCTGACTGTGACACTGGTGGTATGCGCTAGCGTACTGTACCCCGACATCGATGACGTAGGTGCGGCATGTCTGACTATGACACTGGTGATATGCGGTAGCGTACTGTACCCCGGCATCAATGACATAGATGGGGCACCCCGCCATCGATGACGTAGGTGCGGCACGTCTGGCTGTGACACTGGTGGTATGCGCTAGCGTACTGTACCCCGACATCGATGACGTAGGTGCAGCACGTCTGACTATGACACTGGTGATATGCGGTAGCGTACTGTACCCCGACATCGATGACGTAGGTGCGGCACGTCTGACTATGACACTGGTGATATGTGGTAGCATGTGTCGCTGCGTACCCAGACGTTACAGGCGTTTGATGGGGTTGTGCGGGTACGGCACCCCGACATCGATGACGTAGGTGCGGCATGTCTGGCTGTGACACTGGTGGTACGCGCTAGCGTACTGTACCCCGACATCGATGACGTAGGTGCAGCACGTCTGACTATGACACTGGTGATATGCGGTAGCGTACTGTACCCCAACATTAATGACGTAGGTGCGGCACGTCTGATAATGACACTGGTGATATGCGGTAGTGTACTGTACCGCGACATCGATGACGTCTGGCTATTACTCTGTTGAAATGGGGGAGCGTACTGTACCCCGGGATCGTTGACGTAGGTGCGGCATGTCTGACTGTAGAACTGGTGGTATGCGGGAGCGTACCGCACCCCCACATCGATGACGTAGGTGCGGCACGTCTGATAATGACACTGGTGATATGCAGTAGTGTACTGTACCGCGACATCGATGACGTAGGTGCGGCACGTCTGGCTGTGACACTGGTGGTATGCGCTAGCGGACTGTACCCCGACATCGATGACGTAGGTGCGGTACGTCTGGCTGTGGCACTGGTGGATTGCGCTAGCGTACTGTACCCCGACATTGATGATGTAGGTGTGGCACGTCTGACTATGACACTGGTGATATGCGGTAGCGTACTGTACCCCGACATCGATGACGTAGTAGCGTACTGTACCCCGACATCGATGACGTAGGTGCGGCACATCTGGCTGTGACACTGGTGATATGACGTAGTAGCGTACTGTACCCCGACATCGATGACGTAGGTGCGGCACATCTGGCTGTGACACTGGTGGTATGCGGTAGCGTACTGTACCCCGACATTGATGACATAGGTGCGGCACCCCGACATCGATGACCTAGGTGCGGCACGTCTGACTATGACACTGGTGATATGCGGTAGCGTACTGTACCCCGACATTGATGACGTAGGTGCGACACCCCGACATCGATGACGTAGGTGCGGCACGTCTGGCTGTGACACTGGTGGTATGCGCTAGCGTACTGTACCCCGACATCGATGACGTAGGTGCGGCATGTCTGACTATGACACTGGTGATATGCGGTAGCGTACTGTACCCCGACATCGATGACGTAGTAGCGTACTGTACCCCGACATCGATGACGTAGGTGCGGCACGTCTGACTATGACACTGGTGATATGCGGTAGCGTACTGTACCCCGACATCGATGACGTAGTAGCGTACTGTACCCCGACACCGATGACGTAGGTGCGGCACGTCTGGCTGTGACACTGGTGGTATGCGGTAGCGTACTGTACCCCGACATCGATGATGTAGGTGCGGCACGTCTGACTGTGACACTGGTGGTATGCACTAGCGTACTGCACCCTGACATCGATGACGTAGGTGCGGCACGTCTAACTATGACACTGGGGATATGCGGTAGCGTACTGTACCCCGACATCGATGGCCTAGGTGCGGCACCCCGACATCGATGACGTAGGTGCGGCACGTCTGACTGTGACACTGGTGGTATGCGCTAGCGTACTGTACCCCGACATCGATGACGTAGGTGCGGCACGTCTGACTATGACACTGGGGATATGCGGTAGCGTACTGTACCCGGACATCGATGACGTAGGTGCGGCACGTCTGACTATGACACTGGTGATATGCGGTAGCGTACTGTACCCCGACATCGATGACATAGTTGCGGCACCCCGACATCGATGACGTAGGTGCGGCACGTCTGGCTGTGACACTGGTGGTATGCGCTAGCGTACTGTACCCCGACATCGATGACGTAGGTGCGGCACATCTGACTATGACACTGGTGATATGCGGTAGCGTACTGTACCCCGACATCGATGACGTAGGTGCGGCACGTCTGACTATGACACTGGTGATATGTGGTAGCGTGTGTCGCTACGTACCCAGACGTTACAGGCGTTTGATGGGGTTGTGCGGGTGCGGCACCCCGACATCGATGACGTAGGTGCGGCACGTCTGGCTGTGACACTGGTGGTATGCGCTAGCGTACTGTACCCCGACATCGATGACGTAGGTGCAGCACATCTGACTATGACACTGGTGATATGCGGTAGCGTTCTGTACCCCAACATTAATGACGTAGGTGCGAAACGTCTGACTATGACACTGGTGATATGTGGTAGCGTGTGTCGCTACATACCCAGACGTTACAGGCGTTTGATGGGGTTGTGCGCGTGTGGCACCACGTACAGGTATGTATGAGTTCGTTGTACTCACCATCTGCGCCATCGTCGGTTTCTATGTCCGAGGTGGTGGGCGTACAGGACTGTTATGACACGGACGATGGGGTTCATGTCGTGTTTGTCGCGTACCAGGGTGTGGGTCGGGCCGGACTCTGTATTTACGGGAGTTTTTGACTCTCGTAGCAGAAGAGCCGTACGGAGTGTCTTCAACACGGATCGTACTTCCTGGTATGGATGACGCGGTCTATTTACGTTCGGACGTTGCGTGAAACGTCAGCCGTATGCCATTCGTATGGACTTTCGATTTGTATGGAGATTTTTATGAGGCGTACGGAGTATTGCTTTGGATTGGGATCGTACTTGCAGATTCGTACGGAGACGTGTACGGGTACGATTCGTTTGGGGAAACACGCTTTGTTCAGGTATTCGAAGTGCTTTTTTCCGGATCGGAATCGGCCCCTAGGTGTACGAACACAGTTTGACCTGCATGGGCGCCTCCTGCAAAAAGAAACAATAGGCGCATAACATTAACATCAGGCCTAGACAGGCATAATCATCTGAGCATTGGGCCTAATCGCTAGGCAGGGCACCTTAATGTCACCAGACCCCCTTAGATGCATCAATGTAGGCACAACCAATCATGAGCAGGGGGCGCAGTAACCTAAGCACCCAGGCTGGAACCTAGTAGGGGCTCTCAGTGGGCCTAGTCACGTGCACGTGGCATCACTAACCCTTCCTACACCAGGATACCGAATCAGCAGGCACCACAACAGTCAGTACATTGACATCGATTGTACCGCAAATACATTTTTAATACCACTTTGAATGGGAAAGTGAGAGCTAGGCTTGTTAGAATTGGGAAAAGACTCTCTGAAAAGGTTATATTTCATAATTCAATTACAAATATCTACTATTTTTGTGAATTTTTTAAACATTACATTATATTTATTTATCTATTAACTATTTAAATAATTTAATGTAACTTTATTTCCTATGAGGTTTTATTTTAAGTTCCAAACTCCATTATTTTCTGTGGGAGGGGGTTGCAGAACCATTGGTTGGCCATGTGTAGTGCTCAACTTCAATACTGTGTTTTTTTGTAGTAACTTACAATTGTAAATATGGCTCCACTCTTTTGCAGCTTTGTGGTTCACATAGATATTAAAAGTCTAAGTCCAAGCGTAAGACTACATTTTCCACAACTATACACTCAGATGTTGTGAATAGCCAAAAATAGTAGAACTGCTCCAAAGTGTAAAAGTAAATTACATTTGTAGATTTACTCACAAGTGAAATTTACCTTTGGTAATAGCCTTGTACGTCCATATTGATTTTTATACCGCATTTAGCATTAATAAAAAGCACAAGAAGCATTTAGAAACATCTGTGCTCACCTCTAGTACAATACACTCAATCAAAAATAGCATCCACAAGTTATTTTCTGCATTTAGTTCATGTTCCATGTGGAAAGTAGGGACCACACTGTCCCCTCACCTTACTTTAGAGCAGGGGTACTCATAGTACGGCCCGCGGGCCAGTGGCGGCCCGGCAAGCCTTCCCTGGCGGCCCGCGGACCTTTCAGACATCGTACCCAAGTTTTTTTTAAATTTTATTAAAGGCTGTCTGCAACCAGAGCTCGACTCAGAGACTCTGTTGCCTGTGGGGGCCGGGCGATTTCCGCCGTAGTCAGAGTGGGGCTGCAGGAGCGCTGTGAGGTGAAAAGAGCCTCATTAACATGCTAATGGTCTTTTGAAGACCTGTGAAATGCTTGGGTGCGGCTGTGTGCGCGCGCCTGGAAGCTGTCACAGGGGGAGGGGGTGGGGGGGAGAGACAAACAGGCAGGGTCACGAGAAGGAGGCAGTCAGAGAAAAGGTGGAGTATGGGGTGATAGCAGGTGCGGGAGGGGGGTCCCGAGTTTACACCCGCCTCACTTCAGAGCCTAGAGACCACGTGGCTAGCTTCGTGAAGCTGTAGAAGTCCTCAGCCTTCCAGATGCCCCCAGTTGGTCCCTGTTAAAGTTCGTTCGCTTTATTTAATGGTGAACTATGTGTGCGCCTCTATTTCCTTAGAATATGTTCATATCTCAGATGGGTTTCAGTAATGTTGCACGAATCTTGCATAACCGCACTGCAAGCCCGGTCACCTCAAGGTGAGTTCAGGGTGTGGGTGACTGTTCATGACTGGGCATGATTGAGAACTGCAGCTGAGGCTGAAGGCAGTTCGACTTTCTGACAGAGACTCGCATAACGGTGTTCTAACTAAATGCTCATCCAATCCTTGGCCTCTCTGCTGGGCGCCCAGAACGATGGCCACATGTGGGCCAATTGTAATGGCGATTCTATGGGAAAGTGTATGGTGGTATGCAGCTGTCAAAATAGGGACAGTGCCAATGGAAAAGAAAATGTGGGGCGTGTGAGAGGCGATGTTGAGGAGGAGGAGTTATAAGGAAGGATGTGTAGGAGAGAGTGAAAGACAGTGGTGCAGATGGCGTGAAATATGTGGATGGAGAGACTTCAAAAAGATGAGTGGAGCACAGGTTGTACGTGAATGACAGAGAGGGGGCCTGCAGCAGGAAGTGATGTGACAGGAAGAAAGTGAGTTACTCCTTCATGTGACATAGAACAAAAATCTGTGCTAACAAGCATTGGTACAGGTAATGGATCGGGCATGTTTTAGGTTTTTGTGTTACCTGAAGTATGATGGTTTTATAAGCACTACCAAACATCACACATGAAGGTGCCTTGAATACTTGTCAGGTGGCATGCCGAGTTTAGGTCCCGTTTAGGCCCAACCCATAATTTTCCCAAGATTTCCTAGTTACACCTAAATACCCCTTTTGGAGACACCACCACCTTTTCCATCCACTAAAGCACTGACATGGGAGATCGGGTCCCGAGAGAGCAGCTTGTGTGTTTTTGGGGGAGAGGTGAGGGTGAGAGAAGGAACGCATCTTTCAACAAGTTTAAAAACAAGCTTTTAGCCTTGCGCCACTGCCAGTGATTGCTTGTGTTTTAAGGATTAAACACAGACAAAACCATATGAAAAATGAATTCCATTACGAGGGAGGGAGGGAGAGAGAGCGAGGGGGGAGGGAGAGCGAGGGAGGGAAGTAGAGCGAGGGAGGGAGGGAAGGAGAGCGAGGGAGGGAAGGAGAGCGAGGGAGGGAAAGGAAGGCAGACAGAGGGAGGGAGACAGAGGGAGGAAAGGGGAGGGAGAGGGAGGGAGAGCGAGAGGGAGGGAGAGAGAGGGAGAGGGAAAGGGAGGCAGGGAAAGGGAGGGAGAGCGAGGGAGAGGGAGGGAGGGAGACAGAGAGACGGAGGGAGACAGAGGGACGGAGACAGGGGGAGAGAGGGAGGGAGGTAGACAGAGGGAGGGAGGGAGGGAGGGAGTCAGAGTGAGTGAGACAGGAAGAGAGGGAGTGAGAGAGTAAGAGCAAGTGAGACAGAGGGAGAGATGGAGAGATGGAGACAGAGGGAGAGATGGAGACAGAGGGAGTGAGAGGGAGTGATAGAGTCAGAGGGAGACAGAGAGTCAGAGGGAGACAGAGAGGGAGAGGGAGGGAGAGAGGGAGGGAAGGAGAGAGAGAGAGAGAGAGGGGGAGTGAGAGGGAGAGAGATGTGTTTCTATGCTGGGTCTGGTGGCTCAGTAGACGAAGGCGTCCGCTGCAGGGACCTATGATCAACCTCACGGTCACAGTTTTTTTTGTTGCTCTAGCCCCGCTCCTTCCCCACTGACCCCGCCCCCACCGGTGCGGCCCTCGGACACAAACCACACTGTAAATTTGGCCCCCGAGAGAAAGTTTGTGAGTACCCATGCTTTAGAGGAAGGTGCAATATTGCAGAGTGCTGTGGTTAAGATTGTGGCTTTGTCTCAAAAGTGCTGACCTATGGATCAGGGGTGGCTCCTCCGCTAAGGTGGAGGAGCGTAGCCACACTGCTTTGCTCACCAAGCAGTAATTAAAGGAAAACTAAAATGATAATAGCTAACATCATTTTAGTTTTCCTTTTCCTTATGTGGGCAGGCCTGAACTTCCATGGCAGGGAACAGGAGGAGGAATGGTTGCTCAACTCTAAACTGTGCATAACAGTTTGGCTTGCCCTCTCAGGCTGACCATAACAGCCATGCACACTTTGCATGTTCTGGACCCAGAATGCATTACAGTTGGGGGGCCGGACATGCCAAGGCCCCCATTCCCCATCTGAGTGCAGATCCACGGCGCTCAGACCAAGCACAACACTGCTTTGCAGCGCTGTGATTGGCTGGAGGTCATGAGCCTGGGTGCTTCCTGGTTCCTGCTTTCAGCGAGAGGCGGGGATGAGCGGAGAGCGGACTGAGAGGGGGTGGCCGGCTGGGTGGCCGGCCTGAAGGTAAGTGTTGTTTATTATTATTTATTATTTTAATTTACACCCTGCCACCCCCTCCTCCTTCCCTCGTCCGCCACCCCCGCTAAATAGCTGCCGCCACTGCTATGTATGTTGGAGAGCAGGAACTTCTGATACATGACACAGCTTACACAGCACCATGTTGACCCAACTTGGGGCCTTATTTATGAAGGCCTTGCGTCAGTTTTGCGCCGCCGGTGCGTCACTTTTTGTGACACACCAGCGGTGTAAAAAATGCGCCTTGTTGTGCCATATTTAAAAAGTGACGCATCTAGGTAGATGCGTCACTTTTTAAACCCCTGCGCCACATTATACCTGCGTCAGGTATAATGTATGTAGAGGGGGCGTTCCCCCGCAAAAAGCCTCGTAATAGTGACGCAGTGAAATCTATGAGATTTCACTGCGTCACTTTTAGGACACTGTTGCGTCAAAATCTTGCGCCTGCCTCACAGCAGGCGTAAGACTGACGCAAGCCCTTTCACATGGGGCTTTCCCCATGTGAAAGGACGCATTGCTGGAGTTGCGTCACTTTTGTGACACACTCCAGCAATGCGTCACTTTTGCGCTTACAGATACATCAGAAATACTGACGTATCTGTAACTCCTTGTGCCATGATGCGTCATACTGTAAATATGACGCATCATTGGTGTCGCAAGGAGGGCGCAGTAAAAAGTGACGCATCGCTGTTTTCACGCAGCGATGCGTCACTTTTCATAAATGAGGCCCTTGGAATTTAGCGCCTCATTGCTGGCCACTGAATTCAAGACTTTTGATATACAGAGTACTGTAGGCCTCCTTTAGCAAATTTCTTTTTTTATAATATGCATGCCTAAGTCCAGAAATAAAGTGTTGATATTATTATTGTATTTAAAGTCAGATGTAACATACTAAAAATGTTTGTGTACTACTAGCTTTTCCCAGGATGGTGTGTTTCTGTAGTTTTTTCATGCAAAATATTTGTCATGCATACTGTGTAGTGTGCAAAGTGCGGCTCCTATGCAGCTGTCCATGTTCAATTTGTGGGTGGACCATGGTTGCGAGCTGGGGAGTTCAGGCTGAATGCAGCGCCACTTTCTCACAGTGCTTCTCAGTCGGTCACAAAGGAGTTAGGAATACATGCTTATCTGCTGACCACACAGAGCAATAGGTAGGTGTGTCAATTGTAATAGTGATTCTATGTGAAAGATGTGATGGAGGTACCCAATTGTCAAAAAATTGACAGGGCAAACGTTATGGAAAATTAATTGTGTACAGGTTGTCTATTATGTTCGTGTAGGGAGATTACTGAAGTGAAGGAGATGCAAGGATGTACGTGCAGGGGAGATTGAAAAGAGGGTGCTGAAGAGGAAAGAGATGAGGTCTAAGATATGTAGTTTGATGTTTTAGAAAGATGCACATAAAAAAGGAGTGTAAATGTCTAAGAAAGGGACTGCAGAAGTCATGTGAGGAAAAACAGAAGTGATTGAGACACTTTGAACACCTTGCCGCTTCCACAGATCATAGTAATACTTAATTCCCAGTCTGCTTCTTAAGTTTAATTATATAGATATAATAACCTACTGGTGGTTGCCAGTAGGTAGTTATAGTTAGGACCTATTTTCCATAGGAAATTCACAACATTCTATTTCCAATAACTTTGGCGCCGGTTGACTAATCTTCACGAAATTGTCAAAACTCGTGGGGTGCTCCGGTCCACTCCTATCCTGAAAGTTCTTCAGTGATTCGTCAAGCGGGGGCGAAAAAAAAGGGGGGGGCCCAAACGTGTTTTCCCCATTCAATTTCCCGTAGGAAACTTTGGTCTCGGCTACAGCCCGAACTGCGGAACGGAATTACGCCAAATTTGGCAAAGAGGTAATTCTTGGTTCAGAAAGAGCCCTTTTTGTTAAATGGTGTAAATCTGTTCAGTAGTTGCAGAGAAATTCAAAAGTAAAAACACATATATATCCAGGGCCGCAGATCCTCCCGAGCACGAGCTTTATGCTAATTGGCTGTTAACTCTCCAAACCAGGAAGTGTTGGCAGCCATTTTGTGCCTCGGTAGAACCGTGGCACAAGAAATCAGTCAAACAAGTGCGCAAAATTCAAAAAGGGGCAGGGTAGAAATACCCTGACCCCCCAGGCCCATAAAAAAATGTATTAATTTTTTTTTTTAATTTTCAAAATCTGCGCAGGGTGTGCAGATCCTGCAGAGAAAAAAAACCGAAGTGTGGGCTCCCGCACTTTTGTTAGTATACAGCCCACAGAGGGGGCACGTCCCGTGGGCAATATATTTAATGTAATGGGAGACCCAGAGGGGCCCCTGGGGACCGCCAACTCCCGGGGATTTTCTCGAATATGTGGGGAGGTCTCAGCCCCCCCAGCCCCAGGGACCACCTCCCCTCAGGGCTACAAAAAAGGGCTCAAAGGCCCCCCCGCAGCCCCGGGGACCACCACCCCTGGGGCTTGTTTTATAAAAAATTAACTAACCTGTGTGGGGGGCTCGAGTCCCCCACACACCCTGGGGACCGCCCTCTCCTGGGGCGCTAAATATTTAAAATAGGGGGTCCGTTATGGACCCCCAAGCCCCGGGGACCACCACCCCCAAGGCTTTGAATATAGTGGGAGGGGGCCGCCTGTCCCCCTCCCGCCCAATGATGGCCCTGGGGACCGCCACTTTATTTACATATTTGCCAGGGCTCACAACCCCCCCGCAGCCCCCGAGACTGCCACCCCATGGCTTGTTTTATAAAAAACAAACAAACCTATGTGGGGGCTCAAGTCCCCGCAAGCCCCGGGGACTGCCACTTCCCTGGGACACAAAATATTTAAAATAGGGGGTCCGTTACGGACCACCAAGCCCCGGGGACCACGACCCCCGGGACTCTGAATAAAGTGTGAGGGGGACGGCCCCCGAGCCAGTGATGGCCTTGGGTAACCGCCATCCCCCAGGGCCGGCTCCTGCAGTGTCCCAGGGTGCCCACCCCTGGGACACCGTAGTTTGCTATGGCAGGGCTGGAGCCTCGCGGCTCCCGCCCTGCCATAGCAAACTCTCCTTTGGTATTTGGAAGAGAAAACAGGAAACCTACTTTCTCTTCCAAATACCAAAGCAGATTGGCATTGGTTTTTTGATTTATTGGCTACACTCTATATGAATTTGATGGATTATGAATACTGAGACTATGATGAAGAATATTCTGATGTATGAAGAGAAAAGAAAAGAAAATAAAAGGAATTGATTTAATGGACTTTGAAAGAACATTAATTTGACTGTGGTGATCTTTTCTCTTGAGATAATATAAGAAGTTGCTTATATGTGACCGGGGACAACCTATCTTCTTTCATTCAATTCTCTGTTTTTACAGAGCAGTCTTTTTGGGGATGCAGGTGGCCGCTTTCCCCTGTTCCCTTGGGCCATTTCACTTGGAGAACACTGAATCAGTTGGTGTTGCGCAAAAGTTACCCAGCCACTATTTGTCTTGCTATTATATACTAGAGCCTTACAGAGGAGGTCATGCAAGTCACAGGGGGACCTCAACGCATAGTGTCCCCTAGTGTATGTAGGTGTTTTAACTGTATTCTAAGTGTCCTTTAACATAGCACTGGCTCTAGGACTGGTTAGTCAGACTCAGTTACCATCAGTAACCGTATAAAAAAGTTGAGGGTACAGGAGGATTTTGCAACAAGGCTTCTTTCAGCTCCTCTGTTTGTTCTTTCTGCACATCTGTAAGATGGGGATGAGGCTTGAATGGTTTATAAGGGTTTTTATTCCAAGTATACAAAGGAATGGGCAATTGTCCACAAAGAAATTGAGGGGTTCCATGCTTCTTTGGTCTCCGGGCTTCCTCCGGTGGCGTCGTGGTGGTCTCTCTTGCTCTAGAGTCGGCCTGCTGGATGGGCCCTCGGTAAAAAGAAACGAAGGAGACGGTTAGAATTCTACCTGAGTCTCCCTAAGTTAAATAATAAAGGCTTATGGTTAAACAAATCCCCCCTAAATCTGGGCTCGGGGGGAGGCTGAATAAACAAGGTGCTGGCTCCTCTCCACTGACCTTGGGACCTTATTTGCAGGGTTAACCCTGGTGGTAGTTTAGCCTAGTATAGGTTCTCGTCCCCTCCCTAATTGCCAGCAGTTGGTCTCCAAGCACCCCCCTCCTACAACCTAGAGTAACAGGCCTGAACACACCACCACCCCACTATAGTGCGCCCAGCCTTCTTAATCACTTTCCTGAGGCCGGGACCCTCTCCTGGGATCCCGGCTGCACCGTCCATAGCGCCTTCCTCGGGCCTCATCCCGTCTTCTCCTCTGTTCTCCCGTGCTCGCTCACTGGCTTCCTCTCTCGTTGGTTCTGTCTTTTGTCCTTTTCCGGTTTCTCGGTCTCGTTTCTCCTGTCCTCCTCCTTCGTATCCGTCCGGTGGTTCGGCTCCTCTCCTCTCTCCGTCTCTGCCTTCCACACACCCTGTTGCTGCTTCCGGTCCTTTTCTCTCCCCGATCTGTTCCCGCCCAGGGGTTGTGAGCATCTTCATCACCAGATGGGGCTGGAGAGTGAAATGAAATGAAATGAAATTTGATTTATAAAGCGCATGGCTGCCCGAGAGCGTCCCAGCGCTGCGGAACCAAGAGCAAAAAACTGAGAAAGGTACAGTGAATTAGGGCTCAATGGGAAAAAGAAAAGTTTTAAGGAGCTTTCGAAACTTCAGATGGTTAAATTCCATTCGAATCATGGCGGGAAGAGAATTCCAAAGTGTTGCCGCGTTGACCGAGAATCGACGTCCCCCAGAGCGTGCCTTCCTCACTCTGGGGACAGTGACCAAGTTTGCAAGATCAGAACGGAGAGTCCGAGAGGACTTGTAGGGGCAAATAAGATTCCTAAGGATAGTGCATTTTTTCATCTTTCTTCACATGTCCTACCTCTGTAGGCATAGTTAGAAACTAACATTTAAAAAACCTTTGAAATTCACTGAAAAACCATAGGTTTCAGACACGTTATAGTTAGGAATTAGCATTTAAAAAACCTTAGCGGATTTTGGTTCACCAAACACCAAAATCTGCATGTTATTCTACAATAACTCGTAATAGGTGTTATTTATCTCTCCCTGTGGTATCATTATTTATCAGGGGCAATAAATAACACCTTAACTCATAATCTGGGCTCTAGTAGTAAACTTACACGTGTGGGGATCTCCCCATCAATGTGGAGATCGCCATCTATAGGTTTGTGAGTTGCATTTTGCAGTAAAGTAGCGGTACCGTATGTACTACAAAAAGCAGTTCATGAATCTGGTCCCTAGAAGTCAGTCAAGGAGGTTTACAGCAACCAATAAAAAAAGGAAATTTAGTGCGGCTTACCTGGAAAAACGGCTAACACTTTCAAAGAATATCAACAGAAGAGAAACGTACAGCAGGAACGAAGTCGTGAAAGGATCCAGAGGCATATTACCAAGGGGGGCGATATGCAATTTTCGGCCGCTAAGCAGCGATAATTCTATCGCCCTATTAGCAAGCTATAGCTAACTGATGTTAGCGACAGCTTTTAGGCGATAGCGAGCGGTTTGGGGCCCGCTTTGCATGTCAGCGATGTTTATCGCTAATGACATGCAAAGTGGGCGTATCCAACCAGTTAGCGACTGAAAGCAGTCGCTAACGTCGCTATCACCTATTAGCAAGGCAGGCGTAGCGTTGGAATTATTCACGCTAAGCGCGAATATCTCCAAAAACTAACACCTGCCCAAACCAGTTCTTTGCCATGTTATCCAATGGGAGGTGGATAACATGGCTAAAAGCATTAAGAAGCTAATGCGTGAATATCGCTATATTCTCAGTGATAGTCACGCATTTCGCCGCTATCGCTGGATTTTTTAGCACAATGGAGAAAAACGTTGCTAATAGCATGTTTTCTCTGCTAACATATCCAGCGATAGGCAGCGATAAAAAAATCGTTGCTAAGCCTATTTAGCGATAAATATCGCTACTTGTTGGTAATATGCCCCCAATCCGGTGACTGGTTTTCTTCTCATTTGCCGGTGATGGCACTTGTCCAGTTAATGAAAGTGCGTGGCCTTTCATTGTAAAGCGCCCTGCAGCACGACACTGGGTAGTAAATGGATGCAGACAGAAACACGTTTCCGTGGAGATATCTTTTCATGAAAAAACTGGCAATGATACGCAGGTCTGAGTATCTGGCAGAGAGATGTTGTGCTCTGACTGCATCCTGTTGTGTACCAGGAATGAACTGTAACTAAAAGGTCGTCCTGTATGAGCATTTTCATTCTTTCTTAAACATTTTATTGGGCAGAATATTCCTTGTATGGGTAGAGAAAGGCGCGTGATGAGGCACATTGGTAACCTGGATGCAGCCCTTACAGTGACGAATATTTTAACTCGTGGTACTTTCTGGTCAATTAATTATGTCATCAATAATGTTGAGGGAGGAGTTCTTGCAATGTGTTGAATTCTGCTCAGTTTTTCCTTTTTATTACTATAAATGTAAACAGTTGTATAAGCTATTTTACCAGCCCGTTGAAACAATTGAATAATGAATTGCCCATACATTGTAACTTGCGAAAGAACTGAAAGCAGTTTATCAGGGAACGAGGCAAACTTGATTTATTTCTAGAAATAGCCTTGTCTTTGCAAAGGCCGTGTTCATTAGTGGTCCAGTGAAGTCAGAGGTAAAGTTTCTGCAACTATTAAACACCGATCGAAAACCCAATGATGCAATATTAACTGGGTGAAGTAAATCCTCCGATTTCAAGTTTTCATTTAAATGCAGAAACTAATTACCTTGCAGAATTTCGCATATGCCAGAGTTTTACAGCATGTCATATCCCAGTACATTTCAGAAGGGTTGACCTGCTGAAATCTGTCACTGGAAAATATGGAAGGAGTGGAGTATACCGTAAAACTTTGAATTCCGAATTTGTACAAGAATTAGCATTCACCCCATCTTATAATTAGTGCCTGCACTAATAGGTGGGCACGCTTTACTTGTATGACACAGGCTGATCCTCTAATCACTGAGTATTATAAAACATCACTGGGAGATATTCAAAACATCAACCATTATTGCCTACATTTCAAACACTGTAGCTTCTCAGGTCAATGGTAGGCCAAATAATTGAGGTGTCAAACTTTGAAAAATATATTTTGCTTTATTTGTTGAACGTTATTGTAAAGCGCTGACATTCGCCTTCAGGGCAGTTCTTGGCTAGCAGAGCAGTGTAGGGTGCAGTGTGTTTCAGAATTTTGCTCACCGAGTGCCATGGACAACGGGATCTGCCAGACTTGGTCAGGATTAAACGGTTTACATGAGACCCAGCCCGTATTTGAGGAGGCTTTGTCTCTTTTTAAGTGAGGTCAGTCCCAGCGGTGGTTGAATCACAGAAAGAAGCTTCTCGAATGTATTTGTCTTCAGGGTTGCTGCGAAGGATTGTCACTGGGTAAATCCCCCAGAAACCTGCTGAAATTGTTCTAGAACCTTCATCCCAGTGATTGGAGAGAGTTTCCCTCCTGTTTCTTGTGAATGAAATTTGACTGAATGGCTCATTGGCGCTGCCAGATATTAGGGCTAGACCACTGGATTAATGAGGATGAGATTCTGTGGCAGTAGTTAATTTGTAAAAAAAAAAAAAAAAAGGTGCCTGGCACGTCATCAGGAGGCCACTGCAGCTTGCACCACCCATTAACTCCGCCAGTGCCAGTAACAAAAACAGCTATTAACCATCATACTCCAACAGGTGAGACAATTCAGACTATTCCAGGCCCCCAAATCTGTAAGAACGGCTTGGACAGCATGTATTACTCGTTTTAATAAAATGTATTTTAAACTAATAAAGCATGCGGTTTTTCTCATCTCCAAATTACACAAACAGCGCCATCATGTGGCTGGTTGTAATAAGTGCTAGTGTTGACAACTGTTCTGCGGGTATACTGGTGTTTGTCCTCATAGGCTTTGTTGACAGTGAAAATTATTTCTAATTTCATTCATTGCTCCACTGAAAGTGAAAGGAGCTCTTTCAGGACAAAGGGATATGGTCAGAAAGCCTGAAACCCCGACTCATAATCACTTTTTATACTCTCCTCAAAAGATTCCGGGCTCTTTTTCTTTAATGCTATTTTGACATTGCATTACAATTTTCAAAGTGGCAAACTACCCCGACTCTGGTATGGTCGGTGAGGTGTTCAGCTTAATGGAAAAGGAGGACACTATTGAGCATCCTCAGTCAAAGGTTTGTTTCTTTCTCTGCAAACATGGGCTATTACTCAAAAGAATGGCCCTGGTCAAACTTGCCCAACGATGTGTAATCTTTCTGTGCTGGGACTGAGGTTGTTCCTATTTCCTGGACTGATGAGATTCTCTTCTTTTGAATCCTCAATAACAAAAGCATCAGGTTTAGCCCACTGGCTCATAACATGTTTTCTTTGATCCACTAACAGATCAACATCCAACGCGTATCATAAAACCCTCATTTCAACAAATACTCTATGCAAAAAATCGGTCTTTTCTGTGTGGTTACCCCTATTTTTCACCTCTGGCTGGACGTTATTTTATGGCTTGATTGTAGACTTTGCTCTCTAGGACACGGCTGTCCAGCATTCAGTTTATTTGCTCTGAACCCTAAAACATGGAGAAACCAGCTAACCCATGATTGGCATATTTTACTTTTCTATAAGGCCATAGTAGATGGTGTTGAAATAAATCTATGGCATGAATACTTACCTGTCACCTGTGGACTGAAGCACTTATTGCCCCATCCACTAGTGTGGCAAAAAAAAAACATTGTTACTGGCCTACTATTGTAGCCTGATACCTGCAGTGTAAAGCCTGCAGTATAATCTGTTAAAACAATCCTTTTTGATAGGTAAAAACCTCCCTTTTAAATATTGCTAAGTCACCCCTACATAAGCCTTGTAGCCTAAAAGGTAGGGGGAACGGCGTTTAAAAGTCTGACGTATTGAAATTTAATATTACCACGTCCATACATATAAGGGACAAAATACCTGACCTATGTAGAAAACCAGAGTGCAAATTAAAATACTAATACTACTAACTTGGGACATGAACCAGCTAGAGAAGTAATGAACCCACTATTTTTAATAGTTAATAACAATCTAATTCAATGGTGAAGTTGGACTTTGAATAAACATTAATGAAAAGTAACTTTCAGAAAGTTCGTTTTTCCTACCTGAAGTGCCTGCAGGCTAATTTGCACTAGCTATTCAGCAGTAACGTAGCCAGTGATTAGCCTTGGATACCTGTGAAAGAGGTGTGAAATGCCTCCTAGGAGCAAACAATAGGCTGACCTGGATGGGCAACGATGACTTCTCTGAGCTCAACAGAATATGCAGGGTGAGGGCTGTGGCACTCCTTTTGACCGCACAGTGTCAAAGTCTGCTTGACAGCTCTTTTGAGCTATGTGTAATACTTGGGGTGCATTAATAAGGGCAAGAACAGGATCCCAGGACAATTCTTGTGAATCCCCTGTCTGGTTGAGGAACTACCCTGCGTGTTTTCTTTACAGATGTCTGACTCTAGATTTGTTGTGGGTACATTGCCAGCCTCAAACTGGATTTTAGTGTTAGATGTGGGAGAATACTTGTAATTTCTCTCCCTCCCAACACACACACACACACACACATCAGACACAAACACGCACACACACAGCCCTCAGAGCCCAAATTTAGTGTGGTCAAAGACTTTCGCCTTCTTAAAAATAAACTGCCACATCGCATTTTGGGCTTGTTTGCAGTAAGACAAACAGACATTTAGAAAACATGGGTAGAGTGGGCCCCAGAAACTTTTCCACTGATTAGGGGGTGCCCAGAAGGCTTGCCCACCCACTACATGGTTCCGCACATAAACAAGGCACTTCCTGGCACCTACTTAAGAACAGTTCTGGTCCTGTGGAAGAACAGAGGAGGGCTGGACCTGCTGCCTGTGACCTGAGAGGGGAGCTTTGATGGACTGTATCCCTTCCCTCTTGTACCCTGGACTGTAGCTTCCTGCCAGCCCATGTCCTTGCGAATAACCTCGCAACACGAAAAAAGTAATTTTACATGTCATTATTCCAATGCATGTAAGTCAGAATTCAACATTGTAAGCCTGCTTTCAACTTGTCTCTCCTCTGTATACTCATCTCTCCACCGTAGGCCTGTGACATAAGCATTTCCAATGCTAGAGTCACAGGCCTACGGTGTATAGTGGGAACCAAAAGACTTCCAGTCTTCTTTTATTCCTGAGGTGTTAAATAAAAAAGTTACAGCATTTTCAAAATAACAAAATAAATATACAAATAAATACACAAATCAATGCATAGATAAACAGGAAATTATAATTCTCCAATTAAGCATTGTGGTACCTGAATCACACATCCTGATTGGGTTACTGGAAACCGGGTTCTGCTGGTCGAGTGTCAGTGATCTGCACACGTGAGGTGAAATCATCAGCATACACTGAGTCATCAACAGTCTCCCTAGACCCAGTCTCTTCATTGACACGGATGTTCGGTGAGCGATGGGCCACTTGTCAAAAATGAGAGGAATCTTTTGTAGGGGATTTCGTAGGACATTGGACAGTCACCATGTGTCCTTTGGTGTTAGTGATGGTAAAGGGCCCATCTCAAAAGGAGCATCAGACTTTCTTTTTCTATGCTTACGGACAAGCACTTGATATCCTCTTGTAAAGGTGACATATTTTACATGACGTTATCTGTCAGCATATATTTTCATCTTGTGTTTGCGGCCATAGTCTGTAGTATGAATGTCTTTCTAATTCTTGGATCGGAGGTTGTCCACTGGACCAGCCTGGTCGTTAAGGCTTTAAACATAAGGGCTTTTCCTTGTCATTGAGTGAGGGGCCAAACAGTAAACATGAAGAGTAGTGTTCAAAACAAGTTTAAGGTCAAGCTTCTCCAATGCAGCACAATGGATAGTTTTCTTTAGAGTAATCATGAACCGTTCTACCAGACCATTGGCCTGGGGCAAAGAACGGGTGCTTTTTTGATGCTTTAGGGTAAGGTGATTTATAAAAAGTCTTTGAATTCTCGACTATTAAAAGGTAGGGCATTGTAAGATTTTAAGATTGTATGTACACTCCATGTCACAAAAATGCCATCTAATTTTTAAATAACCATTTCATGTGTAGTGGATGTAAATTCTTCTACCAATAGAAAACAGGAGTATTCATCAACAATGACTGGAAGAGAATGCCCATTCTCAAAAGGACCAAAGAGTTCAATAGCAATTCTCTCCCAAGCATGATGTGACAATTCTGACATGTTCAACGGGTGCTGAATAACTTGAGATGAAAGACAGTTGCATATATGACAAGTCTTTAAGTTTTTTTCGACCCTTTCATTCAGGGCAGGAAACCAGACTGTGTCATGAAGATCTCTCTTGGTGGCAAAGGTTCCTTGATTTCCCTCAGGGTGATGTTGATCACTTGTTGTAGATTCTCGGGAATAACAATTTGTATACCTCGTAAAATGAGGCCTTCTTGAGTCACTGAAAGTTCATCAATCAATCAAGACATTTGTAGAGCGCGCTATTCACCTGTAAGGGTCTCAAGGCACTGGGGGGGGGGGGAGGGGTGCTGCTACTGCTCGAATAGCTAGGTCTTGAGTATCCTCCTGAAGGTTAGTAGGTCTTTGGTCTGCCGTAGGACAATGGGGAGGGTGTTTCAGGTCTTTGCGGTGTGGTATGAGAACGATCTGCCCCTGGAGGTCACTCTTTGGATGCGAGGGACTGTAGCCAGGGCGTGGTCGGTTGAGCGGAGCTGGCGGTTTGGGGTGCAGAAGGCAAGTCAAATGTTAAGGTTTGCTGGTCCGGTGTCGTGGAGTGCTTTGTGAGCATGGGTGAGGAGCTTGAAGGTGATCCTCTTGTTGACGGGAAGCCAGTGCAGGTCTCTCAGGTGGGGGGTGATGTGGCTGTGGAGAGGGATGTCGAGGATCAGGAGTGCAGAGGCATTCTGTATGCGTTGCAGTCATTAAGGCAGTTTGGCTGGGGCTCACGCGTAGACGGCATTTCCGTAGTCCAGTCTGCTGCTGACGAGGGCCTGGGTGACCGTTCTTCTTGTGTCAGTGGGGATCCATCTGTAGATCATGCGAAGGGTGTTGGAGCAGGAGGATGAGATGGTGTTGACTTGCTTGGTCATGGAGAGTGTTGAATTGAGGATGAATCCCAGGTTGAGTGCGTGGTCGGTGGGTGATGGTGATGCTCCCAGGGCGGTCGGCCACCAGGAGTCATCCCAGGCTGAGGGGATGGGGCCAAGGATGAGAACCTCCATCTTGTCCGAATTTAGCTTGAGACGGCTGTTCTTCATCAATTCTGCGACGGCTGTCATTCCTTCCTGCAGGTTGGTTTTGTCGGTGGGACAGTCTTTGGTGAAGGAGAGGATCAGCTGTGTGTCATTGGCATAGTAGATGATGTTGAGGTCGTGCAGTCTGGCGACGTGAGCGGGCGGGGCCATGTAGATGTTGAACAATGTCTGGCTGAGGGATGATCCTTGGGGTACGCCGCAGATGATCTTGGAGGCTTCGGATCAGAAAGGGGGAGGCGGACGCTCTGAGTTCTGCTGGAGTGGAAGGAGGTGGTCCAGTCCAGTGCTTTGCCTCGGATTCCTGCGTCGTGGAGGTGAGTGCATAGGGTGCAGTGGCAGACCGTGTTGATGGCGGCTGATAGGTCCAGGAGGATGAGGGCCGCGGTCTCGCTGTTGTCCAGCAGGATCCTGATGTAATCGGTGGCAGCGATGAGAGCCGTTTCGGTGCTGTAGTTGCTGCAAAACCCAGACTGGGATGGGACAGGATGTTGTTCTCCTTGAGGTAGCAGGTCGGCTGTTTGTTGACTGTTTTCTCGATGACCTTCACCGGGAATGGGAGTAGGGAGATGGGCCGAAAATTATTGAGGTCCCTCAGGTCTGCCTTGGGTTTCTTGAGCAAGGCGTTGATCTCGGCGTGCTTCCAGCTTTCCGGGAAGGTCTTGATCTCCAAGGAGATGTTGATGGCGCTTGCTTTGTTGAAGATGTGGTGAGGGCTTGGGTCTTGCGGGGAGCCAGAGTGGATGGTGCTCATGATTTTGATGGTGTCATCGTCGTTGATGTTAGTCTAGTTAAGCAGGGGGTAACTGTGGGTGGTGGCCATGGGGTCTGAAGTGTCATTGGCTGTCGTGGTGGTCTGGTTGTCGAAGCTGTCGAGGATGTCTGTGATCTTGCGGTGGAAGAAGGAGGCAAGGGAGTTGCACAGGTCTTGCGATGGTGGGATGTCGTTGGTGTTGGAGCTGGGGTTGGAGAGTTCTTTCACAATGTTGAATAGCTCTCTGCTGTTGTGTGCATTGTTGTCAAGGCAGTCCTTAAAGGAGGTCTTTTTGGCGGATCTGATGAGGTGATAGTGTTGGCCCATGGCGTTCTTGTGGGCTGCTTGGTTCCTCGGTGTCTGTTCGTGGCGCCATTTCTTCTCTAGTTTTTGGCAGTTTTGTTTGGAGGTCCGTGGTAAACCAACTGGCATTCTTGTTGGTGCATCTGTTGGAGGGATTCTTGATCAGGGCAAGGGTGTTGGCGCAGTCATCGATCCAACGTCTGAGGTTGCTGGCGGCAGAGTCGGGGTTGGTGGGGTCTGTGGGTGAGCTTCGGGCATGGGCGGTGTTTAGCTGGTCTTCAGTGATTCTGCTCCAGCTGCGGTGGGGGATCTGTTGCGTGCGGTGGTGCCTGGTGGGTTTTTGGAAGGTGAAGTGGATGCAGCAATGGTCTGTCCAGTGGAGTTTGGTGGTGTGGCTGAAGGAGACGTGGCAGCTTTTGGAGAAGACCGGGTCAAGGGTTTGGCCGGTAGAGTGGTGGGTGTTGTGACAAGCTCTCTGAGTCCGAGGTTGGTGAGGTGGTGATCAGGGTGGTGGAGTTGGTGTCGTTGTTTTTCTCGAGGTGGAAGTTGAGGTCTCCGAGGAGGATGTAGTCCGTGGAGGTGAGGTGGGTGGCCTAGGTCCCGGGGGTCTGTACATCAGAGTTCCTCTGAGGGTGGTGTTGGGATCAGTATGGATCTGAAAGTGCAGGTGTTCGGCGGTGTTGAGGGTGTCGTCGGAGTTGGTCGAGACCTTGAGGGTGGACTAGTGGATGATGGTGAGTCCACCTCCAACGCCATTGGTGTGGTCTCTGCGGGTGATCTTGTAGCCGTCCGGGATGGCTATGGCGATGTCGGGTGCTGAGGAATCGTTCATCCAGGTCTCTGTCAGGAAGGTGACATCCGGTGCGGATGTGTCGAGCAGGTCCCAGAGTTCGACTGTGTGTTTGTGCGCGGAGCGGGTGTTCAGGAGCATGCATCTGAGGTGGTTGTGTCCTGTCCTGGTGGGTGGATTGGCAGATCGGATGCTGGTGAAGCTGCATTTCCGGCAGGACAAGGGTCCTGGGGTGCGATTCGGGGCGGCCAGGGAACATGTGTGTGTTTGTCCGGTGTTGAGTGCATAGAGGGTGCTGGCATCACAGCGGAGACGGGTGTTGTGGCGTTCGCGGGGCCAGGGGTACTGGAGCGGTCCAGGCGCAGACAGGCACAGACAGGCTTGCCTTAGGTGTGCCTTTGGCATGCCAGCGGCCGCCATATGATGTGAGGAGGGAGGGAGGAGCAGCTGAGAGGCTGAAGCGGGCGGAGAATGGACGAGCAGGGGGCCGGGCCGCAGGGACGCAGCGGCGGGAAAAAACAGGTTAAGGATGGCGGAGGGAACAGAAGGCAAAACAGGGCACATAAATCACAGGGGGGAGAAAAGGGGATGAAAGCAAAAAGAAGGCAGAAACAGTAAACCGTGAGATATACTACAATACAAAGGGAAAGAAAAATCACTAATACTAAAGCGCTTACAGATGGCAGAACAGGCAAAACAATATAATGCAATACAATGTAGTACAGGGCAAACCTCAAACTCGCGTCAGACAGCAGCAGTGAGCTGGGGGGTGGTCACAGCAGGTGGAGCTGTTGCAGCGGCGTGGGAAGCGACCTGCCTTAGAGCAGGGTCAAGGGTCACTCCTTTCACCACACAGCGGCCGCCATATGAGGTGAGGAGGGAGGGAGGAGCAGTGGGAGGCGGAAACGGGGCGGCGAATGGGCGAGCAGGGGGGCGGAGCCGCAGGGACGCAGCAGCGGGAAAAAACAGGTGAGGGACGGCAGAGGGAACCGAAGGCAAAACAGGGTACACAAATCACAGAGGGAGAAAAGGGGATGAAAGCAAAAACGGAGGCAGAAACAGTAAACAGTAAGATATCCTACAATACATAGGGAAATAAAAATCACTAACACTAAAGGGCTCTCAGATGGCAGAACAGGCAAAACAATACGATACAATACAATACGATGTAGTACAGGGCAAACCTCGAACTCTCGTCAGACAGCAGCAGAGAGCTGGGGGGGGGGGCGGTCACAGCAGGTGGAGCTGTTGCAGCGGCGTGGGGAGCGCCATGCCTGATAGCAGGGTCAAGGGTCTTACATTTTTAACTACAAATACTCACTGTCATTAGTGAGAAATCTAGAGTGCTGGTGATGTTTTTAAACTTTAACATGTCACTATCTTGCTTTGTGGCTGTGACAATTTGTTCTAAAGACATGGCAGCTGGGGTGCTTGATTTCACAATGAAATTGATGTAGGTCTCTGCTGTGTTATATGGGGTACCAACGTACTATATTGGCACTCTTGAAAAATAATCAGAAGTATTCTGAACTGTCCATGGATGATGAAGAATTGTATAGTTGTATGCTTGTAACCTCAAACCCCAACGCTCAACAAGGAGGTAAATTGGCTTTGGGAGTGCCAAATATTGTCTATAGTGCTTGATGATCAGTCACTACTGTGAAAGTCTTTCTGCACAAGAATACATAGAAATATTCACATGCCCAAACCACTGCCAAACTTTCTTTCTCAGGTTGCGAGTAAGCATGTTCCATTTGTTACAGGCTTTTACTGGTGTGTGCCACAATAAGTTTCCGGGCATTTGGCTGTCCGTTGTGCTGTGCAAGGATTGTGCCTAACTCAAAAGGGATACAGAAAGAGAAATTGATGGACAGAATGCAGAACAATGTCATACATTCACTCCAATACAGAAATCTGGGCCTAAATCCATAATTTATTGCACCCCATGTCATTCCATTTGGAAAACAGCCATATGTAAATCAGTCTTGACCCTGCTCTCTGTGAGAACAGTCCAGCTTGAACTGCGAGGCCAGGTCCTCCCTGGACTGGAAGCAGCATCCTAGGACCCGTTTCAAGGTTTGACCCCTCATCAGCCAGGCTAGTTTGACTCCAGTGGCATGTGGAGCACGGGACCCACGCCTGGGCATTCCTGTCCCACATGGTGTGACAAATGCAAAAAGAACAATTGATGGGCAGAATGCAGAAAAATGACATACATTCACCCCAGTATAGAGATCTGGTCCTAAATCCATTTTTTGTTTGCACCCCAATCCATTCCAGTTTGAACCCAGTCATATGCAAATCAGTCTTGACCCTTCTCCCTGTGGGAAGAATCCAGCCCGAACTGCAAGGCCAGCTCCTCCCTTGACTGGAAACAAGCATCCTAGGACCAGTTATGGGATTTCACCCCTCAGCAGCCAGGCTAGCTTGACTCCAGTGGCATAGAGAACATAGGACCTATGTCTGGGCATACCGATCCCACTCGGGGTGATAAATGCAAAAAGAACATGTGGTGGACAGAATGCAGAACAATGTCATACACTCACCCCAGTACAGAGATCTGGGCCTAAATCCATTGTTTATTGTCAACAGTGCTTGATGATCAGTCACTACTGGGAAAGTCTTTCTGCACAAGAATACATGAAAATATTCACAAGCCCAAACCACTGCCAAACTTTCCTTCTCAGGTTGCGAGTAAGCACAGTCCGTTTGTGACAGGCTTTTACTGGTGTATGCCACAATATGTTCCCGGGCATTTAGCTGTCCGTTGTGCTGTGCAAGGATTGCGCCTAACCCAATAGGGATAGCATCATCTACAACCTTTGTTTGAAGTTTGGGATCAAAGTAGGTAATTTTAGAGGCACTCTCAATAGTGTTTTTGATTTTTTAGAAGTTCTTCTCAAATTCACTTGACCAATGAAAAGACACATTCTTTTTTGTTAGTTCTCGTAATGGTGCATTGACCATAGCAAAGTCTTGTATGAACCTAGAACATTAACTGGCCATTCCAAGAAATGATTATAGCATAGAAATGTCTTGTGGGGAATAGCACTAGACAACACTTGCACTTTAGCTGGATCAGGTTTCATGCCCCCATCAGAAAAGACACGGCCAAAGAATTTCAAGCTTCACTTGTGGAATTCACATTTGTCAGCATTCACAGTTAAGCTTGCATCATTCAGCACAGGACATACTTGAGCTTTGTCATGCTCTTTCTGTGTGGATCCTAAAACCAATGTATCATCACTATAACTAAAAGCATTTACTACAGGATGTATGATACATCGCATGATGTTGTGGAAAGGTTCTGCAGCAGATGATACACCATAACTCAATTGCATATAGCGAAACAGACCAATATGTGTAGAAATGGTTGTAATGTACCTTGATTTTTCTTCAAAATCCTATTGGAGAGGACCTTTATTTAAGTTGAGTCAAGAAAAGAACTTTGCACCATTCAGTTGAGTGATCATATCAGCAATGTGCGTAATGGGATGTTTCTCTTGCCCAATTGCCTTGTTGGGATGATGCGTGTCAACGCATATGCATACAGCTCTGTCACTGTCTCTTTTAGGCGCTACTAAAATGGGAAAATCCCATAGTGTTGGATCAGTGGAGCGCTCTATGGTGGCATGTTTAAGCAATTAATTTAGTTCCTTTTCAACATCTTCTTGCAAGTGAAACGCAATTTGTCTGTGTCTTTGAGCAACAGGACGAGCATCCTCATTTATATGTAAGATTATTTTCATTGATTTGCGATTTCCTAACCCATTAAATAATGAAGGAAATTGACTTACAATTTTATGATAAGCATTCATATTGTATTTCCCTGATATGAGTCCCATATCAGCAGCAGTGTTGAAACTCATTAAACAGACACTTGAAGCTGTTTCTTGAAGTACATGAATAGGTGCTTGTTCCACAGTTTTGGTATGGTTCATTGTGGCTACAAAGGAACCTTGACTCCTAAAGGGCATTGAAGAAGCCCATGTGTATACTTTACTTTTTGACTTTGTAAGTTGTGGTAACGGAGACAATTCTTGATACTTCTTCTCAGGCATGATATTTATTGATGCACCGCTGTCAATTATGAATGGTATTGAACACCCATTTATCTTTAGAGTGATTTCAGACAATGTTTGAATGCTTTTGATACTTTTTTCGTGCCAATTTTTCTTCCCTTTGAATTGCTTTTCACATCGGATCTTTTTCATCTATTGCATCTATGAAATCTTCAAAAGTCTCTATCCATGCAATCCATCTAATGCCAATATTGTGTTTTTTGGCAGTATCAAATGCAGTTAGCGGTCTTAAGAATGCAACAGCCCTATATACATTGGTGCACAGTAGTGGTCTCTCAGGTGCTTTTTATGGAACTTGATTAAACAAATTCTATCTAGTGCCTTGTGACATGTGGCTTCAGGTTCAGCCTTAATGACTTTTGGAGCGTAGATCTCACCCTGGCTCTCCATTAGAGCACCTTATTTGATGGCTATTTAGGGAGTTGTTCTGCTCCCCTAAGCAGCAGCTTGGGTGGTGGGCCGCTTCGTCTGGGGACAGCTCCACAAGCACAACCACAACCCTCTTTCTGGGGCCGCTCTGCAGCACATTGTGGCAGGATGATTCGTTAGTGGTTTTAGTAAGTAGATAAATCTTTGTACACTACAAGTCCATGAAAGCTGATAAGACTGATCAGATTTTGGAACCTGGTTGCATCCGCCTTTAGCATTCTTACTCTGTATATTGTATGAGATTAATTTGCATAATGGCACAAAACCTTTTATTTGCAGCTGTTTCGTTCAGTTTCTGCCTACTGAAACATAGAATTTCAATGTCACTTTCTTTATCTGGAAGTGTTTTACACAGGCTTGCGTTGCCCTGGAACTTTACCCATGCCAGTGTCCAATCTGCACTTCGGCTGTGGCACACGTGTCACGCAAAACAGTTTTCTGGACCAGACAAAATTCTCTGGAAGACAGCTTTCAGTGTCTGACCCCTATCTCACAGCTAGTTGTAGAGTCTTGCCAGCCCGTGTACTCACCAATCATCACGCCCCGCACTGAGAGTAATTTTACATGTCTTTATTCTGTTGCGTGTAAGTCAGAACTCAATATTCTAAGCCTGCCTTTAACTCATCTCTCCAATGCTTATGTCACAGGCCTACTGTGTACAGTGAAAGAATGGAAATTTTACTCACATTTTAAGGACGAACAACTAGACGTGACACTTTTTGAGAGAAAATAAATAAACGTGAGTCAAATACATGTTATAGAAAAGATTAGCAAAACAAAAAAATGTAATTACTGCATTGTAAAAGCATGCAGAAGAGTAGTCTATATGATATCATACATATAGATAACATAGATTGTGATTTACCAAAGAAGAAGAATTTTATTTTATCAACGTGTGTTAGGAAATGCTTGCATGGTGAATTCTCAAGTTATTGAGTTTATCTATAATGATTTTTAAATTTAATTTACATAAAAGAATACCTAATGACATATATGAAATAGTATGATTAATCTTGATAGTGAATTTTATAAATGTAACCTTTGTGTGTGATAACGTGTGCACCGAAAATGACAAAAGAAAAGTAGATACTACACCTTTCTACTAAAAGATGCATTTGCGAAACTTTCAGAGAATGTTCTTCATACATGTACTAATAATATTTGCTTGAAGCAAAAATTTAAATATACATTTTAAAGTGCATTTACATGTTGGTACTTATAATTGTAGTAGTACCCCATTTCTACTTGAATAATTTTTGATCATACCAAATGTCCTTAAGGGCATCCGAAGTTATGCTAGAATCATGATTTTTTCATGTTTTTATCAATGTATGCTTATAAATTCTATATATTCTGCATTCTATTATCCTAAGCTAACATAGATCTGACTGTATTGAAGTTTTGTGTCTCACTAAGCAGACTTGGCATGAGAGGATTCTCTGATGTAACAATTTGTATGTAACCAAATTCTACTTTTCCTGTGTTCTCATGTATTGTATGAAGATTTTGCTACAGTTATATTACCATTGCAGGACATCTGCTTGGGAAACTGTCCTTCCAAACTCTTCTACATGCTCTAGCTCAAGGGCCATTGTTTAAAATTTTACAAGCAGAATGACTTAAGGACTGCGTAATTGTTCCACCTATTTCTTCTGCATTTTGTGTCTTCTTTATGTCGCCTGATCCACATTCAATACAAACTGAAACACTAAGAATATATTATTGCTTGATTTGACTAATTTCTGGTCGGTCCTTCATACTTTGCGCATGGATGGAGAGAGACTCTTATGAGCTTGAGGAGTTGATGGTGGTGACAGACGGGTGCTGTTCCTCATGCATGCTGACTTTGAACTGATTAACGAGATTTGAAGAACTTCTCAATGTGGAATCATCGGATCTCCTTTCCAATTTAGCGCATTGCTATGTGCACTTAGTGGTCTCTTCCTTCAGGGAAAACTAGAACTGTCAAATTCATGTCCTTTCCTAAACTTGTGAGCTTTGGGTTCTAATATGCTCTTTATTAATGTCTTATTTCTTAATGCCATCTATTACTGCACTTATTTTTCTATATTTCTTATAGTTATCATGATTTATCCCACTCAAGTAAATGAACATTCTCAATTTAAAGTTTACTAATGGCTAAAGATTGCTTTAGAGAGATTTCAGAACATCAAATTATAATGCTAATATTCTGTATGGCTTTATCTGAACTCTTGGTGTGTATGATTTTAGCTCGCCGATGTTTCTTTAGGAGATTTGTGCTTGCAGTATTAATCCTCTACCTTTACCGTATTGTGTTGAGAATAATTAACATGACTTTGATATCCAATTTGATGTTTAGTTATCTGATTCCTGGTCCTCATTGGACCCTTTCCATCCAACCCTTCTCGGCACACAGCAAGGTCCATCGGAGGACAAAGATAGTGGCATTATTGAATGTTATAGATAATTTTAGTTGATTTGTCTTGTATATTTGGGCCCAGTAAATGCTACAGCAACAGTAGGCATCAAAATTCCAGTGTTTTTTTTTATTTACAAGACACTACAATGACAAAGATGATTCCAAGGGTCAGTTGGTTGACCTCTTGTGTGATGGCATGGAGTCAAAAAACAGCAAGAGGTCATTTCCTGTGAGAAACCACCTGAACCAGTGGCAACGAGACCTGGACTGGACCTGCTGTTGGCCTTTGCCTGTTACCCTGTGAGCCCCTAAGTGTCTCCCCTGTAGTCTTGGGATGCTTTAAATGTGTACTGCTGAGGTTTATTGGAACTTCTAAGAGTAAGTAAGACAGTAGAATCTTTGACCAGGATGAACTTGATCGGTGTATCTGATCCACGCTCCATCATGGTCAGCCTGAAATGACCATTGACTATCACTGGCCCTTTGTGCTTTTTGGCACTATTTCTACTTAAAACTTAAAAAATCATATTTCTAGTTCTCCTAATTTAATTGTTTTCATTTTGGTGTCATTTTGTTTATTAAATTTAACTGTATATTTTTAATTTGTCTTGCATTTTGACCCTATTACTGTTTTGGTACTGCATACATACTTTACACATTTTCCTAAGTTAGGCCAATCTGCTCTGTGCCATAACCAGGGTGTTGAGCTCAGGAAAGTTTTGTGAATTTCAGGGTTTACTCTGATAAAGGTTGTGATTATTCCTTGAAGTGGGTAGTCACTCACACAAAATAATAATCCAATTTATTACACCCTTTCATTTAAAAAAAAAAAATAATATTGTTTTTTTTAAATTTGCAGAGGGAAATACAATGAATACAATATAACAAGTAGAAAAAAATAAACAGAGAGTAGCGACAGCCCCCCCCCCCCCAGGAAGACTATAAACATAGACAACAAAATCTTTATGAACTGTATTGACCAAAACCGTGTTAACTTTAGAAAAAGAAAATAAAAAAAGGGAGAATATTCATTTTCATCAACAGACATACATGAGAGAAAAAGTGACCTGGTGCGAACAGAATCATGAAAAAAGCACATTTATACATTTAAGTAAAGAGCAGTAGCTTAGAATGTGGGGTATCCCATGGCTAGCCTTGAGACCCCAAAATATTAGTCCCCTTTTCTTAGCTCACCGTCCCTTTTTGCCTTTTCTAAAGTGTAAATTGAGTAAAAATGAGCTAACCAGTGTGCAAAAACTGAAGGGCCTGGATCCAGCCGGGAGGTAGATAAGAACAGCCATAGCAATGGCGATTAATGCTCCTCCCTTTCTTCGGTCAACCGTATCCGCTATACCCAACATAATCGTAGGAGGGGCCAGCTCAAGATCAAAAGATAGCACCTGTCTCAGAAAGAGTTGATTTCTATTTAATAAAGGTTCTAGTTTGATACAGGGGGCAAACATGTGAATTGAATCAGCTTTGAACTCGGAACACCAGGGACAATAGGTTCCTTTGCCTGAGCCCCATTTTGCGATCTTACTAGGGGTATGGTATAAAAAAAACAACAAGTCTTATAAATTTGTGCCTGAAGGTTAGAGGATAGAGAAAAACCAAATGGCCATGTCTGAACTGGGGTGGCTGAGTGAGCTAAAGAATGGTGATGGATTAAACCCAGATCAGTTGACTGGGGGTGAGTTTGATTTGCTCAATTGCTCCGTCCATCATCCCCTTTTGTATCGCTTTGTTCGCCCAAAGTTGGCAGGGTATGCTCAGACGTGAGTCCCTTGCTCACTTGGCCACTGGATTCAAGATAGTCAGGCTGATGAGGATTAGGAATCCGAAACCGGTCCCAGAATGCTTGTTTCTGGTCCAAGGAAGACATGGCTTGGCAGTTCGGGCTGGACTGTTCCCATGAGGCCCAGGGTCAGACTGATTTGCATATGGCCATGTCTGAACTGGGGTGGCTGAGTGAGCCAAAAAAAGGTGATGGATTAAACCCAGATCAGTTGACTGGGGGTGAGTGTTTGATTTGCTCAATTGCTCCGTCCATCATCCCCTTTTGTATCGCTTTGTTCGCCCTAAGTTGGCAGGGTATGCTCAGACGTGAGTCCCTTGCTCACTTGGCCACTGGATTCAAGATAGCCTGGCTGATGACGATTATGAATCCGAAACCGGTCCCAGGATACTTGTTTCCGGTCCAGGGAAGACATGGCTTGGCAGTTCGGGCTGGACTGTTCCCATGAGGCACAGGGTCAGACTGATTTGCATATGACTATGTCTGAACTGGGGTGGCTGAGTGAGCTAAAGAATGGTGATGGATTAAACCCAGATCAGTTGACTGGGGGTGAGTGTTTGATTTGCTCAAACGCTCTGTCCATCATCCCCTTTTGTATCGCTTTGTTCGCCCTAAGTTGGCAGGGTATGCTCAGACGTGAGTCCCTTGCGGCTGCTGGATTCAAGATAGCCTGGCTGATGAGGTTTATGAATCCGAAACTGGTCCCAGGATGCTTGTTTCCAGTCCAGGGTAGACATGGCTTGGCAGTTCGGGCTGGACTTTTCCCATGAGGCACAGGGTCAGACTGATTTGCATATGGCCATGTCTGAACTGGGGTGGCTGAGTGAGCTAAAGAATGGTGATGGATTAAACCCAGATCAGTTCACTGGGGTAAGTATTTGATTTGCTCAAACGCTCCGTCCATCTTCCCCTTTTGTATCGCTTTGTTCGCCCTAAATTGGCAGGGTATGCTCAGACGTGAGTCCCTTGCTCACTTGGCCACTGGATTCAAGATAGCCTGGCTGATGATGATTATGAATCCGAAACCGGTCCCAGGATGCTTGTTTCCGGTCCAGGGAAGACATGGCTTGGCAGTTCGGGCTGGACTGTTCCCATGAGGCACAGGGTCAGACTGATTTGCATATGGCCATGTCTGAACTGGGGTGGCTGAGTGAGCTAAAGAATGGTGATGGATTAAACCCAGATCAGTTGACTGGGGGTGAGTGTTTGATTTACTCAAACGCTCTGTCCATCATCCCCTTTTGTATCGCTTTGAAAGTTAGAGGATAGCAGATCGCATTGTGCGGACTCGAATGCAATTAAAAAAGCGTTTTCGTGAAGTCCAATTTCTGTTGCCACTTAGAAGATGTTAGAAGCAAATCGTTGGGCATCAAGGTGTTAAATATGTTGTACATAACTCTGATACGTGGTATAGAGTTCCCACAAAGCTTCTCCATCAGGTTACGATTAGTGAAACCCATCGGACCCCCGATCTTTTGTGTGAAGAAAGACTTCATAGCATAGTATTTCAAAGAATCTGTCTTGTCTAGCTTATATAATAGCTGAAGATCTTCAAACGCAAGATCTTACCGGATGAACATAAGTTTCCTAGTTTAGACACACCTTTGTCTACCCAATTTTGAAAATAGAATGAGCTAAAAATATCCAGGAGGCTAGTGTTATTTCTGATAGGGGTACAAAAATGTAATCTACCTATGCCAAGAAATTTACATATGGCTGAGAATACTTTAAATGCCCCCAAGAGGGACTTAAATTTCACCCTTTTGTAGTACCCTAGTTCTAGATGCCGCCAAAGGAAGCCCCTAGCATCGGGTCCTAGCAGAAGTTCAAAAGGCGAGGTCAAGCCTACAGTGGGCGAGGGGGGATATCTTGTAGTAATATAGGGCAAGATTGCAGTACTGTGACCCAATAATAAAGTTTTAAATTAGGAAGGGCCCAACCCCCTTTATCCCGAGGAAGGGACAACAATTTAAAAGCCCTTCTAGGTTTAGAATATGCCCAAACAAATTGGGAAAACAGTCTTTCAACCTTTGCGAGGGTCAGTTTGTTCAATTCTAAAGGTATAGCCCTAAAAAGATATAATATTTTAGGGAAGAAGCTCATTTTTAGTAAATTACAGCACCCAACAATGGAAAGGTGTAAGTTATTAAGGCGATTAAGAGCTTTCCTTGAGTCGGCGATAAAGGGGTCGGTGTTGTGGTGTACTATGAGGTCAGTATTGGCTAAGATGTTAATGCCCAGATATTTGGCTTTAGTCACTACCCTTTCGTCAACCTAGCTGACCTTGCTGTTAATTATTATTTGAGCTTTCCCCTTGTTTAGTTTATACCCTGATTAAGAGCCAAATAGATGAGCCTCAGATTCAATTACAGGGATAGCCTTTCTTGGATCCGATGTGACCAAGGCCAGGTCGTCGGCATAAGCCATAATTTCGGTTTCTAAGCCAAATCTATTCACCAATGGTATATCCTGGTTAATTTCCAGTTTTTTTAATGTGAGGGTTGATGTAAATGGCGAAAAGCAATGGGGAGCAGGGACAACCTTGACGGGTCCAAGCTTGATATTAATCATTTCCGTCAATCCCCCATTGATGGAAACCCTAGCCGTAGAGGTGATGTATAGAGCCTTTATTGCTTGAATGGCTTTGTATCCAAAATTCATTCTCTGCATGATGCCCCACAGATAATTCCAGGAGACCCAATCGAATGCTTTTTCAGCATCTAGAAAGATTGCTGCAAATAGGGTCTCCTGAAGCCTTTGAGGCGTCAAGCAGAGTAATAAACCTGCGAGTATGTTTGGTGGTACCCTTAGCAGGAATTAACCCATGTTGCCAGCTGGAAACTAGCCTTTCGATTCTAGCCGAGAGCTGCGAGGCAAGAATTTTGGAGTATGCTTTAGAATCACCATTGATTAGGGTGATCAGCCGGAATGAGCCCATCTCTGTCGGTGGTTTATCCTTTTTGGGGAATACTATAATGTTAGTGTTCGACGAGGACTCGGGGGGGAGAGATACCCTGAAAGATTTGGATCACAACTTTATGTGGGATAATTTGGATTTGAGGAAGGAAGACACTATACAATTCCACTCGGATACAGTATGGTCCAACAGTTTTCCCATCTGGCAGACTGTTCAGAGCTTTTGTTATCCCATCCCAGGATGTCGCGAGTTTGAATAGTTCACTATCTTCTTTGCTCAAAGTCGCTAGGGAGATAGAGTCTAGATAAATATCTAGATGGCGGCTAAGGTTCAGTTGCTCATCCTCAGAATACAGTTCTTGGAAGAATTTAAAGAACGCTGCACGAATTTCTGCAGGGTCATTGGAAATATTTCCTGCCGATGTTTTAATTCTCTGGATTTCGCTAGCAGAAAACTGTATCCTAGTTCTTATAGCTAAATGGTGGCCTATTCTTTTGCTAAATTCATACGTTATCTCGTGAGCTGCTGCCCATTTGGAAATGGCTTTATCGGCCACTAATGAGCAAATCGCAACCCTCACCGCAGCGACCCACAATTGTGCAAGGTCGATCGCCCCGTTGCCCTGAATAGCTGCAATAAGGTTTTCCTCTGTTTTAGCTAGTTTTGATTGTAAATCTATCAGCTTAGCTTTCTCTAATTCGTTTTTCTTAAGTGAATATTGTAAAGTTTCTCCACAAACACAGGCTTTTAAAGTGACCCAAACTATCATGATAGGGGCAGTACCGAGATTGGTGTCAAGAAAAGAATTTAGCCACTGCTTCATGTGGGACTGATAGCCTTCGTCCTGTAGGAGTGCCCTTTTAAAGCTCCAGGAAACTATTTTCTTGCATCTATTCAGCCCCCGGATATTAAAGCTTAGGGGATTATGATCAGAAAGAATACGGGGGAGTAGTTCAATTTGGCTACAATGGATTAAGGATGAAGAAACCAGAAAAAAATCTAACCAGGCAAAAGATTTATGGGGAGCGGAGAAAAATGTGTAACCCGGTATATTAGGATACATATGGGACCAAATATCAACCAGCCCATTGGTGTGCAGGAGATTTTTGAAAGCCAAAAGCACTTTAGGTTTGCGAAAGGTCTGAGGGAATTGCAGGTTGTTACCCCAGCTCGCCGGAACATTAATATTAAGATACCCACACAAGATGATGGGCAAAGGCCAGTGAACCAATTCAGCTGAAATTTGATTAAGTACTGTAGGGTCACCTAAAACACTCCCATAGACGGAGCATAGAGTAAACAGGAAAGTGGGAGTAATATGACATTCAGTGAGCATCCATCTTCCTTGAGAATCTGCTTTAGTTCTAATGATTTGAGGAAGATGGTTATGCCAGGCAAGGATTGCTCCACCCCTGGTGCGGGTCCCTTGTGTTGTTCCCCCAATAACATTGTACTCTAAGCTATTTAAGAGGTATAGTTGTGACTCTTCTATGTGTGTCTCTTGGAGACATACTAGATTAGCCCCAGATAATCATAAACTTTAGGCTAATTTTTGCCTTTTTCGGGTATTGTTGAGTCCACACATGTTCATGGAAAGAATTTTAAGGTTAGTGGTATTCATTGAAATGCAAAAACATTAAGCCATAGATCGGGGATTTCTATGATTTGGGATAAATAAAAAACATATCGACACCCCCAGTGAGTGAATAGATGGGCGACACAGGTCACATCATTCAAGCATAGGTCAATTAATGAAGAGATATCATTTCCTATGGAATCGGCCTTCATTTTGTAAAAACCCCACCCCCAACCCACCCCTGACACCCCACCCAACCCACCCCCCCTCCCCACACGCGTGAGCAATCAGGATTTACCTGAATGATGAGCCCTGACATAACAACCCGCCACCACCACCCCGCCACGAGAACCAACTGAGAAAAACTGAGAAGAAAAGAGGCATACGGCTTATAAAGACATCAGAAAGAAGAAAAAAAGAGAGAAAAAAGAGAGGGAAGAAACAAGCATCAATAAAGGAAAAAGGAAGAGGGAACATAGGCATATAAATGCTTGTATAAGGTTCAATGTGCTGTAGAGGTTCGGCTGACCCAGTCACAATGTCAATTATACTTATTTTGGGATTTTTTTGGTTTTAAGTTCCGACAAGTATTCTTGCGCTTTGATCTCAGACACGAAGAATCGTGAAACCCCGTTGAAGATAACCTTCAGTTTGGCAGGGTTCATAAGGAAAACCTGAGCCCCCAGCTGCTTGAAGGGGGTAATTAGCTGACGGATTTGCCACCTTCTCTCCACAGTGGAGTGACAGAAATCTGGTTTGGTGAAGAAGGAGACCCCGTCAAAATATTTCTGCGAATATTGCCTAGCTTGATCAAAGATTAGCTATCTCAACAGAAAATTCCCCCAAAAAAACAGGAACGCTCATGGTCTTCCTGAGTCAGCAGAGGTGCAGATTGCTTTCTCAAGGTAAGGGGGAAGCGGTGAGCTAGTTGGATTTTGTGCTCCTAGCACCACTCCATGTGATCAGAAAATGCACCCGTTTAGGAGCTTGATGATATAGCGCCAGGGATCTTCCCCCCTCAACCCCTTCAGGAATACCAAGGAGGCGGGATTGTTTCTACGTTGCCTATTTTCCTGATCTTCCAACTTCCATAACATGTCCAGTAGTTGATCATTTTGGGTAGTGCATTGACTTTTAAGCAGCACAGTGCCTGTTTTGAGACTTTCGGTTCGGGCTTCTACCATCGTCATTCTCTCACAGACATCCGTGCTGGTCTTATTACGCTTTCGAATGCTCCCTTGCAGCTTTTTAGCTGCACTCTTTGCCTGATGGTTATCGGCTCGAGCTTCCTCTTGGAATTGTTTAATGGATGCCAGGATAGCGGCTAAGGTTGGTTCTTTATGCTGCTGGAGCGCAGCTTGTGAAACACAGTTTGATTTTCTGGAATCATCCGTCTAGGAGAATGAGAGCTGGGTTCCAGAGTAATCCCACTTAAGATGGTCTTTTTTCTCAGGTCTCTTTCCTTTACCCTTTGATGCCTGGCATTTCTGTTTACGGACTGTGTACTTCTCCCCTTTTGAAGCAGTACTGTAATTAGATTAAAGCGAGCACAGCCCCTCAAGGCTTCCGGAAGAGTCTCAGCTGTACTCGCAGTATCCTGGGCCGGAGAAGGAGAAAGCAGCTGGAGTGTCAGCAGCAGCAGGTAGCGAAGAGCAGCAGCACCGGCCAGGTCTGATCTTTGCATGCAGTTACGAGGTCAGGCCGCATAGCGGATGGCCAAGCAGTCCCGTAGCGTGGGCGGCGGTGTAGTGGGAGATCACACAAAGCTCATCTTGCTCTCCGGGATGTTCCCTTATTACACTCTTTTAACTAAAACATTTGAGGGGGCATCTAGGGTCCCAATTTTTGGGCTTTTTGGCCTCTTCACATGTATGGAGCGATATATACATTTACAATACAGGACAATTTACCTACTGTATTTGTTCTATATTTTAATTTTACATTTTAAATTTGGAAGGAATAGAGTATAACTGTAGCCAGGGGGAGGGGAGCACCTAGTGTGGTTCTCCTCTCATTTGTTAGCTGCTAGTGGTATAGGTCATGATGAGTTCTAAATTATATTAGTATGGGGGAGCACCCAACATTTTTTTTTCTTTGATTTTGTGTCATTGTTCTGCCATTGGTGACAAAAGTTGCTAGGGGAGATTGAACAGGGTCGCCAAGATTTGTTTTCTATTTGTTGATCATTCTGGCTGCTGACATGGAGGACATTTCATTTACTTTGTTATACTTTCAGTGTAGGTAAGCATACTCTATAATGCTCCCCTTTTCTTCAAATTTTGAGGGAAAGAGAGAAATTCTGTGTGCCGAGGCATGTGGCATAGATAATATTTTCTAACTCTTGTATTATTTTCTTCTTTAGCTCAAATGACTTGAGGGCTTCTACTTTGCAGTTTGCTATGAGCTGGGAGTAAGTGTCGCACACGTTATATTCATTGCGTCATTTTCTGTTGCTAGTGACCATAGTAGGTGAGAGTTATGGTCTGAAACATGCTGTAGACCTCCAATACTTTGTCTTTGATTTTGTATCATTTTCTTGATTTGGGAGATGTAGGTGAGAGATGTTTGGGGCAGCATTTGACTGGAGAAATTCAAAATGTTGTTACTATTTTTCTATAATTTTATTGTTGTTGACATCAAGTGGGATAGACTAAAGAATGCTTTCAAGCATAAACCTATATGTAATTTTGTGAACAGTTATTGTTTGTTAGTTTGTTCTATAACTAGACTTGTATGCTTCACTTTTTCCAAAATGTTTGAGGAATGTGTGCAGATATGGTGGGATCTGCTGTCCCCAACATCATCATTTTCTGCTGTTGGTAGGATGAGTCAGGCATAACTGGAAGTCTCCAATTATTTTTCTTTGATGTGTTTTTGTCATAAATTGATTTCTGCTGTTCGTGACATGTTTCGCCAAGTGTTGGAGTATTGTGAAGTCTGGAAGGAGGTGGGACAGGGTCTAATAATGTATTTATATATAATTGTGCCATTATTCTGTTGCCCGTGACAGGTATAGAGGAATTGTAGTGTGCTGAGTTGGAGCGCCAAGAGGAATTCTTTCCTAAAAGTGTATGCAAGTGTCTACAAATTGCTAGACAACTGATCAATGCCAATTAAGTGTGCTTGCACCTGCACAAATATTAAGTTACATATCAACATGAATTTACTGCTACCTCATGGACATATGTACACATACGATATTCTGACTAGTGGAAATTGCTCTTCTTCACCACTGTCAATTGATGCAAGACTCACAGTGGGTTGCTTCTTCATTTTTTTTTGTATTGATTTTCACAAGAAGAGTAATACATAGATACAGCGCATACATGAATGTGGTAATAGCTCTGGGGTATCACAATGCCCCGCTACAATAGCTAATCATATTGGAATGTTAACAATTATTCAGATCGTTGATACAGTGGTACAGTAACTTAATATATATTGTTTAACATATGTAGCTTATGTTCATATTTCAGCTACGCCTCAGCAGTCCCATACTTTTCAATGGGGGAGAAAGAAAGAAATTGTGTTGCGGTTAGGCGTATGTTGTCCTGTTAATCACTAGTGTAGATGCTAGTTCTACATTACATAGTAGATTGATCAGGTGTGTAAAATCAAAGTAAGAAATGCTGGTTATGTGCAAGTGTAACAGATCTCTGAACTTTTAAACAATAAAACCAAACATCCCCAGGCGTACTAAGGGGCCCATTAGGATGGCGGGCGGATTACCCCCGCCAGGCTGGCAGTAGCCACCGCTGGCCTGTCGAAGGCAATCCGCCCGCCATCGCACTGAAATGACTCCCCGCCACATTAGGATGGCTGGGGGGGTCCGCGGCGGACGGAAAGACCGTCCGCCGCTTTTCCACCCCGGTCGCCTTGCGGCCGGGGCGGAAAAGGTTTAATATGGTGGCGGTGTCTGTTTGACACCGCCAGCCATATTATGATGGGCCCAATCTGATACCTTTCCGTATGGCAGGTGGTCTTCACTTTGGGGTCCCCCTGCGGGCCCCCGGAGTGAAGGCGAGGTGGGAGTTGCACACGGGCAGGCACCGTGTTGCCCTGCGGGCCCCCAGAGTGAAGGAGGGGTGGGGGTTGCACATTGCAGCTTTGTTTATGCAAATGCATTATTGCATTTATAGCATTGTGGCGGCGGTGCAGAGAGCACCGCCCGCCACAATGCTATAAATGCAGAATGTGCCCGCCGCTGTGGCGCACACATCCTAATACCCCCACGGGACCCCTGCCCTAATGCCGGGCGATCCCAAATTCCAACATTCCGATATTATCAGAAAAAATAGTGAAATTTAGAAAGAAAAATTACATTTAATAATGACTTTTTTTGAGGATATATATTGTTTCATTGTAAAAATGAAAGGGGGATTTTAATTATTTATTGTTTTGACTTCATTTTTACTTGGAGTTTGAATAGTAAATTGTTATGGTTTACCATCCAGCACTTTCCCTGAGTTTAGTTGGATTTGGAGTTTGAATAGTAAATTGTTATGGTTTACCATCCAGCACTTTCCCTGAGTTTAGTTGGATTTGGAGTTAGAATAGTAATTTTTTATGGTTTACCATCCAGCACTTTCCCTGAGTTTAGTTGGATTTGGAGTTAGAATAGTACATTTTTATGGGTTACCATCCAGCACTTTCCCTGAGTTTAGTTGGAGTTGGAGTTAGAATAGTAAAATATTATGGTTTACCATCCAGCATGTATGTTTAATAATTTTTGGATGGAAAGATATTTTTATAGTTTTTATATTTATATTTTTTACATTTTATTAGGTTTTTATAATTTATTATGATATGTTTTTTTAAATAGACATTTTGATGTCATTCTATTTTTATTTGTGCATTGTAACATTTATTTATACATGTTCAACAAATCATATGTAAGTACATATATATATTTTTGTTACAGTTTTTAACAATTATACATTTTTGTGTAGTATAATTATGTAAAATATTATAATGTTTTACTTAAAACACAGAATTGTTTGTATTGTTTATTTATGTTTAGTTCAAACAGAAAAATATTTGTAAACACTTTTGTTTACATTTTAATAATATCATTTATAAGGTTTATTAGTTTAAAAACATATACTGTGTACATTTTATAAGATTGTTTTAATATTTATCATTTTAAATAATATTTTTATAAAATAATATTTAATGTTAATTCATTTACAATATTGTGAGCAATATATATATATTTTTAGAACATGTGTATTATATTTGTAAATTAAAGATATCTTTTAATATACATTAATTATTATATTATTGATTTTTGGGATAAAATAATTAATGTATATTTTACATTTTTATATGTTTACTCTAAACATTGAAGGGAAAAATTATACATATAATTAAAAAAAATTAAACATTTTTATAAACATTTTCTATTCATTTCTAGGGGGAGTTAGTCCTATTCTTATTTTAATTATGCCACCATTTAATTTACTTTAAGTCACTGTTTTACTTATCGATTTCGTTTTTAGGTCATTTACTAAGACAAAACCTTGCGGCTTGGTGCTGCTTCTCGTCCGTTCCTGGAAGTTTAGTTTTATTTACGTTTAAGTTAGTTTTAAGGTAGTTTTAAGTGGTGGTGTAAATATATTTGTTAGGGCAGTGCCTGCCATGCTTTGCATGGAACTGATGGGGGGTACCATAGGTACCCCCCCATGTGCTCCCCCCACCCCCCGGAGTCCCTCGGGCCCGCAACGGGCCCCCGCAGGGATTCTCCGCATGCCTTTCCGTGGTGGCATTGCCGCCACGGAAAGGCATTAAAATTTGCCCATCATAATACAGCTGGTGGTGTCTGATAGACACCGCCACAATATTATACCTTTTCCGCCCCGGTCGCCTTGTGATCGGGCGGAAAAACGTCAGACGTCCCCCCGCCATACTAATATGGCGGGGGGGTCTTTAGAGCAAGGATGGCGGGCGGATCACCCCCGCCAGGCCGGCGGTGGCTACCGTCAGCCTGGCGGGGGCGATCCGCCCGCCATCCTATTGGGCCCCTTAGTGTTTTATGTGTTTTATTTAGTGTCTGATGTATTTGCAATGCTATGTAATTTTACTAATATGTTTACGATATGTGTTTATGTTTATTTTATGTTGATATTCGTTTTTGGGGGTTTATAGATTTGTTATGGGTGGGTGTTGTTTACTTTTATTTACAGATTCTGGCTTAGGTGAACGGATTGAGTTGTTCACGCGTTTATTGTTTTTAATAAAGGACAATATTTCTTGTTTGATAACACGTTGCTATACATTTCTTTTTTTATCGGGTTATTGGAGCGTTTTTTAATATACTATTTTAGCGTTTTTTAGGGTTTTGTTATTGAGAGGGTTGCGGCGTTGGATTATTTTATCTACAGTTATATTTTTCTATTTTTTAGGGGGGTTTCTTATTAAATGGATTAATTTTTGCTTGCTTTGTTGGGGTTTTATCGATTTCGAGGATATGGCAACCTGCATTCACAACATTGTGGCGGGCACAGCACCGCCCACCACAATGTTGTGAATGGCCGTTGTGCATTGGCATGCACAACGTGAAAGGCACTGCGCGGTACCTGCCACCATGTCAATGCCAATGTTGGGGTGTACCATAGGTACTCCCGAAGTGCAGCCCACCACCCCCTGGGTGCCCGCAACCGGCCCCCATAGCAAATACCGCATGCCTTTCCATGGCGGAGTCTCGGTCATGGAAAGGCATGAAATATGCCACATCATAATATGGATGGCGGTGTCTTGCAGACACCACCACCATGTTGTGTCCCTTTTCTGCCTGGTCGAGATTACGACTGGCGGAAAAAAGGCAGACGGTCCACCATTAGTTTGGCAGGGGGATAACTAGGGACTTATGGCGGGCGGATCGCCACCGCCCGGGTGGAGGGGGCGATCCACCCGCCATCATAATGGTGCCCTAAGTTTTTGCTATTCATCTTTTTAGGTTGGGGATAGAAGGTAGTTGTCCTGTGACATGTTCAAGTACTTTGGTTAAAACTTTTTTCAGAATTTGAGTACTTGTCTCTTGGGAGCCTGTGCTTGCTTCTCTTATTGTGCCCAAGGCTTTTCTTACTTCTAATTCAGTCACATTGGGTGGAAGGTTGTGCTCTCTAACATTCACAACATTGCTATCTATTGTTGTAGCTCTCCCATAACAGGCATTGGAATAATATTTGCTACATTTCTAATTTGTTTTAGTTTCTATGACTTTTTCTTGGGTGTAAGTGTAACCGTGAAGTAGTGTGGCTCACTGGTTAGAGGCGGCAGACCCGAGAGCAGAGGACGGCCCGGGACCAGGGTTTGATTCCCGGCGCGGCAGGTTTCTGGACCAGGGTCAGCGGACTCGATAATTCTCTCGCCTTGGTGCCCACTCTGATCAGCGATCACACTCGGCAACTCTGGGCATTAGCTTGCCTCATCTTCACTAACGGCCCCACCAGACCGCCGGGGATGCCTGGTCTCACCCTGGAGATACCCATTAAGGGACCATCTCTCAGGGAAGCCAGGAAGGGTTTCGCAGCGGTCGAAGCGCCTTGGGACCCTACGGGTAAGTAGTGCGCTATATAAATGCCTATACATACATACATACATACATACATAACCCATGTAGCAAAGCATTAGTGTTCCCTTTTGAGTTGGTATAAACTTTGCTCCTTCTGCCATTTCTGGGGTATATCTGTGAAGATATATACAGATGTGTTTTGTAAATATGCCATTGGGTATGATAAATCTGCTATTATAATTAACAATTTATAAAAAATACTTACATTAGTGTTACTTGTGTTTTGTTGATCGGTTTATTTGCAGCTTGTTTTTTTTTCACTGTTTGATTTTCTGTAGATGGGGAAGAAATATGTTTATGTTAATTAATTTGAGATATGTTTTAATTTTTTGTATTCTTTTTTATTTAGTACTGAAACTATACTTACTTTTTGTAGTAGATGAATTTAATTTGGTGGATGTTTTTTGGAGATGCAGTTTGTCAAAGCTGTGAAGAAAAATGCATTTATTAGTCATGTTTTCTCATTTTATACGTGTAACAAAATCAGATACTTCACTTTATTTATAGGTTAAGTTGTACATTTAGGGGTCGATTCCGATCCTGGAAAAAAAAAACGTCCATACAATTCGTATCTGGAGCCCTCTCTGTACGAATCGTAAACATGCTGTACGACCCGACGAGTACGATCCGGACCGGGGTATGAGGACGAGATTCGTGCGGTCCACGTCAGGTAAAGGCGATTCATACAGAAAAGCACACAATCACATACACACCGTATGGTCCGTACACCCCATGATCGCATGGGTGCGGTGCGTACCCCTGCGATCATGGGGTGTACGCAGTGTACCCCACGATCGCAGGGTGTACGCACCGTACACCCAGCGAACATGGGGTACGGTGCGTACACTCCATTATCGCGGGGTACGGTGCGTACAACCCATGATCGCGGGGGTATGCACCGTACCCCTGCGATCATGGGGTGTACACACCGTACCCTGGGGGGTGCTGTACCTGTTTTGAGGCAAACTCTGCTTCTCCGTATGTTTTCGCTCCCGTAGAAAAAATGTTGTACAGTGCGTACCCGACACGAACGCTGGGTTGGAAAAAACAGCCGCGAACCGTACGGATGTTGCGTACAGTGGGTTCCGAGGGAGATTCGTACGGGGATTAGATTTGTACGGTCTCTGTACGATTCTTAAGGAGTCCAGCTCCTGGTACGAATCGTACTTTGTCGTACGTACGGGGGACGTTGCAGGGTACGATTCCTACGGGAAAAACGCTCCATACGGCTATTCGGAGCAGTTTTTTTCCGAAACGGAATTGGCCCCCTAATAGTTTATGTTTTTCATCATGTAGAGTTAAATAAGGTCCTTAATAACATTTTTGTTTTCTTTTTCTTGGTGTGGTTGTTTGCAACTTTAGTTTTCATTTAAAAAGAGGTGAACCTTTTATTATTTCCGTTAGTTAAGTTAAGGAGGTAGAGGCATTTATATTTTGCAAAAAAGTGTTGTTCTTACCTGTGTTGTAGTATAATCTGTTATAGTAGTTCCTCGTAAAGTAGCGTTCTGCCTCCATGTTTGGCCGATAAACTGTACATTTGTGTTAGTTAATTGTTTGTTTTTATAATGTTTAGTTAATTAGTTCACAATTTTTATTGGTTTGTGCCATTTTAGTTTAAATTCATTGGTTGAGATACGTTGTTTTAATTTTTTAGCAGTTACTTTTTATTTAGGTAAATATGTGTGTTGTTTATTGTTTCTGTTTATAATATAATATTTGATGTAATTATTTAAACATATTTGGTAATATTTTTAATGTATGACATTTATAGTTGTATATTACATATATATTCATAAACAACAAGAGAGATAGGGAGAGTCATGGACACTCTTAGTCCCCAAACTGTATTAGACATCAACAACAAAAGAGTGTTCTTGTTCTGTTTAAGGTGGGAAGAAGCACAGAGCACAAGGAACCAACAAAGCCCATTTGGTTTGTTAAGAAAGCCCTCACTCACCGACCTGGTCGGTGACTTGCTTCATCATCGGGCCCCACCGGGTGTGACCGAATGCCACCCCGGTGTGCTGCGACGCCAGAGTTACTGCGGAGCTGGTCTTGTGAGGGTGGGAGGGCTATGTGAAAATTTACGTGAATAGTGTGAAGTGGTGACTTAAAATTGCCTTGTATGTATCAAAAAATGTATTTAATCAAAGATCATCAAGGACAAGGTTAAAAAATGTGATGGTGAGTAAGGCCAACTAATTGGATGGTCTACTCCCACTAGCATTAAGTGACAACGTGAATGGTCAACATGAACATGTTTCAGCCGGTGTGGTATAATTAACCTGGCATTCGTCAGGACCTAGAGTGTAAACCTCGGCGGTATGGGCACTCTAAGGCCCACCCAACCAGAGGACTTGAAAGTGAAAAAGTCTGTGAAGTGCAAAAAAATGGGGGGGGGGCTTCACCACCCGAAGGCAGGACGCACACTCCTCCGGTCTCTAAAATTTAGAGACAAAAATTAAAAGCACCTGCGGGGATTAAAAACAGACAAACAAAACAAGACAAACAAACAATTAGAATTTTTGTCGTATAGATTAGCCGATTCAAGCTAATTACTTGTGCTCAAGGTGCCAGGGTGCACAACTCATACCTAATAGCAGAGGTGCGTGGCTCTGCCTGTGGCTGAGACTAACTGGTAGGTAGTATGGCTTTATGCAGTGACACTCTCATGGTAGATTGCCAAATTGCAGAATCTAACAGTGTGAGTGCGCAGGGAGGGTAAATAGGTGAAAAAGGAGGCGAATGGCAGTGAGAACATTCAGGCAACACTAAATCACTCTGCGATCAATGGGCCAAATGGCCAGTGACCAGTCAACAAAAAAGCAATGAAAGAGGTGAGAAAAGGTAAGTCCTCACTTCACCAGGGATGAAAATCCACCCCATAGACCGCGGGAGGGAGGGGACGGCGCATTTGGCACATCCTACAAGGAAAGCAAGAATGGGAAAGAAAGAGGGACAAAACACAGTCAGCAAGCAGTAACAGTACTTAGCTTAAATGGTTCTTTGCACCCAGAGTAGTACTCACGCCCACGGCGCCCGTCTCCTGCAGGTACGCCTATTCAGCCCTCGGGACCGGGTCTCGTCGATCCGGATTCAGAGAGTGTGGGTGGTTTTATGAGCCTCCGGTGAGGAATCCCGCGTCCGCGCTTCCGGGAAGGGAAGCGTGCGTACTGCGCATGCGTGAGAAACGCGGGAGAGGAATAGAGCGTGAACCTCTTCCGGTAGAGGATACTCACTTCCGAAAGGGAAGGGCTGATTAGCGCGCATGCGTGCCTGATCGGCTGTCCTGGCCAAAGCAATAGGACATTAGTGGTTGATGCGCATGTGCGGGAGTTCTGGGCCAATGCGGAGAGAAGTAAACAACGTGGAGTTTGTTATGGTGCGCATAGAGAGCCGAAATGCCCATATGGTTGGAATAAGAAATAGGCAGACATGGCCCATGGGATAAAATTGCAGTAAAGAAGGGGATAAAAGATAACCCATATGAGATGAGATGAATACTCATCTTATGGGTATAACTTCTATTAGTCAGATAATTGTGGGACATAATCACCACAGACATCAGGAGTTTTCGGAACAGCTACGGGTCAGGGGATTTTTGCATTACTTGAGGACAGAGCCCCAAGGTATATCGTCATTGAGGCCATTGATATGGGTGCCCAGGCGGTATACCCAACGTTGTTCCTTTTCAAACAATCTCTCAGAGATGTTGGTGCCCCCAGGGATTTGTTCAATCACAGTCCATTTTAGATCGTTGGTGGTGTGATTCGTTTGGAGAAAGTGATCACTCATTCTTGTCGTCATTTTTTTGCACCTAATGTTACTTCTATGCTCACATATCCGTTGTTTAATTTTTCTGGTTGTCATGCCCACATACCGGAGTGAGCATGGGCATGTTAATTAATTACCTGTGTTGTAGTATAATCTGTTATAGTAGTTCCTCGTAAAGTAGCGTTCTGCCTCCATGTTTGGCCGATAAACTGTACATTTGTGTTAGTTAATTGTTTGTTTTTATAATGTTTAGTTAATTAGTTCACAATTTTTATTGGTTTGTGCCATTTTAGTTTAAATTCATTGGTTGAGATACGTTGTTTTAATTTTTTAGCAGTTACTTTTTATTTAGGTAAATATGTGTGTTGTTTATTGTTTCTGTTTATAATATAATATTTGATGTAATTATTTAAACATATTTGGTAATATTTTTAATGTATGACATTTATAGTTGTATATTACATATATATGTCATTTTCGTTTCGTTAGTAAGTAAATTAATGTTATTTTGTGAATTTTAATATTTATTTGGGTTGGTAGAATGATATTATAATTTTTTTAATCATTTAATATTTTTATATTTGTTGGTAACATTTATTCTACTTATTTGAGATATGTTCAAAATTTAAATAATTGTTAATAGTGTTTATTTAATGTTGAATGGTATTATCAATATTTTTATATGTACTTTAATTATATTTGTAAGTCGATATTAGTGTTATCAATATTTGTGTTGTGTTTCATCATTAATTTCCTCCATATTTGTTTGCCGATATTTTTTTATCGATATTTGTGTAAATTCTTGTTTAAGTATAGGGTGTTGATATTTGTGTGTACGATATTTTTACTGTGATATTTTTGTATGTTGGTGTTTTTGTTATCGATATTTAATCAGTGATCCACCCGAGATGGGCAGTAAGTGCATATAGTTGGCTATAAGACCAACATCTTTCCCCACACTACACCCACCTATTTATATGGTTCTGTCTGGACCATGACACATAATTTGCTCTGCAGGGGGGAATATTGCTTCTATGTTCTCAACTAAGCACCAGTTCCTTAATATGAGGGACCTCCATTTCTGAGTCAGGGTGTACAGCTATTTGAGGAGCTATGAGGATCAAATTCCAGCTGTCTGATATGGGGAACTTACGCAACCTCAGGGAATCCATCTTTACAAAGAGACACACCCTCAGCTTTTGCCCAGCTGAGAATAGAGTGGGACCAGGCTATTAAAGACTGTGAATCAATAGACTTCCAACGTCTCATTATGAGCCATTTCGCCACTGCAAGCCCCAGATCAAGGAATCGATTTGTGGTTCTGTGTCTTTTTATCTTGCATGAATATCCACAGTATGCATGTTTCCCATGTGTTCGAGAGTGGTCTATCTGTGCAGCCTGATAAATGTTGTGTTACCTCCTCCCAGTATTACTGAAGTTCAGGACATGACCATAAAATGTGTAGAATGTCAGCGTAATGATGAGAGCACCTAGGACAACTCATATCATGTCTATGAAAGTACCTGTAAATTTTTTCCAGGGTCAGGTATGCTCTGTGTATACTGTAGTATTGTATCAGCCTAAACCTGTTGCATGTAATATGTGTGGGGCTCGTCAAAATTGTATTCCATTCTGTGACCGTGCATGGACGGCCTAGATCACTCTTCCATTTTGCACGTAATGGTGTCAGATCTATTGCTGTGAGCAGGCGTAATGCATCCACAAACCAAAGAGTGAGATGTCATCCTTCTCCCATAACATATATATACTGGAGCACTAGATGTTTCTGTAATTCTTTATTTAAGTCCCCCCATTTACCTCGCAGCAAACTGATCCAAGAGGCATGCCTGAGAAAGTGTCCTGGAGGCATTCCTTCCTCCTGTGTCAGAACGCTGTACGGCAGGAGTGCGCCATCCTGGTAGCGATTGTCCAGCGTATGTATACCCGTCGAGTGCCAATCATCAAGGCCTACTAAGGAGGATATCCCATTGCCTCTGAGCATCCCTAGCGGTGGAATTGCTGAGTCATATGTTTTGAAGTTTCTGGTGAGGAACAGGGATCTATGGGAGCAGCAACTGCCCACTTGTAGCAGCAGAGGGAAGAGGCCAAACTTCCTGCTACAGGGGTGAAACAAGGATCCTCCCAAAATCCTTTATATATAGAAGCAGGTCATCTGCATTTAGAGAAATTGCATGTATGTCTCCTCCCAGTGGGATGCCCCATATTTCTGCTGCGGCTCGTATGGGCAGAGCCAGCGACTCGATGTCTAATGAAAAGAAGAGAAGTGGACAGCCTTGTCCAGTGCTCCTTCCCACTGCTATAAACTGTGACACTATTTGGCCAGTCCTGACCCTCATGGTTGGGATGTTATACAATAACTTGACAAACCTAATAAAGTTGGGTCCCAATACGTATTGGGGCAGGACACCGAAGAGAAAGGGCCACTTGACTGTGTCAAATGCCTTTTCGAGATTGAACATCACACAACCAGAGTGGGGCCACCTCCGAGGAGCATATCGCATGACATGAAACAGCCTGCACAGGTTAAAAGAAGTACAGCGATCCAGAGCAAACCCGTTCTGATCACCATGCATTAAGTTGTGTATTAAAGGTGCTAGTCGCCCCATGAGTATGCCAGCCAGTATCTTATACTCCACATTTAGCAGCACCAGTGGGCGGTAGGAGCCAAGCTCGGTGGAGTCTCTGTCTGGTTTCAGTAGGTTGACCAGTGTGGCTTCACACATAGAGTTCGGTAGGTGAGACGAGTGTAATGCCTCATCTTACACCTTCTGTAGTGTTTGTGCTAAAATGTCCAATTAGGCTTTGTTAAACTCGGATAGAAAGACATCTGGCCTGGCACCTTCCCTGAAGCTAGGGATCTAATCGCCCACTGGATTTCAGCTGTTGTGAGGGGTGCATCAAGTTCTAGATGTCGTTCAGGGCTAAGTTAATGGAACGGGAGGCCATCTAAAAATCTATTACATTCCAGGTCAGAAGCTTCCATGGTTGTTTTATATTGCGAGATGAAGTGGAGAACTAGCTCCCCATGTATTTTGTGTTCAGTATATCTCATTAACCAATTAGGGTATTAAAGAGCTGAGATGGGACTACTTGTCGGATTATCCATGCGAGTAGGATTCCAGAACACTCCGCTATCACATGCATCTTGGCTGAACGGGCTGCATAATTTAGGCACCTGAGTCTTTCAATCAGCGTTGTGTGCACTGTCCTTGCTGTCAACAGCTCTGAGAAGCAAGAGAGGCCAGTGTACACATGTGTCTCAAGTGTGAACAATTCACATTCCACCCCTTGTAGCTCACCTTCCACCTGTCTCCGCATCCCACAACTCAGGTTCAGGCAGTTGCCTGTCAGCATCACCTTAAAGGCATCACACTCCATCAGGACAGATGTCGTATTACCTGCGTTATGGACAAAATAGTCCTCAGTGGCTGTGCAGAGTGATTCTCGAAAGGGTGGATCCTCCAGCATAGAAGACTGTAGGTGCCATGTTGGAATCGAGGAGGGCTGCGCATCCCATGATAAAGATACGTAATGCGGATAGTGATCAGAGTGTGTGCGACCCAGATAATCAGCCTGCTTCACATATGACAGCAGGTTGGATGTGCACAAAATCCGAACATGCAGAGTATGTGGGGAGGAGTAATAGGAGTATACAAGTGTGTTAGGATTATGATGCCCCAATACATCCTCCAGCCCCCAACTACACGCCCAGTTCCTCAGTAAGAAGGCTCTAGTAGATGCCATCATGTTTCACAGCGGTGGGAATAAGTGGTCTAGGGCCCTGTCCAATATGCCAGTAAAGTCCCCTCCTATTACCCAGGGCAGATAGCATCATCTGGAAAGCAAGGGCGATAGTGAGCTCCAGAAGGGTCCCTGATCTGAATTAGGCACATAGATATTACCTAGCAGCAGCCATCTCCCATCTAGTCTACCTTTGAATAACACACATCTCCCTTCTGCATCCGTCACCAAATCTTCTACCAGGAGGGGCTCCCTGGGCGAATCTAAATCAGGACTCCTCGGGCAATCACTGATTAGTTTTTTGGCGAACATCTGTTCCCTCAACCTGTGTTGTACTTTATTAATCTCTGAATGTGTTAGGTGAGACTCTTGAAGAAGCTATCTGCACATTATCTCGTTTTAGGTATGCGTGTACTGCATATCTGCGGGAGGGGGAGTGCAGACATTGGATATTCCATGTCATAATGTGTTGTGGCACCATGATTTAGTTGTGTTCAAACATATATATTGTGAGGGGCAGGGTGCATACATGTGGTCTTGTTTGAAAGTGGTATCAGGGGTCAGCATAAATTAAGTCAAGTAGTGCATGAGTGAACTTAACTTAGAATGTGATGCCAACATGGCTAACATACAATACCAAAACAGTGGACCTTACAACCGTGAGGGACTGCCCAAACTAAGAGCTGTGATACAATTGAACAAAATAACACCTTAGAGTGTGTGGGTGAGGGGGCTTGTAGCTTCACAAAGCATTCAAGTGCAACACAACTACCCCATAGCAAGGAAATGAGGTACCCCTCATAGAACCCCAGCTATACGTTATTGTGATAATTTCCCTGACCGCTTCTTCATCAATAGAGGCATACACTCACTCAACCCCAATAACGTCAGTTTCAATCCACATATAAGTGACATAGCAGTGCCTAATGATCTACATACATGCATTTCAGAATACAGTATTAAGCAAATGGCTAAATAAAGGATATGGCATATCGTAGATGATTCCATCCAATGTCTGTGGGGTGACATCTGGCAGAGTCAGAGAGTTAGTATCAGAAGACAGGCAACCAATATCTTCAGACAACTGAGCTGACACCACTTCTCAGATTCATTGGTCAGATCCGATATCTGCTCTTCCTACCAAACAGCCTGCTGTCGTTCTTTAATTATTTGTTCTAAGTTCAGTACTGCAGTCAATTTAGGTGTACAGACTCTTTTCTAATGTATGCACCGTTCAGATATTTTTGCTGCATCTCCCCAGCACCTCTCGTGACAGCCAGCCTGGGACCAGAGAATTTCCCTGATGCCTCCAGCCAGTCCCATATGTTCTATGGCATATCAAAAACCTAGTTTTACCATCAGCTACTATTGTAGTATTGGATGTTGAGTTGGAATTTGTTGCTTTACTGCTGAGAAAGAGCTGCATTGGCGCTGTACTCGAACAGGATAATCCGGAAAAACATCACCTTAGTATTCTCCACTCGGATCTCTTAGAGCTTCCATGTCTCTCGTAATATTGGGTCTCTGTTGCACTGGTGGAGTATGGAGCCTGCAGCTGGCCTCCTAGGAGGTACACAATGCGCCCTCTCAACTGAAAAGAAGGGTGACAGGGACGTTGTTAGCAATAGTTCCTGCAGCCATTTTTCAGTGAACCCCACTGCATCTTGGCCTACCGTTCCTTCCGGTAGGTCAATTAGATGAACATTGTTGCCTCTTGAGCGACCCTCTGCATCCTCTACCCTGTTCTCCAGGTGTCAAAATCTATCTTCATATTCCCTCATTTGTTTTTCCGTAATTCCATGGTTGGTTGCACTTCAGCTAAGGTTTGCTCTACATTGGTGACACGGTCGGATAGTTTCTTGTGGGCGGCATCAAGGAGCGTAACATCTACTGCTACATTATCAATTGTGGATTCCAGGGAGATTCTGAATCTCTCAATAGCCTAAAGTACTGTGTCAAATATGTCCCCTGCTAGTGGAGTCTGCTGAGTTTGAGAGGCCTGCCGTTCTCCATCCATTACAGAGGATTACCTGGAGGAGGTTCTGGAGCAGGCCCCCCCTGGTGTGCCCCATTTGAATGTTCCGCAGGTTAATTCGGTTGCCTCTGGTAATTACTAGCTGTGCGCACTCCTAATTATGCTTCCTTGCTATGTAGTAACGTCTGGTGTGGCGAAGTCCCGGTCAGCCTACAGTGGGGTGGAGTTACGTGTCCATGTAACATCCAACTGCGCTGTCTCATTCCCCAGAACAATGGACAGCTTATGAACATGAGGTGTTATATGGTAGCGTGGTTGCAGAACGACGCCGGCATCACGTATGCACGCAGCTGCCTTCTCTCCAGTCCGTTACAGAGTTGCTTCAGTTAATTACAAGGGGGCTGAAGTGCCCCAAGTAATGTGTCAGGGACTCATATACTGGGTGCAGATTTACTATAAGATTCATGCCTAGTTCACCCCAGGAGAATGTCCCAGTGCAGCACTATCGGTCAATAGAATGAGAGCCTATTATATATGTATCAATTAGCAAAATGCATTTCAGTGGCCGTTCCTGTCTTTACATCCCCTCTTAATATCTTTTTTTCAAGGAACTACCTGAGTTGTAAGAGGGGGAAGAGTGAGGGGCATTCCACTGTGTGCTCCCACTCATTAAGATGAAAGCACATACTAGTTCCTTAGGATGCCATGGACCTTGTTGATTGTCTTTGCAAAGCCCTGCCGCCATCTCGAGTCCACCTCCACTATAATTGCCAGCAGCCTTCTGCTGCCCTCCCCAGGCACTTGTGTTTAGAAAGTGAAGGAGGTAGACCAGGGCAGCCATAGGCTAAAGAGCACCAGGGTCAACAACGATTTCTGCGTCCAGGCTCAGCATCTCATTGGGTTCGGGCTACGGCTTGCACCTGGTTCCAGGGAAGTACATTCATACTATGGACCACAACCACGGCCCGCTCCACTACTGTGCTTCCCTCTGCTCACTGCCCCACATTGGTGCCACCTTCCAGACATGGGTTCCTAATGCAAGCGTACTGCCGCCATCATCTACTGCACCCACCAGGCCCCTCACTCTGTGGGCGGCTCTTGCCATGCAGCTCTGTGCATGTGATTTGGCCCACCTCAGACTCTGCACGTCTCCAGGAGTAGAGGTGAGCACTGCAGTCTTTTATATCGTGGAGGGGTGGTGCAAGGGGTAGAGCCCCGTCGCGTTCCTCTACAGCAACGGCAGTCACCTCCTGATGGTAGACAGCATTCAATGGAAGTCACAGCCTATGCTGGCCAGACGGTACCAGCCCTCTACCGGTACCAACCTTGTAGGTAGGTACAACAGCCCCATCCGTGGTATTCACACTCTCCGGTGCTCACCCTGGGTCAGCTGGCACAGCCCAATCCATTGGATGGCGACTCACGGATATTGGAAATGGTGGGTAAGCTGGTATGTTGTGGAGCGGTGCTGACAACAGCCCCATCCGCGGTATTCACGCTCTCCGGTGCTCACCCTGGGTCAGCTGGCACAGTCCGATCCGTTGGATGGCGACTCACGGATATTGGAAATGGTGGGTAAGCTGGTATGTTGTGGAGCGGTGCTGACAACAGCCCCATCCGCGGTATTCACACTCTCCGGTGCTCGCCCTGGGTCAGCTGGCACAGTCCGATCCGTTGGATGGCGACTCACGGATATTGGAAATGGTGGGTAAGCTGGTATGTTGTGGAGCGGAGCTGAAGAATCTCCAACATCTTGCTCCTGCAAGCCACGCCCCGTGGATTGTTTTTTGACAAACATCCATCCTAGGAGTGAAATGAGATGCAGCAGGGAGAATTGAACCAATAGGCTGTCAGGCCTTTTTCCTTAAGCTCTTTCTCCTTCCACTCGCATCAAAATGGCAGTTTAAAATACCGGACCTACAGCCAATAAACCCAAAGTCTTCGAAAAATACCAAGAAAACCTTGGTTTATTTGGGCCTAGAGACAAGAGGAATGTGGACAGCCATGCCTTACCCATATATGTGGATGGATGGCTCATCGTACAAGGACCCTTGGTGAAAGTTCTAATAAAAAAACATTGTGGCATTGGTTTCTTGTGAATGGTCTTCATAGTCACACAGACCACCTGCAGACATATATGTATGTCAGGGTTATCAAATGCCACTTGTGCACGAGGAACAATCATAATAACATCGTTTTATATAGCCTTTCATTTAAAAAAATGACTTTTTGAAGCACCGTAAATAAACAATGATATTATGGCCAAATTAATAATACTCAAATTATTAACATTAGACGTCTGAAAATGTGAGTTTGCAAGCGAGACATGAATGTGTGATCTGCTGATCACATCATGTAGCTGGAGGAGGCCCTTCCTTTGTTGAACAAACTCGCCAGCACGCAACATCTCGAGTAAGGTGTTTTTTTCCTGATCAGACAGTGCTAAACAGAGAATCTTGTCTGCCTGGCATCTCTGTACCTTCAGTGGAGCAGGCTCTGCAGCAGCTTCATCCTTTGCTGAGCGAGCACCATGTTTAATGTGCCCTCTTGAAAAAACTATTTTGTTCTGCAAGGACAGCCTACCAGAGTGGGAGTTGCTCTTGCAGAACAAAATAACTGTGAGGACTCCAAGGGGCAGAGAGCTTTCTCCCTGCGCTTGTAAGCCTTTGTGCAATTTTCCTACCTGGCATCCTAAAGGAGGGACGTCTATTGATAGCTGCCTTGCCCTAAATAGGGAATGGTAAGTTACCGTGACCTGGTGACCCTTTAGTAGGCAAGTACCAGGTCAAGAGTTTCCACCCCCAGATCTGGCTAAAGTTCTATTGATCGAAACCTAGCGATTTCCCTAATTTTGAATATTCTAGAGCAGGGGTCTCCAAACCGGTCCTGGAGGGCCGGATCCATGCCAGATTTTTTGGATATCCCCATTGAGATACATGTAGTAATTTTAAAAATCTGGCATGGATCCGGCCCTCCAGGACCGGTTTGGAGACCCCTGTTCTAGAGGAACCATGAGTTTGACGGGGTGGATGCATTGCCAAACCCTAAAGCACACCCAAAGAGCCAAATAGGTTTTCTTCATTCTCAAAAATCTTTTCTTACCGTTATGGTACATTGAATTCCCTTTATAATGCCTTCCTCCACACTTCATAATGTACATGGACTAAGACATATTGGTCTATTGAAGCCTTTGCTATGCTCACTTATGTTTGACCTATAAATGGTCTCCGCAGGATAGAATGTCCTCAAAGCAGACTTGAACACGTACTGCACCTGTGATGGACATATACATTGATCAGAAACCCAACATATATGCAGCTTGACAAACAATTGTAACGTGTAGAAGCTCTGGTGGAAGTATGCCAGTGATCATGTAGGCAATTGTACTTCTTGACCTTCAACAAAGTGAACTCAGAATATTTTTTTCAACTTATACCTCAGAATATTATGTACTTACTCTTTTCACGAGTGCCACAGCTATAGTGACATTCCATTAAGTAATTCTCCAAATAACATTAAATAGTGGTAAAAATACCAATAACTTTCGCCATTGGAATGAAGAAGGATTTTAACTAAGAAACTTGAAGGAAATGCTATAGCACACTTGGCTTACCTGACTCTACCCACCACCAACACAAGCTCCGCCCTTTCAACCCCATCTTACCCTCTGTGTTCTTATTTCACTGTCCTAAGTAATCTAATGTGGATTTTGGCTCTGGGTAGGACTGGTCTTGTTCACCCACAGAAATTCCGGTTTTCAGGCCACCCAGAATGAACATGAGGTGAATTCAGACACAGTGTATTTTAGTTGAAACTATTTGGATACGTGTTCCTCGTTTTGAAACACAGGTTATTTTTTAGTTCTGGTGTAAACCAAGACTTTTTGATTTTAGTGAAATTATACATACTTTCTTTTAGTGCATTTTAGATCGTGCTTTTCGTCCATTGGTAAGTTGTCATTCACATTTTTCTATGTCCTAGGAAGCATACAGTGGGACAAAGGATCAGTCCCTGTTAGTCATCGGCTAACTTCACTATGAGTGACGGCATTCTGCCCTTACAACACCAGCACAGCTGCTTACAAAATAGTTTCCTTTAGTGCAAGAGACCATTATGGCAATGTGTGCTTTATAAAACCGGATTTTTTAATGATTTTAGCCAATGATATCTCTTTTTATAATGGTGAGTTCCCATCATCGTCCCCAAAAATGAAAACAATGCTAAAATAAGCTTGGACAAAACCAAACAGCTGACACCAGACCTGTTGGCTTTGTCAATACTGTTAATATTCGAGGAGTGAACGAGCCCAGGAAATTCTAATAGTCAGCAAGGATCACAACACCCTCATCAACTTCCCCTTAAAACAGCTAACCTCCTTAGAGGTCAAACTGTGATTTATGATATCCGATTTTAGAACGATTTATGCTTTCACTACTGAACAAGTCACATTTTGAAGCTGCCACAGACAGCAATACAGCATCTTTAAACCCTTGAAGGACTAGGGGTTAAATTATGTACTGCAAAATTAAATGAACTGCCTAACGCCTCTGCGGAGCGATTAAGGGCCTTATTTATAAAGGCCTTGTGCCGCCGGTGCGTCACTTTTTACCATTTTAAAAGTGACGCACTTGCAGCGCAAGGACTTCATAACTAAGGCCCCTAGGACCTCTGCTTTTGTGATTTTTTACTGCGCAACAGTTGCACGTTATTCGGCTGTCAAATTTTCGGTCAAGAGGCGAGCTTGCTTCTTTAAAAAAAAACGTTCTATCTTTAGAAAAATCCACTTAATCAATTTACCAAGTTCGTCATATACTGTATTTTCATATTTTTATAGCTATTCTAGGGAATTAATTCTATTACTGCAGGCGCCTTTCGTCAGGGTCTGACAGTTAGTTTTACATGCAATCCATCTCTGGAAAAGTACTAATATTTATTTATGGTGAATAAAATGTGATGTAATCGTTTTAAGGCGTTTAAATATGTACTTACGTTTTAGGTCAGTATATTTAACCTAGTCAATAAAATATAATGGATAGCGGTAACCCGTGACGAGATACTTATTTTAATTCCTAGTTGCAATTTGCTTAGAAGTAACTTTTTTCATTTAGGGAGTTAGGGGCATATGTATCAACGGAATTTTTATTCGCAAACGCTGCGAATCGCAAAAAAGCCGCGTTTGCGACTAACAATTTGGAAAACGGTATGTCTGAGGAAAATCGCATCGCAAAATTAAGGAAGCGCAAAATTTTCAATTCCTTAACTTTGCGTAAGCATTTAAGGAATCGCAAAATGCGATTCCTTAAATGCTATGCAAGAAGCACTCAAGTTTTGCGATTTCACCTTAAAAAATCGAAAATTACCACCAATTTCTAGTTGGTGGTAATTTGCGATTTCTTTCACAAAAGCACTTTTTGGCATTTGTGAAGGTGCCATGTGCAAACATGTTCATTTCAGGGGTGCATCAGGGTGTCCTTATGACACCTTTGCACCCTTGAAATTATTCTCAATTTGCGATTCTCAAATTGCGAATCGCAAATTGAGAATGACTTCCCATTCATTCCTATGGGCCTCCTTGCCCATAGAAATGAATGGGAAAGTACATCAGCGCAGCGCAGATTCCTGTGCTGTGCTGACCGTTTTAATGAGCCAACAGGCTCATGACGGAACGGTTCCGTCATGAGCACAGGCCAACCGACGCTCATGACGGAACCGTTCCGTCATGAGCATCGAAGGGGTTAGTTGCGATTTCGCAATTTGCTAACCGCAAATATGGAATAGTAAGAAATCGCAAAAAAAATGTGATTTTTTTACATACATCCCTTTTTGCCATTCTCAAATAGCGATTCTCAAAAAATCGCTCTTTGAGAATCGCAAACAGGCATTTTCATACATATGGCCCTTATTTACTAAAAGTTGCGACGCAAAGTATTACGTCGATTTGCTTACATTAAAAAAGAGTACGGGTGCAGCGGAAGATTGCGCAGGGCCATGCAAGCGACCTTTGAACCTTTAGTAAAAAACCTCGATAGAATATATTCATGAAGATGGTTATCATTAATCTAGCAAAACAATCTGTTCGCCAAACGTTATCTTGAAGTAGGGTGGCACCTGATGCTTCAGAGACTTGAAACAAATACATGAACAAATAACAACAATGCCTTGGCTCACAAGAAAGGAAATGTACCCTTATAGAACAGAGAGAGATGCTGTCGTGTCCAGTTAACCGAACCGAATGACACGACAGCACACATCAGCCATAGAACACAGAACACTAAATATGTCATGAAAGAATAGCAAAATGATTAAAGGTACAGACACAACACTTATATAACGGGTTTAACTAGGTAATGCTTCCTAAATACATGTTACGCACCTTTCTTACACTTCACATTTAGCCATAAAGTTCGCACTGACGAAACAATGCCGCGCTTTTTACGTCAGGAACGTAATCCAGAAATGTTATCCTTTCCTGTTTGTGCCTCTGTGGACCCTAATAGCCGTCCTGACGCTGCGGACATGTTAAGTGCGCGCGCTGCCACCGAGGTTCTGTTTTCCTTCTGACTGGGTGACCTGACTCATTTCCTCTCGTCGTCCACGGCGTGGAGGTTGCTTTTCCAGCAAGCTTGCAGATGTTCTTTTTCGTTTCTGGTTTCCTCACCTTTGGGGATTGAAGGCATTCTTGGAGCTTGCCAGCTTGGTCGGATGAGGAAAATGTGGGCGTGCAGAGGAGAGCGCTTTGACTGCAGAGACAGAGTGGTGGGATTACAAGACGTGCTGCTCCGGTGATTTTCCTGGTCTCATGAACGCGTGTCGTTTCCTGCTGCAAAATTACCGGTTTACAGGCATAAATGGCAGTGTTGTTATAACAGCCCGCATTTGGAATCAGAGCTATTCACTACGTTTTTGTCAATTGTGGCATATAGTCTGTCAAAAGGCAAGCAGTGACTGCCATCTAATGTCACTGTGTGCAAGGTGCTCCCTTTCCAACTATTAAAACACGTGTGTGTGTGTGTGTAGTCACAAAGGTCACTTAACAAGTTTAAATTCTGCACCCAGGATTCATTTCGCACAAATTTGTAGATGTATACCTAAGTATAGACTTACATGTCTTTACCCCCCTCTGGTCTGGGAGTAGAAATGTCTAAAAACGAATTTTAAGAGTATAAAGTTACTAGGAGTAACTTTTCACACATAGATGGAGATTTCCAAGACCGTGGAGAAACTCTGCCTATGGGGAAAATCATTAAGTGCATTATTCATTAAAAAAAATTAAAATATTTTAACATAAATAAAATATAAATACAACACAATTAGAAATATTAATTAAAATAGAACTAATAACGCTTCTTAAAGATGTTGGGTAGTACTTAGAAATTCTTCTCTTTCTTAAGATGTTTTAAGTCTGTACAGGATCCTTTTAATATATGTATTCAATGTTTTATCTGTTTATGTCAGAGTCACATGTGATTTTTATCTGTAATGTGTATCTTTTATGACCGAATGGTCGAAATAAAGATTGGAAATAAATAAATAACCTTTACCACTGACTTGCATGTAGGGCTGTTGTAAATATGAAGTGTAGCTTGTGAGTAGCAATGGGTTTACTATTTTATTGGTGTTGGTGGGTATTAGTAGTGACCGATCCCTCCTGAACCCCTCCTAACTTTTCCCTAAACCTCTCCCATTTTATTGTCGATATTCCACATTTTCCCAGCATTGCCCTGGTCCCTTCCCCATTTACTATAAAGTAGTAAATGTACAAGCAAGGAGTTCTCCCTATAGAAAAGATAGTCGAGGTGGAGATCTCCATTTCTAAATAAACATTCTTGCTTAACCCCTTAGCTTCGGCCTCTATTCCGCCGCAGCGCTAAGGGGGAGGCGGGACCGCGCGGCGCTCCCGTGCTTGTGACGGAACCGCTCCGTCACGGCCCGTGGGTGAACTGTGCTTGTGACGGAACAGTTCTGTCACGGCCCGCCCGCTCTTTAGAACGTCAGCGCATTAGCGGAATTCGCGCCGCGCAGGCGCGGCGAGTGAGAGAGCCGTGACGGAACCCTTCCGTCACCAGCACAGCCCACCCGAGGCTCCTGATGGAACGGTTCCGACACGAGCATGGGAGGGGTTAACTTATCTACATAAATAAATGGAATTATTCCAACTTTAACTGTCCCCCAAAATGATTTCAAATATTTGCTCTGTTATATATAAATAACTTTCATTTACATAGCTTTAATTTTTGCCTACACATGTTTCGCAACATTTTTAAAATATTTTTTTTACTTTCCTTTACATAGCTTCCATTTTCATATTCTTCTTAAAAACTGACAATCAGACTTATTGAAAAATACAACATATAATTAACACTGACTACATCGATAAAGTATATGTCACAAACCACCCCACTCGTTGTTTACTTAATACAGTGAACGGATGGAGTAGGGTGGTTTATATATAAAAAAAACGTTGCTCAATATGTGTATAACAAATGAAAGATATGTAAATGAAAGTAAATTATGAATAACAGAATGAATGTTTCAAATAATTTTGGGGGTGAGTGACTGTGTTGGATTAATTCCATTTATTAATGTAGATAGGTTAAGCAGGATAGTTTATTTATAATTGATGTGCTGCCCCCACCCCCATTCCCGAACCTAAAATAGCATACTTGGGGGGCTTTTCTTGTAGGAGGTGGGGATCTACACACGCAGGTTTGTGAATTGCATTTTTCAGTAAGCAGTAATCCAGTAGTACTGCTTTATGTCATAGAGTTGCCAATTCAACATTAAATGTAGTGGAAACACAAAAAAATAAATGAGAAAAAGAGTACGTTATTGTAAAGGTAACCAACATGAAATAAGAATGCGTTCTTTTCTTACCTCGCCCTTATGTCTTCCACCCCTCTTTTCTGTATCACATCAAATTACCCTTATCTGGCTTTAATTCCACTGTGCAATTAATCTCACTCTTTTATATCTCTTGCTTTCTTGCAGGAATATGAAACTGCACTGGGTCTCCGTTAGGATCATACAAGCAAGCAATATGACAAAGTTATAATCCCTCAATCGGGGCGTGGTTACGGCGCCAACTAAGATGGCTGCCTAGAGATTTCTCTCCACGCATCTGGGCTGATTTGGAGCCCGCTGGAGCGTTTGTCCTTGCGCTTTTGCCTGGAAAGTGGCCGCATTCATCACCGGAAGATGCAGTGCCCAGGTGAGGTGCCTTCTATCTTTAAGCGCAACACGCTTGAACTGTTTCCCGCTATGACTCGCATCTCGTCAGGGCGCCTGCCATTTTAGGTACGCAGCCACTGCATTTTAATTAACGCTCTACAGCCACGCGTCTCACCCCAAATGTGCTCTTTCACCATTTGTTGCAGTCCTCATGTTGCTTTAACCGACGGGCTCATATTTTAGCTTTCTTTTCTCAACAAATTTGCATGCTCTGCTGCTGGACCTCCCTTGTTGTTTGTACTGAGAGACTCATCGTTTTCAGTGACTGCCTCATTGACTATGTTGGAAGGTTCTCTTTTTCAAGAAGCTATATCTGTTTACTGAACACCTGGAATATGCGCTTGTAAGGCAGTAGCTGTGCTTTTTATACATTGCGTGCATCGCTCATCAAATAACTTATCTACTGCTGCCTTTTATTCACAACATCCGCCATTTTAAGTGCTTGCTCTCGCAATTACACTTCCACGCAACTACTCAACTGTTCCGTGCATTTATTGAATTGAATTGCTCCATGTTCTCAACCTTTTCCACAGCATTTCACCCTACGTGTGCTTAAACAAGAATACTGATGTTTCTTGCTACATTTCTTTTACTTTTCAGCTTTGCTCCTTATGGTGCTGTGGTGATAGTTTGCTGAAGAGACCTCTTTAACTCACGTTCTTCCATAGGAACACTGAATTTATTTACCTGGAGCACTCACTGTTTTTGGATACTGGTCTTTTACTTCAGCACCTCCTGCTATTTGACCCTCATTGGACTATTTGGCTCTATTCTTTTTGTCATATTAAGACTGTTTTTTGATCTTCTATCACTCAGACCATTGCTGTTCGTATCCAGAGTTATCTTTCTCAACTAATGCTTCATTTTGGTACCATTTATATTTCTGGGTTTCATTCTATTAAGTATTGTACGTTGTTTTTTTATGGGAAGGCTGCGTAAACCTAAATGTGTTTTTATCTCCTCACTCTTCGGTAACTTCTTTGCCATCACCTTCATCTACATCTGTACGGGGCTCTTCTCCAATTACAGCTGAAATGGCTGGGGTATCCTCTCATCGTACCTCGACTTCACAATCTGCTCTAAGCAAATCTTCTCTTCCTATCTCTTCAACTAAACGTTTGAAACAGGATCCTCCGTCTCAGGACAAAACACCAGCTACCATCTCAATGGAGCTTCTTTAAGAAGAAATACGCACCTTGCGTCCATTTGTGGAGGAAACCATCAATAAAATGCATTTTCTTGAGAAAAAATGGACTACAATAGACAATAGAATGACTGCACTGGAACAACAATCCAGAAATATAGGTTAATTCCCAACGGATTTCATCTTTAGAAAAAACGGTTCTCAGCCTCCAGCAACACACTGAAGACATAGAAAACAGAAATAGGAGGAATAACCTGTGTATATATGGCCTACCAGAATCTTTGGAAGGTGATGACCCTGTGTTGTTCTTCTCCACTTTCCTCCCGAAACTTCTAGAGATGCCATTGTCTACCTCTCTCAGCATCCAAAGAGCTCACAGACTGGGTCCTAGACTTTCCTCTTCAACTACTCCAAATAAACCTCATGGGGTCATTATTCTTTTTTTGAAATTCACAGATCTTCTTTCGGTTGCAGCTAGATCTAAGCATCAAATTTCATGGTTGGGTCAGAGAGTATTCTTGTCTCAAGATGTCTCTAATGCTACTGCATCCAGAAGAAAGGAGTTCCGGAATCTTCGTGGTCCTCTTCGATCTCTTGGTGCCAGATATGGTTTATTCCACCCATGTATTTTTAAAGTGACGTACCAAAATAAAACATGGTCCTTTCAAGATCCAGCGAGATTTAGGAACTTTGGGCCAGATGTAGGTCACCAAATACCGGTCCGTAACGGCCGGTATTTGGTGATTGAGATGTAGGGGGCCTAAATCTTACAGAATCGGTAAATTTACGGATTCGGTAAATTTACAGATTCTGTAAAATACCGATTCGGTAAATTTACTGATTCTGTAAAATATCGATTCGGTAACTTTACTGAATCGATAAATCAATATGTAGGTGGCACTACAAACAGTGCCTCAGGCCCCTAAGAATTCGTTATTTACCATTTAATTCTATTGCATGGTAAATAACGAATTCCTGTGTACATGCACATCTGTGCATGTACACCTGTACATGCACATCTGTGCATGTACACCTGTGCCATGTGGCACACAGACATGCCTTAAGGGCATGTATGTGTGTCACATGGCACACAAGCCAGAATAAGGGGTGCAACAGGGTGTCAAAGTGACACTCTGTCCCCCTTGTCAATTCGGTAATTTTACCGAATCGGTATTTACAGATTCGGTAATTGCCATAGGTTCCTATGGGCCTCAAGGCCCATAGGAATCAATGGCAATTACCGAATCGGTAAATACCGATTCGGTAAATACCGAATCATTCCGATTCGGTAAAAATTACAGAATAATTACCTACATCTTATTTACCGAATCTAAAATACCGAATCGTTAAAATTCGGTATTTTAGAGTCGGTAAATAAGATTTATCTACATCTGGCCCTGTATCCTCATTCACACTTCCAGTGGCATGGATACTACTAATTCTCCTGATGGTTGATTATTTAATTCCTCTTTTTTTTCCTTACAGATTTCTTGGTGATACTTTGTGTCCTTTTTTCTGTATTTATTAGAAAATGATTCATCTTTGATGATTGTTTATAGACTATTGCATTATCCTACTTCTATTTCTGGGTTATCCCTTTAGTAAGTTCTTGCTTTATTACATTTGTGTGTTTTTCAGGTTGATCACTGTTTTTGATGCATGGTATTTAGTCATCTTTCTTCGTGCTATTGTCCTTATGTTAACTGTTTATTTAGGCTTTTTCATAGAGTTACTTATGTCCCCTTAATTCACATGATGTTCATTTTCTCGTTTTCCTCCTGTCCTGATGCAGTTCGAAGTCTCATTGTGGTTGGTTCGTCTTGTCGTGTGTTGCCATTGCCTCGATGTTCTGCTTTTTGTCCTTTTCAGGTATGGTAATTTCAGTCGTCCTTTTTGGATATGTACTGTCTCTTCTCTCATTTTTCATCTTTCCTCCTTTCCCTCTTATTCTTCTCCTTCTCTTTCCCTTCTTCATTCATCATCATTTCCCTGATTCTATTTAATTAGCATACTTTTCATGTATCTTTCCCCTGTTTTCCTTATGTCATGTATTACCTTTCCTAATTTTTCTTCTTTCTTATCAATTTTACATTATCTGTTCTTTATCTCTTTTCCACAGTTTTGCATTGGCTTTTTCTTTTCACCTATCTATAATCATATTTTTGGTCTTGTATAAGTCTTTCCCATTTTTAATGTTTTTATATTCAGAGCTATTTCATGGAATGTAAAGTGTTTTATTCATCCCATTAAAAGACAGAGAATCCTTTCCCACCCTGCTTCGTATAATCCAGATATAGTCTTCTTACAGGAAACACATTTAACAGATTCTGAGTCACTTAAGTTAAAAAGAAGCTGGGTGAGTGTGGTTTTATTCTCCCCATTTACCAATAAAAAGAATGGTGTTGTCATACTATGTCATAAGAAGTTGAAATGTAAAATTGTATCACAAGAGAATGACTCGGATGGTAGATGGGTCCTAGCAAAGTTAATAATTAATTATGTTCCCCTAACTGTTTTTAATGTGTGTGGCCCTACACAACCTGATAATTCTTTTTGGCCTTTGATCACTGAAAAATGTATTCAATTTCGAGATGATTTCTTCATTTTAGGTGGTGACCGCAAATCCACAGTCCGTATTACTCCTCATAAATCTCACAAACAGTTTCTAGATACCATTACTCAGACAAATCTCATGGATTCTTGGAGGCTTTCTCACCCTGACACTCTTGACTATTCTTTATTCTCTCCTCCTCATGCTTCTCTTTCTCGCCTAGACTATATTTTTCTCTCTCAATCTTTATCAAAATCTGCTTTCTTCATCTATTGAGCCTATTGTCATTTCTGACCATGCTCCAATTATTACAGACCTTGATTTGCTTCCTCCTCGTCCAAAATCTTCTCGCTGGCGCTTTAATAGTTCCCTACTTAGCGACCCTCTTCATTCCGCTTCCTTTCTCTCTTTTACTGAGGAATTCGTCGAACTCCACTCCATACATCACATGGGATTCCTTTAAGGCTATGGCTAGAGGATTCATTATAGATTTTGTCAAAAAAAAAAGCATCGTTTCCTCCAAAAACAGAAGTCTACTTTAGCTCACATTAAACATTTGGAGCATATCTTCTGTACCTCCTCAGGTTCCTCTATCTCACCTGACCCGTATGAGCCAAGATTGAATTCAACAAGTCTACCACTAACAATGCATTGTCCATATTTCTCCGTAGTACCGCTGTTTTTATGGAGGCCGTAATAAGGCTGGTAAACTCTTAGCAAATTACCTTAAGTCTCGTAAGGAACGTACCCTTATTGATTCTATTTACTCCTCTGATAACTCCCTTCTGCATAAGGATCAGGAAATTCTTGATGAATTTAAAATGTTTTAACAGAATCTGTTTACTCCAGAAATGCCTCCTTCCTCTATTCTCATTCAATCTTATCTCGATAAACTTCCCTCTCCTTCTAACTATCATCTCAATTTCCTTGATCTTGAAAAAGACCTTTCACTTCAAGAGCTCTTCACTGCTTTAAGCACCCTCACTAAAGGGAAATCGCCCAGCCCCTAATGGATTTTATGTTGAATATTATTTACATTTTTCTGATCTACTGCTTCCCAAGCTTTTAACACTCTTTCATTCATTTTTTTCCACTATCTGCCTAATCCCCAAGGATGCAAAAATTACCGCCCAATTTCCCTTGTTATTGTGGATTACCAACTATTTGCTAAGATATTAGCATTGCGCTTAGACTCCCTCATGCCCCATCTTATTGATAAAGAGCAATGTGGTTTCGTAAAAGGGAGGCTCACGTCTGGTAATTCTCGCCTTTTTCTTAATGTCCTAAATAAATCCCCCTCTCTTTCTTCTTCTCTGGCCGCTATTTTAGTTGATGCAGAAAAAGCCGCCGATAGAGTCGATTGGTCTTTTTTGTTTGCATCGCTTCACTGGCATGGTTTCGGTCCTAACTTTATATCGCTTGTCTCTTTACTTTACTCCCCTCCAAAAGCCTCGGTCTTAGTTAATGGTCGCATTTCCTCCTATTTTCTCCTTCAGCGTGGTGTTAGGCAAAGTTGTCTTCTATCCCCTCTTCTTTTCGTCTTAGCCCTTGAACCTTTTTTAACTTCTATTCGTAACAATGATTCCATTTCCGGATTTCCTTATGGTGCCCATCAACTTAAACTCTCTGCTTATGCAGATGATATTCTTTTATTTATCTCTTCACCTGAAACCTCTATTCTCCCTTTAATGTCTGAATTTGAATCCTTTTCATTAGTTTCTGGTTATGAACTTAACTCAGATAAGACTGCTATTCTTCCTCTTACAAAATGTTGTCTTCCTCACTCCTTCTCTGCCACTGGGTTTGCTTGGATTAGTACAGAAATTAAATACCTAGGTATTTGGTTTTCTAATTCCATCACCTCTTCCATCAAATTAAACCTAACTGCAGTCTTATCTCGCATTGAGAATCTAACCTCTTCCTGGAATCCCCTTTTTCTTTCTTGGTGGGGTCGTTTGGATTCAATTAAGATGATGATTGCTCCGATTTTAACCTATATCCTTTCCATGCTTCCTATTCATATTCCTGCTCTCTATTTTAAACGTATTGACTCATGTCTTTCTACTTTTCTTTGGAAGAACAAAAAATCCAGAATAGCTTTATCCTCGCTTCGTAAACCAAAGTCTAATGGTGGTGTTAATTTTCCACATTTTCATATTTACCATAGATCTTTTTCCTTTCGCCAGGCCTCAAAATGGCTCATGTCAGAATCCTCCGCCTTCACCACTCTCTGGCTCTTTATTGAGCAAACCTTATTGTTGCCTCACTCTTTCAATGAAATTATCCACTTTACTGCTAAAACCACTCAAACCTCGTTTCCCTTATTTAGACATACCTGTTCTTTATTTAAATCTCTAGTTTGCCCTATTGTTATTTCTCGTGGATCTTTCTTAGAGTCTCCTCTTTGGAATAATTTGCTTATCCTTTTAAATAACAGACCCATTTTTTGGAAAGCATTGCGATCAAAAGGTATCATTTGGGTTAAACATCTTTTCTATGGTCTTTCCCCCTGCTCCTTTCCCCAATTTCAAACCATATTTCATTGCCCTCGCTATTTTCTTTGACGGTTTACTACTCTTACGACAATCATCATCGACATTTATTATTCTCTTCCCTCCTCATCCACGCCTGATACTCCATCCTCTCTTCTTCAAATACTCTGTACTCTTCCTAAAGCCTCTCTTATCTACAAATTCTTTCTATCCTCTAATCCGAATCGTAAACTAAAGTGGAAATTGCTTTGGAATCAGATCTAGGATGTGAAGGGCCTATAATATTCTGGGATAAACTCTGGACCAGATCCTTGGAAATATCTCGCTCTGCCTCTCTCACTCAATCTATGTTTTTTCTTTATCATAGACTCTTTATTTCCCCTATTTCTTTGGCTCATTTCTCTTCTTCTTCTTCTGATTCTAACTGCTGGACCTGTGACTCCTCCAATGCTGATCTTCTTTATCTCCTCTTTCTCTGCCCTTCTGTCTCTGCCTTTTGGGAGAAAATCTGGTCATCCATTTCTCGTATTTTCACTATCTCCATTCCCTACTCTATCCCGCTACTCTTTGCTGGCAGTATTTCTGACTTAATTGAACTTCCTCCGCACTCTCACAGTATTTTTAATCTCATGCTCGCTCTAGCCTTTCAGCACATTTCCTTCAACTGGAAGACACTCACAAAACTATCTATACAACATTGGTGGAATACTCTCTGTCAATTTCATAGACTGGATATAGCTTTTGCTTCCTCATGTATGCCACGTTTTAATAGAGATTTATTCTGGTTGCCTCTCACCTCCTACTTGGATCGAAGTGTGCTACACAAAGTTTCTCAACTGTCCTCTGAGAATTTTAAACCTCCCTGAAGGATTTTATCTCTGTTTCTTCTTTTTTTGTCTCTTACCCTTCCACATTGCTTTTGTTATCCATTTGGACTTGCTTGAAAACCACTTTTGACTTATATATGATATATGTTCAGTATGCATTCCTCTGCTTTATGCTTATGTTCTTTTTTATTATCATCCCCTTCCCCTCCTTCTTACTTCTCTTTTCCTTACCCCTTCCTTCCGTCCCGACTACAATCCCGAAAATGCTTTTATTCCTCTATTGCAGATATCAGCTTATTCATATACTGTGCTTATGGTTCTTTTTCTTTTTTTGTGTACTGCTGATATGTTTATGTCCTATGAATTATTAATAACGCTTTTTAAAACATAAAAAATAATCCCTCAGTCACTCCCTTACATCTTTCTTCCTTCTATTGTGTTTGCCCTCTGCTTGCATGTCTACTTCTTACCCTCTTCTGCTTCCTCACCACACTTGAAGCAGCCTTCATGTGATGTAAATTCTCTACTGCAAACAAAATGACATAACCCAAAGTAAATTCCTTCTATCTCTTCTGTACCCTCTGGCCCACTCCTGCACCACCTTTCTCTCCTCTTAAGCCCTAGTTCTATTCATATACATGACCACAGGGGTGGAAGAGGTGTGGCGCACCAGCCAGGGTGCCTGACTTCGGACTACTGGGGTCACGGTTCGATCCCAGGTGGCAGGTCAGCCCAACACCATGTGACTCTAAGCAATAATCCCTTAATCTGTGAGCTTCACAAATTAAAGGTTATTATCATTATTATCTGAGCTCCACAGATTGAATCCCTGTAAAATGGGACACAAGCAGGTGAAGTTTCCCAAGCTCTAAAAGTCATATCACAATGATCCATTAGGTATTGAAGAGGGTGCAGAAGTCCTGATCCCTGAACGTCTAGAATACATGTCTGTCTATTAGTCTTGGTCAAGGAATCACTGCGCACAGAAGAGTTTTCACAGATATCGTTTTTTTAGTTGCAATAAAGCACCATATCCAATGTTGGTTGTAAGAATGAAATCAAGAGGCCGCTGATAAGCAGTAGCCAGTTCTACAGCCCTGGCTATTGTCAACCTGGAGTGATACCTTATCCACCCCTGTGTGTTTGATGATAGGGAATTGATAAGTTGCTCCAATAGTATTTTGTATATTGCATCGGATGAAGATGTGGTGGCTGGTTGTATCCACCTTTGAGCTCTATCCTGTAAACTGAAATCAAGTGTGCAAGGACTTAGTCATCCAACCCTTTTTCCTGATGGAAACAGAAGCAGGATTGGCAGTTTTTTAAATATTCCTAATAAAACCTAGACTTTCAAGAATGAGCATCTTTATACCCCATGGGGAGCCATTCCCAATGGCTTGACTGCCTGGTAGGCTGTCTGTATTTCTTTGGCCAGTAGTGGAGATACATAGGGCCCCTACCTCTCTTGTAGCCATGCTGCGTTATTTGCCACTCTCTCTAAATTGGTTAAAAAAAATCTTGATCTTCCAGTGGTACATGTTATGTGATGTTATGTTACTGCGACTTGTAGAGCGCTACAGCTGCCCTAGCAAAAGAGCGTCCCGGCGCTGATACCAAGAAAAGACTGACACATGCAGGTGGAATGGACAGAAAGAACTAAGATGCAGGGAAAAAGTGAGCCTTAATGGCCTTCCTGAATTTTAAGTAGTTACGTAGGCCACGGACATGCGCAGGGAGTGCATTCCAAAGGATGGCCGCTCTACAGCGAAAGGAGCATCCTCCAGCACAAACTCTTCGTGTCCGGGGTCCACCACCAGGTGCTGACCCTGTGAGTGGAGATGTCGTGAGGGGACATATGGTGAGAGGAGATTTGCCAGAATAGTGGGGGTGGTTAATTTCAAGGCTTTAAAGGAGATACATTAGACTTTATATTCAATTCGCCAGGACACGGGCAGCTAATGAAAACGATGGATGGCCTCAGACACCGGACAGGACCTGCGCAAACCTAGAAGGGTTCTTGCTGCCTTGTTATTTGCCCTTTGCAGCCTCAAAACCTCTGCATTATTGGACCACAGGTATAGGGAGCAGGCATAATCTAGTCTAGACAGTACAGACACCTGAATGATAACCTAGCGCGTAGGTGCATCAAAGAAGCCCAGCAGGGTTCTGAACCCCTGTAGAAGTCCAAAACTGGTCCCTGCCACCTTTTTTGGTTTGAACTCAAAAGTTAAGAGATGAGTCCAGCCATACCCCCAGATTGTTCACCTCCTGCTTGGGGGAGGGGGCCCTGCCGAGGCTAGCTGGCCACCAGAGTTCACATCACTAACCATGGTACTTTCCCACTAACAATACCTCCGACTTGTTAGAGTTGAGCTGGAGACAGTTCGCGGTCATCCACCCGGCAACCGCCGCAAGGTCGCACTGAAACTTAAGGGCGTCCTGCATGTTTTTGTGAAATAGATTAAAGTACCATAGGGTGGTCAAGCGAACTAGCAATAATGCCAGGAAGTAAAGTATTTTCATATGCCGGACCTGCTGGTTTGTGGATATCGGATTGGCTCATGATTTCCGAATTTCTCAAAAGACAACCCTTTCTTGGTCTGCTAACTCAGTTTGTCTTTCTAACACTAATTGAAGGCGACATAGTCATTTTGCCAACAGCTTCATCGGTTGTTCCATGATGACTCCTGGAAGTATGCATGCTACTTCTGACACCATCCATGTTGCAGATTTGAAAGACCTAGGTAAAGGAACATGTTTTGTAGTGGATATGTTGTAAGTTTTAAACAGTCATCCCTCAATATGTGAAGTATAGGTGCATATACAAACAAACATAAGAGGGCATTCAGTCTTCGGATCCATGGTCCCGTGGCCAATACACAGTGAAGGCTTGTTCTCTACAACTATACCTCAAATACATAAAATAACAAAGCAGCTAATTGGGCCTAGTGGTTTAGACCTGCAACTACGTTACCCACCTCATGTTTTGAAGCTGCAGAGAGAAAGGGACAGATTTGTCTTTAACCCTTGTGCCTGTAATTTGAAGCAAAACAATTGTTAGACAGCAGTGAAAGGCTGCCAGAAGTCTAAACCCTTTAATGCCCCTTTACTGCTTTACTAGAACACCTAAATAAACTGGGTTGAAGTTTAAATAAATGGGTGTTGTAGAAGGTTGATAAATAAAAACGGAGTCAAGTATTTTAAGGTAGTCTGTTTCTTGTTTTATTGTCAAGATTCCTATAGCCTTTGTAGTTGTTTACTTTTAAAACAAAGCACATTTTTATCTTTGATTTTCTCTCGTTTCTTCTCTCTGCAGTGAGTAAACTGATAACCTCTTCTTTGGGTGGCGTCCCTCAAAGAACACCAGATGAGTATTAAATAATTCTTTTAAAAAGAAATGTTATGTTTCTTCTTCTAAGTCTTGTGTAGTTTACTCCTTTTTCCTTCTTATCTTTGGGCCCATAAAGCTAGGGAAGGGTGTTCATGACTTGGTTATGCTGCCTGCTTCTCCAGTGATCATTTCCTTTTATTTTATGTCCTGTTCTACAAGTCCCGTTTAACTCCACAGGACCACATATATAGGCCATGCAGAACCATACGTTTCTTGATTCCTGGGTTTGAGAGTTCCCAGCTTTATTGCCTTCCCAAACTCACTAGTCTCACCTTCCCTTCATTAACTTTCACTCACTCTCCTCAGCCTTCTTCCTTTACATCCTTAAATGGCCCAGGATACATTAAGTATAAGAAAATCAGCATTCAAGTTCTCTTGAGAAACCTGGGATCTCCTTCCTCCTTCTGTTACCCACTTGGTGCTGTAATATGTATACAGCACACTTTCAGCGTTTGCTCCACACCACACCTTTCAAAAGGTGTACTGAGTGCTAATAGGGACAGTGCACCGTATTAGAAAGAATGTGCTGGCCCCTGGGCAGCCACAAACTGGTGATGAGCTGGCGGCAACTCATTCAAGTGAAACACGTAATCGCTGCTTCAAACCCGCTCCTGTTTCACAGGGCAGATGGCATGTCGTCTGAACTTTTAATAGGGGATAGAAATTCCCTTGCAGGTGGGTGCAGTGAGTGACTGCCGCTACCTGCAAGGGAATGTCAGTGGGTCAGTCGGAACTCCTTTATCCCCCCTCCCAACCCCCCCCCCATCCCACCCCCAAGAGGGATGCCTATAGGAGGCACACTGAAAGTGGGCCACCTTTATGTGGTGCACTTTCAATGTACCTCCTAGAGGCATGTTTGCCTCTGCGCCTACGTCAGTAATAAAGCGTGGGCGCAGAGGCCAAGTGATTCGATTATTTGCATGTGGACACTCCCCCATGTAAATGAGGGAGCACCCTCACATGATACTGCAAGCGCTACATGTTTGCCAGCACTATCTGTATTACAGAAGCAGGGCACAAGCATCTGGAGCAGCTTCTGAAATACCAAAGTGCACCGGGAGCACTCAAAGCGGGCACAAATATCTGTTGTGCTGCCAGGACACTTTCTGTAATACACCACTGGCTTGGCCACAGCCCTCCTACACTGATGGGCTCATGAATTCTGCCATTCCGAGGAGGCACCCACCATACACCCGTCCACTTGTCAGACTCCTCTTCCTCTCTTTCGTTGTTGTCCTGTGACTTCCTTGTTTAGCCCTTTGCACCTAATTTCGATATGTTACTCCTAGTCCTCAGGCCAACATGTTTTCCTTCCAGGCTTCTTTCTCCGGTTGCCACTTTCACTGGGTGTTTGGTGTCTTACCAGCCTGTTCAGCAAGAGACCCCACCTGTAACATGTCCTCTCTTTTTTTTTACTCTCACCCTTCTCTCTTTTCTTTAATCTTGGTGTCTTTCTTCCCTGAATACTCCAACCTCACTCTGTTGTCCTTTCTCCCTTTCTAGATCCCTTACTAGATTGTCCTTGGAGCCTGCACGTCACGGGAGCTTTCCTCCCAGAAAGTATCCCCTGCTACGAGTATACAAGCAAAAATGTACATCTATATTTATCAGGATAACTTCTCCTAAATATTTCTTTAACCATTTAGCCATTGTTAATTGTTAACGTCTTGATGAAGGTAACGTGGCCAAACCTATTCAAACATAGAAGAATGCAGCTCAGTGCTCTCCACGCCACTGGAGTGAAGCTATCCTGGCTGAAGACGGCTGATTGCCAGAAACCAGTCCTAGGATGCTTGAATCCGGTCCAGGGAAGGCATGGCTTGGCAGTTCGGGCTGGACTGTTCCCATGAGGCACAGGGTCAGACAGATTTGCATATGGCCATGTCTGAACTGGGGTGGCAGAGTGGGCTAAAGAACGGTGATGGATTAAACCTAGATCTGTTGACTGGGTGTGAGTGTTTGATTGGTTCAGATGCTCCGTCCATCACCACCCCCCTTTTGTACCGCTTTGTTCGCCATAAGTTGGCAGGGTATGCTCAGACATGAGTCCCTTGCTCACTTTGCCACTGGATTCAATCAAGCCTGGCTGAAGACGGCTGTGATGCCAGAAACTGGTCCTAGGAAGCTTGAGTCCGTTCCAAGGAAGACATGGCTTGGCAGCTCAGGCTGGACTGTTCCCATGAGGCACAAGGTCAGACTGATTTGCATATGGCCATATCTGAACTGGTGTGGTAGAGTGGGCTAAAGAACGGTGATAGATTAAACCCAGATCTCTTGACTGGGTGTGAGTGTTTGATTGGTTCAGATGCTCCGTCCATCACCACCCCCTTTTGTACCGATTCCTAAATGGCAAGCACAGAAAACTAAATGGAAGGTTAAGAGAGGGAAGAGTTCCCGGTGGGAAACCCAGTCGGACAGAGCCTAGCCAGTAGGGCTGGGTCACCTAGAAGTGATCAGGGTAAACCCACCTCTAACCTGGAAGGCAGGATAACTGGAGACAGTATCCTGACCAATGGGTCTTCCCGGGGTACTGCTCTAGGTGGGAGTTGGCAAGGGACCAGCACCCCTGGAGGGGCACCGTTGGCAAGGAAGTACCCATGGAGTGACATAGTTGGCCCAGGGAGTACTGACCAAGAGAATCCCCTGGGGTCAGGAAGGCATAGAACAGGAGGGTGTCCCTGCTGTAGCGGTCCCGCATCCGTGTTCTAATGTCAGGTTATGTACTCCTCAGGATCCGGATGATGCTATAAGGGGTCCACTTCTTGACTTACCCAATCTCTGAATACTAAGTCACAGAGCATTAGGGCGAAAGGTAAGGTAGGGAACAGCAGGGATGAGAACCTTATCCAACAGCACATGGAACGTCATTTCAAACTCCAATAATACCTCCAAGCCTGTTCTGATAGATACCACTTTCTTTTATGAGAACATCAAAAATATATAAACAACCAACACAGTCTCTAGTCCAGAGAAGCTGATACAATTAGTGTAGTTCTAGAATTTCTTTCTAAAAATATCCGGTAAATAGCGCTTGAATGTTGAGGGTTCAGAAATAAATGAAAAAACTAAGTAAATCCCAAGGTCACTGTTCCCTATAATAGAAAGGTGGTTTCCACACCAATATTCCTGAACAAATGAATAGTCTTTGTAAAGGTAACAACAGTCTCTAGTTGCAGTCAGTGTTATGTGCAGTAATTAACCGCAGCTTCTTCTGTTGAGTATAGACGTGCGTTCACCGTCCGGTGCTAACGCCGTCTAACTCAAATCACAGGAAAAACAAGCAAGACTCCACCCTATTGCACAGTATTATAACCGCTGCCCTTTTCGACTGAAAGTGGCGCGCATGGTATACACCTGTTACAACGCATTTGTTACAACGCACTACTGTTACAACGCGACTTTTACAACGCATACCATTACAACGCATTGCGCTGGGGGGCGCTCTAGGATAGGGAATAAGTATAATTTACTATCCAACACCTTCCCTAGGGTTCACGGGGACTGGAGTTAGAATAGTAAATTATACTTACCACTATCCAGCACCCCAAAGCGCTATGCGTTGTAATGGTATGCGTTGTAATGGTCGCGTTGTAACGGTAGGTAATTGTAATGGTATGCGTTGTAACATGGTACATCCGGCGCGCATTCACCGTCTGGTGCTAACGCCCTCACTAATGGAATATTTCCACTCGCTTGGCACTTGACGCCAACACTCACCCTTCCGTGGGTCTGCGTCTTCAATGCGCCGATATTCAGGAAAGAGAAAACTAGCTCCGCCGAGCTAGTTCAGTAGCGGCTCTTCGCTTCCATGACTGCAACCACCAAAAACAAAGCCTATGTCCGGTAAAATCCTGACAGTAGCCCCTCCTCACAAGCACCTCCTAGACCTAGTTTGGTTGGACACCTGCGATAAAAGGATCTCACCACTGCCCAGGCATGTACGTTGGAACAGTGTTCCCACGAATTGTCCTCCGAGGGATACCCCTTCCATGAAATAAGATACCACAATACTCCTCGTAAATATCCCGAGTCCTGCATCTTTCGAACCTCATACTCCAATCCGTCTTCACCAACCACGGGAAGGACGGCCTTCTTCCGAACCCCTACAGCAGGTTTCAGGATGTTGCAATGGAACACAGAATGGATGCAAAGACTGCCAGGCAACCGTATATTGAAGCCCACTGGGTTCACTTGCCGCACCACAGTATATGGACCAATGTATCTGGGGTGAAAAACACTGCAAAGTTTAAACTTGATGTTTCTTGTGGAAAGCCAAACCCTATTTCCAACATGATAACCTGGGCCTTCCGGTTGGTGCCGATCCTCCCACTTCTTGTACAACTGCTTAGCCACCAACAGGTGTTGTAACTTCTTCTAGACAGAGTGCATTAACTTGATGTGAGCCTGCACCGATGGCTGATTCTCGGGGTCAACCGTTATATCTACGTGTAGAGTCCACGCACAGTATCCATAGTTAGTCTCGAAGGGAGATACCCCTATAGAACAATGTACAGTATTGTTGTAGGACAACTCCGCCATCCATAACAAAGTCACCCAGGAGTCTTGCGCTTCCATGGCATAAGACCTCAGATATTTCTTAAGTATCTGAATTAGCCTCTCTGCCTGGCCATCAGTCTGTGGATGGAAGCTAGTCGAGACTGCCGATTCTATCTGCAGAGCCTTACACCACGTTTTCCAGAAATTTGCAATGAACTATGGGTCCCTATCAGACACAATCACTTTGGGCAATCCATGCTGTCTGATGACATGACCCAGTAACAGTTGTGCGGTCTGGCCCGCAGTTGGTAGATTCTTGCATGGAATGAAATGCCCCATTTTTGTCAGGCTATCCACTACCACTAGAACTGCCAAACATCCCTGATCCATGAGCAGACCGGTGATGAATTCGAGACTGACGGTCATCTACGGCTGCAGAGGAGTTGGCATAGGCATGAGCATTCCTTTTTTCTGATGTTCTCACCCTTTCCTCTTGAACATTCCTCACATTGTTGTATCCATGTGCGAACGTCCTTGGCCAGTATATTCCACCAAAAATCCCTTTGCACCAACTGTATTGTTTTGAGGATTCCTGGATGTCCTACCAATGGAGATACATGGCACCACTCACATGCTTTTTTCTGTGACCCTTTCGAATGAAGGTACAACCTATTGCTCCAGAAAGGTAGACCTTGTTTAACGCTACGCCTTGCATCCTCTTTTGCCCATCTCTCCCACCATTCTGTTGTTTTGTTCCTTTTTACCTCATCCATTAATTTATCCACCCTCAGAACACAGATGACCTTTGCTGGGTTGATTATCACCTTGGGTATGCTGTTAAGGGGCCCTGCTGCGGACTCTTGCTGAGATAAAGAATCTGCCTTACGATTGTCTCCACCAGGTCTGAAAGTGATAACCAAATTGTATTCCACAAAGAACAATGTCCATCTCATCTGTCTCTGTGTGAGATGTCTCGCCATTTTCATGTACTGCAAATTACGGTGATCGGAACACACTGTGATCGGATAACATGCCCCCCACAGGTAACGTCGCCATTCCCGGAAAGCCTTTTTTATGGACAACCATTCCTTCTCTGCGATGGTGTAGTTCTTTTCAGCCGCTGTAGTTTTTTGGAAAGGTATTCCACTGGATGTAGCTGACCAGTGTCTCTATCCCATTGTGACAATATGACTCCTACAGCCTCATCGGAAGCATCTACTTCCACAATGAAAGGGACCCCCAGTTGAGGATGTCTCAGAACTGGTGCACTGGTAAAAGCCTTTTTTAAGTACTCAAAAGCTGTTGAGGCCTCTGCAGTCCAGACAAAAGGGACCCCTTTGCGAAGTAAACTGGTAATGGGAACAGCTACTTGGGAAAAATTCAAGATAAATCTGCGATAGTAATTCGCAAAATCCAAGAAGCAATGTATGTCCCTCAGATACTGTAGAGTGGGCCATTCCTGTACTGCTTGCACCTTGCGCTCTGCCATAATCAAACCTTTGGGACTCAGGATCACCCGCAGGAACTCTACTTCATGCACCCCAAATTCACGTTTGCTCAGTTTTCAAACTAGTTGAAACTCCCGTAATCTTTCCAGCTCCAACACAACATGTCTTTTATGCATCTCGGTGGACCCAGAATAGATGAGAATATTGTCAATATACACAACCACAAAATGGCCAATGTACTCCTTCCAGACGTCGTTCAAGAAATACTGAAATGCCACTTGGGCGTTGCACAGCCCGAACGGCATCACAATATATTCGAACAGACCATAACGCTTCATGAAAGCCGTTTTTCACCCATCGCCCTCTCTGATGCCGACCAAATGATATGCCCTTCTCAAATCTAATCTAGTGTACATAGTGGCTTCCCGAACCTGATCCAACAAAACCATGATAAGAGGCAAAGGATATCTATCATGAATGGTGTTCTTATTCAGCATTCTATGATCACAACATGCTCTCAACTCGCCACTGGCTTTCGCTATGAAGAACAGAGGTGAGGCTGCTGGAGAACTAGAGGGCCTGATAAAACCTATCTCTAAAAAATGGTCAAGATATTCTCTAAGATGTTGTGTTTCTGGCTCAGACAAAGCGTACACCCTACAAGCTGGAATGTGTGCCCCCTCAATCAGATCTATATGACAATCATAAGATCTATGGGGCAGGAGCTGTTCTGCCTTAGTTTTGCTAAATATATCCTCGAACTGTGAATACTCAGTTGGTAATACCACCTCCTTCTCTGCTGCCGTAGCAATACAAAAAGGGTTTGTCAAAGCTATAGCTTGGGAGGTATGTCCCTGCACACAGTGTGATTCACATTCTTCGGACAAAAACTGTACTGTCTTGTCCTTCAGGTCTATAGTCGGGTTGTGATGACAGAACCAAGGCATTACCAGGATCACCTCATATTGAGGTGCATCTAGGAAGTTTAGGGCTACATCTTCCACATGCTGTCTGAGAGCATGAGGATTTCATTTTTTTCCATAAGGAGACCTGATTTTAACGGCTTCCCATCCACAGCCAATATCTCCTCTGGAATCTCACGGGGTATACTACCTACTGCCAAGAGCTTCACCAACCCACTGTCAATGAAATTTGCGGTAACAACCAAATCCAACATGGCTAAAACCTGGTGTACCTGTTGGTTGTACTCCATGCCAACTGCCAACACAATGTGTGATTCTGTATCCTTCACCTGATCTATCGATAATGAGGGAATCTTCCATTCCTTTTCCCCGGACTGTACCCTGGGGGACGGTGAAAGCTCCCCAGGCTCATCGCCTACTACCAACACTGCTGCTTTCTTATACTTGTATGACAAGCCCCGAGTCTTTGGCTTTGAGGGACATTCTCTCACATAATGCCCTTTTTTGCCGCAGTACATACATAACACCTGTGAGTGGCAGCTCTCCCTCTCCATTCTTGTGAGAGGTGCCCTGACGGCTCCTATTTCCATGGGTTCACTCGTTGATTTGGTGCTATGAGTTTCTTTCCTGGGGGTTTTATCTGATCTATAGAAGACTCTATCCCCTCTATGTTTTTCGCCTCCTCTCTCTGATATACGCCCATCTAATCGCAAGGTCAAGCTAACTAAATCAGCACATGTCATTGGCTGTGGGTCCATTTGTGCGATCACAACTTTCAAGTCGTCATGTAAACCCTGAAAGAAAAGAGACATTCTCTTCTCTTCCGGCCATGCGGCTTCAGCCACCAACCTGTTAAAAGACGTAAGGTAAGTCACCAGATCATGTCTCTCTTGTCTTAATTCCAACAGCTCTCGGTCTGCGCTGAACGTCGTAGTTCGTCTATCGAATACTCTTTCAAAGACAGCCCTAAAAGCCTCCCAATCTGACAGTACGGGATCGTTGTTTCTAACCAAAGGAACAGCACAATTAGCTGCGTCACCAATCAAATAGGAAATCGCAAATGCCACTCTGGAATGGTTGTTGGGAAAAGACGAGGTGTTACAAGAAAAATGAAGCATAATCTGCATTAAAAATTTCTATATCTTTAGTGGATCACCAGAATACCTCTCGGGCCTAGACAAAGGAATCGGGGGGGGGGGGGGTACTGTTACTTGTATCTGGGGATTACTAGTGACTGATACATCAAAAGGAATCCTGGTTAATTTGTCCACCCTATCCCGTAATGCAGCTGTTTCTAGCCTAGAGGCTGCTAACTCCTGTTGTACTAAGGCCAACACCTGACTACATCGTCTATAGACATCATGTATAGTTTCACCCAAACTGGGAGGAGTAACCTTTGTTGGGTACGTAATTCTGTACTCCTCAGGATACGGAGGATGCTATAAGGGGTCCTCCCCTTGACATCCCCAATCTCTGAATACCAAGTCACAGAGCGTTAGGGCGTTCAAGTGAGGGAAAGGTAAGGTAGGGAATAGCAGGGATGAGAACCTTATCCAACAGCACATGGAGCGTCATTTCCAACTCCAATAATAACCTCCAATCCTGTTCTGATGGATACCCGGTTCTTTTATGAGAACATCAAAAATATGTGAACAACCAACACAGTCTCTAGTCCAGAGAAGCTGATACACTTAGTGTAGTTCTAGAAATTCTTTCTAAAAATATCCAGTAAATAGCGCTTGAATGCTGAGGGTTCAGAAATAAATGAAAAAACAAAGTAAATCCCAAGGTCACTGTTCCCTATAGTAGAAAGGCGGTTTCCACACCGTTTTTCCTGAACAAATGAATAGTCTTTGTAAAGGTAACAACAGTCTATAGTTGCAGTCAGTGTTATGTGCGGCAAATAATCAACCGCAGCTTATTCTGTTGAGTATAGACGCGCGTTCACCGTCCAGAGCTAACGCCGTCTAACTCCAATCACAAGAAAAGCAAACAAGACTCCACCCTAATCTGCGGTATTATAATCGCTGCCCTTTCCGACTGAAAGTGACGTGCGTTCACCATCCGGTGCTAACGCCGTCACTAATGGAGTATTTCCACTCGCTTGGCACTTGCCGGCAACACTCACCCTTCCGTGGGTCTGCGTCTTCAATGCGCCAATATTCAGGAAAGAGAAAACTAGCTCCGCCGAGCTAGTTCAGGAGCGGCTCTTCGCTTCCGCAACTCCCACCACCAAAAACAAAATGAGATTCAGAATTACGCACGCTCCTGTGTGCGTGCAGCATCTATTTACAGATGCCTACTCCTCCCATCTGCATGCCTCCTGGGGATTGTAGTTTAGCACCTAGGTAGGCGCTCTATGTCCCGTAAAATCCTGACAGTAGGCCCTCCTCACAAGCGCCTCCTAGACCCAGGTTTGGTCGGACACCTGCGATAAATGGATCTCACCGCTGCCGGGGCATGTACATTGGAACAGGGTTCCTACGAATCGTCCTCCGAGGGATACCCCTTCCATGAAATAAGATACCACAATACTCCTCTTCGATATCTCGAGTCCAGTATCTTTCAAATCTCATACATCAATCCGTCTTCACCAACCACGGGAGGGACGGCCTTCTTCTGAGCCCCTACCGCAGGTTTCAGGTGGTTGCAATGCAACACAGGATGGATGCGAAGACCGCTAGGCAACCGTATCTTGTAGGGCACTGGGTTCACTTGCCGCACCACAGTATATGGGCCGATATATCTGGGATGAAAAATGCTGCGAAGTTTAAACTTGATGTTTCTTGTGGAGAGCCAAACCCTATCTACAACCTGATAACCTGGACCTTCCGTTCGGTGCCGATCCTCCCACTTCTTGTACACCTGCTTAGCCACCAACAGGTGTTGTCTCGCCTTCTTCTGGACAGAGTGCAGTAACTTGATGTGAGCCTGCACCGATGGCTGATTCTCGAGGTCGACCGGTATATCCACAGATAGAGTCCGCACACTGTATCCATAGTTAGCCTCAAAGGGAGTTACCCCTTGTGAGGAGGAGCCTGCTTACACCCCTGTAGCCGATCCTCACCGAGGCTCGTGGGACGTGTTGCTGGCTGCCACAATAAATACATATGATAGGCAAGGGTTAATTAACCCGACCTCCTCTCCCCCGCAGGAACACCCCGAGAAGTGACACAACCAATTTGAGAATGCACAGGACAGTAGAAAGACGAAGCGGGCGCTTGATGGGGCGTATCCGGAAGACGCCAGCAGCACGGAGGAAGGAGCATGGAGATCGGACGGAAGAAGCCCGGAGACTCTGCCGAGGATGACGGCTAGCCCTGAGGAGGACCAAAACGAGAACAGCACCAAGACTGAAGAGGACGAGGACGACGTCCCGGCGGAGGTCGAGGCTTGGTCAGAAGACTGGTGGATGCCCCCGGAGGACGCCTGTATGCCATCGTTACTCCGGAGAGTTACGACTTCCGCGGTACATGGATCGTGAAGGGGGTTTGGGGGAGGAGAAATCACTGCTGGGGACACGGAGCATGGGGATTTCTTTGGTCTATTTTATGTGCTTTGGGGAGGGAAGCGGGCACATCCCTGAACACTACCGGCCTTGTAATACCGTTGATCTTCCTCACTATAGCGACCTTGGGGTAGAGAATTCACTGCAATACATAAACTCGTGGCCTGAAGTAAGGGACGAGTTTGACTTCTGTCTGTTTTTCCCCTTAATTTGAGCACATCCTTACCCCCTCTTTCACTTCCTGTTGTTGTATAACATTTTAGGACCCTATTGTAATTTTCCTGATTCATGCCCTTATATAGGGATATATCACCATATCCTTATATAGGCATAAGAATCAAAACCATATTTAGACATAGCTCATGCAGTCCAAATACGGCAGGGCTATTTCCACTAGTTCTGAATATCTACAACGATTTCTTGGAAAACTCGGCTTCAGCAGCTAGGGACTTCCCCTTGCTCGAATACTGGCTTGTAGAAGAACTCATGGAGATTTCAAAGAACTGAGACTCTTTGATGACGTTATTATGTCCCACTTTACGTCAAACTCGGTACCTTCAAGATATAAATATGCCCACACTTGCCATAGCAAACACACAGTGGTTTGGAGCAGTTCGACTATCTACTTGCCCGACGCGCCCTGCTACTGCAAGTACCGAAGGAAGCCGACCCTCCAGCAGACGCACTGAGAGAGACGCTGTCTTTTCTCTTGCAGAGAAATCCAGCTCCAGTGTTTCCAAGCTACCCTTGTGGGTTGTTGGGAAATCGAGTCCTGAGATTGACCTTCTTCATTCTAAACCAAGGTACGGAGCTGATTAGACCCTAAGAGAAATCTTGGACAGATTCTTGGCAAAGAATACTACATTTATGCTTCACCTCACTTATTTCTTCCCTCTTACTAAGCTTAGGTTAGGTACACCAGGGTAAGCGTATTTTAGAAGCACCAGTTGAGTACTTTTTAGCCTTTGTTATTTATGTATGTATTTATCTATGGTCTAGGAACCATACAATGCTCTTACAGTATTATTTTATTCTACTCTTTTTACTGTATGCATTATATTTTGCAACCAGTTTTACGATTGTAGCAGTTCATTTCTTATGCTTGAGAAAGAAGACTGCTCAATAAGTCCTTTTATTGAAAATGCCCGTCTATCTATTTCTCTGCACCTCGGGTGAAACGAAGCATGCATGATTGACTGAGCAAAATATCTATCTATTGTTTCCACGACTCTGAAGATCAGTTTTGTCTTGGGGAAACAAAGTTGTCATGTTTATGCGGTTGTCAGAAACTAAATCACTTCTTGTGAACTCAAGAAAGTTTCTAATGACCTCTGAGCTAGCTGGCACTCACAATTAAGTATAATATATTCGATAGCGACCTAGTAGACTTAAGTCCTATGTCACATCTATAGGATATATTATTCCAATGCGCAGAGCCTATTGGGAATATAGGAACTACACTATATGTCGCCAAACGTTTGGTAAGGCACTAATTTAACGCTAGATACTAGAGTAACTCAGTCGTGCTTTTCACAGAGACCCCTTTATCCTGTAAAATACTCCAATTAACGTCTGTAGTGGGTTAAGGGATAAAATATCCGCCTTAAACTGAGTAGGATGAAAAATCTTATTTTATTAGTTTTTGGTTTTGATCAACGTTGAAGGATACAGTGTTCCGAAATATTGTGCACCTTATCTTTATTTCTTTGAAACTTGCTCTCTAAAGACATTCAGCAAAATGTCGAATAGTGACGAAGAAAACAGTATAGATACAGTAAATGCAAACCAACTAGTTTTTGATGTTACAGGTTTCCTACATGATGACCCGGATGCAATAAACATCCTGGAGAATGTGTGGAAAACCACAGCTATAAAGCTTATAGAAAATGGCCTATCAGCAAGAGGTGGTAAGGTCATTTTTGTCATAGAGGCACATGAATATCGGCAGACAGAGGTATTCTATTCATGGATTATCTTTCCACAAGCAAATCCAACAACACATGTGTTCCACTTCTATAAGATAGAGGAACCTCCAGTGGAATACGTTCCTTTCGAGGACATTGAAATTCCACTAACTTACCAAGAGCATCAGCTCTGGTTTAAAGGCGCCCTACAACATCAAAATCACATTACCAGGCTCGGTCCATTAGGTAGACCAGGAGCAACATGGCCGGTACTAGCCAGCTATACACCACATCATGCCATTGAACAAATGACAGGTCCAGATATGTTGGCTCAACTAAAACAATTAATTAAAATACATAGACAATTGGTTCAATATGTCATGCGGACTCTAACAGTCCAACCTGCTATAAGGATTCCACAGCACACCCCTCATTAGGGGAACACAAACAAAATTACACCACAGACCATACAATCAGTCATCGGTAAATTACCCACAAAGAGAGAACACATTCGATTCTGGTTAGCTCAGAAAATTATTCAAATTCAGGCAGTATTTCCTGAAAGTACACCTCATGAGAAACACACGGTTCTTACAATCTGTTTACCAATGGGGATCGCACCACACCTAGAGGATTGTGACACTTGGGGTACAGTCTTTGCTGCCATCTACACAAAAACACATGGTGTTCCGTCCATGGCGGGAATACCAGATGTCCTGAAACAGATTCAAAATGAATACGGGGCAGAGCCGGCTTTAAATCTGGGTATGAAATTACTGAAAGATTCTAAACAGGTCTCAGCTATAATATTAGCTAATATTAAAGGTGAAGCAACATCCGTGGCAATCCGCCTAAAACTAAAGGAACTTGATGTAACTGAGCAACCATATGAACTGGCCAGAATAATAGAAAAATCCTATGAAGAACTAAGAAGAGACAGTTTGGGAGGGAAACCAGTAAAACCTGAACTAACAGAAAATCCTGAAAAAGTTTTTATTAAAAACACTCTCACCGCTCTTATAAAGAAGTGGGAAAATACTAGACAAACACTTCCTAAAGAGAAGTGTTCTCAATCCAGAGGTTGGTCTCCTCAAAAGGAGCCCTCTAAAAAGAGGTATAACCTCAGAAACAGGGATAATTTGAGAAAACCTGATAGATATCAAGATACTGATACACGTTCCTTCCGTACCTTTCAGACTTCCTCACAGAAATCCAAAAAAAGAGGACGATTAGAACACAAGGAAGAACTTGTGAATTCCAAAGACGACCAACACGTTCCGAAAAATAAAAAAAAACTCAATTCACCAAAAAGAAGGTAGCAAGTCTTAAAATCAGACATGCCGAGGATCTTGATGACACAACTCAAGAAGAGGGAGTGGGCCCAGACAATGCTGGACAGCGCAGCAGAGGTTACCATAGCTTGCACGATCCTGAATGATAATCTGGAGACAGTGGACCTGAATGAATACATTCAGGTTGAAACTGGGGATACCAGAGTTAGTATTCCACATAAGTTATACGAAGTAACACTCCGAATAGAGGGGGATATAACTAGGAAAGTAAAAGCACTCTTATGGGAAAAACTATCTAAGGGTTATGACATTCTATTGGCTGAAAAAGACTGGCCACCTGAATTTATTAGGGAGTGCCCACATGGCGAAGAAATAATTATGCCAGCCTTCTCAAATCATATTCCTATTCATAAAAAATATACCTATGCCAGAAAATGGGCTGTGGCCCAGGCACCGTCATTATATAAAAATCATGTGGGATGGGATGAGGACTCTCCTCACCATAAGATCCAGTTAAAAAATCAACCAACTGCTCAGAAGCAGCATCCAGTTAAACAAGAATCTAAAAAGCAGGTCAGGGAGATCCTAGATCAACTTGAATACCAAGGGGTGATTGAAACATGCACCTCGTCCATGAACAATCCTTTGTTTCCTGTCTCCAAACAAGACAATACATATCGTCTAGTTTTGGACTACATACATTTAAACTCTTGTTGCAAAACCTTTACAGTACAAAATGGACACAGTACAGCACTGATGAATAACATCGTGCGCACGAAATATAAAACCACATTAGATATTTCAAACGTTTTTTTCTGTCAAAAAATTGCACCTGAAAGCAGGTACTTGACCGCTTTCTCAGTTATGAGGACACAGCGTCACTTCTGTCTTCTACCACAGGGATTCAAGAATAGTCCAGGGTTATTTTCAGCCAGAGTAACAGAGTTAAACTTACTACAAATGTACGATGATGAGGCATTATCTTATGTCAATGGCATCTATCTTACAGACAATGATTTGGAAAAACACTTGAACAGGGTGAACATCATAATACTTGGATTCGCTTCTGAAGGATATAAATTCAACTTTAAAAAATCAAGAATTTCCCACCTCAACGTCTTATTCTTAGGATATGAACTTTCAAGTGAAGGCAAAAGCCTGGCAGCAAACTATTTAGAGAAATGTGCGCCGCTCCAACCGCCAAAAACGCAAAAAAACTTACAGTCAGTTCTAGGATTCCTGAATTTTGGAAGAACTTACATTCTAAATTAAGCAGAAAGGGATAAACCTCTCTACCAATTAATAAAACCTGATTTCAAACCTACTAATTGGACTCAAAAACACACAGAGAATTTGCGTTTAGTGCAAACAGACATGTTGGCAACAACACATTTACAGACACACGTAAATGAACACAACCTTGTAATCCGAATCATCCCAGGGAGATGCGGATTCACATACCTAACCTTAAATGAAGGTGAAAAGGTACCAATAGCTCACAAATCACACTTGTACATCCAAGCTGAAATGAAATTCACTTCAACAGAAAAAATTCTGACAGCGTTTCAGACTGCGGAAGCAAAAGAAAGAGACCTAGCACAAGGTAAACGCATTAAAATTGTTACTCCTGTACCTGCCTTAGAGGCAGTGACAAAAGCAAGCATTCCAAATGCAAAAGCTCTACATCCGAGATGGATACAATGGGTTAATTCTCTTGCTGCAACAGACTTTGAATACGTTTTTGACCCATACTTGAAAACACAAGAATTTCTCCAATACGAACAAGAATGTCCTCTGCCCACTGAAATTCTGCCTCTAGAACATTACGGATGTATAATATATACAGACGGATCAGCACAACCCGCAATTAGGGGTAAACAAGCATATAGTGCTGCATGTGCGATTGTTAAAGGTCGCTGGCGCGATGGTAAATTCAGACCTATGGTCACAAAAACTCAATCTCTCGGAGACTGTACAGCTCAGCGAGCTGAACTACAGGCTTTCAAGATGGCGCAGGAAAATACAGATTGTGAATTCCCCACACTCATAGCATGCGATTCGTATTACTACGTCCAGTCTTACAAAAATGGTTTTAAAGACGCAAAAGGTGGCACAATCAAGCATAAAATGCTTTGGGAACAAGTAGTTCTTTTACAGAAAGAACTACAAAAGACTCATGTGATCCATACACTGAGTCATCAGTGTGATGGCATTCACGTTGAAGGGAATTCATTGGCTGATGAAGTCGCGAAGGCAGCTGGGCAAACAGCTTCCGTAGCTGCAATCACTCGTCCTAAAACAAAAATAGACAACGAAATAATGAAAGCTGTCACTACTTCAATAAAAGACAGTGGTAAATCACTTCCAAAAGGCTTTTCACTCAAGTACTCATATATAACTGATGCAAATATTATTCTGTTTGCTCGAATCCCTGTAGTGGGGGATAGAGTAATTCCAAACATGGAACTCAGGGTAGGACTAATCTTAGCAGCACATGAAGGGCTCGCCTCTGCACACGCAGGAGTTTCCACCACAGTTTCATTATTAAAACAAAGATACTGGTGGCCACGCATGGGGAAACAAACCAGAAACTATGTTTTGGAATGTGAAATCTGCCAGAAAATGAAAGTTTTTACAGTGAAACATCCAGCACAGACGCCCCTGTTGATTTCAGACAAACCATTAGCATGTGTTTATCTGGACTACTGTGGTCCCCTACAAAGGGATGGTAACTATAAATACATCATGGTTGCAGTGGATTCATGCTCAAGATTCATTTGGATGTGGTCTCAGCGCTCGGCTGACGCCTGAACTGTTATAAAAGATTTGCGAGTCTTTATCGGGCACATACGCAATCGGCACGCTACACTTTGACCAAGGTCCTGCGTTTAGCTCCAAAGCTTAAAAGGAGGCCATGGCCAGCTTGGGCGTTGGGCGTTGCATTGCGGTACTCAGGTCCATTCCATCCTGAGGGAAATTCAGTTGTGGAAAGAAAACACCATGACATAAAGCAATCTATAACAGCTAGGGTATTAGGTTCGGGTGACGGTTGGGTCAAACATCTAATAAGTGTCCAACATAGTCTTAATAACCTGCCAAGAAATTCTCTGGGTGGAATCACTCCTAATGAAATCCTTTTTGGTACTAGAATGATGGTTGAAGACCTCGATCGTCATACTTCAGTGGTGAAACAAAAACCCTTTGATATCAAAGATCGTTTGTCTGTTTTACAGGACTTAAATGAAACAAGAAGAAGTCTAAGCAACACCATACAAAAGCCAATGACCACTGAAGAAAACCACCTGTCCCAGCAAGACCTGTCTGGATTCCTAAGAGTGGGGATCTGGTCAGAGAGAAAATAGCGGATAAGAAGGAATTTGGGCCTTCTTACAGAAAACTAGTACCTGTACTAGCAGTCCACGGATCAAGAACAGTGTTACTGGCACCCCTTGCTGAAAGAAAGAAGAACCGGTCTGTATCAATTGACCTGGTAAAAGCACATCATGTGGCCAATAAGGATTAGTAGGCCCAGTGGACTCCCAAGATGTAGCAGGCAACCAAATCTTGCTACTATCCAAGAGGTTCAAACTGAAAGACTCATCACCTTTGAAGAATCTACAGTAAGAAAAGAAGGACTATGCAACAAAGCCATGGAACTTGTGTCTCTTGAAACCCAAATAACAGTTCGTCAAGACACTCCTGTCTACAATGATGTCGCATCTGACTATACCAATATGTCAAAGGAACAAGCAGCTCCAGCGATTTCGAATAATCCAGATGCGATACCAACAATTGACAGAACTGCCTCTGGCTATTTCATCAACATTGATACGTTTTCTGAGGATCCCAGTGAGCCAGAAACAACGCCAACAAACAAAACTTTCAAGGAAGAAGTAACAGAACTTTTTCACAAGCTTGCAAATACATATCTGGTTTCACCATGGGTTGAATTTTGGATTGGGTTAGGTGTACTTTTTCTCCTACTATGGCTCATTCTTGTTTTAAGTTCGGGAAAGCTGATAGATGGTAGACATATTAAAATCGACACAGCAAGTAAGAACATCAACTTGCTCCTGCAACCACACAAATCATCTCATTGTGAACAAAGAGACCTGTTATCAGTGAACATCACAGCCGTTCCTCTACCTGGTGGTATAGCTTTGGATAGAACTGATTATGACATTTATGGCCCTGTTGCGCTGCTGAAGATTCCACATCAATTTAAGGTTTCCTTGAGTGATTTTGTGTCACCGATTACATTTTCTGGTGATTGGGACTTTGAAACTGTTAATAACATGATGACAGATTAAGAAATGTCAGCATAATATGCAAAACATGAATACTTAGAAGGTTCATCAAAATATGAAGAAGTGTATTGTTTTAATAATTTTGGTCATCATTATTTCCACAAATCTGCATACCCTCAAAATGTTTTAACTTATAATCAATGGGAACATTGTCCAACACCTCCAAAAATGTCCATACTTTACAGGTTTTAATGTCACAAATCCAGAAAGCTTTTACTTTAAAAATGTTAATAAGACAGGCATGAAAAGTATGTTAACAAATACTAAACAAATTTATTCTGCGGCCTTTTATGCTCAATTGTCCACATTAGGCTTTGACTTTTGGAAAGACAACGTTGAAACAAAAACTGTTTGGGGCACAAAAGACTGGCAGGTACAAGGTTTAGAAGCATTATTCAGAGCCTGCATCATCCTAGAACAAATACTGACTGTTCTTAAATGAAACTATTCAACAGACATCTTGTCTTGGTCTGGCTAAGATAAAAGATGTAAACAAACCTTCAATACCTAATTCCACACCTGATAGTAATAGAACTACAGATGAGGAGGTAGACGTAAATTATATTTTACACCAAAACAGAAGTAATCCCGAATGGAAAAAATGGTTAATCTGGCCCACAGACACGAATAACTGTCAAGATAGATTCCTGAACAACACACAGGGGATTAAAGTAACTAGGCCAGATCCAAGATATGTCCAGAGATAACATCAAGAGATAATAACAACTTACAGTGTAGGAAAACTGTGCCTTGAGTGGCTACAAAAATCCACACTGTCAGATATAAAATAACACTTAACTTTACTTAAAAATGACATTGATTTTGAAGGGGGCGTGGCTAAGGAAGCCATCATGGCGGACGCAGCTTAGCAGAGCTCCGTCCCGCCGCTGAAATATCTGCCTAATTATCCTTCCTCCCCCACACCCGACAAATTCCCGGTGTGGTGAGGTGTAGCTGAAGGTACCTGGCAGCTGTGGCGCAAGTTTGAGCCGTGTTGCAACATCGGAGAACGCTCCACGACACTCGGGACCGGAGCGGTCTGCTGCGGCGTGCGGCACCGGGGACCTCGAGTTTGGCGACGCCTGGCCGTGAAGACGGCCGGCGGCGGCTGCGAGGGCGCTGGTCCGGCGGTGCCGACGGATATCTTGGCACCGTAGCGGTACACACGGACTAGTGCAGGGCTCCTACAGACACAAGGCGCTAGCGGACCTTTACCTGGCGGTGAAAACAGACAGCCGGAGGGACCTCCGGAGCCCCGGTGCCCGTGGTCTGCCAGCACCGGACCCGGGAGATGTGGCGGCGATCGAGTGCGAGGCCCGGAGCGGACGGGCTGCCGCTGCTTTCCTGGTGACCATGCCGGCCGGCGGACAGTGATTATTTACAACAAGGGGTGGTGAGGGACAGAGTCTCTGAATAAAGCAGAAAGCTCTCACCCAGTCAAGAGATCAGGGCTAGATCCAACACCGTTTTTTAGCTCACTGCACCATCCCAGTTTCAGAACCTGGCTGTATGCAAATTAGTCTGTTCCTGTCCCAGTGCATGATGGGAACAGGGCAAACCAAACTACAAAAGCCAATTCTTACACTGGGAAGGAAACAAGCTCCCGGGGACCGGTTTCTGGCATTACAGCCGTCTTCAGCCCGGTTTGCTTGAATCCTGATGGTGCAATGAGCAAGGGTCTCACATCTGAGAATGCCCTTCCACGCTTAGGGTGGACAAAATTATTTACAACAAGGGGTGGTGAGGGACAGAGTCTCTGAATAAAGCAGAAAGCTCTCACCCAGTCAAGAGATCAGGGCTAGATCCAACACCGTTTTTTAGCTCACTGCACCATCCCAGTTTCAGAACCTGGCTGTATGCAAATTAGTCTGTTCCTGTCCCAGTGCATGATGGGAACAGGGCAAACCAAACTACAAAAGCCAATTCTTACACTGGGAAGGAAACAAGCTCCCGGGGACCGGTTTCTGGCATTACAGCCGTCTTCAGCCCGGTTTGCTTGAATCCTGATGGTGCAATGAGCAAGGGTCTCACATCTGAGAATGCCCTTCCACGCTTAGGGTGGACAAAATTATTTACAACAAGGGGTGGTGAGGGACAGAGTCTCTGAATGGAGCAGAAAGCTCTCACCCAGTCAAGAGATCAGGGCTAGATCCAACACCGTTTTTTAGCTCACTGCACCATCCCAGTTTCAGAACCTGGCTGTATGCAAATTAGTCTGTTCCTGTCCCAGTGCATGATGGGAACAGGGCAAACCAAACTATAAAAGCCAATTCTTACACTGGGAAGGAAACAAGCTCCCGGGGACCGGTTTCTGGCATTACAGCCGTCTTCAGCCCGGTTTGCTTGAATCCTGATGGTGCAATGAGCAAGGGTCTCACATCTGAGAATGCCCTTCCACGCTTAGGGTGGACAAAATTATTTACAACAAGGGGTGGTGAGGGACAGAGTCTCTGAATAAAGCAGAAGGCTCTCACCCAGTCAAGAGATCAGGGCTAGATCCAACACCGTTTTTTAGCTCACTGCACCATCCCAGTTTCAGAACCTGGCTGTATGCAAATTAGTCTGTTCCTGTCCCAGTGCATGATGGGAACAGGGCAAACCAAACTACAAAAGCCAATTCTTACACTGGGAAGGAAACAAGCTCCCGGGGACCGGTTTCTGGCATTACAGCCGTCTTCAGCCCGGTTTGCTTGAATCCTGATGGTGCAATGAGCAAGGGTCTCACATCTGAGAATGCCCTTCCACGCTTAGGGTGGACAAAATTATTTACAACAAGGGGTGGTGAGGGACAGAGTCTCTGAATAAAGCAGAAAGCTCTCACCCAGTCAAGAGATCAGGGCTAGATCCAACACCGTTTTTTAGCTCACTGCACCATCCCAGTTTCAGAACCTGGCTGTATGCAAATTAGTCTGTTCCTGTCCCAGTGCATGATGGGAACAGGGCAAACCAAACTACAAAAGCCAATTCTTACACTGGGAAGGAAACAAGCTCCCGGGGACCGGTTTCTGGCATTACAGCCGTCTTCAGCCCGGTTTGCTTGAATCCTGATGGTGCAATGAGCAAGGGTCTCACATCTGAGAATGCCCTTCCACGCTTAGGGTGGACAAAATTATTTACAACAAGGGGTGGTGAGGGACAGAGTCTCTGAATAAAGCAGAAAGCTCTCACCCAGTCAAGAGATCAGGGCTAGATCCAACACCGTGTTTTAGCTCACTGCACCATCCCAGTTTCAGAACCTGGCTGTATGCAAATTAGTCTGTTCCTGTCCCAGTGCATGATGGGAACAGGGCAAACCAAACTACAAAAGCCAATTCTTACACTGGGAAGGAAACAAGCTCCCGGGGACCGGTTTCTGGCATTACAGCCGTCTTCAGCCCGGTTTGCTTGAATCCTGATGGTGCAATGAGCAAGGGTCTCACATCTGAGAATGCCCTTCCACGCTTAGGGTGGACAAAATTATTCACAACAAGGGGTGGTGAGGGACAGAGTCTCTGAATAAAGCAGAAAGCTCTCACCCAGTCAAGAGATCAGGGCTAGATCCAACACCGTTTTTTAGCTCACTGCACCATCCCAATTTCAGAACCTGGCTGTATGCAAATTAGTCTGTTCCTGTCCCAGTGCATGATGGGAACAGGGCAAACCAAACTACAAAAGCCAATTCTTACACTGGGAAGGAAACAAGCTCCCGGGGACCGGTTTCTGGCATTACAGCCGTCTTCAGCCCAGTTTGCTTGAATCCTGATGGTGCAATGAGCAAGGGTCTCACATCTGAGAATGCCCTTCCACGCTTAGGGTGGACAAAATTATTTACAACAAGGGGTGGTGAGGGACAGAGTCTCTGAATAAAGCAGAAAGCTCTCACCCAGTCAAGAGATCAGGGCTAGATCCAACACCGTTTTTTAGCTCACTGCACCATCCCAGTTTCAGAACCTGGCTGTATGCAAATTAGTCTGTTCCTGTCCCAGTGCATGATGGGAACAGGGCAAACCAAACTACAAAAGCCAATTCTTACACTGGGAAGGAAACAAGCTCCCGGGGACCGGTTTCTGGCATTACAGCCGTCTTCAGCCCGGTTTGCTTGAATCCTGATGGTGCAATGAGCAAGGGTCTCACATCTGAGAATGCCCTTCCACGCTTAGGGTGGACAAAATTATTTACAACAAGGGGTGGTGAGGGACAGAGTCTCTGAATAGAGCAGAAAGCTCTCACCCAGTCAAGAGATCAGGGCTAGATCCAACACCGTTTTTTAGCTCACTGCACCATCCCAGTTTCAGAACCTGGCTGTATGCAAATTAGTCTGTTCCTGTCCCAGTGCATGATGGGAACAGGGCAAACCAAACTACAAAAGCCAATTCTTACACTGGGAAGGAAACAAGCTCCCGGGGACCGGTTTCTGGCATTACAGCCGTCTTCAGCCCGGTTTGCTTGAATCCTGATGGTGCAATGAGCAAGGGTCTCACATCTGAGAATGCCCTTCCACGCTTAGGGTGGACAAAATTATTTACAACAGGGGGTGGTGAGGGACAGAGTCTCTGAATAAAGCAGAAAGCTCTCACCCAGTCAAGAGATCAGGGCTAGATCCAACACCGTTTTTTAGCTCACTGCACCATCCCAGTTTCAGAACCTGGCTGTATGCAAATTAGTCTGTTCCTGTCCCAGTGCATGATGGGAACAGGGCAAACCAAACTACAAAAGCCAATTCTTACACTGGGAAGGAAACAAGCTCCCGGGGACCGGTTTCTGGCATTACAGCCGTCTTCAGCCCGGTTTGCTTGAATGCTGATGGTGCAATGAGCAAGGGTCTCACATCTGAGAATGCCCTTCCACGCTTAGGGTGGACAAAATTATTTACAACAAGGGGTGGTGAGGGACAGAGTCTCTGAATAAAGCAGAAAGCTCTCACCCAGTCAAGAGATCAGGGCTAGATCCAACACCGTTTTTTAGCTCACTGCACCATCCCAGTTTCAGAACCTGGCTGTATGCAAATTAGTCTGTTCCTGTCCCAGTGCATGATGGGAACAGGGCAAACCAAACTACAAAAGCCAATTCTTACACTGGGAAGGAAACAAGCTCCCGGGGGACCGGTTTCTGGCATTACAGCCGTCTTCAGCCCGGTTTGCTTGAATCCTGATGGTGCAATGAGCAAGGGTCTCACATCTGAGAATGCCCTTCCACGCTTAGGGTGGACAAAATTATTTACAACAAGGGGTGGTGAGGGACAGAGTCTCTGAATAAAGCAGAAAGCTCTCACCCAGTCAAGAGATCAGGGCTAGATCCAACACCGTTTTTTCGCTCACTGCACCATCCCAGTTTCAGAACCTGGCTGTATGCAAATTAGTCTGTTCCTGTCCCAGTGCATGATGGGAACAGGGCAAACCAAACTACAAAAGCCAATTCTTACACTGGGAAGGAAACAAGCTCCCGGGGACCGGTTTCTGGCATTACAGCCGTCTTCAGCCCGGTTTGCTTGAATCCTGATGGTGCAATGAGCAAGGGTCTCACATCTGAGAATGCCCTTCCACGCTTAGGGTGGACAAAATTATTTACAACAAGGGGTGGTGAGGGACAGAGTCTCTGAATAAAGCAGAAAGCTCTCACCCAGTCAAGAGATCAGGGCTAGATCCAACACCGTTTTTTCGCTCACTGCACCATCCCAGTTTCAGAACCTGGCTGTATGCAAATTAGTCTGTTCCTGTCCCAGTGCATGATGGGAACAGGGCAAACCAAACTACAAAAGCCAATTCTTACACTGGGAAGGAAACAAGCTCCCGGGGACCGGTTTCTGGCATTATAGCCGTCTTCAGCCCGGTTTGCTTGAACCCTGATGGTGCAATGAGCAAGGGTCTCACATCTGAGAATGCCCTTCCACGCTTAGGGTGGACAAAATTATTTACAACAAGGGGTGGTGAGGGACAGAGTCTCTGAATAAAGCAGAAAGCTCTCACCCAGTCAAGAGATCAGGGCTAGATCCAACACCGTTTTTTAGCTCACTGCACCATCCCAGTTTCAGAACCTGGCTGTATGCAAATTAGTCTGTTCCTGTCCCAGTGCATGATGGGAACAGGGCAAACCAAACTACAAAAGCCAATTCTTACACTGGGAAGGAAACAAGCTCCCGGGGACCGGTTTCTGGCATTACAGCCGTCTTCAGCCCGGTTTGCTTGAATCCTGATGGTGCAATGAGCAAGGGTCTCACATCTGAGAATGCCCTTCCACGCTTAGGGTGGACAAAATTATTTACAACAAGGGGTGGTGAGGGACAGAGTCTCTGAATAAAGCAGAAAGCTCTCACCCAGTCAAGAGATCAGGGCTAGATCCAACACCGTTTTTTAGCTCACTGCACCATCCCAGTTTCAGAACCTGGCTGTATGCAAATTAGTCTGTTCCTGTCCCAGTGCATGATGGGAACAGGGCAAACCAAACTACAAAAGCCAATTCTTACACTGGGAAGGAAAAAAGCTCCCGGGGACCGGTTTCTGGCATTACAGCCGTCTTCAGCCCGGTTTGCTTGAATCCTGATGGTGCAATGAGCAAGGGTCTCACATCTGAGAATGCCCTTCCACGCTTAGGGTGGACAAAATTATTTACAACAAGGGGTGGTGAGGGACAGAGTCTCTGAATAAAGCAGAAAGCTCTCACCCAGTCAAGAGATCAGGGCTAGATCCAACACCGTTTTTTCGCTCACTGCACCATCCCAGTTTCAGAACCTGGCTGTATGCAAATTAGTCTGTTCCTGTCCCAGTGCATGATGGGAACAGGGCAAACCAAACTACAAAAGCCAATTCTTACACTGGGAAGGAAACAAGCTCCCGGGGACCGGTTTCTGGCATTACAGCCGTCTTCAGCCCGGTTTGCTTGAATCCTGATGGTGCAATGAGCAAGGGTCTCACATCTGAGAATGCCCTTCCACGCTTAGGGTGGACAAAATTATTTACAACAAGGGGTGGTGAGGGACAGAGTCTCTGAATAAAGCAGAAAGCTCTCACCCAGTCAAGAGATCAGGGCTAGATCCAACACCGTTTTTTCGCTCACTGCACCATCCCAGTTTCAGAACCTGGCTGTATGCAAATTAGTCTGTTCCTGTCCCAGTGCATGATGGGAACAGGGCAAACCAAACTACAAAAGCCAATTCTTACACTGGGAAGGAAACAAGCTCCCGGGGACCGGTTTCTGGCATTATAGCCGTCTTCAGCCCGGTTTGCTTGAACCCTGATGGTGCAATGAGCAAGGGTCTCACATCTGAGAATGCCCTTCCACGCTTAGGGTGGACAAAATTATTTACAACAAGGGGTGGTGAGGGACAGAGTCTCTGAATAAAGCAGAAAGCTCTCACCCAGTCAAGAGATCAGGGCTAGATCCAACACCGTTTTTTAGCTCACTGCACCATCCCAGTTTCAGAACCTGGCTGTATGCAAATTAGTCTGTTCCTGTCCCAGTGCATGATGGGAACAGGGCAAACCAAACTACAAAAGCCAATTCTTACACTGGGAAGGAAACAAGCTCCCGGGGACCGGTTTCTGGCATTACAGCCGTCTTCAGCCCGGTTTGCTTGAATACTGATGGTGCAATGAGCAAGGGTCTCACATCTGAGAATGCCCTTCCACGCTTAGGGTGGACAAAATTATTTACAACAAGGGGTGGTGAGGGACAGAGTCTCTGAATAAAGCAGAAAGCTCTCACCCAGTCAAGAGATCAGGGCTAGATCCAACACCGTTTTTTAGCTCACTGCACCATCCCAGTTTCAGAACCTGGCTGTATGCAAATTAGTCTGTTCCTGTCCCAGTACATGATGGGAACAGGGCAAACCAAACTACAAAAGCCAATTCTTACACTGGGAAGGAAACAAGCTCCCGGGGACCGGTTTCTGGCATTACAGCCGTCTTCAGCCCGGTTTGCTTGAATCCTGATGGTGCAATGAGCAAGGGTCTCACATCTGAGAATGCCCTTCCACGCTTAGGGTGGACAAAATTATTTACAACAAGGGGTGGTGAGGGACAGAGTCTCTGAATAAAGCAGAAAGCTCTCACCCAGTCAAGAGATCAGGGCTAGATCCAACACCGTTTTTTTAGCTCACTGCACCATCCCAGTTTCAGAACCTGGCTGTATGCAAATTAGTCTGTTCCTGTCCCAGTGCATGATGGGAACAGGGCAAACCAAACTACAAAAGCCAATTCTTACACTGGGAAGGAAACAAGCTCCCGGGGACCGGTTTCTGGCATTACAGCCGTCTTCAGCCCGGTTTGCTTGAATCCTGATGGTGCAATGAGCAAGGGTCTCACATCTGAGAATGCCCTTCCACGCTTAGGGTGGACAAAATTATTTACAACAAGGGGTGGTGAGGGACAGAGTCTCTGAATAAAGCAGAAAGCTCTCACCCAGTCAAGAGATCAGGGCTAGATCCAACACCGTTTTTTAGCTCACTGCACCATCCCAGTTTCAGAACCTGGCTGTATGCAAATTAGTCTGTTCCTGTCCCAGTGCATGATGGGAACAGGGCAAACCAAACTACAAAAGCCAATTCTTACACTGGGAAGGAAACAAGCTCCCGGGGACCGGTTTCTGGCATTACGGCCGTCTTCAGCCCGGTTTGCTTGAATCCTGATGGTGCAATGAGCAAGGGTCTCACATCTGAGAATGCCCTTCCACGCTTAGGGTGGACAAAATTATTTACAACAAGGGGTGGTGAGGGACAGAGTCTCTGAATAAAGCAGAAAGCTCTCACCCAGTCAAGAGATCAGGGCTAGATCCAACACCGTTTTTTCGCTCACTGCACCATCCCAGTTTCAGAACCTGGCTGTATGCAAATTAGTCTGTTCCTGTCCCAGTGCATGATGGGAACAGGGCAAACCAAACTACAAAAGCCAATTCTTACACTGGGAAGGAAACAAGCTCCCGGGGACCGGTTTCTGGCATTACAGCCGTCTTCAGCCCGGTTTGCTTGAATCCTGATGGTGAAATGAGCAAGGGTCTCACATCTGAGAATGCCCTTCCACGCTTAGGGTGGACAAAATTATTCACAACAAGGGGTGGTGAGGGACAGAGTCTCTGAATAAAGCAGAAAGCTCTCACCCAGTCAAGAGATCAGGGCTAGATCCAACACCGTTTTTTAGCTCACTGCACCATCCCAGTTTCAGAACCTGGCTGTATGCAAATTAGTCTGTTCCTGTCCCAGTGCATGATGGGAACAGGGCAAACCAAACTACAAAAGCCAATTCTTACACTGGGAAGGAAACAAGCTCCCGGGGATCGGTTTCTGGCATTACAGCCGTCTTCAGCCCAGTTTGCTTGAATCCTGATGGTGCAATGAGCAAGGGTCTCACATCTGAGAATGCCCTTCCACGCTTAGGGTGGACAAAATTATTTACAACAAGGGGTGGTGAGGGACAGAGTCTCTGAATAAAGCAGAAAGCTCTCACCCAGTCAAGAGATCAGGGCTAGATCCAACACCGTTTTTTAGCTCACTGCACCATCCCAGTTTCAGAACCTGGCTGTATGCAAATTAGTCTGTTCCTGTCCCAGTGCATGATGGGAACAGGGTAAACCAAACTACAAAAGCCAATTCTTACACTGGGAAGGAAACAAGCTCCCGGGGACCGGTTTCTGGCATTACAGCCGGCGGACAGTGAACAACACATCGGCGCATCCTTGCAATCCGGAGGTGGAGGCTCCAGTGAGCTCCCTGGTTTCGACCCCTGGGGCGGCCATCTTGTGGCTGCGGAGACCGCGGGAGACATCCACTCTGGGACACAATTAGTCTGCCTGCTCTCACAGCTTCGAGTCCGCATATCCTGCTAGCCTGAGACCAGGGGGCCCCCCGGTGGATCAACATATACAGCGAACTGTGGTGCATTTGAGGGGAAGACGCCGGAGACGGACACTGTAAGTTACGACTGGCGGCCGAGGCCTGGTCTACCGGCTACCTACTACTTGGGCCCGTGGAAGTGGAGGTGCCGGGGCTGCCGGGTCTTGGGGGAAGCATCCTGGGAGAAGTGCGAATACGGGGGGCCCCCCAGTGGAGTGGAGCAAGGCACGCAAAAGACACCGGGAAGGGCTAGACGGCTGTCCTACCCAACACTGATCATGACCAGAGGCGGGAACAACGGTGGAACTTCGAAGCAGGGGCCTATAGATAAATTTACTGGCCCCAGGGGACTCACCGGATCCTCCAGGGGCACCCAGGCCCAAGGGCCAGACAATGCAGTGCTTTTGGCGGCGATCACCCAATCTAGGGACACATTGGACTCCAAAATAGGCGCAGTTGGGGCGGATGTTACCCTGCTACGCCAAGACTTGCGAAATGCGGTGGCCCGCGTAACTGAAGCAGAAGCCCGGATCACCGGGGTGGAAGATGATGTGGTGATCCTAAAGAGGAAGGTGGCTCACATGGAAGGCATACAGAAAGGTCTGGCGCTCCGGGCAGAGGATGCTGAAGGACGGGCTCAGCGCAATAACCTAGGCTTTGTCGGCTTTCCAGAGGACTGCGAAAAAGGCAACATGGAGGCCTCCCTCACAGAATGGCTAGAGAGCTGGCTCCCGCTGGAGTCCCTCTCTCGCTGCTTCGTTATTGAACGGGCCCACAGAGCGCTAACTCAAAAACCACCGACTGGCGAGCGCCCGCCCGTGGCCAGTCATTGCCAAGCTGCTCAATTATCATGATTGGGACACCATCCTGAAACAAGCACGATTGAAAGAACCTCTCCAATGGAATAATCAGAGGATCTTGATATTCCCGGACTATACACGGCTGATGCAGCAACAGCGCCAGTCCTTTACGGCAGCTAAAGCTCATCTGCGGGGCCTCAAAATTCAATATGCCCTGCTTTATCCAGCACGTCTACGGGTGGTCTATCAGTCCCGCACGATGTTTTTCAACTCTCCTGAGGAGGTGTTCACCTGGACGGATGAGACAGTACGAATCAGACCACATACTCCACCAGCTCGAGACTCGTACTCATCCTCTTCAGCACTGCCGCCTCGAACGCCCCGGCGTTCACGAAGCAGAAGTAACGGGAGATCTCACTCCTCGAAATGCTCCCCTACTAAAGGAAGGAACACAGAAGAAACTAATCCTCCAGACTCGCCGAAGGTAGATCCATGAGGAATGTGGGACGCAGGTTATTTGTCACATAAAGGTGGCATGTTCTAGTTGGAGTGGTGGTTGCTGAAGGACAACCTGGAGAAGATATAGACACATAACAACACAAATATGAGCAGACAAGTATAAACTTATTGCACGGGATGTGGGTTGGGTGGGACGGACTTAAAAGGTGGACACGTGCCTCACTTTGGGGAAGTTAGCGCCTCTAACGAGGCAGTTGTAACGTTCTTGGGCTGTTGGTGGGGATCCATTGGCATAGACAGTCTTGAGTCTCCCGTTTGGGATTAGAGATGTCTTATACCGCGACAGGTACTTCAACGTTGCTGAGGTATGGGGAGGGGGGAGTTGGGGAAAGTTTGCGGGGATGCCAGTTGAATGGGGACATGGAGGGAGGGTGGGGAAGGGACCAGGGGAGGGATTCGGGGAGGTGGGATGCGGGCAGGGAGTTGTTTTGCACACGATTGTCTCAAGTGATACTGTTGGGGTGTTTTGGCCAGATGTACCCATTGATACAGACACAATTGCAACTACGCTTAGATGGGGGCTGATAATGTTGAGCCGAGTCAGGCCGGAGCTCAAATGAAAGTGCTGAGTGGAATGTTCGGGGCATGCTTGACAAGATTTCGAGGGGTGCGTTGTTGAGGCTGGGGAAGAGGGAAAAAGTGGATGTCCTACTACTACAAGAAACACACTTAATGGGTAACAAAATGTTGAGCCTACAGAGATACGGATACGATCAGGTTTATCATGCCGGCTTTGTCAGGGAGTCTCGGGGAGTAGCGGTCCTGGTGCATCGCAGACTAGCTTACACTCACACGAAACAGTGGATAGATCCTCAGGGCCGTTATGTCTTTATACAAGGGATGTTGGGTGCCGAACCCATAATAATAGGGAGTGTGTACGCCCCGCCCCCACTACAGTGGGCACTGATCGAAAACGTATTCACTGTGTGGGCTGAAATTCCTGAGAGCCTGGCTGTGATCGGGGGGGATTGGAACGATGTCATGCAGTGTCGGCTCGACCGTCTTCGACCCGGAGATGGTCCTATTGCAGATACCCCCACTAAACTGCATGACATGGTTCGAGGCATGGACTGGGTGGACACTTGGCGTTACCTCCACACACATGAACGTGAATACACTTATGTCTCGGCGGTCCACCATTCGTTCTCGAGGTTAGAATACATATTTGTCCCATCCGCTGTAGTGACCAGGGTGGTCTCGGCGTCCATTCTGCCGCGTGGATTGTCGGATCACTCCCCGGTAAAGATAGTACTCACCCTTGGTAAGGGGAGACAACCATTTCGATGGTGCCTTTCCACCTGGTACCTGCAGCAAGAAGCCTACCAAGACCATATGGAGGTTGCGATAGCCCGATACTGGGAAGAGAACTTGGGTACAGTGTCGGATGCACAGACGGCCTGGGAAGCCCTGAAACCCACACTTCGTGGCATAGATATAGCTTGGTGTACGGCGGCGCGCCGTAAACGAAAGGAGGAATTAGAGCAAACGGCGGCGACAGTAGAACGCCTAGAGACTCAATGTGCAGTCGCGGGCCGCCATGAGGAGGTAGGGCAGCTGCTCTTAGCACAACAAACATACGCGTCCCTGCTGCTGGACGAGGCTCGGCAAGTTTGGCTGGCGACGAGAAGCAGAATATATCAATGAGGGGACAAATCTAGCACAATGCTCCATAGGCTCTGTCAGAGGATATTTCAGGCACAGGAGCTGCCGGGCCTCAAAGACGATACAGGCACCTCCATTTTCAGCCCCCAAAGAGTTAGCGAATAGCTTTGCTGGTTACCTAGCGGCCCAATACGCGCCGCAAGATATCCTTCCGGCACTAGACGTCGATAAATTTATAGCGGCACAACATCAGACGCCTGCACGTTGCAATAGAGGCGATGAGTAAGATCGGAGACCAAGCAGCACTGTTACTAGCAGATATTGACCGGGCCTTTGACTCCCTGAGCTGGACATACTTGTTCACACTCCTTCCACGTCTCAACATAGGACCGCACTTCATGTCCTATATTCGGCTGCAGTACACCGACCTAACAGCCTCGGTGAGGGTGGCCGGGGAGTCTTCGGAGATCTTCTCAATAGGGCGCGGTACCAGGCAGGGGTGCCCCCTCTCGCCATACCTATTTGCCCTAGTAATGGAACCGCTAGCGGCTTGGGTCCGGATGGACGCGCAGCTGAGAGGTTTCGAATGGGAGGCAGGACCATCGGACAGAATCGCACTATATGCGGATGATGTCCTTTTCTTTCTTACAAACTTGAATCGGTCCGGCCCACGGGTCCTAGAGCTAATGAAAATCTTTGCGGAAGTCTCAGGATTGTACCTTAACCCGCGGAAATCCACACTTTGGACACTGGGAGACTGCTTTGAGATTGGGTCATGGGCTGCGATGCTGCAGAGGGCGGCAGGGGGCCTTAAATACCTGGGGGTCTTTTTGACGACCTCGCCGGCAATTGCTTGGGAGCGTAACATAGTTCCGGTGTGGGATAGGGTGCAACAAGAAATTAAATGCTGGTCCCGTATGCCCCTTAATATATACGGCAGATCCGCAATATTTAAGATGGTTGCTCTTCCCCGCATGCTGTATCAATTGCAAAACCACATGTACCTAATCCCAAAACAGTGGTTTCGGCAAATCAACTCTGCTTTGAGTCAGTTTCTTTGGGCCAGAGGTGCGTCACGAGTAGCCTTACGCACCTGCTTTTTATCAACATATTGTGGGGGACTAGCAACATCTGATATGCTATCCTACTATCAAGCCTCACATCTGGTGGTCCTCAACGACTGGTGGTATGGTAATAGGGGGGACCCGGCGTACGCCCTCGATAGGTACTTCATGGACCCAGATACCCTTCACACTGTCATTTACTCGGCACGCCTGCGAAAACGACTGCCTAACGCAACACAAGTTGTCTTTCTGATCTGGCGACAATCGCTGCGTCGTATGGGATGGTGGGGGAAACTAACAAGGGAGACCCCACTTTGGCACAGTGGGCAGCTGCCGTCCCTAATGTCATTGCGAGGCTTTGAAGGCTGGGACTCGATAGGCATTTCAGCATTAGGCCATGTTCTGAAGGGCACAACCCTTAAATCATTTCAGGACCTTAGTACCGAATTTGCCATGCCCCGCACGCAATTCTTCCGATACCTGCAGTTGTGGCACGCCCTAATACCCACAATCACAGCCTTGGACACCCTACCTGAATTCAGCCCAATAGAGGCAAAGGTATTCATGGGGGACCTAGAAGAAAAGAAAATATCCTGCATATACCAGTCACTAGTTACGCATTGCTCTTCAGAACTGCAGCCACTCAAAGACCGTTGGGTGAGAGACGTAGGAGAGCTTGGGGAGGAGGATTGGCGGGAGGCTCTCGAATCCCCTAGGGGGGGGGCGGTTATAGCTGTACGCCTACGCCTCATACAATTCAAATACTTGCACTGTGCTTATTATACAAGGGAGAAGCTATGGAAGGCCGGTCTAATTGAGCCACCCGAATGCCTGTGGTGTGTCAAGATAGATTCCTGAACAACACACAGGGGATTAAAGTAACTAGGCCAGATCCAAGATATGTCTAGAGACAACATCAAGAGATAATAACAACTTACAGTGTAGGAAAACTGTGCCTTGAGTGGCTACAAAAATCCACACTGTCAGATATAAAATAACACTTAACTTTACTTAAAAATGACATTGATTTTGAAGGGGGCGTGGCTAAGGAAGCCATCATGGCGGACGCAGCTTAGCAGAGCTCCGTCCCGCTGCTGAAATATCTGCCTAATTATCCTTCCTCCCCTGCACCCGACGAATTCCCGGTGTGGTGAGGTGTAGCTGAAGGTACCTGGCAGCTGTGGCGCAAGTTTGAGCCGTGTTGCAACATCGGAGAACGCTCCACGACACTCGGGACCGGAGCGGTCTGCTGCGGCGTGCGGCACCGGGGACCTCGAGTTTGGCGACGCCTGGCCGTGAAGACGGCCGGCGGCGGCTGCGAGGGCGCTGGTCCGGCGGTGCCGATGGATATCTTGGCACCGTAGCGGTACACACGGACTAGTGCAGGGCTCCTACAGACACAAGGCGCTAGCGGACCTTTACCTGGCGGTGAAAACAGACAGCCGGAGGGACCTCCGGAGCCCCGGTGCCCGTGGTCTGCCAGCACCGGACCCGGGAGATGTGGCGGCGATCGAGTGCGAGGCCCGGAGCGGACGGGCTGCCGCTGCTTTCCTGGTGACCATGCCGGCCGGCGGACAGTGAACCACACATCGGCGCATCCGTGCCATCTGGAGGTGGAGGCTCCAGTGAGCTCTCTGGTTTCGACCCCTGGGGCGGCCATCTTGTGGCTGCGGAGACCGCGGGAGACATCCACTCTGGGACACAATTAGTCTGCCTGCTCTCACAGCTTCGAGTCCGCATATCCTGCTAGCCTGAGACCAGGGGGCCCCCCGGTGGATCAACATATACAGCGAACTGTGGTGCATTTGAGGGGAAGACGCCGGAGACGGACACTGTAAGTTGCGACTGGCGGCCGAGGCCTGGTCTACCGGCTACCTACTACTTGGGCCCGTGGCGGTGGAAGTGCCGGGGCTGCCGGGTCTTGGGGGAAGCATCCTGGGAGAAGTGCGAATACGGGGGGGCCCCCCAGTGGAGTGGAGCAAGGCACGCAAAAGACACCGGGAAGGGCTAGACGGCTGTCCTACCCAACACTGATCATGACCAGAGGCGGGAACAACGGTGGAACTTCGAAGCAGGGGCCTATAGATAAATTTACTGGCCCCAGGGGACTCACCGGAGCCTCCGGGGGCACCCAGGCCCAAGGGCCAGACAATGCAGTGCTTTTGGCGGCGATCACCCAATCTAGGGACACATTTGACTCCAAAATAGGCGCCGTTGGGGCGGATGTTACCCTGCTACGCCAAGACTTGCGAAATGCGGTGGCCCGCGTAACTGAAGCAGAAGCCCGGATCACCGGGGTGGAAGATGATGTGGTGATCCTAAAGAGGAAGGTGGCTCACATGGAAGGCATACAGAAAGGTCTGGCGCTCCGGGCAGAGGATGCTGAAGGACGGGCTCAGCGCAATAACCTACGCTTTGTCGGCTTTCCAGAGGACTGCGAAAAAGGCAACATGGAGGCCTCCCTCACAGAATGGCTAGAGAGCTGGCTCCCGCTGGAGTCCCTCTCTCGCTGCTTCGTTATTGAACGGGCCCACAGAGCGCTAACTCAAAAACCACCGACTGGCGAGCGCCCGCCCGTGGCCAGTCATTGCCAAGCTGCTCAATTATCATGATTGGGACACCATCCTGAAACAAGCACGATTGAAAGAACCTCTCCAATGGAATAATCAGAGGATCTTGATATTCCCGGACTATACACGGCTGATGCAGCAACAGCGCCAGTCCTTTACGGCAGCTAAAGCTCATCTGCGGGGCCTCAAAATTCAATATGCCCTGCTTTATCCAGCACGTCTACGGGTGGTCTATCAGTCCCGCACGATGTTTTTCAACTCTCCTGGGGAGGTGTTCACCTGGACGGATGAGACAGTACGAATCAGACCACATACTCCACCAGCTCGAGACTCGTACTCATCCTCTTCAGCACTGCCGCCTCGAACGCCCCGGCGTTCACGAAGCAGAAGTAACGGGAGATCTCACTCCTCGAAACGCTCCCCTACTAAAGGAAGGAACACAGAAGAAACTAATCCTCCAGACTCGCCGAAGGTAGATCCATGAGGAATGTGGGACGCAGGTTATTTGTCACATAAAGGTGGCATGTTCTAGTTGGAGTGGTGGTTGCTGAAGGACAACCTGGAGAAGATATAGACACATAACAACACGAATATGAGCAGACAAGTATAAACTTATTGTACGGGATGTGGGTTGGGTGGGACGGACTTAAAAGGTGGACACGTGCCTCACTTTGGGGAAGTTAGCGCCTCTAACGAGGCAGTTGTAACGTTCTGGGGCTGTTGGTGGGGATCCATTGGCATAGACAGTCTCGAGTCTCCCGTTTGGGATTAGAGATGTCTTATACCGCGACAGGTACTTCAACGTTGCTGAGGTATGGGGAGGGGGGAGTTGGGGAAAGTTTGCGGGGATGCCAGTTGAATGGGGACATGGAGGGAGGGTGGGGAAGGGACCAGGGGAGGGATTCGGGGAGGTGGGATGCGGGCAGGGAGTTGTTTTGCACACGATTGTCTCAAGTGATACTGTTGGGGTGTTTTGGCCAGATGTACCCATTGATACAGACACAATTGCAACTACGCTTAGATGGGGGCTGATAATGTTGAGCCGAGTCAGGCCGGAGCTCAAATGAAAGTGCTGAGTGGAATGTTCGGGGCATGCTTGACAAGATTTAGAGGGGTGCGGTGTTGAGGCTGGGGAAGAGGGAAAAAGTGGATGTCCTACTACTACAAGAAACACACTTAATGGGTAACAAAATGTTGAGCCTACAGAGATACGGATACGATCAGGTTTATCATGCCGGCTTTGTCAGGGAGTCTCGGGGAGTAGCGGTCCTGGTGCATCGCAGACTAGCTTACACTCACACGAAACAGTGGATAGATCCTCAGGGCCGTTATGTCTTTATACAAGGGATGTTGGGTGCCGAACCCATAATAATAGGGAGTGTGTACGCCCCGCCCCCACTACAGTGGGCACTGATCGAAAACGTATTCACTGTGTGGGCTGAAATTCCTGAGAGCCTGGCTGTGATCGGGGGGGATTGGAACGATGTCATGCAGTGTCGGCTCGACCGTCTTCGACCCGGAGATGGTCCTATTGCAGATACCCCCACTAAACTGCATGACATGGTTCGAGGCATGGACTGGGTGGACACTTGGCGTTACCTCCACACACATGAACGTGAATACACTTATGTCTCGGCGGTCCACCACTCGTTCTCGAGGTTAGAATACATATTTGTCCCATCCGCTGTAGTGACCAGGGTGGTCTCGGCGTCCATTCTGCCACGTGGATTGTCGGATCACTCCCCGGTAAAGATAGTACTCACCCTTGGTAAGGGGAGACAACCATTTCGATGGTGCCTTTCCACCTGTAACCTGCAGCAAGAAGCCTACCAAGACCATATGGAGGTTGCGATAGCCCGATACTGGGAAGAGAACTTGGGTACAGTGTCGGATGCACAGACGGCCTGGGAAGCCCTGAAACCCACACTTCGTGGCATAGATATAGCTTGGTGTACGGCGGCGCGCCGTAAATGAAAGGAGGAATTAGAGCAAGCGGCGGCGACAGTAGAACGCCTAGAGACTCAATGTGCAGTCGTGGGCCGCCATGAGGAGGTAGGGCAGCTGCTCTTAGCACAACAAACATACGCGTCCCTGCTGCTGGACGAGGCTCGGCAAGTTTGGCTGGCGACGAGAAGCAGAATATATCAATGAGGGGACAAATCTAGCACAATGCTCCATAGGCTCTGTCAGAGGATATTTCAGGCACAGGAGCTGCCGGGCCTCAAAGACGATACAGGCACCTCCATTTTCAGCCCCCAAAGAGCTAGCGAATAGCTTTGCTGGTTACCTAGCGGCCCAATACGCGCCGCAAGATATCCTTCCGGCACTAGACGTCGATAAATTTATAGCGGCACAACATCAGACGCCCGCACGTTGCAATAGAGGCGATGAGTAAGATCGGAGACCAAGCAGCACTGTTACTAGCAGATATTGACCGGGCCTTTTACTCCCTGAGCTGGACATACTTGTTCACACTCCTTCCACGTCTCAACATAGGACCGCACTTCATGTCCTATATTCGGCTGCAGTACACCGACCTAACAGCCTAGGTGAGGGTGGCCGGGGAGTCTTCGGAGATCTTCTCAATAGGGCGCGGTACCAGGCAGGGGTGCCCCCTCTCGCCATACCTATTTGCCCTAGTAATGGAACCGTTAGCGGCTTGGGTCCGGATGGACGCGCAGCTGAGAGGTTTCGAATGGGAGGCAGGACCATCGGACAGAATCGCACTATATGCGGATGATGTCCTTTTCTTTCTTACTAACGTGAATCGGTCCGGCCCACGGGTCCTAGAGCTAATGAAAATCTTTGGGGAAGTCTCAGGATTGTACCTTAACCCGCGGAAATCCACACTTTGGACACTGGGAGACTGCTTTGAGATTGGGTCATGGGCTGCGATGCTGCAGAGGGCGGCAGGGGGCCTTAAATACCTGGGGGTCTTTTTGACGACCTCGCCGGCAATTGCTTGGGAGCGTAACATAGTTCCGGTGTGGGATAGGGTGCAACAAGAAATTAAATGCTGGTCCCGTATGCCCCTTAATATATACGGCAGATCCGCAATATTTAAGATGGTTGCTCTTCCCCGCATGCTGTATCAATTGCAAAACCACATGTACCCAATCCCAAAACAGTGGTTTCGGCAAATCAACTCTGCTTTGAGTCAGTTTCTTTGGGCCGGAGGTGCGTCACGAGTAGCCTTACGCACCTGCTTTTTATCAACATATTGTGGGGGACTAGCAACATCTGATATGCTATCCTACTATCAAGCCTCACATCTGGTGGTCCTCAACGACTGGTGGTATGGTAATAGGGGGGACCCGGCGTACGCCCTCAAAAGGTACTTCATGGACCCAGATACCCTTCACACTGTCATTTACTCGGCACGCCTGCGAAAACGACTGCCTAACGCAACACAAGTTGTCTTTCTGATCTGGCGACAATCCCTGCGTCGTATGGGATGGTGGGGGAAACTAACAAGGGAGACCCCACTTTGGCACAGTGGGCAGCTGCCGTCCCTAATGTCATTGCGAGGCTTTGAAGGCTGGGACTCGATAGGCATTTCAGCATTAGGCCATGTTCTGAAGGGTACGACCCTTAAATCATTTCAGGACCTTAGTACCGAATTTGCCATGCCCCGCACGCAATTCTTCCGATACCTGCAGTTGTGGCACGCCCTTATACCCACAATCACAGCCTTGGACACCCTACCTGAATTCAGCCCAATAGAGGCAAAGGTATTCATGGGGGACCTAGAAGAAAAGAAAATATCCTGCATATACCAGTCACTAGTTACGCATTGCTCTTCAGAACTGCAGCCACTCAGAGACCGTTGGGTGAGAGACGTAGGAGAGCTTGGGGAGGAGGATTGGCGGGAGGCTCTCGAATTCCCTAGGGGGGGGGGGGCGGTTATAGCTGTACGCCTACGCCTCATACAATTCAAATACTTTCACTGTGCTTATTATACAAGGGAGAAGCTATGGAAGGCCGGTCTAATTGAGTCACCCGAATGCCTGTGGTGTGGTTATGAAATAAGTGGCCTCCTACACACGGTATGGGACTGTGGTGGTCCAGTGAGATTCTGGACGGGTGTGTGGGATTGTCTATCAGAGATGCTGCGATGGGACCTCCCCCGTACCTCGAAATTAGGATTATTACATGTGTTAGAAGGGGTGGGGGGCAACATCTACAAAAGGCACCTGCTCCTACTAGGCATTACCCTAGCAAAAAGAGATATTGCACAGGCCTGGAAGGATCCCAGGGCTCCCAAAGTGGTTGTGTGGAAAAAAGGTCTCGACTTTTGCATGGGACTGGAGAAGCCGGTGTTCTTGGCCAGGGGCTGTCCCAAAAAACATTATAAAATATGGAAACGGTGGGCGGATTACAGTGGCCTGTGGCTGGAGCCTCCAACACCAACGAGAGAAATGGAAGAACCAGTGTGATGGGTATATTAATGTTATAATATTCACTTTGATGTATTCACGCTTAACCTGTACAGTATTGATGATACGTTGTGCAAGGGGGAAGAGGGGGAGGGAGGGGTTAGGGAAGTTGGGGAGAGGGGCAGGGGGTTGCAGGGGGGGAATTTTTCTACATAAATTAATGCATCGCTATTTATACTGTAATATACTGGCTACAGCTCCTCCGCAGTGCGGAGTGCTGTGTGTTTTTCTATGCGATCTCTCAATAAAAATGTTTTGAAAAAAAAAATGACATTGATTTGAGAGAATTCTTACTTGGACCTTGCAAACCACGTCATAAACGTTTTATATACACCGGTATTTACACTGCTTACAATAAAGCATGGAAAGCCACACAAATGGAAACTGCAGAACGAATACGAGAAATTGATCATATTAATTTAGAGAAAGCTCTCTCTGTGGTTGACAATGGGTTAACAACTCTGTCGTCCAGAATTTATTCTTTGGAGAGCATCGTATCGTCTGCCATTGACATAATGGAACAGGACTTGCTAATGTTACAAACATGGCCAGTTCAATTACGTTCTATAATGCTGCTAGGCTGGACGTTACAAAACATTCGTTCTGGCTATGTGCCTTGGCGTCTGATCAACACCACATCATTGTTTACTGTATTTAACCTTACAGATAAACAAATCTCTTTGGCACAGAGGAGAGAAGACTATATAGTGCTGAGCATAGAAAAACGGGAGAGATTCCCATTGACTGTTTCTGAGAAGCAATCAGTTGAATGGATAATACATGGCACCATCATGATACCAGTGACAATTTCCAGTTTCAGTATTGCTTAAAGCACATACCAGCAGGCCTGTATGAAAGGTTGGGTAAAGAGTACATAAAGTTGACCTGGGATTTACCATATACACACAAATGTTGGAGTGGGGAAAAGGAGGTATTTCTTAGTGGTAAAAATTGCAAATCCACATTAAGCGGTACACTTCTGTGTCAAGGCATTAATTTACATGGAGCCTGTGAGGGTTCTTCAAACAACTTATCATGCCACCTGCAGGGTTCCCCGGCAGCAGTGATAGATCCAATTTTTTGGCAGCTTTCCAATGGAAGCTACATAATGCTGAATGATCACAGCTGTTGTGGAATGATGCCAGGGACAGCCTATCTGGTTAGTGTGTCAGCCAGGGTCACTTGTTGTATGCAAGTATTGTTTCCAAAAACTAATACAGTTGGGGAGTCGCCACTATGGCCTTCACTGATCATCTCTTCTGTACGAATTGATACTTTAAGCAAATTGAAAGCCATTCTTTCACAAAAAAACTGTGCCACTGACCTCGTCCAAAGAGACGTATGATCTGCAAGTTGCAAGGTCATCTGCAGAGATACATGCATTATTATCAACAAACTGCCCCATACATTTTTCAGAAATGTTAGGTCCTATCCTAAACATGTCTGATACCAGCGGTATTGTACAAGTATTTAAGACAATTTTTTTCTGGACTGTTGGCTCCCTTTGAAGCAGTCCTGGGAATTTTTCCTAACTTTGTGCATTCTGTGTTCGGCGGCCTGCCTCTCATCTTGGGACTCGTAGCAGGGATACTATTTTTATTTCTCCTGCTCCGTTATGGCAAGTACGGCCACCAGAGATACCCAAATTACCATGGAGAATGCTCTTCTGGCAATGACGTATCATGAAAGAATAACACAGATCCTTGACTTGGCTAGTTTGAGATCTCTGAATACCACATGTTCCTGTCATTCAGACCAATCTGGCAAGATTGCATCTTACCTGTTCTACGATGCCTGCTTTGTGGAGAGGAATGCATGTTGGATATCTGTCTAACACTTCCATCGGCAATGCCAACGGATGTTGGCATTTTACTGGGTCCGGTAACATCTTATGTATTGTGTTGCCCCCAACTGCTGCCAATCCTGATGACGACATTCATTGAGATCTCACCGGCAATTCCAGCTGAAGATGAGATACGCGGACCAACAGGCACACAGGTACCATCTATTGCGAACATTGCTAATGCGACTGACACTGATGGCGATGTTTCACATCTGTGTACAATTTACCTTCTTGATGAAGTGGTTCAACTTTCATCTACTGTGGTAGACGATTTCTTTGCCAACCTTGACGCCTTAATGTTTTCTCTTGACACAGAGAATAACTTTTGAAGTTAGCACACAGTGTTCTTTCAACTCTGAAATTCGACCTTCACTCTATTCAAAACAAAAAGCTTCTAACTTTGGAACTCTATTTTTCTACAATTTGACTTGACTTTTTTCCAAAACACAATGAACGTTGGCAATCTGCTTAAGGTAGAACTATTCTTAGAGAACAAGAATTCTTTGAATACTTCCTAGAAACAATATTGACCTAAATTCGCAAACCAAAAATAGCTTGTATATTTTGCTCTAATATAGTCTAAAAAAATAATAATTCTGTAACCAAGAGCCATTTCATATGTAATTTCATGATTCATTCAGTTAGCATTTCCAATATCATATTATGGGCTTACAATTAAATCATTGCTTTTAAATACGTTCAGTAAAAATGCTCATCTTTTCATGTACAATCATTTCAAATGCATTTTTCGGGTGGGATTGTAAACACATGCTATATGTTTTAGTGCTTGAACTTAGCCGAACATGATAACGTAGAGTGGGTGTTGTATAACATTTTAGGACTCTATTGTAATTTTCCTGATTCATGCCCTTATATAGGTATAAATCATCATATCCTTATATAGGCATAAGAATCATAACCATATTTAGACATAGCTCATGCAGTCCAAATACGCCAGGGCTACTTCCACTAGTTACGAAAATCTCCAACTATTTCTTGGCTTCAGCAGCTAGGAACTTCCCCTTGCTCGAATACTGACTTGTCCAAGAACTTATGGAGTTTTCAAAGAACTTAGACTCTTTGATGACATTATTATGTCCACTTTTACGTCGAACTCGGTACCTTCAAGGTATAAATATGCCCACATTTGCCATAGCAAACACACATTGGTTTGGAGCAGTTCAACTATCTACTTGCCCGAAGCGCCCTGCTACTGCAAGTGCCAAAGGAAGCCGACCCTCCAGCAGACGCACTGAGAGAGACAAATCCAGCTCCAGTGTTTCCAAGCTACCCTTGCGGGTTGTTGGTAGATCGAGTCCTGAGATTGACCTTCTTCATTCTAAACCAAGGTACGGAGCTGATTAGACCCTAAAAGAAATCTTGGATAGATTCTTGGCAAAGAATACAAAATTTATGCTACACCTCACTTATTTCTTCCCTCGTACTAAGCTTAGGTTAGGTACTTTTTAGCCTTTGTTATTTATGTATGTATTTATCTACGGTCTAGAACCATACAATGCTCTTACAGTATTATTTATTCTACTCTTTTTACTGTATGCATTATATTTTGCTACCAGTTTTACGATTGTAGCAGTTCATTTCTTATGCTTGAAAAAGAAGGCTGTTCAATAAATCCTTTTATTGAAAACGCCCATCTATCTATCTCTTTGCACCTCTGGTAAAACGAAGCATGCACGATTGACTGAGTAAAATATCTATCTATTGTTTCCACGACTCTGAAGATCAGTTTTATCTTGGGGAAATAAAGTTGTCGTGTTTATGCGGTTGTCAGAAACTAAATCCCTTCTTGTGAACTCGAGAAAGTTTCTAGTGACCTCTGAGCTAGCTGGCACTCACAATTAAGTCTAATATATTTGATAGCGGCCTAGTAGACTTAAGTCCTACGTCACATCTATAGGATATATTATTCCAATGTGCAGAGCCTATTGGGAATATAGGAACTACACTATACTGTAGTTCCTCCATCAAAGTACACCCGGTGTTCTCTTCAACTTGGTGATGGTGCTCTTTGCCAACTATAAGACCTCATGACAGCTTTACTTACCGCCCTTTGTCTCTTTTCCCCCTACGGTACCTGGGGAACATCATCAACGCCCTCCTGGAGAGGACAACACCGATAGAACTCTCAAGCAACACCTGGAATCCACATCCACGAAGCCTCACTTATGTTTGCCTTTTGTGCGTTGCACTGAGTCTTGAATAAATACGCCAAAATAGATCCACGCATAAGACCTCCTAGCTTCTTTTTCCGCCCGTCCCTCTCACATCTGGTGTCAGAAGTGGGATCGGGGAAAATGGAGGCAGCGTTTCAGAAAATGTCGGAAGGACAATAGAACCTGGGAAGAATTATGGAGAAATTTGTGGCTGTTGCAGAGGAAGACCGGGAGAAACTGCATAAAACCCTCTCAGCCCAAAGCCAAGCACAGGAGACGGTTATAGGGAAGTTTGCTGATACGCTTAGTCCACCCAGAGGACATACTGGATTACCTTAGGTAGTTCTACAGAAATACGTCGAAGGCGAAGACCCTGAGTTTTTCTTTTCTAATTTCGAACGAATGGCTAAAGTTGCTGGATGGTCCCTAGACAGATGGGGACAATATCTGGGACCCCTTCTCTCTGGGGAATTGCAGGCAGCCTACCAGACTGAAGAAGTCAAGAAGTATATATTGGAAAGACTGGGGATTGATGAAGACACATATTGTATAAAATTGAGACAAATCAAGGAGGGGCCCCAAGAAACCCCCAGGGCTCTGGATTACCATATTAGAGATATGACGAATAGATGGCTAAAACCCCAGGCAGCAACTAAGGACGAAATTATGGAGAACATTTATTTGGAGCAATATTTGAGTTCTTTGTACGCCAGCACACCGGTTTAACCTTGGAGAGGGCTATCGAAATAACCAGTGCCTTTTAGTGAGCACAAAAGCTACAGAAAGGACGGGATGATCACCAATGGAAATGGCCGGGAAAAAACCCAGTCAGACCAACTAAACCACCCTCTGCTAAGCCAGAAACTGTCACCCTTTTACCCAGCCCCCTTCCAGGACCCGTAAGGGCGCCTCCCCAACAGGGGCCCCAATGATACAACTGTGGGGCTTTAGGGCATATAGCCAGAGTATGCCCCCAGAATGAAGAGCCTATGGAGGTTGGCCTCGCTCGTACATACTATTGTAGTCCCTGTAGCTCCAACTCTCCCTATCATAGAGAGGTCCTAGTTAACGGTGAAAAAAGACAGGCCTTAGTTGACACCGGTTGTCTGCAAAGCGTAATACAACCCCAAGCCATACCCGGAGGAGCATGCATAGGTCATGTCAACATACAATGTGTGCACAGGGATATTCAAACCTATCCCGCCACTGAGATCAAGATACAACATGACCCCTCTATAGACGCCCATTCCTTACGGGTAGGACTTGTTCCCAAACTACCTGAAACCTTAGTATTAGGGAATGACTACCCTCACACATCAAAACTAGTGAGGGAGACACAGACAGGGGGGGAGGATTGGAGGAATAAAGCCCCATTTGCACAGGAACCAGAACAGGGGTTTCCAGAAAGCAAGCAGAAGAAGAGTGGGAAACAGAAAATGCAAGAAAAAAGAGATTGGACCAGAGTAGCTCTAACCCGTAAGACTGATCCACCTATTTGGCAATATAATTGAGGATTCTTTTCTGCCCAAAGAGCAGATACCTCCTTAAGAGAGGCCTGGAACTAAGCCACAGAAGAAGAAGACCCACAGCAAGTAGGTTCTCAATTCATTTCTGAAAAGGGGTTATTATACAGGGTAAGGGGAAGGAACATGCCACAGTAGGGGGAAGGAACATGCCACATCAATTATTGGTTCCCCAGCAGTATAGGGAAAAGGTGTTGTTCTTAGCACGCAGTCACCTATTGGGTGGGCATTTTGGCAAGGATAAACCCAAAAAACAATTTTAGAGAAATTCTACTGGCCCGGTAATTACCACCAAGTCTGTCAGTACTGCAAGGAATGTCCTATATGCCAAAAAAAACAGTAGGGCTTTACCCACTAAAGTTCCTTTGCATCCTTTCCCCCTTATTCAGGAGCCTTTCTCAAGAGTGGAAATGGACATAATTGGTCCCTTACTTCCCTCTCGTAGTGGGTGTAGGTTCGTTCTGGCATTAGTGGATTATGCCACTCTCTTTCAAGAAGCAGTGGCCTTACGGCAAACAAACCCCATTCAAATCACCAAGGCGATAATCAACATCTTCTCTAGAGTGGGGTTCCCAAGAGAAATTATTACAGACCAGGGAACTCCATTTATTTCTCACCTTATGAAACAAGTATGTGTGTTGTTAAATATCAAACAAATTAGAACATCAGCCTACCACCCCAGACTGTTGGGTTAATGGAAAGGTATAATGCTACTTTAAAAACCACCTTGAAAAAGCTGTTGGACATTGAGTGGCGCACATGGGAAGATATGCTTCCTTTGGCCCTTTTTGCCATAAGGTGTAAAACCCAGAGAAGTACAGGGTACTCCCCCTTTGAATTGCTATGTGGGAGCCAGCCTCGTACCCTGCTCGACCTGCTAAAAGAAGAATGGGAGGAAGACCCTGAGAGAGTAAAACCCCTACCAGAATATGTCCTTAACCTAAAAACCCATTTGGGAGAGATACGTAATCAGTCAGTCAGTCAAAACTCTTTATTTCGATTAATTAAAATCATAAAAGAAACAACAATACATACATTCATTTATACATAAAATCGATATAATTGATGCAAATAATGCAATAAATAGATATATATACACTTGTGAGCAATCATATATGTACACTATTTACAGATCATAAATTGTGCGAAACAATACGTTGTTTATAAGACCACAATGTGTACTATAATAAAAAGAGTATAAAAACATCAATTCACTTTACAGAATAAAAAGAGACTCGATGCCCCCCCTCCTCTCAGACTGCATTGCTTTGCTTAGTGCTGTCGATATCTTTTTTATTATTTACTCTGGCTGCGGCCACTAGAAAACTGGCTACGCTAAAAATGATACGCACGCTACTCAGCAGTTGCAGGTGTAGAAGTGCGGGTCTGACCTGCAGAAACCCCGCTTCACGCAGTATTGGACATAAGAATCTTTTGCGTACAGTGGAAAAATTTTCACGGAACATAATCAGATGGAGAGTGTCCTGTATAGAAAAATTATCGCAGTAACATGGTGGGGAGTCCTCTGGTTTTCCCCAATGTGGGAAACTTTCTAAAGTGAGATGAATTAAATTAAACCTGAATCTTGTCAGCAAGAAGCGATGGAAAGGCTTGGTGACAATCTTAAGGTAGGGTTCAATGTCTGGGGAGGACTGTAAAACATAAATGCTTCTAACGCCTAATTTTTTCAGCTCCGTTTCTTCCCTATCTGCCTCTAGCATGGTTCGGAAGTTGTGTTTAATCCACGCCAGGTCCCCTTTCTTTATATCCTCCGGGGTTGTATATAGTTCAGGGCGTCCCAGTCTAACACACGTCGCTCTAACCTATGCCAGCCATGGGATACTATCTGCTCGATCAAGGGCCAGGCAATCTTTGAGGATAAGATGATTAAGGGTAATTTCCTCATTGAGCCACGTCTTGACCCAACAGATCAATGGGCTGCTTTTAGATCGTCTGCTATATAACCCAGACCTAGTTCAGAATGAACGGACAGTGTCGGAGACGACTGCGGTACCACCAGTAGTGTTCTAAGGAACTTATTTTCAACTATTTGTATTTTATCCACAGGCGCGTACCCCCAGATCGATGCCCCATAGGAGGCTATTGCACAGCACTTAGATTTGTAAATTTTCAGCATAGCCTCCATGGGCCTCGATCCCAACCTTTTAGCGAAGCTAAGGAGGGCTGCTGTTGATCTTGCTACAGCATTGCTTTTGAATTTTTGCTGAGGTCCCCAGTTACCCTTCTCATCAAAGAGTACTCCCAAGTAAGTGAACACCGGAACCCTAGAGACCTCCGCACCCAGGCATCTGAATGTTTTAAACTTGGGGATCTTCCTTCGGGCCCCGACAATCATTACATGGAATTTGTTGCTATTTACTTTTAAGTCTAAGGACTCCATAAATGTACCAAAGTTGTCCAGCAGCCTCTGTGGACCCAGACCTGTGCGTGCGATCAGTACGGCGTCGTCCGTGTACAGGAGGACCGGTATATCAGTTCCCCCTGCACGCGGAATATCCATACTTGCCCCAACCAGAGATTTTTCCAAGCCATTGATGTAAATCGTAAACAGTAGGGGGACTAAAATGCAACCTTGTCTGACCCCACGCTTGGAACTAAATTTGTCTGTGCATCTACCTTCCTGCGTGACCCTGACGGCCGCCACTAGATCTTGGTGAAGGTCGCTGAGGAAGTGCACCAAGAGTGCATCTACTCCCATTTCCAACAGTGTGCGCACACATTCTAATCTTTTCTTTTGCTTTTCAGGCTATATGTTATATTGCAGTATTATATTGTTGTTGTTATTATTATTGAATATAGGTACCCCAGTTCTTAGTGAACTAATGTGTAATTGTTACTTTCTTATGATAAAGTTAACCTTTCTTCTAGTCAGATGCTGTTATGTGAACGGATGCGTCTCCCGTCCAGGTAAATGGTAACTGAGCAAGGGAGTAGAGGCGCACTCGAAATAGGGAATAACCTTTACACAGTGTGATTTGGCCATTTTTGTGTGAGAGGATTGACCTGTCTATCACTCACATAATCTATAATATTGTATTCCTAGTAGATAGAGAAATTTCCCAATATAGTAAGAGAGAGAACTGGAGGTATTCATAGGAAAGTGATCGTCGTTGTGTAGCGGCGTTAATGAGAGCATTGACTGTGGTCAATGTGTATACCCACAAGATTGTGGCTTGCGAGAGCACCGGAGGGATACGGTGTGTAATGAGATCGCTGCTAGGGAAAGTGGCGTTAATGAGAGCATTGATTGTGGTAAATGTGTATACCCACAAGATTGTGGCTTGTGTATGTATTAAATAGTGAGAGCACTGGGAGGACACAGTGCGTATACCCACAAGATTGTGGCTTGCGCGAGCACTGATGGTGATCAGTGTGTAATGGTAAGTAATCGAAACTGCCTCAGGGTAGTCTAGTCTGGGCCTATGTTGCCGCGAGACTATAAGGTATGAGTGTGGTGTTTTAGGAGATCCAAGCTTGTATATTGCGAATTCCCCATCCTTAGGTAGGTACCCAGGTGCCTTTTGTAAGTAGGTCCTGAGGAGGGAGGTGGTTATGTTTCGGCTGGGTTAGTGGTGTCTTGGTGAGCTGATTCTATCTGGTCCGAAAATCCGGTCGTTACACCCCCTCTGACAGGGGGGACCCCAGTGAAAACCGCCACCAAAGGGGCAGCTTCTGGAGGTAACTCCAGGGTGTAGCCAGGGTGATGAGTACGTATATTAGTGTCATCTACTTGGTGCGATTTGGAATTTACTTCAGACATGTTGCTCCCTGCCTCACCCCTTATGGATGACTGTCCTGTTATAGTTGAGGGCCCCTCCAAGCCGCGAGGTCGGCAGGATCTAGAATTCATTTTCCCACTGTCGTCTCTTGGGTGGTTGTCAACGGGGCCTGCAGTCTGGCTCTGGGCCTCATTTAACACTCTATGTTGTTTAATTAATTCGTCAATTTTCGCACATTTAGATAGAAGCACCGCCATACAAGTGTTCAAAGTGTCTACGATGTCCTTGGCAACGGAAACAAGTGCTGCTTCCAGACGTGATACAAATAAGTCCTCGATTATTCTTCCAATTTGACCCTTAAGTCGCTGATCGGATCGATTCATCTGTATTGAGTCTTTTCTCAGCCTGCTCGTTGTGCTTAACAACTTTCGCTTCTTATGTGGTTTCTCGTTGGTGACAACTTGTGTTATGGGCAAAGGGTGAGATGGGGGCTCTTGGGGAGTGATAGAAGCAGCATGTGTAGGACTTGCTTTCCGATTAATGATCACAATGTCAGGTTCCAATGGTGTTACCCTACTATGCTCTGCAGGTGTGACCGTATCAGCTTCCCCAGAGTTCAAACCCAGCTCTTTCTCTGCATTCGTGATCTCTTGTGTCAAGGCCCCTACTGCAGAGGTTAGGTATGAAATAATGGATTCTGACTTTCTGGGGTGTTTCGCTTTAGACCCCCCCATTATCCTTGGCACATACCTGTTTCCTCTTGCCCATTGTGGATGTAAGGGGGGTAGCCGGCCCGGCCTCCTTCGGCCCCTGACGGCCACAGACGGCCCGCCCTCTGCCCGGGCTCCGCCCAGCGCCACCCGCGCGCGTCCACGACGCGGAGGAAACGTCCGTTGTTTAAGAGCCTCCGGGCGCGTTGCAGGGCGGAAGTGGGCGGTGCACTGTTGTTGCCTGGGAGCTGTAGTCTCCCCCTGCAGCGGCCGTTCTACGGTGTTCCGAGATGGCGGCAGGGAGACCAACAGCCTGTGCAGCCCAGGGGGTAGCTCCAGCAGGTAAGGGTGTGCGCCGCTAGCTGCCCTGTCAAGATATGGTCCCCGCTCCACCGAGGGAGCGTCCGTTGTTTAAGCGCCTCCGGGCGCGTTGCAGGGCGGAAGTGGGCGGTGCAGTGTTGTTGCCTGGGAGCTGTAGTCTCCCCCTGCAGCGGCCGTTCTACGGTGTTCGAGACGGCGGCAGGGAGACCAACAGCGTGTGCAGCCCAGGGGCGAGCTCCAGCAGGTAAGGGTGTGCGCCGCTAGCTGCCCCGTCAAGATATGGTTCCCCCAGTAGTATTGTAGCTTCCCATATGGAACAGGCCCAAGCTGCTCAAGAGGCCCAATATGATAAAAAGACCAAAGACCGTAGTTTTGAGGTGAACGATTACGCTTTAATAATGATTCCCTCTTCCAATCATAAGTTGCTGGGGCAGTGACAGGGTCTTTATCGGGTCGTAGAAAAGGTCACACCAGTGACCTACGTCAGTCAGTCAGTCAAAATAACTTTATTCAATTTGATAAAATCATACAAAGTACATTAAAACAGTACTATTTACAATTAAAAAGGAATTAAACAGTTTCTTTGTAAACAAGTTAATTTGGCATAATGTATACATTAAAATATTTAAAAACAAGTTATGTACACCGGTTTTCCAAGTTCATACTCCTTCTGGCTCTGGTTGCTGCCACAAGGAAATTGGCCATAGCGAAAGTAATACAAATATTACCTAGTGATTTTAAATATAACATGGCTGGTCTCACCTGGGAGAAGCCAGCTTCTCTTAAGACTGGTAGCAGGTATTTTTTCCTTTGTGCAGAGAAGAAATCACAAAACATAACAAAGTGTAAAGTGTCCTGAACTGAAAAATTGTCACAAGTGCAAGGGGGTGCTAACTCAGGTTTCATCCAGGTGTTAAAATTACCCAAATAAAAATGAATAAGGTTAAATCTAAATCTTGTTAACAAAAATCTATGAAAGGGATTTGCGACGAAACATAAATAAGGCTCAATAGCGAGTGACTGAAGTGACAAATAATGCATTCGAACAGACGGCTTTGATAATTCTAATTCTTCTCGCAACAGGCCTGCCCTAGACATAAACTGCTTTTTTGTGGTGATCACATCCTGCTTTGTAATACTAGAGGGGGAAGTGAATAAGTCTGGGCGTCCAAGGTCATTAAAAGATTTGTACAAGTACGCCAGCCATGGTATCCTGTGACTGTATTCCAAGCTCATCACATCCCTCATGATCATATGATTTAACGTTAATTCAGGATTTAGCCACGTCTTAAGCCAGTATGTTAGTGGTGCCAGTCTCAGTTTATCCTGAATATGATCCAAGCCAAGTTCTGTGTGAATAGAAAAGACCGGGAAGGATTGGGGGAGGGACAGGACGGAACGTAAAAATCTGTTCTCAGCTACCTGGATTTTATCTAGGCGCACATAACCCCATAGAGAAGCACCATACAAAGCCACGGGGAGGGATTTACTATTATAAACCTGGATAATGGCCTTCATAGGTCTATGACCCAACCTTTTGGCGAAACCTAGGATGGCCATGGATGTTCTTGTGACCGCTAGGCTTTTGGCACGTATCTGTGGTCCCCAGGTACCCCTACTATCAAAAAGAACTCCCAGATAGGGGAACACAGGGACTCCCGAGACTGCCTCTCCTTTGCAGAAAAAGGTTTTTGTTTTTATCTTGGCCCTTTTCCCTTGTGCACCGACGACCATGGTGTGCGATTTAGAGGCATTCCCCCTCAGATCAAGCCGGTCCATGAAAGTCCCAAATGCATCTAGCAGTTTTTGGAGGCATACCCCTGTGCGTGCGATGAGTACAGCATCGTCCGCGTATAGGAGAGCAGGGATCTTAACCTCTCCTACACGCGGTACGTCACTTGCTGCCCCAAGTAAATGCTTGCCTAGGTCATTTATATAGATGGTAAACAACAGGGGGGCTAGTATGCATCCTTGCCTAACTCCCCGTAGAGAACTAAAACGTGACGTGCATCTTCCCTCTTTAGTTTTCCTTACCGCGGCAAAAAGGTCCCGGTGCTAGGATGCTATGAACGCCACCAGGTCTGTGTCAATCCCCATATTCATTAAGATTTCCCATAGCTTGGATCTATTGACCAAGTCGAAGGCCGAGGAGAGGTCCATAAATGCTAAATACAAGGACCCCTCCTTGGCCACCGTATACTTGGCAATCAAAAGATGCAAGTTCGAGCACTGTTCTATCGTGCCTCTTTTTTCCCTAAAACCAGTAACCTACGGACTAGAGTTGGACCCTAAAAAAAAACCTTACTCAGATATACCATATCAGTTTGCTAAAAAAGTGGGAAGGGGCCATCCCTGTCTTGTTAGGGAATCTGCCTATTTATTCCAACAGAGCACTGACTGCGACTTACCAGAGGGACAGAAACAGGAACTAGAGACAAGACTAAAATTCTTCTCTGAGATGTTTTCCCTAGAACCCGGAAAAACTCCTCTTTTAGAACACGCCATCACCATTCCCCCGGGCAAGAGGGTGAAATTACGGCCATACCATATCCCTGAGTCTCGTAGACAAGCCATTAAACAGGAAGTCCAAAACATGCTACGTATGGGAATCATTGAGCCCTCCACCAGTGAGTGGAACTCGCCCATAGTACTGGTACCTAAGCCAGATGGGTCCATCAGATTCTGCATGGACTTTCGGGAGGTGAACAAAATTTCCCAATTTGATTCTTATCCCCTCCCGAGAGTCGATGAAATGGTAGAACGACTGGGTACAGCTCGCTATATCAGCACCCTAGATTTAGGTATGGGGTATTGGCAGGTGCCCCTGAAACCCCAAGACCGCCAAAAGATGGCATTCTCCACTCCTTGTAGGTTATATCATTTTACCTTATTACCTTCCGGTTTGCATGGGGCTCCAGCCACATTTCAAAGGTTAATGAACAAAGTTTTAAGGCCTTGTGCTGATTATGCAGCAGCGTACATTGACGATATATTCATCCATAGTTCCTCATGTGAAGATCATCTGTCACTCTTTACCAGTGTTGTCGAGGCTCTAAAAAACAGTGGTTTAACCATAAATCCGGCCAAAAGTAGACTAGCAGCCCGCGCAGTGAAATATTTAGGATATCTTCTGGGAGAAGGGTATATAAAGTCACAAGAGGAAAAGATATCCGCTATCACTTCTATTCCCTTTCCAAAGACCAAGAAGGAATTAAGAGCATTCCGTGGGGTCCTAGGATACTATAGAAGGTTTATACCTAATGTTTCACAACTGGCTTCCCCTATGACAGATCTATTGAAAAAGGATATAAATACCAAACAAGAATTTAGATGCCCCTCTCCTGCCCTCAAAAAAGCGTTTTTTCAGCTAAAACACGCTCTCACTTCCCGACCAGTTCTGCTCAGTCCTGATTATTCCTGGCCCTTTGTGTTACAAACGGATGTGTTGAATGCTGGCCGGGGCACCGTATTATCTCAAATCGATTCACAGGGACACGAGCGACTTATTTTGTATATAATCAGGAAATTGCTTCCATAGAAAAAAAGATACGCGGTTATCGAAAAAGAGGTCCTCGCCATCAAATGGGCAGTAGAATCCCTTACATACTATTTGGACGGAAGAGAGATCACCTTGTATACAGATCACGCACCCCTAGAATGGTTGGCTAGGAATAAAGCACACAATGGCAATACTAAGATGGTTCTTTGCACTCCAACCCATACCGGTTCCAGATATGTCACCAAAAGGGAAAGGAACAAGCAAACGCTGATTATCTATCCAGATATCCCTACAATCCTTTTCTTGCTAGCAAGAAAGTTAGGGAAGGGGGATGTGAGGAGGAGCCTGCTTACACCCCCGTAGCCGATCCTCACTGAGGCTCGTGGGAGGTGTTGCTGGCTGCCACAACAAATACATCTGATAGGCAAGGGTTAATTAACCCGACCTGCTCTCCCCCGCAGGAATGCCCCGAGAAGTGCCACAACCAATGGGAGAACGCCCAGGACAGTAGAAAGACGAAGTGGGCGGATGAGGGGCATATCCGGAAGACGCCAGCAGCATGGAGGACGGAGCATGGAGATCGGATGGAAGGAGCCCGGAGACTCTGCCTAGGACTGCGGCTGGCCCTGAGGTGGACTGAAATGAGAACAGCACCAAGACCGAAGAGGACGAGGACGATGTCCCCGGGGAGGTCGAGGCTTGGTCAGAAGACTGGTGGACGCCCCCAGAGGACGCCTGTATACCGCCGTAACTCCGGAGAGTTACAGCTTCCGCGGTACGTGGATCGGGCAGGGGGGTTGGGGGAGGAGAAATCACTGCTGGAGACACGGGGCACAGGATTTCTTTGGTCTATTTTATGTGCTTTGGGGAGGGAAGCGGGCACACCCCTGAACACTACCGGCCTTGACATACCGTTGCTCTTCCTTGCTATAGCAACTTTGGGGTAGGAGGTTCCCAGAAATACATAAACTCGTGGCCTGCTGCAAAGGGATGAGTTTGACTTCTGTCTGTTTTCCCCTTAATTTGAGCACATCCTAACCCCATCCTTCACTTCCTGTAGTTCCTCCATCAGAGTACACCCGGTGTTCTCTTAGACTTGGTGATGGTGCTTCTTGCCAACAATAGGACCTCGTGACAGGCTTACTTACCGCACTTTGTCTCTTTTCCTCCTACGGTACCTGGAGAACGTCCTCACCGCCCACCTGGAGAGGACAACACCAATGGAACTCTCAAGCAACACCTGGAATCCACATCCACGAAGCCTCACTTATGTTTGCTTTTTGTGTGTTGCACTGAGTCTTGAATAAATATGCCAAAATAGATCCATGCATAAAACCTCCTAACTTCTTTTTCCGCCCATCCCTCTCACACCCCTATAGAACAGTATTGTTGTAGGACAACTCCGCCATCCAGAACAAAGACACCCAGGAGTCTTGCGCTTCCATGGCATAACACCTCAGATATTTCTTAAATGTCTGATTTAGCCTCTCTGTCTGACCATCCGTCTGTGGATGGAAGCTAGTCGAGACCGCCAATTCTATCTGCAGAGCCTTACACCACAGTTTGCAATGAAGTATGGGCCCTTATCAGATCACTATGGGCAATCCATGCTGTCTGATGACATGATCCAGTAACAGTTGTACGGTCTTGCCCGCCGTTGGTAGATTTTTGCATGGAATGAAATGCCCCATTTTTGTCAGGCTATCCACTGCCACTAGAACAGCCGAACATCCCTGATCCATAGGCAAACCAGTGATGAAATCGAGACTGACAGTCATCCACGTTTGCAGAGGAGTTGCCACAGGCATAAGCATTTCTTTCTTTCTGGTGTTCTCACCCTTTCCATTTGCACCTTCCTCACATTGTTGTACCCATGTGAGAACGTCCCTGGCCAGTGTATTCCACCAAAAATGCCTTCGCACCAACTGTATTGTTTTGAGGATTCCTGAATGTCCTGCCAATGGGGATACATGGCACCACTCAGATGCTTTTTTCTGTAACCCTTTCAAATGAAGGCACAAACTATTGTTCCAGAAAGGTAGGCCTTGTTTAACGCTACACCTGACATCCTCTTTTGCCCATCCCTCCATTCGGTTGTTTTGTTCTTTTTTTACCTCATCCAGGCCTTTATCCACCCTCGGAACACAGATGACCTTTGCTGGGTTATCGCCTTGGGTATGCTGTTGAAGGGCCTTGCTGCAGACTCTTGCTGAGATAAAGAATCTGCCTTACGATTGTCTTCTCCAGGTCTGAAAGTGATAACCAAATCGAATTCCGCAAAGAACAATGTCTATCTCATCTGTCTCCGTGTGTGATGTCTCGCCGTTTTCATATACTGGTGTAGTTCTTTTCAGCCGCTGTAATTTTTTTGGAAAGGTATCCCACTGGATGTACCTGACCAGTGTCTTTATCTCTTTGTGACAATATGGCTCCTACAACCTCATCGGAAGCATCTGCTTCCACTATGAAAAGGACCCCCAGTTAAGGATGTCTCAGATTTGGTGCCCTGGTAAAAAGCCTTTTTTAAGTACTCAAAAGCTGTTGAGGCCTTTGCAGTCCAGACAAAAGGGACCCCTTTGCGAAGTAACCTGGTAATGGGAACAGCTACTTGAGAAAAATGCAAGATAAATCTGCAATAGTAATTCAATAAACCCAAGAAGCATTGTATGTCCCTCAGACACTGTGGAGTGGGCCATTTCTGTACTACTTGCACCTTGAGCTCTGCCATACTCAAACCTTTGGGACTCAGGATCACCCCCAGGAACTCTACTTCATGCACCCCAATTTCACATTTGCTCAGTTTGCAAAATAGTTGAAACTCATGTAATATTTCCTGCACCAACACATGTCTTTTATGCATCTCGGTGGACCCAGAATAGATGAGAATATCATCAATATACACAACCACTAAATGGTCCACGTACTCCTTCAAGACGTTGTTCAAGAGATACTGAAATGCCGCCGGGGTGTTGCACAGCCCGAACAGCATCACAGTATATTCAAACAGACCATAACGCGCCTTGAAAGCCACTCATCGCCCTCTCTGATGTCAACCAAATGATATGCCCCTCTCAAATCTAATCTAGTGTACATAGTGGCTTCCCGCAACTGATCCAACAAAACCATGATAAGAGGCAAAGGATATCTATTACGAATGGTGTTCTTATTCAGCATTCTATAATTACAACATGCTCTCAACTCGCCACTGGCTTTCGCTATGAAGAACAGAGGTGAGGCTGCTGGAGAATAAGAGGGCCTGATAAATCTATCTCTAAAAAATGGTCAAGATATTCTCTAAGATGTTGTGTTTCTGGCTCAGACAAAGCGTACACCCTACAAGCTGGAATGTGTGCCCCCTCAATCAGATCTATACAACAATCATAAGATCTATGGGGCGAGAGCTGTTCTGCCTTAGTTTTGCTAAATATATCCTCGAACTGTGAATACTTAGTTGGTAATACCACTTCCTTCTCTTCTGCTGTAGCAATACAAAAAGGGTATGTCAACACTATAACTTGGGAGGTATGTCCCTGCACACAGTGTGATTCACATTCTTCGGACAAAAACTGTACTGTCTTGTCCTTCCAGTCTATAGTCGTGTTGTGATGACAGAACCAAGGCATTCCCATGATCACCTCATATTGATTGAGGTGCATCTGTGATGTTTAGGGCTATATCTTCCACATGCTGTCTCCTCCCGTCATCAATTGAGAGCGTGAGGATTTTGGTTCTTTCCCTAAGGAGACCTGATTTTGATGGCTTCCCATCCACAGCCAATATCTCCTCCGGAATCTCATAGGGTACACTACCTACTGCCAAGAGCTTCACCAACCCACTGTCAATGAAATTTCCCGTAGCACCCAGATCCAACATAGCTAAAACCTGGTGTACCTGCTGGTTGTACTCCAGGCCCACTGCCAACACAATGTGTGATTCTGTATCTTTCACCTGATCTATCGATAATGAGGGAAACTTCCATTCCTTTTCCCTGGACTGCACCCTGGGGGACGGTGAAAGCTCCCCAGGCTCAGTGCCTACTACCAACACTGCTGCTTTCTTATAATTGTATGACAAGCCCTGAGTCTTCGGCTTTGAGGGACATTCTTGCACATAATGCCCTTTTTTGCCGCAGTACATACATAACACCTGTGAGTGGCAGCTCTCCCTCTCCATTCTTGAGAGAGGTGCCCTAATGGCTCCTATTTCCATGGGTTCACTCATTGATTCGCAGCTATGAGTCTCTTTCCTGCGGTTTTTATCTGATCTATAGAAGGCTTTGTCCCCTCTATATTTTTCGCGTCCTCTCTCTGACATACGCCCATCTAATCGTGAGGTCAAATTAACTAATTCAGCATATGTCACTGGCTGTGGGTCAATTTGTGCTATTACATATTTCAAGTCGTCGCGTAAACCTTGAAAGTAAAGAGATATTCTCTTCTCTTCCGGGATGCGGCCTCAGCCACCAACCTTTTCAAAGACGTAAGGTAAGTCACCAGATTATGTCTCCCTTGTCTTAATTCCAACAGTTCATGGTTTGCGCTGAATGTCATAGTCCGTCTATTGAACACTATTTCAAATGCAGACAGTACGGGATCATTGTTTCTAACCAAGGGAACTGCCCAATTAGCCGAGTCACCAAAATCGCAAACTCCACTCTGGAATGGTTGTTGGGAAAGAAGAGGTTTTACAAGAAAAATGAAGCATGATCTGCGTTAAAAATACTTGTATCTTTAGTGGATCACCGGCATACCTCTCGGGACTAGCCAAAGGAATCGGGGGCAGGGGGTGTTCTGGTACTTGTATCTGGGGATTACTAGTGACAGATACATCAAAAGGGTTCCTGGTTAATTTGTCCACCCTATCCTGTAATGCAGCTGTTTCCAGCCTAGAGGCTGCTAACTCCTGTTGAACTAAGGCCAAAGCCTGAACTACATCGTCCATAGACGCCATGTATAGTTTCACCCGAACTGGGAGGAGTAACCTTTGTTGGGTGCGTAATTCTGTCAGGTTATGTACTCCTCAAGATCCGTATGATGCTATAAGAGGTCCACCCCTTGACATCCCCAATCTCTGAATACCAAGTCACAGAGTGTTAGGGCGATCAAGTGAGGGAAAGGTAAGTTAGGGAACAGCAGGGAAAAAGATGTGAACAACCAAGACAGTCTCTAGTCCAGAGAAGCTGATACACTTAGTGTAGATCTAGAAATTCTTTCTAAAAATATCGGGTAAAAAGCGCTTGAATGCTAAGTGTTCAGAAATAAATGAAAAAACAAAATAAATCCCAATGTCACTGTTCGCTATAGTAGAAAGGCGGTTTCCACACCGCTATTCATGAACAAATGAATAGTCTTTGGAAAGGTAACAACAGTCTCTAGTTGCAGTCAGTGTTATGTGCGATAATCAACCGCAACTTCTTCTGTTGAGTATAGACGTGCGTTCAACGTTCGGTGCTAACGCCATCTAACTCCAATCACAGGAAAAACAAACAAGATTTCACCCTAACCTGCGGTATTATAACCGCTGCCCTTTCCGACTTTCACCACCCCCTTTTCTGAATCGTTTTGTCCCCGGAAGCTTGTTTCCTTTCCAGTAAAAGAATTGGCTTGGTAGTTTGTTCTGCCCTGTTCCCATGATGCACTGGGCCAGGGACAGACTAATTTGCATGTAGCCAGGTTCTGAGCTGGGATGGTGCAGTGAGCTAAAAAACGGTGATGGATCAAGCCCTGATCTGTTGACTGGGTAGGAGTGTTCTGCTCAATTCAGACACTCTGTCCATCACCACCCCTTTTCTGAATCGTTTTGTCCACCATAAGAGTGGAAGGGTATGCTCAGACATGAGTCCCTTGCTCACTGCACCATCAGGATTCAAGTAAGCCGGGCCGAAGACGGCTGTAATGCCAGAAACCGGACCCCGGAAGCTTGTTTCCTTTCCAGAAAAAGAATTCGCTTAGTAGTTTGGTCTGCCCTGTTCCCATGATGCACTGGGCCAGGGACAGACTAATTTGCATGTAGCCAGGTTCTGAGCTGGGATGGTGCAGTGAGCTAAAAAACGGTGATGGATCAAGCCCTGATCTGTTGACTGGGTAGGAGTGTTCTGCTCAATTCAGACACTCTGTCCATCACCACCCCCTTTTCTGAATTGAAAGTGAGGCACGTTCACTGTCCGGTGCTAACGCCGTCACTAATGGAATATTTCCACTCACTTGATGCCAACACTCACCCTTCCGTGGGTCTGCGTCTTCAATGAACCGATATTCAGGAAAGAGAAAACTAGCTCCGCCGAACTAGTTCAGGAGCGGCTCTTTGCTTCCGCGACTCCCGCCACCAACACAAAACGAGAGTCAGAATTATGCATGGTCCTGTGTGCGTGCAGCATCTTTATACAGACGCTGACTCCTCCCATCCGCATGCCTCCTGGGGATTGTAGTTTAGCACCTAGGTAGGCGCTCTATGTCCTGTAAAATCCTGACATCTAAAGCCCCAAGCAGGGAAGTCCATCAAGGTAGTTGATTGGTCTACCCTGGCTTTTGGGGGTTGTGTTGGACTTGCCCCTTTTTGGCTAAAGTTCCCTAAACTTTTTGCTTTTCCCCTAGACCTTTTTTCTGACATAGTGATACGAACTTAGATGCTTTGGGCACTTTGCCACTACTGATCAGTGTCAAAGTGCAAGTGCTCCCTGTGTAAAGTGTAATGGTAATTAGTTGTCCATGATTGGTATGTTTGCCTTACTGGTAAAGTTCCTAGTAAAGTGCACTATGTGTGCCAGGGCTGCTAATGCAAATGCTACTAGTGGGCCTGCAGTACTAATTGTGCCACCCACACAAGTAGCCTTAAAGAGAGAACTCAGGCCTGCCACTGCAGTGCCTGCGCGCAGTTTGTTAAACACTTGCCAGGCCTTACCTTCCCTTCCCTTCCCTTTCTATGCAAATCAGACAGCCCTATGTTAGGTCGAAGGTACCCCCTGGGCAGGGTGCAGTGACTGCGAAAGGTAGGACATGTTATGAGGTGTGTATCATGTCCTGACAGTGATATACCCTCCATTTTGTTTTTCACTGTTGAAAGGCCATCTTACCCATAAGACAGAATTGGGAGGCTGTATAATATGTTTTCCAGCCTATCTTCCCAAAGGCTTAAGATGGTGAGGTGACGTTTAGTATGCCTGACCTCACAATACAATAACACATCTTTTTGTGAAGGGGGTTTTTGCATTGTGTGTTTAGAAACCACTCTTTTAGAAGTGGCTGAGTTTTTGTGCTCTAACATTTCTGTGTGTCTCTGCCTGATTGTGGATTGACTGTCTGGATTTGAAAGTTTTAGGATCCTGGGAATGTCTTGACCCGGGGGGAGGTGAGACAGCAACAGGCTGACCTGCATCTGGAGTTTAGGGGGGTGGGGTAGCCCTTAGAGGTGAAGAGGCCTTGGTTGCTGACATAAAACAATGGCCCCTTGTCCTGCTGAGTGATTGAGAATTCAGATCCCCACTAATCAAAGGAAGTAGGTGTCACTGGCAGGGAGGCACCAGAACTGGTTTGAACAGGGGTCAGTGCCCCCCTGAACACAAAGACTCCAAAGTCTCTTAGGGGTATAACCATGAGAGCTGAAGACCCTGAACGTTGGAATGGAGAAATGGAGTGATCAAGACTGTAAAGGATTGAACAACTTTGTGGTCAAGAGGAACCTCTGCCGAGGAAGAAACAGCTGAAGAAACTGAAGGAAAGGACTGACCTTTCGTGTGTGTTCTGGGGCTGGCCTGCAGTTTTCTGCTTTAACCAAGTAGAGGCTAAATGGACTTTGCTGTGTGTTGTGTCCCCCTGCTTGAAAGGTGAAAGGACTTTGCTGTGTGCTGTGTCTGGAAGTAACGTATCCCCAAGGGCCCAAGGTGAGCTGGCTCCCTGTTGCGGAAACTCAGGAACTCAACAGTTTCCAGGAGAGTCTCAGCGACGCTGTGTGCATGGGCTTTTTGCAGCCTGAGACCCTTGTAAGAATTGCCCTGTGATCATGGGCACCTGGAATCCAAGCGAGTCTCAGCGATGCTGTGTGCGTGTTCTTTTTGCAGCCTGAGCCCTTAGTGAGGATTGTACTGATATTGTGCACACTGGAGTCCAAGTGAGTCTCAGCGACGCTGTGTGTGTGTGCTTTGTGCAGCCTGAGACCTTCGTAAGGATTGCCTTGTTATCCTGCACACCGAGTGTCCAAGTGAGTCTCAACGACGCTGTGTGCTTGTGCTTTGTGCAACCTGAGACCTTCGTAAAGATTGCCATGTTATCGTGCAGCCAGAGTTCAAGTGAGTCTCAGCTACGCTGTGTGTGTGTATTTTGTGCATCCCGAGACCTTCGGGAGGAGTGCCCTGTAATTGTGCACCCCTGAAGCCCAAGTGAATCTCAGCGATGCTGTGTGCGTGCGCCCTGTTGCAGCCTGAAATCTTCGTTGCACCGACGGCCCAGACCGGCATCCCCGGAGGAGCTGAGCCACCGGCCCAAGCCCGCCGCTGCCAGAGCTGGACCTCAAACCAACCCCGTCGAGGGAGGGCCCAAATTCTACTGCCTGGAATCCACAATCATGGGAAGAAGAGAGGAGAGCAAGTTCGTACCCCCCAGGTAATGCGTGTCGTCGCCTGGGGCGGGATGCGGGTGTGAGAAGTTGGCCTGATATATAATGTTCACTATTCTAGTGAGCACTTTGTATCAGTCCAAACAACCCTTATGGTGATTGGTTGTAAGTCAACCTTATAGACCAGCTATCCTAGTAGCGTGGATACGAGCAGTCTTCGGGCTAAACTCTAGAGGGCGTGTTAAGCCAGCTGTTATACCATCACATATACCCCTTGAACACCAAGTGAAAGGACACCACACAAGTGTTATGAAAATAAACAGTGTATTTATTTAGATCACAACAGCCCTGTACTCTTTATGAGGACAGGGTACTAAGCACACAACAAAACTCTTAGGAAAATACTTTAAGTTGCACAATTTACACAAATGCCCGAGGGGCACGAAAAACCATACACTATGAAAGTGGAGTGCGAAATTACTAGCAGGTAAGTACTGTACTAATAGGCTTTGGAATCGCTAGGACTACGTTACTGAAACTTCAGATTACTAGTAGGAGGCCTAGGGGACTCGGGTGCAGAGTGTGCACCCTCACGCGGGATGCGGGACAAAGTCTATGGGAGCTAGTAAAGACAAAGTTAGTGTTCTCGGGCGAACTCGATAAGGTAGGTCGAAAACGACAGTGGATCCTGACCCTTGGATAGTGAGGCTATGCTGGGGCACCAAAATGCCGAAGTTACCTAGCCCAGGTGCTGCAGCTGCATAGGTCTCAAAAGACGTCGGGAATCCTCGTAGACGAACCAGGAGCCTGAAGAAAAGGAGTTGCTGGCAGGCGACCAGTGAAGATTGTTCGAGTGATCCAAGCCTGGATCGAAGAGGGATGACACCTGAAAGCAGAGGGGACCAAGTTCGTGACTACTAGCCAGTAGTCAGATGGCACCAGGAGGGCACCGGATGGTAGTCACCTCGACTAGGTGAGTGGGCGACGCTGGGCTCTGCAGTCTCACGGACCAGGAGGCGTTGTCGGCGACCAGGATGAAGGTGCGAGCTGTCCCACGATGGATGATGCTGTCGACGTCGCTGGACCCAGGATTGGGGCAACAAGTCTTGGCAAATTCATGCCCACGCGGTGGACCTAAAATTGCGTCTGGAGTGAACCAGGAGGGTCCGGGGTGCTCCTCTTTTGGAAGGGAGCAAGGGCCAGTCTGGAGCAACCAGACTAGCAGCAGTGATGTCGTTGGGCGTCGTTAAGAAGGCCACAAGCCAGCGGGCTAGTAGCCAAACAACACGGTGAGCAGCGAAAAGCAGAAGGGCCCCACGCAGATCGTGGAGATGCTGGGAGGCTGGGCTTCGGTGCTGGAGCTGCTCAGGGTCGGGGCTTCTCGGACCCCAAAGCACTCACCAGAGGATCCCTCGGCGGTCGTGCTGGATAGAAGTCGTGCAGTTCTGATGATGGCCGGTCCCTCGAGGACTCGTCGCACCTACAGTTCTCAGCTTAGCTGTAGAGGTAGGTAGTGGTCAGAGGTGCCAGGGAAGCCGGGTCTCGTCGTGCTGGTCGGTCGGATTCCTGAGGAAGGACGTGCAGCAAACCGCAGAGTTCTTAGATGGTGCCTGCGGATGCAGGGTGACTACTCCTTAGCCACAAGGGAGAAATCTTGAGAAGAAGTCGAGAGTTCCTTTCGTAGAAAGTAGTTTCTTGATTCAAAGATGGTCTGATTTGGAAGGGTCCCCGCTCCTGCCTTTATCCTAAAGAAAGGGGTGGGTACGCAACTAGGTCCTGCCCTAGGGGTGGGACCAGGAAGGGGGGTGGTTACACCCCTCTCCCATGCCGGACTTTCCCCAGGCCAGGGGCTGGTGTGCCCCTGGAACTGGTTCTAGCCGGCAGATGCGTAGTGAGCACCGGGGTGCCACTTGCAGTCACCTTCCTGTAAAGCCCTGCCTACCCAGGATACACAAAACCCTGTCTGGGATGGTGCTAGCACCGCCCCTGACAGGAAACCCTTTGTCCAAGCTCTCCTCGCTGGAAGGACTCCCAGCAGCAGGAGGTCAAACTCGTGTCTGTGGTGGCAGCATCCATTTTGTGGAGCTGAGGCTTCAGTTAACTTTAACCGGGGTTCACAGTTACATACATGTCGTGTCCCTCTAGAAGGGTGGAATGCTAACCCCGTCGCCAGTATTGGCGAGGGGTTAGTATTCCAATTCGTATGACACCTTACTCGACATGTTTTGATAAAGCAATACCAGAGATAGCATTTAACCGCTAGGATTATAATGCACTTAAGAGTATATGGTATGCGTTATCATGGAACAGCTATTAGGACTTGGTTCCGCAGGCTGCAAACGGGCTCAGCTCATGCCAGAGCACCATCTCACACGATTCCAAGCACTCTGCCTTCAGGATTGTCAAGGCCTGCCATAGGAGTGACTGATAGGAATCTGTGTGTCCATTTTTAGGGTTAGATATAGGTATACTATATCTAAAGCAAAGGGTGATTACACCACCTTGCCCCAGCTGTCGTGCAGCCAGTTGTGTCAGATTTAGATGGCCATCCAGGGGTGGCATAATACACGCTTCAGCCCCTGGTAGGCCCTGGGTACACCTATGCCCTGAGTTACAGGGTCTGAGAAGGTGGCCCAGTACCAATTGGAAATGTACCTAAGGTACATGGAATCCATTTTAGAGAGAGAGCAGTAGGCCTGGGGTCCTGATTGGCAGGGCCCCAGGTCAACTAAGTCGGAAAACCAGCAAAACACCAGGCAAAAAGTTGGGGGCAACCATAGTCAGGCATCCACCTTCCTACAGCGGGCTCGGAGGGGGACGATCTCGGCCTCTCCCATTCCTGCAGCACGAACCTCTGCTTCGGCTCGTATCGCAGCCCGTATTTGACAAGGAGTGGCAGTACCGGGGCTGGAGTGCAAAGCTGCACTTTTAGTCTACATCATACCTGTGTGGGGCATCTGCTGACGGAAGCTGACCGCAAGTCAGTATGAGTGGCGAAGAGACCGCCTAAGGCACCATGATTGGTGCTGGAGTGTATTACGTTTCGCATTATTTCTGCATTACGAACTACTTGAAGTGTATTACGCATTGCATTACTTCTGCATTACGAACTATCTGATTAGTGTATTACGCATTGCATTATTTCTGCATTACGAACTACCTGATTGTTGCATTACGCAATGCATTATTTCTGAATTACAAACTGCCTGATTGTTACATTAAGCACTGAACTATTTTTGCATAACAAACTACCTGATTGTAGCATTACGAATTGCGTTAGTTTGCATAACAAACTGCTTGATTGTTGCGCTACGTATTGCACTACTTTGGCATTATGAACTGCTTGATTGTTGCATAATGAACTGCATTATTTTTACATTGTAAAGTGCCTGATTCTTGCATTATGACCTGCATAGCATTGTATTATGACTGCAGTGGATCATTTAGAATTGCTCATTAATATCGTCAGAACTTACAAGGGCTGGCTAGCCTAATAACCGGCCAGGAGGAATGTTAAAATACGCATATATGGATTTATATTGTGTGGTCTCATCGTATATCTTTTTATATAAATTTATACTTGTTTTTATAAAGCTCGTGTGGAGTCCATTAGTGGTGTCTGTAGAAGAGTACTAATATGGTTACCCCCACTTTTTGCTGATGTTTCACTGTTTTTCAACCTTAGTCTGGCTGGGGCCCTGCTAACCAGGACCCAAGCCTAGCTGCTTCCTCTCTGAATTGATTTCATGTACCATAGGTACACTCACACCCTTGTGAGTCCCTAGTATAGGGAACCTTAGGTACTAAGGTCATAGGTACCCCAGAGGCCTACCAAGGGCTGAAGCATGCATTGTGCCACCCCTGGGAAGCCTTCCAAAATGGCACCACAGGTCTGCTACTGCATCCTGGGTAAGGTGGTGCATGCACCCCTTACTGAGATATAGGTTACCTATATCTACCTTTAATCACTGACACATATAAACCTATAAGTAACTCCTATGGCAGGCCTTATCAATCCTGATGGCAGAGTGCTTGGTTTTGTGTGAGAGGGTGCCCATGCATGACCAGGACCCCTCTGCAGCTTTCAGAATCTATTATCTGAGGCTGTTCTGTGATGCAGCCAGACCATATACTCTTAAGTGCATTATAACCTTGCGGTTAATGCTAACTTTGGAATGGCTGCACTGCATGGAAACATGTCATGCTCGGTGTCAAACACTTTGGAATCCTACCCCCCGCCCCCCCCCAGTCCTGGTGGCGGAGGTAGAATTCCACCCTTCTAGAGGGAGAGACGAGAGACATGTACACACTGACCTACCCGTAATAGTTTAAAAGAGCCCCAGCATCACAAAATGGATGCTGCAGCCACAGACACGAGTCTGCTGGGCAAAACTCTGGCAGAGGAGGCCTGGAAAGTAGGTTTCCTGTCACAGGGAGGTGGAACCACCTCCCAGACAGGCTTTATTGTATTGGGGCTGGGTGGATGCTGGGGGCACACTTGGTGTCCCTGTGCATATCCCAGTTCAAACCGGTTGCAGGGGCACTCAGCCCCTGCTCTGAAACAAAACTGGACAAAGGGAAAGGGGTGTAGCCACCCCTCCCTAGATTCCCCCATAGGTGGGTCCCCAGAGTATGTCCAACCCCTTAACTTACTATAAGTATGGGACCTCAGTCCTTAGGACTTCAGATTACACCTGGACGAAACTCTGCATCATATATCCTGGAACTTCGACATTCTACATCGACTGGAAGATGGAAGAATCTCCTTTAGGGTCAAGGAGTGACTCCTCTGTTCAAACAGGCACCAAAGAAGCATCTTGCCGGTCTGCATTTCCAAGGCTCCCGCCAGATCCTGACGGATTTGCATCTCAGGACATGGACTTCCAGACTTCTCAGAGGCCGACACGAGATCCCAGCAAAGCTGAGACCCACGAGTGATGTGGGACCAGAACTCCTGGACACTGTGCACATTTGCAAGTGCATCAACTTCCCCAGCTTTCCCGAAGTTGTGGATTGGGCTTCATCTAGTCCAAGCTTCAAGCACCATCTGCACTGAAGATTGTGGACTACACTCCATGAGATTACCGTGAACCCGCTTCTAGCATTTCTGCTTGAGGCCCCTTCGCGATCCCTGGTCCATCGACTGTTGGGTCCCCACGAAGGTAACTCTTCTGTTTATTGGGCTATTCTGGTTGCTCCAGATGTGCCCTGACTCCCCTCCAAAGGGTGAGTCCCACAGACCTTGCTGGTCTGCACCAAAGTCAATCTTTGCTTTCTGCGTGGGTTGCTGTTGCCAATGCCTGTTGGGTCCAATCTGGAAACTGACACCGCAGCACTCAACATCCTTTGTGGGACAGCTCAAAACCAGCTCCTGGTCATTGTCGATGCCTCCTGGTCATCATGGATTAAGAGTCAAGCTTCACCTTCACCTGAAATCACCCGACATCGGTTGGCATCTTCTCATCACCTTCCTGGTCACTGGCGAGTGATCCAGACTCTTTCCCCTCGGCTTTCAGGTTCTTCAGATCTCTGATCCACCCTTGGATCCACCCGGACACTTTCCACTTGGTCGCCTGCAGCACTTTTCAGCAGCTCGCCATTGAATTCAATGACGAAACCCGACACGAAAAGAGACCTTGCACCCGGCTTCCCTGGGTGAGGTAACTCGAGTACTCCGGTGCTCCTGTGGGTGTTGACTCTAGAACCTCCTAGTTCTAAAGGGGTTTGCTCCAAGTCCGCTTCTAAGTGTTCTTAATCTGTAATTTTCCAACTGTGACTTTACCCATAGAAGTAATGGTGATTTGCGGCTGTGTTTAGACACTGCACGCGTCCCCTGTGGGTCCCATGTGTCACTACCTTGGGTGGTTCCTGGTGGCCCCAGCGGTTCTAAAGGCTCTAGGCCTTGTATCTATGTCAGTCGTCGTTCTTATACCACTTTCTTAGTATATGGTTTGGTACGCCCCTAGGGCTCAACATTTACAGCCTGATCATGAAAACCGAATTCTGCGATTTGTAAATTGCGATTTACAGCGAATCGCAATTTAGAATTCGCAGACCGGCATGTATCAAAATTTGCGAGAAAATAAAGCGATTCGCACGCAGCCGCAAAAGGCGTTAGCGATTTTTAAAAATCGCAGATAAATCGCTAGTTCCGTCAACACCCGTGTAGGAATTGCGATATCGCAAATTGCGAGATCGCTAAATGCGATCTCGCAATTAGCGAGATCGCAAAAACGGGAAGTCGCATTTCGAGCACAGTGATGACATCACAACCAGGAAGCAGGCAGTTCCCACCCCCATTCAGAACAGTGAGGCTGATCTCGAGGCTGCATCTCACAGAGCTCCTTCCAGGACACCTCCAAACTTCCAAATCCTTTACTTTTGTGACTGCAGCAATGGCAGAGGATGCAGCACCAGGGCCCAGTGACACCGGGCGCAAGCGGAAGCTCAAATTCTCTGAGCAGGAGTTGGAGCACCTGATAGACGGAGTGGTTGAAAACCACCCAAAAGTTTTTGGAAAGGACTCCAGGAGGGTGCCTGAGGCGGAGAAACGCCGACTCTGGCTTGGGATAGCCGCAAAAGTCAACGCTGTGGGCGTGACACACAGGTCGCTCGAGGAGCTTAAAAAGAGGTGGTACGACCTCCGAGGTCGTGCCAAGGAGAGGGTGGCAGAGAGGCTGGGCGAGACCCTGGCTACTGGAGGTGGAGATCCTACAGTCCCTCCCAACACCCCCTTGGAGGACCGCGTGGAGGACACACTTGAGCGAGAGGCGTGCATAGGGGTCATCAATCTGGACTCATCCCGACTCACCCAAGACAGCCAAGGTAAGTGGCATGCGACTGCGACCCTGTCCCCTAACAATGGCCATGACCCTATAGCCTCCCATAATCATCCCAAGTCATGCAATCCATGCACATTAGGTCATGCCCAAAAGCATTGTGGGACATGTAGTCTGCCCACAATGTACAAAAACCCCAATGCAGCCAGACATGTCCCAAAGTACGCAATGCCACAGCCAGTCAGGGAATGTCAGCCAGCATGCATGTAGCAACTGCACGTGTGACAGATACATGCAATTAATCTACGTCCACTTCCCCTCACAGGTGGCGCTGACAACAGCAGCGACAGGCTGCTCATAGACGAGGCACCAGAGGATGCAGAGGAGGTGCAAACAGCCCCACATCCTGCACCATCAGGCGCTGCACCTATCCCTGCTGCCAGGGCACCACCATCTGCGCCAGCACCATCAGGCGCTGCACCTATCCCTGCTGCCAGGGCATCACCATCTGTGCCAGCACCATCAGGCGCTGCACCTATCCCCGCAGCCAGGGCACCACCATTTGCGCCAGCACCATCAGGCGCAGCACCATTGACAACCGCAACACCACCACCAGCGGGACCCTCTACATCTGGTGCTGCTAGTGCGGTGACAGTGCGCACACCACCTGTGGCCAGCCAGCACAGCAGGCATGGCAGGGATCGCCAGCAGAGCACAGCACGCAGCGGCAGGAGGGGGATGGCTGTGACCGTGCCAGGGCTCAGCATAGAGCGCCGGATGCTGTGCATCCATCAGTTGCAGGCACGACGGCAAGGGGCAATACAACTCCAGCTCCACAACATTGGCTGCAATGTTGCAAATGTGTCCGACAGGATAGAGTGCATGACAACTGCCATGGAGGCTAACACTGCGGCCCTCATCTCACAGCGCAACACCGCCCGCCGCCGCCACCGCCAGCTACTTACGCGGCTATCAGCCTATACCCGCTCAAACTATGTCATTGGGAATGCCACCTCCCAGCTCTCACGACGGTCCCTGGCTATGCAGCAGCAGATGGTGCAATGCTGCGAGGATGTGGCACGAGTCTTGGAGCAGGTCACCAGTGCCGTACTGGCACTACATCCTACTGGGCCAGCCAATGTTGGTGGGGACGACACCAGTGAGGGCACCTCCAGTGTCAGCAGCCTGTCTGCCTCACAGGTTAGTGTGCTACGCCGCAGTACCAGGCCCACTGCAGGGTCACCTGCCGTCCCAGAGGAAGAGCCAGAGAGGCGATTGGGTGCCGCGCGCCGGAGGCGCACTGGACTTTACTGTACATTGGCAGGGACATGCTGATGATACAAGCATGTCCTGTGTATTGTTTGGAGCAGTATGGCGCAATACTGCTTGCATGTAAAGAATGGCAAAATTACATTATTATTGTGCCTTCAACAATAATATTTATTCTAGCATCGTACATCGGTCTCCTGTCATTATTTCCATTGGCATGCAATTGTGATTTGTTGGGTGAGGGGAGTGGGTGCACTAGAAACTGTTCATTGTGATGTGGTTGCGGCGTCTGTGTCCTTCAGCTGGGTTCTCCCCGCGTGCATGACGCACATGTGCAGGTGGCCGGTCGTCCCCTTCCGACTCACTGCCAGAGATCTCTACAGGTATCCGGCGCTTGGTAGCAATGTTGTGTAGTATTGCACACACAGCCACAATGCGGCAGCACACATCAGGACTGTAGTACATGGCCCCACCAGTCTTGTGCAGTATGCGGAATCTGCTCTTCAGTAGCCCAAATGTCCTCTCAATGCAATTCCTTGTGCGTATGTGTGCTACATTGTAGCGCCGTTGCTGTGGCGTAGTAGGGTTGAGGTATGGGGTGAGGAGGTATTCACGGAGGGCGTAGCCACTGTCACCTGAATGAGAGGAGCAGAGGGTGAGTGCCTGTGCAGCGCAGCTACTTCATCGCAGTGTAACATTGTGGGCCAAGTGTTCTTACCAAGTAGGTGGCTTTCACCAAAGTCTCCCCTGGCCAGTCGTGTGTGGAGGCCGCAGTGCCGGAATATGAAGGAGTCATGTGTACTCCCCGGGTACTGTGCCACTATGTCCGTGATGTATGTCTTAGCATTGCAGACCATCTGGATGTTGAGGGAGTGGTAGGACTTGCGATTGCGGTACATGTACTCCGTTGTAGCTGGTGGGCAGATGTGGATGTGGGTACAGTCAATGCATCCTATCACTTGTGGGAAATGCGCTACATTGTAGAATTGATGCTTGGTCTCATCCAAATCCTGTTGGCTGGTGGGAAATTTGATGTGGTGGTGTAGCTGGGTCAGCATTGCGTCTAGGAAACTCCTTAGGCAGCGGGACATGGTGGGCTGGGATATCCCCCCAGCAGCCGCAACTATCCCCTGGAAGCTCCCGGAGGCCAGAAGGTGCAGGCTACACAATACCTGGACATGTGTGGGCACGGCATTGGTCCGCCTTGTTGGGTGCTGCATCAGGGGGTCAAGGTCCTGAATTAGCTTGATGATCATTGGCCCATTCAGGCGGTACTTTGCGTATATTTGCTCTCTGGTTTGGCCCAGCAGGGTGACCCACTGGCGGAATATCCTGTCCTGGATTCTGCGTCTCCTCCGTGCTGCTCGCTGTAGCCTTCGCCACCTGACCACCATGTAGAGTCCTGTCCTGGCATTGTGAGACTCCTTATGCTGATGCTGCATCTCCTTAAGTGTGTTTGGTCAGGCCTGCACCTGTTACTGATTGGGCAACGGATTTTCTATTTTTTTTTACAATGGCTATGATGGTTACCACATGCTTTGGGTTGTCCTTAAATTGCGCCTCGCAAACATCGATTTAGAGTTTTTTCGCTATTTGCGATTTTTCATGATTACCGATTGCGATTGTATTGCGAATTCGCTATTTTATTCGCAGAATCCGTGGTTTCTTGCAAATTCCAATTCGCTAATGGTCTACTGCCGGGATTCTGCGAATCTTTTTGCGATTTCGCTATTCTGTGTTTGCGATTTCACAATTTTCTTCTAGAATACCGATTTTGTCAATTGCGCTCGCAATAGCATTTTCGCAGCTATTGCGCTCGCAATTTTGCTTCATGAATCAGGCTGATATTGTGCTAATTTACTGTGTGCTATTAAGTTTACGGAGTGTACTTTTGCCTCTAGCCTCATAAATAGACTAGAGGGATGCGTTTAGAATAAATACATATATTTTATATATATATATATATATATATATACCTGGTGTAGTTCTCCTTTCATTTGGTCATTCATGAGATTATAGACTGGTAAAACAATCAGCTTTACATTCCTTTAAGACTTAGCCTGAAGGCTGCTCTCCACAGCTACCACTAGGATATCTTTCTATATAGGTTGTATTCAAACCTACCATCAATAACGGCCGTTTGGACTGGTGCAAGGTGCCAACTAGAATAGTGGACAGCATATGCCAGGCCAGCTTCTCACATTGGTGTGCAGCGTGTGGGATTCCAGATTGCCATTGTTTTACCAGATAATAAAAAGGGGGACCCCTACTACTAATGCATTTACTACTTGTAGGGAATAATATGAACACTATTTTGTAAAGCAAACAGTAGTGAGCTTAGTTAATAAGCCAAAATACCCAAGGAAACCATACAATTAATTAATTAAGTGTTGTGACATGTAAAAAACTTAAAATATTATTTGTAAAATTGATTTTTTGAATTTTATTTCGGATATTTTCTTCATTTTTGTTAAACATTTCTTATATATAAATACATATATTGTGTTTGGCTTATTAACTAAGCTCACTATCATTTGAAAACCACTAAAGGTACCAGAGATACATATAATACAATCTTAAATACAGTAAGTTCTACTGAACTTAGAGTTGTGTGTCAAAGGCTAAAGCACACCCTTTCTACAACTCAAGAGAGTTTAGTAGGTAAACAACTAGAGTAGGTAGTGCATACACCACACCTCACTAGTTATGTCTTCAGATCCAGGAACCAGTGTGTCCCTGCCAGATGTCAGTATATTACAGACATCCAAGTATGACACATTCCTTTTTCAGAATTAAGGGTTCTGTGTACTATGAGGAAACTGAAGACACCAAAGAAATCTACCACCCAACATCTCAGAGAGGTGTTAATGCTTGATGTAAATATAACAAAAGGAGGGAGGGAGAGAGACAAGTGGATTCAGTCTCCCCCTGGTATTTCGTTTAAACAAAAAGGAATCCACTCAAAAAGTGGTAGTGATCCCTAAAGTGATGGGGAGCACACAGTGTTGTTTAAATGCCCCTCACACACCAACAGGCCCCTTGGTGTCATGCTTCATCATCGGGGCCTTCGCACCCCTCTACGGGGTGTGGCGTGCTACGACTCACGGATACATAGGAGCACTTGATAGTGAACTATGTGTAGGTGTGTGTTTAGGGAAGGAGTGTGAGTAGTGAGGTGAGGTGAAAAAGTGAAGGTTAATTAAAAAATACCTGGCTCGTAAGAAAAAATTATTTAGTATGTCCTCGGCTGGTATTGTTAAAAAGGTGCAAAGTGAGGTTGACAAATATACGTATTAGGGTATATCAACCTCTAAAAAGTCGACATGTTTCGGAGTACAACGACTCCTTCTTCAGGACAAGGATATGCACGTTATCCTCACCTTACTCACAAGGGTGTAGAATGTCAAAGTGTATTCTACCAAAAAACTAGGTGAAATGTACCTATCAGTGTTTTTTGTAAATAAGCTCCGTTGCGCCCAATTGGCGTTAGAAGAATTTATAGTTCAAGGTTTTCTGACCTCATGAGCCGAAGCGTAGTATTGGGGGATTCCTTCCTCACTGCTCAGTAAAGCAACGGTTACTGCACGGTCTAATAGACTGCCTTCCCCTCAACGCGGCTCCTCTTTCTCACTTGTAATATACTCTATCAAAGTTGGTGAATCGAGTCTCACTTCCATCTGAACCAAAAGGGGCCATCGGTATTTCCCCCAAGCAACCAAGTGTATTGGTTATCATATCCATTACTTTGTTGCCATTCTGTCAAATTGGTTCACACCTGACGTGGCCTTCCTTCAGTCTTTGGGATATTCCTTAAAGATTTAATTTCTGCCCTGACGAAGTTCCCTGGGTAGGAACGAAAGGCTTTGGCTGTCTTGTGCACTGTTTATTACGAAGAGAAAAATAAAAGAAATTTTAATACAACTACATGCTTCAACTTTCGACTATATAACTGGTGCTGCCTCCACGCTGCTTTAACTTGTTATCTGGAAATCCAGTGGGATCTAAACACAGCAGGTTCCGGAGGTCTGTCAGTACAGAACTTAAGATATCATTTGGGACTTTCAAGCTTGAGGTGCTCATCCTACAGTCTGCTGTGGTTGTTATTTTCTTAGCCATTGGAATAGTGATTGCACTAAGAAAGATGCAACTCCAGCCACCATTGCCCCTAAGGCAACTGTTCCCCCTAGTTCAGCTCAAATTGGTGGTACTCAGCAGAAGGGTGTAGTAGGGTTAACTCTGGTCACTGAGATGGACTCTGGCCTAGTCAGAGTACCAACTCAGGCTGTCTTGATCTGTGATGGAGGCATGGATATGTCCGCCTCTGTGAGTCCCAGTAACTTGGGCAAGTACAGACAGCAGCCTTTGATCAACGGGAAAGAGGAGTTGGCCTAAAGGATACAGGGGCAAGTGTCAGTATGGTGACACAAGACCTTGTGGACCCTGAACAGATCATATTTGGTGAACTTTACCAAGTGACTAATGCTAGCAATGTCAGGACCAACCATGCCCTGGCAGCTATTAATTTCTCCTGGGGAGGGGTAACTGGCCTTCAGAAAGTTGAGAGTGCAGACTTCCCTGTTGAATGCTTGCTTGGCAATGATCTAGAGACTTCAGCCTGGTCTGAAGTGGAGTTAAGGACCCATGCAGAAATGTTAGGGATCTCCGCACATGTGTTTGCTGTGACTAGGTCACAGGTCAAAAAGTCTAACACTGAACAGGCCCTGGATTCTGGAATAATGGACCAGGTGCCTTCCAAGAAAAGGAGCAGTAGGGTTAGGGCAGTGCATTCCCCCCCCCCCCCCCGACTCAGAGTAATAATCAGTCTCTTGAGGGAGATGATTGTGCTCCTGAAGAAGTAAATGTCCCAGAGGAGCTTGAGCCTGATCATGTTGAGTTCTTGGGGACAGGGGGCCCTTCCAGGGCAGATCTGAGTCGGGAAGCTGAGCTGCCCTTCTCTTGAACCCCTCAGACAGCAAGCTGCTTCTGAGGCTGCTGGAAATGCTAGTGGCACCCATAAGATTTATTGGGATGATGGACTCCTGTATTCAGAGAGTAGAGACCCCATGCCTGGTGCAGCCAACAGGTTGGCTATACCTTTGAAGTTCATGTGGCTTCCTATTAACACTAGCCCATGATATTCCTTTAGCAGGACACCCGGGCCACAGCAAGACTTGGAACAGAATAGTCCCTCACTTTCATTGGCCCCACATGTCTGAAGACACAAAGGAGTTTTATCGCTCCTGTGTCACCTGTCAAGCCAGTGCAAAGGCAGGTGGCACCACAAAGCCCCCCCCCGATACCACTACCTGTGGCGGGGGTCCCTTTGAAAGAGTGGGGATTGACATTGTTGGACCAATGGATCCTCAGACAGCATCTGGGCACAGATTTATCCTAGTGGTGGACCATGCCACAAGGTACCTAGAGGCAATTCCCCTTAGGACCACTACAGCACCTGGGGTGGCAAGAGCCGTCTTGGGAGTGTTCTCAGGAGTGGGTTTCCCTAAGGAGGTAGTATCAGACAGAGGTGCAAACTTTATGTCTAGCTATTTGCCTGCAATGTGGAAGGAGTGTGAAGTGAATTACAAATTCACCACACCCTATCACCCACAATGCAGTGGTTTAGTTGAAAGATTCAACAAAACCTTAAAGGGTATGATCAAGGGTCTCCCAGAAAAGCTTAGACGGAGATGGGACATCCTACTACCCTGCCTTTTATTTGCATACAGGGAGGTTTCTCAGAAGGGGGTTGGCTACAGCCCTTTTGAACTTCTGTTTGGGCACCCTGTAAGAGGCCCATTGTGCCTGGTGAAGGAGGGATGGGAGTTACCTCTCAAACCCCCTAAACAGGACATAGTGGACTATGTACATGTTCTCCGCTCCAGGATGGCCGAGTATATGAAAAAGGCAACTAAAAACCTTGAGGCTAGCCAGAAATTACAGAAAGCCTGGCATGACCAAAAGGCTGTACTGACTGTTTACCAGCCAGGGCAGAAAGTGTGGGTGTTGGCCCTGTGGCCCCTGCAGCTCTCCAAGACAAGTGGAGTGGACCCCACACTATTGTTAAACAGAAGGGAGAGGTTACCTATTTGGTGGACCTAGGAACTCCCAGGAGCCCCCATAGGGTGCTTCATGTCAACAGACTAAAACCATATGTTGACAGGGCAGACATGGGCTTGCTCATGGCTATTGATGAGGGACAGGAGGAGGAGAGTGACCCTCTTCCTGACCTGCTCTCACAGAACCTGGATGATGGGTCAGTGGATGGTGTAGCCTTGGCAAGCAGCCTCACTGCTCAGCAGCAAACTGATTGCAGACAAGTGCTCAGTCAGTTCAGACATATGTTCTCTTTGACTCCAAGTCAGGCCACCTGGTGCACTCATGAAGTGGACAATGGGGACAGTCTGCCTGTTAAAAGTAAGATTTATAGGCAACCTGATCATGTCAGGGACTGTATCCGGACAGAAGTCCAGAAAATGTTAGATTTGGGAGTCATTGAACCCGCGGAAAGCCCTTGGGCTAGTCCAGTGGTGTTGGTATCAAAGCCTCACACCTAGGATGGTAAGAGAGAGATGAGGTTGTGTGTTGACTACAGAGGTCTCAATGCAGTCACTAGGACTGATGCCCATCCAATTCCAAGAGCAGATGAGCTCATAGATACTTTGGCCTCAGCCAAGTTTCTGAGCACATTTGATCTTACAGCTGGCTACTGGCAGATCAGATTAGCGGACGATGCAAAGCCAAACACAGCATTTCCAACCCCTAGTGGGCCCTATCAATTTGTGGTAATGCCCTTTGGTCTGAAGAATGCACCTGCCACTTTTCAAAGGTTGGTGAATGAAGGCCTAACATGCCTGGAAGACTACTGTGGAGCATATCTAGATGATATTGCTGTCTTTAGCTCCACCTGGGAGGATCACCTGGTCCACCTGAGAAATGTTTTGGAGGCCCTTTTGAAGGCAGGTCTAACTATCAAGGTTACTAAGTGCCAGATAGGGCAGAGTCAGGTTGTGTACCTGGGCCACCTCGTAGGTGGAGGTCAGGTTCAACCATTGAAGAGCAAAATCCAGACCATCATGGACTGGGTTGCTTGCTCCAACTACCCAGACTCAGGTCAGAGCTTTCTTGGGCCTGACTGGGTTCTACAGAAGATTTGTCAAGGGGCATGGTTCCATTGTGACACCCCTGAATGACAACTTCTCAAAGAATGTCAAAGAAAGTTCAGTGGACAGTTAGCTGTCAAAAGGCATTTGATGAGCTGAAGCAGGCCATGTGCACTGCACCAATTCTGCAAAGTCCTAACTACTCCAGAGAATTAATTGTCCAAACAGATGCGTCTGAGTTGGGGGTAGGGGCTTTACTATCACAATTGAATGATGAAGGTCAGGACCAGCCAGTAGCTTTTATTAGCAGAAGGCTGACCCCTAGAGAGAAACGTTGGTCAGCATCTTGCCAGTCTGCATTTCCAAGACTTCCGCCAGATCCCGATAGATTTGTGACTCAGGACATAGACTTCCTGACTTCTCAGAGGCTGACACGAGATCCCAGCACAGCTGAGACCCGCAACCCTCACGAGTGATGTGGGACCAGAACTGCTGGACACCGTGCACATTTGCAAGCGCATCAACTTCCTGAGATTTCCTGAGGTTGTGCATTGGGATACTTGTATTCCAAGCCCCGAGCACCATCTGCACTGAAGAGTGTGGGCCTACACTCCATGAGTGTACCGTGAGCCCGCTTCTAGCATTTCTGCTTGAGGCCCCTTTGCGATCCCTGGTCCTGCAACTGGTGGGTCCCCACGAAGGTAACTCTTCTGTTTCTTGGGCTTTCCTAGTTTGCCCAGACATGCCATGACTCCCCTCCAAAGGGTAAGTCCCTCAGACCTTGCTGGTCTGCACAAAAGCCAATCTTTGCTTTCTGCGTGAGTTGCTGTTGCCAAGGTTTGTTGGGTCCAATCCGGAAACCAACACCGCAGCACTCAACATCCTTTGGGGGGGAGCTCGAATCCAGCTCCTAATCATCGCAACACCTCCTGGTCCTCATGGCTGAAGAGTCAAGCTTCACCTGCTTCACCTGAAACAACCCGACATCGGTTGGCATCTTCTCATCGCCTTCCTGGTCACTGGCGAGTGACCCAGACTCTGTCCCCTCTGCTTTCAGGTTCTTCAGATCTCCAATCCACCCTTGGATCCACCCGGACACTTTCCACTTGGTCGCCTGCAGCACTTTTCAGCAGCTCGCCATTTGAAATCGACAACGAAACCCGACACGAAAAGACACCAATGCACCCGGCTTCTCTGGGTGAGGAAACTCGAGTACTCCGGTACTCCTGTGGGTGGTGACTCTAGCACCTCCTAGTTCTAAAGGGGTTTGCACCAAGTCCTCTTCTAAGTGTCCTTAGTCTGTTATTTTCCAACCGCGACTTTACCCATAGAAGTAATACTGATTTGCGGCTGTGTTTAGACACTGCACGTGTCCACGTGGGTCCCCTGTGTCACTACCTTGGGTGGTTTCTGGTGGCCCCAGCTGTTCTAAAGGCTCTAGGCCTTGTATCTATGTCAGTTTTGGTACTTATACCACTTTCTTAGTATATGGTTTGGTACAGCCCTAGGGCTCAACATATATTGTGCTTATTTACTGTGTGCTAAATAAGTTTACTGAATGTACTTTTTCCTCTAGCCTCATAAAGAGACTAGAGGGAAGTGTTTAGAATAAATACATGTATTTTATATATATTCCTGGTGTGGTTCTCCTTTCATTTGGTCATTCATGAGATTATAGACTGGTAAAAGAAGCTGCTTTACATTCCTTCAAGATTTAGCCTTCAGGCTGCTTTCCACAGCTACCATTAGGACAGCTTTCTATATAGGTTGTCTTTAAACCTACCATCAATAAGGGTTGTTTGGACTGGTGCAAGGTGCCCACTAGTATAGTGGACAGCATATGCCAGGCCAACTTCTCACAGTGTCATCATTGGGTTACTGAGGGCATTGTTGCAAGTACTTTACACACTTGCATTGAAGATAAGCCTGGCTGCTCTTGCCAAGCTACCGAGGGGGTGAGTGGGGGTTATCTGAGAAGGTGTCCTTTCTTTCCCTGACGTGGAAGCAAGGGTCCCTATTTGGCCTAAGGTACCTACCTCAGCCAACTAGCGACACCCAGGTCTAACAGATAATAAAAAACAACTTATAGCCTTTAGAGATGCTCCAGCACTCAGTCCTAGTCCAGTACATTGATGACCTGTTGGTGGTGTCCTCTACACAAGAGGCTTGCGAATGTGACACTATTGCTTTGCTGAACCACTTAGCTGAGAAAGGGCATAACGTGCCCCCAAACAAGAAACAGTTCTGACAGAAAGTAGTCCTTCATCTATGGCACCATATTGAGATAGGAGCAAGGAGAAAGGAGCTTGGTGTATGAAATGAGGCTGCACACCCAGAGAAGCGGGAAGTAACTTTATTAGTAGCATAGCTCAGGAGCAGTCATCCCTCGGCCAGCCCGTTGGAAACTTTGGAACACCCACCCCAAAAAATCACTACATGGAATGAAGAGTGGAGATGACATTCCACACTCCAGTCTATCTACTTGTAAGCATACTTCACAACATAGTCCCAAAAGAGAATCTCAGTGAGTCTGTAAATTAATCAGCTGACTACCCAGAAAGAAGCCTTAATGTTCTTGGGAATGGTGGGCTACTGTCGACGGTAGATTCCCAACTTTTCCCTGATGGCCAAACCTCTTCAGAGGTTGACACACAAAGATGTGTCAGATCCAGTACCATGGGATGACAGCTGCATGCATGCCTTCTCCAAGCTGTGAAAACAGATCTGCCGCGCCCCAACCCTAAGAATGCCCGATTACAAGAATTGTTTTGCTTTATGGGTCACCCTTTAACTGTCTTTGTACCCCACTCAGTTAAGGTGTTGCTAACCGGTACCCAGACACAGCACCTTACCAATAGCCGGCTTACCAGGTCCAAGCAAATCATCCTGGGTGCTGAGAATGAACCTTTAGGAGGTGTACTATTCTGAGCCCTTCTACTTTGTTACCCCTTCCTGGAAATGAGACTGTGGGGGATGAAGCTGAACATGACTGCCTATTTGTTTCTGAGCTATGCACAAACCCAAGAGTTGACATACAAGATGTGACACTACATGAATCAGAACAACAAATGGACACAATGTTCCTCCTTGCACAAGCCAGAGAGGTGTGACTTTTCTAAATTAATTGGCTAAGTCACTCAAAGAATTTATTAACACAATAGTGGCACAGGAGAGTAAAGAATGCTCTTCAATACACACCAAAGAAAAAGAAACAACCACTGTATTTTTTTAAGATTTCAGTTTTGTATAATCGTTTGTGCTCATGTGTGAAGTGGATGAGAGAGGAAAAATTCAAAAGAAGGCAATTTGGAAAACACAATATCACAACTTGTAAGGAACACTGGCTGAGACGATGCTGGGGGAAGTACACCAGTGTAGATGAGCCCGTATACAAGGCAATTTTTGGTTCTTCATTCTATAGTGTCCATTGTTTTAGTATAATACCTGCATACTCAATAATGCATCATCCAATATTTGGGAGGGGTGGTACACCGTAGTAGATGGCCTGGATTGGGGCGGTGTCGATGTTTCGACCTGACTATGCGTAGAGGGTAACTTACAACCTCCGCGTGTGGGTCTTCACCAGGACAAAGGGGTACGAAAAAGACAACCCATAACTGGTGTATAATTATGGCAAGCCAGGTAACAGCTCCCGTGGCTGGGTAGTCCCCACAGAAATGTGGAGTGCGTTATTTAAATGGGAATCCAAGACTCAGATGTGCCATCATAGGTGACTAAATCACCTAGGGTGTCCAGCGAGAATGTACGGGTTGGATAGAGGACGTCCAATGGGGTGCAGGGAGTTAGGCACTCACTATGACATTCATTAAAGTAGGGAAGTCAATTGAAAATGCGAAAAAGCACTAAAGTAGATCTTGCAAATGTGGCACAATCGCAAGAGACGCTCCTCTCCCATTGGGGCTGACAGGGATTGTCCTTTGACGTTTATTGGGTACCCCATTAGTTCTTACTGGGTACTACATGAATCAGATAATGCACTGTTTGTTGGTGGCTCCTGTTTAGATGACCATGAAGTAAATTTAAAAGTTGCCTACGCAGTCTGTACTGTTTGCGGCATGGTCGAAGCCCCTTGGATTCAAGGAGTGTTTTCAGGACAAGTGGCCAAACTGATTTTACACTAACATGCTGTGTTTCAGAGCAGCTGAGAGTGACAATTGTCACTGATGATCAGTGCGGCTTTGGTGTCGTTCATGACTTTGTGCAGTCGTGGCCCCAACGTGGATTCATGATATCTATGGGGTCACCAATCCAAAATGCAAAAGTGTTCAAAACTTTACAATTGGCTGCCCAAATGTAATGTAATGTAATGTAAGTAAGCTTTTATAGAGCACAGCTATCACTCCAAGTAGCATCTTGGCGCTGTAGCCCGTAACCTAAGATGGGAATAGGCCGGAAAAACTACTCACACATCAGTCTCATCTTCGCCTGTGTCCTTATGTTTATACCAGAGTCATACATGCTGTATCCGGGAGGTTGAAGATCCAAGTCTTCAGGGCCTTTCTAAATTGGTTCTCAACAGGGATTTGTCGCAATTTGGGTGGAAGCGTATTCCAAGCCCTGGCACCCAGTACTTCGAGAGATTTTCCTCCCTTCGTGGATAACCTGAACTTGGGGATCAGCAGTAGGTTCATGTTAGAGGACCTGAGGGTTCGAGACGGTACATAACGTCTGAACCGAGTTAGGAAATACTTGGGTCCTTGCTGATGGTATGCTCTGAAAGTGATGACCAAGATTTTGAACAGTACACGTTTGTGGATAGGCAGCCAGTGCAAGGTCCTAAGCGCAGCCGAGGCAGATGACCTCCTTGGCCAGTTCAGGACCAGATGGGCGGCAGCATCTGGACCATCTGTAGCCTATGCAAGACTGATCTATTTAATCCTGCATATAGGCTGTTATAGTAGTCCAGACGAGATGTTATAAGTGCTACCGCCACCGTCTTCCTGGCTGACAGTGGGAGAAAATCAAAGAATTTTCTGAGTCCTCTGATGATACTGAAACAAGACCCTGCCACAGCCCCTGCTTGTTGCTTAAATGATAATGCTTCATCAAACCTAATCCCCAGGTTGCGGGCCGTATCAATAGTGTTTGGGGGGATCTCCGCGTCTAGCGGCCACCATAATATGGGGGAAAAAGGGTTTTGGGGCCCGAACGTTAGAATTTCGGTTTTTCCCGTGTTACATTTGAGATGATTTTTCCTCATCCAAACGAAGGTGGCGGCGAGGCAATCTCTAAGATTTTCCTCTGCCTTCACTGTTTCGCCATCTACTACAAGGATGAGCTGAGTATCATCAGCATACGATATGGCGCTGATGTTGAAAGATATAATCAGCTCGATCAGTGGGGTCATGTACAAGTTGAACAGTACAGGGCTTTTTCTTCAGAGCAATACTCTCCCAGCACCGTGACTTGCCTCCTATGGCTGAGGAAATTCTTTAGCCAATCAAGCACAGTCCCTGCTACCCTTGATGTTGCTAGGCGGCCAATCAGTACGGAGTGTGACACCGTATCGAAGGCCGCCGATAGATCAAGTAGAATAAGGACAGCCTTCTTCCCTTGATCCATGGCAGTCCTCAAAGTCTCTACAGTATACAGAAGGGCAGATTCCGTAGAGTGCAACGCCCTAAACCCAGATTGATTAGGGTGCAAAATATCCTCATCCTCTAAAAACTTTGTCAGTTGTTTATTCACGGCTGCTTCCGTGAGTTTAAAAAGTAGCGGAAGCAGCGAGATAGGACGAAGGTTGGAGAGTGTTGAAGGGTCTGCTAGAGGCTTTTTCTGCAGAGGTTTCACCGCCGCCAGTTTCCATTCCAGCGGGATCACAGCAGAGGACAGGGAGGAGTTGATGATGTTATTAATAATTGGGTTTACCGTGTCTACTAAGGCGTGCAACAACATAGGGGGGCAGGGATCAAAGGGGGAGCCAGATTTACTGGATAGTATCGTTTGACAGGACTCTTCCAGACTGATGGGCAAGAAGTTTCTGAAATGCGCTATCCCAGTTCCCATTTCACTTGCCTCTTCCCAGATGGCGTCCGGTTGCTCAGGGAAATCTCTAGTAAGGCCTAATATTTTCTGCTCAAAGTAGTTGGCAATCGAATTACACAGGGTGAGAGATGGAGGAATCTCTTGTAGGAGAAACCTGGGATTCATGAAGTTGTTAACTATTTTGAATATCTCCTTCTGTTTATTGTTTGAGGAAATAATTGCTTCTAAGTAGTATTGTTTTTGGGCATTTTTAATTAATGCATGGTACTGCCTCCTAGCTGTTTTAAAATGACCGAGTTCTTCGGCTACATACAAGCGGCGCCATTTCCTCTCTAATATTCTAACCTCAGTATGTTTCTCCTTTAGGGAGAGTGAAAACCAGGGCGCTGACATTTTTTTATTGTGCGTTTTGCTTGACTTGGTCATATTGACTTGTACGCAAATTTCAGCAATCCAGTTATTGAAGTTTTTATTATCTATCTCTGTGACACCAGTCAGTATGTATTTGCCTTCCATCGCAATCCGCTGGAGGTCTGGGCTGTCACTTATTTTTTTCCAGTCATGTTTTATGCGAACACAGGCTTTAGTTGGCCCCTTCCTTACCGCTTTCTCTTCTACCAAAAGATCGAAAGGAATAAGCATGTGATCGAACCAGGTCTGGATACAAGGTGGTTTCACCTTCAGAGAATTTAACTTTGTGCAGATGCAGTCTAAGGTATGGCCCGCCTCGTGGGTGGGGTCCAATGTCAACAAAGTCAACCCTAACACGTTCATTAAGTCTCTAAAACAAGCCGCATTTAAATCAGTGGCCGAATCGAGGTGAAGATTTAGGTCGCCTAGCAGTGTGAAGTTGGCGAATTTGAGAGTAAGATTGCTAATCACTTCTGCAAGGCTATCAAGAAAGTCTTTTTGTTGCCCTGGTGGGCGATAGATTAAGGCCCCTGAAAAAGTGGTAGAATCATGTATTTGCAAGCAGAAACCCAGGCTTTCAGCACCCTTAATATCTCGAAGTTCGAAAGAAGTACATTTCACCGAGTCTCGATGGATAATGGCGAGTCCCCCCCACGTTGTTTCTGCCTGTCTAGTCTTTGGATAAGGTACCCTTGTGGCAAGGCAAATACGATGTCTGGATTGCACCAGGCTTTGAGCCACGTCTCTGTGACGAACAGCCAGTCTAAATCATTCTCAGAGATTAGGTCATAAATATGTGCCACGTTCTTGCACATTGATCTGGCGTTGATAAGTCCTCCCCGAAAGGTAGTAGGCCTACTAGACGCTAAGATGTGTTGCTCTGGGGTCAACTCCACCCTGCAATGCCTGCAGCAAGTCGGTCCCAACCAGTCACCTACTTTTATGGTATCATGACAGTGGCTGTTGTGAATGTTCAGAGGAAGTATCTCGCCTCTAGTGGGGAAAATATTTGGCGTGGGTTGACCAAATAGCTGTGGTAAAGTGTGCTGCCCATAGATTAGGTACTGACTAAATGACAGTGGGCAACAAAAATGGAGTTGAAACTGCACTATATTGTGCATTGAATTCTTGCACCTATAATGGGGAATACATCAATGAAAGTTTAAATATCACAAATTGTGTTCTGTTGTTGTCTGCCATTGACACTTGGGAAGAAGTTAAGAGGTACAGGAAGAAGTGCCAGAAGCAGAACGGCAAGGCTGGGTCAGAGCAGGTTATGTCAAAAAGAATGAAGATGACATTTGGATTTCACGAGATGGAAGACCTGTATTGCCAGAAAGCTTGTTACCTCCAATGGCGAGACATTACCATACTGCTGCACACAAAGGGAGAGATGCTATGGTGTGCCTCTTTACACAAGCATGATTTAAACTCAGAGTCACATTGATGGCTGAAAGTTTGTATGACAGATGTATGGTGTCAACAACAAAATGCAGGCAGAAAAAAACAGTAACCATGAGTCACATAGGGAGATCAGGGGGTCCCTTCAACAGAATGCAAATAGACTTTATAGAGATGCTGTTCGTAATGGATTGGGATAAGTTCTAGTGATTGTGTGCATCTTTTCACAGTGGATAGCAGCACACCCAGCTAGTAGGAATGACAGTCTCACAGTCGCCAAGCTATTTTTGAGGGAAATAATACTGCATTTCCCGACTTCTCTAGAGTAACCGAGGAACTCATTTTAACAATGAGGTCCTGAGATGTTGTATCCAGCACTGCAAGTAGAGCAAAGGATTGCGACATTGTGGAGGAAGTCATTGGCAAAAGTGTTCTGAAGTGGCCTGATGCATTGCCTCTTGTGTTGATGAGTCTGCAAAGTACTCCAGACAGGAGGACAAGATTGTCACCCAATGAAATCATCATGGGGAGGGCAATAAGACAGCCATCTGTGACTGCACATGCGCTTGTGAACATTACAGATGACGTGATTCTTGATTGCTGTAAAGGACTGACTGATGTAGTGGGGCGTTCTGTGTCTTGACAGGTTGGAGAGGCAACTGCCCCACCCAATCAGGTGCAGTGCCATGACCTCAGTCCCAGCGACTGGGTTATGGTGAAGAAGCATATGTGAAAAGGCATATTTGGAGCCTCAGTGACGCTGCTGGGACAGCACTTGTTTGAATTGAGAGGGTTTGAGAGAGTCAACTGCTGTAAGCACAGAAGGGTCCAATCCAGTAGAATGGACTATGCAAGGTTCAGACCCTGGCGAAGGGCCGAGTGCAATAGTAATGCAAGTTGTACCCGGAGACCGATAGCCCTGAAGACAAGAGAGAGGAAGACACTAACTGAAGTACATGTGCCCTGCAGAATCCCAGAGGGTGCTGACAAATATGGCATAAGTGACGGTGAAAAAGAAGGGCAACAGTGAGGAGATCAAAGAGAGCAAGCCTACCATGCCAGAGATACTCCTCACCTGAATGAACTTTTTTGGCAGCCAATGATTGGGTGAGAGCATTTAATACCTTTTGCTGTAACAATTTGCATCCACCTGAACCTCCTTTAACTGAACTTTGTGGCTGAACTGAGATTTGAAATTGCATTGCCACTAGACAGACTGGCTCAACTTGTTCTGGAAGGGAGTATCAGTTAATTCAAACTGCTCATTTACTTAGTTGCACTTTAAGCTAGAGCCGTCGACCTCGAAGCTGGGGAACTGGGTTCGAGTCTCGGCAGGGACACTCAACATGCTGTGATTCTGGGCAAATCACTTAACCGCCCCATGCCTAACAAAATGAATGTGTCCGTCTGTAACACAACTGGTGCTCATGTGAAGCGCTCTGATACCTTCAGGTAGAGTTTGCGGTATATAAAACTACAATACAAAAATTCAAAACTTCGAAAAGAGACATTTGAACTGTACTTTGCTGCTCATGCAAGTGGGAACTAATTGTCCTGCAGTCTTCTAAACCTAATGGTCTGCCACTGTTGATCTCATGGAGGCTAATGCAAAAACCCTTACACGCAAACACTGCGCAGGAGAATTTGCTGTTGCCACCATAATACTAGTTATTTTTGCTCATAATTCTCAGACTGCCACTTCACTTACACGATGAAAAGTCTACCCTCACACTCCAAAGGCCCAACCCTACTAGTAATAGTTTACTTTATTAGATGAGGAGGACTCACACATAGATGCTTCTGAAGGAGATTACTCATTAAATGTATACATAAAGCTGCTATATGAATACCACGACACAAAAGATGCTAGGGATTGCTACGTATGCACGCAATTACCTGCATCAGTTTCCCAGGGAATCACCTATCACCACCTTCACTTGACATACAGAGTTACTTGTAGTTTGTTGCGGAGTCTATAATATGGGAAAAGCCATTTCCAATATTATTACCCAAATCAAGATTTAGGGCCAGGTGTAGGTAAATCCTGACTACCGACTTTTAAATACCGACTCACATCGAATCGGTATTTAAAAATTGGAAAACGGGATGTAGGTAAAAATTCGGTAAAAATTACCGATTCGGTATCACTCGGAAAATTAAATCGGTATTTACCGATTCGGTATTTTCCGAATCGGTAAATACCCATTCGGTAATACCCATTCATTCCTATGGTCCCCCTTACCCATAGGAATGAATGGGAATTACCGAATCGGTATTTACCGATTCGGTAAAATACCGAATCGGTAAATACCGAATCGGTAAATACCGAATCGGTAATATGAAAAAGAACCCATGTGAGCCTGTGAACCAAACAGGAACACCTACCACACCCCACAACAAAGCTACAGAGGATCCAACCAATCAGATGCAACCACCCCTCCCCAGTACCTGGGAGTGGCCACACCCATGCAGGTGCAGAGCAACTGAACTGTTTGCAGAGCAGGAGGAAATAGAGAGGAGCAGGCTTCCCTGAGCATACCTGATCACCAGAATGGAGTCCCAGGTTAGCCAGAAGGATGCAGCCGAGCGCAGGAGGAAAATAAAATTCAGCCCTGCAGAACTGCAGGTGCTTGTTGAAGAGGTGGTGAAGTACCACACCCACATTTTCAGTAAACAGTCTCTGCATGTTGCAGAGTCTGTGAAACTTAAAACATGGCTTGACATCCAGACAAAGGTCAATGCCATTGGGGTGACGCACAGGGAGATTGATGACCTCAAGAAAAGATGGTACGATCTGAAGAAGAAACTTGCTGCACAAAGCAAGGAAGCTGGAGCCACAGGTGGAGGAAAAAACAGAGCACCAAGACTAACAGACCTTGAGGAGCTGGTGAAATCCACCCTGGAGCCAGAAAGCATCCATGGAATTGGGGACGCTGATAGCTCTGCCAGAGCTGCAAAGAAGTAAGGTAAGATGCATGGACAGTAATCCCCACCCATTTCCCTGTCCCCTTCCCCACTGTGTGTGTAAGCATAACACTCCAGAACAGGTTTCACTAATGTCCAGCAATGCATCTTGGGAGACGTAGTCATAGGTACATACATTCAATGCAGTCACTATAGAATTCAGCAGGGCATGTCACACACTACTTCGAGAAGCTGATGTAGACTAGGCAATTGTGTGATAGAAATGTAATTTAATCATGACACACAGGTGAAATACACCACTTACACAATGTCCATATCTGTCCACAGGAGAGCCCTCAAGCAGTACAGCTCCAGAAAGGGAGGAGAAGCCAGCAACAACTGAGAGGAGGGAAAAAAAGAAAGAAAGAGCAGGTCACAGCTCTGTTGAGAAAGACAACACCACAGCGCAGGAAGGCACAACACCCGAGTGACCCACAAAACCACAGCCTCAGTCACCTCTGTTTTTTGGGACACAAGAGTTGGAACCAGCAGCACTTTCCCCAACACCAACAACACAGTCATCTGTGCAGGACAGGGCAAGGAGGCTTGCCGTGCCCACTCTGAGGATCCTGCAAACCTCAGATGAGGAGGAAGAGGAGGGTGAAATGCAAAGTAATCCACCTGTGGCTGTCAAGGCTAGGCAGCAGAGTACTGCAGGTGCTGTGCGGGCCAGTGTCCTTGGCCGAAGGGCACGGGAGAGAGGTGAAGGCCAGGAAGGAGAGGGGTTTTTTGTGGACTAGAGGCCACCATGGTAAAGGTGCAGTGCCTGCAGGCGAAGGCAATGTTGGCAGTGCACAGGCAGGTGCGCAGTATCAATTGTAAAATATTCAACATTGACCATGGAATTGGCAACATGGCTGAGAGCATGCAGTCAATTGTAAAGAGGATGACAGACATCACACAGTACATGAGTGTTCTCTGTGACAAATTGGATAGAGACCACTCAGAGCGGCGCAGGGAGCACCAGTGTATGTGGCAGCAGTCAAAACCCTTAACTGCTGTGCGACAGCAACCTCACTGCTGTGCTGGCGTTCTGTTGCCATGCAGGATGCAATTGTGCACTGCTGCACAGATTTGTCAAGGGGGATGGGAGAGTCACCTCTGCCATGGAGCAGATGCTCACAAATCAGGCAGGCCCTGCTGGAGACACAGGTGTTGATGAAACTGAAGAGTCCACCAGCAGGAGTGGCTCCAGCACTCCTGTCCCTGAGATGCGTAGGAGCGGCAGGCGCCAAATTTCTGACCCAGGCACCACCGGAAGTGTTGAGACCCAGCCTCGTGCATACCGCACTGTAGTGCGTGGACGCAAACATTAAAAATGCCCTCAACCCACAGGGCAGGTCACAGTGAAGAGAACTGTGACCACCCAGTCATGGACACAGACATTGCAGGACCATGGTGTTGAATCTTTAACATGCTGTAGTGACAATTAAACAAAATACTTTGCATACTACACCTGTCTGTGTCTCCTTACTTAGAAATATCAACATGTGATCTCTGCCCATCTCAATCCCCGATCTGTTGCTGCTACTCCTGTTGCATGGGGCTCTGCCTGTTGTTGGTCATCATCAATATCCTCGTGATGTGTGAGCTCCACCTGTGTCCTTCCTTGGTGGCAAAATTGTGCAACATGGCACAGGTCGCTATCATCTTGCAGCACAGCATGAGAGTATACTGGTGTGCACCTCCACTTTTGTGGAGGCAGCGGAAACTGCTCCTGAGGAGTCCAAATGTGCGCTCCACTACGTTGTTAGTAGACCTGTGAGCCACATTTTAACGCCTCTCACTCCTGGTAGTTGGATTGAGGAAGGGTGTGAGCACAAAGGACCGCAGGGCATATGCACTATCGCCTAGGTTGAAATGAAAGGTCCATTAGTAACATACTCATGATACATTCATCTGCTATGACTATCAGGGTATGTCACAGTTATTTACCTAGCAGGTATCCGTCCCCAAACACTCCATCAACAAGGCGTGTGTATATCCCACTGTTCTGGAATATGTACGAGTCGTGGGTACTCCCAGGGAATTTAGCCACAATGTCTGTAATGATGTTGGCAGCATTGCATATCACCTGCACATTGATGGAGTGCGTTGACTTACGGTTCCTGTATATGTGTTCAGTGGCTGCAGGTGGACAGAGTGGAATGTGGGTGCCATCTATGCAGCCTATCACTTGAGGGAAGTGTGCCAGTTGATACAAATCAGTTTTGGTCTTGGCAAGTTCCGCAGGTGTGTCAAGGATCCGGATGTAATGATGCATTCTCTGCATCAAGGCCTCAAGGATGTTCCGGAAAAAACGGGACAGGCATCTCTGGGACACACCACCAACTGCAGCTATCACACTCTGGTAGCTCCCAGAGGCAAGCAGGTGTAGGCTACACAGCACCTGCACATGGGGTGGGATGGTGTGCGCCCTTGGTGTTGGGTGATCCAGGTGTGGGTGGAGGTCCCCAATGAAGTCCAGGATGGTTCTGGGGTATAGCCTGTACTTCTGCAGTATCTCTGGCTCAGTCAGTTGGAAGAGCGTTATCCTCTGCCTGTACACCTGCTCCTCCCTTCTCCATACCCTCTCTCCTGCTACCTGTAGCCGTAGCCGCCTTGCTATGACGTTGAATGCCGCCATTCAGGTTGCACTGTTGCATTCTGGGACCTTCTTTTATAGCCTGCACCTGGTTACCACCTGCTTTCAATCCATGGTAAATACTGACTCTTAAATACTGAATTTCATGGAATTCTTTATTTTTTGGGTTTCCTACATCTCGATGGACATTTTTTACCATTTCTTATTTACCGATTCGGTAAATAAGAACTCGGTAAATAGGGATTCGGTAAATACCGATTCGGTAGATTACGACTCATATTTACCGAATCGGAAAATTTTTGCATCCTACATCTCAAATTCCAAATACCGGTCCGTAACTGCCGAAATTACCGAATTTTGGCCGTTACCGACCGGTATTTGGCTACCTAAATATGACCCTTAGTTCTTGCAGAACTTCCTGTGCTGAAGCACCTGCATAGACAACCTGATGCTAAAAATGCTAAAATAATGGGACATTTCTTTAGACCCGTTATATCACTGGACACTGCCTAGGCACACCGACACAATTTAACCTGTTCTTTAATAAGTGTAGAAATGAAATTCATTGACTCTGTAGAGGATAGAAAAATAAATCTGTAAGAGAAAGTTACCAATCATTTGAAGGTTCCACCCTGGGCAAAAGAAGAGAGTGAACATAGAATAGTGGGAAACATGGCTGCAATTCCTTTAGTTTGGCAACATAAAGGGAGTTTATGTATTTTGATTAGAAAATCCATGAATGACACACATTTTGTAGAGGCGAGTGAATGTGACCACACGTTTGGCAGGAGATCCTGTGCTCCCTGGAGTTTCCTATATTTGTGAGGAAAGTGCATTTTACAAGCTACCCAAGAGATGGTATGGAACATGCTATTTAGGAGTAGTTTTTCTAAAAAAAGTATCATGTGGACCACATAGAGATATTTTGGTGCTTTGTTTCGAACTGTAGGAGTGATACTCAAATCACACAAGATTAGAAAGCTTTGTACTGTAGTTGAAAAACTGGCTATCAGTACAGCTGGAGTATTTTTGATTATTGACATGAAAATGATTTCCATTAGCTCCATGGTTTTTACAGAATCGAAATTGTTAGAAATGGGGTAGCATGGTGCAGAGCGGGCAGGCCAAACTCCAAAGGACATGTGTGAAGCATCCACGCAATACACACAGACGACACACAAGGCACACCACAAAAAGAGACCACACCAGTTTAGATAGAAAAGAATAACTTTTGTATTGGGTCCAATATGCAATCGTAAACACAGTAGTCACAATACTGTGCCAACTGGCGCCAGGGCAATATATACAGTGAGAATATTTACAGGCAAAATGAGGGGAAAAAAAGTAAGTCCATCAGTTCCAATGTTGCAATTAAAACGCAAACATTAACATTTGGCATAGAACATCAGTAGACATCAACCATGAGGCCTTAGACCTAAATGATATTGAGGCCCAGGAGCACTAGGCCTAACCTAAAACAGCCTAATAGGCTTCGCTCTAGCAGAAGCCATATTAACAGTGTGCATCACCCTTAGGGTAAACATCAGGCACAATAGTATAGGCAGGGAACAGGGCCTAAAAACCTTCCCTGGCATGAACACCTTCCACATGGGGGCTTGTACCGTTAGCAGGACATTAGTAATCAGCATCCGCATCAACACAACAAATCTTGAGCATGGGGCCTACCCACACGACCATGAGGCCCCTGGCAGGGGAAGTCTCAATATACCTAAACCAGGAAACATCACCTTAGGCGCACAACACCCCCCTGGCATACGTGCATGAACGTGGGGCATAAATCACCTCCGTACTTTAATACACATCCTGCATAGTAACCCATAAGGCCTAAAACATCAGGCATAAAACCAACAGCAGGGATCGCCTTGTACCTAAACCTGGGGGCCACAAGGCATCAGTGTCTCTGGAGCCCCCACCCCAGGACCCCCTTAACATCGGCCCAACGCTGCGAGTCAAAGGAGGCCCCTCAGGCACAAACCCTAGGGGCCCCAACTGTTACAACTGCCCACTGTCCAACGGGGCTGTTGAGTGCAGGCGAGTCAGCCCTGGTCTGAGGGCGTGTGAGAGTCCCTCTTCTGTTGCAGCTGTGCACTGTCCAGTGGGGCAGCTGTGATCAATAACTCAGGCCAGGCAGTACAGCTCACGGTGGAGCCCCTCCCAGGACTCTAACGCCGGGGTGCGGGCACCGGCTGTGCCCCGACACACAACCCCAACCACCACACAGCTGAGCCCCACCCACCGGGCTCCGGGACTCTGGTCCTGGCTCCGGGATCTCCCGCTCTTCACCTGCGGGTCCTCGGGGACTTCCCCATGATGCTGGGGAGGGGGCAGGCACCAACACCGTGCCTCAATGCCCCCTCTCCCTCTCCCGCTCAATCGGCAGCTGCGGGCACTGCGGGACTCTGACCGGTGGGGTGGGCTCCCGCTCTGGTCTCTCGGCACTACTGGGGCTGCAGGCATCTTCGGGCGGCTGGGCCAGTGTGGGGTAGGCTCCCGCATGGCTCCCCTGTTAACCTGGGGCTCCCTCGTCCCCACGGTAGCTCTACCACACCACCACTCGCTGGTGGCTTCCTCCTGCTTCCGCGTCCGGGGGGTGGGACTTCCGGGGGTGGCTCCTTCTCTTTCCTGGTCACCGCAGCGGCCCTTCCCTCCTTCCGCAACCCGGGTCGTGGCGGTGATCCCCGGACAGTTGAAAGTGCGGGGTAGGCTCCCGCTCTTGAGACGAGCCTACAGGCAGTATCCGCAAGTGGGGTAGGCACCCGCTTAAGTTTTAATGTACACCAAGGGCACCAACACACGCGGTGGCGGCAATAATGCGGAGTGGGAACCCACTGTGTTCCAGTCATGCAAAAGCGCGGCAGCACGCGGGGTAGGCACCCGTGGCACTTTTAAGTAGACGATTCTTCCCGGCCACTCGGCGCTTAAGAATCGCCGCTCCTTCCTCCTGGGGTAATCAAAACTAGGCACCAGCAAGCGGCACAGACGAGCTTGTTCACAACATTGCGCTGCAGTCCCTGGCTCCCATCTCTTCTCTCGGGGGGCTGCAATACAGTGCTCCAACTACGGCGCCAGCGAGGCGCTTGGGCCCAGAGGCACACAGTTCCACACAGCACGACAGCGCCCACACTCCTCACCTCCTTCTTCTTGGGCAGAATTCATGTAGAGCGCTGCAGAAATCAGTTCCTCACCTCTGGTGCCGGGAATATAGCGCCGCACTCACCCAGCGCTAGTCAGCAGGCAAGCTTGGGACCAGAGATGGCGCTCTTCTTCGTTGGCACACTGAATATAGCGCTCCTCCCCTCCTTCTGGGCGCAGTTAATGGTGCTCCCTGGCAGTCAGGTACAGCACTCTTCCTCTCCAGGCGCTTGCCCGCAGTTAGGGCCCTGGGGTTGTGCTCCTCCTCTCTTCAGGGGCCAGGTAGCAGAGCAGCAGGCACTACTGGGCAAGGTCAGCAGTCAATGGGTACTCATCAGGACAGGGTGGTAGGCTTTCACCATCCTCCACTGTAGCGTGGCACTCCTCCTGTACTCCTGCAGGGGGGCTTTCACTAGCCCTGTGGACAGCAGAGGGGTTTTAGTTGGGTGCAGGGTGCAGCACACAAGCCCAAGTGGCGGTACTCCCTGGCAGCAGGTCCCCTCGCGTTCCTGTCCCTGCTCTGTCTGAGCACATGGTGGCACAGCCCCCCTATTTATGCTCTCCTCACCCAACCTACCAGGCAGTGCCAGAAGCTTCTAGAAGCCTCTGGGGAACTGGTTCTAACAGGCTCAGGGGGAGGAGTAGAGCACCCTCTGTACCAGGCTTTCCCTCCAAAAGCTGGGATGGCTGGGAACTGAACATCTAGACTGCTAACCTACTGCAGTCAGGTGGCACAATACACAGCCATGGCATCGATTTTAAACGCGGCATTTCAGTAAGGTGCATTTTTACACTGGGGGTATTACAGGTGCGCACACCATTGTGTCACATTAAACATGGCATCTCACACCACACATGGCCTATACATTTCTTTACCATGGGGGGAGACCTCTTAGAACAGGGGGGTGAAAAGTGAAAAAATTTGGGAAAATGGGCTAAGTCCAACAGAAATGCTCTAGACATCCATCTTGCAAAGTAGGGCAGAGTCTGCAGAATGTTAAAAGTTCAGCAATGATGTACTTACATCCCAGACTGGAGTATAGACCTGAAGAAATACATTAGCAACATTACTTCCCTGAAGAAAGATTTGAAAGGGTTCACAGCAACAGGTGCTTGGGAAGTAATAGGGAAAGGATTCTTTGCTGTAGACAGATGATTTGGTAATTTAGGAAGGGAAATAGTTTGAAGCATCTTGAGAACCTTAGTGATAATTGCGCTTTGTGGATTACTTTTGTTCATGATTGTTAAAGTGTACAGTCGTGCAGAAGTGAAACGGGGCGAGAAGAGAAAGAGAGCAGATGTAGAACTAGAAGAGACAGAGTAAATTTTATGATGACATAACATTTCTGGAGGTTTCCAGAAGGAAAGTGATCCTGAAAAACAAAAATGTAATCTGAGCATCTGATAAGACATTGATGTGATGGCTTGATTCGTCATCAGAGGGGGGATTTATGGAGTGCAAAGTTGCCCATTCTTTACACATTACTAAAACCTAACTGTAAATGATACCTGGCACACAAAATGAATGTTCACTTTGCACATGAGTCTTATGTGACATAATGACTGCTGCACACATCTCATCTGACACTGCTGTTGCAGAGAGTCTTTACTGAAGAGTTTACAGTTCTCATATAGAACGTTCACTAATGTCAAAAGACAAAAGCATGAGATGCAGAAGTATACCCCAGCCAGACATCCTGGCCTAAGGTGTTTTTGAAGCAATCAGTGAAGCAACAAATTAATATGAACTGAATAAACATCTTCCATGAACACTCACTAGAATGATAATCGTACCAGTGGATCAGGTAAAAAAGTCGACCTTGAAACTTCCCAGTGTCACAAATATCGACAGAAGATGGAATAGGTGTTATTTATTTATTTAATGTTATCTATTCCGTTGTCTATCGACTTCCCCCCTCCCACCCTGCCCCGCCCTACCGTGCTTATCTGTGCCGGCCGCCGCTGTCTTTAAGTTCATGGAACCATACAAAAAGGAGAAGACTTTTGTGACCTTTTGACACCAAATTAATAAAATAAAATCATCCCTCAAAGGTCTCTTGATTTCTCTGTGTCCTGAAAGACCAGCACACCTTTAACAACTGGTTTTAAAGACGTTTCAGATATTGAAATTACTCACATAATCTCCAGTGCTTAATTTGAGCTGGTGGTTGGTGGTTGGGGCTACCAGCACTGAATTCTGGGGACCAGTACTTATTTCTCCTCTTCACACATTTCCTGAGAGCAAGAGAGAGAAAAACAGAAAAAGGGGGAAGAAGGAGGAAGATTAAGAATGAAAAAAACATCACAAAGGGAGAAAGCAGGAACCCACAAATGAGTGAGATAAAGGGCCACGGAGTGTTTGGCAGTGGATTGAAGAAGCGGGGGGTTCAAGACTGCACAGATTTGGAATTGGCACACTGGCATTTAATAGCGCCTGCGTAAGTTCATCTCGCTCCCCTCAAAGCTACTCTCTGTGTGGCTGCTGTTTGATTTCAGGAGTGACTGTATTGACCATATTACTCCAATACTGCGCTCCTCCACAGTCTGGTTCACAAATCCTTACGTTATAATCATTCACTTAATTTGGCCAACAAGCTGTATATTTCAGGAAGTTTGTGAATACTTTGCAATGTGGACACCTTTCTCCTTGTGATCCTTCTGATAAAAACACACCAAGGTCCCGATTATGAGTTGGGTGATTAATTCAGACCATTGTGTAAACCCCTGTTTATGCATGGGTTAGAATTACGAGTTGTCAGATATTTAACGCCTCTGATAATTATCAGATGCATTAAATACCTCAACCGGCATGACATTTCGGCAGGTCAAATATGCTGAAATTTAACAGGGAAAAACCATACAGTAATTACCTTATCACAAGGATTCTGGTTCTGTAAACACCAAAATCTGCATGTTACTCCCCAGAAACTCATAATAGATGCCATTTATCTCAACTGAAATAACTAACCTCGTGGTATCGTTATTTACCAAGTGCAATAGCACCTGAACTTGTAATCAGGTCCCAAGACTCCTTTCTTATTGGGTTAAGCTCCTTTGTCTTGGAATTCTTTCTTCCCTAATATCTGCACAATGTTGTGTCGTTCCTCTTTCAATAGAGAACTTACATTTTTCCTTCAAGAGAAGTGCTTTCCTCCGTCCGCCATCTAGGGTCTCTGCTCCCTGCACTTTACCTCTGGAGCTACTGTAGGAAGCATTTTCCTTAATCGCTACCTTCTAGCTCATGTAACATTATCTATTTAATTTACTGAAGTGATGGCAACCATTTTCCCACTTCACTTTTGTTTATACTGATGACTATCTTCTTGACACTACTGTCACAAATGTTGATTTTATTTAATCTGTTAACTGAGATATTTGTTTTACTTAACTCCATCATTCACACTTGATAGGGTGCTTTCTATGTACTGGTCTTTGACCCTCATTAGGAGCAGTCTGGTAATTTTTAGTCGGATATTTATTAAGGGTGGGCGTAACTCACGGAATTTGACTCCACAGAATACAGTGGTGTTATATAAAAACTCCATGAGATTCCGCAAAGCGTTGCGAACAGGCAGAAATAGGCATGCTGTACTGCATGCGCTCCGATTTAGCGCCTGTAGTGCATTCCGTGCTGAAAAGTCAGTGCGAGAAACACCGCATGTTGTGCCAGAGTGTGCAGCTAATCAAGTTGATTTTGCGGATACTCAAGTAGATTTTATTCTGGAGCGGCAGCCTTCTGACTGTGAATGTTCACGACCGCCCTTTTTAGGAAACTCTTGCAGAATGTCTGCCTAGCTACCAGAAGACGCGATAGGAGATGCCAAATCTCGTTGCGCTAGGCATCTTGGTGTTCTGGAGCCACGCTCAAGAAAAAATTCTACTATGCAGCAATCGGGGGAATTTGGTAGGAACTCCTCTTTACGAGAGTAACGCGGAGTGGCAAAAATTCTGCAGGCGAAACACCATATTCTGCTCACCACTAATATTTATCGCACCTGATAAAATCCAATCTAAATTTATTGGTGTGATAACTACTATCCCATTAAGAGTTTTTGTGGAATAACATGCAGATTTTGGTGCTTACCACACCAAACTCATGATTGCCCGGTAAATACCAGGCATTTTACAAATGGCAATTTTCTTTCCAAAACACATAATTGTGATAAGTGCCCTAACAGCAATTACCACACAAAGCGCAATTAACAGGACTGCTCGTAATGAGGGCCTTTATCCATGTGTTAAATGGTTTGGTATAACCACAAAAAATCCCCGAAAGGATCTAGCGAAGGGAACCAGAGGCATGGGGCACTAGGCGTAGGTAGCCTCAAAACATGCAATATTTAGCACAAAAAGAGCCACTCCCAGTCTAGTGACCTAAGTGTTACAGTGTTATTTTGTGAGTGCAGGCATCTCACAAAAAGTGAAAGACTGGTCTCACACACCACCTGGTGTCATGCTTCATCATTGACCAGTCCTCGCCCTCTAAAAACTTGGTTTGATAGAGGACAGGCATACACCTGAAGACCGGGATGCACTTCTAAAGCTAATTGGAGGCCCTTGCAAAAAAAATATGAGATTTAAAAGGCCATTACCGATGTCAAACTCATTTTAATGTAACTGGCATCTGTATCGTAATTAAAATAAATGGTTGGTGTGTTGAGGATTCTATTGTCCGCCCACCGTGATGTGAGTGGTCCACGTGTTTTCTGCCTGTTGGCCAAGTTGGGTCTGTGGCATTCAACAGGACCTAAAATAAACAGAAACGGGCTCCATCTTTACCGGACTATGGTGAGAGGGTTCCACTAGGTGGGGTGATCAATTTCACGCTCCACTATTAAGCGGCTAATATATTCAAACCCTTTAAAATGGGACCTACTAGCCACATAGGAGGGTGAAGAAGGAAGACCCCTTCGGTCAAGTGTTCAAAAGTGTGTCTCCCGCTTCTACACCTGTATCTGAGCTCCTTGCCTCCTCGACCCACAGACCTTGTTTGTGCTACATATGAGAATCATATAAATAATTTAAATTAATCTATGCATACCGGGACATATTATCGCCTGCAGGATAGCTCAGTGAGTTGAACGCCTGAACCGACAATGAAGTGTAATCCCAGCTTTTACTTCCTTCCGAGATTAGTAAATTGACTACCATTAATTCAAGGGTGAGCAGGTTCACGCGCCATGGGATCTGGAGCAGAAAGGTCACACCAGAGCCAGAGAAGTTAGTGGCTTTCTGGAGGACTAGAGCGCAACCAGTGATCTTTCGTGAAAGTTTCATGTCAACCACACTTATTATGGATGTTGTTTTATCAGGGGCAGCTCCTATCCAAGAAGCTGCGGCTAGCTCACCAGAGCACGGTGACCACATTAGTCAGATGGCTTATGAACACGAGACAGCATTCGTCCTCCTCCAAACGGCTTGTTTAAATCAAACCTAACGTCACGACCAAGATACACCATATCCCAAAGTGGCGCGATGAATCCAGTGTCGGTGGGATGCCCTGGGACACAGGCTGCCCTCTCTTCCCTGTACACGTGGATGCTGCTCACAACATTGTCTTCCACAGCATCAGGCTGGGGTGTGGTTGTCAGTCCAGGCTGGAGGAGGCGTGAGGAAGGGGGGCATCGACCTGTCTGAGAGGCAGGGGGAGCGGTAACGGGACAGGCAGCGGGTCTTCACGCACCCACCCAAACTAGAGGGGCTAACGGGCCGCCAGCTAACCAATCAGAGCGCAGAGCTGCGGTTCGGAGAGCGGGCGGGGAGGAGGCGTAGGAGACCGGCGGACAGAGGCAGGGCTAGGGGAGAGAGGGCTGCGCGGATGCTGGGCGCACAGCGAGGAGGGAGTGCAGGGGAGGTGAGAGGTAGGATTGCTGCTGCCAAGGACGCCGAGCTGGAGATGCACAAGCTCTGAGGGGGCGCGACTCTTGTGAACAGGGGTTGAGTTGAGACTACAGGGTCTGCTTTGCTTGGTCCTTAGTATCATGCACAGGTTGTGAGAGGAGGGCTGCGGCAGACCTGAGGTGAGAGAGCCCGGGCGCTACAAGAAGCAGAGAGAGCCAGGTGAGCCCAGCAGCAGGACCCCGGACCCTGCCATGGCGGCGCAGTGCGACCCCTTCTGCGGGGCAGGCGGGTACCTCCTGCAGCAGCAGCAGTCGGACCCGGGCTCCAACAGCGAGCGCAGCGCCGACTCCCCGCTGCCCGGCTCCGAGGACGACCTGAGCGGCCCGCACAGCCCGCCCGACCCCGAGTGGACGGAGGAGCGTTTCCGAGTGGACCGCAAGAAACTCGAGGCCATGCTGCAAGGTAAGGACCGGCCCGGCGGGGATTGGGAACTCAAGGAAAGTTATGGAAAGTTTTCCCGGCGAAGCGCCGACTGGAGGGAGGGTGACTCAGAGAGAGGGACGGCCCGTGCCTCACCCCCTCCCAGCCTGTTTACAACCCGGGGGGGGGGTTTGCGGGGCTAAGTGTATCCGAGTGTGCCATCCGTCTGGACAACTTGAGAAAGAGGAGTGTGCAGGACCAGAGAAGGCTCGTCCCGCAGCCTCCCCTCCCATGAGATCCGTTACATTCCCCATCCCAGGCGGCAGATGTTTGCTGTTAGCGCTTGGAGCCGGGCGCCGCAGTGACAGCTTCCCGGTGACAGGGCCAGGCGGAAGCGGGTCTGCAAATGGGACCATCTTTGAGCACAAGCACCGCATATTCACTTTGGGCGCAGATAGACATAAAATACATACAAGCGATTGTTTACCTTTGACCACTTCTGTTTAATTAACTGGCTGCACGTGCTATTCTTGGAGACTGCCCAGAAGTGGAGAGTTGTGCTTCAGGCACCTGGTTTGACCACTAACTAATGTGTGTGCTAGTTTAGCCAGTTAACCACGTGCTTCTGTGAACCGTGTAGGTATGATCTAAATTAACCGTTTGAATTTTTGCTCAGTTGTCTAGTTGAACTATGATGTCATAAATGGTGCCTGCTACAAAGAAAGGCGTTTTTAAAGGAAGCATTTTGAGAAAAGTATATTTTTAGTGGGTTTAAACATTTTGTAGCCAACTCGTTTGGTCTCCAAATCGCTTTCACATGCCGCACTGTAGTGTGTTATCTCTATAGCCAATAGATAGATAGACGTAGATAGCATCCTTTTACCTAAAACATGCTACGGTCTCTATCCATGTAAACTTAAGTTGAAACTCCAATCTCTGGCCAGTGGCCACCAAAGGCGCCGCGACGGCTAATCAGAAGTTTGACCCGCTGCATTAATGCAGTGGCAAAGCTAGACCAAACTGACTAGCCACCGTAATGTTCTCCATTCTACTTGCACCGCTTTTATCTGGGGATTACCATGAACTCGAAAAAGTAAAGTCATTTGTGTTAAATGTCCCTGTCAGGAGGTGACCGGAAATAGAAGGTGACAGGGCAGCTGGGTGCAGTACCGGCTTGTGCTGGAGTGTTGCTGCCAGCATTGGCGTTAAAAGGCTCTTCTACGCAGCAGCGTCACCACAGCTCCCTTCTGTACGCAATGACGCAAAACATTTCCCAATCCGGGCCACTTTTGAAAGGCGCTCTGGCCACCTAGCTCCAGTGGCATTTGGCTTCTCCCTAGCGATGATGCTGCGCTCGGGATGGCCGCCAGTCTGCGGTGAGCATCTGGACTCTCCGGGATTTCTCTTTCCAGGTTCCCATCGAACCCCTCTGCTGCAGGGACCTGTGTTTTCCACAGGAATTCGTGAAGGCTTAGTCAGAGAAACAGAGGTTGAAGGAAAACCTGGGTTGAATTAAATACTTTAAACAGTCGCCGAGATGGAAAACAAGAAGTGCGTGTCATATTGTTCATACCGAGACTCCTTCGAGACTCCCACCCTGTACGTCTCTTTAGAAGTGTTGGTTCACTCTCGATAAGGCCCAGTCTGGAAGGGTGCAGTCAGCTGGCCGTGGAGCGAGACTACTGTCACGTTTGAGGTGTACTTACTCTACTGCAAGTTCCAGGACTGTTCCATTCAGACTTTTGACGTTCTCCTGAAAACTGACTTTCCTACCTTCAAGTGGAGGTTCCATATGCGTGACGACGTTCGCTCTATGTCCTTTCTGCAAATTTTGACCTTGAACACGAAGTCACACCTGTGAAACAGTTGGTTTTTTGTTTACAAGCTTTTAGAGAGCAATGAAGCTTCCCTCTGGGAACATTTTCATTAGGCAAGGCATGCACACCTGTGTCGACGCCCCCCCCCCCCCCCCCCCAAGAAACTGCTAACAATATTAGTGGGCGATAAGAAATATTGTTGCGATGTACTTTTTCAAATTGTATATGCATGCCTGCCTTTGGGAAAACGTAGAAAGAAATGTTGGGAAAGACACTTATGAAAACGGTTAAGATTTTTTGCTAAAACCGTGACGTTTTCTGTTTCTTGGGAAGGATGGCCTGTTTGTATATTTATGAAAAGAGTTGAATTAATTTTGATCACCTAACCAACCCTAGTTTATACTCGGCAAACGAGCTTAGTTAGGGCCTCGAGTGCTGCTGAAGTGAGGGAAGTGACCCTTTTTTTTGTAGTACTCTTAATCTACCTTGAGGCTTGTTGAAATATCTGTTGCAATGTGGTGCGGTGATATCGTGAAGGACAGTATTTCCTGTGTGCAAGGCATTATTCTGAATTCCACACTTTTATGGTTTAAAGGAACCGAAATAAAGATTTTGAAATGAAATTAATTCCACACTTCCGGGTGGGAATACTGTGGTACTACCTCATGTTTACCCATGTCCCAAGGTGTGCAATCATGAACTGTTCAGTTTGTACCCGTATGAATTCCATTAGGGTTTACCTAGTTAAAATAGTGTGAGCAAAACGTGTCAGTGTGGTATTTAGTGCAGAGCTAGGGATTTGGGGGCCTAACTCACAAACTACTGATTGTATTATATAACACACTTACCTGCAAAAACTATCGTGAGCAGGTCAAATATTTTATGTGTGACATGTGAATGAGTTGGATTTTGGAAAGAGTTTTCAATAATCATAAATACACTAAAAATAAACCATTATCATTTGAAATTTGGTCGTGCAGGAATGGTGTGCATAGTTCAAAGAGGGGATGTGACATTTAAAACTGTAAGCAGCGGGGAGGCTAAGTTCAGATGCAACCAACAACTCATTTTTTCTCATAAATTGAGCTTATATAATCCAGATGCACCAAAGGGGTAGTTTACCGCCGCCATACTAATTGGAAATACAGGAATATATAGAATTTTTTTAAATGCTAATTACCCTGTGTGCCTGAGGTACTTGAAGGAGAAGAAGCACTGTGTGATGTTAGAACTACATGTTTGTTACACATAGATCTAGTAGGGAAATATTCTTGCAAGATAGTTAAATAGAAGGAATGCATCTAAATACAATTTATAAGTCCAGTCCTAAGCAATACTCGCTGTCTAGGTGGGTGTGGGCTTTAAGGTCGCACCATCAGTTGGAGCAGGGCAGTGCTTAATTTGGAGAATAATGAGTGCCAGGGCCTTTGTCCAGAGGCCACTGCAACTTGCACCACCCACTGCCCCTGCCAGCGCTGCCAAAGACACTACAAACTCAACTACGAACCATCCCACTCTTACACGTGTAACAATTCAGATGATCTCAGGCCCCCAAAACTATAAGAATGGCTTGGGTGGCAGATATCATTTTCTATGTATATTGAATAAATAGACAACTGTTGTTGTGCTCATCTCTAAATTAGATAAACATCGCCACCATGTTGCGGACTGTGCTAAGTGCAGGTGCTGGCATTTAAGTTCCGGTGCAGAGCACTGGAAACCACGGCTCAAATTAAGCACTGGAGCAAGGACAAAAGCTGGCTCTGTAAACATTAGGCTGTTGGTGAAATTTCAGATACACCTTTGTAATGTTGCATATTATTATGTTAACCTTTCTAAGTGAAATTTCAGAAATTACCCCGCATGGCACGATCATTTCATTTTTGTGGCAATGTTTTAGCGCTGTAGTAGGGGAACAATTTGACCTAGCAAGACGCGAGCTGCTGACGTTTGTGGAGCTTTTTGTTTTAGCTATTTCTTTTAGTGTGAAATGCACTCTTGCCAGTGCTTAGTTTGTAAAAAAGAAAATGAAAAATAAGTGCTGTGGCTCTCGTCAGGAGGCCACTGCAGCTTGCACCACACATTGCCCCTACCATACTGCCAATGATAGTAGCAACACAACTACTAACCACACTCCCACAATTGTGACAATTCAGACTATTCCAGGACTCTAAGCTATATGAATATCTGGGCGGCAAGTAATACTTACTTTTAATTTATATTGAATTAATAATTCACTGTTGTTGTGGTCACTTCTAAATTAGCCAGATGACACCACCTTGTGGCAGACAATCTCAAGCACTGGTCTTGACAAATAAATGCCTGTGCCCAGCACCAGAAACCACAGGCTCAAATTTAGCACTGATCCTCGCATCCAAAATGTGCATGAGGGCGCTTGCATGTTGCCTTAATATATAGTGCTAAATACCATTTTTGCATTTTGTGTAATTCAGAGTCATTTTTGCAGACTTTTACATTTTTAAGCAAAAGCAAATTACATGAATTTTGCACAGCCCAAGAAAACCGCACATACTCAGTGGATCTCATGCATGGACTATGTCCAAAAGGATAAATCACAGAAGGCCTATTCCTTGTGGCTACAGACAGGCCAACAGTGTATACTTTCTACAACATTAGCATCTTCTTGAATTTGCCATTTACAAGCCGGTAGTGAAAATGGGTAATGGAGCCTGGGCAAATAAAAACATTCAGCGTAACACCTTGGCAAAGGCCAATGGACACTGATTAGTCTGTAGTTCTCTTTAAACGTAAAAACAGATGCCCTGTTGGTGCTTTCTTTTCAGGTGATGATATGCTCCAACACAGCCCATTTCATATAACCGGCTCAATGCTTTCTCTTCTGGTTGTGACTGTCCACTGGTTCATTTTGAACTCTGCATCTGATGAATGACCGTGCTGTGGTACTCTGTCTGACAGTCTTTGTAATTTTGCAGACATAAGTTTATTGCATGGGCACAATATACAATAAATCAAGTTGTCTGAGCCACAATTGGTGTGTGTCTTATGTCGCCACTTGAAATTGGCTTGTTTGCAAGACTTGGCATTGGGCGCTTGTTGGACATGCAGTACAGTTGCCAAACCTCTAGTGTCTGCTGATTTGTGGTCATCTCCAGCTTGCCATACTGAAGGAAACCCAGGAAATTTTTCTGTATTCCTGCTGTAGATGGTTATAGAGACCCCAAGCTTTTTGAATGCTTGCCGATTTTCCTGGGTTATTCACTTTTTGTGTGGCGTGTTACGAATTTCGCCCACATTATATGTGCTCCCCAACTGTTTTACAATGCAAGTATTTTATTCTGCAGTATGTATACTCATTTGGTATGTCTGTGCCTCATCTAGGACTCTGTGCAAGGAGAATGGGACCCCCTCGCGAATATCTTCAAGGTCAGGGAGAAGAGGAGAAAGACGGCAAATCACACTATAGAAACTCCCTCTTGACCTATATTTCTTTTTCAATGATTCAGATGAATTCAAGAATGAGTCGTATTAAATTACAACATCTTACAAATACATCAATATTCTTTATGACTTTATTTTTTCATTTGTTAACACTTTTCTATTAAACATCATATTTATTATCAATAAACAATGTCTGAATGATCAGCATACAAAAATATAATCATCATATTAAGCTATAACTTTTCAAATTTTTTGACATCATGTAAGCCCCCGGTAAAATATTCACACAAAAAAGAAGACACTCTCTCATACATTCATACTGGTTCAATCAGCATTCATACTACATTCAAAACTCTGGCAAGTCGGAGACATAGATGTGAAAAAAATTCTCCTTTGACCAAAGAGACGGCTGCGATGTGCAGGATCTAAATGTCGGTGGTCGTCGCGTTTCGGTGACACAAGAGGAAGATGCACGCCACCTTCATCAGGACCCGCTAAACAACCAACCAAAGTAAAAATACCCAGGGAGTACTGTCAAAGTTCTTATTATCTGTGAGGTAAATAATTAGACCGTCCTTATAGTAATGGCAATAAATACCACTTTCCTTGTGTCTACAATGCGACCACTCCTCCTCAAGTCAGTTAGGTTTTTTTATCCCGCAATCTATTCTTTTTACCACTTTTTAGACTTCTCACAAAGTCGAGTCTATCACCAACAGTGCATGATGACGCGATCTCGCCAGATATCCTTGAAGGGATGGTATCTCATTAACTGTCACGTTATTGTTCATAAACTCGAGTCATTTTAAAAATATCAGCCGTCTGGGGGTAGCGATTCTCGTGAAGGTACGGACCACCTCAACTAGGACTCACCAAAGTGAGGATTTATTCCAACTTCGTGCCTACCAAAAAAAAATGTGCCTACCAAAAAATTAATATCTCCTTTTGTAACATAACTGGTGCTCATGTAAAGCGCTCCAATACCTTCAGGTCTAGTTTGTGCTATATAAAATCTTCCCCAAAAAAACAATCTTCATTTTATGAACATAAATGGAACCATGTTAAGTGATTTTGCAAACGAGAGAGCGAGGGCAGCCCCTGCTGCACTGTCAGTGTTGGTCCAGGCCCACCCATGGCTGCATTTGACTGGAGGCTAGGGAAAGGCGCTATGTTATGGATGGAGGGAATCAAGAGCGAGCCTTGTCCTCCGTGCCTCTTCCAAAAGACTGTCTTGGAAAGGGGGGCTTGTTAACCAGTCCAGCAGCACCCCCCACCCCCCCTGGCCGATTTGCCTGTATGGATGTGTCCGCAATATCGACCGTGCCCATAGGCATATGGATTCCCTTCCATGTAAATGGAGATGCCCTCATGCAAATTGGGAATTTTGTGTTTCTGATGGGGTCACTTGTGTGAAAAGAAACCTTAGTCTCTGCTATACAAATGGCCGCATGAGCCATTTGCTCCACCGCCCTGATTTAATAGACATGTCAATTTTCTTTTTCTTTTTTTGCTAGGAGATGGTTGTGTTGTGATATTGTTTGTTTATCAAAAAACTTTAATGTGCTACCGCAGAGGTATAATTTATAAAGGTTGGTTGCATTCAGTTCACCAGCAAGATTTCGTGTTGTCATCGATATTAAGCAGTTCTCAGCGTGCTTCTGCTGTCACATGCTCTGCTCACCGCCATTTTTCTTCTGCCTGAATCTTTTCTTTGTCGCATCCACAATCTGAGCATCGAGGCCGCCTTAAAATATCATCTTCCATTTACTTTCCACGTTCCTCTCTCGCTGGAACTTATTTCTATTTTCAATCAAATTTATTTTCTAAATGCATTCCACCGATAACCTATCCTAAAAGCACCCAATTAGAAACCATTATTTACAACATTGTAGAGGACGTTCACGTTTCCTGTAACTTGATAACCGTGTATAGTCACCAGGCAGTTTATTCACCTCAGTATCCACACTCCAGCAGATTCATTTTATTGTCAAAGATTTGATTCGGCACTCGACTTGTGGACTTTATGCATCAGTCCTGTGTTTACTTCCTTTCATTTCATTTTCCGGTAACCTCGTGCCTCTGAAAAGCAGGTCCATGTAGCCTCCCCTGCCGCTGTTCTTAGATTGTCCTTGTTAGACATGTCAGAATCCCAGGTCAAAAACATAGTTGGACCTATGATATGACGAGCACCTGTTCCTTAGTATTAAGAAGTGCCCTAAAGGGAAAAAGTAAACCTGACAGCTCCAGCATCAGGCACTAATGAGCACTGTTAAAGACACCATTAATAAACAGACACCCTTGTTTAGAAATCTATAATAAATTCCGGAGCCTGACTGAGGGACCCTGAAAAAGCTTTATTAAAAAAAAAATATAATAATAAAGCTCTTGTATACAACATTGCCCTTTAGGATGTTAAATAGGAATATATAATCAGGATGGCGCTTGTATGGCCGGTACACCCTTCGCAGTCAACTGTTTCAGCACAAGATACGGAAAAGGAAGACATTCCCCTACCTACTTTCCCCCTTGTCCCCCGTCATGCGCCTCTGAAGACACACCAGGCTCCTCATACATTTCCCCATTTTTTGGGACACCCCCTACGTTGATACACCACTCGTTCTGCCCTCTGACACCTCACACCTGTCGGCCCTAAAAAGCTTGTGTCCTGGGGAATAATGCCCCATCTCCCATTGCCATCCCTGATCACCTCGCCAGGTGCGCACGGGGTCAAAGGCTGGGCTCTGTTTCTGGCCAATGCTAGCCAGCTTCTCTTGAGCATCACTCCATCGATTTGTTTAAGGCCAGTAAATTAACTGTTCATCAGGTTGTAGGTAAAGCTGTGACCGGTGGTCATATTTCATCTGAAACAAAATATCTATTTTGGGGATCCTTTATTTGTCTTTGCGCTGATATCTTCTGACAGCCGGCAAGCATCAAGATGGGTGTCTTGGTTTCCGAAAAACTCTCAGGGCCAGTGCTGGGCTCCGATGCGGACCCGTTTGCTCCCGCAAGAAGCGTGAGCCTGTCATCTACTACTACATTCTACCGAAATTGAAAATTAACTAGCCTTTTTTTTTTTTAAACAATGGTACGAAAGAATATGCTTACGTTGTGTAAATTTAGTGACAACATTTGCTGCAAATGTACCTAAACATTGCATTTGCTGTCGATAAATGACATGTTCTCCTGCTGTGGGCCAAGGGTTTTTTTGTAAGTTCTTCTTCTTAACTAAGCCCTTGCTTGCCTTTATAGTTCAGGCACCCAGTCTTATGGTATTTTTTTTGTCGTCATCTGTCTTTTTTTTTAATCCATACTTATTTAGTATTAAGTGAAAGACTAAAGCTGCAGCTAATATTTTCTCATTTATTTAACCAATAAATGTCCACTCATGTTTATATGTCTCATGGGTTTTACAGCTATAAGTGGCCAGAGATAATACTTCAGTGCATTCTCTTAAACACATTAGCATTGTAGTAGAGCGGGCGCACATCTGCAGTTGTTTGAGCTTTGTTAGGAAGCCTCACTTTAAATTGCCCACTTCACTGCCAGGCGCTTAGGAGTGACACATGGACATCATTGACTGCATCAATCATTGCTTAAAAGAAACACATACATTTTTTTCACCTATTATAGCATCTATACACAGACAGAGAAAGAGGTGGTTTTCTCAAATTATTGAGCTGTAACAATCATTAGAAACTGAACACTTGGAGCCATATTTATGATGCCTGCGCTCAAAACATTTTTTATTTGTCCAGTTACTGTGCTTCAGCCTCATCTAGTGGAGTGGTGTGGCTCACTGGTTAGAGGCGGCAGACCCGGAAGCAGAGGACGGCCCGGGACCAGGGTTCAATTCCAGATGCGGCAGGGTCGTGGACCAGGGTCAGCGGACTCGATAATTCTCGACTCGATAATTCTCGCCTCGGTGCCTACTCTAACCAGGGATCACACTCGGCAACTCTGGGCATTAGCTTGCCTTATCTCCACAACGGCCCCCACATACGCCGGGGATGCCTGGTTTCACCTTGGAGATACCCAGCAGGGACCATCTCACAGGGAAAGCCAGGACGGGTTCCCCAGCGGTCTACAGCGCTGAGATACCCCATGGCGGGGTGATACATGCGCTTTACAAGACACCATTACATTACATCTACCATATATACACACCAAGTTCCCAGTCTTTCCTATGGTTCTTTTAGTTTGCTGCAGTTTTTCTTCTTGCTGGACTGGTTTGCTTTTAAATTCCACTTAGGTTTTGGCCCAAAGACAGGTTGGGTTGTGCCCCCCCCCTTCCTTTCTGGAGCTGTAACTACCCTAATTTGTTTGAGATTTGTGTTTTTCTTTCTTCTCCAATGTCATCCTTGGAGTTATGATTGTGCAGTGACTGAAAATTGAAGAAATGGGAAAAAGTTTGCCCGCATTTGAGTATGCACCATTAATCTAATAGTTCTAATGTTTTGAAATACACTAATGACACTGTTATTCATTGTTTTTAACACCTAAGGCAGCTATGCCCAATATCACTTTACATCCTTCACTGTTACACAGTACTACCTACACATTTCCACAAAAGATAACTTTGTTCGTTATCAGCAGTACATTCAATTTCAATTGTTATTGAGCATTGCAGTAAAGAACCTAGTTAGATGGTTTCCATTCTAACTTCGTTACTCAGGCAGAACTGAGATCTGTCTGAATGAGCCATCTCTCACTTGTTGGGGGAGGCTGCTGCTTTCTGCTGTAGTTGCATGCCTTATGGTATGGTGGGGGAAGGATACATGCCATAGCCCCACATGTCAGTGGCTTCAGTTTTGCTTGTTTGCCTTTAGGATGTTACTTCCTCAGACACAAATCTGTGGGGCAATGGAATGCTCTACCCAGTTTATAGATTGGGTTCACAAGGGAGGTGGCTTTTACCCCACCACCTTGCTGCTGACAGGAGTACACTGGCTGCCTCTAACCCTTCTCGCCAGGCTACATGTCAGTACATGGAGTGTCTAGAATGTTGCCCACCCTGCAAAATTGGCATTGCGGCTTAAAGGGGTGATGCGTATAGGACAACGCTCTTTTTTTCCAACACCACGAGGGACAGTGTTGTTTCCCCTCCCCCTTACCCTTGGGTGCCCTGCAGGGCTGCTTTGTGGTGTGATACATCCATTCTCAGGCGCTCCTGCCAGCAGGTCTCTCTCTGCTTCAGGGTTTCTAAAGATCCACCTCTTAAATTACAGGCGAGCCCTGCTTTTGAACAGGTAGCTCACAGTAGCAGAGGAGGTTTGTCAGGAGATTCCTACTGACCCATTTTTTTAGTTATGATCACGTGTCTCAAATATAAATCAATACTTTACTAGTTTTTAAGATTTTTAAGGGAAACAGCAAATTGCTTAGCTGGAGTGAACGTACATAGATTGATTGGGAAAATGAACAGTTCCAGTTAAGGGCCACCTCACATCAACATTCATTGCAATGTTATGGCATTAAATTATCACTCAGTTCATTTTTTTATAATCATAGACTTCTGTATTCTATCAAGAGACCTACCACAATTAGAACTTGCTCCTCTGGTGGAAAAGACGTGGAAGCCTCGTTATGACTTTCCTACGAAATTTAAGATCTGGGTGTAGAAGAGTTGCCCTAAGCAATGCTTGCTGTAGCAAGGCAAGTTGGACCGAAGTGCCTTTACTTGGATGCTAATAACGTCAGTAGGAAAGTCATTTAAGAACACAGCCAAACTCTTTAGAGAAGTCGTTCTGGCACGGAAAGTTGAGCAAGACCCGTGCGGGCCTTTGTGCATCAAACACAAGGTCTTGCGCTTTATATACTCCTGAACCAAAGGGAGTTCAGGGCTGCCATCTCAGAATCTATTGGTTTATCACTGAAAGCAATCTAATAATAATGTGAATCTAAGCACCCCCTTTTTTTAGGCAGGCCCAGGTGGAAATAGAAACATAAACATTCATGATGGGTACTTAGTGCTAAAGAGTATAGTATTGATTTCACAATAATCAGTATAGCCCAGCACAGTAATAATCTGCTGGTTTCTTTTAGAGGAAAACCTTTAATCTTTTAAATTTGTACCATATATTCTCTATGCATTCCCATAAAAGAGGATGAAGAAAGGGTGCATTTTAGTTTCTACTGATGTTTTATCACGCTTACATCGATTGTCTTCTTTAGAGACTGTGCCCAATGGCCTTGTTTAAAAGTAGTCAATTACAATTAAAGAAAGTAAATGAATAATGTGAATGATGGTTCCCTCATAATTACGATATATCCTGACCCAGACATAATAAAAGGATCGCTTTCAAGAGCTCATTTTAAGAATTCTGTATTTACCGTTTCATTTATTGGGTGGCGAAAATACCTCTTCTTTGCCAGGCGTTTGACCTCCAGAAAAATTGGAAGCCAATGAACAAATTAAACAGTATTTGGATAGTGTAATTTAACTTGGACTGCTTTAAGTCAAACTCGCCTCATAATGCTTACATGAAAGCCCCGAAGTAAAGCTATTTTAGGAAAGCTACAGTGGGTACCCGAAAAGGATGCCAGACTGAAACGTGTCTGGCACTGGCAAAGAAGCAGGGGCCTGAAACAAACATCTGTCACTAAGCAGATAATAACAAGCTCCATTGAAAGTATTTTCAGATGATTTTTATTAATGGTTTGGGCTAATTTATGCAGGTTTAAATCTGTCTCTTCAATGTTTTCCGAAACTATCTCCTCAAAGTTAAATAATCAAACGAGCACTTTAATATTTCACAATTAACAGTTTTCTCAGTTCATTTATTTGGTCACATTGGTCAAAATGGATTCTTATGTGTATACAGGTTTAAACGTTTTAGTCAGGGCTAACTTGTATTGAAACACCGGCTGTACTCGGTAGCGTTTAGTTTAATACATAAAAAGCAATTTGTCATAAACATGAAACATTGGTGTAGACAATAATTCTATTGTATTTTTTGATTAAATAAACTTTGGCTGTTTCTTATCTGATTTAGATTTCTGTGTGCTCACTTTGTTTCCTTTACCAACCTTAGGCAGTTAATGGTTGACTGAATTTTATTGAGATAGGGTGAAATTGAGTAAGATGCATCAGAACGTGATTTGAAAGATTCGTTGTCAATTGAAAAGATTTCTAATTTCCCCATCACTCTGCCGGTGGAGCAATCCATGCAGGACACACTTGAAATATTCTAGGTAAATATAATCTAAATGTACATTAAACACTTCAACAGTGCAGACTACTAACTAGATTGTCTAATCACATAACCTTTTCCACACTAGGTATCCACATACAGGTTTATGACAATGTTCGATTGAGCAGGAGTGTTTTCTTGGTTGGTCGCATCCACATATGTCAATCCCATTGCAACAGCATTCCAAGTTTTATTAAAGCTTCCATCTGTTAATAGCGATGATTAAGAGTGGATGTGATGAACCGAAACAGAGCAAGGAAAGCTCTTGCGAATTACCTGAAAAATACCAAAAACAATTCCACTGTTTGTACTATCGGAAACTATCACGCTGAACAATATAACCCAAAATATGGTTCTACCTCATCTATACCATGAATATCTCTCCTCTTGCACCCGCCTTAAAGTATCACAGGAGAACCGGATTTTTCTTAGTGCTCCAATTGATAGAGAGGAGATACGGAAGGCCATTAATTCCATCAAAGTTGAGAAAGCACCGGGACCTGACGGTTACACCGCCAAATTCGGTGACATTTTCATGGACTCAATAACTATTGCCCAGTATGCATACTCTGGTTAAGTATCTAGCTCAATGAGAGAGGCCATAATTGAAGCCATCCCAAAAGAGGGGAAGGATAATTTGGACGTCAGGATTTATCAGCCCATTTCCTTTATCAATATAGACTGCAAAATATATACAAAGATCCTGGTGATAAGATTTACAAGGTCATACTAAAACGCATTGCGCCCTGCCAGACTGGCTTTCTGAAAGGTAGGTTAACGGCTGACAATATTAGACTATTCTGCCATGCCCTTGACAGGGCGAACATCATTGATTCTCCAGGTGCAGCATTGGCTCTTGACGCGGTAAAAGCCTTAGACAAGGTTTCTTGGATCCTCCTGCAGTCAGCCCAGCATCAATACCACTTGGGTTAGAACTTCATTTGCATGATAATGGCATTCTATACAAATCCGTTGGCGAAGGTTAGGGTTAACGACTATCTTTGTACTTCCTTCCTGTTAGGCCAAGGTACACGGCATGGCTGCCCACTGCCTCCACTTCTATTTTTATTATTCATTGAACCACTTCTTTCCTTGCTCAGTTGTAACAGTAACATTAAGGGTGTACAATTTCAATCTGGCAGGCGCCTGGTTGCAGCCTATGCAGATGATGTGCTGATATTCATGGAAGATGCAGATCATGCCATCCCCCACATAATGCTTGAAATAGAAAGATTCTCTCAGGTTTCTGGCTTCTCATTAAACAGGACTAACGCTGAAGTATTAAGGTTAAATGTCGACTGCACTGCTTCCATTGTAGGCAACTCCAGTCTGAAATGGCAACCCAAAGCCCTTAAATACCTTGGCATATGGTTTGGTAAAGACCTATACACCTCCCTAACAATAAATGAAAACAAAGCACGGAGTAAGATTAAAGATCTTCTAAATACCTGGTCCCCTAAATACATTACCCGGTTGGGAGCGCACAGAAACATTCAAAATGATGATAGCCACATAGATTAACATTCTCACTAGTACAGTCTAAATTTCTATCTCCGCCTCCTTATTTACAGAAATGGATACACTAATATCTGACTTTTTGTGGAAAGGCAGAGAGCCAGAATCTCTGGTAACATCTTAAAATTGAATAAGAAGAGGGGTGTTATTTACCTCCCAGACTTCCTGATATACCTGCATACGTTTTTGGCATCCCAAGGCTCCTTGTGGTTCAAGGACCTAGACAACCTCTCTTCCCTGTGGCTATAGATTGAAAAGCGACGAACCCACCCCATTTCTCTATCCTTTGTATTATCCTTCCGATGTATCAAACATTTTCACCTATACCACTCAACCTATATTGTTTGATACGATTGCAGCTTTTTTGCAAGTAGATAAACTGCTGCGCAAACACATGTAGGGCTCAATCCTAGCTTCTCTGTTGCACAATCATACGATTAACATAAGAGCGAAAAGGTTGTTTTGGGACCTGGGAGCCCACAAAGGTATAAATACAATTGGTGACCTGGGCTTATCCTTAAACTCTATTCTATTCTTTGCATTGTGGGCCAACTACGACCTTCCTGACATAGAATTCTATAATTTCTTGCAAATAAAGAGCATTGTACGCAAACTGCCTTGCCTGCACCATTCCCAGCATATCCCCAACCTATTGGGATGTTAGGACACTCTGCTTCACATCTATATTAACTATTAGAACCATCCCCAAGTCTAGACCTCCCTATCTAAACGTATAATAACGAACTGGCAACCTCTCGTTCAACTCTCTCAGCCGTCCCGCTTCATGGACTCTGTGTGGAGTAGAATTTGGCAGTCTCCTTATATGCCATAGATCACTCCTGCACAGGCCCAATCCAGATTCTGTTATATACACAAGATCTACTGGACCCTTACCAGGCTTCGCAAACTAGGCCTCAATGCTTTGGACATTTGTTAACGATGTGGGGATGGGACGCGATCCCATAAACTTACATTTCTCATATGCAACCTAACTCCTCCCTTTTGGACCAGACTACAACACACAGTAGAAGATATCTTCAAAATACTATTTAAGATTGACTTCCTCATGATCACCTTACGAATAATGGCCAACCCACTCCCCTCCCTACCGCCTGAAAAGCACCTGCTATTGTTGGACCTGATACTTTCACTAGGTGCGAAGACGATTCTATCTGAGTGGAAATCCACATCCGAAACCCCATTCTCTATGCTATGCTTCACCAGAAGTGCTGACAACTTGATGTATAGAAAAACTGTAGCTCAATTACATATATGGGATTCTTTTGATGGGTATCTATAGACATCCAAGCTGCCTTAATGGGCTTTCCACCATACAGTCCTTACGAAGAGATTGGTCCTCTGCTGGGTTAAATGACCTTTATCTTGCATCCTGCCATTGACCTGCCTACCCCAGTAAACCGGACTCATTTTTTCCCCCTTCCCTCTTCCCCCTTTTAACTTTTATCCTTTCCTCATCCCTTGTTTTTGCACCCTCCGCTATTCTCATTCTTTCCCCTAGTTACTACACGGTGGACTTCGCTATGGAGATTTGTTCTCCTATCTTTTAAAGGAAAACCCCTCAGTGTTGTTACATGTCATGATCGCTATTACACACCCTCATACAATTGTATACTCCCCTTCTTGAGATGTCACTCGACATGTACATGGATCTTATTTCCTTCTGAATACCACATCTGTCCTAATCCTCGAAATGTGTTGTCGATTTTTGAAAGATCTGTGCTGTGTATATACTCTGATTTATTCAAAAATTGGTTGAAATCAAAACGGTGGATGTTAGTTCAAGCCGACATTTTTTGGGTTCATCACTCCTAATGCCGATTATTGAAATATTATTTACCAGGATTTAGGCAAGGCTGTTTTTAAAGTATTTATCATTTTACAGTTGTACTGTAAGTCTGTTAACCATAAAGGGAAATATCGATTACTCGTGTAAAACTTTTGCATTTATCCAAGTAGGCTTCAGTTGACTTATATTCAACTTTTTTTATTGAAAAAAAAGAATGGTTTAAGTTTTATCATATTTCACTACATTACACTGTTGGGTTTAAGATACTTTTTTGTGTTTCTTCTTGAATTACTAAGTGATCAAATTATTCCAAGCAGAAATCGTCTTTATTCATTACATTCATGGTACATATATTTTTTTTCAGATGTCATGGAAATAAAAATATTTCTTAACTGTTTGTCTTACTCAAAACATGTCATACACAAAAAATATGCACACTGTGCAACAAATAATTTTAATTCGTTAAATGGGTATATTTGTGTTTCAAGGGTTTACCATGTTCTAATTTTCCCAGTCACGCAGTTGAATAGTTTTATCACCACAGCCATGACAATACATGTAATTTTGTGTCACAACCAGATGTTTTTGTTATAAACACTGTGCTCATCTCTGGGTCCATGTCAAAGTAATGAAAAAAAAAAGATTGTCTTTCTTTTCATTTAATAGGTATTCTGAGAAATATGAAATGTTTTGTTGTCCCTTTCATACGAATGTAAATCACGTGCAAGAACCGGGGATGTTTTACCAAGTATTCTGAATTTGTCAGTGCCAATATGCTTGATTTTCATAACAGTTGTGGTTTTCACTGCTAATTGTGTATGGTAGGATGTACTGTTTACCGGAGGGAAATGCTACTCCGGACTGGAATCACAGCAGAATAACACGTTCCTCGTTCATTTTCTGTAACTCGAGTAGCCAATAAATTAGTATAATACCTCTCTTCTCAGTGTGTCTAGTTAGATGACCTTGCACCTCCTTATTTTTATTTAAACTTGGAAAATTATTTTGGAAACCTAGACGTTTCTGTGTCATTTTATGGTGGTGTTTTGTTGTGCTATTTTATTGTATGTAGTGCTCTGCTAAAAGAATTGCTTTCCCTCTGGTTACATTTTGGCTGTAGACTAAGGGCTTCCCTTTTTAGGGGAGTGGAGTGAAGCCGCAGGTATCTGTGTGTGTGTGTGTGTGTGTGCGTGTGTGTGTGTGTGTGACGTGCATTTCCATGTGAGCTGTTACATAGTGAATTTGGGTCATTTGATCCCACATCTACACTTTGCAGGCTTTATTCTTTGTGACTGAGGGAGTTTCTAGGCCTTTGTGAACTGGCTTTGAGAGTCTTCATTTTAGGGTCTTTTTGACTCATTACTTTTTGTCTGCGATTGATTTCATTTTTTTGGCAGAGTTCTGTAAGTGTAAGGGAGCAGTGGAAAATTAAAATACCCTCACTTTCTATGATCCCTCTAACGGTACGGAGTGAGCAAGGAGGGCTTACCAGAGCATCCCTCAACGAGTTACCCTCAAATGGACAACCTTTCTGCCATCCATCCTTTCAGCTTTCCATCCACCAATACTTCTCTCAATCCTTTCACATATCCATCCTTTTGCACTTCCATCCTTCCTTCCACACTCCCATCCTTCCTTCCACCCATTTGTTCACCCTCTCGTTATTCCTTTCTTTCACATATCCATCCTTTCAATCTTCTTTCTTTGGACCCTTACTTTTACTTTTACTTTTTTCACTTTCTTCCTGGTTTCCATCTTTTCTTGCTGCCATCCTTTCTTCTCTCCTTCTTTCTACTATCTACCCAGCTCACGTTTCCATGTGCTTCCCTCACTGTCTCTTTATTGTTTCATCGATTTACGCTTAGCTCTTCAATAACTTTCCCTTAAAGTGTTGTTTTTTAGCTATTGTCAATGATGTGTAGCTAGAAGAGGACCATAAACATCTAATACATGTTTCGGGCTCCAGCTTAGTAGTCCTTCAGAGCCAATGGCAACCCTTTACTTTAGCTACTAAAGTTGGGGATTCACAATGCTAGGGTTTAAGTGTCACCTTCCGGCTGTGTTTCTATTGATCCTAATTCTGGAGTGTTGGGTCATCTATTTCTGCTCCAAGTCTTACTTCAGATCCTTTTCCTTGGGCATTAGTCCGATACTATCCCCCCTGATCACTCTGCATAAAGTTTCCTAGACTCTGTGTTTACCTGTCATTAATCATTTGTCTCAGTCACCCTGTAGCTATTTTCTTGTTCCCGCTCTCTGTCACACAAGACTCACTATGCCAAAGGCACTATTGTTCATAAAAATTATATATCTGGTTCTTTCTGTCCTGGAATGTCTGTAGCACCTACCTAGTTGACAGACATTTTTTGGGGGCGTCTGATGATTTAATTGTGTTTAACTGGAAACCTTATCCCTCCATGTGGAACACTCTATGCCATAGACACCACATTGATGTGGCCCTTCCACAACTTAGGATCAGCATTCAATTGGAATTTGGTAGTGAGTGTGAAGTAACATTATTTGATGTATTGTTCTGCAGATTGTATCATTAGGTGAAATATGGTGCTATCTGGTGTGGGGTGGGTTTGTGATGTGATTTTGTCTTGGATCATGTGATATGATTTGATACATGGAATGGTAATGAGGAAGGGTGTGATGTGGGGAACCGGGAACCGCAAAGAGGCGTGGTGGCAATGTGTGTGCCTTGTTATGATGTATGGTGTGGTGTGATATTGTGGGAACATTTGACTTAGTGCAGGTTTGGTGTGTTTTGTTTTTGACTTGCATTGTACGTTCACAGGCTGTGATATAGTGTGGTACCTTATGGAGTATTTGTGCAGGATGATCTATAGCATGACAGTTTCTGTATTGGTGTGTGTGGGTATAGTGGTGGTGTGGTTTCCTGTGGTATTCTACAGTGTAGCATTGTTTGATGTGGTGAGGAATGCTGAGGCCTGGCGAGCTAAACTGTTGGATGGTGTATTAAGGTGTATTGTGAGATGGTGTGGAATGTTGTTGCACAGTTGGATGAGGTAACCCATGGATGTTGAGGTAAACTCTGGGGTATGATGTGAAAAAGGGTAGAGTAGAAGGGCAAGACCTACCGGCAGTTTAATTTCTTAGTCAGTTTGTGATGTTTTTCAAAGTGTTGTGGCAGGGTACTGTGTGATGATGTGTGATGTGGGGAGGCATTTCCTTTTTATTATGTAATGAAAAAAGTTTTTGAAACTATAGCTCAATCATTGGATTCCACAGAGGCCTGGTGGAGCACAGGCAGTGGTGGTGGTGGAGAGAGAGGAAACAGCAGGCTTAATTGACCATCACAGAAGTCTTAAAGCTAGGATAAAATGGTGAATCTTAAGATGTTTCCGGAAGCAGAGGTACAAAGGAATAACATTCCAGATGGAGTAGCCTTTATTGTAAATACACATACCCCAAACCTTTAATACGTCTGTGTTTTGGTAGTGTGATGTGGTTTTGTAAATAGGGGTGTTGAATGGTGTAGGTGTGCTATATGATCTGGTGAGACACAGTGGCATAGTATGATCAGGTGTGTTATTGTTGTAACCATGTATAGCTTGTTGTGGTGGTGTTCAGAGCTGTATGTTGGTGTACATTGTGGGATTGTATGCCTTGATGAGAGTAGAGTATCTTGTTTGACTCGCAAGTCTAACTGTAATAATCGATCATAAAAGGTTAGAGCCAAATGTAAAAAAAAAAAATCGAAATTTACTCCAAATCTGTACTCACTACAGATTCTGTAAAGAGCAGCAGACCTCTAATCTCCTACATGAATAAATAACCTAAAAGCTTTGATAAAAAATGGGCTTTCTTATTTTTTGTTTTGTTTTGGGCGGCTTTTAACCCTTTCCATGCGGCCGCGATTCCCCTGGTGTGCTGTAAACAACACGAACATGGGCGGGCCGTGACGAACCCCAGCCGTCATCAGCACACGAGCACCGTAGTGCATGACGGCTACGGTTCGTCATCAGCATGGAAGGGGTTAAACGCAAACTTCTCTATTCTGCGTCTCTCCAACATGAATATATAAGCTGGTCAAGTGCTAAAAGCCATTCCTCCCCTTAAAGGTTGTTGTGTGTATATATACATTTCAATAGAGGTTTTAAAAAAAATATTACCACGTATGCTAAATCGGGAAGAGCAAACGTGGATATTTTCAGACTGCCCTTTTGGGGCCCACCAGTAAGGGGGGGGGGGCACTGACCACAGACACAGGTATTGTGTGATAAAGCCGCTTTATTGGAATCAGGTGCACCCTGCATATTCCCCAACCTTGGCCTGTGCCGATCAAAACTAGGCCTAGCTAAATATGTGAATGCTTAACAACCCCAACCCCCACCCCTAACCGGATCCCCAACATTGCCACATCATACAACATCTTAAAAGATCCCGTCCGCAACAAATACCCCCATGCCTACCAACTGTAAATGACCTCCGTGTCCCCCACCACCTACAGAAAACAGCCAGGCCTCCTCAACTACCCCCCTTTCTGAACTAGAAGCGCCAAAGAAGAGCGCAGCACCAGCACCTGATCCAGCGACAAACAAGCTGCCCCTCAAGACCTACCTATCAATCGTGCACCATCATCCAAGAAAACCCCCTCGAAGTACCACAACCCCCCCCCCCCCGGGAAAATACCCACCAAAAAACCACTCCTCAGGGCGGGAGGGCGGGCAAAAACTTGTGCCCCCACTGCCCTGATGCCAGCTGCTGTGTCACTGCACCAAAATGGTGACCAGTGACACAAAATGTACGTTTAAGAAGGCCCCCAGCCCAAAAACAGCCCAAATGTAGCCCAAGCCTTCCCCCCCCCCCAGTCCAGCCAGCCCAAATGGCTGTACTGTGTCTCTGGTGCCCCATAGACCCCCCACCCCCCCCCCCAAAACTACCTGTGGGGGCAAGCTTCCCGTTGGTCGGCTGCCCCCCCAAATCCCCATTGTGAGTAAAATGAATCGAAGGGCAGTAAGTATGGCGAAAAATAATATTTTTTCAAATTATTTACACAAAATACCATAGTTTATGGAGTATGTCTTCCATCTTTCTCTATATTGGACCCTAATTAGCATTTGGCCTCGCATCTTTTGGATACCGGTTCTTTTTGTTGTAGGATGGGTACATCTCCAGACCCCCCCCCCCCCCCCCCCCCCCCGTCATTGGCGGTTTTCAGCGCCCAGCTGATGCAGCCTGTCTGCTTGCATGACTTTAGCCCTATCTATGGCTTCATTTGAAACATATTTAGGTGTGAGGCCGATGTGGTAAAGATCTTTTATGAGCAGGTTTGCTGCATGGCGGTCATAAGGCTGAAAATCCACAGAAAACAGGGAACCAAATTGTGCGAACGTATCCATTATCATTATGACAGGGGTGTAAACAGTGGAAGAAGGCACCCTATCTGTCCCCTCCCGAAACTGAGTCTACTTAGGGTGTCCTTGGACACGTATATTGTACACTAAATGCGCTCTTATTGGTGGATACATTTGACTTTCTCAACTACACCTAATGTGGTGGAAATAACCAGAACAATGTTAATGTCTCAGACATCCGGACAAAGTCCATCTGTGAGAATCTCAGAACTTGGGGTTCTTCAGGTTTAGCTTGCTGAACAGATGCTTTATTTTTTTTGTCACATGTTGTGAGGCTAGTAGCCGACCCCAGCATAAACATGTTTCTGTCGTGATTTGCAGTATTTACTTTGTTGTCAAAGCTTGCTGGGCATTGTTAACCCATTCTGTTAAGAAAACCTTCATGATCAGACCAGCCTGCTTCTAATTCCAACCAAACTTTTACGAAGTATTAAATCCTAAATGTGAGTTTTTAAAGCAGTGGCTTATTTTAGTGACGAATAAACCCGCATAATATACCATGGTGATTAAAGTGCTTGGAATGTTTTGGAAATTGGATTTTGTCTGCTGGGGGTAAGTTAATCTTTAATAGGTTAATTCATTTTGCTAGCAGGACCTCCCCCACCCCCACTATGTAAGCTAAGCGGTCAGGAAATCCTTCCACCTCGTCGTTTAATAATGCTAGGGTAATTCTTGTGAAATATTGCATTTTTTTTCCAACTCGTTTATAAAACATCATGTCATCATTCGCAACTCTCTTACCCTCCCGAGTGTTGTTGTATTGTCTTGCCTGTGCGGTCTACAGCTTCATTTGTCTGGAGTTGTTCCTTTTATTACTGTTTTTTGCGCAAAAACCTCACAGTCCTCATTACATTAGATTGGTGTCCTACGCTTCTCAAAGCCAACAAGATTCCGAAGGTATGAGAGAGACTTGCACACTCCTAGAGAGACACAGGCTGCACACTGTCCCTCACTCTGCCACTTGCTGTTTATAACTCAATTCTCCACTTCATATGTAGTGGTGTGGCTCACTAGTTAGAGGCGGCAGACCCGAGAGCAGAGAACGGCCTGGGACCAGGGTTCGATTCCCGACGCGGCAGGTGCCTACTCTAATCAGGGATCACACTCGGCAACTCTGGGCATTAAGCTTGCCTCATCTCCACAACGGCCCCTCACAAACACCAGGGATGCCTGGTTTCACCTTGGAGACTCCCAGGAGGGACTATCTCACAGGGAAAGCCAGGACGGGTTCCCCAGCGTTTTATAGCGCTACGAGGCCTGCGGTGCGGGTAGCAGTGCGCTTTACAAGACACACACAATTTACAATTTACAATATCACTTGTTCTTTCCGTCACTCCGCTACAGCCACACTGCTTGTAGCCTACTCTCGCCATCTTGCACTCAGTTACTCCCACCCTCAATCACTCCTGCTTGCCCTGAATCATGAATTCTACCCATCTATTCCTTGCTACCATCCTTCATACCTCACTCTCACCCTATGCGATTAACATATCCACAGTGGCGGCTGATCCTGGGAAGCAGCAATGGGGTGGGCAGGGGGAAAAAGAGGGGGAGGGGCAAGAAAGGGGGAGAGGGTACGAGGGGGAGGCAGGGGGGTTAAAAAAAAATGACGCACCTGCCTGCTGGCCGGCCGCTACGTCTCCTCCGTTCTCCTTCTGGATTTTTCTTTTCAAACCGGAAGCACCCGCGCTCCTAGACTTTCCATGGCCAATCAAAATGCTGCAATGCAGCATTGTGATTGGTCTGAAAACAGTGGTTCAATGCTCAGCCAGTGAATGGGAGCCTGGGCGTGTTCTCCACTCAGGCAGCCTGGGTGGAGAAAATGCAAAGAGCACATGAATATTTGGCCTGCCCGTGGGGGCCGGCCAAACATTTATGTGCATCTACATAGTGCCCACCACTCCTCCACTTGCTCTGAGAGCAGAGCAGATCCACCCGCCCCACCCCAAGACGCCGCAGCAGGAACAACTAAATGATAACATCGAGTTATTATTTAATTTGTCTTATTTTTTTCACTGTGAAAAGCAATGGGGGGACACTCCTCAGTGGAGGGGCCGTCTCTGCATACATACCACAACTAGCATGCCCTCATTCTTTCTCGCTCACCCTGTCATTTACTCTTTCCCACTCACTCAGTTTCCCCTCCATTGTGAATTCTTGCCCACTGTTGCTCCCTGTTTCCCTCTATCATTCCCTCTAGTTAACGCAAGTCCAGCGTCCCTATATTTTTATAACAATAGGTGTTACTACACAATGCCACTGTTGTTACGTGTTAGCATTTATGTTTGAGGTGGACAAGGATCCCCCTCACCGGATAAGGCTTACACCGATTAGTTGTCTCACAAATTAAATAACATAGACCTGTGCTCAATACTTAGTAATGTGACCCAAAGCAGTCAGACGTTTTCAAATGTGAATGTATTACGTAAATATTTTACATTTAGCATTTGATCTAAGTCACATAAAATTCAATAACTCTCCACAACCAATTTTAAAATAAAGAGAAATATTTTATTAGTAAAATAAGATCGAAACTGCAAAAATCCAATGAATGAAAGCACATACATACATAAGGGCATCTAGAAAAATAACGCCCCCCAATGTAAGTAAACCAGGACCAAGGTGTATTTTCAGGTCAACCATGATGATCGGGCACCTCAAGTGGATTGGCCCTGGTAAAAATCTGGAGGTCAAAATGTCAAAAAAGTTTGAGTCTCACTATGGAAAGGAGCTTTGTCACTTTCTTGAAGAAAAGCATTGACTTTTCTTAGAAGTGCAATTCAGAAATTCCGAAAGGGACTTTGTCACTCTTTAAGAAACAAATTGTCATTAGAATGTACACCTCTAAAGCAGCCGTAGACACATTCTAGCAATTTTTGGTAACCATTTTTTTCACAACAAGCAAATAAGCAGTATCCATGGTACTCTGTACTTACTATGTGAATCTCAAAATTGTTGAAAAAGAAGAAATGGCTGATGTGTCCATGGATATCTCTAGCTTGTACAATAGCATTTTGCAGCACAAAGGTTACGATGTAATATAGCCAATTACGTTAAAAGCGATTACATGGCGGTGTGGATAAAGCATTCATTTTACAATTATTACATAGCTCTGCTCTATACTGTGATGTAGCGGAAGTTGGAACAGACAAAAAAAGCTATGACCATCAAAAGCACCTCCTAACATCGGGTCGAGCTTTTTCAAAAATTTCTTGGCAAAGAAAAAAGCTGCTGGAGTACAACATAATGGCTCTAGGTCGTTCTAGCTGACCCTCTTTTGTTTTCTTTCCTCATCAGTGGAAATCAGTGTACACAGTGCACCTCCATGTCCCAGTTCCACTTTGAAAGGTCCAGGAAAGCCCCCTTCAGCATGCTCAGGACTAAAGATCTTATATTGCTCCCTTCTGCCACACCTAGGAGTCTCAAATTATTTCTCCTCTGCCTATTCTCAAAATCATCCTCTTCCACATTACGTCTACCAGTTGTGACTTATGGGCTTCACCCTGGCCTTTCACTGCACCAGGCTCCCTCGCTAATGCATTGACTCGTTCTTCCACCATTGCAATTCTGTCTTCTAATTTTAGAGCACGTTTTATTCATTTTTCTTATAGCCCTCTGCAGTTTCATAGTAGCTAAGCAGGCTTTGCTTTGCGGCTAGCAATCCAAGCCTCTTCTTGTAGTTGTTTTATGGATCGAAGGATAAGACCTAGTCAGGGCTCGCCTCTCTCCTCTATTTCATCACCTGTAGACAATGGGCCTCTCTCGTTGTGTCCCATGACCATTATATTCATCAGCGTACACTTGATGGGTAGCCGAGTAGTCTCACTTCAGGGAATGTGCACCCTGGGAGGCTTCCGCCACCCCCCTCCCGATTTTTATTTTGTGCTTCCTTTGCAGTAGGGCTTTCTTTGCTGTTTGAAATAGCTAATGTGGGGCACTGTTGGAGCTTTACCCTGTTCACCAAGTATGTAGGTCTATTTTGAAGTCACTACCATTTGCATTGGAGGTTCCTGACTCTTCAGTATGCAAGATGAGTTTTTCTACATGATTCAGAGCTCCCATAGTCTCCTCAGCGTCCCCATTATTTGTGTCTGTTAGACCCAAATCTGGGCTAGTAACAAGCTCCTAGAATTCACAATACTCTCATTGCCAGTGCCCAATTGTGTTGTCTATCCTGCACATATTACGTTTGTTAAGGGCTCCCCCAATGTATTCTCTTTAGCTTGATCTAGCACCTTGAGTGCAGTTTATGCGGTCTCAGCAATTTGTTGTTTATCGGTGTGCTCTGATTTTGGCTCCGTCTCTTGACCTTTTTTGATTTCTGCACTGGGGAGACTCAGTACTGGTGCTGAGATGGCAACAAAATCCACAAGGAAAGGCTGTGGATGAATGACCACAGCACGAAGTGCACGCTGTGTTTCTCCATTGTTGGCTCCATTACCTGCTTCACGGGATGGACCCAGGGTTATCAGTTACCTCCACACCTTGCTCTCTTGTCGTCTCCTGCCCATAATTTTCAGAAAAGCGTGCCAAGTCGACTGTGGGGGACCATATTAGAGGTTTCTACCCATTCAAGTTGGTGTCTTGCTCCTTTCCGAGGCATGCTTTTTAAACCACCTATATCCTCCAGTAGATTGCGCCGCCTATATCTTCCAGAGCTTGGTGTAGAGCCTGGGAGGAAACCATAACTGCTGCACATCTAGATTATTTTTTATTACTCATGGTCTGATCAAAGACTGCAAGATGGAAACATTCCACAGGGATTAATCCAACCATAACCCCCTGGTTTTGGAATTCACATCTCAAGGGCCAGTGAGGTCAGAATCTAATTGGACATTTGAGCGTGCTATACTAGGTGATGATGCCTATGTGAAAAGCATAGTTATATGGGTGCCGATTTTTGTGGAAGATAATTGGGGGAGTGACCCTCTTTGGATAATATGGGATGCCTTTAAGGCAGAAGTGTGTGAGACACAACCCCCATTAGCCTGAACAGGCAAAGAAAATGGCAACAACAAATGACTGCCCAGTTTGACATTTTGACTGATTCTGAGTCGAAACTAATACAAGCAATTCCAGATGGGTAGAATTTGATAAAGCACAGCCTAACGTTGCCCTGGCTAAATCTGCAATCATTGAGATCTCTGCAAAAAAAGCTGCAGAGGAGTATGCCCCGTGAAAGAAACAGAACTTTGAATATATATGAATATAGTGAATGGGTAGACCATCTTCTTGCTATTCGAGTCCAGCAAAAAATAACACTGGGAGAGATAAGAGAGCCGAGGACACCCATGGGTGCTTCCCTGGAGATTCTGAGGGTATAAGATTTTTGAGGGATTATCAAGATTCTTACAGTGAGGATGTGGAGCAGGGGAATCTGAGATGATGCAATTTTTGGAAGCAATCCCTCTCTCCAAAATTGAATGCCATAGATAAATAAACACTTGATTCAACCCTCATGTGGGTGGAAATCCAGATCTCTATAAAAAAGAAAAGCGGTCGGTACCGGCAATATCCCTATCGAGTTTTATAAAGTATTTTCCACTCAACTGCAGGCATTTTTGACAGATTTGTTCATTTATATCTATATGGGCTTGACTCTCTCTGCATCCTGGGAAACTGCTAACATAGTAGTTTTTTAAACCTCCCATTTTCCCAATGAAGCTGGGTCATACTGCCCTAAACGCAGATGAACAGCGACACTAAAATATATTTGAAAATATTAGCCATCCAGCTAGGTTGTCTCCACTATGCAACACAGTTTTATTCCAGGGAGGGGGACCACTGACCATGTACTATGGGTTATCACTCTTAGAAGCCTCTTCGGTGGCAGGAGACCCTATGGAGCTGCATGTATTAGATGCTGAAAAAGAGTGTAATAGGATCTTCTGGAGATACTTGTGGGTAGTAATGAATAGGTTTGGTATAGGACCTAAGTACATTAAGGCAGTAAAAGCTCTATAATGTAATCCGACAACTAAGATGGCCCTAATCGGAGGGTACTCCGAACAGATAACAATTCAACGTGGCACAAGGCAAGGGTATCCAAGTTTGCCATTACTTTTTGCCCCATATTTAGACCCTATAATATAAAAACTGGATAATAATTCTGTAATTCCACCAATGCTTTATCAAGTAGGGATCCAAAAGTGTTGGCTTATGCTGACGTTACAGCCATTGTGACCCCTGATCCGGCTATTGCATTATTTGAAATTGAAAAAGAGGCAGGCAACTTTGGAAGGCTCATCGGGGTACTCTTTAAACTGGTATAAAACCCAAGTGGTTAGTAACAGCAATGCTCACCTCAACTATACCCGAGTGGTAGGAAAAGCGGTGTCCCTGGGTGTTAGTATCTTCACAGAGATCGATCACATTGTTGAGAACAAATTGTCCCCTGTGATTGGAAAGATGAGAAGACATTTCTCGAAAGGACAACTGGCATTTGTCTGTAATCCACTGGTAAAATTATGTTTTTGCCGAAAGTGCTATATCATTTTCGGACTATACCACTCAAATTTGGGAACCACTGGTTTAAATTGATTGATGAGATTGTAATTAGATTCATTCTAAAACCAGGAGGCCACTCAAGTTCTTGACTCTTCCTAAGGAAACAATAGGTTGGGTTGTTCCAAATTTTAAAATGTACTTTTGGGCTTCTGCACTGCAATACTTGGTCACCTTAATGGAGAGTGGGGGTGAGATGGAATAAGGAGGGGAAGAAATCCCCCTCAGGATTCGAATTGCAGCTCCGAGCAGAGACTAGAGAGTGCCTTTTTTGCTAGATTAGAACCAAGCTAATTAAAAAAACACGATTTAAGATTATTCAGGGAGTCTATAAGATTTGTGCAGCATTATGAAGGAAGCTGGGGCTAGGTCGACCTAATTTCTATACCCCAGTACATGAAAACACAGGTCTCCCGGGGGTCTTTAGGGACTCTTATATGCTAGGATGGAATGGTAAAGGCCTTAGCATGGATGGAGGCTTCTATATTAAATCAGGCTTTATCTCTTTCGAGGAATTCATGTCCAAGTTTGAGGTTAGTCAAAAGGATTTCTTTAAATATCTGCAAGCCTGAGATTTTTTAATCAAGATGGGGTGGGACAACAGGGCTTTTCTAGAATAGACCTTATAGATCTAATAGTAAGGGGGTCACATTTCATGATTGGTCGGGTATATGGGGTTTTAAACTCCCTCGAAGGACGATGTGGAGAAACAATCTCTGAAAGGGAAAACACAATTGGGGGCCCCAGAAAGCGCTTTCTTAGAGTCATTGGAACAATGTCACTCTATACTGTTGTCCACCAATTTAGTAGCTCAACACTATAAAACCATTTTTGACCTATACCACAGCCCCAGAAAGATCGCTAAATGGGGGAATGATACAGGTATCAGTTGTCCAAGATGCCAGTGTTTGAAGGCAGATCTGGTACATATGTTTGGGAGCTGCCCTGCATTAGATGTGATTAAGGCAGAGACATGTAACTTCCTTTATAAAAACCTGAAACTCAAAATACCCCCCCCCCCGCCCAGCTTATTTTATTGGTTATACACAGGGAGGAGGTCCCCATTCAGCCCAGCTGTTCGTTTGTCTCCATAGCGGTGTACTGCTTATGTATAGCATCTGCCTGGCTCGAGCAATACCCACCCTCTTTCCAGCAATGGCTTGCGCAGCTCCTTGCAATTTATAATGTAGATCTCGCTATATTATCGTAAGGGGAGAAAAGCTAGGAAGAGAGGGAAACGGATATGGGCTCCCCTTATAGGTTGTATTTTAAATTTTTTTATTTATTTAATGTGATTTAATATAGCGCAAACTTTACCCGAAGGTGTCAGAGTGCTTTACATAAGAACATAAGGACTTAAGATTACATGCGTTACATAAAAGATACAAGCAGCAAAAATTGCAAATGTACAAGATGTAAAGTCACACAAGGAAGAGATACAAACAGAAAGAAAAATTGCAAATGTACAAGATGTAAAGTCACACAAGGAAGAGATACAAACAGAAAGAAAAATTGCAAATTGCAAATTTCGTGTTCAGTACAGCACTGTTTACCATAGCATTCTGTTTAACAGAGCATTGTAGCGCTGTGTAGCATTGAATTGTAGCGCTGTGTAGCATTCAATTGTAGCGCTGTGTAGCATTCAATTGTAGCGCTGTTTAGCATTGATTTGCAGCGCAGTTTAGCATTGAATTGTAGCGCTGTTTAGCATTCAATTGTAGCGCTGTTTAGCATTGAATTGTAGCGCCGCTGCTTTGATTGACTTCATTAGCGCGACCTCGCTCAGGCTGCTGCGCTCATTTCTCCTGTGTTTGTGTATTGATTTCAGAGAACTGCTCACTCGACGCATTTGTGCATTTGCTGTCCCTGTCTGGCTTTCCCTTTGACCCTCCATTTTGTTGTTGGTATCCCCTGACCCGCCCCTCACCCACACTACCGCCTCCCTGCTGCCCCTCCCACCCTCCATTTATGTCAGATGTCCACACGCGCAGCGTCCACGCGCTACGGCCGCGCCGAAGGTGCGCCAAAGGTAAGCCCGTCTACGCCCGTCCGAGCCTGGACCGCGCCCAGCGCCAGACCCCCTGGCCCTCGCAATGCCCAGCCCTCCCGCATTACTTACGACGCCTCCACCCTCCTAGCCCTTAACCCCGGCCTCTCCCCCAACTGCGTCCAAGCCGCTCCTGGACTCACCCATGGACCCTTCTCTTGCAACTCCTGCAAGTTCGACGGCACCAAAACCAGCTCCTCATCCACCAACACCAATCAGAGACCTGACACCAACCACCTAAAATGCATCCTGCTCAACACCCGCTCGGTCCACAGACACGCCATCGACCTCTGGAATCTACTCGACACCATCTCACCGGACGTCGCCTTCCTAACAGAAACATGGATGAATGCCTCTTCAGCCCCAGACATCACCATTGCCATCCCGGAAGGATACAAGATCATCCGTAAGGACCGCATCAAGCAAACAGGAGGAGGCATCGCTATCGTCCATAAGAACTCCATCCGCATCTCAACCAGTTCTGACGCCAACCTGGCCAGCGCCGAACACCTCCACTTCCAGATCCACACCGACCCCAAGACCACACTCAGAGGCACCCTCCTCTACCGGCCTCCAGGACCCCGTGCACAATTCAGTGACCACATCACTGTCTTTATCACCCCACACGCCCTCCCCTCCGAGGACTACATTCTATTGGGAGACCTCAACTTTCACCTGGAAAAGAACGACAGCAGCACCACCACCCTTCTGGACAATCTCGCCAACCTCGGACTCAAACAACTGGTCACTACCCCCACCCACATTGCTGGTCACACACTCGACCCTATCTTCACTTCCAGCAAACATGTCTCCTTCAGTCACACCACAGCTCTTCACTGGACAGGCCACAGCTGCGTTCACTTCACATACAATAAGACCACAATCCACAACCATCCTCAACCCACCATGCGAAGAAACTGGAACAAAATCACCATCGACCAGATCTCCTCATCGCTTCTTCAAAACCCTCCTGTCCACTCCTCAAACCCCGACCAAGCAGCCATTATCCTCACCCAATGGATATCCAACAGCGCCGACATCCTTGCACCATTGAAAAAACGTCAAAGCAAACCAGGCAGCAAAAACGCCTCCTGGTTCAACGATGATCTTAAGAAATCGAAGAAACACTGTCGCTCCCTCGAGAAGGCCTGGAAAAAAGACCCAAACACCCGCACCAGGGACGCCTTCAAAAACGCCACCCGCATACACCACCAACTAATCCGGTCAGCCAAGAAAGCCGCATTCAAAGACCGTCTAGATAACAACGCCCACAACAGCAAGGAATTATTCAACATCGTCAAAGAATTTACCAACCCTTCAGCCAACTCCAACGACATCACTCCCTCTCAAGCCCTCTGTGACTACCTAGCTTCCTTCTTCCACAACAAAATTGCAGACATCCACAACAGCTTCGACAACCAACCTGGAGACCAACCCACCCAACCTTCTGCCGCACCCTTGAACATCCTCAATGACTGGAACCCCATCTCCACTGAGGACACCATCCGCCTGATGAACTCCATCCACTCAGGATCCCCAACTGACCCATGCCCTCACCACATCTTCAACAAAGCAGACTCCATCATAGCTCCACACCTCCGAGACGTCATCAACTGCTCCCTCTACTCCGCCACCTTCCCGGAAAGCTGGAAACACGCAGAACTCAGCGCCCTTCTGAAAAAACCCACAGCTGACCCCACCGAACTCAAAAACTACCGCCCCATCTCGCTTCTTCCATTCCCGGCCAAAATCATCGAGAAAGCTGTCAACAACCAACTCGCCTCCTTCCTCGAAACCAACAAATCCCTCGACCCTCACAGTCCGGCTTCCGAGCCAAACACAGCACTGAGACCGCACTTATCGCAGCAACAGACGACATTCGAACTCTACTGGACAATGGAGACACAGTCGCCCTCATCCTCCTCGACCTCTCCGCTGCCTTCGACACAGTTTGCCATAGCACCCTTCTACAGCACCTCAGAAACGTAGGAATCCAAGGAAAAGCACTGGAATGGATCACCTCGTTCCTCACCGGAAGAACCCAGAGAGTCCGCCTCCCACCATTCAAGTCAGAGGCCTCTGAAGTCATCTGCGGCGTGCCACAAGGATCGTCACTCAGCCCCACCCTCTTCAACGTATACATGAGCCCCCTTGCGGCCATCGCTCGCCAACACAATCTCAACATCATCTCCTACGCGGATGACACTCAACTGATCCTATCACTCACCAAAAACCCTAACACCGCCAAAACCAACTTACACGAAGGAATGAAAGAAGTAGCCGAGTGGATGAAGCACAGCATTCTGAAACTGAACTCAGACAAAACAGAAGTCCTCATCCTAGGCACCTCCCCCTCTGCCTGGGATGACTCTTGGTGGCCAGAAGCCCTTGAAAAAGCACCCATCCCGACGGACCACGCACGGAACCTGGGCGTCATCTTGGACTCCTCACTCTCGATGACCAGACAAGTCAACGCTGTTTCATCATCTTGCTTCAACATTCTTCGCATGCTCAAAAAAACATTTCGCTGGATCCCCACCGAAACTAGAAAAACGGTCACCCACGCACTGGTTACGAGCCGACTGGACTACGGAAACACACTGTACGCCGGTACCACCGCAAAACTCCAGAAAAAACTCCAACGCATCCAGAACGCTTCAGCCAGGCTCATACTAGACATTCCGCGTAAAGAACACATCTCTGGTCACCTGAAAAACCTCCACTGGCTCCCCGTAAATAAGAGGATTACCTTCCGCCTCCTAACCCACGCACACAAAGCACTTTACGAACTTGGACCCGAATGCCTCAACACACGACTGTCCTTCTACACCCCCTCCCGTCAGCTACGATCCTCCAACCAAGCCCTTGCCACTGTTCCTCGCATCAACAAAACCACCATGGGAGGTAGATCCTTCTCCTACCTGGCAGCTAAAACCTGGAACTCACTTCCCACTCACCTTCGCCTTACTCAGAACCACCTAGCATTCAGAAAACAACTTAAAACTTGGATATTCGACAAGTAATTCCCCACCCTTCCTCTAGCGCCTTGAGACCCTATGGGTATGTAGCGCGCTATATAAATCTCTTGACTTGACTTGACATGACTACAAGTAGTAATCTCTAAATACCTAAGGAAGGAATACGAATGGATATACTCTAAGAGTCACATAGGAATGGTAGATAGTACAAAGGTCTACTGCATATACTAGTGATTAGAGTTATCTCTCTCTCTCTATATATATATATATATATATATATATATATATAATATATTCAATGAAAAAACCATTGGTTATAGAACATATATAGTTAGGAATTTGCATTTACAAAACCTTATTTTACTCGCATAAAACCATTGAAATTCCATATATAGTTAGATGCGCTAACTATATATCGCGCACCCGCAATCCACTGCTGATGATGTCACATATTACATCATTCATGACATGGTCAGTGACATCACTGATGACATCACTGATGACATCTCAAATGACATCACTGATGACATCTCATTTGACATCACTGATGACATCTCAAATGATATCACTGAAAACATCACTGATGACATCTCATTTGACATTACTGATCACATCACTGATGACCTCATTCATGTGATAATACGATGAACCTCTTCAGACTCTAATATAACCTTAGATACACTCAGTGTTAACAGACACTCGCATACTGTCACTCATCCATGGAGTTACTCACACACCTAGTCAGTCATGCAAAGAATCAATCACACCTCCATTTGCTCAACTATACAGTTATACACACCTTACTTATTCAAACATATTCTAACACATATTTACTCTCTTATGCAATCACTGATACAAGTTTTCAATGGTCCATGCAGCCACTCACACATTCACTGGCTCTTATACACAGTAATTTATATATGTGAACTCTCACATGTACTGTGTTTTACATATGTACTTACTTTGACATGTAGCACTGAGATATCCATTCACTCACCAATGCACACAGTCATCCACCCATACAGCTGTTTCCACATGCAGTTTTGAACCTATACATCTAGTGAATCAACTGGTCACACATCTATGCACAGAGTCACACACCTCCCAGACACCCACACACACACACTCACTCTCCCATACAAATACTTGGGCAACCAATCAATAACCCATATCGTTACTCATATAGCTACTGATGCATGCAGCAGTTTACAGAACAACAGATATAATGATGCACAAATTAAGACAGTTTAGTCACTAACCCATGCACTCAGTGAGACACATTTAATCACTCACTCATACAGTCGGTCATGCAACTACTAACTCCTTCATCCAGACACTTATACATCCACTCATTCTTCAATATGTAAGACATATTTTAACTTTACAGAAACATACAGTCACTGGATGATGTCATCAGTGATGTCATTTGAGATGTCATCAGTGATGTCATCAGTGATGTCACTGACCATGTCAAGAATGATGTAATATGTGACATCATCAGCAGTGGATTGCGGGTGCGCGATATATAGTTAGCGCATCTAACTATATATGGAATTTCAATGGCTTTATGCGAGTAAAATAAGGTTTTGTAAATGCAAATTCCTAACTATATATGTTCTATAACCAATGGTTTTTTCATTGAATTTTCAAGGTTTTGTAAATGCAAATTCCTAACTATATATGGACTATAACCTATGGTTTTTTCTGTGAATTTCATTGGTTTTTTAAAAGCTAACATCTGTAGCTGTAAAATGTATTCTACTTTAAAACCCAAAATATATTTTAGATGTTTATTGATAATTTTAATTGAAATATTTTTTTTCTTCGCTTTCGGTAAGCGAACCGGGAAGCTTTCCGTTAGCTCATCTTGATGCCGCGATCTAGTACGCGAACCGGTAAACGTTACTTGTACCGTGCCCCCTTCTACCCATTCTGAACATTATTTGCCCTCCATCTTGTATCTTAAAGCGACCGAAACACAAAATGGTGGACTCCCGTGACGCTTAAGGTTCGCTAACCGGGCCGCTTTCCAGAAAGCGGTCCTAAAAAAAGGTGGGAAAGTAATTTACAGAAAAACGACTAGAGACACTCTCACCAAATATAGATTAGCTCATACTACATAACAATCCCTTTCATTCTCACAAATTTGATTGAAATTTCATTTAGCCATTTAGCCTGTAGACCTATCTAAATACCCTGAGGTAAATTACTTCACAAAACACATCTAAAATATTGGAATTGACAACCAATGAAAACTTTACTTTCGTTTACAATTTTTATTACCTGACATTTGATTGGTTATATACCTGAATATATATAAAGGAAGAGAAGGAAACACAGCCATTTCCACTGCTACTTCCTGAACTACATTTCAAGAGCCTTTTCACCTCCCTGTAAAGTTATTTGATAATTTATAAGTGGCACTTTAAATTAATTTGTAAAAACGTTTATTGATAATTATTTACTGTCCCCCTGCTATAGTTATAGATACAGATAACCTCCTCTGTTACATTTATTGATTGACTTACACTTCTCTGCTATAATTATGAATTTACTTACTTTAACTTCACTGTTAAAAAAACAGAACTACATGTCTGAACTTAAACCCAACAGTGCCCTAACTCTTCTAATATAATTATTTTTTTATGCAATTTACAGCAAAAAAATGGAAGGGGAGCAAGAAAAAACTAATGTTTCCTTCGAGATTACATCCGAAGACATTGTAACTGAAGAAAGTGTGGATGAAGATTTTATGGATCAATCTTTTGACGAACAATTTATTCAAACCTTACAAGAGACAGAAACATCCATGTTTGACGAGATACCAGATGATATAATGCTGGAAGTTTTAATGAACTATGAAAATAATAAATAATTTTTTTTAAATCAAAATAAATAAATAAATTTAAAAAAACGAACAAAAACAACAAATAATTAACATACAGTATTAGAAAAGTCTATCATTCTTTTATCCTTAAAGTACGCTGCCCAGAACGCTTACCCCGCAAAAAAAAAAATATATATATATTTTTTTGGACCCTCCTAGGCCCTTTTAAAACCTCCACATAAAACTTAGGGGGTCAACGAGGATCTACTATGCCCCCTTATGGTAATTTCCCCCTTTGTTTTGGCCTCCTCTTGTCTCTCGATCCTACCGAGAGACAAGATGGCGGCCGCTCCGGACTGTTTAGAATGTTGACAGACACCGAAGAGCCAATCAGCTTCGCTTCGCAAAGTTTCGATACGCGAAAAGTTCGCTAACCGGATCGCTGCCCGGAGCGCTGTTACAGATATATATCTTGATTTAAACGTTAATTTCTCAAAATCCACTGAAGCACATATATTGAGACCTAGCAAAGGCACATCGGGCTAACAATCCCTACAATTTTGCCAAGTTTCGTGAAAATCCATTCAGCCGTTCGGGCTAAAAGTGAGTCCAACCGCCCTATGGAAATTAACATGGGAAAAACGCGTTTTGGGACCCCCCTTTTTTCTCGGCCCCCCCTTGACGACCCCCCCCCAAAATTTCCAGGAGCTGCTCAGAAACAAAATGTGCCATTTTCCTGAAAATTTCAGCCGATTCCGTCCACAAACGCCAAAGTTATTAGACATAGAATTTTCAAAAATGCCATAGGGAAAAAATCCTAACTATATATACCTACTGGCGACCGCCAGTAGGTAATATAATATATATATATATATATATATATATATATATATATATATATATATATATATATATATACACACACACACAAAGTAGATTTTCTCAGGCAGAGTTCCATTAAATGGGGTCGGAGGGGGGACGCAGTCAGAGCACCAAGTGAGGGTGGGAGGGATTCAAGGGTATGGAGAAAAGGCAAAACAGAAAAGGGAAGAAACATTTGAGGATCGTCAAGGGGGAAACGAGGGAGAAGGGTACAAGACGAGGGAATGGATAAGATTGCGGGTCAGAGTCCAGAGAAAAACGGCCGAGAACAGCAGCAAAATGGCGGCCAGGACAAAAGAAAAAGTAAAGAAGTCCATGAGAATCTGTGGTCCATGATTGCAGATGTGGATTGGATTGCTGATCCTACTTTTCTGATGCGACTGTGCATGGCTTAATGTTGACTTGTATAGTATAACTGCCTCATTCATCCAGCTTAAGACGGGTCAATGGTAGGAGTCAAGTCAATCTTTGGATACCATAAAGCTGCTAGATAGATAATTATACATAAAATGATAGTATAAACTTCTTCTTTTTTTTCTCTTTTTCTCTTTTTGATTTGATTTGATTTGATTTGATTTGATTTGGACTTGTAGAGCGCATGGCTGCCCTGGAGCGTCCCAGCGCTAATCCTAATCTGAACCTGGTGAACTCAAGCAAAGCAAGGTTAGAGGGTGGTAGGGAACAAAAAGGTTTTAAGTGCTCTTCTGAATTTCAAGTGATCCGGTTCCATTCGGAGTTCTCTAGGGAGAGCATTCCATTTGTTTGACACATTCAGAGAGAACCGTCGGCCTCCTGTTCGTGCTTTCCTAACTCGTGGGACAATGGCCAGGTTTTCTCCATCCGAGCGAAGGGCCCTGGTCGACTTGTAAGGTCGGATCAAACCTCTCAAGGCCTCTCTTTTCTCTTTTCATATCACATAAGGGAATATTTATGTATGTGATACATGCCTGCCACTACATGAAATGTCTTATGGAGGTTGTGCTTCTATGCTCTGAATGGCTAAGGTCATCATGTTCTTTTCTCTCTGTGTATGCAGGTAGGGAGAGTAAATGAAAAAATCTGCAATTAAATAAAAAACAAATAATAATTACCTAGGTCTGACATATAACTATTTGGAATAGAACAACAATTTATACCTACAACAGACTGAGACATCTATGCATTCACATATAGCTCCACCATCCACTTGTCTGTATTTGCACATTCTTCAGAATCCCAAATGAGAAAAATAATTACAATTTTATATACGGCATGTTGATAATAGTTTCTTTTATACACTTGCTTGCCTTGTTGAGTTGAAAACTATTCCAGATAGATTACATTTCTGGCTGATATTAATGAATCAAAGATACATTTTTGGATGTTGAAATGCTTCTATCAAACCAAAAATGGTAAACTAATATTTGTAAATAAAATCCACCGATTTTTGCCAGTTTTTATCCTCCCATCTGAACCTATATTTTTCCTTTTGTCAAATTATCAGGTCAAAGAGAATTATTTCTGATATTTTATAAAAGGTATTACAAGAAATGAAAATAAAATAAAAGTCAGAATGCGAAATTATGCAGAGGACACCTGACGGAGGATGAATTAAAGCTCCATGCTTCAAAGAAATCTGTTGTGATATCACCACATTTCTGAGGATGATCGAGTGACTTACATTATGAAATATTCCTTACAACCAATTTCTTCTTAAACATTGGAAACTGGTGGAAGAGTAAAATTACCTAAAAGGTTTATTTACACAAAAACCCAGATATCAGAAAGGAGAAAACATCAAACGGGTGAATATGAACTCAGCAACATAGAATACTATTGTCCAACTAAAACAACAACAAAAATATACTGAACAGAATACACATACCTCCTAGTTTACACTGTGGCATTTGCTCATATGTTTTTGAAAGGGGATTGAATAGCTCATTCACAGACGGGCACGCACATCTAATGAAAGTGCTTTGGCGCATGACACTTTAATAACTTAGCCTATGCAGAAATCTCCCCATGCAAAACAAAAATAAGATGAAATCACAGATACTAGGCATTTTATTGCAGAAGGACAACATTTGAACCAAATTTAGTGTATCATATCATTCTGCAAACTAGACTACCACTCCCAGGAGTGGAATCATTACATATTATACTACAGGCGAAATCCAGATCGTTTGATAAGTGAGCCCCTGAAGGCCTAATTAACAATATTTAAGGTGTTTTATTTAAATTTACATGCTGAAATGATTGGTAGAGCTATTTGTTTGACTGTAAATTCATATTCTAAAATATACAAGCACCCTGAGACCCTCTCAGGTGAATAGTCACGCTTTATAAGATCACTGATTGATTGATTACAAGCAAATTATGTGGCTCTCCGAACATAACATGAATGTTGATGATTCTTTTTGTGTTGAATAATGGGATTCATTAATGTGTGTTGTGTTGATACACTTCTGCAGACTGTTTTGATATTCTATGTAGAGCAATTGGCTTGGGGTATTCCACAAAATACATTGAGGACTTTCATTTATCTACATGTGATATAAAGTACATCATTCAGTGGATATCCTAGAAAAGATATTGTGTGAACATCCACTCCAAATGTTTTTTCCACATCATTGTGATATATTAGCTAATGTGATTTCTAAGATCTGTGAACTACTTTTGTTATGAAAAACACTATTGAACTGTCTGGGATGATATGACGCACTGGGGATATTATGACATTATGTCAGGTCCTGCTGGAATCCCATATCCTATTAAGTAATAGAATTTGAGTACACTCTAGAGAGTGAGCTTTTCCTCCATATATGAAGGGTTCTCTATTCACAGAATAGGGAAAGCTCTGCAAAGCAAGCTTAAGTGACTTTCACAGGTCAGTGGATATGTATGATTTAGGGAGAATGCTCCAGAAATATTTCTATTTGCAATTTGAGAACTAAAAATCAGTCGGCCAATGAATCAATCAGTCTTTATTTGGCCCATAAACCATAAAAGAATACATGACCTATAAATCAATAATATACAGACCTTGAGACATAGCAGTAGGTTGATAGAAATAGAGTAAGAATCATGAAGTAAAATGTACAAATAGAAAAAAGTATTAACAGCAACATAAAAGTGTATCACTTTTAAAATTTGAATCCCAATAATAAGAGCAAAAAAAATTGCAATTTTAAAGCTACTAATAGATCATCCAGACCCTGATGCATGGAGTACTTAATGTCTAAAATTTATCAAAAAGACTAAACACAGGATATAGAAGATAAAACATAGTTAAAACATTACTTGCCCACCATGTTCATCAAACTTACTGTGGCTTAAATGAATTTAATGGACTATTGTACAGATATATTCGGACTTCAGCAATTGAAGATAAAGTAGAGCTGACCTACACCTTCTGCAGGGACCTGAAACATGGAATTAGAAACGGTTTCCTTGGCACAGTGTACAATTTACAAAAAAAGAAAAAAATTAACCTAGACTGTACTAACTGAGAATCACAGGGGCATAACTCAAGGACCAGTTCATTTTGAGCGTCTCTTGGGTAAGAGACCAGGAGGTGGGCTATATTAAACCTAAACCAAAGCAGGTAGAATCTACGGTAGTGATGTGGTAATAAATAATGGTAAGGCTCCATGCGTTCTGTCGTGACTAAAATTTGATGAGCATCCACTGTAATCTTGCTGTGCTCTTGAGCTTTCCTTCTCCGTCCCAACATTCCGAGGCATTCTGTTTTAAGTTGACCTTTAGCTGAGGCGGTGATATCCCATGGGCCATTGAAAAGTTCAGGCCTCCCTAACATATTAAACTGGTCTTTGACAGATCTCAGGCACAGGCTTTTATGAACATGGTCATGCCATAGGCAATCGGTGATTATATCCCGAGACCAAATTGAGAGCCATAACAAAAGTGGCGCTAGGTTGACACGATCTTCCAGATGCAATAGGCTTGCCTCCATTTGATAGGCATAAGTAGGAACAGGCTTTCCTGTGTGTGTCTGTAGTCATCCTCCATATTAGGGTTTGCTACTTTGGGGTTTGAGAGGGTGTTATAGATATTATCAATTTTTTTCTTTAAAGAAAATGGAGAGTTCATCAGCCCAGATTTGTGAGAAGGGGCTGGTGCTCTGGCAATATGGAGTAGTGGTAAATTCATTTATAATTCTGTGTAGTTCTCTTTAGGAGTTGGCTGCTCTGTCGATCCTATTGACAATATAGGATTTTCGGGCTTCCTTGATATTGTTTAGGTATTGTATGTGTGAGAGTTTAAAGGCATTTTTGTCCTCTATAGTTTTCGTTGCCCTCCATTTACGTCTGCTCTTCTATTTGCCTGCTTATCTCTTTTTAGTAAATTGGTGAACCAGGGTGAGTTTTTAGCCTTGCCGTTTGCTTTGCAGATGTCCATTGATCTTGGCGCAATTAATGTTATCTTGCTCTTTCAAGTTAGGTGGCTTGAAATGAGTGGAGAAGGAAGCAAGATTTTCTTTCCTCCATGGTCTTGTTCCTTTCTGTTCTTGGGTCTCTTTCCTTTGAGTGGGGACTATCCTTATGTGGAATTTCAAAAGACTGTGGTCTGACCAGATCAGGGGAAGAGGGGGTTCACACTGACATTAGATTTGTTAGAGAATACTAGATCAAGTATGTATCCTGCAATATGTGTGAGTCGGGTTACCCTTTGTTTAAGGCCTACAGTATTAAGATTAGTGATTAGCTGATTCATGTCTTTATCCGTGGATACCTCTGTATGAAAATTAATTGCCTTTGACGCGCCACTGCGTGCGTCCACACCCTTTCCTGTCTTAAGGATGCAGAGAAAAGAGGAAGTAGACTGGTGGAGCAGCTAGAGCGCTCACCTGCTACTAGCATACTGTTACACCTCCTGTCACGTAGCACTCAGTCTCTCCGCTCAAACGGCACAAGCCGCTGCGGAACGGGGACACCGAGTGCAGATGGTGAAGAGGTAGGTGAGCTCAAGTTAAACAGATTGAACATAGTATGACCAGAAAACAGGCTATATAAAAGAATTGAAACGCTACAATTGCTAAAACAGCATAAAATTTGGGATAGCAGGCAGTCAGAATAAAAAGGATATAGATTTAACCATGTAGGAGGGCGTTTAAGTGAGAGTCCTCAGTCCACCACTACACTCACCACCACTACACTCACCTTCTGTATGGAAATTGTCACTGCAGCAAGTTTGGAGCCAGGTCAGGGGTGACAGGAAATTCCATGCACCTCAAAGCCATTGTCTAGAAATGTATCTGATTTTATAGAACCAAGGTACTGGTTAAAGTTAAAGTAGAACCTGAGACACAGACTCTTCAGTTCACTTCTGGACCTGTGGAAGGACTCTCAGAAGCCCGCCTGCTGGCTGCAATCTGCTGTGCACTCTACAAGACTGCTCTTCTACCTGGAGGGACTGCTTTGCTGCCTGGAGCCTGCCTTGAATACTCATAGGCCAGCCCTGCCATTGAGCCTTGCATCTTTACCTGCACCCAGGATTACCAGAAGTAACCCCAAGGGCTAGTTTGCTGGCCCACTGTTCAGAGGTAGAGGGTCATAAAAGGCTCCCACCACATTGACCCAGCCTAAGTGAGTCCTGGACCCACAAGAGGTGTCCCATCAGTTGTGGACTCTTGGTTGTGATCTTAAAGATGCCCATTTGGACAATTGCCAAAACTGAGGACTTGGAAAAATGTTGGTCAAGAGACTGCTCTGAGAACCAGTAGGAGACGGGGACTAACCTTCTTACTTATCTGCCCGAGGTGCATCGCCGGTCAGATCGAGTTTGCGGCTTCTCCCGCTACGTTCTTCACTGCAGCAGCAAATCTTTTTCAGTGGTCCTTTACCAAAGGGGTATTCCACCTCATGGATGTCTTCCTCGATTGCCCTCTGCCTCATCCCACTGAGATTTTTGACTTCCATTTCGACGACTAAGTCTGAATATAGAAATCTTCACAGTGGCATCGTCCGAAAGTAATCGCTGACCCGGTCCAATCTACTTCTTTTTATCTGAACTGCGCTCTGCCATATTTTTCAACTTTGACCCAGTCTTGCCCAACTAAATGTCCACAGTTGGCACTTTGATCTTTTAGGTGCTAGTTTTTACTAAAAAAACTCTGGTTCTACTGATTGCATTTTTGTCATTTTGGTGTCAAATAATGTATTACAATTTATGGTATTGTTCTAGATTGATTTGGGATTTTTCTGGCATTGTGATTTCAATGCATTACTGTTTGTGTGCTGCATAAATACTTTACAATTTGTGTCTAAGTTGAACAGGACTGCTTTTTGTACCAAGCTACCCAGGGATAAGCACAGTTTAATATAGTGACTTTTTGTGGTTCACCCTGCAAGGGACTGTGGCTGTACTTTGGTCATGGCTCACACCCCAGTCAATCAACAACCCAATTTCTTACACTTATTCTAAGCAATGTTTGAGGAAACAGGCGTTCAATTACCAGTGTTTATGAAAATATTTAATATCCCTAAAAAGAAAACTAGATGTCAATTTATTCAGGAGATACTTTGGCATAAAAATTAACTTTTCAATAATTCCATATAACAGACTGTCATGAGTTACTTTCATGAAAAAATTATGCGGGTGTCAGTATACACCTGTTCACTGATGAAGTGAACCACTTGGAAAGTTTAGACCTTCAAGTTGTTGTTAACTTTAACTTCAGTACCTCATGGAAGACCTGGGATCAACTTTGTATCATAGATAGTAATATTGGTAGAAGTAATATTGGAAGGAATCCATCTGCCACTTAAGAGGCAGAGCAGGTAACTTCCTACATTCCAGAGACCATGACCAAAGAGGGAATGATCAAGATATTTTCCACTTTATTTTCTAGCCATATTTCAGCCCGTATTCTCCGCACTTTCTTTCTTCAAGTAGCCTAGTGGGGTCTTTGAGATTCAGTAAGATGTTATACATTTAAAGTGATGTAATGTGCTCTATGCTCGTTGTGGTCTAAAGTGATACACTAGGCTAGCTGTGGTCTCAATGTCTCTCCAAGGTTTATGCATCACAATACCCACAACCTAGAGGAGTTAACATTTTGCTCTCCAGGGTGTGTAAAGGGGTAGAGGTGGTAGGCTCACTAGGGCATGTAGTGTTGGCGCATTGATAGTTCTATAAACAGTTACTGGAAACAATACATAAAAGGATCCGTGTAAGTGTTTGATGGGGTCAGTAGTGTTCTTTCCCTCGCATGCAACAACTGATTTGCTTTACATCACATTTTAGCTATGCCTCTTTTAGTCCTATATTTATGTACATCCAAAACCGCTCTGATTCCTGTACAATGCTCAGTTCCTTGTACTGTCCCCCAAAGTCTTGGTAGGTTTGGCTGTCATTTTGTAGCATCCGAGGCACCCAATCCTTAAACGGATGTGTGAAAAATTATGAAATCTACTCACAGGATTGCTTCTAAATTTGTAGTAAAGTTCAGACCGCTGTGGGATTCACAGAAGATTTCAGGAGTTCTCAAGAACATCTATTGCAGCTGTACACTTACTTGTGCAGTTCTAATTGTACATGTAGAAATGTCTTCATGCGGAATTGTAATGCAAATAGGCATTGGTATATTTAACTATTCGTTTCCTTTCTATATAGGTAATCTATACTTCCATTATGCCCTGTTTGCACCCCATTTTCACCCTGAAAGCACATCTACTCCAGAGAAGCACATTTGCATGGATTTCTAGGTTGCCTACCCACAAATGAACGTGCTCAATGGACTTATCTTAATTATCCAGACAGGTCCACCGAGGAATGGCCAGAAACTCTGCCCCATCCCTATATTTGCAATTGTGGATTTTCCACTACTGTGGAAGAATTTTTCCTTTTGCAAATGTATTTTTTGCTCATCTCAGCTGAACTTGTTTGTGCAAAACACTTTTGCCCCAAGTCACAAAACAATTGTAAACCTACAAGGTAGTCATGCCTCCCTCCCAGGTCATTAGAGACACTGGATCCATTCCTTAACTTTCGTGTGAAAGCATTATTCATTTGGGGTGTTTTAGTCGTGTTTTGCTTCCATTGAACTAATTAAACTAACATAGTTGAAACCAATGTCCTTAATCACCTGGAGTGAGGTGGTCACCGCAGTAAAAAATTAGATTTTCACTTTAATTTAAATGTGTGTGTGTATTGCAAAAAAATTACTATATATATATATATATATATATATTACCTACCTAGGTAGTTATAGTTAGGACCTAGTTTCCATTGGAAATCCTCAACATTCTATTTGGAATAACTTTGGCCCTTGTGGAAGAATCTTAGCAAATTTCTCAAAGAAGATGGCTCAGTCCGCTGCGCTCCTTCCCTAAAAGTTTGGGGGGGATTGGTCAAGTGGGGGCTGAGATAAAAGGGGGGTCCCAAAACGTGTTTTCTCCATGTTATTTTCCATAGGACCTTTAGACTCGGCTACAGGTCGAACGGGTGAATGGATTTATAAGAAATTTGGCAAAACTGTACAGTCCGGCTCGCAGATTACGCTTTTTTTGGAATGGTGTAAATCCGTTTAGTAGTTGTTGAGAAAATTAAAGTTAAAGTCAATTATATATCTATAGGCGCGCATGCGTGCGCGCACCCAAGTGGCTGCGCGTGAGCGGAATTTTTTTTAGCTGCGTGACGTCTGTTAACGTTCGATTAGAAGGAAATCAGGAAGTGTTGACCGCCATTTTGTCACTGCGAGTAAAGATATTGTCATTTCAAAGCGTTGGAACATGGAAAGGGGAGAAGGTAGAGATTGTTTTGCTGCATAGGTTTTCTCAGGGTGTGCAGTAAGGTCCTTAAAAGCGAAAATATATATATTTTTTTCTCGAAAAAGTTGCGGGGTGCGCGCACTCGGGCGCGCACACCTATTTACAAAAGTGTGAAAATGGAGATAAATCAGAAGTTTGAGTGCTTTGATATAAGGTGGCTCTGAAAAGAGCCCTTGTGTTAATTGAGTTGTTTCTGCATTTATAAGTAAGTACCGATGCAGAGTTTGATATAATATTGTTGGCAGCATTTTGAAAGGAAAGACAGGGGCCCATTTTCTGGTTAACAGGTGACCAGGCCAACTTTTCACGCCAGGCCCATTCCTGCAAAGTCGACCGCCATTTTTAGGAGATCTGCAACCACCGGCAGTCACTGGGTTGCAGGAGCAGATGGACTCAAGCCTGTCGGGCGAAGCATCGTTGCACCGCCACAGTGGACGAGACCCTGCTGGGTGAGTGGAGCGTTGCCGTACCGCAACAGTGGGCGAGTCCTTTGCTGGGCTCGTGGAGCGTCCCTATACCGCCACAGTATGCGAACGCTTTGCTGGGCTCGTGGAGTGTCCCTATATCGCCGCAGAGTACGAACCCTTTGCCGGGTGCATGGATCGTTGGGGGTGCAGCTGAGGGGCCTCCATCTGGGGAGGCTCGTCCGCGCCGCCTCTCCCTCCCAGTGGACCCCACGGCGTCTTGCTGACATTTGTTATGGCCGGACCAGGCGATGAAGAGAGGGGGAGGTCGGATATATATGAGTTATACTATTAGGTATGTCACATCCCCCTTGTGGCCTGCAAGGCACCGAAAAAAGAAGAGAATGGGAAGACAACTACATCTCGGGTCGGGCCCATGCCTTCTCTGGCCGATGGCGGCCGGCCGCTCTTTGCCACGGCCCCAGGAACGGATCCCTTGGTTCATCCTGGGGACAGGCCTTGGCGTGTGGTGTCTCCTCCGGACTATTCGCGTAATGGTTCTCCACCCCAGGCCGTTGCCGACGGCTTTTGTAGACTTTCTGACGCTCAAAAACCCTACTAGAAAGCAGCCCAAAAGTAGCCCAACATTGCTACTTTGGGGAAGGAGGGGATGCGCGCGAGCGGAATTTTTTTTTGCTGCGTGACGTCTGTTAACGTTCGATTCGAAGGAAATCAGGAAGTGTTGACCGCCATTTTGTCACTGCGAGTAAATATATTGTCATTTCAAAGCATTGAAACATGGAAAGGGGAGAAGGTAGAGATTGTTTTGCTGCGTAGGTTTTCTCAGGGTGTGCAGTAAGGTCCTTAAAAGCGAAAATATATTTTTTTCTCGAAAAAGTTGCGGGGTGCGCGCACTCGGGCGCGCACACCTATTTACAAAAGTGTGAAAATGGAGATAAATCAGAAGTTTGAGTGCTTTCATATAAGGTGGCTCTGAAAAGAGCCCTTGTGTTAATTGAGTTGTTTCTGCATTTATAAGTAAGTACCGATGCAGAGTTTGATATAATATTGTTGGCAGCATTTTGAAAGGAAATACAGGGGCCCATTTTCTGGTTAACAGGTGACCAGGCCAACTTTTCACGCCAGGCCCATTCCTGCAAAGTCGACCGCCATTTTTAGGAGATCTGCAACCACCGGCAGTCACTGGATTGCAGGAGCAGATGGACTCAAGCCTGTCCGGGGAAGCATCGCTGCACCGCCACAGTGGACGAGACCCTGCTGGGTGAGTGGAGCGTCGCTGTACCGCAACAGTGGGAGAGTCCTTTGCTGGGCTCGTGGATTGTCCCTATATCGCCACAGAGTACGAACCCTTTGCCGGGTGCATGGATCGTTGGGGGTGCAGCTGAGGGGCCTCCATCTGGGGAGGCTCGTCCGCGCCGCCTCTCCCTCCCAGTGGACCCCACGGCGTCTTGCTGACATTTGTTGTGGCCGGACCAGGCGATGAAGAGAGGGGGAGGTCGGATATATATGAGTTATACTATTAGGTATGTCACATCCCCCTTGTGGCCTGCAAGGCACCGAAAAAAGAAGAGAATGGGAAGACAACTACATCTCGGGTCGGGCCCATGCCTTCTCTGGCCGATGGCGGCCGGCCGCTCTTTGCCACGGCCCCAGGAACGGATCCCTTGGTTCATCCTGGGGACAGGCCTTGGCGTGTGGTGTCTCCTCCGGACTATTCACGTAATGGTTCTCCACCCCAGGCCGTTGCCGACGGCTTTTGTAGACTTTCTGACGCTCAAAAACCCTACTAGAAAGCAGCCCAAAAGTAGCCCAACATTGCTACTTTGGGGAAGGAGGGGCTGCGCGCGAGCGGAATTTTTTTTTGCTGCGTGACGTCTGTTAACGTTCGATTCGAAGGAAATCAGGAAGTGTTGACCGCCATTTTGTCACTGCGAGTAAATGGTGCTCCACATTGTAAATGCGGCACACCATGGGTGGCAGAGCAGCGGTGCACATTAACTGGTGCATCTCTGGGGATGCGCCAGTTAACATAAATCTGCTCCTTTACATTTAAGTATGAGCAGGGGACACAGAGTTGGTGAAGCTTATCGAAGGTTAAAAAGAGATGAGTCCTGTTCACTGAAAACTTGGACATAGGACTCACCTCCTCAGCATCGTTGGACATGGCTAAATAATAGCTGCAAAATGTAACTGTTGTTAAACAATTTTACTATTATAGTGTCTGAGATTTGTCTCTTACTCTGCAACATCTCATTGTTGTTCTCTTTCTTTAAAGATAAGGATATTAACCATGAGTGATAATGAGCAATCCGTTGGTCTCGATCTTATTGTTGAACATGTCATTGAAACGTCAGTGGAAGTGGAACCCTTAGATGATTTAAATCCTGAGGATGATGAAGAACATGATGAGGATGCCGATTTGTCAGAATTGTATGACATAGGGTGGGAAGCTGACGTGCTTCAGCGTATGGAACTATAAACATTTATTTTTCAAATTTACTGGAAATAAAAAGTGAAAATGTAAACCGTTTCATTTAAAATTAAACATAACTTGAAAAACAGGTTATGTGTAGTGTCTTTAATAAAATAGTCAAATATGCTCATAAAAATATTTCTAAACCAATGAAAAGCCTTAACAAGTCACATGACCTGTTATGCTTACGTTACGCGCTCCGCGCCGCGCCCGGGATTGTTGGTCATTCAAACGGAGGCTGGCGTCAGCATGAGAGCGCCAACGTCTCGTGGCTACGCCATTCAGAAAATATTGTTGGCAGCATTTTGAAAGGAAAGATCTGCAACCACCGGCAGTCACTGGGTTGCAGGAGCTGATGGACTCAAGCCTGTCGGGCGAAACATCGTTGCACCGGCACAGTGGACGAGTCCTTTGCCAGGTGCATGGAGCGTTGCTGCACCGCAAGAGTGGGCGAGTCCTTTGACGGGTGCGTGGAGCGTTGGGGGTGCAGGTGAGGGGCCTGCACGTGGGGAGGCGGGAGAGGCTCGTCCGCGCCGCCTGTCCCTCCCAGTGCACCCCACAGCGTCTTGCTGACATTTATTATGGCCGGACCAGGCGATGAAGAGAGGGGGGGGGGCGGAGGCATATGCAAGACATCCCCCCTCGTGGCCTGCAAGGCGCCGAAAGATTATCGTCCGTGCCGTCTCTCCCTCCCAGTGTACCCCACGGCGTTTTGCTGACATTTGTTATGGCCGGACCAGGCGATGAAGAGAGGGGGGGGGGTCGGAGGCATATGCAAGACATCCCCCCCTCGTGGCCTGCAAGGCGCCGAAAGAAGAAGAAGAGAATGGGAAGAGAACTACATCTCGGGTCGGGCCCATGCCTTCTCTGGCCGATGGCGACTGGCTGCTCTTTGCCACGGTCCCAGGAACGGATTCCTTGGTTCATCCTGGGGACAGGCCTTGGCGCATGGTGTCGCCTCCGGACTATTCGCGTAATGGTTCTCCATAGTTGTTTTAATATATTTTTGTTCAAGAATAAAAACGTTTTAATCTGTTATTTTGCTGTCGTGTGGTATATTTCTAATATTTGTCGCTCTGATGTTGTTTCCCCTCCCAAATGGAACATGTGATTGTAATCTACAGCCGGACATTCCGACAGGACATGAGAGCAAAAGGGGGGGGTCAGATCTGAAGTTGGGCAGGCGATAAGATCACGTTTTGCTATGTAGGGCTATCTATGTTCGTGATGGGGCCTAAAAGGGGGCAAGATGGCGTCGAGCTCGGTTTTTCTCACTAGTTTCACTAGTTTCATATTTCTCATGAGGGGTTGTTCCTAATGTTTCTATTTTAGCAAGGTCAAAAAGAGATCCTATCAGTGGCCTATTGATTTTGTTCGATTCCTTTTGTTTTCTCTAACGAGTTTTAAGTTAAAGTTTGCTAGTACGATACAGCGGCTAGTCCGCATTTTATATATATGTCTTTTTTATTAGGGGTGTTTTCCGGTGGAGTCGGACGATCTACCTCTAATAAACGGTAAGTGTTCCTCTGAAGGAATGCGTCTTGAAAGTGGCTGACTGTAATGTATGATATTTCACTCAGTGACTTTCAGGCCCATGCTGTTTCAAAACTGTGCATGTGTTTGAAGCAGGCGTAGGTATTGACGCAGCATAGAAACTACTAGGAACCAATTGGAAGTGTTGTTTTCAAGTCACATGACTTCACATGCGCGTCTCAGGACGTGTACGCGGTGATAGTATCTGGTTGGAAGTAGCGGTCCAATTTCAAAACGTGAAAAGGAGTAAATCGAAACATATCCGGATTTAATATATCTTCTGAGTAGTATAAGTTCTATGGTGGGTGTATGAAGAAATTTAATAAGTTGCAATTGCGAACTTTTCCCGAAATATATATATAGGTGGTTGCCAATGAAATTCACAGAAAAAACCATAGGTTTTACACACGTTATAGTTAGGAAGTAGCATTTAAAAACCTATGAAATTCACTGAAAAAACCATAGGTTTGACACCACGCGCAAGTTATAGTGAGTCCAACTAACTATAACGTGGAATTTCATTGGTTTTATGTCAGTAAAATTTCCAGCTAACTATAACTGGTGTCAAACCTATGGTTTTTTCAGTGAATTTCATAGGTTTTTTAATTGCTACTTCCTAACTATAACGTGTGTAAAACCTATGGTTTTTTCTGTGAATATATATATATATATATATATATATATATATATATATATATATATATATATATATATATATATATATATATATATATATATATATATATAAATTGCAATTCCCAAACATTTCCAGATGTACGTCTAGGGCCAGATTACGATGTTGGATGGACCGGAGTCCATCTGACATCGTTTGGGAACTGGAACCGAACAACCTCCTGTCCTTTGGTCCAGCCCAGCAAGTAGGAAGCTACCGAATCCTGTTCGGTCGCACTCCAATACTTTACAATGGGAGCATGCATTCTGAATGGAATGCATGCTCTCATTGTAAAGAGCAGAGGTGCATTTCATCCCTGCTCAAGGTGCCTGCTGCCGGGTGCAGGGATGAACAGGGTGGCACCGGCCGCCATCCGGAGGCCTTGCATCTGTGGGGGCCCACAAAGTCTGATTCCCACAGCCTTTCTGTGTCGGAAAGGCCAGCACAGAAAGGCTGTGGGAAGCTTCCATCGTAATCCCTCAGGTTGAAAGAGCCACACGGAGGATTACCCGAATGGCAGCCGGGCTCTCCTAGCCCGTCGAAGGCCATTCGGAAATCCGTTCAGATTCCTTTCCGACTGACCCCATCAAAATGGGTCGGTCGGAAAGGAATACGAACCGGACATTTCCATGCGGTCAGAACGGCTCTGACCGATGGTCGCAGCCGTTTCCTGACCTCATTGAAATCGGTTCCCTAGTGTCCTGCAACCGAAACACGCTTTCAGTTCTACTAATGGGAATGTAATTTTTACCACTTGCCTTTTCCCAAATGAGTAATTGTACATAGCTTATCATTATGCACTGTTAAAATTGACATTTTGCTGTTATTTTTTTTATCCATAGGGAAAACATTTCCCCTAAACTCCCACCTAATTTGGGATACTCCATTGCCCTGCCCACCCTCAAAGGCAAATTACTCCAAGGCTTTGCTGTAGTAAAACTCTGATCGTTTCCTAGGTGGGAAAGAGTTGAATAGGAATGTGTCAAATACCTAAAGTTGCAAATTGTTGGCATTTACAAACTGAGAAAAAAGCCATGCCTTATTCCTCCCAGTTCCCACCCCTTCTGTGGTGTTGACTACTGCATAATTCTACACACCCTTGGCAGAGAAATACGGCAGAGTAAAACCATTTACACCCGACAGATATCCTTTTGCAGATAGCTGTCAGGCATAAAGTGTGAAATTTACAGTTGACAAACGTAACATCTAGTACCAATATCGTCAGTGCCTAGCGTGCGACTTGGGACAGCTTTTTTTGTCTACCAGGCCTACTGGTAAACTTTCTGGTAACCCTTCATAGCCTACCCTTCTTTGTGAACAGGAAAAAGTTGACCCTCCAGAGTTACCAGAATTGCCCATTCTTTACAACTATCTTTTACATCAGCCACGTTTTGACTTTTCGTCCCTCAATGAGGACACGGGTCATTAAGGAGACCATACTTTACTCCTTTGTTCTTGCTGGTGATTATAGTTTGAGTTGACAACTCAGATAGTTTTGTGTTTATATACAGCTCTATTTTATAGATATATATATAGGTTCCACATTCTGTGCTCCTCAAAGTGTGGCATGTTACACGTCCTCTCACTCAAGGGAGGCTAAATGTAGAGGTATCTTTTTTGCAGAAGGAGTGCCTCATTACTGCATTTTCTACACACAGCATCCCTACTGGCCAATAGATAGTCACCAATTAAGCCAACAGTGCATGTTGCTGCAGGCATCCCACTTTGAAATAGGTTACATTGGTAGACGCTAGGTGACCTGCAACCTATGAGCACATTCATGTTGTATCCAGAGTCATTAAAAAAGATGAGTTTTATTTTAAAATCTATACAATAATTTATGTTGCACCACTACCCTGGGTAATGATGACCCGTATCTTCCTCCTTGCTTCACACACAGAAATAGCTTATTACCTTATAGGGGCAGCCTTCACTGAGTTGATCAGAAACGTAGGACCGATTTAAGAGTATTGTGCCCTTACATTATCAGGTGGTTCATTTTAGCAGCGCCTGTGCAGCTGGCCTCATGCCATTAAAGGATGTACTTTATGCACTAATCTAAAGACCAGGCGTTTTGATTACATACATATTTTTCCACGTGCTTGTCGACTCCATGTGGCTTGAATAATTCTCGATTATTGTCTAAGAAGTACATATTCTGGTTTGTATGAATACACAGCTCACGTTCTATTCCTTTGTGGGCAATATTTTTTAAATGTGGGATTTGTTAAATGCTGCCAAAATCAACAAATATGGTAATAGAGCGAGGGCAATCTCGAATAAAATCTGTAAAAGTTTAACATTTTTTAGTTAACCTAACTTCAAATTACAGGGTAATCGCAGACTTAGTATTTTTTCCGTTGGAATACACAGGGCATATATTGTTCCCCCAGCATCTACTTTCATTGTTATTCTTGTCAACGCTTGTATTATTACTGCTGTGCTAGCCATAAGCAGTGCCCATTCAATTGACACCACAGAAAACGGAGTTCTTTAATTTGACAATTCGGCTAGATTGATCGTTTTCTTAACTGTAGTTTAATTTCTATAAAAACAGGAAAGTATTTTATTCAAAAAGAATTTGTAAATGGTAGTTGTGTGGAATGGGTAGAGGCAAAAGCAGGGGTTTAGCTTCAGTGGCATTTCATGTTATCTGTACGGAAACTTTCAAATCTCAGAAGTGTACTGCTTTTGGTAAAACACAGGTGACTTGTGTTGGTTTCCAGGCCTAACATTTGTTCCAGGACCATGAGTAAATGATAGTTATGGAGTACATGGATTAAAGTGAGATAAAATGACTTACAATCACGCAATTGGCACATTAAGCAGTGCGATTGTTTGGGGCGAGACGTAGCCCCACTACAGTGATGTATACATTCCCAGTGCCGACAGGGCATGGCACTCAATTCAATCTGCACGCATTCTTTAGATATATTGGAGACAAGTTTGAGAAATGAGGATTACGAGGTGTGCATCCGGTCCCCCTTTACAGTGCAGTTCGACATAATATGCCCTACACCTGGATAGCACCCGAAGATGAAGAAGATTAAAATTAATTAACTGTTGCACAGAGCACGAGCCAGCACGCCGGAAACAACAAAAGTGGTTCATTAAGGACAACATTGGAGGCCCCTAAAAAGTTCACGTTTCAAAAAATGACACTGAATGGATTTATACCCATGATTTGCTCATACTGCGCGATTGACACTTGTTTAAATTGGTGAAAAGTATTGGTGCTTTTAACTGACTTTGAACTGGATGATGGGAGATGTAGTAATTCATACCCAAAAAGTAAAGTAATGAGGGTGGCAGGTTTAACACATGAAGCCTAATTGGTTAGAACCAGGGGTTAAATAGGAGAGCGAGGTCGGGAGGAAGCGTGATGGGAAGTTAGATGGAGGAAGGCTGTTTTTAACATCAGACGGCAGGTATGTGTAAAGCAGAATACATTGAAAGGGCCCGGTTTATTGTCTGAATGACCAGAAGGAGGAGGGGTGTGTATAGAGGGTGGAGGGATTGTGTGATAATGACGTTTTCGAGCAGGAAGGAGGGAATACACACAGAGGTTAAGGATCGTGGCGGTGTTCGCGCTGCTAGCCGCTCGGGGAAGGAGGTTTGTAATTAGATGGGCAAACCGAAGGGTTAGAAAGGGAAGTTAAGTAATGGTTTAAAGATTGTAAACACGTAGGAAAGTTATTTGAGAAACTTGCATTTACATTGCCAAGTGAGGGATTGGTTCTAACGTTCTAGGATATTTTTGTATATCATTAGGAGAAGAAGACAAACTAAGGCGGAATGTAGTAGTTTAGGTTGATTGTCATGCAGGTATTGTTAATGCATCCAGTTACAGCACAACGTTTTAAAGCGTTAAAAACTGTTCATTGATATCGTGCCACATAATTATAATTGAGTTAAACTGCAAATGTCATATTGAAATGAAGAACATAATGAGTGATTGTGATTATTTGTTATTTATTCACAGTAACCCCCGAAGAAGGGCGTTAAGCCCGAAATGCATTGGGTATTTTTTAATAAATGCTGTCTGAAATGAATTTATGCGTCAGTCCTGTTCACACTGAAGGTCTGGATGGACATGGTGGGAGCGGTAACAAATCGTAAATGGCATATACACTGAGCGTGCGCACTCGCATTTAAGTTGATGAAAAAATACGAGAAGTTGACAAGATTATGGAGTACATGGATTAAAGTGAGATAAAATGACTTACAATCACGCAATTGGCACATTCAGCAGTGCGATTGTTTGGGGCGAGACGTAGCCCCACTACAGTGATAAATGATAGTCTACACATGATGATGGCAGTAGGGGTCAATGGAAAAATACACCTCTAATTGTATTCTTTGTTTCTTTTTCAGTTCTTGATTCCATTGTAAATGCAATCTAGGTGCTCATACTATTTTTGTATGGCTTCCTAAAAGTAGATTTTTGGGGGATAGTACTATAAAAAGGCACCAAGATATGTGCTGATTATCCACTACCTCAAACGCAAACAACATTGTTTATGAGCATTTAACGTGTGCAATAATAGTCTGTATGGGGTAGAGATGGCTCTGAAGCTTGTTTGGTTTTCAGGTTTAGTAGCCTACCAATCCTTATCTCTCATTTTGGTGAGATTGTAAGGGAAAAGGTAAAGTGCTGAATGTCTACCTCCCAAGGATTTTTCTACCTCCTACACATCTCAGGACTTATAGATCAATGTATTTAGAACCAACGATCTAGGGATAGATCGCAGATGTTTCCAAATGAGCATTTGTGAACGGTAAGAAAAGATGTAGGTGCTTTCACACTTGATTACGTGGGAGAGTATTTCAAATCTTTGTGTTGGTCTTTTCAAACCTCCTCCATGACCAATCTCTGGGCATCACCCTTCTCAATCCTTACTTTAATCAAACCACATTTGCAGGGAACGACTCAAATTGGCAAAAGAATCTTGAGTAAATACTTGTTCTCTTTTACTCATTGCAGTACTGTGTGACACGAACACGGAGGACGGAGAAAATATTACATTCTTATGGGATGCATCTTAAGGCCATAGCAACAAAAGGGCCCTCAAAGACGGGGGGCTTGGCAAGAATTAACACTAAGGTTGATACCACCATTTTTAACCATCTTGAGATTCTTGACCAAACACTGAAGATTGAGATCACCTTTTTTTTAACCATCTTGCCCAAACGCTGAAAACAATCCCTTACTAGGTTGTCTTGACCTACTGTGTTGGCCTTGAAAAATCAGAACACGGATTACAGTTTTTCTGGCAAAGAATTGTATTTTTGCTCTTGAAAGCTTGATGGAGCAACGCTACTACTTCTCATATGAGATCGGCCATGGATATGACCCAGGAAACACAAAATGCATGGGATTATACTGAAACTCCTTGGAGGAGAAATCTTCTTCTAGCCATGTGTAATAAGATAGGAGGTCCTTATATGAGCCTTCCTGTGCCAAATATTTTTTTTTATATGTTTGAGGGCCCAGCAACTGCCCCAGCAAAATGTTTAACACACAGCATGACAGAACAAGCATCGTTTAAACCGAAAAACTGACAGCCAATGCCAGAACTACTGGCTTTGCCCTTGTTCGTTAATAGCGGTGTCTCATCTTACAGAGGAGAAAGTCACTTGAGTTGCTTTTTTACCTGCAATCTAATTTCGACAAATACAGTAGTTATAGTTTTAAATTAGAATAATAACTGATGCAATATGCATTACTCTACTAGAAATGTTAAAAAGTGCACACAGGAAATCGGTTGATAAACTATTGCAAACCTATGTCTCTGAAAGATTGATGTAGCATTCAAACAGTGCATGAATGTGTTCAGCAATACATTTTGCCCCTCCGACCATGTTTGCTCATGCTATCATAACTGTGTGGTGTCGTGTTATTGTTTGGAATGACGCGCGTGTATGCACGTGCGTCATCCACAAACAATATGCGTGTCTGGTTGTTATTTGAATGTGTGAGTGTCGCGTGTTGTGTTTCGCGTGCTGTGTGTATGGAGATCTTGTGTCTCGTGTGCGTGTTGTGGTTTGAATGGATGTCGAATGTATTTAGCGAGTAGTTTACAGTTTACCGGCATTCAAAACCTGTACGCTGATCTATCTGCATGCGGAATAAAGCCTTCTTACGTTATCAGCGGATTCTGCTCCTTTCTTCCTGAAATATGGTTGATATCCCTTTGTAATGAATGGTTGGTGGTATTGCACTCCGATGATCAAAATAAATCACTTGTACGGTATGTGTGATTTATTTTGATCATCGGAGTGCAATACCACCAACCATTCATTATTAGTTTTCTACTGCACACATGTGGTATTAGCACCATAGATAAAATGTCGTTCGAATCCATAGCATCAATCACAGACAATCGTGCTAACACCAAAGTTTATACTTCAGATGAAGCAACACAAATATATAAATTAATAAAGGAGGCTAAGACTTTCGATGCCCAAGGAAGTTCAGTCACACAGCAATTGAGACAGTTAGAATACCTGACTAAACGTGAATTGAATCAACGGTTACATGCAACCACCCTAGTCCAGTACCACCGTGTGAAGAGAATCCCTCGAGGATTGAGGCTTGCAATCAGACCCATGTTATATCGATTGAACAGCAACCCTAAGTTCATGGAAAAATGGTTTGAAATCTTAAACAAGTGTTCTCTGGATTTAATATTGCTATTGATAGAAGAATTGGCCAAAACTATCACTGAATTGGAGGAAGAAATATACAACTTGAAATCAGAATTATCCAAAAGAATGGAGGAAGAACCATGGGGCAAATTCCTTGAGGATATGGACATCAAACTAGAAAAATATGGAAAAGAACTAGAGGAGACCAAACTGCGAAAGTTTAAGAGAGACACCATAGACTATAAACTGAACGAGGCCTATACATGGGCAGAAGTTTACGCTAAAAGACGTTTTACAGGCAAGAAACAACAGGCAACTTCATCTCAGGAAAGCATGGTCTCAGACAGTGAAACTAGTACTACTAGACAACCACTTATCCAGGAACAACCACGAAAAAAGGATCTTGGAAAAACAGTAACAATTGATTCAGCCTCTACATCAACCATTGATCCTTTTTTAGAGAAGGATTTGAACCTTGCCAAACCTCCGGATCAAATTCCACCACAGCTTGGCGACTAAAGACAAGAAGAGGAAAAGGCAAAAGAGAAAGAAAAGGAGAAGGAACAAGCGAAGAAACAGGGCCTACGGAGCCAGAGCAGAATCTAGTAATTAACATTTCGAAATACTCTCCATCCAAATTCGAGATTCAACTATTGAACAAAGGCCCGACTTTTGTCAGTACATATCGTACCAATGAATTGGAGACAGAGGTATCATTCTTTAAGTTCATGAGGATTCTACGCTTAAAATACTTTTTCACCATCCTGAATCCAGTAGAGACATCCGAAAACACAGAACAACAATTCAAACCAAAAAGTAGCTTTATGGCGCCAGTATCACACAAGAGCTTGGATTTATTTGAAACCCTTGTTAAAGCGGATATGACGAAAATTAAATACAAGAGCAAACTACAAAACCTGACGAGCTGAATTGAGCGCTTTACGCACCCTTCGTAACAATGAGGATATAATTGTGCAGAAGGCGGATAAAGGAGGAGGACTGGTTATTATGGACTCAAGAGTTCTACATAAAGAAAGGCAATGAACATGTCCTGGATACTGAAGTTTACTCAAAATTACCAAAAGATCCCACAAATGAGATTGCAAACACCTTGGATAATATTTTGGACAAAGCGGAAGAATTAGGGTGGATCACTACTGCAACCAAAAGATATTTAAGGCAACTATACCCAAGGAGACCGAAAATATACTTTTTGCCCAAAATACACAAATGCTTACAGAATCCGCCAATAAGACCTATTGTTTCAGGATGTTCCTAAATTTTCAAAAATTTGGGCATATATATTGATGCCCATATGCAAGTTTTCATGCGGGATTGGCCAACATACTTAGAGGATACCTCACACTTTTTAAGGAGTGTCACTTCAATGGATTTACAAACTGAAGAAAACCTGGTTTTGTGCACAATAGATGTTGTGTCACTTTACACATCGATTCCGCACCAAATGGGCCTTGAAGCCATAGAATGGGCACTACTGCGAATGGATAAACCACCAGAAACAAAGTATCTAATTATGCAACTATTAGAGTTCTGTCTACATAACAGTTACTTTGTATGGCAAACTGAGTTTTTCACACAACTAAGCGGAACTGCCATGGGTTTTCCAGGGGCGTGTGTCTACGCAAACATCTTTATGGCAAAATTTGAACTGGAATACATTCTAGAAGACATAACGTGGCAAACTGGCATTCTGTACTACAAAAGGTACATTGACGACATTTTCCTCATCTGGAAGAAACCTATGGAAGACCTTAAGCGTAACATACAAAGTTTAAATCTAATCAATCCAAGAATCAAATTCACAAGCCAAATTAGCACCACCACACTTCCTTTCTTGGACGTGCAAGTAAAAATTGAAGGGAATAGGATAAAAACAGAACTCTATAAGAAACCAACTGACAAAAACACAGCACTTCAATATGGAAGCTTTCATCCAACTACTTTAAAGAATAACCTCCCAGTGTCTCAGTTCATGAGAATAAAAAGGATATCATCGGATGATGCTCAATGTGCCATGAGTTTTGAAAGACAGAAACAATGTTATCTCAAAAGAGGTTATCCTGAAAAGTTAATTGACATGCAAATGGAAAAGGTAAAAACGATTCCAAGGACAGAATTACTACAAAAAAAGACCAAAGAATCAAAAAAGAGAATGGTATTCGTCTCAAAGTATTCAACAGCAACAAGAGAAATCAAAAAGTCGATACTTAAAAGATGGGATATCTTACAAATGGAAAGTGATTTTAACCATCTTTATGAACAGAAACCGCTTTTTGCATACTCAAGGTCAAGAAACATAAAAGAACTATTGAATAGACCAGACGACATGATACTAGAAACATCTAGTCCTAAAGGCACAACCAAATGCTACAACTGCAAGAACTGCAATAATGTAATCACTGGCAGCAAACTATCTCATCCAAAAACAGGCGAACAAATAGGGCTTAGGCACTCGGCAAATTGCAATGCGGAACATGTAGTATACTCCATAAAATGTCCATGTGGATTACTGTACGTCGGAAAAACCGACAGGAAAATGAAAATACGCTTAGCAGAGCATAAGAGTAGAATCCGTAACAAAAACATAACCTCGCCACTAGCCAGATACTGGATTGAGAAGAACCACACTATAGCACAAGTTCGTTTTCAGATCATAGAACAAATTCCGCAGCGTCTAGGGTTGGACAATGCCAAAATCCTTCTCAGGAGAGAAATATATTGGATTCGCAAATTGCAGACAGTAGTCCCGGATGGGCTTAATGATAAATTGGATATGATATGTTTTCTTTAAGTACAGGCTGGAATTAGTAGCAGATCACTCGAGGGTTGTCATTTGCATAGTGGCACTATGTACTAGAGAGTTTATATGTGGTATAATCATTACACAGAGGAAATTAACTATTGATGCACAGTTAATATTTTGCTGAGGACACAAAATTGTGCAATTGCCTGTAATTATGTTTGACATTTGACTATGTCTTTTTCTTGTTCTTTCTTTCTGTCCCCCTTTTTTTCACTAAGAATTTAAATAACGCATACATCACTCTAAGATTAGTTGACCAAGAGTGGTTCGAAATAACTCTAAAACACTCGTATATCTAGTGTACATTAGTGAATAACTCAAGAAAACACCTCCATCAATATGGCGCCCGCACTTTTGAGTCCAAGTCCGTTTTTCATTTTGAAATTGGGTTCATCACACTAAAACAAGTCCGTCCTTTATTTTGAGATCGGGTTCGTCGCACCAAAATAAATAATGGACTAGAGGTTCCTGAATACACCGCGAAGGTAGACGCCGTTACAACGCGACTTCTTTCAAATCTCCGGTAAGCACAATCATGAAGGAGACGTTTTTTAGAGGAAAGTCGGTTTTTTATTACCGAGCACTAAACGGGCACTGTATCTTCTTGTTATCCTGTGTAGAGTGGGAGAATGCGGACATCTAGCGAGACCCTGAAAAACTGACATAAGGCTCGCAGGTAAACAGAAACTTTCGCGTTTATTTTCGGACCATAACCTCTGAATTTTATACCTAAAAAGATTGGTCATTCATGGCCTTCACCTTTTTATTTTTTCCATTAGATCCCTTCAACGTTACTGTTTAACGTCTATGATCTACAGGTGAGCGTTAATTTAAAGCAAAACAAACCTTTTTGGTTTGTTTAAGACATGTGTAAAGGGACAGCGTTCTAATTAGATATATATATACTTTTTACAATTTTCCACAGATAGTAATTTTCGCCATCCGGAAACAAAGGTAACGTGGTGTCAATACACCACCAAATACTGTGCTTTTTATAAGCTTGTAAGCATATAAACTCATGTGACTATCATAATTTTTTCAGATTCTACAAGAAGTTTTAATCACATGTAATTCACATTCCAACCAGTTAGTTAGGTAAGAATTCAATACCTATCAGCTCAATACAGATTAACTTTCCCTATAGCATCGAAACTAATTAGGTTTCTTTTTTCTTTCTTCTTTCTTCTTTTATAGGCCCCTGACGAAGGGGTGCAAACCCCGAAATGCATTGGGTTGTGAACCAAAACTGTGTTGTGTTCAAATTGTTGAGCAAAAATGTATTATCAAAGGCACTAATTGTATGTTGTTTATGTATATATTGCAATGAATTATGCTTTATTCGTTTGAATCTAAAATGAAATAAGCTATAGAACATTTTTGAATTAAATATAAGGCAAATGATAACATTTGAAATATTCATTTCTTAGTTAGTGCGCACTCGAGTCCTTGTGATCTTACGATCCTTGGCTATATACATTGATATCCCTTTGTAACACTGGCGACGATCGGGAACACTTTCCTACGTGTGATAAATTGGATTTTTCTTTGAAGAATTTACTGATTATTTTTTTTTTTTGGGTGATACTCTGCTTTCATTGGCTATTCACACGGAGGAGTTCTTTTGGCTCTTCTCATTGGATGTGGTTAAATCCTTTTTATTGGTTGTTTGTAAGCACAATTTCAGTCGGATTTTCTCATTGGACAGTACCTTGCAATACTGCATCTTTGAGGAATCGAATTCAGTTTATCAACAACTGTGGATATATTTACAAGGAGGAACACAAATAACCATTACTGCAACAACATAATGAACAGTAAGTGACTTCTGTGATTCGCACACACAAATTGCGAGTCACATTTTCTTTTTATTTATAAGAAAAAAAAATCTGTACAACATCTTTATTTATTTATTTATTTATTGATTAGATTAGCCTATATAACTATGAGGGGGATTCAACTTCCTCCATCTTTCTTAACTGGTAAAGGTGATCCTCCAATTGAATGGGACATTTTGGAACCTATGTTTTTAGCGTATGTTGAGGTCCTAGAAGAAGAAGACTGTGGAGCAGAAAGGAAATTGGCACTGTTAAAGCATTGTCTTGGAGGGATTGCACTCAAAGAATTCTAACGTTTACCTCCTTTAAGTGATACTTCTAATTTAAATGTCTATCAAATTGCAACTAAACAACTTTCCATTAGATATGGTAAGAAAATTAATATGGTCATGGAAAGATTTAAATTCTATTCAAGGAGACAACAAACAAATGAGTCTATTGACCACTATGTTTCTGCTTTGAGAGCATTAGCAGTTACATGTGACTTTGAACACATCAATTATGACCAAGTTCTAAGAGCTCAGATTCTCATGTGTACCAACAATAAAAAGATACAACAGAGGTTATAGACAACTTCTGACATGACTTTGAATACTGCAATTGAAATAGCCAAGTCAATTGAGCATTCTGAGAAATTTGTGGATGAAATTCAACCGCAAAACAACTATAAGCCAGATGTGTTGCTTCTTAATAAAGAAAATGACAAGCCAAAGGATTCAGACATGTATAGAAAAACTATTAATCCAAGGAATGATAACCAGTACAAGGGGGAAAATAGAAAAAGATGGCAAAAACCTGATCAGAGAATGAATAGTTGGCAAAGATCGGATCAAAGAGCAAACAATTGGCAAAGACCAGATTCAAGAATGTATAATATGTATTGTTTTAGATGTGGTAGTGGTTACCATCTAGGGAACTCGAAGGCATGCCCGGCTTTAGATAAAGTATGTTCAAGATGTGAAAAAAAGGGGCATTTTTCAAAAGTTTGTAGATCAGCACCAAGGAAAGTCAGTTTAATTCAAGATCAGGAACAAGAAGGTTCAAGTGATTGCGAATTTGATGTTAACACTATAATGTTCAAAGAACCTAAGGTCAAAAAATGTCCTTCTTGTGATAGTATCATTAATGGAATATCTACCAAAGTTTTTGCAGACTCTTGCTCATGGTACACCATTCTACCTGATATTTTATTCAGATCCAATTGGCCTAGTGTTAATCTAATGCAACCAGATATTACACCAAGTGGCTATACTGGCCACAGACTGCAACTCATTGGTTACTTTGTAGCTGAACTCAAATTCAAGAGTCGTTCTACTTATGGGAAGGTATATATTATAAAATCTGGTGATTCATTATTAGGTTGGCCACACCAGGAACAACTTGGTATGAAACTTGATCCAAATGCTGATCCTCCTGTTTACTCAATTGATTCTGAACCAAGTAATTCTAATTCTGCACTAAGTAAAGAGAAAGAAGATATATTGATTTCAGAAATTAAAGGGAAATTCCCTAAATTATTTTGCACTGATTTAGGAAGGTATAAAGGATTTGAACATCGGATAAAAGTACATGCAAATGCCTTGCCTGTTCGTCATAAAGTCAGAAATGTTCCTCTTTCATATAGACAAAAAATAAAAGAAATCCTCAATGATATGTGTGAGAAGAAAATAATAGAACCAATCGAGTCATCCCCTTGGGTTTCTCCCATTGTGATTTCGATTAAATCAGGGGGAGATCTTCGTGTATGCATAGACCTACTCAGCTTGAATAATGCTATTTGTGTGGATTCAGATCCTTTACCTAACCTACATGAGATGGTTTCCACTTTGGACAATGCTAAAGTATTTTCCTGTTTGGATTTGGCAAGCGCGTATCATCAGGTGGTTCAACATGAAGACTCAAGAGACTTAACTGCTTTTATTACACCTGAGGGTTTATATAGGTTTTGCAGGATGCCTTTTGGCCTAGCAAGTGCAGCTGCGGTATTTCAAAGGTTGATGAAAGAGACTTTAGTTGGTTTAACTGGAGCAATTGCATTTCAAGATGACATTTTAGTTTTTGGGAAAGATGGTGTTGAACATGACAGAAATGTATTCAAAGTGTTAAATGCTCTGTCAGATAAAGGTCTAACACTTCGTGCCTCCAAGTGTAAGTTCAGGAGAGAAGAAGTGGAATATCTTGGACACTGGATTAGTGGAGATGGTATCAGACCTAAAACTTCACATTTGGAGAATATCAGCAAAGCACCTATCCCTCAGAACAAAGAACAGTTGGTAGCATTTTTGGGACTTGTCGAATTCTATGCTTAGTTTATTCAAAACTATGCAACTGTAATTGAACCGTTTAGGTTGCTTTTAAAGAAAAACGCAAAATTTGAGTGGACAGATTCTATGACGGCAACTTTCAATGCTGTAAAGTCAATGATCATTAGTGCACCTTGTCTCAAACCATTTGTGATAGGGAAGAAATGTATTATGATGGTTGATGCAAGTAATTGTGGATTGGGTGCTGTGTTGATTCAAGAAGAATGGGTAAAGAATGGATTGTGGCATATGCTTCAAGGACGTTAAGGGATTCGGAACGACATTATTCTGTAATTGAAAGAACTTTTGGCATGTGTTTGGGGAGCGGAACATTTTCGATCCATTTTGTGGAGAACGAAATTTGTCATTAAATCAGATCATAAACCCTTGGTGCACATATTGTCACCGGGTGGGGGACGTACACTCTCTTCTAGATTGGCAAGACTTTCTTCTAGATTACAAAATGTCCAATATTCTTTGGAATACATTCCTGGGAAGTCTAATGTTCATGCTGATTGCATGTCAAGACTTCCATTGGCGTGCAAGGAATCTGATGTGGTTGATAAAGATGAGTGTGAAGTTGCACATGTTTTCAATGATGTCAATTTAGTATTTGGAGAGAATTCAGTAGTACAGGAAGAGACATGGGATGAAGAAATGAACAAAGATTTAGAACTCAAAGTAGTGAAAGAGTATATATTGAAGGGTTGGCCTGAAGGAGAGAATTTTACCGGAGGTTTAATGAGTTATCATAAAATTAAAGATGAACTGGCCATAGAAAATGGTATCTTATTAAGAGGTGATACATTTATTCCACCTTTTGGTCTCAGGAAGAAGCTTCTTGATTTGGCTCATGAAGGGCATTTTGGTATATCAATCACTAGAGGGCGTTTAAAAAACAACTTTGGGTGGCATGGTATTGATTACTTTGTAGAACAACAAGTGAAATTATGTGAATTATGTGCTAAGAGTGATAAAACAGCTAAGGCTTTGCCCAGTGTACCACAACCCGTTGAGTTACCTGTTTCACCTTGGAATAAACTTGGCATTGATATTATTGGACCATTTAGTGTGTTGCCACAACAATATTCTTTTGGCATAGTGCTGATAGATTACTTTTCAAAATGGCCAGAAATAAAGATGGTCAAGGAGGTTACCAGTGATGTCATTATACAATTCTTGGATGATGTTTTTGTAGAGAGGGTATTCCTCAAGAGGTAGTAACGGACAATGGTCCACAGTTTGTTAGTAAGCAAATGGAAAGTTATTTTAGTATGTGTGGTATTTCTCATAGAAGAATAGCAGTATTCCATCCAGAGGCTAACGGCCAGATTGAGAGATTCAATAGAGTAGTCAAGGAAGCCATTCAATTAGCTGTCAAAGGTGGTCTATGCTGGAATAGGGCGTTCCAGTCCATCTTATTATCCTACAGAACTGCTCCTAATGCAGTTACCTTATTGTCTCCTTTTGAGTTGCTGAGAGGGCGGAAACCCAGTACTAATCTTGTTCCTTGGTGGTTAAAGAACAAGGATAGTAGTCAAATTGATTTTGCAGAGGTTGATTTGGGGGAGATTCGCAAGAAAGTTGATGCCTATAAAGAGAAAATGAAGAATGATTTGTCAAAAAAAGAGACAAGAAGTTGTGTTCCTATTAAAGTGGGAGATTTTGTGAGATTAAAAAAAGGTGGTTATGTACATAAGGGATTAGCAAAGTGGTCTGATCCAATTGAAGTAGTTGAAGTATTTAAGAATGCTGTTAGAGTACTGGATGGAGGTGTTTGGCATTTTAGTAGAGTCTCAAAGTTTGATTATAGCAAGCACTTTTCTGAAGATGATTCCTCTAATGTGTTTTTGGATGTTGATGATTCATCTAATGTGTTTTTGGATGTCAATACCAATCGTTCAGGATTGTCTGAGTCAACTGTTGTTCCTAGCAGTTGTGATTCTAATGCACAAGAATTGTTGAGAGGTTCAAGAAGTCGCAGGGCCCCTGTACGGTTCAGAGACTTTATTCTTACTTAAAAAAAAAAAAGAAAAGGAGGGAGGTGTGGTGTTGTGTTATTGTTTAGAATGACGCGCGTGTATGCACGCGCGTCATCCACAAACATTATGCGTGTCTGGTTGTTATTTGAATGTGTGAGTGTCGCGTGTTGTGTTTCGCGTGCTGTGTGTATGGAGATCTTGTGTCTCATGTGCGTGTTGTGGTTTGAATGGATGTCGAATATATTTAGCGAGTAGTTTACAGTTTACCGGCATTCAAAACCTGTACGCTGATCTATCTGCATGTGGAATAAAGCCTTCTTACGTTATCAGCGGATTCTGCTCCTTTCTTCCTGAAATATGGTTGATATCCCTTTGTAACAAACTGGCATACAATTTACGTCATCCCTAACTTCAGAATGTTGTGTAAACATGTGAATGTTTGAAGACTTGTATTTTAGGCTCATCTTTTACTTTAAGAAGGTCAATATGGCCAGTACAAATCTGAAACCATTCAAGAGGTCCCATTTCTATGCATTACAGCACTCTGTCAACTCAAATTATATTTGGCAATTTCCAACATACAATCAAAGCTTAATATGTAGTGCTGGTTGGTGGTAATCATATTTGCTGTGTGGATTTATTTTTCACCGTTAGACGTTGATCATGAGCTAGAGAAAGAGAGGTTAAAAAAGTGGGCGAGAAGGCTGAGAAATTATTGGGAAAAGGTAACAAATGGAAAAAAGGGGAAGACCTGACAAATCCACCGTATCTCCCTCTGATTAGAGCACGCACAGCAGTATCAGGTAGCAATCCAAACAGGCGAGATGTATTGGTTTTGCCAATGCTTGTTATGGTTGAAAGGGCTACTACAGATAACCCAAAAGCAGCGATCCCATTGTTTATAGCCAGCTGTATTCAGCTACATCTTGACTGCAGTACTTTATTAGAATTCCTTTAAACGTGTATCTTTATATCGTGTGGGTGCAATACGGTTTGCATTGTATACGTACCTACCCTGCATTTTTAGGAAATGTTCACTTTTGACTATAGTACTTTATCAGAACTCTTTTAATGTTTATCTTTGTGTTCCATGTGTAATACGGTTCGTATTGCATACGTGTGAACTCTGCAGGTTTAGGAGAAAGTACCCCATTTAAGCACAAATATTCAGTGTGTGCGGTCTCATTATAATTCAAATCACCTACATTTTAGCAAGAGTGCGACATAGAGTACCCCATACTCTTCCCTCCAAGTGTTTCCCCGCAAGAATGTAACTCGCTGCAAACTCTTAGCAAATAACGTTCCCTTGCATGTCAAAACACAGAAATCATCGCGCAATAGAACATGTTGCTGGAGGCTGGTCATTCACTGTTACCCAACTTTCACTGGGGGAAGCAGCTGGAATGGTAAAACCCATAATCTGCGTTTTTTTAAGCAAAGAAAGGCTGTTTGTGGAGTTGTCCTGTGGTGTCTCTCGGTGGTTAGACCTTTCTTGCCCTGTGTACAGTACGTGTGCACTGGGTAAAAACAATGAAAGAGGTGATTATAAGCAGCGCTGCATGATAATGAGGAAAGGCAGGCTTTCATTAGCGCTCGCAGCAAAATCGTGCTGCTGCTGGAAGCAAATGTACCAAAATGGTTGAGTTGCATTTTGAAAAGAGGGGGAGGAGAGGTGAGCTGAGGCAATGGAGGGGTCAATGTGAGAGGAGGGTCTCATGAGTGGCAGTACTACCTCTCGGAGAGGATGGAGGAGCAAAACATATTTTTTAGCAGGCAGGTCTGCAGAGAGCCTGCTGCTCTTGTTTCAATTTCCCTTGTTTTTCTGCTGAAAGAAACCCTATTTTGCAAACGCCTGGTGTCGAAACAGCAGGGAGGGCACTATTGGGGGAAGGGGGGGGAGTGGGGTTAATGACGGATTTTGCAAGCGACAGTGTGGCAGTAACCCCAGCACTTGTGTGGAGTGCTCGCAGACCAAGAGAAGCACTCCTAAACAAACGTATTTAATGTGTGCTTACATTTAAAGCGGGGCCAAGGAATATGACTACAGTTTTGTATTTGAAGCATTGTTGTAACATTTACGTATTGTTACATCAATCCTGATGCATTTCGGCCAACAGTGTGCCCTTCGTCAGGGGAAAGCATCTGTGAATGAGACCAGAAAAACAGCACTTACAAGAAGTATTCACCCATAGCGGGTGTATAATACTGTCAGGTTCATAACCGAACCTAGTAGCCCACATGTGTGCAACAAACCTGGAAAGGTGAAAAAATAGTAAAAACGTGCGGGCAATGTGCAGTTGTGAAATGCCCACGTGATATCTTGCAAGTGCAACACTAAACAGGGAAGAGTCTAAAAACGAGTATAAACGTTGTGCTCAACGAGTTATAGTGCCCAAAGTGTGACCAGAACAGAAAAACCATTGCTAAGTAGTAGAAGGCAAAAGATTAATAACAAGAGTTAACACAAGAATCCAAGTGAATCCCAGCGTGTGTCAATTCAAACGTAGAAGAGTACAAAGGTCATACGGACCTAAAAGGGTAACGAACAGCGGTTGATTAAAGTGACGAGCTGCAAGGCCGGCAACCATAAAAACAAGCTCTTGGCATTGCTGTGGGGAGGCCGTGGGCAGCAACAGCAGGGGTGAATAATTAGGGGGGAGGAGAAATGCGAGACACGGCCTGGCGGCCATGAAAAGTGTGAAGCAGGGGGTGGGGGTGCGGAGCCCTTTGAAGTGAAGCTCTCGGAGAGGCAGGCGGCTCGGGGAGCGCATGCACGAGCACATGTACTCGATGTAATCCGCCTGGTGGTTTCAGAGCTTGGTTTGCCCTCAATACTCTCGTCCTATTTATCACTTACGTGATAAAATAGGACGAGACCTAAAAATGGACGAGACCTAAAAATGAAAAAAAAGGAGTGCCTGAAAAATAGTAAGCAGTGGGAGGACACACGTAAGAGGCATTGCTCCAGGGGAGGGAGAAACACAAGAAAATAAAGGAAAGCTTACACAGCCACTCTTCAAAGGAAGATTGACTTCGAATTTAGGTTACTTTAATAAAAGCATGCCACATAATGCTGTGAACACTACTTTTTCCTCTTTCCACTAAACCGCTACCTCATGCTAGTTTTAAGTTTTAGTTACAGCTCTCCTTAAGAGTGCATGTGTTTGCAGGCCTTGCGCACCACCTCTAACTCCCCCGCTCGACATATTGCTTTCTCGTTGTCGGTGAGATTAAGAGATTTGCCCAGAGTCTCAGCATGCTGAACAGATTCCGGGACACGAACCTCATTCCCCACTTCAAAAGTCGGCAGCTGTGGTCATTAAGCCACATCTACTATGTTGTGTGTCTATTACATTATATTAGACCTATAAATTCCACAGGGACATCAGAGCCACAAGGAGGGATCAGAGTTCAACAAATCAGCAGCAAGTTTACGGGACGAGTGATTTATGAGCCACTGTTTGAATTCAATTTAATGGCAAATAAAGAGGAGACTAGGAGCGGAGCATAAACTAGGACTGGCTAGCTGCGCTTTTGGCAATGTTCTATTCCTGTATTTCATAATAAATCAAAGAACAGATGAAGTTGTGCTGGAATATTATTTATTTCTGCACAGATGCTGCCAGCGCTAACACTGAAGTTTATGATTCTAAACCAATTCAACGTTTGCATTGCAATGCAATTAACCATCATCTATAACCTCTTGGAACACATTGGAAAACCTGACCTATGCACCAGTAGGCAGGGAATTCGTAAACTGCTTGATCTTTCACTCAATAAGAGAAGAGGTTCATGTATCTGTGTTTCTCGTATGCAGAGGGGGGTAACTTGCCACATATGTAATTGGTCGGAGGTGAGTCATTAGAGATTAAGATATGAGCTCTCATCCCCATAAGTAAATATCCTGCTCATCCTGCTAGCTCGCCACATAATAAATATTACATGAAATGTGAACGTTGGCGGCATTGTAGGTTCTGTTTCAGAACAAGCGTGGCTCTGGTGCTCTCCAGACACATTTGTGGTACAAAAGGGGGTGGTGATGGACAGAGAATCTGAATCAATCAAACACTCACACCCAGTCAAAAGATCTGGGTTTAATCCATCACCGTTCTTTAGCCCACTCTGCCACCCCAGTTCAGACATGGCTATATGCAAATCGGTCTGACCCTGTGCCTCATGGGAACAGTCCAGCCCGAACTGCCAAGCCATGTCTTCCCTGGACCGGAAACAAGCATCCGAGGACCGGTTTCTGGCATTCCAGCCGTCTTCAGCCCGGCTTGCTTGAATCCAGTGGCAAAGTGAGCAAGGGACTCACGTCTGAGCATACCCTGCCACACTTATGGTGGCCAAAAGCGGTACAAAAGGGGGTGGTGATGGACGGAGAATCTGAATCAATCAAACACTCACACCCAGTCAAAAGATCTGGGTTTAATCCATCACCGTTCTTTAGCCCACTCTGCCACCCCAGTTCAGACATGGCTATATGCAAATCAGTCTGACCCTGTGCCTCATGGGAACAGTCCAGCCCGAACTGCCAAGCCATGTCTTCCCTGGACCGGAAACAAGCTTCCGAGGACCGGTTTCTGGCATTCCAGCCGTCTTCAGCCCGGCTTGCTTGAATCCAGTTGCTAAGTGAGCAAGGGACTCACGTCTGAGCAAACCCTGCCATACTTATGGCGGCCAAAAGCGGTACAAAAGTGGGTGGTGATGGACGGAGAATCTGAATCAATCAAACACTCACACCCAGTCAAAAGATCTGGGTTTAATCCATCACCGTTCTTTAGCCCACTCTGCCACCCCCTTTTGTACCGCTTTTGGCCGCCATAAGTGTGGCAGGGTATACTCAGACGTGAGTCCCTTGCTCACTTTAATTCAATTCAATTCATAAAGTTTTATATAGCGCGAACTTGATCCCGAAGGATATCAGAGCGCTTTACAATTTGAGGCAAAGGTAACAAATCAGAACATTAGCCTAACATGGGGAATCTAATGGGCATTGAATCAACTAGTACAAACATAACAGCTCAATATAACCTGAGTGCACGAGTAGGAATGGGCTATGCGATGTCTGTATTTTTTCACACACATGCCTTGAGGCAGAGTATTGGATGCAAACAAATCGATTGTGTTGGCAATCCACACAGCACAGAGCTCTACCCTCATACACAACACCGGGATTCAAGCAAGCCGGGCTGAAGACGGCTGGAATGCCAGAAACTGGTCCTCGGAAGCTTGTTTCCAGTCCAGGGAAGACATGGCTTGGCAGTTCGGGCTGGACTGTTCCCATGAGGCACAGGGTCAGACTGATTTGCATATAGCCATGTCTGAACTGGGGTGGCAGAGTGGGCTAAAGAACGGTGATGGATTAAACCCAGATCTTTTGACTGGGTGTGAGTGTTTGATTGATTCAAATGCTCTGTCCATCACCACCACCCCCTTTTGTACCGCTCCAGACACATTTGGACATTGTTTTCAATACAAGTTACTTCTCCACTGCTTTTGGCTATATATTGTGTGGACTGCCACTCAAATGGATCGATACAAGAGAACAGCTTTGGAAAGGCAACAAATGAAAGGGTGGGTCCAAGTTAATTAAAGAACTCAATTGCAATTTACGTTAAGTAGATGCTCAAAATATACAACAGAAATAGGCAGTTTACTGTGGACACTGGGAGTATAGTCTAGGTGCCTCTTGTGCATGTACGTCCTTGCAGGACTACAGACTCCTCAACCATGCCTTGGCACAAACTGCGCTTTGGTGTGTCTCATAAAGTCCCCTGCGCACAAACATGCAGTCTCATTACTGCGGACATGTGTGCAGACATGTGTGCTTTGTAGCACAAGTGTATTAAACACACCTCTGAAATATACCTAAGGTTCCACAATGAATCAATGTGGACTGCTTGGAACAAAATTTGCTCAAACTCTGAATGTTTGCCGTAAGAACTGCATAAGTGCGCTATACAAACAAGTTTAATACACTGGGAGGGGGAGGAGAAATGCAAAACACGGCCTGGCGGCCGTGAAAGTGAAAGTACCGCCGGCCGTGGGCAGTGAATAATTAGGGGAGGAGAAATGCCTGAGGCCAAGCGCACGCTGGGGGAAGCTTCAGGGGAAGCAACAGATGGCTGGCTTTGATGTGGTGATGCCAGGCAGGCAGGCAGGCGGATAGAAGCTCATGCACGGGTCACATGCACTTCTGGAAATCCGCATTTTTGAGAGCTTAGTTTAGCCCAAATAGGTTTCGAGTTATAAATAACTCAACCTAAAAAGCAGCGATGGAAAAAGAACTGCAGAAGTCAGATAAAGAGACAAAGTGTTTGGTGGTGAAAGAAAGAGGCATGAGGTATAATCAAAACTAGGCAGCATAGACATTTGGCAGCCCTGGCCTTCTGCAGCACTCGTGGTGTGCTCATATGAAAAACTTTGGACCTCTGCACTTACTTTCTTTATCACTGCTTATATAATGGATGCAATACAGTAAGAAGTGAGTAAATCAAATAATACATCAACAGGATATGAGAATATTGAAAATCTCACATAACATAAATGGGAAACATCACTTACAACGCAAATTTTACCACGCAGTGCCTTTACGATGCAACTTTTACAACGCAAACTATTTCAACGCATTGCGCTGGGGGCGCTCTAGGATAGGGAATGGGTTTAATTTACTGTCCAACACCTTCCCTACTATCCACGGGGACTGGAGTTGGAATAGTATATTAAACTATTCACTATCCAGCGCCCCAAAGCACTATGCGTTGTAATGGTATGCGTTGTAAAACCTGCGTTGTAAAAGCATGCGATGTAAAAGCATGCGTTGTAATGTCGTACATCCAACATAAATACCATCTTCACTGCTGAGCGCACAGTATTCCATCCTGCTCACCCTCAGTTTCCCATATCCTGGGGAGAGTAGCTGAATCACATATATTGCTGCTTCTGACTTTCCCCTGGCTGACAAATGTCATCCTCTTGCAGACAGTACACTGATAATTTAAGCATGGACTGCAATTCCCACTGCTGCCAGTTTCCTTCATTGGGAAAGAAGAGCAAATGCATTTGCACCCACAACTCCTTTTTCCATGATTCTCCAAGCGTGGTGTAGGTACTTCAGTAAAGGAGAAATTTGTGAAGTCCCTTCCTAGAGAATTCCAGGTTTGCACTTCTGAATATGACCCTGTGCATAGCCAGAAGGAATATGGTAATTCAGCAGTGACCGCTCCTAAGGATGCAGGAATTGTCCTTCACTGCCAAGCAAGATCAGTTTAAATTCCTCTTGCTTCTAGGGAAGAAAGTATTAGGCTTTTGTCTGTTTGGGGGACCCTACTGATGCAGGGCTTTTCGCCCTCTAGCCTTACCACCAGCTTATATGCGGTGCCAGGTCTTTTAGTTTTATCCCCCGTTCTTGATTTCAGCTGAGGTAAATTTGTCTGGCCATCGGAGTTTCCTTTTTCAAGTACAACCTCAAAACTGCTCTACCCTAGCCCATGCATTCTCCTTCTCCCATCTTCACAGACCACCAATTACAGGCTAGCAGGCAGTTCTTCTTTAAAATAGAATTGTGTCTCTTGTCTCTAGCTGATCACAAGACCAGTTACATCCTACCACCCAAGAATTGTTCCCCTAATTTCGAAGGCCAAATGCCTAAAGTAGAGAAACCCTAATCCAGTGCCTATTTTGCTGCAAATGCAGTACCATGTTTCAGAATCACAACTGGTTTGATAGAATCTTTATCATCGGTTGATAACTGATGCGTTTGAGGACTGTAAAGAAGGACCAGAAGGCTTAGATCCTCACTATAAGTGGTTGATTGAATCCAATGACAGCTTCGGTGTTTTATGCCAACAATGGGTGTATGTTAACACCATGCGCGCTAGCGGAATTCCGCTCGCACGCTGGCATTTGCGAAAACGCACTTTACATGACGAGCTGGGCTCGTCATCAGCGTGCGAGGAGGCTACGCCATGACGAGCCCAGCTCGTCATGAGCGTGGAAGGGGTTAAACCCCGTATTACTTTAAGGCAGTTACACTTAATTAGACATGAATCATTCATAAAAAGTTTGAAAGGATTTGTAAAAATAAGCAATGTTTCAAAGAAGTTTCTTCAGGCTTATTTGGATGTAAAACATTTATTTCTCACACATTAGTACCTTTGATACGTTTTTTCCTTTTAAATACTGATAGCATTCTTTCAAAGGTCTTGACATAGGTTTCATGAGTTAAGTGTACTGTTAAACATTTTGCAGCCAGTACGTGTTTCGCCCTATAAGGTGCCATATAAGCCTAGGGCGTTTTCAAGGCTTACCAATTTATTAGTGTAGTTTGACTGCCAGTTTAGGGATGATCATGGAAACATCTTCAATTTCATTGGTGACAAACCTGGGTGCCAGTCTCAGGCAAAATCCCCTGTATTCGTCCCTGCGGTCCTGCTCAGAAAGGAGTTCTGTAGCTAGGATGGCTGTCGACCTGTGATTCTCTTTTCAGGAGTGGGATGATCAACCCTATTTGAAGTATTAGAAGAAGAGGCCTCGCTTATGAGAGTTGTTAACTGTGTTAAGGGATCTGAGTGCATCTTGAATTTTGGTGATCTTCCTGAAGCTAAATTTGGTTCTTTTATGAGTGGCAAGGATGCCAGTGAAGTCTTGTATTGAGAGTTGCTTAAAGGTGGTTTACTTGGAAAGGATTTGGTGTGGATCAAATGTGTCATTTCACTAACGATTGTGCAACATGCAACAACCACTTGACAAAAACAAAGGACCATTTGGTCACATCAGCCAAGCTTTAAAAAAGCTGCGTTGTCTTCTGCTGCCATCTTGCATACATTTTACCAGGCTCTCCATCCATATATGGATGATAGTGAGGCAAACAATCTCTGAACTTCAGTAGGCAATCATATAACCCATAGCCATAATTTGAGTCCAAACATCTCACAAAGAATTCACAAGCAGACATACTTTTTCTTCATATTGTTACTGTCCATGGAATGGCCTTCATGTGAACGGAAGCCTTGCTGCTCTGATGCTTCAGGATGGGTCTCAAGATTCCTCTCCTCCCTATCTTCTTCTCCCTGTGAATTGATCTTCCATTTTCGATCACACTTCTAAGATCAATCACCTTTCCTTTCAAATATACAAGTACCCCGTAATATTAAAAGCCATTTTTTTTAGTTGCAGTTGATGTGGTGTTCAATTTTGTGTGTCTTCTCACCGACAAAGTGATTGACGTATTTGCTTATTGTGTGCAGTATGGGGGGATCTGGAAGAATATTGTAGTTTGTGACTGTTGAAAACACACTGCCTTTGTTTAATGTGTATCTCCTAATTGACTGACTTGTTTTTGGCTTACTGACTCGGTTATGCTAAGGTATGAAGGAATGTCTGACCAGAGAGGTTTCATTTGTGTTCAGTCATCCTTTGAATGGGTTTCCTGTCGTGTTTTATTGGTTATTAGCTTACCTGTCGCGCGTTGCTGCGATCTCAGAAGAAAGGACACTTAAGGAAACTTGTTATGATAACATTCAATTTACATTGTGTCATTTTTATTAAAACTTATTTATTTTAATATGGAAAACATTTTAAAGTGTTTTAATTCTGTTTATTTGTTCGAATGCTTGTGGATACACGGTATTTTTTGTTTTTCAGTCTGGTGTGTACACTAATAAATCAGAAGGTTTTCCGACACGTGAGCTGGCCACATACAGTTGTCCATGTGAGAAGCACGGATTCTCCAAATCTAGTCCACACACTTGCAGCGGTTGTTTTTGTGCTTTGTTGATGGTCATTGCAAAAGCGAGTCGCACCAAAACTATAAACGTTCAGTATTAGAAAGATTATGAGGGCCCTGGGGGGCCGGGGCCAATATCTTACACATTTTTCTTTTTTGCCAGGAACCTCTGTTGGAGTGGACTCAACAACTTCCCAAAGTTTCATGGCGATCGAATGAATGGTGTAGTAATGCATAAAGGACAAACAGACATACTTTCGTTTTAATATATATAGATGGGTAGTTCTTAGCTGGCAGTGAGTTTGTAAATCATATTTCATTAGAGGCAAGTGCATAGACATTCATCGTGGATTCAGTTGGGTTTGCCAATGTTTCATGATCTTGTCTGTGAGTTGAGAAGAAAGTCTTTCAAAGAATCTTTTATTCAGATGTATTGCTTACTTGGATGTCTCTTTCTGCTCCGGGACAGTAAAAGGGTTAAAGGATGGCACATCCTGTTTCTTTCTTTTGAAAAGTGATCAGGCGCATCCTCGGTTGATTGTTCGTTTCTAAACTGCCTGAGGATGTAAGCAATTTGGGACATTAATAGTGATCCTTCACACATGTAGGCACACCCTTCAGATGTTCTTTCAGAACTTTGGTAATGCGTCAGAAGATCTCGATTGACTAAACATAAAGTTCTTCTGAATGGAAAAAGGAACGTGAGGCCTCAGTCTTCTAACTGCTTACTAAAGAACACATACTTGTGAGGTAAGTAAATTAAATCCATATTTCTGTAAACTACATTGATTGGGCAGGAAAGTTGTCATTGGAGGCAAAACACCCATACGTTTTCTTCAAACGAACAGTTCAATAAAGATTAAAACATCATAGATCGCTGTGCCAACAACAGTAAACCTGATATGCTTTTGGAAATTGACCTGCTTTGCAGCAAAAGAGGTTTCGTTTGAGAATCTAGCATGTGAATGTGATTTAAAAAGCAGGATGTTATCTGACATTACGGTAAGAATAATATCAAAAGATAAGCCAATTGTATTTTTTAGAAAAATGCATTTAAAAGCACATTTTTTAATCTACCCCCGTTTCAAATTAAAAGCCCGTTGACTGTAAACAATTTCGACGTTACTGCTAATCAGTAATCATTCTGTTATAATCTAATTACACATTGTTTTCGATATTTTGCAAAATATTTAATTTTCATGGGCATCCATAGACAATCTCTGATTGAAAAGTAGAGAACTCATATTTGTTCTAATTGGAAACTGTTTGTTTCTAAGCCAGGGTCGTGCGTAGTTGTATTATCTTTTTTTACTGAAATTGCTGCAATATTTTAGGGAGTTCATGAATCCATTTCAGTGGCTCATTTGTCTTTAGCACATGAATAATTGCAAACCAGCCCAGAGAGGAGGGTGAACTGATGCGTGTCTGGGCACTCCTAACGAGTCTCATAGCTGGTTTATGTTAAAAACACCATTTGCAGGCTGGGCCTCAGCTATCTCTTTGACAGTCCTAGAAACAATGCTTAATTTGGGATGGTGGTTTCCAGTGCTTAGCACCCCCACTTTTCAATACCTGTGCTTGTGACAATATCTGCCACAAGGTGGCGCTGTCTGGCTAATTTAGACATGACCTCACCAACGGGTAATTATTAATTCAATTTACCTTTAAATGACTATTACCTGCTGCCCAAGTCATTTTTATAGCTTTTGGGACCTGCATTACTCCTAATTGTCACACTTGTAGCAGTGTGATGGTCAGTAGTTCTGTTGTTACTATCATTGTCAGCATAACAGGGGCAATGTGTGGTGCAACCTGCAGTGGGCTCCTGAGGAGAATCCTGCCACTTATGTTTCTTACAAATTAAGCACTGTCTTGAAACATTGGCTGTTGATCTAAAGAGATACTTACAGGGGCATATTGATTATTTATAGAGGAAACAAGACTCCAGAAACTACTGGATAATCCATCTGTTATTAAATATATTCAGATTTTTGTATCTACATGCCTGGAGCCCTATCTTGGCGGGATAACTAAACCAGAACACAGATTTTATCTCACTAGGCTGAGATTGACTATTGGTAATTTTCTCGTGGCTTTTCCCATGGAATGCACCTGGTATGCTTCTCTCTCAAAGGGAGGAGCTAATTTATTTGCAAAATGTCTCTTCTGTTGAGATTTGTACCACTGTCCTTAACTATATTGTTACTGCACTCAAATTAAGAAGAAACTATGAACTTTAACCCCTGGATAGACAAGAACTATGCATTCAAGTATTACTGTTAGTTAATTAGTCATTTTGTATTTTCAACTAAATTCGTTTGGTTTATTGTGATGCTGGTTGGTTTGTAAAGGAATTTTGACATAACATCCATTTATATGTTTTGTTTTATTGTGTTAATTACACAAATTCAGAATGGTTTTACTTTGTGCTTTCATGGTCATATACATTGGCCCAATAAAGTTATTCTGACTGAGTCTCAAAGTCTCCTTCTACTGCCCATGCTGTTCTTCAGTGCCTCCACCTTGAATTCATGAACCTCTCTACCCACCTCTCCAAACACTGCTGCTTATTCTCCAATGTGACTTTTCCAACAACCTCTTTTTCCTCGACAATATCTGTGTTTTTTCTTCTCCCTTATGTTTTTTCATTGCATCCCAATCTCCACTTATTCTCTTGGACATTGATTAGGTTAGCACCTGGAACCGCTGTACTACCATTACTACACAGAAGTCTCAAGGCTGAAGAAGGCAGCTGCAGGAACCGATTAAGTTAATAAGGTTTTAAGGGCTATGCATTCTTCCAGTAGTTTCCGATTCTTGAATTGAACCTAACCCCCAACAGCTAACAGGAGGCTATTGACTGCCTATAGGTGGCGCGCAAGGGCAACCGTGCAATTTCATTGGGGTCAAAAGATGCGATTGGTACTTCACTTGAGCCTTTCCTAGCCAGGGATTTCTGCGGGCCCAGTCTAAGGCCCCGTAGCAATTAGAAAGTTTCATTGAACTGGGTCTCTATTGGGTCCTATAAAAATGTCCTTCATTTTTCAGACAAAAACACATCAGTTTCTGAACAATGAATATAAAACACATTAAGGTAATCCATGCCCGTGCACTTGGCATCTATAAGGACTCCAAATCTGGCAAGGTTGCTTCCAGTTTCGCTAACTTGTCCTTCTCCTGGTGAAGCATGTACTCTCCTGCAGCTGGACGGCTCTATGCACCACCCCACCCACTGCAGATGCAACCTTTACCACTGTCCTTTTTTTTAATGTGCTCAGGCAGAAAGTAAAAGCATAAGTAAAAGAATGCACAGAGAGCTGGTCAGAGTTGTTTGTAGACATCCTTTTCCCTCCACTTGGGAGGCACTCCTGAAAGAGGCGAAGTCTACGTTCGCCATGGACATGCCACTCTGACAAACTTTTTCCCTCAACACCCTAAGCCATGCATCGCACAGCTCCACCCACCATCGTAGCACTCCCAAGCTCCCTACAGCACAATACTCCCCTCGCCTACTCATACTAGTCTCAACCGCCCTATTCCATCGTACATAATCTTCTAGGCTAGGCTTCCGTTTATCCACTGGTATCCAATTGCTACACATGCACTTGGACCCTCTCCCCCACTTCCTTACCTCCCACTTCCCTTCATTTACTTGACCCTCAATCCCCTTTCCAAAAGTTTACTCAGCTGCTAACTACATTATGCTTTACTATGCATTGTTGTTGACACATGATAAGCGTGGCTCAAATCCACTTACACTTGGCGCACTGGTTCGGTCCCAGCCTTTCCCTACTCTCACCTCTCCCAAAACCACCTCCGCGACTCAGCGCCGCACCTCTCCCCCTGCCTCTTGCCACTTGCTGCAACAAAACCCTCGTCTTTAAATCCTTAGCCTTCTTTTCCTGCTTGTCCTTGTTCTCATTTTCCCTGTGTTCGTAATATTGCGCCATACTTAGTATTCCCGAAGGAGAGGACGTCGTCCACGTGCTCTCCGACGCTTGCAGTCTAGCTGATATTTCAGGTAATAAATTTGTAACAAACCTGTTAACAAAGAGCCGTAACCCTCCATCCTGTGACACATCCTGCCCACTAAAATCCATGAACGTTTCCTCAAACCTCGTAAAGAAATCTGAGACCGCCTCATCCTTTTTCTGTTTACAAGCCGTCAACTTGTCCCAATCTACCTTTTTCGGGGGAATAAGGGAGTGCATATACTTTATTATGCGCCCCGGTAAAGCTAATATTTCAGCCTTCGGCTTCTCCCCTGGCTTACGCTCCTTGTCCCAGTCCTGTAACTCCTGCCATGTACCTCCCAGTTCCTCCCTATGATCCGTACCTTTCACCTGCCACCACACATCAACCGGGACCAAAAGCCCGAAAAACAATTCAACATCGGCTAACGTCATCACCGTAGAAGACGCCGCTTCCGTAAGCTCTTTGTAATAGGCGGTCGGATTCTTTCTGGAATCCGGCAGCTGAGCCTTCAATGACAACACCTCACTTCTCTTCCATGGCGTATACACCCATTGCTCCTGGAAATGTGCATCAATTCTGTTCCTTGTAACAGCCCTCGTGACCGGGTCTAACAACTCGGGGACCTCGGGATGAAAAATAGGGTGCACCTCGCGCATTGGGTGGAGACCTGGGAAGTGGGGTGTACCAACAGAGGGTAATTCATTCCTGTATTGCAATAGCGCGCGCAGACTACTCATCACTTCCTTCACCCCCGTGTTCGTTCTGTACGCTCCAGCCTGTATATCTCGTAAAACCGCCGGAGCCACACCTCCATATCCCTGCTCCCATAGCGGTATCAATACATTAGACATGTGCCACAAAGCGTGCTGCTGCATCAAGGGCTCAAAATCTTTCATGGTGGACCAAATATCTTCGAACGAATAAATATTATTCCTGGCCCATTGACATGCCTGATTAGCCACCATACTTTTTTCATCTAAACCAACTGTAGAGCGTGTAAGCAGCTTCCGTACCTGGGAAAACAATCCGCTACCTGCGCCGTGACTCGGTGTTAGCATCTCCTGACTGGGGGTGGTACTAGCTGAAACAGTAGGGAGTGCTAAAGAAAATGGTGAGGGTGCAGGTGAAGTGGTCTGGAGTAGAGAAACGAGGGGTGTTGAGGGCAGGGATAGTTGGGGGGCACTCGCTGAAGGACCTGGAACGGCACTACTAGGGGCCGAAAGTGGCAAGGAGGGGTACAAGGGCTGTGGGGCATAAGGGGGAGGGGGTCGGGCATTCAAAATGTCCTCCATCTCATCAGGGTCGTCTTCTCGCACCACATAACTTTTATTTTCTTTCAACCTACAAAGTCTATCTGCGCGCTCCATACGTAGTGCATTCTCATTCCCCACCTGTTCCCTCGCTTTCTGCGCCATAGTCTGGGTGGACTTTTTATACTCCTCTTTCTCCTCTCGCATCTTGCGTTTCCTGGCCTCTTTCTGCCACACTCGCAAAGAGTCGAACATACTCTGACGGCTACGCCTAGCAAACAGTTTGTCTTGCAAATAATCCAACTTAGCTTCATCAAAAGAACCCGTCAAAGGCCATTGTAAATCCACATTATCAGCAGTGTACCGATGCCACAAAGTACCAAACAAAGTCGGGACCAGTCCATGTTTAACATACATATCAAAACTCGGTGTCCCTTCAGGGGGTGCAGGTTGGCTCTCGGCCAGTCTAGTATCTGAGGGTCGACAACAGCATCCAAAACATCGCAACTTACTAAAACACGGCATCTTTACTTTAATGTAAAAGTAGCACTCCTCCACTGACTACTTTTACCTTGAATCACAACTCGAGTTCATTCACACACACACATATATAAACGGACATTAGAGAACCACGTACACATATACAATATCTCCAAACACGTGTTACCAAATGGGACAAGGCCCGTCGACCAAGTCCTGGGGAACCTGGACTCTACCGCAGACCGAACAGTACGCTAACTGTTCTGAGGACGGGGAACAGATCCGCCACCCGTGCGGCACTATGGATCGCTGCGCACTTTACCGCGGGAAGCCCAGGCCTCACCTCCACTGAATCACCACACTAGGTGTTCAGGGTAAGTACCGGAGTCTACCCACAATGAGCCACGCCTTCACCACAGTACCATTCGGTCGGATCGCTACAAACAATTACCTCGAAATACGTCCCCAACCCCGTCAAGTCTGTCAGAGCACCAACTCGTACTCTGAGTTCCCCGGAGCACACTAGCCCCAGGAGCACACCAGCTCCTCAAACCATCGGAGACACTCTAGTCTCCCGGAACACTCCCGTTCTTGCAACAATCACAGGTGGACCACTCACCTTCCGTAGGCGGCACCGACCTCTACCGTTCTCCACCTCCGGCTGCCAGGACCAACACGGTCAGCTTCAAGTTCTGCCTTCTGGACCCCGGCGTAAGATCCGAACCGGGACCTCTCCCGATCAGCAGGGTGGGGCAGCGCTGCGAGAACCAAGCTCGGCATCAGATGGGAACCCGGGCCCACCGTGCCGACCAGCGGGTCCCCGGTCTTCTGCTACCCACTTACGGGTGAGAAAGATCCATATCGCGGGGTCCCTGTTCGGGCGCCATCTGATAAGCGTGGCTCAAATCCACCCGAGTGACTTACCGCACTCACCTATAGTTACCATATAGGAAGTCAGCCGGACAGTGGAGAAGAATAAACAAAAGTCTTTATTAGGCCAAACAACACTCATATGAGAGGGCCCTGTCCGACCTCACTCCTAGGAGTGCGAACGAGAGGACTGACTCTCTGCATCACAGCAATACATTATAATGCAATACAGTAACGAGGGGCACGCCCCTTGTGGAAAGTTACCGAGCCTCAGACCAGTGAACAATGCTCTCATACAGCAGGCATCTGCACCTGCAAGGGATACATTATTATCTCTGCTCAAGGCCATGGAGCAGGCTTCTGCGTCTCTGAGCATGAGAACATTACAGATAACGAGACTTGTTAGTTTCGGCCACAGTAAGCCGAGAAACGAAAACTGCTGTCTTAGTATATTTCTGTATTCCTGCGGGAGGGGCATGAGCGAGCAGAGGCCGCAGGCACAGAGAGTTACACAAAATGGTGGCACACAGGCTAAGCTAATAAACTAATATGGTCACACATACATTTGAATATAAGCAATGAGTGAGAATATAAATTCACCATAAGTGCATATACGAACTGCATTAGTTAGTCATATGATGCTAACTCGCACATCATCATAGGGTAATTAGGGCATCGAAAAGTGAATTCTATCACACAGCTATGCAAATGTTTCAATGTCCCATGCTCCTGTTTTGTTAAATCTGGCAGCTGTAATTGTATGGTGTACTTTAAATGTTCAATATAATGAATTTTAAAAAAGTAATCAACATCAGCAATTTAGTTCCTGGTTGTAATTCACATGTTTCACTTAATCTTCCATTCCCTCAGAATGTTTGTCTTGGATGTGTTTCTGTAGGTTTTTTGTGAAGCATGTTGCTCTTATGTAATGCATACTTTGAATTGAGTCACATCCAAGTGTGTTTAATGGTCTACAGCTAAGACTTCTGGAGTTGAGGCTTAAGGCAGTTTGAGTTTCTCACAAGTGCTGTCACTAGGTCAAACAGCTTATTCCATCCTTGACATCTGTGCTGGCTGCACAGAGCAGTGATCCTGTGCGCCAGTTACAACTGTGATACTATGCCATAGCGGAGGAGGTGCCACTTCTAAAGGATGCCCAATTTTTTATTCCACTTATGGTATATACCGACCCCTCCTATTTTAGCATTTTCAGTTTGCTCCAGCAGCTTTCTTCAGTTAAATCGATATAGTGGTGTGTTTTCAAAAGCACTCGCTCTGTAGGGCGCTCTGTGCTTTTCAGAGCCAGACTTTTACAATGAAGCCAAGCATTGTTAAACCTTTCTGTAGCGAGCAATGTAGCAGCATGCTGTTGGTAGACCACAGGGTTTCCCCGCCATGCCTTTGTGGAAACAAGTGTCCGCGCACTGGCGCCATGCAAGCAAGCCCAGGGTCGCGAGGTATGTCAAGCGGTTTCTGAAGCATAGTGCATAAAGTAATCAACTTTTAATCAGCCTTGAGCGGTTTTCAGACCCACTGGCACCAGGATCACCACGAATATCTCTCTCCATTTTATATTCATGTAAGGAAATTTGAAAACTCTTTTCATCCTGGAAAATATTCTTGTAATGATTTCTCATGTCACTGTGAACTTTTGGTTGGGAAAGGATCCAGGCTTTATTCTCTAAGAGGACTAATAATTTTCTGGTTTACTTTGCTGGGTGGTCTGACTGTTTTTAAAGCAGAGTAAGTTCAAAGGGTGAAATATAGCAAAGCTTGGCTTCTGGATTTAGAAGATAGGGGAAAATTAGTTGGTTTTTTTGGGGGGGGGGGGCGTATTTTATGAGGGTAATTTTCAGTATATTTAGCAGTCTTCCTTAACCATAATTATGAAGGTCTTTTCAGAAGTGGCTAACTAGTCTCATGTTTGTGACAGGCAATCACTTGAAAGTAGTGCCTGGAAATGCTATCCTCCTTGTGTTGCAAAAGTCAGTTTTGCGTCTTCCACACTCAATGCAGTGAAGTGGGTTTCCCTATAGGTATTGATGTAACACACAATGATAGGGTTACCTTGCAGGATGTGATGAGGGGCCCCTGAGTCTCTCCTAACTCACAGACCTGCCTTGATCTTGAGCTGAATGGGGCCACTTTGTAGTTTTGAGAGCCACCCGTAGTGTTGGGGGCCCCTCTGCCCTGTCGTAGCCTTTTACACCCCTGCCTATTGGGCTAAGTTTCTTTGTATTCCTTGTTAGATTATTTTCTAGTGTTTTATGCTTCTCTACCTATCAAAACAATGGAGGACTCATAATGTCAATATAAAAGCGTAGGAAAGTAAAACTCATTTAAAATATATGTGTACGAGTAGACTAACCCTAAAAATAGTCTGCTAATCGCAGTGCTTGATTGGTGCAGTTGTGCTCACTGCCACTCATTTTAATGAAGTAAGACACATTTTTCATCACTGTCTTTGACCCAGAGCAACACCAGGAAAGGCTGAAAAGAGAGAAAGAGAGACAAACCGAGGAAAACAGTGACAAAAGGAGAAAGCGGGTACAAAAAAGAGCCTCCAAAGGTGAAATAAGAAACGTAATGTTTGTGGATAAAAGATGTCTTAAGTGGAATCAAAACAAGATTAGGTAGAACTGACAGACTTGAAAGACATTTCGGACCACACTTATTTATGTTTAAAAAAAGTATGCGCTGATTAAGCATTTGAATAAATATAACATTCAGTTCCCAAACATTAAATCCATCAGATCTGATTAATATAAACATTTTGGTCATTCTCTGAGCGGATCATATTTCCTTCACTAGTGTTTCAGGATAGATGATGATTACAGGTAAATGGGAGGCACTTGGGTGGCCCCACAAAGTCTTTTTACCCTAACGCGCTTGTAATCCGAGCACCAACTCCAGAGTGAAGGGAGCTATTTAGGTCTTTCCTTATTAGCACACGTTTATATTGTCATCCTACACAATTATATTGTTGAAGGTTTTGGGAAAATTTAGGAATACATCATTGGGCTTGCAGTTTCGAGATGGTAGTGATGGTATTGCCTAAGTAGAGGAAGTTCAGAGAGGAGATTATTTTTCTGCGATGGACTACCCTGGAGATGCTCAGTGGTTGATGGAGGTGTATGGTCCTCAGATACATTCTGTGACTAGTCTGTGCTTGAGATATTCCTTTGGCCTTAATCAGTAGTGCGAGTGAAACTGACATCCAGGATGTAGCTCTGAACCTGAGGCGACCTTAGGCCTGAAAGACACTACAGGGCAAACGACAATCAAAATGAGGGAGTGTGCCACAGGCAGCCCTGAGGTGACTTCGGCCAATGATGTAGCCAAGTAGCCTGGGTCGCGGGGCAAGGGGGATATGGGAAAGCTGAGCTTCTCTGTAGACCGTGAAGGAGCTGGACAGTTAAAGGTATACAGCAGAGCAGGGTTCACAAGAGCAGAATGTGCAGGGCAGCGAGGAACGCAGCACCGTCAGTGGTGCGAGACAGTGCAAGATGGAGGGCAGTTGAGGTACAAGGCAGCCTGTAGTACAGTCAGTCATGGGCAACAGGAGAGGATACAGCACCATTGGGAATCAGGTGCTGTAGAGCATGTACGAATAGGATCAGACCCTCTGTTCCACAGCAAGGATCTGGCTTGTCCATCGAAGCGGTCATTGGATCCATGTAACTCCAACGTGCTGGAGCACAGGGCCTTGTAGCCTGCCCGGACAGTACAAAAGAGATTTGTCGAAAAGCAATGGGGCAAGTGAAAAATAAACATCTCTGTGGCATTATCAAGTACAGCATGAAAGGCATGTAAGGGAGTTTATATACGTATTACAGGATAACTCTAAAATGTCTATTTACATCTGAACTCTGAGCAGAAAATTTTTATTAGACCATACGAAGTTCATTCCTTCTCTAAATAGAGCGAATAAATGTGAGCAACCAATTATGGAATACTTTTACATTATGCTATGTTTTTAATTGATCAGAAATAATGTAAAGTAGCAATTAGTTCCCACATAAAACTTTTTTTTTAAATATCCGAATTATTCCTATAATAGATTAGAAAGCTCCATATCAATCGGCCAGGGGACATGCAAACAATTATGACAACACACATTCTTGTACATAGTATGATGTTCTGAAGTAATCTACCTTTTCAGGTAGATTACAATGTACTTGTAGATGGTGGTTTCACTGCTATTCGTTGTATTTTGTTCTCAGGCACTCTATAATACAGCAACTCAGTGTAATATTTTATGTTTACACTATATTTCGATGTACTACTTCTGGATTGTTTTAAGGGACGCTGTACCTTTTCCCAGGGTTCTTTGCATTCTTCTATTGGACATTCAGTACCTTGATGTACACCCTTTCATTTAAAGCATAAAATGACTTCACTGTCGTGATTGATGGTTGATTACAAATTTTTTGGATTCCATTGAAGCACTGCCTCCACCAACCTCTCTGGTTGAGAATTGATATGAACAACTTTGTAATCATTCCTAGAAAACAATCTTTTCGGGTTTCAGGCAAACCTCTCATCGTCTCACTTGATGAAATTGGAAATTCACAGAATCAGGGGCCTACCAATCCCCTCACCTCTCTCTGTCAGATGAGCTAGTTCGATCTTTACAGTACACTTGTTCCTTTTTGCATTATTTGTTTGCATTTTCTATCTAATTATTGCCCCTGCTCTGAGGAGACTCCAAGTATCCCTACAAAGTCCCATGTGTTTTATTTCAATATGACCAAAGTTATTCCATATGGGTGTATGGACAGTCATAACATTGTCGATATTTCTGATATTCATGCTAATTTGTTAGCATTATCCTACATTTGCATATGAAGTGGGCATTTTTGTTTATTCATCTTAAGCCGGATAGATCCATTCCAGGGGTCACCTTTGAGCAAATTTGATCCCCACCTTCGCAGTATGTGGTAGGTTTACACTTTGAACTGATGATTTGACATGTTTGGACTGTTTCCAAGTGAAGGTGGAGCTAGCGTAGTAAATAGTAGCCAGTGGCCGCTGTTGCCCAATCATCACGTGCTAGTATCGCGAGAAGGGTGGCATCATTTACGACCAGCACGCGCTTGCTGCAGCAGAACACTGCCACTTGCTCATCAGACCTGTTAGGAGCAGCTCGCCTGCGCGAGGCTGCCTCTTTTGAAGGCGTCGGGCGAATTGTTGGCTGCACGCTTAGGCCGGGGAGTAAAGATTGCGCAAGAAACTCAAGCCCGCTGCAACTGCACAACATTCCTTGGAAATAATATTGGCCAGTTACCATGACACTACACGCAACGAATGTAAATTCAATTCACTCTGAATGTTCATTGTTTCTTGGATTCCACTTACATTTCCCTTAAACTTTCCTATACATCACATCTGGAATGCGTGTGGCATTCAAGTATTTCCATATGCAGCCTCGTAGCTGCATGACGCATAGCTGTCATTGGTGCTTCCGCATTGGACGGTTAGATTTGCTATTCCCTTTCGATACAGTCACAAGAAACTTAAACGGGGCAGTATCTATAGGTCTCAGATTGCGGGGGGGTGGATAGCGCGTCTCTCTTGTCTGGACAGTGTACATTCCAAGGCAGAGTCATCGGTGACTGTGCGGTATTGAGAGCGGTGCCAGGAAATGCTCGTCGCAGGCTGATCTGTTTACTGTTGGCAGATGGGAGAGTATCCGCCAATGCGCATGACACGGTTTTCACGATTCCTTTTCTGGAGCAGTAGTTGCAGCATTTACGAAGACTTATTTCTGCTTAATGATTTCAATCGTACTATGTGTGTTGTGTATATGCGTTTTTTTTGTTTTGTTTATTATGGGTGCAGTGCATGTAAAAGTCTCCAATTGGAATTTAAGTTCTATATTTACTTCAGCTGAATAGCAATAATGTATGGACAACTGCACATTGTAAAATATATATTTTTAAATCCTAATGGTTTTCAGTTGATTCCTTCAAAATGTAATGTGCAAATACTTGATTCTGGAGAATTTTTTTTTTTAATTAAATTGAAATTGATTCTGGAACGTTTGGGTGAAGTTTGGTGGCACGAACAGCCATATATGACTTTCTTTGATTAAAGGACAGGTCCAGCAGCACACACATGTGTGGTAGAATGTGGAAGGATAGACTACAACGCAACCATAGCAAACCATAACCAAACCATAGAATTTGAACATAGGGTACCAAAGCCCTGATGTTACATAAATCTGTCCCGGCGAACATTTGCACTTGCCCCTAATGTCAAAAACAAGCATTAGAAATGCAATAGGTCTCGCAGCATTAGAGTTAGTGCTTTTAGAATTGTTAATGGTTTTTTTTGTAAATCTTTAGCATGAGGTTGAGGGTGAGTGAGGGTGAGGGGTTGAGGGTGAGTGAGGGTGAGGGTGAGGCTGAGGGGTTGAGGGTGAGTGAGGGTGAGGGGTTGAGGGTGAGTGAGGGTGAGGGGTTGAGGGTGAGTGAGGGTGAGGGGTTGAGGGTGAGTGAGGGGTTGAGGGTGAGTGAGGGTGAGTGAGGGGTTGAGGGTGAGTGAGGGTGAGTGAGGGTGAGTGAGGGTGAGTGAGGGTGAGTGAGGGTGAGTGAGGGTGAGTGAGGGTGAGTGAGGGTGAGTGAGGGTGAGTGAGGGTGAGTGAGGGTGAGTGAGGGAGGGAGGGTGAGTGAGGGAGGGTGAGTGAGGGAGGGAGGGTGAGTGAGGGTGGGTGAGGGAGGGTGAGTGAGGGTGGGTGAGGGTGAGTGAGGGTGAGTGAGGGTGGGTGAGGGTGAGTGAGGGTGAGTGAGGGTGAGTGAGGGTGAGTGAGGGTGAGTGAGGGTGAGTGAGGGTGAGTGAGGGTGAGTGAGGGTGAGTGAGGGTGAGTGAGGGTGAGTGAGGGTGAGTGAGGGTGAGTGAGGGTGGGTGAGGGTGGGTGAGGGTGAGGGGTTGAGGGTGAGTGAGGGTGAGTGAGAGTGAGTTAGGGTGAGGGGTTGAGGGTGGGTGAGGGTGGGTGAGGGTGAGGGGTTGAGGGTGAGTGAGGGTGAGGGTGAGGGGTTGAGGGTGAGGGGTTGAGGGTGAGGGGTTGAGGGTGAGGGGTTGAGGGTGAGGGGTTGAGGGTGAGGGGTTGAGGGTGAGGGGTTGAGGGTGAGGGGTTGAGGGTGAGGGGTTGAGGGTGAGTGAGGGTGAGTGAGGGTGAGTGAGGGTGAGTGAGGGTGAGGGTGAGTGAGTGAGGGTGAGGGTGAGTGAGTGAGGGTGAGTGAGGGTGAGGGTGAGTTAGGGTGAGTGAGGGTGAGTGAGGGTGAGTGAGGGTGAGTGAGGGTGAGTGAGGGTGAGTGAGGGTGAGTGAGGGGTTGAGGGTGAAGGGTTGAGGGTGAAGGGTTGAGGGTAAGTGAGGGTGAGTGAGTGAGGGTGAGGGGTTGAGGGTGAGTGAGGGTGAGGGGTTGAGGGTGAGGGGTTGAGGGTGAGTGAGGGTGAGGGGTTGAGGGTGAGGGGTTGAGGGTGAGTGAGGGTGAGGGGTTGAGGGTGAGGGGTTGAGGGTGAGTGAGGGTGAGGGGTTGAGGGTGAGGGGTTGAGGGTGAGTGAGGGTGAGGGGTTGAGGGTGAGGGGTTGAGGGTGAGTGAGGGTGAGGGGTTGAGGGTGAGGGGTTGAGGGTGAGTGAGGGTGAGGGGTTGAGGGTGAGAGGGTGAGTGAGGGTGAGGGGTTGAGGGTGAGGGGTTGAGGGTGAGTGAGGGTGAGTGAGGGTGAGGGTGGGTGAGGGTGGGGTGTTGAGGGTGAGTGAGGGTGAGTGTGGGTGAGTGAGTGAGGGTGAGTGAGGGTGAGTGAGGGTGAGTGAGGGTTCATTCAGCGGTGTAGACAATGTAGTGGCAGCAGGACATGACGTCCCTCTCCAGACTCTCGCATCAAGGCGCTCTATCAGAGTACAGACTTTCCTATCTTGAAGGGAAAAGTAAACTCGCACCAGAGTATTCCAATATAAAAATCCATAGCTTTAAAATCGGAGACCCTTCAAAGTATACGCACCTTATAGCTTGGCGGCGCGACAAATAATTTGTTTGTGCAGAAAGAAAAAGGTGTGTTATTGATAAAGATGTGGTTCCTCATTTAAAACCGCCGGGCTACCTTGGCAAATAATTCACACTCATCCCCCACAGCCCAGGTAAACCGACCCTGCTCATATTGAGCCCGCAATTCCACCCTGTTCATGAATGAGTAAGAATAAGGTGTAAGTAATGAAACGCTTACCCTGCTGCAGCCTGCCAAAGTGTCAACTCCGACAAAAGCCCTAGCATTCCTCCCTGCCCTGTTGCCAGGCCAACTCACAGTGAGGCAGGAAAGCGAGAGACTGGCTCTAATAACCCCCTTTGGAGGAGAGAGAGAGAAGGAGCTGGGAGGCGACAGCAGGGCGGAGCTCCTCTCGGCTTCTGTTAATGAAACTCCAGGAAATGAGTCAGTGCCTACTAACACATCCCTTCTATACAACTGGGCATCAAGTTACCGACCACCCACTCAAAACAGGAGTGCTCTGGGACAACGGCTGCAACTGCCTGGAAGAGTAAAAGGCGGAGAACGTGGTTGCGCCGAGTGCCAGGGCCCAGAGGAAGGGGCAGGTCGGAGCAGACGACTCGAGAGCACCAGAGAAAAGGCATAATGGCAGCCTCCATGGGAGGCGGGCACACTAGATTCAGCATGACCAACTGTCTAGTGGCCCCACGCCATCTGCTGCGCCGTCAGCCTGTCCCGATTCCAAGACGATCGCAAACTGCATTTTGGGGCTTGCAGTTTCGCTTTTACACTTGCAAGCCTGGACTCAACATCCCATCATGCAAAGTGCTGGAGGTTAAAAACGTCAAGCATGCCTTTAGGCGTCTAGGACATGAGAGCAACTACAGAACACAATCAGAGGTCCCGTCCAACGACAGTATTCAAGGCGACCGTTTTTGTTGAGTGTGCTTTGAAACAGACTTTAATCGCTTGCGCGTCCTTTCTATAAAAGCTTCATTTCAGAGTATAATGAAAACATGCACTTTGTGCTGCGCAGCGTCCTTAGCACTAGAAACTGCATACAGTACTTGATAGACAACTATTGGCAAACGTATCTACTCAAATATGGCGACTGTCTATGCCTACGTGAAAAGCCTAACCGTTTTAATGGGGCCGATTCAAAACCACCTAAAAGTAAAAGAAAGTCTCGGAAGATGTGTAATGCGGTTCTCTATTGTGGCTAGACCGGAATAACATTTTATGATGTAATCCGAGATACATAATCTTGTCAACAAAAAAACGATACTCCCGAAAATAAATAAAAAGTAGCCTATACACACAACACTAATTAAGAAAGGAATTGAATTAGCCAAGCCGTGTTTTGATGTTTTCTCAATCTTTCAATTACGTTTAGAATAGCTTCTCAAGATGGCTGGCCGTCTATGTTCGACATCGGTAATCGTGCCCTTAAAGGTAATCTAACTGCAGCCAATGCGTAGAGTCACTGCATGTTCTGGAGGAAAAGGGATACCAGCTGATCGCAATATGTGGTGCCAGGGAGCGCTTGTTCCCCGTACCTTGGCAGCCCAGCCCGCTTTCAGCTGGAAACACGCCCACGTCCCGCAGAGGAGTGAGCCTGGGACAGGGGAAATATAACGCTGTACAGAACGAAGCTAGACTCCTGCTGTGAAAATATGCACGACACCGTAGAAAGAAGTAGTCGCAAACGTGATTCTGATGATCCATTAGAAAAGGCTTGTAGTAGGAGCAATGAGGGGGAGGAGAAATGCGCTGGGGTCAGGCGGGGGAGGGTGGGTTTGGAATGACGAGCTCGCGAGGCGGTGTTGGCGGGGAGGGGGCGGAGCGGGGGAGAGGGTGTGTGTGAAACGAGACGGAGGGGAGAGAGGGGAGGGGGAGGAGAAATGCGGCAGGCAGGCAGGGGAGGAGAGGAGGGGGGAGGAGAAATGCGACACGGCGGGAAGGGGAGGGGGCGGAACGGGGGCGGAGAGGGGAGAGAGAGAGTAGGCAAGGGTAAACAAACACGGACGTGCACGCGCCCGTGACTTTTAAGGTCAATGCGCATGCGCATAAGCTTAATGCGCATGCGCATTGACCTTAAAAGTCACGGGCACTGCAAGGAATCGCCACGATTCCTTGCAGTGCAGATAAAGTGTGGATAACTCGCTATAGTCTCGCCTTGCTCGATGCGCATGCGCATCGACAGGCGAGACCTAATTCTCATTAAAGAAATGGCTCAAACCTCATATGTGGAAAGTGATTTGTGTTTAATTTAGGCATTTGACGTTTCTGCAGGGAGATATTAAAGTAAGGTCAAGATTTTGGTACCTTCAGATTGTGGATTCTGCAGTTATGAAAAAGGTGTTTGTTGGCTGTTTTCACTTGCAGTATCATTCACGAGGCTGGGAATGCACCCGTCTGAGCGCTGGCAAGCAACGCATGGGTTGTTATTTTAGGCTAATAATAAATAAAACGGACTTACTAGCACGCAGTAGTGTTCGTCATGAAGATTAAGGTACGGAAGAGTCAAGTTAACCGTTTTGAAGAAACCCTGCACCAACCGCGCTATATTGATATAGCAATAAAAATCACCTGAATACGTTATCACGAGCTAGAAAACTACAACAATCCAATATTTTCTACAATGTGTAACACATTCAATTTGCGTACCACGGTGCGTCTCGCCCGTCGAAACTCTTGACATAAAAAAATTCCATGTGCTTCAGAAATTATTTACTAGCCACTAGCTTGCCAGTAAATTGAGATATCGAATATGAAAAACCTACTCTGAGAACGCCACCCTTTTCTCGTTTGTGTAGTATTATGGAAGAGATACTCCAAGAGACGGGCATGATATTCAGCTACTTTACAACCAATTAATATATACTATGGAAGACCAACATATCCAGCTAGTGTAGAGCTATGAAAAAGGTACCTTGAGACAAACATCTATCCAAGGTGCGTAGAGCTATGACAAGATACTCTGTCACATCCCCCTATCCATCTAGTGTATGTAGAGCTATACATGAGCTACTCTCAGCCACTCTATCCAGCTAGTGTAGAGCTCTATGAATTTACTCTGAGACAGGCATTCTAATCGGCTAGTGTAGAGCTATGAAAATGTAGTCTGAGACAGTCATTCTATCCAGCCAGTGTAGAGCTTTGGGAAATTTACGCTGAGACAGGCATTCTATCCGGCTTGTGTAGAGCTATCAAAATGTTCTCTGAGACAGGCATTCTATCCAGCTAGTGTAGAGCTCTATGAATGTACTCTGAAACAGGCATTCTATCCAGCTATTGTAGAGCAATGTAAATGTACTCTGAGAGGAGCATTCTATATAGCTAGTGTAGAGCTATGAAAATGTACCCTGAGAGGGGCAGTCTTCCCAGCTAGTGTAGAGCCATGAAAATGTACTCTGAGATGGGCATTCTATCCAGCTAGTGTAGAGCTATGAAAATGTACTCTGTGAGATGGGCATTCTATCCAGCTAGTGTAGAGCTATGAAAATGTACTCTGTGAGATGGGCATTCTATCCAGCTAGTGTAGAGCTATGAAAATGTACTCCGAGATAGGCATTTTTTTCCACCTAGTGTAGAGCTACAAAAAGGTACTTGGAGGCAGACCTATTACACAGCTAGTGTAGAGCTATGAAAAAGGTATTTATAGGTAGACATCCTATCCAACAGTTTTATAGCTATAAATGAGAAACCCTGGCACAGCTACCCTCTCCAGCTAGTGTAGTGCCATGATAAGAGATGTCCTGAGACAGCCATCATATCCTGCTACTGTACTGCTAGGAAGGGTATACTCTGAGACAGAGGTCATAACCAGCGAGACATACTCCAATACTTTTGTTGAGTCCTTTAAAGAAAAGAGGTGAAATGTATTTTCATAATGAAAAATATTGGCTTTTTTTCTGTGGGCTAATGATAATGAGACACACTAAGCACTTATTTTTCTAAAATCCAAATTCACCTTATTTAAATTTTAGGGACAGCAATGGATGTCATACTGTATCGCTTAGAAAGGCGATCTGTGAATATGTTTCACCATGAGTGTTGATCAGTATCTGTTAGTGCAACTCCCAGCATGAGCGAGGAAGACTTGTGTGTCTGCATGTGGGCGCGTGTTTTGTGATATGTTGGCTAAAGGATGTGGTACTCCTATATGGTCCCAGCAATGTATTTAACATGCTTGCCTGTGTTTTTACCTTTCATTGAAATAAAAAGTAATCACATGTGCAATGCAATATATGATCAATTACAATCTTTGAGGTTTTAATTAGCCTTGTTTTTTATGTAATGCCTTGCATTCACTAATGTGGGCGCAAAGGTTTATCTTGGCCTTAGCGGCCAGGAGAGACCAGCAGATGCACAAAGGTGAGCGTAAGAAAGGTGATGGTTGATGTAACCTATATGTAGAAGGACAATGCTTGCATGATTAACTTGGTGCAGCTTCAGTCGTTTTGTAGCGAGGATATAGCAGCGCAGGCGAGCGTTTCAGAAGTTGTGAAGGCACTGGGTACACATCCTTGGCGCTGCAGTGGAAGAGCAGTGAGGCGCCTGAATAAAATTTTATGAGGTATGTGAGGTGTGAGGGCCAGAGGTGTGATCTGATTACGTCACTGTAAGCTGGATATGGCCTATAGTGAGGATGGCAGTCAGTCCAGGCTCATTGGAACTGTACAAAGACTGGATCCAGAGTATTGTGGAGGAGGGGCTGGGTGTATGAGCAGTGCGTGTGGGAGAAAGAGACGTGATCATTAATTTGTCTCACCATTGTGGGGTGAAGTGATGCTCTATTAGGGCATGTGTATGAGGGTCGGTGTTCAGTGAAGATAGTGCACAAGGTAGAGATACAAGGACATATGTTACATCTTCAGACTGTCTGACCTTCCTTTAGTTCAAACCGCGCGTAAGGGAAGCAGCCATGTCACTGGCGTTTTGTGGGGGGGTTAGACTTGTTTCTTGATACAACATGCACTGTAGCCGACCCCCCTCCTGCAGCACCGGAGCAGTGTTCTGTATCACCTCTCAGGTCAATTCGATGCCATCCCAAAAATCTTTGGGTCCTTACACATTTAAATATTTATTTGGTATCTATTTTACAGTTTACACTGTTGAACTGAAGCGTACATGATGAGGACCAATGAAAAACTCTTCATGACATTTTTAATTTTAGAAGAATTGTTTCTTTTTGTTTTTTTTACTTTCGTGGGTTTGCTTCCATATTCTACCTTATGAAACAGGGAGTGGTCTGAGCTCTAATCTAAAAAAGTATGCCCTGGCTTCGAAAACAATTCAAAGTAGTCCACTTGATTAAAAAGGAAGGCCCTCTGCATTGGTTGAAATTGAAGTCCCTCTGCGGACTTCAAAGAAAGTAAGTGTTCTGCTTAGAGTGGTAGTACGGCAATTTTGCGTCCCACCAGTCTTCAGGTATCCTCATTTATGTTCGACTGGGTCAGGTGTAGAGCAGAGGGAGGGTCCATCTCTTTAAGGAACTGCAACAATGATCCCTGCCTTGTGGCTTCAGGAAAATGAGGTATGCTCCAAACAGCATCCCCTTGCTAAGTCCGGGCTCCTCTCCTGTACACGACGGTTGAGAGGATCCAGTGTTTCATAATGAAACTCATATTGGATAGTCACAAAGCGGTGTCTCGATTGCAAGTGTGAGCCGTGGAAAAGGCTGATGTATGATCTAGCTGCATCACATGCCTTTGTAGTGGCTGTGAGAGGATCTGCATGGCCTGGTTACTGGAAAGTACTTTGGTGCCTCTGCTCCTAGACCATATAAATGTAAATGTAAAATGTAAATGTAAAGTATTTGTAGAGCGCACTGCTACCAAGTGGTTTCGTGGTGCTATTACTCATACCGCTGTGGAACCCTTCCTGGCTTTCCCTGTGAGGTGTCCACTCCTGGGCACCCCCAGGGTGAAGCCAGGCATCCTAGCACTGTTGGGGCCGTTGCGGAGATTAAGCAAGCTATTGCCCAGAGTCACAGAGTGGGACCCATGATTGGAATAGGCACTGAGGCGAGAATATCAGGTCCGAGGAATTTTTGAGCCCGAGACCCGCCGAGGTGGGAATCGAACCCTGGTCCCGGGCCAGAGCTCTGCATCAAGGTCTGCCACTCTAACCATTGAGCCACACTTCTCCACTATGTGACCATGTGGGCCAAATCTTGGCTGTCAAGCACACCTGAGTTTAGTAGGGGGCTTTTACAAAGGTGTGTGTGGGTTCCTGAAGACCAGGCTTCATCCATTTTAACGACCCACCCGAGAAATATTTCAGCCTCAAAGGGGAACTCCTGACTTTGTTTTGATGAAGGATTTTACGGTGTCACTGTTGCGGTGGAATACCTTGCTAGAGGGTGGTGCAAGCCTATATCAAAAGGCAAAGGTTTCCCCGAGTAGGAGTTGCTGGTAGGTGTTGCTTATTGGTAGGGTGGTGTATCTCTTATATGTGCTTTAAGCATCTATTTTATGTACCTGGCCTATGTGATGGTAATTGTTCTGTGAATCTAAGTATTTGATACCTTTGGTGGGAGCCAGCCATTGCAGGATTAAACATTTTCTTTGTTTTCAACTATTGCTGGATATTTGTTTCTTTCACACCAATCCGGTTGAGCATTTTTCCAGGTTTTGAAATACTTAAACATTCTAGAATTTGGTCTTTAAATGGGCGCCATTATAAGCTGTACAACACAGAAGGACAAGCTAAAGCGAAATAACACAAACTATAACACTGCAAATAGCTGATCTTGAGTAAACCTGGCCACTAATGCGGGAATTGCTTATGGGTCAGGCGGCGCTTATGCTTGTTCTGCTCTGAACTTATTTTTTTTTTTTGTTCAGCGTGCTTGACCTGGCTCCTTGGAAAACCGCGAATGCATATTTTTTTTAGCAAGAATATACGGCTGCCGCTGCGGAAGCTAAAAATCCCATAATAGCGTACACATTTGCTGCAAAAACACAAGCAGGTATTATTTCAGAAGGTGAAATCCCAGGGGAGCTGAGTCGACTTCTCTGCGAAAAAAATAAAGAAATCCCTGAAATGCGTTTGCGCACGTGTGGAAACGATCTCACATTCCAGCCTCAACAATTGAACTAATATCACTTTCTCCTGTTTCAGTGTTTAGGTTGTTCAACGAGCGTCCATGGCTTGGCCCGGGAAGCCTAGTTAAATATTGCTGCTTTGCACATTCCTTTTGGTTACATTCTAATCTGAGCTTCCATTGGTAAGTGAGTTCATCTTCGGGTGCATACTTTAGGCTGCCTGGCTTACGGTTCTTGTTTCTTTTGTAAATTGGGAAACATGAAACTTTTCATCATTTTTCATGGTTTGTAATATTTAGCTTTCAGCTAATTGTCGGGGCCAAAAGGGAAGGGCAAATCAAAAAACATGATAGTTTGTGGGAGAACTGGTTTTAGATTTTATAGTCTGTCTTCTGTTATTTCTGGCGGAGTCGTGTCTTGAAGGCTGTCATGCCTTCAGTGTCTATGATTTTCTAGCCTTACCACCAGTGACAAATGAGGCACATGCCAGTAATGTCAGGGTCAGGTATTTTTGTATTCTACCGCACAGGTCACACTTGAATGTTTCATCACTGGAAACATTTGTGATTAGCCCTGTGTATGCTCTTGCTTTGGCTCATTACTCTTAAAAATAGATTAATAAATTAAATATTTGATGTAATATACTCGAATCGCCAGGGCAGATTATGTTCGATTCTTTCTTGTGACTTTTACTTAATCAATGTTCCATTTGAAGGAATTATCCTAACGAAAACGTTCATTCAATATTTAAGTAGCTCACATAAATATTGTGAAACTAGCAATTTCAAAATATAGCGCTAAAAGACCTATAAAATAAGCTGTTTGAATGGTATTTTTGTGTCTTTTAACACTTAAATCCACTTGGTTTTCTCGAGTTATCATGAAATGTTGCAGATAAATTAATCTGAAACAGTTTGCATTAGCAGGGGCGCCTTAGGCATGTGCAAGCTGTGCACCTGCACAGGGCCACCAAACCCCAGGGGCCACCACGCCAATATATATCCTTTATATAATAATCCTCTGAGGATGGATATATGTTTGCGTGAAGGCCCCTGGCAGGGATTTGGCCGCCCTCTGTTCCACTTCCAAACACCCTGACCCCCTCTTCTTCACTGGCCCCCGCACTCCACCCCGCCCGGACCCCCTCTTCCGGCGCTCCTTAACCAGGGCCACCATTAGCCTAGAGCCGCCCCGGCATTAGTTCGAGGCAGTATGCCAGTACTTCTTGAGAGAAATGGGAAGGCATGAGGCACATTTTTGAAGTACAGAGGGAAAACCTTCGAGGTAGCAAACATGCGTCTGTCTCGAGGAAAAAAAACCCTAGAACTGCCAAATTCGCGAGTTTGCTGAATCTTACCAAATTAGTCACATTTATATTAGTGTAGATGCATCCGGGGTCGAAGAGTGGGGGGAAATAACAAATATGCTGATACATTTGGTGCTATTTGATGAATCTGCATTACATTTAAGCCAATTGAAAGGATTTATTCTGATCCTAGAAGCGGTTGAAGTTGAAGGATGGGTGAAAATTGCTTTTGAGTTGGCAATGTTTGATGGATCCGCACAAGAGCTGAAATTCCTGAAGTGGACTTCACTTGCTGACTGTGTGCACCGTAAGTCATTGGCTGCATGGGAGACTACTGGGTGCAGGGATTTGCGATCAACCCTTGCTGTGCATGACTGAAGTCTGGAAGCAGCTAGAGGTGGATATATTCAAATTGAGTCCAAAGGTCAGGTCCCAGATTGCTGCACACCTATTGTTAGGGACTTTTTGACCATAATGCCTAGTTGTACCGCACTTAGACTCCAGAGCCTACTCAGTCTCCATCTTGATCACATTGTGTAGCGTACATAAATAAAGCCACTGGATATATCTGATTAGTCCTAAGAAAGGTCCTAAAGCAAGATCACATGTGTTCTCCATCTAGTTTGGCTTTAGCTTTGCTTGTCTGACTTTTCTCCTGGTAATACTTGATATTTACTGTATTGTGCACAGCTTCGAATAACAACAATGTTGTTTGCTCAACAAACAAGGCTGAAAGGATGTGTAACCCACACCCGTGTGCTGCAACTGACTGGGGAACCGAATTCTTTCCTCAGAACTATGGTTGGAGTAATTATTTTCTTCTCACCCTGGGGGGCGACTCTAGGGTCAAAGTCATTGTCCCCTGATGTATTTTCTTAGTGACGTGAATTAACTTTGGAAGTTCTACTACAGCATGTGATGTTTGTTTATCGAATTGTTTCCTTCTAGAACAATTATTTGGGAACAGGGAATTCCTAATTCCTGATGAAGGAATCGAATAAAGTGAAACATAATTGAGAAAGCTGAATATTCCAGTGATTACTGCGGCTATTACAGCAGAAAATGTTGGTGACACGTTGTTTTTCTTTAAAAAAAAAAAACCTTTGTTTCTGACTTTTGCACAGTTAGAGTAAAGAAAATAACCACTGTAATAGGGTAAAACACAAAACCCGCAACAGCACGTCGCCTGCCACATTCCACCTCAGCACTTTTATATGTCCCATAACGTATTTACATTGGAGATATACATGCATTACAATGAGCTCATACTAGGTCGGAAGCCCATTGCCATTCACCACACATATTACAACTCCCGGTGGCACTTTATTTCCTTGGAGGGCAACTTGGAACGACAAGTGGTCCTCCTAGTGTCTATGTGCTACCAGCCTCGCTGTCCACTAGTCTTGAAGACCTTTTCCCCTTCTCCTCACCCACCTTCCACAAGGGCTCCCGATAATAGAGGGCAACTTTAACGCAGTACCTGATCCCGTCCTGGATAGTTCTGGCTCCCGCACAGTCTCCCGAGGGATAGGTGCCCGCCGTCTTGCTGATTGGACCACGGTTGTGGGTCTCTGTGATGTATGGAGATTCTGTCACCCCGACATCAGCAATTCGCACATACCTCGGCGGCTCACCACACTCCTTCTCGGATAGACCTTGCCTACCTACCCGCCCTTGACTGCCAATTGTTGATTCAGATTTAGATTCTGCCCCATGGTATTTTGGACCATTCTCCTTTACTCCTCCATCTTAGACACCCTCCTGTGGGACAGCGCTCTATGTGGTGCTTAAATGCCTGGTACTTCCAGGATAAGAAGTTCACCAACTCTTTCTGGTCTGAGCTCCAAACTTACTTCAACAATAATGAAGGCTCCATTGCCTGCATGGGAACCCTATGGGCTGCAAGTAAAGCAAAATTGCGGGGCTCTGCTAAGAGCTATATTAGGGTCCAAGAATGTGATAGTTCTGCACTTGTTGCTCACTTGGAGGCACATGCCCTTTACCTGGAGCAGTAGTTTGAGTCTAACTCCCAGATGGATACTCCTCGCCAGTTAGCCCTCATCTGTGAGGACATTTGTTTGCACTCCCTTGAAGCAGCCAAACACCTCTGGCGTGCTGCAATGGCTAGGATTTATGGCTGGTGAGACAAAAAAACAGAACACTACTTTATTGGATCTCATCAGCAGGCCAGCATGATGGTTCCTGAGATCCTAGATGACACTGATTGGTCTCGGCAATCTCTTTCTGCAATAGCTCCAACTTTCACCTAATACTACCAAACACTATACTCCAGAGGTCTTCAAACTTTTTGATGCCAAGACCCCCTTGTAAAACCTTTTTAGGGGTAAGGACCCGCTTCCGACAAAAGTTTCTAGAAACTGGTACTCCTCATCATCATCTTTTGACAACCATAAATGCACCTGTTAGACCTCATCACATCCATCCATCATTCATCCACCCACACTTTCACACATCCATCCATCCTTTCATCCTTCCATCCATCCATCCATCCACCCACCCTTTCATCTTTCCATCCATACATCCATCCTTCTATCATCCACCCATAATTCATCTACCCACCTTTTCACACATCCATCCATCATTCATCCATGCAACCTTTTATCCATCCATCCATCCACCCACCCTTTCATCCATCCATCCACCCATCATTCATCCCTCCACTTTTTCACACATCCATCCATGCATCATTCATCCATGCAACCTTTTATCCATCCATCCTTCATCCGTCCACCTTTTCATCCTTCCACCCTTTCATCCATCCATCCTTCATCCTTCCACCCTTTCATCCTTACATCCATACATCTATCCTTCATCCATCTATCCTTCACCCATCCACCCTTCACTCATCCACCCTTTCATCCTTACATCCATCCTTCATCTATCCACCCTTTCAACCTTCCATACATCCATCCTTTACCCATCCACCCTTCCATCCATCCACCCACCATTCATTCACCCACCTTTTCACACATCCATCCATCATTCATCCATGCAACCTTTTATCCATCCATACATCCTTCATCCATCCACCCTTTCATCCATCCACCCACCCATCATTCATCCCCCCACCTTTTCACACATCCATCCATGCATCTTTCATCCATGCAAACTTTTATCCATCCATACATCCATCCTTCATTCCATCCACCCTTTCATCCATCCATCCACCCATCATTCATCCCCCCACCTTTTCACACATCCACCCATCCATCCTTCCATCCATCCTTCATCCATCCTTTCATCCATCTATTCACCCATCATTCATCCACCCATCTTTTCACACATCCATCCATCCATCATTCATCCATGCAACCTTTCATCCTTCCATCTACCCTTTCATCCTTCCATCTACCCTTTCATCCTTCCATCTACCCTTTCATCCTTCCATCTACCCTTTCATCCATCCTTTCATCCATTCATCCATCCACCCTTTCATCCATCCATTCATCATTCATCCACCCACCTTTTCACACATCCATCCATCCTTCATCCTTACATCCATCCACCCACCCACCCATCATTCATCCACCCACCTTTTCTGTGCCTCTCTCATGGGGGAGAGGGGGGTGTCAGTATCTCTCTGCCTCTTCTTCCTTCTTTCCCGATCATGGGAGGGCATCTCTGTGCCTCCCTGCTGGGGGCGGAGTACGTGTCACGGGACCCACAGCTCCAGCCGCGCAATATCCATTGACTTCAAAGGGCTACACTACAGCCTGCTCCCCCAGCCCCCCTCCGCCACCCCCACTTCCCCTCCTCCCCAGCTCGAAATGGCTTCAGGAACACACACACACAGCCACACCCGAGTACTTGACTGGTCTTTGAAAGACCTTTTACTTGTTAATGAGGCTTTGATGTTTTTCACACCTCTGTGTGAATTAGGCAGGAACCGTGAGCACCCTCGATCAGCCCAAGCCAGGAACTGCACTCTGACAGAATCTGCGACCCCCTTCCAAGGACTCCACGACCCCCCTGGGGGTCGCGCCCCACAGATTGAAGACCTCTGCTATACTCCAAGCCAATGGACAGAGATGTGGCTGTGCCCCTGTCTTTCCTTGACTTGATCCCCCTCCCTCGGTTTCCTCCCTCCGATGCTCACCTGCTGGACAGCCCCTCATGGCAGAAGAGATTGGAGAGGCAATGTCCAGTATAATGCCGGGTAAAACCCCTGGGTCCAGATGGCTTTCCCATGGAATATTACACTACGTTACAAGAAACACTTATCCCTTATCTTCTGTCGCTCTATCAGGAGGTCTGTCGGGTTGAGCGCTTCCTACTGGAGTTGAACTTAGCCACTATAGTAATAATAATACCTAAGATGCACTCCCCCACCCCATCATGTGTGCATTATCACCCAATATCACTCCTCAATTTGCAAGGTTAAAATTTTTGCGATGATACTGGCAAACAGGCTCAAGCAAGTCCTGACTAGCCTGGTGCAACCGGACCAACCGGACCAATGCAGCTTCATGCACAAGACACTATTTCCGCCAGCTGCACGTGACCCTGGCTCCCTGTCATCGATTGCCTTCCGCTCTAGCCTTCCTTCTTATTGACTTTGAGATGGCCTTCGACACGGTGAACTGGGGCTACCTCCAGTTGGTGTTGGCTCGCACCTGCCTTGGACCGAGATTCCGGAGCATGTTTCTGGTTCTTTATTCCAACCCCATCGATTGGGTCTGAGTAAATGGGGTTCTTTCCGATGCTTTTGCCATTGAGCGAGGGACATCATATGTGTTACTATAGGATGGGTCCAGTTTGGTTTGGTGAAAGGGTATGATTCTGTTGTGTATGGTTATTGGCTGTGTGCTTTGTGGTGTGGGTACTGTGTTGCGATATGTTCTTATCATACACTCGGGGCTCTTAAATTATGTTACAGATGGATAGTACTAACACATCTATGTATTTTTATATATATCCTTAAAATAAGAAAAAGTTGGTATTTTTGATGAATAAAAAATGAATCATTCATGTTGTTGTGGGAGAATGTATCTTTGATGTTGGATGTATTACCTGTACACTAACTAATCGTTAAGGAGAGGTTTCCTGTTGTTATTTTTCGATTGTTCCCTGCTCTCCTCTTCTTACATTTAGCGCTTCAGAGATCCTCATTTGTTCTTTATTGTAAGAGGCATGAGGATAACAGCGACAATGATGTCTTGCTTTATCTTACCTGCCCAACTGTGAGTGTAGCCCGATGTCTCTTGTTACTTGAACAATTAGAGAGAGCCTCAGACCTCTGATGAATCCCTCTAAATTGGCACTGGTTCCCCTGGCACCGTCTTGGGGCTGCTTCGACTGGGAAACAACAATTCCTCTCTTAGTATTAAATAACTGGGCATTTGGATCGCTTTGCACCCCAAACTCACCTGGGCTCTTAACCTCCAGCCCCCGGTTTGGAAAACCAAGTCAGATCTTATTAAATGGCATACCCTTTCCCTCAATGTCATGGGGCTCATTACCCTTTACAAAATGATGATTCTACAGCAATTTCTTTGTTTTTCAAAATTTAACACTTAACTTGCCTGTGCATGGTTCACTGCCCTAGACGGTGCTGCTAAAGCATTTCCGTGGCGGGGCTAATGGCCATGCATTGCCTTTGTACACTGTCTTTGGGGCCCCTATGATCGAGGCCTAGACATGACCAATCTCTATCTCTATTACTTGTTTTTCCATCTCCTTGTAATCTATGACTGGTTTATTGGGGGGTGACCCGCCTATAATCTGGAACAGTGGCGGCTGGTGACATTTGAAAGTGGTAGGGCTTAATATTATTGTCGTACTGCACTGCGGCGAGTGAGCGAGACCAAACAACCTACGGGGGTTGTGGGGTTCTCCCCTGAGAACATTTTCAAAAAGAGTGGACAAACGGTGCATTTTCAAGCAAATTTGGGGAAGCAGGAAGGTTAATAAAGCAATACGATTTAATTATTTACATAATACAATCACATGTACATAAAGCATCAGTGCAAACTCCAAAAAACTACTGTTAGCAACAGTGCAAGTGCCACATCCAACACAGTAGGGACACCACAAACAGCAGTGTTCACTTCTATGTACACGCACACACACTGGCAAATACAGTACAAGGAGCCACAAACCATATGAAGTATAGAATACAGGCCACACATACGAGACAAACTCTGCAGGGGACACGGCACACAAACACAGGCGCACGAAACAAGGACACAGGAAGAAATAAGACATGAGAGCAAACAGGGAAGATAATGTTCAGGTGTAACCTAGGACAACAACAGTTGAACTGGTGGCAGGATGCTCCTGGGTTGCCCAAAGAGGGCCTGCAACAATGGCCTTCCTAAATTAAGGCATACGCAATGGCACTAAAAAAAATTCAGAGTGGGGGTGCTGGAGCATACGTTTCCCTTCCTCCACGGCAGCAATGGAGCGGCTGCTATATAGCACATGAAAATTAAAGAATTGAAGACTACATTTTCTGTTCTGGAAATCACTGCTTTTCTGCTGCTATAATTTTATTTCTTATTGCATGTCAATACTATTCAAGTTGAATTTGATATCAGATGTGTGTGCATAGGGTCTGCCTTTCCCTGAATCCTTGTGTTACACCAGCATGCTGGTTTAACCTATGAGTGGTTATTAGGTTTTTCCACTCACCCAGTTGCACCACCTTACTTTTCTCTTGTGCTTCTATAATTGGCAGTGCGCCTATAGCTTTGCTGACAAAAAAACCTTCTTGCAATAACCTCGAGCCGTCTGGGGTTATTCCCCCTAATATATGCTATCCGAAAATTAATCTTCCTACCTTGATCAATGCCCTCCACCAGGGGCGTCCAGCGCTGGGCTCTGAGCTCCCGCTGCTGGGCAGCGCTTTAACACCTGGATCAGCACAGGGGTTGCAGCCTCCGTGAAACAGGGCGCTCGCTCCATCAAGCGCTCTATGCCCTCTAAACCCTGGTACTCTCACGCTCTGAAAGAACTGAAGCTAGGTTGCAAAAAACTTGAAAGAGACTGGAGACGCGCCTACTGCCCCCACGGCTTAGAGGGCATTGCGTGCGGCTCAGAAGGAATATTATGCCGCCATCAGAGCTGCCGAAGGTGACTACTACGCTGGTAGGATCTCAAGGGCTAATAATAACAGTAAAGAAATCTTCACTATTGTTAAGAGCTTTCTCTCCCCTTGCGCCAAACAACCATTGGTCCCCTCTGCACAATGGTGTGAGAACCTGTCCTCTTTTTTCATAAATAAAATAGTTGAGATCCAGGCTAGTCTTCTCTCCACGAGTTGCGGGCGGAGCATCCAGGGTATGGCCCACATTCAATCTCCTCTCTCTCCCGCTCAGTCTTTCAAAGATTTCTCCTCTCCAACTGAGACAGACACCTTAGCTGTTCTGAAATCCATGAAGTCAGGGACACCTGCTGACCCCTGTCCTGCCCGTGTTCTTGGCGGGTGGCTGAAGTGATTTGTGCCGAGGTGTCGGAGATTATTAGTCTCTCCTTTTAAACGGCCACAGTTCCCGATTGTTGGAAGGAAGCTAAACTCCTGCCTCTAATTAAAAAATCAGGTCTAGATTCTGCAGTCCCTGCCAATTATCGACCCATCTCCCTGCTGCCAGTGCTAGCTAAAGTAAGTGAGACGATTGAATTCCGCCAGCTCGACACTTTTGTTGAAGCGTCACATGCTCTTCATCCCGCTCAATCTGGGTTTCGTGCTGCTTACAGCACTGAGTCGGCCCTGGTCGAAATATCTGAGGCCATCAGAGAATGTCTGGACGCTGGCGGCAGAGCGGCTCTAATAATGTGGACCTCTCTGCCGCTTTCGATACGGTACCCCATCAGCTTCTTCTCACTCGCCTGGCAGATATTGGCATCACTGGCTCTGCTCTAAAATGGCTGACCTCATTTCTGAATAACCGGTTGCAGCAGGTGTGGCTACCCCCTATTCCTCTTCGGCTAAACTCCTTTCGACCGGGGTGCCGCAGGGGTCTACTTAAGCCCTCTGCTATTTAACATATACTTGACCCCCTTGATCTCTTTGGCGGAAGGACTGGGCGCTAAAATAATTGCCTATTCCGACGATACACAGCTGCTATTCACCTGGCCTGGCAATGATCTGGACACTTCATGGGCCCAGACCTGCCTTTCCTCAGTCTTCAGCTGGCTTGCTCTTGCCCAATTAAAGTGCAATGAAGATAAGTCGGAAATTCTACTCTATGGTCAGTCCCCCCCCCCAACTTCAGAGAATCTTTGTGGCCGCTGGGCTTTCCTCCCCCCAATTCTGAGGGCAAACCTGCTAAGAATTTAGGGTTTGGTTTGGGGAAAATTTAATATTCAATGAGCACATTAAAAAACTCACTGGTGGATGCTTTGGCACTTTTAAAGCTCTCTGGAGATTTTTCCCCTTACTTCCAAAGAAGGCCAGAGAAACAGTGGCTAGGGCACTTATTCTTTCTCGAATCGACTACGCAAACGCCCTGTTCATTGGTATCCCGGCCTACTTAACCAATCGTCTTTAAATTATTCAGAACGCAGCAGCTAGACTTCTGTTTAACATCTCACGGAAGTCCAGTGTCCGCCAACATCTGCGTGGCCTGTATTGGCTGCCTGTAGCCCAGCGGATTCTGTTTAAATCCCTTCCTTTTGTCCATGTAGCCATCAACGATCAGTGACCTATGTATCTGAGGAAACGTTTTTCCCGGTACGTACCTAATCGTTCTCTAAGGTCAGCTTTCCATCATCTGCTGGTTGTTCCACGCTTTAAACGCACGCGCCTTGGTGGACACTCGATTGCTGTTAAGGCGGCTGCTGCCTGGAATTCCCTCCCTCTGGCGCTGCGTGCCACTCAGAACTTCAATCTGTTTAAGAAAGCACTTAAAACCCACCTCTTTAAAATGATAGTCTAACTCCTATTCTTCTGATGCCTCTCTGCCTTTCACGCACCAGGATACTCCTGAGTAATTGAGCGCGCTACAAAACCATCCATAACATAACATAACATAACATCAGAAATAAATTAAGGAATCAGTAAAAAAAAAAGAAGCTTTTTTATTTGTATTATTAGTGTCGCATTACTGTAGTAATACCATGGATTTGCATGGAGAAGCTAGAGGGGGTGCCCGGCACTTCAGTGAGCAGGTCCTTTCATCTGACTACCAAGAACGGTGCCGCTTGGAGCCTGCACAGCAAGCAGCTATATTGCAAATGTAAAGGCACCGTCCGAGAGAGGGATATTTTATGCACTTTACATAGCGGCGTCATGTCTGCCTATTTACAGTCATCATCTCACATACAGAGTGGCCTGCTCCTTACACCTCAAATTACAGCTGTCTACCCCCTGCAACACTGATTCTGTCCCTGCACCTCACGAGCCCCATTCCAAGTCTGCCTTACCCACTTTTCCCGAATATGCCTGAGGTTGTTCCCCACACATCAAATATATAGCTTAGTCCCCTTCTGACTACTGTTTATAGGACGCAAACAATCGCGGCTGGCATTACGGGCGGGTGGGGGGGGAGGGTGGAAATGGGGTTGCAGCGGAGGGGAAGGGGGTTAGGCGGGATAAATTAAAATAAAAAGTAAAACTTTACTTACCCTAAGTCCAGAGACTCCCGACTCCCGTCGTCCTAGTTTTGAATTCCAAGGGTGCACGTCGTCAGACAGGAAGGCTGCAGGCATCCTCCCTCCCCTCCACTTCAGCGCTGGTTAGACCGCTGCCCCACCCGTGCCATTTTCTCTCTGTATGCTGCAGCATACAGAGGGAACAGGGAGAGTGGGCGGTGTTACTCGAGGGCAGGGTGGAGTGGCTTCCCCACTGTTGTTAATACTGTCTGTTTGGGCAGCCTCAGGCCGCCCAAACAGACAGTATTAACAACAGTGGGGAAGCCACTCCACCCTGCCCTCGAGTAACACCGCCCACTCGTAACCAGGAACGTCTGCTTTCTCGCTATGCAAGAAGGCAGAAACAAATGGTAGTTATTAAGGTAATACCTACCATTTGTTTTTGCCTTCTCTCACGGTGAGAAAGCAGGGGGGCGGCGCCCAAACGTCCCCATAGAGTTGCTGTCACTGATCTGGAACTCTTATTGCTGGACTTTCCCCATCTCCAAGCCATGCACTGTGGGTCTCCGGTCTTCCTCTCGATGCCGCTGGTGATCGGAGTGGTGTTTCTCGCGTGGAAGGCAGCCATTGACATGTACAGTGGGATTCCACACTTCTGCGGCAGACGCCACTTTAACATGGCACCTGGTTGAAGGAGATGGCCGCTCTCAGTGGTTTCCGCTCCTAGGATTTCATTGGTATTAAACCATTGGGCGATGGATGGTCAGGGACACACATGCGTTCCTGTGAGAGAAACAGCCGTATGCACACCCAGTTTTATAAATACCTCCAACTCAGACATGCCAGCCACGCTTATTCCCTCCCCGCAAACACTCTCCTGGAGTTTATCTTAGGACTCATTGGGAGAGTTGGATGGGCCCAGTAAAAGACGAAGACTGGCGAGATGCCCTGATGGCCCCTAGTGAGCTTTCCAACTCCTCCAAACTACGACTCATTCAGACCAACTATCTTTACTCGGTATACCTTTCCCCACTTCAGCTGTACCCGGCAGGTTTATGCCACACGTCTGCATGTCCTAGATGTGGAAACAAGCAAGCAGATATCTATCATATGGTATGGACCTGCGCAGCAGTGCTCCAGTATTGTACAAGCGTGACCCGAAGTTGTCGGAGGTGCTGCGATGTGAGGTTCCCCTTTCTCCCTTATGGGTTTTGCTAGGGGAGTTTGTAGGTTCTGGGGGCATGAGGGCTGAGAGGGTATTCCTAGGCAGGGCCCTCTTGGTAGCTAAATGGGTCAGTGCCTAGCACTCGATGTCTCCTGGATCGCCTACCCTGTCAGGGTGGAGACAGGGTGTAGATTGGTGTACGCAATAGGAGTGCATGGTCTTTGAAGCCTGCAGCTGTCCCCAGGAACATGGGCTGGTGTAGGGGTAATGTCTGGGTCAATTTGTTTAACTAGATGTGGATTTGTGCTGATGTATATTCTGTAGGTTTACTGCCCTACAGCTACTGGATGTTCTGCATTGTATGGGCTGCTTACCTCTTTCAGTAATGTATCGTGTGTGCCACGTATGCTTCTTCACCAGTACAGCTGGTCTAAAATTCAATAAAGTTGATCACTAATTTGGAATTAAAATTGGTGTTATACGCAGATGATTTATTGATGTACACTTCGAATCCGTCAGTTGCACTGCCGAGATTAATCGATTTGGCTGAAGGGTTTGGTGAGATCTCAGGGTATAAGATTAATAAAGGTAAGACTGAGATCATGGAGTGGAACCAAGAAGTAGAGACACTAGGGTCAAAGAATAAAATGAGATATCTGGGGGTACACTTGACCAAAAATATTGAAGAGATACCAAAAATCAATCTAGATAGAGTTTCTAAGGATGTTTTTGCCCTACTTCAGAGATGGTCATCTCTCCTTTTAAACATCTTCGGGAGAGTTAATTTAATTAAGATGATCATTTTGCAAAAAATAACGTTCTTGTTCAACTCTATTCCAATTTCTTTCCACACACCAGCCATCAAAAAATTACAAGGGAAAATAGGATCCTTTATATGGAACTCGAATTCTCCACGAATATCATGGAAAAAGCTTAGGAGAAGCCTTGGAACTGGAGGCCTGGCTCTCCCAGACCTATTTGTGTATTGTCATGCATTTCATTTAAAAATTTTTTGAATATTAGCTGGTAAAATCGATCTATCTTCCCAAGGTATTCTCTTTACAGCATTATTGCAAGACATTCCGCAGGGACAAGATTTCTTTCTTTTTAAATTTGGTGAACCCAAGTTTTTTAAGAAAGTGAGGCTCAAGATTTTGGGGGCAACCCTAAAAAATTGGGTATTCATCAGGAAAAGGCTTAATATCCCATATTACGCTATACAGGCCCCGATATGGGACTCCCCCGGGACTCCTGTCTGTCTTGATGACCAACTGTCCCGACCTCTGAGATTGGCAGGATTGGAATGTTGGGGTGACCTTAAGGAAGGTGCACAGCTTTTAAGCTGGGAGGCTCTTTCCAATTTGACTGGGGGAACACTTACCACATTTAAATATTACCAGCTATCCGGATGATGGGCAACAAGAACATGGGACTCCTAACGATCCAAGCCCGAAGTTCGACTCTGTATATAGGTGTGGAAGATGGAAAAATCAAATCTCATACTGGTACTCAGCCATGCTAGACGTTGAAAATGTTACCGAACTAGAGATACAAAAACTTTGGGGTGATGTCTTAAACTTGAATAGCGGAAATATTAAAGATTTATGGGCTGATTCTTTTGTCATCTTGCAGGCAGTACTCAAGCCGGCTACATTAAAAAGAAATCATCTGTACACTATGTACAGGGCTTACATTACCCCCAAAAAATTAAATACATTCTCAAACTCTGAGTATTACTGTCCAAGATGTAGATATCCTGCTGCGGACGATGTCCATATGTTTGTAGACTGTCTAGAGGTAAGAGAGTACTGGATCAAGATTCAGGAATTTCTAGAAGAAGTCCTTCAAGCATCTCTAGAACTTAATACCAGAATCATTCTCACTGGGCTATGCATGGACTATAGTGTAAATGAACTCCGTATGAGATTTGTCTTCTATGTTATGCTTTTGGTAAGGCGTGAAATCTGTAGAGCCTGGAAGGATCCAATCTCCCCATCCTTTTCAAGCTGTTTAAGACATATCATCTTTACTTGCAAATCTGATATGGCATGTGACCCTATAAGTTTTTATAAGACCTGGACGGCCTTAGTCTCATGGCAAGATAAGTGATTGGCTTTCCGATTATTTATCTGGGGCCCTGATGGTTCCCTTGCCTTCAAAGTAACACAGGGCGCCAACATGGTGTGAAATGGAGTTGAACTGGGAAAGCAGTGGCTACTTGAGGGATCAGGTTTGCTATCTGTCTAGTGGTCTACGAAATCAGGCCGGATAAGGATGACCATCTATATAGAGGTGGCCGGTTTCCCATCAAGACTTCCAACAATGGTATATGAGGTTTACCCGAAAAAATAAAATAAATAAATAAAGTTGATCAAAAATAAATATTGAGGCCCAAAAACATTGCGAATGCATTTATTAATTTATTTATTTAAGATGTTTGATTAATTAAAGAAATTTGAGCTTTTGCCTCCCCCCCACCCCTTTAAGGTAACTAAAGCTGTCCTTACAAAGTCTTTACAAATGTTTGCGCATAGCCTTTCTAACACCAATTTAAGTAATTCAAATCTTTAACTGGCCAACGCTTCCCAGACTGGTATATGTTTATAAACCAAAATCAAAATACACAGTTCCAAAGCAAGCCATCAAATAATACTTTCATAAAAAATGCACTGTTCTCATTATTGCACTATTCCAATTGTTGTGCCTAAACTCCCTCTAGCAAGGTGCATGCCCTGAACAAGAAATATGAACCTTGGGTGTCCCCAGAAAAAAACACAGGCTCCAACATAAAGAAACCCGAAATGAGTGGTGCTCTTAGTACCAATCTTCCTTTTTCTTTTATAATTATTGTGGCAGCTCCTTTATAATTCAGAGGAACTGATGGCAATCCTGCCTTTTCATCAGCAGATGTCCATGCCATCTCCCAGTCCTGTGTTCTTGGACCTGTCTCACTCCCTCATTGGTAGACAATGTCTCTTTTCGCTATAACAAAGCCTAGGTTTCTCAGTATTCGTTTGAAGATTGCTGCGTCTGTGTCTTTCGATGTCCCTAACAGAGTGAGGTAAATGATATTAATTGTACCTTGGCAATTAGATGGAAGCAGTCATTGTCACCAAGATCAGATGTTTGTTGTGGTGCCCTTGCATTGTGTGTTTCTTTTGTATACTGTCAATATATATGGAGCCAGTCGCAGAGCATGGACGGGAGGCTGTGCGCAGTACCAGTGGGGATGCTGTGTATCTGGATGCAATTGATTTCACATTGTACAGCATAAACGTTTACTATACTTGTTATTGATGTTGTGAACAGTTGCTGTTGCTGGGCTCTCTGGCTCAGATGCTCTGTATAGGCTTGATATGGTTGATGAAACCTTTACTGTTGTAAAGCGCTCTGGCACCTTCAGGTCAAGCTAGAGCTATATAAAACTTTCAAATAAATAAACCCCTGCATCCAGTAAGATTTCCGTTTAACCAGACACTGTTAAAAATGGATGGGCATTCACAGTGGCTGAAGTGGCTGGGGCCATTAGATCTCAGAAGGCAGGAAAGGCTCCCGGGCTAGATCGAATATCGATTGACCCCTTGAAGTCCGAACGGGTAATGTGGGCACCCTACCTTACACTCGTTTTAAATGCCATTTTAGCAGGAGGTGAGATTCCAACCTCATGGAAAGGGACAAAGCATATTCCCATACACAAGAAAGGCCCAGAGTCTGACCCAGCCAACTACTGCCCAAATAGTCTTAATGATTCAAGTCCCAAAAAATGAGTAAACTTTTAGAACTCGGCGGAGATGGGTAGGTGCACCCACGCGGTCACGGGACGAGTAAGTCACATCTGAAGGCTTGCCCTCGTAGAACTGACCCGCCGAGCACTCATGTGGCTCTTAGACCTTGACCCTTAGGCATAGGACTTTCCACCAAGGTAAAATACACCTACACTACATACATGACACTCGCATGTTAAGAGTTTTTTACTTTTTTTCATTTCACTTTTAAGGTCCTGATGAATCGCAGGTGATTAACCCAATGCGAGAAACATGTTGACCCATTGTTTTCTAAGGCCTCTCTAGGATTACTTTACCTAACTTGGTTACCCCTAGCGATTTGCCTTTCTCCACTGGTTTTAATTGTAATAGGGGGACCCCCAGAATAAAGTTGTTTCCGGCATCCCCTACTGCATTTTAATCACTACACCGAGTCTACCTGATACTCTGCCCACATACCCTCACTTCACCATAGGGCTGTTGGATACAAAAGATCTCCGCTAAAGAGCCCCTCCTAGAGGTGAGCCCGTTGGGGATTGCACCGCCCCCCCGACGAGGAGCAACCGCCAATGATGAAGCATGACACCCTTTTGGGTGTGTGAGGCAAATATATCCAACAAAATGGATGCCCAAAGGTGTACTACCCACACCTTAGGTCACGTCAGCTTCTCCTAATCTTTCTCCCCTTTGAGGAACAGTGCAGCAACCCCCTTTTTTGAACTACCAGTACCTTACACGGGCACACGCTGCGACTGGACCTTTCACTTGCTTAAGTGATAATTAGTGTCCGTTGATCCATTGATCACTCTCCCTTTACTTGATATAAACTTTTATTAGATCAGCTCCTTACCTGGTTCAATGAAAATTAAATCTTAATACAGTTTCAGGCTGGATTCCGTCCCAAAATTAGCACAGTTGACCAATTTTTAGGTCCAAATAACCCCTTCCGTGCTCATGACGGCTCCACGCCGTCATAAGTCACGGTAGGCGTGTGCTCAGGACGATGTGGAGCCGTCATACCTCTGCCGCTCCTCCCACGTGGCACTAATTCCCTGTCTGTGCGGGCGAATTAATGAGTGGGCGGGCTTGTGACGGAACCACGCCGTCATGAGCACACGCCGTTCGTGAGGCATGACGGCGTGGAGCCGTCATGAGCACCAATGCACCGCGCCCACCCGATATTCCCCCCACGCCGCAGCGGATTTCACAGTACAGGGAAGGGGTTAATAAGGTGGAACGAAGTAGACATTAAAAGGGGTAGCCTTCTATGTCGCTTTTGTTGACCTCAAGGCAACATTTAACATTGTCATTTAGGGATATGTTATGGCGCACACTAGGTGACCTAGGGCTTCCCTGCACACTCACACTTCTTGATCTATTCGCTAGGCTACACCAAGCTAGTTTTGCACAAGTTGAGATGGGGTCCAAACCGGAAAATACAGATCCTTTTAAGGTTGCAAAAGGAGTCCGGCAAGGAAGCTTACTCGCCCCTTATTGTTCCTGCTGTTTATAAATGGCTGCATCAACTACTTCTTGGGCCGTGATAACGACTCCCTGGTTCTAGGGGGAACTAAAATACCCGCCCTTCTATTTGTGGACAATACTTTATTAGTATAAAAAAAAAACAAGGTTCTAGAGACCGGTTTGATTACGTTTAACAGATTATGGCCATATCCCCATAGAGGCTTCAGAGGATCATTAATGTTGGAACGGAAGGAGCTGGAGTAAGTATTAGATTTTGATGATCTTAGCATTCGCCTCCCTAGTGCAAATTCTTGGCGTTCCCCAGTTAACAAAATTACCCATATATTTAACCAGGACGGCTGCCATCCTAAAATGTATAAACAAGACCCTGTTCCACCCAATTTCCCCCTTCTTACGGTTTGGAGGGCTAGAGCTGTAGCTGCCACAATATATAGAGCAGAACTCTGGCTATACTTTAATCTGAAAGCTCTAGAGGTGGCAGAGAATACATTTTTAGGAGTAATCCTTAAATTGCCCCAAAGCATACCATTGATTTTTAAACATGACCTAGGTTTTCAGTCTACCCCTAGCGCATTTGAAACCCACAGTGTACTGGTTATGGTTTGCCACCCCGGTTGGACTATGTAAAACAGTCCTTTTACTCCATGAATCTGCATGAGTATTGGTTGTCCCCGGAAACCATTCCATCTTCTGCAAATAAGAAACTGGAGGCAATCTACTGGGAGCTAGGGAAGACTAAATTGCCTAAAGAGGTAGGCTTGGGCCAAATGACTGATTGATTCTTGGGATTCAAACCTATGTTGTACTTTGAAAATTATATGAATTATATTGATCCCCGTTCACAAAAACTCTTTATATCAGTGTTCTTCAATCTGTGGGGCGCGCCCCCCAGGGGGGGGCGCGCCACCATCCCAGGGGGTGCGCGGACTCCGCTCGAAAATCTTCCCTTTGTTTCTTGTTTTCCTCTGTCCCACGCCAATGTTCTCACCCATTTCAAATGGGGATTTTTGATTGGCTGCTGCTCCCGTTTTCTCCAATCAGCACGCAGGGGAGGGGGGGAGGTGTTGGGCTGATATTCGGCCATAACGGAGGTTTTGATCATTATGCGTGCCTTGTAAAAGCCTCCTCGCACACAGCGATTTATCTGCGCATTGCTGCACTGCAGGGAAGCACTTTAGTCTGTCTGCAGGTGACCTCGTGACCTCGTTAGAATTCATACCACTCAATACATATGGCAATCACACCAAACGCAAACAAATCACCAGCACACCCACCTGTGTAAGGTTTTCAATATGCTTTTATTCTGGGTGGCGTGGCCTTCATTAGTTGAGCTTCCTTTTGCATTGCCATGATATGTTTCCCTTTCTCTTTCTGAACGACGCGTAAGTAATTTACCGAGTGCTCACTCATGGAAGAATGGACTGCTTGGTGGAGACAATTGGGAGGTTATGGAGGGTATTTACGTGGCAAAACGGATCGGGTAATAGTTCACCCTCCAAATGTAAGTGCCTCAAGACGTAGCTGCGCAAGGCAGGTGGAGTTGGACGGGGGCTGGCACTTAGGTCCTGGATGCTACAGGGCCGCCCTGCAACGTGGTTATCATTCACCCACTCTGGAACCCTTCTGTGCAGTCGGATTTCAGTGCTGGGCTGCACTGTTTCAGTCGCACGGTTTGCAAAGGGATGGTGTGAAGCTGGCAATGATGTTGGATTTCCTTTTTTTCGTTTTCTTTTTGTTTTTTTAGTGCAATATTAATACAGGGGCGGACTGTATTTGAAATAAAAATGTCCTAGTATTTCCAATATGCAGTTTATCACCAGGCCCAACACTCTGTCTCCATACTATCCAGAATGCCGTTTCATTTTGCTTATAAATATGACAGGTTGGGGACAAATAATATTTTAACATGTATGAATATTTCATGTTAGAAATGGAGGGTCAACAATAAATACGTCCGAGTGATCACCAGAGTACAAACTTTGCAGGAAGTCACACAACCGATGTCCTGGGATACCCTGTTCCAACGCCCATTTGTGTCTTTTTTTGCAATTTAAAAAGAAGTGCAATAAAATTAATACATTGCTTCCCTGTTTGTGCAAAAAGCTCTACGTTGGAGATCCTTTTTAAACAATCTGCACACATACCCTGTTATCATAAAAGTAATCCTGAAAGGTAAAATATGAAAACTGGTGACAAATACAGTCACATGGCTACAGTTCAAAAAACATAGGGGGCACGAATAAAAGAGCAATTTAAGCAACATATATTGCTATGTCACAAAAAACGATTTAAAATGCATTGACAAAGAATTTTTAAAAAACTGAATAAAACTGAGTTGTTGAACGATAAGTACATAAAGAGAGTCTTGGGACAGTCCTTCACAGGTGAGTCGGTTTGGGGGCCTCTTGCATTCTTCCCTGAGAAGGCTGGTGAGAGGACAGGTCTGTGTATGTGGGGTGAGGGTGAGGGTGAGGGTGAGGGTCGCACTGTCCATGGTGGTGGCCGGAGGCCATGGACCCAGGGCCACCATAGTCCATGCTGGCCGAGGAAGGGTGGGAGAGATGGGTTAAACCAAAAATGGAGGGCCCCGAGTTAGTCATGCTTTCCACATAGCTGTTGCCCACGTAGACGGGGCTTCCCTGTAAATGCGGATTTCCATAGCCATTGTTGCCCTGCAGTGAGTGGGCCTCGTACTCCGGCGTGACAGCTGCCGTCCCCGAGTACCTCTTCTGGGGAGGCGGGCCGTTGTTGAGGGGAGGCGCATATGACGTGTGCAGGTTATAGGCGTTCTGGTGCGACTTCGTGAAGGACGGGGGCGACTGGGGTTCATAGGGCACGCTGTTCACCAGGGAGTGCATGGAGTTCAGGTACCCCCCGCCCATCGACTGGGGCAGCGGGCTCCTGCTGGGGACTGGCCCCCGATGACGTCATCACCCCTTGCCCTTCTGGTCCTTTTTGTATTTCATCCGCCGGTTCTGGAACCAGATCTTGATCTGCCTCTCGGTGAGACTGAGCAGGCTGGCCATCTCCACCCGCCGGGGCCGGCACAGGTACCGAGATATGCAGGTGGCGGTCAATTGTGAGTGTACCAGATTCCAGAAATTTCTGTCAGGTGGAGGGGGGCCCGACATTTCAAGAAATTCAGCTGGGGGGGCTCAACCTACAAAAGTTGGAAGACCTCTGCTTTATATAATGATTAGTTAGGTACATTACCACTAGCTACCTTCACTGTTAAATGGAATGGTCAACAAGGAGGTAGTAAAATATGTCCTGTTTGTGGAAGTGCTGAAGAAACAGACGATCACCTCCAATTTTTTATCCAAGTTACTATAAGCAGCGTTGGATTGCACCTTTCTGCTGCCTTTTAGGTGCTGCTCAATACAGGGTAGCGATAAGATAATGTAGGGCTGACATGTCTCTGCTCATGGTTTTCTCCATCTCTAAATATTTGGAGAGCATATGGCCAATTCAACAAAGAAGTGGGTCCTACCCTTATTTTGCCCTCTGCCTGATGCAAATCCTTCTATTGTGTATTATGCCTTTATTGTTTTTAGATTCAGAAAAGGGGGTGGTGATGGACAGAGTTTCTGAATTAAGCAGAATACTCCTACCCAGTCAACAGATCAGGGCTTGATCCATCACCGTTTTTTAGCTCACTGCACCATCCCAGCTCAGAACCTGGCTACATGCAAATTAGTCTGTCCCTGGCCCAGTGCATCATGGGAACAGGGCAGACCAAACTACCAAGCCAATTCTTTTACTGGAAAGGAAACAAGCTTCCGGGGACCGGTGTCTGGCATTACAGCTGTCTTCGGCCCGGCTTGCTTGAATCCTGATGGTGCAATGAGCTAGGGACTCATGTATGAGTATACCCTTCCACGCTTATGGTGGACAAAACGATTCAGAAAAGTGAGCTAAAAAACGGTGATGGATCAAGCCCTGATCTGTTGACTGGGTATGAGTGCTCTGTTTAATTCAGATACTCTGTCCATCACCACCTCCTTTTCTGAATCTTTTATTGTTTTTAGAACATGTTTTTAAATCTGTTGCAAACCAGAGCATTTATATTTTATTCAGTTAGGCTGTCCTGCAAGACACGGTAGGACTTGTAAACCCAGCTGTCTCCCTGTGTCTACTCCATCTCTGTTATAAATGGATCAATTCTTATGTTCCATGTGTTAAATGCAGTATGCATGCCCCTAGTAATATCTTTTGTTAGAGTATCTGCTTACTTAAAGATTTTCATCCTGGTCTGAAGTTTTCACAAATAAATGTATTTAGCACGATATGTATAAACTACTTTTAGGCATGACTGACCACATTAGGTTTTTGTCTATGGCCAAGCGTTTGTACATCTGCTTTGTCTTTTCAGGCCAAGAGTCGATACTTCTAAGAATATTTTATGCATGGTATCTGTATATTTTTTGTTTGAAATATTTTGTTTTCTTTTAAAATATTATAATTGTTCTACTTTTATTGCTTTGGGCCGAAATAAAGTTAATAATGGATCACATTAAATGATGATAGCTTTCTGTTTTGTAATTTCCTTTTTACCGCCTCTCCCACCCTTTTCCCCCATGATCACTGATGATCAAGCAGGTTAAAGCTTGCATGAGAGATGTTCAAGCTGATGGCTCTTACTGAATAACTGGGGATTGATTTTAATTCTCCTTGCTGTGTTTTCTGCTGTATACCTGATACCTAGATTGTCTTCTATAAAAATGATGTTTTACACCCAAAATATTAAAGAAAAGCTTTAGAATACTGGGCAGAACAGCTTTACAAATAGGATTTTAATGAATGAAGTGGTCATCCTATATTACATGAGCGGAGTTGAAATGCCCTTTGTCTGTTCTTTGTATGTCTATTTAATTGCATACACAATGCAGGTTTGTCTCTAATCAGGATAATAATGTACCTGTGTATCATACAAGTACAGACACATGGTACATTACATAAAGTTCCTAAAAAACAACACAAAATCCACTTGTATTGTCTTCCACAAGCAGGGCTTGGCAAGGGTGCCACTGGCCATAATGCAGGGCAGCAAAATGTCCTGCTTCCACCATTTTGGGTAATGAAAGATAGAACTGGGGTGCTGTGAGCCTCTCATACCTATTAATCCTGGTACCACTGCACCTTCTTTACTAATAATAGCTATCCCCTGAATGAGAAGACAGACAGGATGTGGCCTCCCTTGGAGGCATCAATCACATTAATTAGGTGGTTGATAAAAATAGCAATCTCTTTTTTGGAGAAGCTACTTAGCTAGCAGCAGTTTTCTAGAATTAACCCTTCAAGCTTCTTCTTCAGATTCTCTTACTGATGAATGCCTAGACTTGCTCTGGTCCTTTATCTGTGGTCATTATGTTGTACCACGTGACACTGGTCAGTGGGAAGGACTACCAAGGAGCTGGGAGCATTATACTGTTGGCACTTGACTTGTTCATGTTTCTGCTGTCAGGTGAAGGTGTCCACATCTAAAGTAACGAAAAGCTTTTCAAATAGGCATATAATTGTTAATGATAAAAATGACTTGTCATACACCGGGTGGTTTCATGGCGCTTTGAAAGGCTCTGTTCGTTACCTATAGAGACGTCAGTTGTAGGCTTGGGCAAATAGCCATGTTTTGAGGGTCCTTCTGTACTTCAGAAGGTCAGTGCAAGTCCGGATCTCCAAAGGGAAGGAGTTCCACTGGATGTGTGTGTCTGTGCGTTTTTATTTTTAACAGAATACAACGAGAATAAAATCGCTTAACTAGTAAACGCACTGCTCAGAAATGATTACATTCAGCCTATACAGTTGTGGAGGTAAATATTGGCCTCTCCAGGTCCCCTTGAGATGTTTTGTTGAGATTTTATTTTCAAAGCATTTGGCTGTAGTATTTAGAACTAAATTCACTGTGCTCTCGTAGGTTTACCTCAAAATATCACCGGGAAAGCAGTGCTTGCAAAGCGAAATTTGTTAGTGTAAATAAGACCTTTTGCTAAATTACTGTTTTACATGAGCAGTCCGAAATTAGGGAAGTTTGGTTTGAAGGTCGTACCTTGAGAACAAGTGACTGAAGTGGTTTATAATACTTTCTCTGCTTTTAGCTATTGAGTAACCAGGACTCGATGGTGACGCCTCAGCCTATTTGAATCTTTTTCGTTGCATTTAGGATCTTTCTACATCGTTGTCTAAAACTATGATAATTGTACGAAGGACTTGGACATGTGATGAATGGAGAGTAATTCAAGTAATTAAGTATTAACGCCTTAGGAAGGGGCATTTATTCTAAATGACCAAACATGTTTTCCAAGTAAGCCAAGAAAAATAGGCTAGTGTTAGTGTAATGTGAGAAGCCCCAAAGAAGTGGCAGTATGTAATGCAAACCTTTGGTCTTTTAAATCAACTGTGCATGTTTAGACTCATTTTCTTCATCATGAATGTATGCTATGATGCCATTAACATAACTTTTGCGTCTATAGACTATTTAGTAAAAAGAACCATACATTATTCTCGATTTAAGTTTGAAATATTTAAGAATATTTATTTTGTGCCCTTCTTCTAAATTTGGCTGTTTGTTCTTTAAGGCCTAAATATGCACCTTGGCATTTGGGTTAACCAAATAGACTTCAAACAAGCACTCCAGGACAATTATAACAGTAGTTAGGGTGTTTCCGAACAGTAGATGTGTTCCTGTTTTGGGAGTTGAATAGTGTGATCTGTTGAATTGGGCCTGAGCATGCATTGGCCCTTGGTCTTGTGCCACCTTGTCAAGAGATGGCTGACTTTGTTACCGCTTTCCTCCAATTGCATCCCAGATATGGGACAAGCATATGACCCTATGGTGATTAATTGTACAATAGACTGCTTAGCATCTGTTCCTCCATATGCTGCTTTTCTTTACATATTTGTATTTAAATGAGTTTATGGGGATAATTTGTGATTGTGTTGAGTGACTTCTGAGCATGAGCAAACTTTAACAGGTGGTATTCACCCTGGAGATGTCGGAAGAGGTGAATATAGCTGGGGCTGATGCCCTTTACCTGAAGAGGAAATCTGTTCAGGATCCATAAATGTATTTTATTACACTTATCTTGTTTGTAACTACAGATCATGCAAATAGGAGCTCTGTAACCAAACTACTTCAACATATGTTCCAAATCTGAAAGTTAGCAACAAGCAAGTGGGTCAGCAGCGGATCAATGTTCACGTAGGCACTGAAGGAGTCTGGTTATTGTTAACAGTTTATGTCTGTTTATAATGTATAGGCATATAAATATATTAACTGATTGTATAGCACATGCTTGTTTTCATTACTAACACGGCGCACTATTAAAGTAATCAATGCTCATCATGTAACCATCTTGGAAGGGCAGAAGGTTGAGTCTCAGTTCTGGAGTTAGAACCTATGTCCCCACTTTTACACACAGGCTTGCTTCAAGTCTGTTAGTTGCTACTTTTCCAGTTACCGCTTTTACATACATCTAATTGCTCTTTAGGTTACTGTCCCCGAATCTGAACAACCAGTCGGAAAGGGGTCTCTGTGCCAAAGTAAACAAGCTTGTGAGAGGGGTCTCCAATGTGGCCCACTGGCTTTAACCAGCACCCTTTCAATGTAAACATCTGTTCCTTTCTCAAAATATTCTATTGGTGTATAGAATTTAGAAAACTGTGATGTACATAGGTGCCTGTTTAACACCATGCTGTATTATAGAATGTTTTAATTACTAGTGTCAGTATGTCGTTTATTTTTCCATCAGCTACATTGCATGTGGCCTCTTGTGAGTCTCAGAATCTAAATGCATACGTTCCTTTGGCATGTTAATAGACTGAGTAGCTGAATTTGAATTGCAGGTTAACCAGTACCAAAAGATTATTTAAAAACACATTGTGGTTCTCTTATAAAAAGTCTGTGTAGGGGCCATTTCTCCGTCGTTCAACTTGCAATACACGGAGGACACTTCCAGCCTCACATAGGCCCACATGAAGGCATTGTTTCCCAGAATTAATCCTGCATAGAACAATCATTACGTTTAACTTGTCCCTCCAGTTCGTGAAATTTAACCCGATGAAGTAAAAATATACAAAATGCAACAATGTGATTGGTTCATTGTCTCAATAATTATTTAACTAATTTGATTTTTTTGTCATCGAGTTTACACGATTGAAAAAGTATGATACAATTATTTGTGAGAAAGAAAGAGAAGAAAATTAAGCTGTAGAACCCCCATACTTACATTTTGAACACGCTCTATTTTGATTTTAAATAAAACTAAAGATGTGACGAGGCAGGCCATTTCATAGTTTGGAACAGTGCTTAATTTGTTTAAAAACAAAAGAAAAACGTAAGAGCAGGGGACTCATTCTTTTTCTTTTTTTTTTGCTGTAGTTGGGGATTCCAGGGTTGCCTAATACAAGGCTGCATAGGCCTGACCTCACCTCGTGCTTTTTTCTTCCACTGCCTGTCTATCACTCTTACAATGTTATTTTTCAACCTTTCTTTCGCCTTTGGTTGCTGTTTTCCTTTCTTTCTCTACTTTCTTCCTTGTCTCTTCTGCTCTTCTGGCTTGCTCTGGGCGTAAGTCTGATAATGAGAACTAAGACTTTGTCCTGAAAAAGGAGTGCCGGTTGCCCACCACCTGTGAATACCTGCATAAAATATGAACTGATCTGGCGGCTGATAGAGCAAACAGTCGAATCCTGAAACGAATACCGGGTGGAATCGGAGGACACAAAATTCAAAGGGCCTCATTTATGAGGCTGTGCGTCCCTTTTTACGCCGCCGGTGTGTCACTTTTTGTGATGCACCAGTGGTGTAAAAAATGTGCCTTGTTGCGCCATATTTACAAAGTGACGCATCTAGGTAGATGCGTCACTTTGTAAACCCCTGCGCTACATTATACCTGCGCCAGGTATAATGTATGCAAGGGGGGCGTATTGACGCAAGTAAGGGTCGTAGAAGTGATGCAGTGAAATCTATGTGCTTTTACTGCGCCACTTTTAGGACGCTGTTGCGTCAAAATCTTGCGCCTGCCTCACAGCAGGCGTAAGACTGGATACATTGCTGGAGTTGCGTCACTTTTGTGACACACTCCAGCAATGCGCCACTTTTGTGCCATACAGATATGTCCATATTTCTGACGTATCTGTAACTCCTTGCGCAATGATGCGTCATACTGTTAATATGACGCATCATTGGTGGTGCAAGGAGGGCACAGTGAAAAGTGACGCATCGCTGTTTTCACGCAGCGATGCGTCACTTTTCATAAATGAGGTCCAAAGAGAGAGGAAGAACAGAGGGATAGAGATGGTTAATAGAACGTGATGAGAGGATAGTTTTTGGGAATATATTGGTTGAAAGAATTAACCACAGTGAGATGTGGGCTGGAGTGAAAACAAAATGGAAAGGCATTATAACTCGTTTTTATATGGGGAGGTATGGAACGACTGGTGGATGTCAATAAGACTCAAAAGCCAAAGAGAATGCAGAAAACGCCAAAAGAGAGTAAACCGGTGTAGTTTAGTCAAGGGAGAAGCAGAACCTGAACAAGGTATTTTACATGAAAAAATGGTAGATCTATTTGACACTGCATAGCTGCGAATTACAGGAACGAGTTACAGACTGAATTCTCTTGGTTAAAAAAGACATTCATTTAATTGAACCACACCCTTTAGAGCCGCAAATATGGTCTTGACAAATGAGAACACGCATTGGCATAGCCAATAGGTCTCGCTTTTGGGACCTTACAAGTATTTAGTTATGCTGCACAATATCCTTGGTGCAACAACATCAACCGTTGCATGGCTAAAGTCTGTTATTTCTGCTTGACTACTAATTACTGTACATTTATGTAAGAATTTCATAGTGCCCGTCAATGGAGAAATATACATAATTTCATTTTACGCTCAACGTGTACAGGTGATGATGTGGCAGGTTATAATAGGGTCCTTTTGTAAGGGAGAGAGCTGTCGTAAGTGGTCCGTGCAAGGGCTTGGGGTGGAGAGTAATGTACGGTATGGAGCCAGGGTACAATATCTGTGCACTGTAGGATAAAACCTGATTAGTGCATTATCTTTGTGTATTCTTCTAGTATTGAGCACACACGCTTTTGTCACCACTCTAATGTGTAGGATCGGCGTTTCCTTGTGAAACTTGGAAAAGGTTCTAGTTAAATGTGTGGCTGAATTGTGACGAGTGGATTCGTTTATCCTGGGCATTTTTGAAGCCCTTATCTGCATGGCCAATCAGCTATACGAAAAGGTAAAATTATAGAGGGTGCTTAGTAACCATGGGCGAATTTTGCGGATTTGCGGTCCGCAAAAATTAGTGCAAAATCAGCAAAAAAATCTGCGAGTTTGCACGAAAATCCGTGAACTTGCGGATTTGTGGCCACGTGTGTCTGTAGCTTTGCCACCGAGGCCCATAGGTGCCGAGGTCCCTCGAGTGAGCTGTCTATCATAGTGAGGAAAGGGCGCAAAGACGTTGCATACCCTGGTGTGTGTGGGGCAGGCCAAAGGGGCAGGGCTTCCATGTAAGTTCACATGCCTTGTTTATAAAGGGTCAGAGACCGATCAGAGCAGCAGATGAGAAGAAACAGCCTCCTGGTCACAGGAAGTACACATGGATTGCGCTCGAGAAACTCGTGGATGCAAATACCTCCATCAAGGATTACATCTAATTGTAGGCGGTAGATATGGGGAGGAAGCACACCAGCCTAGTTGCGACCGTGCTCACTAGTGTTTGGGCTGATTATAAAGCGTTACTGAATTTGAGCTTCAACTCGGGCACCTTTATAATCTGTGAGTGCTTCCTGTTGAGGTTTAAATTTTGTGACCGGAGCATCGTGCCAGAATGAGTCCTGCCTGCATATTTATCCACGAAGATGCCACAGTGTTGTGCCAGACCTGTACTCAACTGGAGTACTTTCTACTGGCTAATCAGTAAGTGCTACCTCGTTGGGTAAATGTATAGTACTTTTGCTACACTACAGCTGCATGAAGAGTTGTCTCCAGTGACCACGTGTGTCTGTAACTTTGCCACCGCGCCCATAGGCGCCGAGGTCCCCTGAGTGAGCTGTCCATCATAGTGAGGAAAGCGCAAAGATGTTGCATACCCTAGTGTGTGTGGGGCGGGCCAAACGGGCGGGCTTCCATGCTAGTTCACATGCCTTGTTTATAAAGGGTCAGAGACTGATCAGAGCAGCAGATGAGAAGAAACATCCTCCTGGTCACAGGAAGAACACTGGGATTGCGCTCGAGAAACTCGTGGATGCAAATACCTCCATCAAGGATTACATCTAATTGTAGGTGGTAGATATGGGGGGGAAGCACACCTGCCTAGTCTCGACCATGCTCACTAGTTGTTTGGGTTGATTATAATGCGTGACTGAATTTTATCTTCAACTCGGGCACCTGCTTTATTTATATCATTCTAGACTGTAAGTGCTTCCTGTTGAGGTTTAATTTTTGTGACAGGAGCATCGTGCCAGAATGCATCCTGCCTTCATTATCCACGAAGATGCTGCAAAAAAAAAAATCCGCCCGCGAGCGAATTTGCGAATTTTCGGCAATTTCGTGAGATTCGCGGATCCCAAAATTGCCGAAAATTCGCAAATTTCACGAGCGGAACGGATTTTGCACCCATACTTAGCGCTTAGTTAACGGCACCTTGCACATTGTTTAAGTTGTGCGTGATCCAATCCACCGAGTCTTAGCTTATTTCTTTATTTGAGTTGCTAATATTATTGACACCTGTAGGAACTTGCGCTTGGGATCTTTTTGTTTTCTGCTGCTTTGTGCAATTTATTTTACAAGCTGAAGACCTTGATCTGTCCTAAAATACACAATTCCCACTATGGTCGTCAATGATTCATTCTATACCAGTGTGTCTGTCTTCATACGCCCTCCTGTATGTGCATGAATAACTGCTCGTATATCTATTAGTACATGCCTGTCCTTTGGTATTTTTATCTTCGGAACACTAGCTCTTGAGGCAAAGAAACTCACTCATTTGTCATGAAGAAAAGTACACCTATCAAGAAAGACAGAAAGCTAAAACATTCTTGGTTGACCATATCATATATTAGTGTGAAACAATGCTTGGTGTTGTGGGATATGAAAGTTCTGACTGGACGGACACAAAGTAACTACATTGTCAAACTTGATGGCAAGCATTCATTACGTATTTTGCCACCAGCTCTCCTTTACTGCTCTGAAAATGGATTTGTCAAAGTTTGCCCTATTGTAGCACTGTCATCAGGAAATAGATTGATAAATAAACCGTCAGTCTGACAGTCATGCAAGTACTAAAAGACACCAAGAGACTGGTAGCCAGACTGGTATAGAATAATCTGATGCACTATCAATAAATACACAATCATATGTATGTGAATGTGCCTGGGTGTGCATGGGCATCCGTATGTGCTGTGTGTGAGTGCTTGTGTGCTAGTCAATGTTGTACTTGCATAAGTGTTGCCTCTGTACACTCACACCTGTGGTGTGGAAAGCCAGACTGGCTGGCTTTGTCAAAGCTTGTTTTCTACGAGGCAGTCCAAGTGGGCGAGACAGTGGAAGGGATGTATGTCGTTACAACGCATACTTTTACTCCGCATACCATTACAACGCGGTTTTTACAACGCATACCATTACAACGCATAGCGCTTTGAGGTGCTGGATAGTGGTAAGTATAATTTACTATTCTAACTCCAGTCCCCGTGGACCCTAGGGAAGGTGTTGGATAGTAAATTAAACTTACCTCTTATCCTAGAGCGCCCCCCAGCGCAATGCGTTGTAATGTCATGCGTTGTAATGCCTGCGTTGTAATGGTAGTGCGGAGTAAAAGTTGCGTTGTAACGGGTGTATACCCAGTGGAAGACACTGCCTTTCAAAGAAAGATGTTCGAACCAAGGTTCTAAAATGCAAGCACGTATTCACCTAAACCAATGAGCATCCTAAAATGCCATACTGCCCAGCACAGTGGGAACCGCCGTGGAGGTTGGATAAGCTGTTGTGTTTGGGCCTTTAAATGAAAAGTGCTCTTTCTTTTTGAAAGGTGTTTTTGAGCTTGAATTTTGGTTCTGATCAACTTTGTCTTACTCTTTGTCTGCTCTGTTTACTGCAAAATTCTTTATTCCTTTGGTGGTCTTTGTAACTTTGATCTTCAGCGGACATTTCTTATTCATCAGATCTGAAACTGCTACTTCTTGCTGCTGCTCATGCTTTTGACTTTACACTGCAACAGCTCATTACTATAATCTTTGCTTTGAAACTGACGTCACAATTTTTTACTTCTTTTTCAGAACTTTCACTCAGCTGAAACTCAAACTTTTTCACTTCATTTCTTACATATTGATCCATTTTAAACTTTTCACCTCCTCTTTAGCCAGTCTGCAAACTTGAGTTTTGCTGGAGGCATGATCTTGCGCTTGACTCTGCCCTTGACTCTGTGTACTCGATTTAAGATTAGCTGACTCATCCACTTCTTCATCTGCTCTTACTCTCCGTGTGAGCAGTGTGGGTCTACTGCGGCACACCACCTCACTTGACTGCAGTGTTCGGCATCAAAATAATTTGGTATGGTCCATGTCACCTCTCCTCCAGGCAGCTCATCCTCATGTGCAAACTGTTTTCCAGTCACCAGGCTTCAGACTATGACACGCAATATCTCTGGTTACTTCTGTTGCCACATTCCCCTTGATGAGAGACAGATTTCACCAAATTAGCCAGACCTTTAAGGTACTATAGCAACATGTCATCACTTATTGATACTAGTGCAGCTGCTGGGACATAGGGAAGTCTCATTGCTCTAACCATTACTATTTTATATGGAGATAAACCCGTCTTTCTATCTGGAGTATTCTCATATTCATCAAAACCTGAGGAAATGGTTTGTGTTACTTCAACCCTTTCGAGGCACCAATTTTGCCAGTTTGTTCTTGAGTGCCATTTGCCCTTTCCACAATTTCAGAAGACTGACCATGATAGCTACAGTGAAATCCTTGCCTTAGATCACAGGCCTCCCAAATAACATATAGAAGCTCATTTTTAAAATTAGTTTCCCGACCTGTCTCAACTGAAATAGGGAGTCCAAATCTTGGTATTAACTACCCCCACAACAAGTTGGAAACTCTAAGGCTATCTGATGTCCTTTTGGGATATGTCACCACCCATTAAGAGGACAAGAAGGACATTAACTCATTGTCCGTGAATTTGCCTTCCCACCCTTGCAGCTCCACCATCAATTGAGGCCCTCTTGAGCCCCTGCACTCTCAAGAGTTGGTGTTCAAGGCCCTCCTCCACCTGCAGGCCATACGTGCGCCTCACCCCTGGAGGTTCAGTGGACATCTGATTGATTACTTCCTTTGCTCTGCTTTTCCTCTCCTTTTTCTGCTCCATTTTACTGGTTTTTCACCCTCATTTTTTTCGCTTCCTTTCACTCTCTTTCTATCTCTTTCCTCCACTTTTCCTGTTTTTTTTGCCACTTTTTTCACCCATTTTCCCCCGCCTCTGCTGCACCCGCAGCCCCCCCCACCAGCACGACTGGCCCAAGCCAGTTCCCCTCCCACCTGGCCATCCTTCCTTGACCCCTACCTAATGGTGGCCACTGCGCAGCCGTGCCGCGACCCAACCGCGACCGCACCAGGAACCCTGGACCTCCGCACCGCCAATGCTATGACCTAGCGGCACTCCACGCACTCAACCCATGCCACCACAACAACTGCAAGCCAGCATCACCAGCTGACACCCACGAACCTTTTAGTTGTCACCGCTGCTGTTACACCTACAACACCGCCAGGAACACAGACCCAGCTCAACCCACCTGCAAGAACACACCCGAACCTAAGATACTATAATGCATCCTCCTCAACATCCGATCACTCCACAAACACGCCACAGAAATATGTGACCTCCTCGACAGCATCACCCCAGATGTTGCATTCCTCACTGAAACCTGGACCAACACCACCTCGGGAAAGGACATGGACATCGCCATCGCCATTCCCCAAGGATAAAAGATCTCCCGGAAGGACCGACCCACCTTCCCGGGATGAGGAATCTCCATCGTCCACAGATCCACCCTCTGCCTGAGCACACTCCCCGACAAGCCCACACACCTGATGGAACACCTTCACTTCTAGATACAGGCCAACCCTACCACCACCAACCGTGGAACCCTCATCTACCACCCCCCTGGACCCCGTGCACCATTCACCAACTCCATCACAGACATCTCCCCACAAGCCATCGCATTCACCAACTACACCCTGCTGAGAGACTTCAACTTCCACTGCGACAATCAACTAGACCCTAACACCGGATCTCTCCTGGACAACCTCCACAACATTCGACTCCACCAGATCATGACTGAACCCATGCACTCAGCTGGACACTACCTTGACCCCCTCTTCACAACAGGAGACACCATCACTTTCAGCCACACCACCGAACTCCCGTAGACAGACTATCGATGCCTCCACTTCACCTTCAGAACACCCAGCATCCACAGACCTCATTACCTGCTCCCAGGGAGAAACTGGACCAAAATCACTGACTACCAGCTCACCTCCTCACTCGTCAACTCCTCCCCAACCACTGTGGATGACGACTACCCCAACACCGCATCCCAAACTCTGCACAGATATATCACCGACTGTGCCAACACCATAGCCCCCCCCCAAGATGAACAACAACACACAGGCCAAGAAAGCCAGATGCTATACCACAGAACTTAGAGAGTCCAGGTGCACCTGCTACCGCCTCAAGAAGGCCTGGAGGAACTCCAAAGCCCACGAAAACCTCAAAGCCGCCACCAACGCCCACCACCGACTCATTAGAAACATGAGGAAAACAGCAATCAAAGACAGAATCTCCACACACGCACCCAACAGCAAAGAACTCTTCAATATCATTAAGGAGTTTGCCCAACCCACCAGCGAGTTGACTGACATTCCTCCCTCACAAGACCTCCGCAACAAACTCAGCACCTTCTTCCACCACAAAATCAAGAACATCTACGACAACTTCGATGAAGACAACCAACACACTGAACCCTCACCAGCCACCCCGACACCCTGAAGCCAATGATTAACAGCTGGAGAGCCCTCACCACTGAAGACGATAAACTCAATCCACTCTGGGGCCCCCACAGACCCCTGCCCCCACCACATCTTCAATAGAGCCACTGACCCTATCGCACCCATGCTTCCCCACACCATCTACCACTCCCTGGCAAACGCCTCCTTCCCCGATGACTGGAAACACGCTGAGATCAACTACCTCCTGAAGAAGCCCTCAGCAGAACCCACGACCTCAAAAACTACAGACCTATCTCCCTGCTCCCATTCCCAGCTAAAGTAAATCCAGCAAGCCATCAACAGCCAATTCGCCTCCTTCATTCAAGAGCACAACATCCTCGACACGTCCCAATCCGGCTTCAGAAAAAAACACAGCACCGAAACCACCCTCCTCGTTGCAACAGAAGACATTTGCTCCCTACTGGACAAAGGAGAAACAGTAGCCCTAATCCTCCCTGACCTCTCAGCGGCCTTTGACACTGTATCCCACCGCACCCTGATACACATACTCGACGACGCAGGGATCCAGGACAAGGCCCTCGACTGGATCCATTCTTTCCTCTCCGGCAGAAGGCAGCGGGTCAAACTCCCCCTGCCCTCTCGGACCCTACACCAACGACCTGCGGAGTCCCTCAGGGGCCCTCCGTCAGCCACACACTCTTCAACGTCTACATGGCTCCGCTCGCCCCCATTGTCAAAACCTACGGACTCAACATAGTTTCATACGCAGACGACACCCAACTCATTCTCTACCTATCCAACGAACCCACCGCAGCCAAACACAACTTCCCAGAAGGCATGGAAGTTGTCGCCAAATTGATGAAAAGCAGCTGCCTACTACTCAACAACGAGAAAAGAGAAGTACTCTTCATGGGCCCACACCCCGATGCCTGGAATGACACCTGGTGGCCCCCCATCCTCAGAAGCCCACCCTTTCCCACGGACCACGCACGCGACCTTGGAATCATCCTGGACTCCGAGCTCAAAATGGAACACCAGATCAACTCGGTCGCATCCTCCTGCTTCCACACCCTTCGCCTCCTATGTAAGACTTTCAAATGGATCCCCCTCGAGCACAGAAAAACCGCCACCCATGCCCTCTTCACCAGCAGACTCGACTACGGCAACACACTCTACGCCGGAATAAACCAAAACCTCACCCGCAAGCTACAAAACATCCAGAACGCTGCCGCAAGACTAGTCCTCAACCTTCCAAGACACTGCACATCTCCCAGCTCCTGCGCACACTCAACTGGCTCCCCATCAAGGCTAGAATCACCTTCAAGGTCCTCACCCATGCACACAAAGCCTTCCACAACACCGGACCAGCATACCTGAACAGCCGACTCAACTTCCACGCACCCCAAAGAACCCTACAATTAGCCAGGCTCTCCTACACCGTGGTTCCCCATGCCAGAAAGACCAGATCGTGAGGTCGCTCCTTCTCCTTCCGAGCAACCAGAGCCTGGAACGCCCTATCACTCTACCCTAGACAGACAACACCACTCCCTATCTTCACGGGAAACCTAAAAACTTGGCACTTCTACAGACCCCCTCCTTGATGGTCTGGAACCTGCACCTCCCCTCCTCCGCAGCACATTGAGACCCTTACAGGTGAGTAGTCACACTCAACAAACACATGATTGACATGATTGAAGCGGATAATTACTAAGTTGTACTTCAAACCATTATAATTTAGCTTCTCAATAAAATCTGCTTTTGTCAGAAAACCAACATTTCTTGCACAGTTTTGGCATTTTACTCGGACATAGCCTATTTTTGCTATTTTTTTGTGCTTTCAACCTTCAAGTTAATAGTAGAAATGGGTATGAAAGCAATAATGGATCCTGGAATGCTATACATTTTAGAAAAGTAGACAAAATTCTGAATTCAGCAAAGGGGTCATTTGTGTAGGTCCTTCAAGGTTTCTTTAAAGCAACTACAGAAATTGAAAATGAGTTGGAAAAAAACAGCCATTTGTGCCAACGTTTTTACCTATAACTCTTCTAATTATGACAGATATTTGAAAGCAATATACAGTTACATCCGGACAACGTTTCTGGTTGTGGGGATATATATAGGACTTGTAGGGTCACCAAGAACCCGACGAACCCAGAGTCAATAACTGAGCAGCTTCTTGCAATGGTTTTTTATTATGTACCGAGTATATTGCAATTAATTTTGGGAAAATATATATAGTGAAAAATCGGGATGAAAGACACCAATGTATTTATGAAATTGGAACAAAATATAGAGTTTAGAAACAGTAGCTATTTGCAATTTGTTTTAATTGTGAGTACCCACACTAGCATGAGAATTATAGGACATTTTTCAAAGTGACTTCTTTTTTACACATTATCTTTCAAAAGTCAATAGGTAATAAAAGTTGCTATACAATTCCGTTACCCTAAGTCTCCTTATAAAAACGGTACTTCACTTGGAGTGGAGAAGTGTGGCTCAATGATTGGAGCGGCAGACCCTGATGCAGAGGTCTAGCCCGGGACCAGGGTTCAATTCCCTGCCTCGGCGGGTCTTGGGCTCAAAATTCCACGGACCTGATAATTCTCGCCTCGGTGCCTATTCCAATCATGGAGTCCCACTCGGCAACTCTGGGCAATAGCTTGCTTAATCTCTACAACGGCCCCCACAACGCTAAGGATGCCTGGCCTCCACCTTGGGGGTGCCCAGGAGTGGTCGCCTCACAGGGAAAGCCAGGATGGGTTTCACAGCAGTATTCGTACAAGCGCCTTGAGACCCTTGCGGGTGAGTAGTGCGCTATACAAGTATCAATTTACATTTTACATTTACTTGTGTGGGTAGGCCTAGTGCCTGTGACAGGAAACTGCTCAAAACGCAACATGGACACACTTTATTTTTACAGTGAAAACTGACCCTTTTTTTGCAAAGTGTCTAGCTGCCTATTTTGAACCCTAGCACTGCTGGCACCTAGGGAAACCTGGCAAACCTATACATTTTTTAAAACTAGACACCCAGGGGAAACCAGGATGGGGAGAATTGTCTGGATTTTACCAGGTTTTGTTACCCAGAATCCCTTCCACACAGGTTCCAGAACTTTCCGTCACAGAAATGTGAGGCAAATGTTTTTTTATTTACAGACTTTGAGGTTTGCAGGGGATTCTGGGTAACAGAACCTGGTGAGAGCCAGACAAGTCACCCCATCCTCAATTCCTCTGGGTGTCTAGTTTTAAACATTTTATAGATTTTCTAGGTTGCCCTAGGTGCCGGCAGAGTTAGGGTTCAAAATCTACAGCTAGGCACTTTGCAAAAAAAGGGTCAGTTTTCACTGTAAAAATGTGGTGTGTCCCTGTTGCGTTGTGGGCCGTTTCCTGTCGCAGGCACTGGGCCTACCCACAGAAGTGAGGTACCATTTTTATCAGAAGACTTTGGGGAATGCGCGGTGGGTGGAATTTTGTGGATCCACACAGATTCCAGAACTTTCCATCACAGAAATGTGGGGGACATGTGTTTTAAAAAAAACTAAGTTTGAGGTTTGGAAGGGATTCTGATTAACAGAACCTGGTGAGAGGCACACAAGTCACCCCATGCTGAATTCCCCCTGGTGTCTAGTTTTAAAAAATGTACAGGTTTACTAGGTTTCTCTATGTGCCGGCTACGCTAGGGCCCAAAATCCACAGGTAGGCACATTGCTAAAAACAAGTCAATGCCTAGTAGGCTTTCTGCCACTTTGGGGAGGGAATCCGGGGGGTTGCCCCAATATGCCACAGGGGGAGGGGGGCAGAAAGACTGTGGCTATTTGTTTGGTAGTTGGGGGCATTGGTATGCCCATTCTGGGCAGCCCCCACGCATAAAAAAGCCAGCGTAATTGCTGGTGCCTCGTGGGCTCTCTGATGCCCCCTGGGGGGCAGATCAGAGGCTACTGCCCCAACTGCCCCATCTATCTCCGGGGGGGGGGGGGCAGAAAGACTATGGCATTTTTTGGGGGTGGGGACATTGGCATGTCCATTCTGGGCAGCCCACACCCCTGAATAAAAAATCTATATTCCCTGATGCCTATTCGGCTTTCTTCCCCCCACCCAGAGATGCAGATAAAGGGCTTTTGCCCCTATCTTCCTCTCAGGGGGGCAGAAAGAATGTGACTTTTTTGGGTGGGTGGGAGCATTGACATAAAAAAAAAGAATCCCTGGTGCCTTGTGGGCTCTCTGTTCCCCCGGGGGCATATCAGGGGCTATTGCCCCCATCTGCCTCCAGGGGGACAGAAAGACTGTAGCATTTTTTGGGGGGGGGCATTGGCATGCTCATTCTGGGCAGCCCCCACCGCTTTGTATATAAAAAAAATCCCTGGTGCTTAGTGGGCTTTCTGCCCCCCCGGGGGCAGATCAGGGGCTATTGCGTCCATCAGCCTCCTAGGGGGACAGAAAGTTTTTTGTTTTCTTTGGGGGTAAGGGGACATTTGCATGCCCCATTACCTATAATTAAAATCTCTGGCTTCTAAGGCACTTTATGCCCCCTATAATGTGGGTACCAAGGCCCTTGCCCAAGGGACCGCTCTCCCCTCCCTGGTGGCTAGTGGGTGTATCCCTGCTTGGGGATTGCCCTCCTGGGTTAATCTCCAAGCAGGGATCCAATAGGGAAGGGTACCATTGGAAAGGGGGAGATTCTTCCCTTTCCAATGATACCTCTCCCAAGTGTTTTGGTGCTTGGAGGGCTGAGATAGCCCCAAGAGCACTGAAAAAATGAAACTGAAACTAAATTTCAGTTTCATTTATAATTGAAATGACGTCAGCGCTCCATGTGCGCGATCGGCATTGCAATGAAAATGAAAATTGGCCTCAGGAGGTTTGGGAAGCTCTTCCCCAACCTCCTGAGGCCAATAAAATTTAAAGGAAAATCCCTCTGCTGTTGGCTAGTCTTTCTCATTTCTCTGTCTCGTCATCTGGGTCATCATCCTGCAAATCCCCTCATTCACTCAGTGAAGCCACACCTCTCCCTAATAAACTCACTCTTGTACTTTGATCAGCCTCATCTTCCTATTCAACAATTTTGTCTTGCAGTGCACAGTATTTTGCCATTTTATCTGAATAGCTATTGTCAAGTGCCACCAAATGTTTTCCTGATTTGTGGGCAACATATTTGACAACCGCTATCTCTTTTGTCTTCAGTATTGCTTTCAACAAATCCGAAATATATGCACTCTTTTTAATTGGGGCTCTGGAAGATGTCATGAAACCCCTCTGTGACCACAGCTGACCAACTTCAAATCCATACTGGCTGTCTGTATAAATTGTCAATCCAAATTTTCGGACAATCAACTAGTTCTTGTCAACGCAACCAACTCCGCTACTTGTGATGAAGTTACATAGATGCTTCCAAAGTCATGGAAACAGTGCATATTGCATAGTCGGCTCTCATCGCATCATATTAGTCTCTTAAGCAAGACCCATCACCAAACAATGCCAAATCAGCCATTTCAATTGGAGTTACTTTTATATCCGGTCTTGGTTTTGTGCATAACTCAGTTCCTTTAAGACACGAGATCTGGTTCATTGTCAATTTCATCATTTTCCCTATCTTCACAAACTCTGTCTCAAATTGGAATCAGTGTTGCAGGGTACTAAGTATTATCTCTTAACCCTTTCGATGCTGATGACGAGCTCAGCTCGTCATGATGCACAGTTGAGCTGTGCTGATGACGAGCTGAGCTCGTCATGAATACAGCCTCAGAGCAATTTCCAGCACAGGGGGGGAAAACACCTAGCAGCCAAGGTGTTAATAGGAATGTGTTTACCAGCAAGTATCACCTGCTCATAATGAGTTAGCCTACTGTTGGTTAAATGCTTGTGAACAAAATCTCAACAGAATGAGGAACATCTACAATTAAGTTATGTCCCGGCACAATAAATCTATACAATTAAATGATTTCCTGTCCTGATACCGTCATTGTGTTCAAATGCCCTTGTAATCAAGGAAAAGTTTGGAATCCACTGAAGAGAGTATTCAACGATTCCAAGCAAAATCTGAACCTCTCTCTGGATGGTCAGGGGACTTGATTTCTGAATAGCAGAAACACATTCTTTTGACTTTTTCAACATATGGTTTCTGAGATAAATCCCCTCCGTTTAATAGCACTACATTTTTGCTGGGGAAACCTTATGACCATTTTCAGCCAAATGATTCAACAAAGCAATTCTATGTTGTTTTAAGTTGTTCTTTGTCTTCAATATGATAAGTAGATCATCGATGCATTGTATTAACACTGAATTGCATGGCAGCCTCAAACTTTTGAGATCTTTCTTCAGTATTTCTGAGAAAATGAAAGGACTTTCAATATACCCTTGTGGGACTCTACACCACACAAGAACTTTATTTATCAAATGGCAAGCCTAGGGAAACTGTGACTCCTCATGCACAGAAATTGAAAAGACCTCTTGACAAAAGTAGTTGACTGCATACCATTCTGCTTCATATGGAAATTTAAATAAAATCACTTCAGGATTTGGTACTATTGGACAACATGGAATCACTCTCTTTTAAATCTTTGGTAAATCCTGTACAATATGCTACTTTCCATTTAACTTTTTAATTCCCATCACGGAAGAGTTACAAGGACTATTAAGTACCTCTTGATGGATTCCCTGTTCAATCATTTTCAAAATTACTGGCTTCATTACCTCTTCTGCCTGTTGTGTAAGTCGGTATTTTCGAGGTTTTAGAAATACTGCATCAAATTTAACCTTTTACTTTGACTGGCTTTGCTCCGTGAATCAATCCAATTTATTTTCCTGTAAAATCCCATACCACACCTTTGACAGAACTTCTTAAATACAGAGACAAATTATCCTTCATCAAAACTGGGAACAACTGAATTCTTGAATTTCCAGTAAGCAATAGATCACATAATTTATTTTGCAGACTAAGTCCCTTTCTAACATGTTTACAGGACTTGAATCGCCCAAAATAAATAATGCTTGTATACAACTGGCCAGGTGGCAACCCTAGTAGCCATCCTTTTCCAACTTGCCTCTCAACTACTGAAACAATGTTTCTCCTCCCGTCCCCCAGAAATACCCCTGTCCTTCCAAATTACGAGGAAAAATGAGTAATATGTCATCAGAGTATGAACATTTACCTATCAAACAGTGAAACTAAGGCAAGAATAATTATGTAACAGTTTATAAGCTCACAATACTCGCGGGCTTTCAGTTTGTTTTTACAGAAACAAGAAAATCACCCGGGACTAAACCACCTGTTCCCAAATCCCGAGCAGCACACGCACAATCTCACCCAAGAATACTACAAACCGCAGAATTGAATCGTTGCTCTAGAATAGTCCCAAAACAGCAAAATAACTGTAGCATAAACATAAAGTCCTCTTTGTATGTATAAAATTATTTCCTTATAAATTTTGTTCTATTTGTGTCATTTATGGATTAACCTTCTTCCCTGTCCCCTATACAGTGGTTTGATGTCGGGTCCCAGATTCTTCGCAAAAGCAGAACTGATGCTAGCTCCCAATGCCCCCCCTCCGGTGACGTCGCTCAGCCAAGCAACTGCACCAGAGACGGGGAAAGGGGAATTGGACAGAAAAGAGAGACACTCCGACAACAGCTGGCACCCTCTAGTCCTTCAAGATATGTTATGGCTTTGGGACTGCGCTCTGGTTCCTAATGCACACAGACAGGGAGAAAGACAACTCAACAACCTCCTAGATACAATTCCTGAATGACAATTCCAATACAAATCTATCCTACCAGCTGTCTTCAGAGTCTTGCTTCTCTCTGTATATGATTGTGAGTAGCTACCAGTGAAGAGATAGATATTTCTGGAAGAAAGAATGTTGAGTTAAGTAACTTGCAATTGAGGTTATTCTCAATGTTACACTCTGAGGGGATGGTTTACGCTACCTTCTTCACTGGTCGGTTCTCTTGTAAAGGAATGAACAGTTATAATTGTCTCTGTGTTTAAGTCTCCAGTACTCTTGCCGAAACGCGCAAAAAGGAACAAGGAAGGGAAGAAAGGAAGGAAAGTACAGGGAAAGCGCAAGGGGAAAGTTCTGGCTGGTAGAGTACTCAGAAGCTCAGCGCAAGGAAGGGGTAGAAAAGTCTTACTTCATCTACTTCCGACGATACTGGTCCGTTGATGAAACTTCAAATACCTCACCTCGAACCACTGGTCTGAAGAGAGATACGTAGCTTGGAATTCTCTATTCACCAGATTGGTTTCTTGACGAGGAACAACTCGACAGAGTTTCTTTTCAGGTCATTAAGTTCGGTGACTAAGGAACACTGCTAAGTCACTTTTCTCAACGAAGAATGTACTACTCACAATTGCAAGTGAAGATATTCACGAACTTGTAAATACTATGAACACGGAGCACTGGCTATAACTCCAATGTCTTAACTATGGGTCACATGAATTCGGTGTCCCAATCTACACCTAAGAATTTCTAACAAGAATTTCCTCATTACTAGTGAGCGCTCTTGAATAACGGCCACTCACGACAAAATCTTTTTTGAAGTGCGCAGTGCAAAGTGCTCTCGCTCCTCAACTCAGCGCAAGACTAGAACATACCTATTCCCAAGCCGCGGCAATAGTGGCGGCCATCTTGGAATTACATTCTAATAAAGATCGAACCAAAGATTAACCATCTCTGGCTTCACAATCACTCTGGGTCTCTTCAGAACCTGGAAGGGCAGTGTACCTTGCAAAGCGCTGACAGTGTGATTCCTGACATTTGATCTGTTCTGACAGTTTACCGACCGTACATTTGGAAATACATTTGACCTCATCGATCCAATCGATCTCAGGTGGAATTGCCATTGAGCTACCTTGAGGCAAATTCAACTCAGCAAGATTCTATTTCTGAGGAAATTAATGCCCAGATGCATCAACCGTTTTAGGAAGTGCAAACGGTGCGATTCGCATAAATCGGCCTTTTGCACTTCCTAAATTGGTTACTGGGATGCATCAAGCATTTTTTGGAATTCGCTTTTTTTGCGAGTTCCAAAAAAATGCGATTGCTGTTAAGGAATCGCACATTTGCGATTCCTTAACAGCAATGCATCATCCCCAAAACATTTGCGATTTCCAAAATTGCAAATGCAAATTACCACGAAGTTGAACTTCGTGGTAATTTGGAAAAATGTTTAAAAACGCATGAAAATGCATTTTTTAAACGTGTACGTTACAGGCACACATGTCCTTAGGACATGTGTGTATGTAACTCACATGTAAAAGTGCATTTCATGAGTGCAGGGGGGGGTCCGTGGGACCCCCCTCTCCACCCTTGAAAGGCTTTGATGCATTCCAAATTTAAATTGCGAATTCGCAATTCCCATTCATTCCTATGGGCATTTCAGCCCATAGGAATGAATGGGAATATCGGATTCGCTTTTTGGAAATCGCAATTTTTTTGGAATTCGGTAAAAAATGCGATTTTTACCGAATCCCAAAAAAATTGCGAAATTAATGATGCATTGCCATTTGCGAATCCTTAATTGCGATTCCTTATTTTTCGCAATTAAGGAATCGCAAATGACAATGTTGATGCATCTAGGGGTAAATTCTTAAATTATATTGCTTTATGAAAGCAATATATAGCCAATTAAACCTCTGTTACCAGCCCAAATCATGGGAGCTTTCGGCACTTGAGGAGCCAGGAGGAACTCTGTCGATCATGATGAGAAATAGTGAGAGACAGCCTCCTTTCATGTTGTCAGCTATGCCTTAGAGCCAACAGGAAATACTTTGCCTGGCATATCTGAGTTAATTCAAAGGGCGGGTCGCACATTTGATTGGTTACCCTACCTTCTGTACAGGGCCTCGCACAGTAAAGTGCACCCATTTACCCTTGGTTTACAAGAGAAAGATTAGTTTTCGGACAATGCTGAAACATTTACTATCTGATTAGATAGAATGTGACGGACTCCTCACAGTTGAGCCATTTTTTGATGATTTGAAGTTGAAAGGAGTTTTGACACTGGTGACGCGTACATCTTTTATCACAGCGTGTCATGATTAGACGCTCACCAGCTGCACTTGTTCAAAAATATCAAGTAAAATATTAACATGTGTTTTTGTTTATTATATACAACCAAACCTTAACTGTAAATTGTTCACAAAATGTTGTAATTATATGAAGAACATCACTACTCCTCATTGGTTAGGGTTTGTAAACTTATTGCTAGATATCAGTGTACTAGTATAGTCTCATGTTGACCAAATACTTTGAGGTTGTTTAATATCTGGAATTTTAAATTGGAGTTACATATATTATTTAAATCTTCCCTACCTGCCTTCTTGTCTACTGTCCACTTTCTAAAGTAAAAACAGATTGGAGGAAGCAAGCATGAGTCAGCCCCCACCATTTTTAAATGACAACAGAGAGACAAAGCTACCATGGAAAGAAGATTTTGTTAGAATTGTTGAATCATACTTGATAGCTACAATTTGTGAAAGATTCAATGCTGTAATAAAACAAAATAATTTGTTGCGTAATTTGGGCATCCAGGGAGGAAAGATCTTTAATATGTTACCTGGACCTGCAGAATCACCCCATTGGGGAGAAGAAGGTGAACTTGATGTTTGTTTTTGAAAATATTAAAACACAATTTGGAGGTAAAATAAATGTGGTTTTTAACAAGACACAAGAGAAACAAGAAAGTGTATCTATTTGCGTAACCGTTTTGAAAGGGTTATCAATGTTCTAAGACTTTAGAAGCTGAACTGATCCATTGATAAGGGATGAGCTTGCTAGATGTAGCAATAGTTCTCATATTGTAGATAAAATATTAGCTATGAATCCTACACTACAAGAAGCCATAGATGAAAAGTCTATTAAACATACTGCTCACTGCGTAGAAGATATGAAAATACCTTCCAATGAGTTTCAGAGATCCGAACAGAGAAACAGGTAAATGAAATCTGCAAAACAAAAAATAAATAGCACTTTTAGTAGGAATACGTTATACAGGAGGTTAATAAATTGAATAATTACTATTGTGGAAGTAGCATCACCTTGCAAAACAGTAATTTTTGTCAAGCTAGGAAAATTACCTGTTAAAAATGTACCAGATGGGGACATTTTGCTGGAGTCTGCAAGGAGGGTGGTCAAACAGTTAATCTCATCTGAAGTCTGTCTAAATGAAGAATGTAAGGCTGTGTTCAATGTGAATATGAACGGATGTAGTAACGCAACATTCGTTAAGTGGTATGGAAGGTTAGATGGACACAAAATAATCATGTATGTAGGCTAATGCTCACCATTCACACTGATCAACATTGATGATTTAAAACAGTTGGAATCACAATGTCTCACAAGTTTAAGACCTCTGACATTTTGCTGAGTGGTTACAACAAGCATCCCATTCTCCTGGAAGTGATGGCCAAGTTTCATATAACTTTCAAAGACTGTTCTGTTTAAGGCAAAGTGCATATAACCAAGCGCATATAACCAAGAAAGGTTCTAATTTGCTAGGATAGCAACATCAGAAAGAGTTGGATACTACTTTGGATAACGTTAATAGTGAAGAAGTACAACTCATTGATAGATCTGTTGGATATGAACAGATGTATGAGGAGTACAAAAATATATTTCCGGATTACCTCAGATTGTTACACAACTACCAACACAATATTGTACTTAATGTTGGTGCTAAACACAAGTTACGCCCTGCACTATATCTGGTTAAAGAACCCCTTGAGGTTGAACTAGACAAATTAATGAAGATGGGCATTATTCAGCCTATAGAGTGTTCAGAGTGGTTGGCTAGTATTGTCCTTTCTGACAAATCCAATGGACTGGGGCTATGTTTATGTGCTGACCTTCGTTGTTTGAACACCACCACTCTGGTAAAAAGTAATCCATTTCCTTACTACAATGAGATCATAAGTACTATGGGGGAGGCATATTTCAGTGTAATTGATCGATCTCTCCTTGGCTTATCATCAAGTAGAGCTTCATCCTTACTGTAGGTCCGTGATTGCTTTTAGCACACCTGTAGGTACTTTTATGTTTAACAGAATGCCATTTTGGTTAGCAGCTGCAGTGTTCCAGAAGATTATGCAGCAGATTCTTAAAGGTGTGGATAACACATTGTGCTCCAAGATGATATATTAGTATTTGGAAATAACAAACTAGAACATGATCAGACACTGTGAGGTATTTCTTTTTTTTAAAGTTTGAGTTTATTGAAAACCGGAGGAGAAAGAACAATACAAGAGTAACGTAATAAAAATCAATTGATAATAAAAGCTGTATGAAGGGTAAAAAGAAGTACTGGTAACAATAAACAAATGATGAATAAAGGAAGGGTAAGGAGGAAAGAGGGGGGAGGAAAGGAAGGGGGAATGCATCGTCATATTATAAAAATTAACGAAGAAAATATGCAGTGAAACACTGTATGCTGAATAAATAGGCAGAAAAGACATTGCCATAAAGTTAAACCATCAAAAACTATAAAAGAACAATGGGGTGCAATCATGGTGGTTTCCGAACATAGTCTAACTGTATTAACAGCATTTACTGTGGAGATATTCAGAGAAGCGAGCAATGATAAATATGTAGTAAAAGGTAGCCATAACAAATCTCTTTTAATTGCAAGAGAAATGGAGGTAACCTAGTGTTGAGTTTATGATGAAAACACACAGCATTCCACCAAGCTTTAACAGTGACTTTATCAGCTTGATTCCAGTTTGAAGTAATTAAATGAAAGGTGATAGCTATGAATAAATCAATCAACTGAAAATGAGATGGTGACTGGGGCCATTGAAGTGATGGTGAACCTAGGAAAATGTTAAATAACGAAAAAGGGACGTGGACTTTAAAAATCTTGCACATTTGGGCCCAAACAGAGTGCCAAAATTGGGAAATAAGAGGGCCTTCGAATAACATGTGTTTTAAATTAGCAGAAGGGCAGTGACATAACCAGCAAGTAGAGGGAATGGTAGAGGAGAAATAAGCTAGTTTTGCAGGGGAAAGCAAGAGACGTGATAAATGAAATAGAGTGTTTGGGTGGTATTAGCATCAAGTGAAGTTTTGTGAATCTTGAGCCATAACGTGTCCCAAGTGGACGCCGACCAACATTGCAGGAGATCCATGCCAATTCAGTCCTTGTTTTTTGTCGCTCAAGGTTTGATAATAACATTTATAGATGGAAGATGCTGAGGGGGGAAATCTAAAGGCGGAAAAATTGTATAACATGATAACGGAGGGTTAGAGACAGGTGGAAGAAGGAGGAGATATTGATTAAGTGGCAACCTTCTAAGATAAAGTACTTAGGCTTCTGGTTTTCCTCGAATACCTCGGAAACTCTAAAATTTAATTTTAATTCTATTCTTAAGGCATTAAGTGACTCCATTACCAGGTGGCATCCTCTTTTTCTTTCCTGGTGGGGTCGCTTAGATTCAATTAAGATGATGCTTACTCCTTTAATTCTTTACTCTCTCTCTATGATTCTTGTCCATATTCCTGGACATTATTTTAAGAAAATTGATTCACTATTAGTAAAATTCCTTTGGAATAACAAACAACCCGTTTAGCCTTGTCCATGCTAAAGAAAGATAAATATGGTGGTCTTAAATTCCCTGATTTTAAATCTTATCACTATGCCTTTTCCCTTAAACAAGCTTCTCGCTGGATTTCCCCTGCTATTTCTACGCATCCCCCGGTGTGGTTAACCATAGAAAAAAGTTTTGTCTCCCTTTTGATTTTCAAGAAATCCTTACCTTTACTCACACTTTTTCCTCTTTGTGACTTCTGCCATCGCTCATACTTGTAAGCTCTTAAACCCTCTTCTGCCCATTTCTTATCCTTCTATGACTTTGTTATCTCAACAACCTATTTGGCACCGTTCTATTTACTGGAAATCTTGGCACTCCAAAGGCCTAACTTGGATTTTCCAACTCTTGGAGTATCAAGCCCCTTTATCTTTTCTCGCTCTTCAATCCAAATTCTCTCTCCCTAATGCTTTCAAAGCTCAATATAAACTTTTGCTTCCCTCACTGTGAGGTATTTCTGAGGCTGAGAGATGCAGGTCTGACAGTCAAGAGAGAGAAATATCAACTGGGGGTCAGTTCGGTTGATTACCTAGGTCATACCATTTCTAAAGAAGGCTTGAAACACAGCCTAAGCCTAGTGGATGCTGTTAGGAAGGCACCACACAGTGGCAATAAAGAGAAATTGATATCCGTTCTATAATTGGCAGAATGCATATCTTAATATGAAGAAAATGTATCATTTTGCAGACATCAGTAGCGAGTTTCATAACCTTTTAAACAAATAGTTCCTTGTCCATGGGATCGTGATTGTCGAAATACTTTTGAACAATTGAAACAGGTTATCATTCCAGCTTTTTCGTTTGTCATCTTTCAACACCACCAAAAAGAAAACCCTCATTACTACAAATGCACGCAGAAAGGAATTGGTGCAACACTCTCCCAAATTGTAGCTGGAAAAGAAAGAAGTGCAGTGTTTGCTTCTAGATGCTTGTCCAATGCCAAAAAGAATTACTCAGTAGTGGAAAAGGAGGCACTGGCATGCTATTAGGCATTTAACATTTCAAGGTTTTTTCATGGGGTTTGCTGTTAAAAATACATATTGTTCATAAACCTCTTACATTCATGTTTCCTGCTAAAGTGTCAAGTACCTACACACCCTGCAACCAGATTGGAATTTGGGATTAGAAGATTTCTGTTAAAAAGCATGTTCCGGGAAAACAAAATCTAGCTGTGGAATTCTAGATTGCCTATGCAGAACAAAGAAGTGGAGGAAGAACTTGAATTCCCAGTTCTCAAAGACAATGCACCCACCAACTGCTATTTCTAGGTATTTATGTGGGAAGATGTGCTGTATTTGACATGAAAGTAATGATCCGCAGGATTGGCCCTTCCCCGAAGAATGTGCGCAATTTTAAACATCAATTCATTCAATAAAGTTCCTAAACCATTGCTTTTCAAAGTTTCATTTCTTCTTTATTTCCAAAAGCAATCAATTACTTGCTTAATTGGAACCCACCGGACATTGCGTGGACATCCTATTAAACTTTTCGAGCGGGCAGATTCGGTAACTGATCCCGGGTCTACCATCCCGATTTAGCAAACTCCTGAGGAAGGGTCCTTGGAGTGACCCAAAATGCATTGGGCTGTTAAACTCATGGATTATAATTAAAATGGGATGTCCACGAAATGTCCGGTGGATTCCAGTTAATCGAATAATTGACGGAAAGGCAAATCCCCGCAGGTGTCCTAATATGGTTGGCGGTGTCTACCAGACACTACCACCATATTAAAACCTTTTCCCCCGGTCGACTCATCGACTGGGCGGAAAAGCGCCGAACAATCTTTCCGTCCGCCCGGGTCCCCCCTGCTATTGTAACATGGCGGGGGGAATTGAGTGGCGAAAGGTGGGTTATGGCGGGCGGATCGCCATTGTAATCACCCCCTAAGTCTGCCAGGAATTTACCAAGAAATTAATGGCTGGGAGTTTTCCACACTTGTGAATCCCAGTCAAGGAGCGGGAATATGAGTATTCCAAGGTGTAGTTGGTCTTGGCAGTTTGGGAATGACCACAAAGAACTACATTTCTGGGCATTCACAAACTCCTCAAAGTCCCTTTTCCAGCCTAGAATTGGTTCACTTTTTTTACAGGACAGAGCTGGCCTAATGTCCCTTTCCAGGTAGGAAGGGAAATAAAACACCACAGATTTTTAGGTTTCTTCACATGCAAAAATGTGCTTCCACATGGGGAAAAGGTTTGCAAAATGTGCATTTCCACAGTGGATCCTATTCCCTGTGTGCAGAGTTCTTTGCCATGGAGAACTGGGTACAGGGAAAATGGAATCACAATCGGTAAATCACATGACTTTTCAAAAATCCTCATGGAAACCTGCCCTTGGATTCCTTGAAATTTTTGTGAATTGCAGAAATTAGAAAATCTGCAAAATGGTGTAGTTGTAAATCTACTAGTGTCGATTCACTACTTTCTTTGTGAACCTGCCCCTTATATCTGACAACCCACCCTCATCTTCCAGCTACTCGTCAGAATCTCCAGTGTCTTTGGTGAGAAGATTGGTTAAATCAAAGCCACTCTTAAGCACAAAAGAAAGGTTAGTCTCAGCCCACTGTCATTATACGTAAAGGTCAGTCTCCAGGAGGTCATAGTTTAAAGAAATCAACCTTTACTAACCCACACCATGAAGTCCATGCAGCCTTCTTCCTTCATAGAAGACCCTTTTCTACCTAAGTTAATGGCACGTTCCTCCAACCTCTCAGCCTACAACCACAATGATCTGAGCCAAGGTAAATTTTCAAAATACTTCCAAAATGAAGAAAACATTTCCCCAAAAGAAACTACATGGACCTAGATCATAAACAAAATCTTAGATTGATAAATAACTACGCTTCTATTTGTAGGTATGGTAATTGAAGAAAACATCTTGCTCTACTGTAAGATCATATTTCAGCAAATCTTTTCTGCTGCTTCCAGTGAGGCTTTAGATCCAAATACACTAGGATGACTATTTGCCAGATTTTGCACTTCAACAATAAGCTAATCGCTAACAGTTATTGCCCACAAGAATTGTTAAGTTGTACTTCTTTCTTTGCTAGCTGGCTTCATGGACAGCCTCCTCCTTCCCTGCTGAAATTAAATCCAACCGGAAACGTTCTCCCATTTTCTGGAAAATACCACTCCTCTCAAATGTATAAAACTTACTGAATCTATAAAAGTCTCAGAAATATTTCTTATTCCCGGTTGACAAATCCTGTGGTTTCATTATTGTCGATTCCTGGATTAATCTACAAAATAGCTTTACAAAAATGCAACATAAACTCTCTGGAGAGTAAAATCTAGGTGGAGCCTGTCAGAAAACTTCCATTCGATTTGAGAATCCACTGTGCTGTCTTCTCTACTCTGAGGAATCTCAATTCTTTCTGGGTTAAGTCATTACTCACCCCACGTAAGCTCATACTATCTGAAATAGGGAGAACTGCTACATGAGTGATATATCCCCATCCTTGCAGGCTACACTGGCTCCAAAAAGCTGCCAAAATGAAATTTAGATCAAGCTACTGTTACCTAGCTCCCTTGCTTTGCCCAAAAGACTAATCAATTCCAATGTTAAAAGTTTTTTTGTTTGATTTCTGGTGTATTTCCTTCATATTGAATGCTTTCTTTTTTTTAGATATAATCGTTACATGCATAGTCAGTTTGTGTGGTTTATCTATTGGCTACTAGTGGGACAATTCTAAAACATGTATACGGTGTGCTAGGAGGAACACAAGTGTGTTCTCAGCAATAACTGTGAAGCAATGTTGTCCTGTTTTTTTTTATTAAGGTTGATTGGTTTTATTTTGTATCATTTGACCAATTTCATATTTGTTAGGGATCTATCATCCAGTTGCGACAAGCCGCAAGTTGTTCGTGGTAGGTACTCAAGTGTTTGGTAGGAAATGTAGGTACATGCAAGAGATTTTATAGTGATGTCGGTTTGAGCATAATCATACTTTCAAAATGTGCCTAAATGTGTATTCCACAACTGTTCGTGTATGGCTTCGAATGTAGTACATTATAGATTAAAATATTTGTAACACAATTGCTAATAGCAACCACTGAAGAGCTAATCCTAAAGTCCCCTCTCAACTCCCTTGTTTTCATTTCACTGTCTTCCCCGCTACCAACAAGTTAGATCTCTCCTTGCTCCAGTTATGGACCTCAGTGCTCTAGTTTATGTGGCAGGACAACATCCCTTTCATGGATCGCTACACATCAGGCTCCATCACTTGAAAGAGACCCAAACCCAATCACAATTCCCATCTAAACATCTGTCCCCTGTAGTATCCCTGGATTCCATTAGAGCTACAAAGCTAAAGAATTTTGCAGCATGCTCATATTTGTTGTGGGAAGGAGAGGAGGATGGTGGATAGGGTTGTCACCTATTTTTCAATATCTGGTGCTTTTTGTCCTTTGAAATATAAACTGTAAGCAACAAAAACAAGATTCAAACACATCAAAAGAATTCTGGAATTGCCCAAATTATTCCTGAACTATTTTAAAGTAAAAACGGTCAGAATCACTTTGTTAGAAAAATGTATCGGAGGATCTTACAAAAATTGTTATTCAAGTATGGTCTTGTGTTCCTTCCTGGACATCAAAATATGTACAGATAAATGATATTTTCTCTGGGAAAGATGGCAATTGTAAAGGCAGGAATAGGGCACAACCTTTTAGTTTGAAAAAGAGAATGTTCCTATTCCATGTCCCCAGTGCCCATATTCAACCCACATTATGACAGAGACTGAGTTCAAGAATGATTGGATTCTTAATATTGCTTTGGCAGTGTGGTGAGCAGGAGGGGTGATGAGTTGTCCCTGTGGGATAACAAGGGCTGCATTTCAGTTGCCCAGAATTTCCACATTAGTCTTGAACGATTATACTGTGAAAGTGCCATAGCGTGCACACTGTGCCATGTGCACAGTAGGAACTTAACAACTGCTGGGGAATGTACACTAGTCTATGATTAATGGACAGTTATACAAAAGCTTGGTTTTTCTTGTGTTTATCTTGAACTTCAAATTTTGTGTTTTAAGCCAGAACAAAGACACATTGTTTAGGCATGCTTAGTTTGTGCCAGTCCTCTCAGCCTTCATATCTTTAGAAAGAAGTATTAGCTCAGCTGTAGACAGCCATGTGTCTGTGCCAGCATGGCTGGGCTGATAAATGAATTGTGCTCCTCACTCAACTTCTGATAGTGTGTTATCTGCTATTTGGCAAGCCCTACCTCTTATCATTGACAGCAATGAAGATTAAGACTGAAGGCACCAAGTGTTAGTTTGTCTGCCAAGTATGTCTTAAGGCGTGCTTTTAAAATACACTAGTATTTTTAGTTGGTAGGGGTCTTCTGAAGACAAGGATCTTCAAAAAATGTTAGTGTCTAAGATAAGAGACCTGTCTTTCTAACCACGCCCTAACACACTGTTTGTATTTGTTGTTAACTGTTCCAGATCATTTCATTAAATGTAAATATCTTATCACATACAGTGTGAAATATACATTTTACATTAAAATTGCAAAACTGCTGTAATAATGAAAGGATTTTAATCCTGTAGACCTTGGCCCTCTTCGCGGGGTCATCCCCAAACATTGTGCCTTCGCCCATCTGTTTTCGGAATCTGTTTTTTGTTGGCTTTAAGGACTCTGCGCACTTTACCACAGCTAACCAGTGCTAAAGTGCTTGTGCTTGCTCCTTTAAACATGATGAAATTGGCTTACACCTAATTGACGCATTTATTTGCTTGTAAGTTCTTAGTAAAGTGGTACTACATGTTCCCAATGCCTATTAATTAAATGTTACTATTGGGCCTGCAGCACTGATTGTGCCATTCACTTATGTAGTCTTTTAAACATGTCTCAAGCCTGCCATTGCAGTCTGTGTGTGCAGTTCTAAAGTGCCATTTCGACCTGGCAAAATAAAACTTTTTCCAGGTCTAAACCTTCCTTTTAAATATATATAAGTAACCCCTAAGGTAGGCCCTACCTTGCCCATAAGGCAGGAGTACAGTGTATTTAAAAAGATGGACAGGTACTTTTAACCTTTGCATGTCCTGGTAGTGAAAGCTCTTAAATTTGTTTTTCACTACTGCATGGCCTGCCTATCTCGTAGGATAACATTTGGTTTACTTATTATATTTAATAAGTGATGACTTTCAGTTAGGAGCAGGTAGGAATATTGAGTTTTCTTGCCTCAACCGTTTGGTTTCTACAGCCTCCATCATGGTTCACATGGGCACGTGTAGCTGGCAATTGGTCTTTGTGTATTGCTCCCAGAGAGTGAGACAAAGAGTAATAGGTGTTGGCAGGATCGGCCATCTCTGACTTGATGCGGTGGCAGAGCTGTCACCTACCACACTTTCACATCACAAAGCCTCTACCTAGTACACTCACAAAGGGTTTGTTGCTAGTTTTTGTGCTCCAGACAAACTGGGGCCAAAGCAGGGAGGCAGGAATTCCCAAGAACCTCTAGGGGTGAAAGCATCTAGAAATATCTCCTGCTTCAAAGCTTGCACCAAGGTTAAATAGTGGACCCTCAGACCCAACTCTCAGTACATCTATGGACCTGCGGAAGTCTCAGAAGGCCTGCCCGGCTGCTCTGCAAGAAGGACTGCTACTCTGTGGCTCTGCAACTTGAGAGAAAGGACTGCACCTGTATCTTAAACCCAGGATCACAAGAGTGACTCCAAGGGCCAGTTGGCTGGCCTCCTGATCGGAGCCTCAAGGACAGAAAAGGTACCTAAAATCTTGAACCCCTGCAATTGGATTCTGCCTCCTGTGAGTCCCAATCCTCCAAATGTTCCCCTTCTAGTCCTGGACTCTTGGAAGTGGGGATAGGGGTGCCTTGCCAGCCCAGCTGTGATTTTCCCCTAAACTGTTGTGAAACGATGCACAGCCTCGCTGAACAGCTACAAGGTTAATCCGGACCATTGGCAAGTGTCCTGGAACCCCGCAAAACCTTGCAGTGCAGCTGCCAATCTTCACAGAATTGATGCTGAGCCAAACAAAGCCACGTGGCCTAGCTGCCAGCTCATCAGAACCAACCCAACTGGATGCAAAGCTTCACCAAGTCTTGCTGCACAGCTTCACTGGAATCAGTGAAGCGCAACATCCCTCACCCACACGATACAGGACTCGCATCGCAGACCTTGCAGCTTCTTGGAACCAGCGCCGGGTGACATGAAGCCTCGCAAAGCAATACCCCGCACCAGGAATGATGGTACATAGTTCCGCAGGCCTAACATGGTCCTTGTATCCAGCCATGCTCCATTCCAGTCGACCTGAACTTGTGATTTTATCCTTGGCCGGCATGACCAGATACCCACAGTTGGCACGTTTATACTTTTATGCAGTGTTTTACCTAAATCTTTAAAATGTCATATCTCATGTTCTACTGATTGGATTTTGTTGTTTAGGTCTCAAATAATAAATTATAGCTGTCTAAATTGGTGTGGCATTTTCTTCTGTTTTGTTTTCACTGTATTACTGCTGCATAAATTCATTGCACATTGCCTCTAAGTTAAGTCTGACTGCTTTTGTGCCAAGCTACCAGAGGGTTAAGCACAGGTAATTTACCACAATATATTTGAACAATGTTCTGTGTAAGCATTATTTTGTCTGCCAAGTATTTCTTTAAAAGTTGACTGTAGCACTCAATATGTATTTTTAGATGGTAGGGGTTTTTTGAACACCAGAAACTTCCGATATTGCTGGATGTGCAAATTACTCCTGGAGCCATATGCACACAGTACTTTTTCCTCTCTATGCAAAATCTTGAATTGTATATTCAGTAGAAATCTATAGTCTCTTGGTATATTGAATTTTAATACATTTCAAAGATTTAACACAACAGTACAGTTCTTAAAATCCATGAACTTTTAAAATGACAAAATTGAGAATGTATCTGTCATCTTGGCTATCTAAGGTTGTCAAAGGAAAATACATATTTTTTAGATATCATATTTGTTTTTTGATTTTAAGGAGCAATAATTCATGCACAAAAAAGACTACGCAAATTTATAACAAAAGGCCACCTTGGGAGTACAATGCGGTCCTTGCTATAGCTTTCTGTTTGAAATCTATACCAGGTTTTCAGACATGAAGCCTTAGCGTCTTTCAGTGGTTGTGTGAGGTCGAACTCAAGACATATTTGTGCTTGTGATGTGTATTGACTTAAATAATTAATACGTCTTACACTAGGTCCAGCCATGATGTGTACCTAAAGGAGAAGTCCTTTGCCCAATCACAAAGTGTTTACCCAATTGTAGGATTGGGATCAGAAGAGTGCAAATGTGTCTAGCAAGGCAAGAATCAAGGAGTTTGACCTGGTTTTCAAAAAGGCTAAGTGTGTCAGATTGCCGCCCCTTTGACTCCAACATACCACAATGATATTTATACTGTAACCTGTTCTAAAGCTTGGTCATTGAAATGCCAAGATCCTGATTTCTTAAGGTGTAGACCAAAATACATAATTATGTTGTGAATATAAAGGACCAGGTGGTTTAGGTGGTTTAGATTGCAAGAAGCATTTAAATTAAAAAGTCATTTTTAAAGTCCAATGCCTGTTTTATCTAGGTGAACTGTACCGTCAGAAATTCTAGTCTTGTCCTCCTAATTTGACTGTCAGCCTACTTGCCTTGCACAGGCATGTCCCCATGCTTGTAAAGTGTGAATAATAATGAAGCTAAGATGTATCTCTGTTTGACGTCTCTATTTGTACTGATTTCGGTGGTAACATTTGGTTGTTACCAACTTTAATTCTAACAATACCGTTAGAGTAAATATAGGTCTTGATTGGATCAAAGAATCCTAGCCTGAATTGCCCATGTTTTGACCAGAGCAAGGCAATATCTGTGCTACGAGGTTAACCCAAAAATTTACAAAACATGAAAAAAGAGCTGCCTTCTGGTAGAGGAAGCATTAACTAGCACAAACAAAGCTAAATTGTCTGATATTTGACAGCCGGGTTGAAAGTCGCTTCGGTAGCTCGGAATCAATGCTGTTGATGTAACTCAGGCTTCCAGCTCACACAACAGTAGTTTGACCTAATACTCAGCCTTGGTGTCTATACATGCCATTAACCATTACCACAAGGAATCAGCAGCAACACCTTACTTATTCAGAGGATAATATATAGACCCTCTACCATACAGGAGTCGACAGTCCAGCTCTACAGGTAAAAAATAATCCCAAAATACACTTGGGTTTAAAAGCTAAAATCCTGCTTATAAACTGCAGCAGGAATATGATTGTGTCAGTAGGCTTCATGCGGGCAATTAGATGAAATCATTTTCTCAATTTGAAATTTGGTGAATGGAAAAAAACAGATCTCCTATGTCGTTGGAAATTATGGTGCTTGAAAATAGTGCATTATTTGAGAAATATAAAGGTTTACTGTACCCAGAGCGAACTGTAAGTGGGACGCTCAGTGTTGGCATTGTGGTCATTTTTATCTAGGCTGTTCGCATAGTATGTACATTTCTAGAACCATTTTGTCTGCGGATTATGAACAGAAGCAATGTTTCTTTTTCAATCAGGTGGGTTTTGGAAATCTTTTCAAATGAAACCCAAATGCTCAAAGAGAAAATTATTCTGAGCAGTTCTGTTCATGCCTCTAATTTCACAGTTTGACGTTTTTTAGGAGCTTTCAAATTTAGCGTAAACCAAGTATTCTTTTTAATAAAAATATCAATTGTTCACAACTGCTCTTGCCAGATAGACTAAAAAGTTTCATAAGTGGGGAAGACATTTTAGCAATATCCGATTCTAGCAATGGTTGTATGACTGCTCACATCAAAATAATCTCTTAAGGGAAGAGATTATATTGAGGGCTATCCCTTAGCCCTGAATTGATACCTGGTTTCATTGTTACACAATTTAGCTGCTCAACTCCTTCCCAAAGATGCTCAATGTAATGTAGGGTTCGGGGTTATTATACAACTATTACCATTCCAAATGTGACTGCTTTTTGAGGATCTCTGATTGTAATAAAAACAAATTAAAGAGAATAGTTTTAAAGAGAGTGCTCTGTAACCCCTTCGATGCTCATGACGAGCTCAGCTCGTCATGAGGCACGGTTGAGCTGTGCCGATGACGAGCTGAGCTCGTCATGAACAATGGGAAAACATAATAGTCAGAATAGGAGGAGAATTGCTGCAGCAGCGATGGTGTTAAATGAGCACAGAACTCCTATGAGGAGGCAAACATGATAACAAAATAAGAACACCCAAAGGGGTCTCTTAATTAATTAATCGCACGCTCATGTTGTAAATCTGTTTGATCAAGAGTATTGCAAGCATATCTTTTCTTTGAGTCACCTTTGGACATGCTAAAATGTTCCACACTTGCCAATGAAACCTAGAATTGTATAAGGGTTTAAAGCACAGATAAAGATTAAACTACCTGAGGTGATCCATGGAAGGTTAGTGAAATCCTTAGACAGGCCTTTCAGGGAATCAGCCACCTTTTGAAATGTTATTTGATTTAGCCTTGTAAAGGTGATTAAGGTAAAAATTTGCTAAATCACTCCTTTATGGTTGCCCAATAAGGGCCCTAGTAAGAAGAAGGCTAAAACTGAACACACTTTTGTCTGCAGGTCTGTAATATTTAGACGAAGGTGTAAAGTGAGATAAATTGCTATGCCCCTCTCTTCTTCTACTCCTATTAACTACTTCTCAGGCAGGTAAAAGAAACTCACTGAAACCAGGTATAGGGTCCTAATTAATAGACCACGTTTTCTGTAAAACAATCCTGTCAAATGAAAGAACTGTAAAATGTCAATATTATCTAAAATTATTTTTAACCCTTATGTTCCAAGAGCAGCCTGAACCCTGGCTAAGGCCTCGGTGGAGCTAGTCGACTTTCTAACTTCAAGATATCCATCCATGAAATGGACCTCTAAATGGATTGGTTATGCCACATGAGGTGTGAAAGACAAATCTGTAATTGTTTGGTGGATTTCCCTTTTCTATCCCCTTGTACATCAATTCTAAATGTTCCTTTCTGGAAGTGATCATTTATGGAAGTCCTAACAATATATACAACGATACCTAACAATACCCACAAGCACAATGAATTCATTAATGTTACATACACAACCCATTTAAAAAAAACTACACTTATAGTTGTCTCTTTCATTGTGTTAAGGGTAATATGATATGTAATCTCTTTGTAAGGTAAATTGTGACATTTGTAATTGCATCATTCGCCTGGGGAGGTGTCAAGAACATTGCATCTGCTGTACGATCTATGGTTTGTGAATCTTTTTTGCGAGGTATGTATTGTGTTCCTAACCAAGACCTGCAAATTTAGGTGTTTATTTTTGTTTTAATTTGCAGTCTCAACTTCCATTTAGCTGTGCTTTTAGTGAATTTCTTTTTTAAACATTTGCTAATGTGTTAGAATATTTATCAGTGTATGTGTGTGTGAAAACATATGTGTAAAAAATATATTCTTCTTTATGCTCCTCAGCTGGAGTGGAGTGTGTTAATTATTTTACAATTTTTTAAAAATAGTTTGTGACTATCACTATTATAAGATGTTGCAATGTGGACATTTAAAAATATACTTTGATTACAGTAATTGGTGACTTTTTGAAACAGACTATAGGTCGGCTTTTTATATGTTGATGTGTTGATCTCTTGATAAAGCCAATAGGCCCACTTTTTAGGTCAAAGGCCTAAAAGGCTGCGCTTGCGCAGACTTAGGCATGAGATTTAATGAGTTTTAGTAGCGAAGAAGGTCCCGCCTCCCTGCCCTCTCTCTCCTTCATTGGCTGGCTTCCTAAACGGAGGCCAGCCATTGGAGGAGAGATGCGTCACTTCAAACAAGCCCCGTCTTTTTCGGATTTGGGGGCGTCATTTTTGCTGTTCTTTAGCTCGTGACGTAGCCCGTCACTCAGGACAGCAAAACCACGCCCCCAGATCCCCAAAAAATCGGAAGCTTATGGGCGCCATTTTTCTGCACAGTAAGATGAGGTAGGTCGCCTGTTCGTGGCTCCCTGTCGGCCGTGCTCCAGCCCTAGGAGTCACACTCCATCCCCAGGCTCGCCTGTGTGTTGTTCCTGTTTTCTTATTGAGATTAGTTCACGTTCAGTCCTGGCGGGTGATGAGTGGACAAAAAGACGAAAAACAAACCAATCAGGTTTAAAACTGTCGCCTGGCTCCGAGTGTCTCCCCTGACTTATAAACCAGTTGCAAATGAAATGCACAGTGTCAGCTAAACGTACATGCCTATATGTGTATAGCTCTCGGGTGAGGTCGTGGCTCCCGCCCCCTCCCGCTGTTCGTGGCTCCCGCCCCCTCCCGCTGTTCGTGGCTCCCGCCCCCTCCCGCTGTTCGTGGCTCCCGCTGTCCCCACCTCCCGCCGTCCCTCTCCCTAACTGTATTAGTAACCGGCACAGCAGCACTCTGGTGAATATGATGATAATGTGCATTCACTATGCTGAAATTGATAATGATTGGCCGTTCCAGTGATTGTATTAGTGACCCGCACTCCGGTGAATGTATTGGTAAGTGTGCTCTCTGATGCTTGTGCTAGTAAGCATCCACTATGCCGAAATTGTTGATGATTGGCTGTTCCAGTGATTGTATTAGAGACCCGCACTCTGGTGAATTTGTTACCGAGTTTGCATTGCGGAGTTGGCACACAAGTGAATCATATTGTGGCGTGTGTGCACTTGGGTGAATGCTTGTATTAGAGACCCGCACTCTGGTGAATTTGTTACCGAGTTTGCATTGCGGAGTTGGCACACAAGTGAATCATATTGTGGCGTGTGTGCACTTGGGTGAATGCTTGTATTAGAGACCCGCACTCTGGTGAATTTGTTACCGAGTTTGCATTGCGGAGTTGGCACACAAGTGAATCATATTGTGGCGTGTGTGCACTTGGGTGAATGCTTGTTCGAGCTTTCAGTATGGTGAATGTATAATCTGGTTAGATATGTCTGTGAATGTGCACTTTGTTGAATCTGCTACCGAGTGCGCAACGTTTAGTTGTTGTTGTTGAGTGTGCCGCCGGGTGCAGGTGTTGAAATACACACTCAGGCCAATATGTAAGATTATGGCCTGGGGAATGCCTTGGCGAGTATACAAATGAGTGAATGCTCGTATTCAGTCGTCTATTGATTTTCTCTCATGCCACCGCCGCTGCTTGAAAAAGGTCAACTGGTAAAACAAGTACGGTGACAGCTCGTTCCTTTGAACGCATATGTTAGTGTTCATTAATGATTGCACAGTTGCAAGGTATGAATGTACACGAAAGTGTGCTCGGAAGTAACAGTGGTAAAGGCGGAGATGGCGTTAAGAGCTGCGCATTGTGTTCACTCTCCCTTGTTACTCCGTAGTGAGAGGTGTATGTGTGTGTGTGGGTGGAGGGGGAGGGGGGGGGCAAGCAAGGGAGGAGATTTCTTAATCTAGCATAATGGCGCGTGGTACCGAAGTGCGTGCTGGGTGGAGTGCACGTGCAGCCGGCACAGAGAAGATGCGAGGGCTGGTGAAACGATGGAGGTGCGTTTCCAGGGTAGTTGTGGGAGGGCTGCTGTGAGAATGGAGTGTTGTGCCGAAGTGAAGGGTGGGAGTGGGCGCTCGTGAACGGATAGCGCGAGGGAGGAGTGCAGATGGTCGAAAGGCGTGAGAGTGGGCAGCAGGGATCGGGGTGGGGGGATACAGTAATGCGCAAGAAAGCAAGGGCGGACAAATGGAGGGAGGGATGCCTCGAGTGGTCGGAGAAAACAGGGCTCTGGGCCCCATATGGAACCCAAGGGTCCCGGAACCACAACTGCCGCACATGCCCCGGAGCCCGTCATAGAGCCACTCACAATAGACCCCCAAACAATAGCGGGAGCATGGGCCGCCCCCCGTGTGTCCCGAAAACACCGCCGAGCCCCCAATAGGCCTGCACGTTTGGCGAAGTAGAGACGAAGAGGCAGAACGAGCCGGCTGTCGGCAGGCCACTGTCCCTGGCCGCACGGCCATACTCAAGTGCAGGGCTCTCAATCCGGCAGAACTTCAAAGGTTCCGGCCCTCCTCCTCACAGCCAGGTAACCTTTAAGACATTTTTTCTCAGAATAAGTCAATGCAAACTCGTTTTTTTTAGGAAGTTGTCTGCAGGGTATTTTAATGGGGCCAAAGTACTTTGTGAAACAAGTAAACTCTTTCATTAAAAAAACATATTTCGACAATAATTAATGCTGATTTAAGGAGAAATAAGATG